>NC_138903.1:81195690-82530948 GCF_965194825.1 Balaenoptera physalus
TTGACCCTTGTCTTCACTGTATTTTATGGCCCATTATGTCAGTCATCTCTTTATATAGACACGAATGTAATTACCTGAGTGTAATTATTCATATCAAAAGTTGTCACAGTATTTTGCAACTTTCCATTTTTTTTTTTTTTACTTAATTGCTATCATAAGAAATGAAATAAGTAACCAAAACAATTCTTCTGTCTTCCAGTGTTAAAAAAGAGGCGATATGCTGTTTAAGTATTGGAATTATACCTGGCATATTTAATAAATTTTCTGTTATTCACAGAAATTCTAAAGCTTGTTTTCTGACTTCCAGTGAATACACTGCCAATTATCTTAATGATATGTATTAAATGATTAAAGGCATAGTTACTGTTTTCTATAAAGCAGAGTTCATAACCTCTTACCCTGGGAAGAAAATCTGTACTTGACTTTGGTGTTAACAAGACAAGCAGCAAATATGTTTTGCTCTTTAATGATGTTTTATGCTTGGATTGTAAAGCAAATATTAATTTGGAACATTGTAAAATTTTCACTTAGTGATGGGAGGAATTTTATACTTAATTTCAAATGCAGAGACCAAAGCACAAGGACATTAGAATCACAGAGGTCTGAGACCAGATTAAATGAAGCCAAAGAATATTGTTCAGAAAATATTTTTAATAATTATTGCTTATCTGACTGAGAAATTTGGAATCAAAGGCACAATGTTGCATTCACTTATCATTTTGCATAGGGAATAATTTTGGAAGTAGAGAGGTCTGGGAGGCTCAGAGTAAAATTTCTAAAGCAACAAAAGATGTACACTTATCATTCTGTCCACTTCTTTATAATTCACAATTATTCACAATTTAGGAAAATATAAAGAAGATGAAATGACAGGAGGAAGAGGGAAAATGCACTATCAAAGTAGAACAAGGAAACTAAGCCTAAGGCAATCTAATTTCAGTGTACCATATCTGAAATAAATTTGGCACATTAAAAGAGGAAACCAGTATTTAAACTTTAATGTATCCATATGGCTAAGAAAGCTTCAATAACGTTGTGTTGGGTAACCCAATTTTTAAAAGAAAAAATCAAAAGGGAGTCAGAAATTTTACAATATTTATAAATTCAGTGGCTGTTACTTCTGAAAAGACACAGGGAGTTTAGTTATTTGGGTATTTGTTTGATGCCATTTAAAGGGTAGCCATTATTCAACAATACCTTGATTCAATTATAGTTAATATTTTTGATTTCCCAAAGCTCTGAATAGCAGTTTTACTTGAAACTGATTCCATAGTTATTTACTAAAAAGGGAAACTCTGGAGCAGACATAATTAAGGTGCCTCAAAATGGAATTTACATCAGCTATTGGCTGATACACTTAAAACTTTAGAGTAATATTATAATTTTTTATTATTCAAGTTTATAAATGAGACAGAAAGAAATTTTTCTATTCTTTCAGATAACAGGAACTCACAGGGGCTACTTTACTGAACAAATTAGTGAATTATTTATCCAAATGATAATTAGGACTGAGCATTTTGTAACTCTAAGGAGATATGCTTATTACTTCAAGCAGAAGCAATGATTAATTTGCTGATGGCACAGATAATTTTATATTTTAATTTTTCTCAATTTTAATATATAAATTTATACTATTTTGTTTAATTTTAATAAAATAAAATATTAAACACATGATCAGTTTGAGGTGACCCTGGAGCAGTGAATTACTATAATTTCACTTTATTTTTCCTTTCATTTTACTCCCTGTTGGAACTTTCAATAGAGTGGCATGGACATATATACACTACCAAACGTAAAATAGATAGCTAGTGGGAAGCAACCACATAGCACAGGGAGATCAGCTCGGTGCTTTGTGACCACCTAGAGGGGTGGGATAGGGAGGGTGGGAGGAAGGGAAATGCAAGAGGGAAGAGATATGGGAACACATGTATATGTATAACTGATTCACTTTGTTATAAAGCAGAAACACACCATTGTAAAGCAATTATACTCCAATAAAGATGTTAAAAAAAACCTTTACAAATAAATCAGTCTTATGCTTCATTAGCATTCTTGTAAAGTCTTGGTAGTAAATCAGGATGGTTGAAACTACGAGCTACACAGGGGGTTTCTGTTACATATGGATATGACTTATTCACAAAAAAGTGGCACCAAGAGAATGACAAACGGAGGGGTATTGAGGAAAAGAGGACTATAGTTGGAACCTCTTGCTGACTTCATGGGAATTCTCTATACCTGATACACTCTTGTTTTAAGGGTGTCAGATGAATAGTCAAATCAGTGGAAATTAAATAGGGGCATGGTGTGGGGTTTCCCAAGTACAGTAAGGCCAAAGAACACAGAAAAAGTTGTGGTAGAGTATATGAGAATTAAGGTAAGGGAAACAAGGTAAATAGTCTTCATGTGACAACCCTCTTTCAACAATGTGTGTAAACAAGTGCATGCACACCCACACATGTGTTCCCCTTCTTATCTATACTCATTCTTATATTCAATGTTATGACTGTATTAGAATCAACTTCAGTTATATGTTATCAACTGTTTATTTTATTATTAATCATTTCAAAATAAATTCACTTATCATAATCTAACATCTTGGAAATATATAGCAATATTATTTCCAATAATTATGAAAAACAATTTAAAAACTGGCTATTGCAATGGATGAAGTTGCAGAAAATAATACAACAGCTTGTTAAACTTCTTGGACATATGACATATTGTACATACATCAGCCAATGATCTAGGTAACTTCAGTAAACTCTGGTCATTCAGATGAAATAATATTTAAGATTACATAAAAGTTTTAATTTCAATCCTATTTCTTATCATATTACGCTTACCAAGTCTCAGTTTCCTCATCTTTAAAGTAGAGCTACTAAAATTTCTATATTCCATAGGATAGTTATGAATATCTAATAAAACAGAATAATATGTGTTGGTGTGTTCTTCAAAAAATAATATCTTACATGAATGCTAGTACTTCTGTTAACCCAGTAGCTCTAATTAACCAGGGTTTCTGATTAATGCAGTGGCATATAAATCAGATGACCCTCAAAATGTTCAAGGACTGAGTTTAAGTGATCACATTTATGCTTTACTAGAACACAGTCATCTCAGGAAACAGCATTATAACAATCCAAAGCTATCACTTAATATGCAAAAAAGAAAAAAAATCTCTAGCAATCTAAATGTATCCACTGTATAGAAAAACATGACATGTATGATCTAGGCCTAGTGTTAAGGGCATAATAGAGAAGTAAGTACATGCGAAGAAGTAAAAAAATTTTGATTTTTATTTTTGACTCTGTAATTACATTTGTGAGATTGAGTCTAAGTCAACCCAGCCACAGGCCCTTTTCTTCTATCTCTTCTTTAACTCTCCTAGATCTTTCTCCTTCTGTATCTTCAAGCCTGGAGAAGAGTTAGGGCTGTAATTTATGGAAAGAACAAGAATAAAGTAAAACCATTTCAGCTTCACTTTCCATATCAATTGATTTCAGCATGTATTGCATTCCCATCAAATGCAAAAACATGAACTTCCTTTTGTAATCTATTTCCCTGGTTTAGAGGTAATCATGATCACTCAATTTTTTGAAAATTCTTTACTTAGCCTACAGAAATGCATTATTTTTTCAAATTATTTGTGCTGTATATAAAACAAAAATTACTAATGAAAATTGATCTTGATTGGCACACCCCACAGTTAGATGTTTTAAAACAAAATGGAAATTGAGACACAAGATAGAAAACCTGAAATTAAGATCTAAGCAATGTCAGGAAATACATTGTTAATGAAGTAAAGTTCCCTAATGGTGTTTTTTCATCAAGAATAATTTTCCTGTTTTGCATGAAACATAGGTTGTGTTTGCTAAAATCATGTCATGATAAATAAGTGAGAGTGGTAATAATTCTGAATATCTGCAAAAAGGAAAATAAAACTTCAAAATCTAAGGAGTATTCTAAATATTAAATCAATGGCCCAAGTGTGCATTTTAAAATAAATACAGGGAATAATATATTGCATTTTTATTTTATGTAGTTATCATATATACATAAATTAAGGTGTTTATGTATTTCATACACATTTAATGAAAATCATGGTTAAACATGTTTATAGCTGTAAATAATACATTGAGTTGTTTTATGTATTTTATGCAATAAAAAAATTTTAACTAAAAATTACAAATTACTGAATACTTTAAAAACCGAGTGGATGGACTTCCCTGGTGGCACAGTGGTTAAGAATCCACCGGCCAACGCAGGGAACACGGGGTCGAGCCCTGGTCTGGGAAGATCCCACATGCCGCGGAGCAATTAAGCCCATGCACCACAACTACTGAGCCTGCGCTCTAGAGCCCGCGAGCCACAACTACTGAGCTTGCATGCCACAACTACTGAAGCCCACGCACCTAGAGCCCGTGTCCCTCAACAAAGAGAAACCACAGCAATAAGGAGCCCGTGCGCTGCAACTAAAAAGTAGCCCCCGCTTGTCGCAGCTGGAGAAAGCCTGCATGCAGCAGTGAAGACCCACCGTAGCCAAAAATAAATAAGTAAATAAATTAAATAAATGTAAAAATAAGTAAATAAATAAATAACGAGTGGATGACAGAGGACTTAAAATTTTGTTATTGCCTATCAATGTGTATATTCGACTTGAAATTATTAAAGTAAATCTATTTCTATCAGTTGCAAAAAAAACCCTTTTCTTCTCTGATGATAAATACAATGCAAAATAGATTTTTAAAGAAAATATTTTACGATTATGAATATATTCTTTGTGACTAAAATAAATTCTAAACACATGGGAGAGAAGAACTGGCTGTAATAGAACCAAGAAAACTGAAGAGAAACCATACTAGAGAATACTTATTCACCAAAAAGATGACGTTTTAAGAGCCAAAATCAGCCTCAGTATAATAAATGACAAATGCCACCAGCCCAAGAATCAGGCATAACTATTGTAAAGGATAGTGGCAAAACTGATCATACATAGGAAATTGAAGCTTACGATCTATTACAATCTTTTGACACAGTCAGTTATGAGGTTTGAAATATCTGCTCCTCAGTATAAAGGTAAGTTGGATAGCCTCTCATCTAGCTTACAGTCTAAAATATAAATGGTCTTCTTATACACAAGTAAAATATATAAGATTATTTAAAATAAGAAACGTGCTATTCAACTAAAGAGAATGACCACCTCTTTGAAAAAGTAACCTCTTGTCTCAATACCCATAGACATCTATAAATAATATCTTTATGTAGTCTTATATTATTTAAGAATTTTCTAAAGTAAGGAAAGTATAGGAGGAATCTAGTGTCTCTAGTTGTTAGAATGAATAAAGAAATCTGTCAAGTCCATAAGAGATATGGAAATTCAGTCTTCAACACTGAAAATTTATTTCATATATGTTTTAAGTAGCCTTTCAAAAGCAAGCTGCAAGTCAAAAAATGGCATCCTGAAATAACCACTTATACTACTGGCAGACACACAGATGCACATGCACACATACAATGTAAAGTGAGAGACTTTTTTAAAAGACACTCAAGTGTGATAATTTTCTAAAATCAAACAGTAATGATAATAGATAATACTTATAGAGCATTTAATATATGTCAAGTATATTTAATCATTTCACATGTACTAATTCACTTAATCCTCACAACAAAACTATGAAATTGGTACTATTATCATGTCCTTTATTAACTGAGAAAAAGCATGCAAAAAAAGTGGGACAGGATTCAAACTGGCAATCTGTTTCTTCATGCTATTTTCTTAAAAGCTATAATACTTTAAGTAAAAAAAAAATTTGGGCAAAAATTCAATAACTGAAACATTTTTTCAATGTTTATAATAAATATCTATAGGAATCACCCTGGGTAAATTATTATAACTATACTCTAAGCATAACTAAAATAATGACTTAATAGATTCAGGTAAATCATTAATCAAGATAATTATTCTCTAAACTTCCAAATCAAGTTAAAATCTAAACTGACCTCATTTTCTGAAAATAGCAAAAGCATAAAGATTCTCTTTTTCTTAATAAAAAGGCGTTTAAATTAAAGGCAACAATGTGGTTCATATGTCACTGAAGACATTTGAAGCTATTTCTTTTTTTTGAGAATTCAGAAGCATATTTCAATGTTGGCAGAAATACAAAAACCCATAGTTTGATGCTAAATTTATTTCAAACAACAAATATGCCCCAGTCACACAAGCAAATAATTTATAAGATGACGCTATTTTAAAAGACACTAATTGTTTATTTTCCCCCTAAGTAGGGTCGGCCAAAATGCAATAGATTGAGGACACTGAATAGTCATCTTAATATAGATCCAATCCAAGGCCAAAAAGGGTAAAAGAGTGTGAAATGTATTCTACTCTATACATAAGAAGTCCCCAAATCTGTAATACTGGTTGAGATTTAGTAATAATTGATCAGTTAAATGTTCAACCAGAAGTTAATGCTGAACTAGTAATATTAATTACACTAGAATATATTCATCAAGCTCTTTTTTTTTTAGTTTATTTATCTTTGGCTGCATTGGGTCTTCGTTGCTGCACGCAGGCTTTCTCTAGTTGTGGTGAGCGGGGACTACTCTTCGATGCAGTGCACGGGCTTCTCATTGCGGTGGCTTCTCTTGTTGTGGAGCACGGGCTCAAGGCATGCGGGCTTTAGTAGTTGTGGCACATGGGCTCAGTAGTTGTGGCGCATGGGCTCTAGAGTGCAGGCTCAGTAGTTGTGGTGCACGGGCTTAGCTGCACCGTGGCATGTGGGATCTTCCCGGACCAGGGCTCAAACCCGTGTCCCCTGCATTGGCAGGCGGATTCTTAACCACTGCGCCACCAGGGAAGCCCCTCATCAAGCTCTTTTTATGTGGCAAGTTCTCTACTAAGTGCTTTACATTTATTAACTCATTTAATTCTTATAAAAATCCTATGAAGTAATTACCATTATCATCCTCACATTAGAGATGAGAACAATCCTAAAGACAGTCTGCTTATTGGTATAATGCATAATGCATTGAAAGAATGCCCACTGTTTGTCTGCTTAGTCTGCTTAGTCTGCTAAGAATTATGACACTTCTCCAAGTCATTCACGTTCCCGAATGAAACAATCTAAATCAAAATTATCCAAACTCTCAGACCCTCTGAATCGGCTTTGTGTCCTTACTCAGACCACCAAATCATCCACTCCACCCTGTACATGAGCTCATAATAATTCTACACCCAAAGAAAATTCGGCAATCACCTGCTTCAGTGCTGACCTCAGTAGTACTTAAGATGCTCTTGAACAACCACAGTTTGTATTGTGCTCATCATATTTATCCCAATTTTCATGTTAATTCCCACTGCTATCACTCTGGGCCAGGTCTTTCATGGAATGGCCTCAAAAATTATCTTCCTGAATCTAATCTCTTCCATTTTACAATCTGTTCATTCAACAAATATTCATTGAGTACTTACTATATGCTAGGCATTGTAAATACAGTGGTGAACAAAAGAGACATTGATTCTTGCTCTCATAGTGCTTCTAGCCTGAGCATAATGAAAACCTAAAATGGCTCCCCCTGTTTTTGAGTCAATTTCAAACTCCACCATTTTGTATTTAAGGTACTTTAAGATATGGCTCCAAACTATTTTTACATATATCTCTTTCAATACTATCCAAAATAAACTGTCTAATATAGGCAGAGACATCTCCACATTCTCCTTCAAATATGAAATTTTCATTCTCAAATATACACCATTTCTTAAGGCATTTCCTCCATGTGAATTTCCTTCATTGTCTTCTCCTTGATTACAAAGCACTACTCATCACTCTTTCAATAATAGATCAAATCTCTGCCCTGCCATAAAAATTTCCCTAATTCCTCCGGCTAATGTCTTTCTTCTCTGAACTGCTTGGAACTTAAAATTAACACCAGTGTTTCCAATTATCAGCTGTAAGGGGCATGAAGGAACATCGAGAGTATATCATAGCATACTTGAGACCAATTTATGACTACAGCCCTTCTATCTAAGTTAAAAGAGAAATTCTCAAAAGATTGCATCCCATAGAAATATATGCAAGGTATTGGTGATGTTCTAGTTCTTAGGTTGCAAGATGTGTTAATGGTTGTTCATTTAATCATGATCGTATATATAACATATAATAATGTATAAATATATATTACTTTTATGTAGCAAATATTTCTTTTAAAATGTAATAACATGTCATTATGAAAGAGAAAGAAGATAATAATGAATCTATTCCCTCTGTTCACTCCTTTTTTTTAAACAAATAATAACCTGAAATATCAGGTGCTATATTGGAGGAGCAGAATTCAAAGTGGACCCTGGGACTTACTGCCCTCCATGTGCATAAAACCTGAGACTGTAAATGTAAGGACGTTCACTCTCGATGATCAGATTATTTGGCACAGTTAACTTTAAGATAGGGAGATTATCAAGGTAAGCCTGACTTAATCACATGAGCCCTTTATTTTTTAATTTAATTTTTTAAATTTAATTTAAATTTAATATATTTATTTTTTGGCTGTGCCACGTGGCTTATGGGATCTTAGCTCCCCAACCACGGATTGAACCAGGGATCGAACCCAGGCCCTCAGTAGTGAAAGCAGAGTCTTAACCAATGTACTGCCAGGGAATTTCCACATGAGCCCTTTAAAAGCAGAGAATTTTCTCTGTTTTTTTTTTTCCCTAACAGAGGAAGAAGTCAGAAATTTGAAACATGAGAAGGATTCAACATGCTGTTCCTGGAGGTGATAGACCTGAGAAGGAATATGAGTGGCTTATTTAGCTGAGAACTGCCCACAGTGGACAGCTGGGAAAGAAAATAGGGACCTCAGTCTACAACCAAAAGGAACTGCATTCTTCCAACAACCTGAATGAGCTTGAAAGCATGTTTCTCCAGAGCTTCCAGGTGAGGACTGAGCCTGACCAACACCTTGATTTTAGCCTGAGCAGAGAACCCAGACCTGCTGTGCCAGGTTTTATGGAAAACAGTATGGAGGTTCCTTAAAAAACTAAAAATGGAACTACCATAGGACCAAGCAATCCCACTACTGGGCATATACCCTGAGAAAACCATAACTCAAAAAGAGACATGCACCACAATGTTCATTGCAGCACTATTTACAATAGCCAGGACATGGAACCAACCTAAATGTCCATCGACAGATGAATGGATAAAGAAGATGTGGCACATATATACAATGGAATATTACTCAGCCATAAAAAGAAATGAAATTGAGTTATTTGTAGTGAGGTGGATGGACATAGAGTCTGTCATACAGAGTGAAGTAAGTCAGAAAGAGAAAAACAAATACAACATGCTAATGTGTATATATGGAATCTAAAAAAAATTTTTTTTAAATTGTACTGATGAACCTAGTTGCAGGGCAGGAATAAAGAGGTAGACATAGAGAATGGATTTGATGACATGGGGTGGGAGGGCAAAGCCAGGACGAAGTGAGAGTAGCATCAACATATATGCACTACCAAATGTAAAATAGTTGGCTGGTGGGAAGCAGCCTCATAGCACAGGGAGATCAGCTCGGTGCTTTGTGACCACCTAGAGGGGTGGGATAGGGAGGGTGGGAGGGAGGCTTAAGGGGGAGGGGATATGGGGATATGTGTATGCATATGGCTGATTCGCTTTGTTGTGCAACAGAAACTAACACAGTATCATGAAGCAATTATACTCCAGTAAAGATATATTTTAAAAATGAATGTTGCTTTAAGCCCCTAAGTTTGTGGTAATTTGTTATGCAGCAATAGAAAACTAATACACGATCTTTTGCAGGAGAAAAACAAATCTGGAAATATGGGTTAAATTTTTCTAATGTTTGAAAAGCTAAGATCTGAAGAAAAACATTTCTACTTAAATCACGTCTTACTTTTAAAATATTGTCTTCTGAACTGACACATTGGTTTATATGATGTCTGAAATACTCTATTGTAACTTCCACTCCTAAAAACTCTTTTGGAATTTTTACTCTTTTCAAATATATCTGACTTTTGAATACATGCTGAAAATTCTGATTATTCACTTATAAATGCTGCAGGATAGGAAAAGTAAAGTAATGGACATTAGCGACACCATACATATGATGTAAGGATACCTCAAAGCACTGAAATATTGTTCATTTCTAGGGCTCATTTCACAGTTCATCCATTGTTATCAGTAAAATTGTATCTCACCAAAAGATATGTTGAAGCCCTAAACCCCAGTACCTCAAAATGTGAGCGAATTTGGAAATAGAGTTATTGCAGTGTAACTATCTAAGTTAAGATGAGTCATATCGGAGTAGGATGGACCCTTAATCTAACTGGTGTCCTTGTGAGAAGAAAAGAGACAGATTCAGAAAGAAGATGGCCACAGGAAGATGGAGGCAGAGATTAGTCTTATGTGGTCACAAGCCAAGGAACACTGGGGCCACCAGAATCTGGAATAGGCAAGGAAGGATCCTCCCCTAGAGGCTTCGGAGGAGCATGGCCCTACCAAGACATTAGTTTTAGACTTCTAGCCTCCATAACTCTGTTATGTTGTTATGTGCTATGGCTTTAAACCACTCAGTTTGCAGTACTTTGTTACAGAAGCACTAGGAAACTAATACAGATTCTTTTACTGGTAAGTGGGATGCTGCTGTGACAAACACCTAAAAATGTGGAGATGGCTTTGGAATTGGGTAATGAGTAGAGGCTAGAAGAATTCTGAAGCATTTGATAGAAAAACCTTAATTGCCTTTGAGAGATTGTTGGCAGAAAAATGGACATTACAGACAATTCTGGTGAGGTCTCAGAGAGGAGAGCTGTAAAGAAATCTTTTATTGTCTTAGGGAATTATATAGTGTATATAAAAGTTATGTATATATAACTAAATATAGATACTATATAATAATATATATAATTTAATATAGACATGTAATTTTATATAGATCATCTTGTTGCTGGAAATATGAATGTTAAAGGTGCTTCTGTTGAGGTCTTAGATAGAAATGAGGAACCTATTGTTGGACACTAGAGGAAAGGTAATCCTTGTTATAAAGGAGCAGAGAACTTGTCTGAATTATGTTCTACTACTGAGTCCAAAGTAGAACTCGTAAGCAATGAACTTTTGATATTTAGCCAAAAGGACTTCCAAGTAAAATATGGAAGCTGAAACCTGGTTTCTCCTTGGTACTTATAGTAAAATACGGGAGGAAAGAGATAAATTGAGGAAGGAATTGCTTAGCAAAAAGGAACCAGCTCTTGATGATTTGGAAAATTCTCAGCCCATCCAGATGGTGTGCTCTGGAAACAAGACCAAGACTGTGGCTGGATAAACATTTACAAAAGAGTTTAGGCAATGAACTTATGTTACTTATAGAGCCAATCACCCATCTCAGCAACAGCCAGGAAAAAAGATAGAGTTTTCCAAAAGGATTTGTGGAGAACTTTGTGTCTAATGGGGTGGATCCCCATGATATCCACTGAAGACCAACAAATTTTTGAGGATTTTATACTGGCAGAAAAACTGCCAGTCTGAACTGAAATGGACAGAGACAGGATGAATTGAAGGAAGAACAGCTCCAAGGTCAGAGCCATGGATTCAGAGCCTGGGGCTAATGGGACTTAATTAGCCCAAGAGTGTGGGACACCCCTGCCCCAAGCAGGCCCAGATGACTAAGCTTCAAGTCATTGATAATATTTCTCAGGAATTGAAATCTAATGAAATTTGTCCTGTTGGGTTTTGGACTTGCTTGGGACCCACAACCTCTTTTTTCTTTCAAGGTCTCCCTTGGGCAATAGGAATGTCTACCCTATGCCTCTCCTACCACTATATTTTGGAAGCAGATGACTTGCTTTCTGGTTTTATAGGCCCTCAGGAATTTTGCTCCAGAAAGAACCATATTCAGTCTCATTCATACCTTACTTAGATGATTTATAAGGTAAAATTTGGAACTTTTTAAGTTGATTATATTTAGATGAGATTTTGGACTTAGAGTTGACGCTAGGATGGGTTACAATTTTGAGGGACTTGGGGATGGGGCAAATACATCTTGCACTTGGGAAGGATATAAATTTTAGGGGTACACAGGGTGAGCTGTTGTGGGTTGAATTGTGTCCCTCCCAAAAGATATATTGAAGTCTTCATCCCTAGTACCTCAGAATGTGAATTTATTTGAAAATTAGAGTCATTGAGGATTTTAGTCGTTAAGGTAAAATGAGGTCATTCTTTAGTAGAATAGGTCCCTAATCCAGTATGACTGGTGTCCTTATAAGAAGAGGAGAGACAGACACAAAAACTATGTGATGATAGAGACATTATATTTACACTTCCACAAGCCACAAAACACTCGGGGTTACCAGAAGCTGGAATAGGCAAGGAAAGATCTCCCCTGAGAGGCTTTGTTGGCCCTGCCAACACCTTGATTTTAGACTTCTACCCTCCAGAACTGTGAGAAAATAAATTGATGTCATTTTAAGCCATTAGTTTGTGGTACTCTGTTATGGCAGCACTAGGAAACTAATACATCATTATGTAAATAATCTGTAAATATAATATGCAAATTTTGATAAAGATTTGACAATTGTTGTCATGTATAGAATCCAAACCTTGTGAAATCATTCATATTTACCATGTTTTACTTACATCACCCTTTGAAATCTACAACAGTTCGATGCTTAGATTATCTTGAAGGAACAGAAAACAACATCATAATGTAATCTATTGCCATTTCACATGTAATAAAGCAAGACGTGATGTTATTGGATTATTTCTTTCCATAGCTGAGTTCAATAAGGATTTTCAGATCTTTGTTATTTGAGGTAAGTAAAGTGAAAACATCTGCTGAGATGACATAAATTAGTTTATGATGCCTTTAACGTTTCATTTCTTATTACTGTTGACCTACAGGATGAAATTTCTGGCTGTTACCATATATTATAATCTTGCATCACATTTTTAAAATTCAGGATCCAATTTTAACCAAATACATACTGACTTCAAACAAAAATGAAGGTGCAATTTATTATCTGCTCATAATCTTTCCAAAAAAGTATATAATGAAACATCTCAAAATCAAACTCCAAAATAATTAATGTTAGATGTTGACTGAAATATTGAAGTTAGGCTTTAATTCATTCATTTATTGAATAAGTTATATTTAGGAGTAGAAACTTTTAAAATCTGAGACCTTATCAAAGTTGTCCATTATTCTTGGTTGCCAAATAACTTTGCTCAATATAAATTATAAGTAGATGATAGATAGATAGATAGATAGATAGGTGATAGATAGAAAGACAGACTTCATTTAGAATGTTTTGCTAAAGAATTTTATTTTCCTGTGGAAGTAAAAGGGAATACATTAAAGGTAATTACTCTATCATTAATACAACCAGGGACATAATAATCTGCATATCTGAAAAGCTAGTCACTTGCCTTCTCCATTGGTCAACCATTATGCATCACAATACTAGGAAGATAACCAGAAACCTTAGTTCTTCAAGAGATTTGGGATGTTGGGGGAGGGAGGCAAAAATTTGGAAGGAAAATACTATTTGAGATAATTCTTACCATAGGCCAAACTGTATAAATGAGTTAGCAATTATTATATATCTCCTTAAGTGATCTTGATAATAATAAATTATATGAGGTATGTGTTATTAATCATCATCTTTGGCTCAAAAAATAATTAACCTGCTCAAGATTATTCCATTATTATGTAGCAGAGTTAGCATTTAAAGCCTGGTCTGCATGCCACGAAAATCTATAATTTTTCAGCTATATTTGATATTCCCTGATAAGAGACAACTTAGTACCTATGTACTTTGACATAAGAAATAACTTCTAGGCAAACATCAGTCCCCAAATATTAGCACTATATACTGTGACATATTGATACCTCATAAGTGAACTTGAGTTCTAAATAAAGCTCTGAAACTGCTTAAAAGAGTCAATCAAACCAAATTTTAGGAAAACAATGACTTAATTCTTTGCAGTTTCAAAGGGCATAGAAATATCATGATCCAGGATCATGGGGTCGAAAGTGACATAAAATAAAATAATGATTTATATGGGGCATCTCCCAGGGCTGAACACAGTTTGTCCTGATCCAAATTATTATACTTAGTAAACTAGTCTCAGCTTCCACACGACTTGACTTTAATAAGCATACAGATGCGAACTAGATGGTCCTGTCAAGTCTGATGCTGTTTGGTGTTCAAGTATCTTTCAAATTTAGGGATCATCAAATTCTTTTCCATACATTGTGTTCCTTCAGAAAACCTGATTTAGGCAATATTTATTATTTAAAACCTATTCAAATTAGAAAATTCTTAGTCTCTAGAACCTTGAGACACATTTTATAACATTATATAACATGAGTTCCTGCTCTATGGCAATACCTTTAATAGCAATAAATCTCCAGGTTACTTCATAGTTAAAAGAACTATGAATTTACTCTTACCTATAGAAGAAATAGTTGGTTTTCAAATATTTATTCTATTTTTACATTTGTGGAATTGTGTATGATTATATCTTTAATGTTTCTCTGCTACCCAGAAAGTACACATCACAGCTAAAGAAGTGCCAAAAACAAATACTTTCTGATTGCTGAAAACAATCTTCAAGTCATACTATTAATAAAAATAGCCATTTTTAGATAAAGATATTATAAAAGCACCAAGAACATATTTCCTAATTTGTTTACCAGAGGACAAAGAAAGACTGAATCATATTTTACAAATAATGTTTATGTCTAATATTTAACAAATTTTAAAGAGTTTGCATTTATTGTAACATTGTTAAATAAAAATATAAAGCTCTAAAATTCCTTAAAAACCTTATGCTTTGCTTGTCTTATATATGTCCTTTTTTGTCTATAGAATATATCTACTTATTCTCATATTTTACTTTATTTTTTGTTTTAGATATTCAATTCATGTGGGCTTTTGTGTCATATCTTCCATTTAGGACTAGCTGCAACAAAAGTGACCCTGTAAATGAGATGAAATATCACAGGTGTGTGCATCTGCGTAAGATATATTTAATAAATATGTAAATAAATCAATTTATCTCTCTCCTCAGGCAGAAAAGTTGTATGAATTCATAAGCATTACTTTGAATTCTACTGAGTGCACCAAAAGTATTTCCAGGAAGTACTGGAGAGAAAGTTTAAATTTTATATTTGTCATATGGAATACAATATTGGCATCATCATATACAGTTACTCATTACAAATTCAGAGGCTGCAAGGCAGATCTGAAATCCAGCATTATTTACCATTTCCAGCCAAGTTTCATAAAGCAGAGGCTGAGGGAATGCAATGAAATTCAGAATTATAATATGCCATTCTATTCTAGTCTGACAATTGAGGTAAACATTCTACATGGACTCTCTTCATCTGATTTCTACCGGCAGAATGATATTTGTCTAACCTGATACAACTGGTAGCCTTTCACACTTTGCATCATGTAAAGTATGAAAACATGAGCAATTGTCTGTGAAATTTCCAAGAAAACCAAACTAAATAAGTACAAAACATAGATGAAATTTTTTTTGACTTTGTCTATAAGGTAACAGTGAAGTGAAAACCTGAGAGAAATATATACAAATAAGTAAATATTTTTAACCAAATTCCATGAGTATTTCAAACAATGATATTGATAAGGCACAGATTATCCAGGTATCCAGATGTTTTTCTCAAGTCTTTTTTTTTTCTTTTCTTTTTTTTTTTTTTTTTTACTTTTCTTGGGTAAACATAGTACACATTTTACACAATAGTTTGTGTACTCTAAAAAGCCTCTCGATTATGTAACTTTGATTTTTGCATAAAGTTTCCAGTAATTTAAATAATATATCATAAGTACTTGTAAAATTAAGCCAAGCAAACAAGGAAAAAAAACTCTCATATGAAGTGACATTCTATAAAAGAAGAACATATGGATGGCCAAACTGGGTCAGAGTAATTCTCTATCCAATCAAATATTTCCTCTCAGAGAAAAGAATGTCTTAAATGTCACAAATGGCTTCCTGGATATTACCTTCAAAATGTTAAAGAAAAACAATAATAATACCTTATATCTGGATAGTGCTCTATAGTTTGCAATGTCTATTGACATACATATTCACCACAACTCTATGAGATATTTTCCACAACTATAGAAGATTAAAAAAAGACAGATGATAGTTGTAATGGAAATAACTGCCATATTCTTTTATATAAGAGAAAACTAAAAGATCTTGCCTTAGATTTCCAAGGCTAATAAAGGAAATTTAGGCCCACTATCAAAATCTGGTGACTCATATATTTTGACTACTGTACATCCATGGGCTTCCTAGTTCCCTTAAAAACACCTTTTAGATCCATCATCCATGTAACTATTTAAATGCTTATTTAAACTATATTATGTGTTCTTTTGTACCATTTATTGAGAATAATAAAAGTCTGGTTATTATTATTCTTTACTTAACCTAAGCTTGCCTTTCCCAATCAAATGCATCCAAATTTTAGTACTCTCAAATGTTGTGGAAAAGTTTGCATTCGATTTGGTATGAGTCTATTGATTTTAATCACAACTCTTCTCAAATTTTTCAAAGTAAATTTCAAAGTAATTTCTCAAAGTAATAATCTTTCTAGTCAATCACCAAAAATATTATATTAATTGGTTGCCTAATAAATATTGTTTTAAAATTTACTTGAAAAAATGTATTATCTTTTACTAAATTTAATGTCCATATACTTTAAGAAGCTAATTATTGTAACTGAACATTTTACTGTCTATTTTGCGATACAAAACTGGCCTCCAAGAGGCCAAATAGTAGTAATTTAATCCATAATAAATAATAATACTGAAAACAACTGTGGATGAAGTAAATGTACAACTATGTGTATTAATTATTCAGATGATTTTCTGGGAAATTTTAGCAAGTAATTCAAGCTTGTGTGTAAACAAAAATCTCTTACTATTTTCTCTGAATAATCATTGTACTATTTTCACAAGTAAACCACAAGGGTGAAAGACTATCTGTTAATAGAGGCATTACTGTTGTAAGTTTAAACAAATAAGAAGCACAGACATTTACCTTATTCCCACATCACAGCTCTCAGCTGAAAAAATAATACCATTAAAACACTTAAAGTAGTAGAAGATAATAGCTTCAATGTTGGAAACATATAACTGGTAAAGTTGCTGATAGTTGCTCTTGTCAGAGAACTTCATTTATAAGTAATTTACAAGTTCATAGAATGCTGTTATTTAAAAAGTAGCTTTTCCTGGACTTTCTTAGGGTAAATTCTTAAAAACTGTGAAGAAATTGATCATTCATTAATTCATTACATAAACAGTAATTAACATTTACCTATAATCAAAAAATGAGGCTAGGAGCTTGAAAACCCTGAAGGGCAAAAAGATGCATACAATGTAATACTATAATTCTGTGATAAATACTAGAATAGCATAATATTTAAGAAAACACTATGGTAGCAGATACATGTACACAAAAGACATGTAAAAGAATGGTCACAGCAGCACTGTTTATAATAGAAAATGATTTTAAAAAAACCCAAATATCCATAAACAGTAGAGCAGAAAAAGGAACTGAGAATATATTTATACAATGGATTACTATGCAGTCATGGAAAATAATGAACTATACTGCTACACACAATGATAGATTGAGGACAAATCTCACAAATATAAAATTCAAAAACAAAAGAAAAATCCAGACACAAAAGAACATATACAATATAATGCCATTTATATATTTTTAAATATGCAAAAATAATCTTTGGTAATAGAATCCAGAATTGTGGTTATCTTGAAGTAAGACAGGGTGATAGCTGGAGTGTGAGTAGGTAAAGGAGGCTTAACACCATTTTTTGAAGAGACTATTGTTTCACCACTGTTTATTCTTCTTAAAAATTAGTTGACTGTATATGCTTGGCTTTGTTTCTGGGCTTTTGATTCTGTTCCATTTTCTATGTGTCTGTTTTGTGTATGGCCATACCACCCTGAATGCACCTGATCTCGTCTATGTGTCTGTTTTAATGCCAGTACCATACCATTTTGATTACCATGAACTTTGTAATCAGGTAAATGTAATCCTGGTTTGAAATCAGGAAGTGTGATGCCTTCTAGTTTGTTCTTCTTTCTCAAGATTCCTTTGGCTTTCCAGGGTCTTTTGTGATTCCATATGAATTTTAGAATTGTTTATTCTATTTCTGTGAAAAATTCCATTGCAATTTTGATAGGAATTACACTGAATCTGTATATTGCTTTCAATAGTATGGTAATTTAAACATTAATTCTTCCAATCCATGAATATGGACTATCTTTCCATTTGTGTGTGTCACGTTCAATTTCTTTCATCAATGCTTTATAGTTTTCACCCTTGATTAAATTTGTTCTTAATTTTTTTTATTATAGTTAATCATACTGTATTGTATACTGGAAATTTGCTGAGGGGAGATTTCAGGCACTCTTAACACACAAAAAATGGTAAGTGTGTGAAAAGATAAATATGTTAATAACTTTACTGCAGTAATCAATTCACTACGTATATCAAAAAATCATGTTGTCCTCCTTAAATATATGTAGTTGTTTTTTAAAAAAATAAGATAAAATAAGACACATGTATAAAAAAAGAAAGAGAGCAAAGAATTTTAAAAAAGGAAGCCTGGTGAAGAATATTCCAGGCAGAATAAACACCATCAATTAAGACATGGAGCTATGAAAGCATGTCATAATGTTTGAAAAGTCAAATACCAGTTTCAAAGTACGAGCTCTAAGTCAAAAAGCCGCAGGTCTAAGATCAGGCTGTGCCACTGCCAATAAGATTTGGAAAATTCATTTAGCCTAAGTTTTCTAAGCATTTACCTCTCTTGTCTACAAAATGGAAATTACATTAGTAACTAACTTCTGTGAGTATTTGAACCTAGAGAGAATGTTTCAAAAGCCTGAGCTCTAACCTCCACACAATATGGCCTCTCCCTAGATTATAGAGACTCTGAATTCAATTGTTTAATTAAAGATCTCTGTTTACCTAATATTGTCAATTACTATCGTGCTTTGCTAAAAGTCAAAGGTAAAGCTCCTGCTAGAACTGTTCTTCTAAGTTTGCTGTTAGAATAATGCATGTGATCATTTATCCCATTTATTCCATTGTCACTCGTGTCTTAGCAAGGAAGAAGCAACCGTCACCCCACATTTCCTCTTCCTGGAAGTAATACTTGAATTCCTCACACGTGCTTGCTCTCATGACTCTTCCTTATTATCTTGCAAATTCACAACAATCTCAGACTATAAGTTTCCATTAGTTAATTTCAAATCTCTGCACCAGAAGAACACTAATAGCCGTTGCTCAATCAAAGTGCATTAGCAATTTTGTCAATGTACTTAAAAATAAGTATATGAACAAACAAAACAGATGCAATATCTTGAAATAGTGAAAGTCAGCTAATCTTACATACTGCTAGAAATCCATTTGTCAGCAGTTGCCTACAATTCAAAATATGTGATGAAATAAAATTGTAAAACCTCTCTTGCTGTAATTGTATAAGTAAATATTTGTTAACGTGGAAAAATTAGGTATTCACCAGAAAACAAAATATCCACAAAATATCTTATTATATAATGTGATCAAAGAGAAGGGGGGGGGCTTCCCTGGTGGCACAGTGGTTGAGAATCTGCCTGCCGATGCAGGGGACACGGGTTCGAGCCCTGGTCTGGGAAGATCCCACATGCTGCGGAGCAACTGGGCCCGTGAGCCACAACTACTGAGCCTGAGCGTCTGGAGCCTCTGCTCCGCAACAAGAGAGGCCGCGATAGTGAGAGGCCCGTGCACCGTGATGAAGAGTGGCCCCCACTCGCCGCAACTGGAGAAAGCCCTCACACAGAAACGAAGACCCAACACAGCCAAAAATAAACATAATAAGTAAATAATAAATAAAAATTAAAAAAAAAAGAGAAGGGGGGGCAATAGAAATAATCACAGTCTTATAAAGACTGAAGAAATGTTCACTTGTTAAAGAACTTTGTGAAAACAGTAAGGGATACTGTCTTACTGGTTGATTTCATCTAGAAGAACCTGGAGGTAAAGTAGAAATGATTGAAACCTTTTACAAAATCTGACCATGTTTAACCTAGTGTTTGGAACAGTTATGGAAGGGCATGATAGTGGATTGAATGTGGGGTGTTAGAGAAATAGAGGAGTGAAGAATGACTACAAGTTCTGGCATGAACAGCTGGAAACATGGAGTTGCCACACAGGAGGTGAAGAAAACTTGGGAGAAGCAGGTTTGGGGAGGAAATTCAAGAGTTGAAATTGATGGCAAAATAAAAAAGATTATCAAATGCATAGTTTAAGAGAATGTGTCAAAGAAACTGGTGATCACAGGAGGCAAGAAATGGTTCTGAGAGTCAAGGAAAACAAATTAACTTTATTTTTAATTGAGTTACAAGATTAGTAGATCAGAACAATTTTCAAGATGATTTATTACCTTAACTAAAGCAAAAAATGAGACAACTGAAAAAAAATGTGACCTAGATAACAGGGTTAGGGGGATTTCTAACTTGGTAGACAACTGGTCTTAAAACCATATTATTTGATGGGTCATTGACAAAATTGGAGGAAGCTTTCCAGTGGTCTGCCATAAGCTTTTGCACTTGGTTCAGTCTTGTTCAATATAAATAATATAATTTACAGATGACAAAACAGAGAGATATAGTAAATGTATAGATGGCAGAATTGAGATTTTTTTAAATACTCAATAAAAAATACTCAAACAAAATAGCAGACTATGAAGCCCCAAGCTCTTATTCTCCCATTGATACATGAAAAAACAGCAAAAAACTGGCTAAAAATCCATGTAGAAGCTTTGGGAAACAAATTTGTCAGGAACCAAGCAAATGCCCAATCAAGAAAAACAGCATTCAAAGCAATAGAAAAATTGATGACACTTTTGCTCTTCCTTACTCTATCCCGTCTCTGATGCAACCTGATCTTGGTCTGGCAAAAGTTCCAGCCCAGTTCTCAGTTCCCTACCTTAAACTGGAAGCAGTAGATCAGACCTTATTTGCAATGGTCTAACCTGTCTGGGGGCTGACTGAAGGACTGGTCTCTGTTTTGCCTAACTCAGAGCTCAGGTGGAAAGAAGTAACATAACTCAGATCTCAGGCTGGGAAGTAGCAGAAAACAGTGGACACCACTCATAAAAGCAGTAGGGAAGGGACTTCCCTGGTGGTCCAGTGGTTAAGACTCCGTGCTTCCACTGCAGTGGGCATGGTTTGGGCACAGGTTCAAACCCTGGTTGGGGAACTAAGATCCCACATGCTGTGTGGTGTGGCAAAAAAAAAAAAAAAAAGCAAAGCAGTAGGGAAACTACAGGTCTGCAGGTGCCTGGGCCAAGAGATTATAGAAAGAGTACAATAGAACATCAAAGGCCTTGAGGAGAAGTTGTGGTGAACCTCTTTAGGAAATTAAGACACTTAGAAGAACCTATGTATTCAGGGGAAATGAAGAACCTACACACAGGCCGAAACAAGAAGCATGGTCAAAAAATATCAGAATACACTTTAAGCTTTCACCTTGGGCTAACACCAGGCCTTGTAACCAATGTCCAACTAATTAGTAAAGAACTTCCCCAGCAAATAGCCAATCTGCAAAGATAGGGAGAAATGGCTGTTTTTTTCAAGAGCCAAATTATCAATAGCAACAACAAAAATCTAAAGGCATAAAAAGAAACCGGAACACATGGCCCATTGAAAAAAAAAAAAAAAGTAGCAAAAAGCATCTCTGAAGGAACACAAGCATCAGAATTACTAAACAAAGACTTTAAAACAAATGTTTTGAATATTCTCAGAGAGCTAAAGGAAAGCATGGAAAAAGAAGTAAAGAAAATCAGGAAAATGATATATGAACAAAATAAGATATCAGCAAAGAGACTGAAATTATAAGAAAGAACCAAACAAATTCTGGAGATGAGAAATATAAAAACTCAACTGAAAAATTCTCTAGAGTGTTTCAACAACAGACTTGAGAAGGCAGAAGAAATAATCAGCAAACTTGAATACAGGACATTTGAAATTTTACTATGAATAGCAGAAAGAAAAAAAATGAAGTGAACAGAGCCCAAGGGACTTACTGGGTACAATCAGGAGACAAATGTATGCTTAGGGAGTCCTAGAAAGAAAAAAAGAGAGAAAGGGACAGAGAGACCACCTGAAGAAATAATAGTCCAAAATCCCTCAAATCTGAGGAAAGCATAGTTAGAAATCACAAGGAAAATTAGAAAATAACTTGAGATAAATGAAAACAAAAACACAGTCCACCAAAACTTATGAGATACAGTAAAAGCAATGCTACAAGGGGGATTTATATTTGTAAATGCTTAAATTTAAAAAGAAGAAAAATCAGAAATCAACAACCGAAGTTTATATCTTAAGGAGTAAGATTTTAAAAACAAACCATAGCCAAAGCTCACATAAGGAAGGAAATAGCAATCATAAGAGAAAAGATAATTAAAATAGAGAATACTAAACAATACAGAAAATCTATGAAACAAAAAGTTGGATTATTGAAAAGTTCACCAAAATTGGTAAACTTTTAGCTAGATTGCCTAAGAAAAAAAGACAGATGGGAAATTACTAAAATCAGAAAGTTGAGACTATTCACAGTTTTACAGAAATAAAAATATATTATAACATATTACTTTGAACATTTGTACACCAACCAATTAGATAACCTAGATGATATGGACAAATTCTTAGAAACATACCAGCTACCAAGACTGAATCACAAAGAAATAGAAATTTTGAATAGACTTAAATTAGTAAGGAGATTGAATCAGTAATCAAAAACCATCCAACAAAGAAAAGCCTTGGATCAGATTGCTTCAAAGGTAAAATCTACCAAACATTTAAGGAAGAATTAACAACAGTCTTTCTCAAACTCTTCCAACAAACTGAAGAGGAAAAAACACTTCCTAAGTCAGCCTACTGGGGCCAACATTACCTTTAATGAGAGCCAGACAAAGACAATGTTGAAAAGCCTAAAGATTCCACACACACACACACAAAAACACTGTTAGAACTAATAAACAAATTTAGCAAACTGTTTGATACGAAATCAACACACAAAAAATCAGTTGTGTTTATATGCACTAATAATGAATAATCTAAAGAGGAAATTTTAAAAGCAATTCCATTTACAATAGCGTCAAAAGTTATGATACTTATGAATGAACTTAACTAAGGAAGTAAAAGACTTCCTGGAAGTCTACAGTGGAAACTACAAACCACGGTTGAAAGAAATTAAAGAAGACACAAATAAATAGAAAGAAATCTCATGTTCACAGATTCGAAGACTTAACAATAAAATGTCAATAGTACCCAAGGTGATGTATAGATTCAATGCAATCTCTATTAAAATACCAATGATATTTTCTCAGATATATAAAAATCCATCATAAAGTTCATATGGAATCTCAAGGGACCCCAAATAGTCAAAACAAGCTTGAAAAAGAAAATAAAAATGAAGAGTTTTACACGTCCTGATTTCAAAATATACTACAAAGCCATGGTTATCAAAACAGTGTGGTAGTGGCATAATGATAGCTATATAGACAAATGGAATAGAATAGAAACCCAGAAATAAACCCTCACATAAATGGTTAAATGATTTTTGACAAAGCGTGTTGAGACCATGCAATGGGGAAAGGATAGTTTCTTCAACAAATGGTGTTGGAATATGTGATAAGACTGATCTCCAGAATTTATAAAGAACTCCTACAACTTGACAACAAAAAAATCCCAAAACAACCTGCTTAAAAAATGGGCAAAGGACTTGAATAGACATTTCTCCAAATAAGATATCTAAATGGCCAATAAGCACATAAAAACAAGATGCTCAACATCAATAGTCATCAGGGAAATGCAAATCCAAACCACAATGAGATACCATTTCATACATATTAAAATGCCTATTGAGGAGTCCAACTCCTGGTTAAAAACCAATGTGTGATTTTTCAGGCCTGACCATAGGCAATTACAAAGGCTTTACTTGACAGGCCTCCTGGTGGGGTGGGGGTGGGGAAGCTGTTCTCCCCACACCAGACTTGGGGCACAACCAGTGCATCACAATCTCTGAAGAGTGTTACAGACAAGGTCTCAGTCTCCCCTAGCTAGTCATGTTCTTCACATATTTACATTCCTAGCCCTGGTGCCTTGATTCCTAGGTCTCTTCATCTGAGGACTTCCTCCGAGGTCACCTTCAGGCACCTCTGCCAAGACCTCCTTATGGAGGAAGAGGGGAGAAAACTTGAAGTCACTTTTATCTACTCTGACTCAGTACCCAGTACTAGTCGACTCTTAGCCCTCCCCCTGACCTACCCCCAACCCTAGAGTCCATAAAACTGTTGGAGCCTTTTATTTGGGGCTCTCTCAACAGTGAGAAGAACCCCATGTCTGCACTGATACACCCATGCACTGTTCCACGGGGGAACAAGGGAAGATGGCACTTTTACTGGTTTTAGTGCCTTTCTTATACTATCACGGTAAGTGATTAAAGGCTTTACTCTTTCATTTTTGGCTTGTTGCTTTAATGGGTTACTGTGACATCTAACAGCTCAGCCCTCACTCACTCTCTCTTTCTCTCTCCCAGCTCAGCATAGCTCCTGACACCTATCATAAAAAAAGAAAGGAAGGAAGGGAGGAAAGAAGGAAGGAAGGAACAGAGGGAGGGAGGGAGGGAGGGAGAGAGAGCGAGAGAGAGAGAGAGAGAGAGAGAGAGAGAAAAGAAAGAAAGAAAGAAAGAAAGAAAGAAAGAAAGAAAGAAAGAAAGAAAGAAAGAAAGAAAGAAAGAAAGAAAGGGAGAAAGATTATAAGTGTTGACAAGTATATAGAGAAACTGGAACCCTTTGTCATTGCAGGTGGAAATGTAAAATGGTGCAGGTACTATGGAAAATGGTATGAAAATTCCTAAAAATATTAAACAGAATTATATGACCCAATAATTCCACTTCTGGGTATATACCCCAAAAAAGTGAAAGCATGATACAGTACTCATGTTTATATAGTATAGTATCATTATTCACAATAGCCAAAAGGTAGAAACAACCCTGGTGTCCGTCAACATTTAAATGGATATGCAAATATGGTATATACATACAATGAATTATTATTAAACCTTAAAAACAAATGAAATTTTGACACATTACCACATGAATGAATCTTGAAGACATTATGCTAAGTGAAATAAGCCAGTCAGAAAAGACAAGTATTGTACGATTCGTGTTATATGAATTTCCCAGAATAGTCAAATTCATATAGACGAAAAGTAGAATAGTAGTAACAAGGGGGTGAGGGTGAGGGAAATAGAGAGTTATTATTTAATTGGCACAGAATTTCAGTTGTGGTGATAAAAGTGTTCTGGAGATAGATAGTGGTGATGGTTGTACAACAATGTGAATATAATTAATGCTACTAAACTGTACACCTAAAAATAGTTAAAATGGTAAACGTTATGCCATGTATATTTATTTCACCACAATAAAAAATAACATATGGAAAAAAAGAATACAATACTTAGGGATAAACTTAACCATGTGGATGAAAGAATTGTACACTGAAAACAACAAAATATTGCTGAAAGAAATTAAACAACATATAAATAAATGGAAAAGCATCCTGTGTTCATGTATGTTTTACCACAATAAAAATTACTCAATATAATGAGACTTAAATTAATAAGGTTAAACTGATCAGGATACAGTAATATATGGTATGGTAAAAAGACAACGCCAAAATCTCACTGGCTTAAAAACAGTAGTTTGTTTTCCCCTCATATTACATACCCTACGTGTCCACTGTGTAGATTCGGGAGGGCTGCTCTGCTCCACAGGGTCCTCACACAGGGACACAGTTTGACTGAGTCTCCACTATCTGGATGGTTGCCATTTACTTTAACTGACACAGGGAGTTATGAGGGGGAACAAGACACACATTTTAAGATCTCTGCTTGGAAGTAATACTTGTAAGTTCTGCTCACATTTTATTGCCTGCTCAAAGCAACTCTAATGGCTACACCTATTTTCAAAGGAGAAGGGAAGTCCAATCTTCAATTATACCTTGAAAGGGAGAAGAATGAGAAATACTAGTGAGTAATTAATAATGTCTTCCACAAAAATAAAATGGAATTATCCTCACATTTGCTGTAGTTATAATTATTGTTGTTATTACCGCATTTACTCTGTATAGTGCTTTAAACATTTCATACAAATAATCTCCCTTGAACCTAAGAATAACTCATTACTCTCGCTGTACTTACAAAAACACTGCAGATAATAAAAGTTAAAATGTTTGTTCAAAACTACAATAGGAATGATAATAAAGGACCTTGTCAAGAATACTGGCAGGGAGCACAAGGGAGATATTAAGAAACTAAGGGGCATGTCAGAAGTTTTCACGTCATGCCACATACGTAGCCATTCATTCATAAAGATGGGCCACATGGTCCAAATCAAGAGAGAATAAAATGCGCTGTTCATTCCTGGTGGGATGAGGTAGACTGATTCTGGAAGCATGGAAAATGTTCTGAAAGTGCAGCTAGGGAGAAAAGCACATTCTTTCTACTAATTATACACTACCTTCCACATGTTAATTTTGAGAAAATGCCACTAGCGACTGAAAATTTTTTGAAAAGGCTTACGGAACCAAAAATTCAGTTAAGATGAGTATACAGTTAAGGTTGGTATACCTCAGGGCAACATCACCAAAATGTTCAAAACATCTATGAAGGAATTAGTACCAGGAATGGGCATTTTCTCTGAAGTATTAAAATTTATGTTAATTATGCTTCAAAGTTTCCCATTCACAATCCTAAAAGTGTTTTTCTTTATTTCCATATGCAGTATTCAACATTACATCTGCTTGTGTCTATATCAGTGTTGTTTTATTATAAAGTTCTAGCTCTATAACTGAATGTCATTCCTTAAGATATTCCCTAAATGGAAAAATGTTCTATGTATTTTATTTCTAGTAAAGGAAAACACATAAAAATTGAATGAAAATCTCATAGAAAAGATTGCTCTATAAACAAAACAGTAGTGGGCACATAGTTAATAACGTCACGGGCACTCGTCACTCAGAAAGATATTAACCCACCTAAACACCTCTGTTCTTCTGACAAACTGCTAAAGAAAAAAAGAAAAAGAAAAAAGAACCTTCCATCAAATTCCCCACCATGGATGGATAAGCAGAAAACCATGTATCTGAGTGACAGACATTCATTCAAGAGCAATACTATAACTGGTTTTATTTTGTTTATGTAACATTTGTACTCAAAATTTTTAATATTTCATGTTATACTTTATGAAAAATTAAAACGCAGCTTCTTTACCAAAGAAATTAATCCTTCTAAATGGATATTTCCAAATCAGAATATTGCAGCTTTAAATTTTTGTCACTCGTTTTTTTTCTTAATATGTTTGTTTCTATGATTCTATACCTTCTTCACATCGATAGCAATTCCTAGTTTACATTTGATCCTGTATAAGGTAAGTAATTTCTCATGGTTAGATATGCAGAGGTATGGTTCATATAAGGGAGGCTGTAAGTAAAACTGTAAGAATTATCTACCTGTCCTTTCTACATTTCTCTCCAGCAGAGAACTCCCCGCTCTCATTGGGATGAGAAACAACTCTCCACTCCCTTCACTCCTCACAACCATCCATTCTTAACAAAACCAACTCACACACGGATCTTATTAAGAATTCCCTGCTGAGGAATTTTAGGCTTAAGATAAAAACTTTACCTTAAGCATTTGGCTCATTCATTTCTTAAAATTTGTTCACGCATATGTATTAAACATTTTTCTTCTAGGCACTGTGTTAACTATTGTGAGGACAAGTACATTAATCTGATGCTACAACTAAAGTGTGGGCAAGGAGCAGAGGGAGAATGAGGTGAAATTTAATTGCCTCGAGGAATCAAGAAGGTGTTCCCAGAGAAAATGAAATTTAATCTGGGTTTTGATGATGAGTAAGGTTCTCCTGAACCCGAGAAAGCCATTAGGATGTAAAGCATTCTAAAATTTGCTTAACACATTCACTGTACTGAAAGTTGAGGATGGAGCCATTTTTAAGTGTGACAGAGAGTAGATGAGGATAGGGGAGGAGTTATAGCATCCCTCAAAGGATAGCACAATTGTGGCTTTATATTCTATTTGAAGATACTCCTGTTAAGTTATTTTAGGACAAATCTTTGGGAAGCCTGCATAACAGAATGCATTGTTATATGGCTTGGCTTTGTTTCCTATCCCTCAGGTAATTTAAATGGCACAGAGTCAAATGCAAAAAGAAAAAAAAATGCCAATTTATATGGGTATGTTAAGCCATAAGAAGCTACAACATGACTGTTTGAGTTAACAAAAAGCATCAAATAAGCTTCAAGAAAAGTTTAAAGATAAGTAAATGGCAGGCAATTCACTTCAGGAGGGGAAAGAAGGTAACATAAACTGTTTTATCTATGCTATCACTTAAGACCAAGGGGCAGGACTTAGGTCATCATTGACAGTGAATTACTCTAGAAAATAACAAAAACAAAGAACCTTACTTTCTCTAGTATCCCTATACTATACACTGGGGTTCAGCTGCAACTAAACTACACTAAATTTGGCAACTTCTATTGGAGAACTAGAAACAGAGAAGAAAAAGCTTTAAAGAAGGGTATGTCAAGGAATTCAGAGGATGCCAGATTTATATATATATTCAGACTTAAGGAAAGAGCAAGAATAAAATAGGATGTAAATAAATTCTTTGACATTTGAAAAAGATGATGATGATGACTATGACCACAGCTACAATTTAGTGAGCACCAGGCATTGGTTATGCAATTTACATACACTACCTTACTTCAGCTTTACCACATGAAGAAGGTATCTTAAGATCTAATTCATGGATGAGAAATATAGAAATACATTGTATAATGAGTGACAACTACAGAAATATGAGCCTCCTCTATTGTTATGGTCAATACAAAATGTCATAAAAGATACCATATTCTTAACTCAATATTTAAAAAGCCTTTAGACATTTCTCTGAAGAAGACGTACAGAAGGCCAACAGGCACATGAAAACATGCTCAACACTGCAAATTATTAGAGAAATGCAAATCAAAACTACAATGAGGTATCACCTCACATCGGTCAGAATGACCATCATCAAAACGTCTGTGGAGAAAAAAGAACCCTCCTACACTGTTGGTGGGAATGTAAATTGGTGCAGCCACTATGGAGAACAGTATGGAGTTTCCTTAGAAAACTAAAAATAGAGTTACCATATGATCCAGTGATCCCACTCATGGGTATATATCCAGAAAAAAACTATAATTCAAAAAGATACATGCACTCCAATGTTCATAGCAGCACTGTTTACAATAGCCAAGACATGGAAACAACCCAAATGTCCATTGACAGATGAATGGATAAAGAAGATGTGGTATATATATACAGTGGAATATTACTCAGCTATTAAAAAGGATGAGATAATGCCATTTGCAGCAACATGGATGGACCTAGAGATTATCATACTAAGTGAAGTAAGTCAGAAAGAGAAAGACCAATACCATATGATATCACTTATATGTGGAATCTAAAATATGACACAAATGAACTTATTTACAAAACAGAAATAGACTCACAGACATAGAAAACAAACTTATGTTTACCAAAGGGGAAAGGTGGGGAGGGATAAATTAGGAGTTTGGGATTAAAATATACACATTACTATATGTAAAATAGATAACCAATAAGGACCTACTGTATAGCACAGGAAACTATACTTAATATCTTGTGAAAACCTATAATGGGAAAGAATCTAAAAAAGAATATATATATTGGGTTGGCCAAAAAGTTCGTTCAATTAGTGAATACGTTGTTCAATAAAGTTCTTAGTGAAAATGAAAAATTTGTTTTTTTACTTAAAGCAGATGAACCCAGTATATACATATGTACACACACAGATATATATGTGTATATATATATATATATATATATATATATATATATATATATAAACTGAATCACTTTGCTGTACAACTAAAACTAACACAACATTGCAAATCAACTATATTTCAATGGAAATTAAAAAAAAACCTAGGTACAATAAAAGTATTATATTTAATGTTCATAACTCTAAAAAAATTTTTTAAAAATTTAAAGCCTTTATAAGACCTGATTTTAGTAACCGTATATAAACTTATTATTTGTCTTTTATATAAAAAATAAATTCATGGACAAGGGTCAGTAAGATAATGGTAATGAAATCAAATTGTTTTAAATATCCTAGATAAAATAATCTTTCATTTTTACTTTAGTATAGCTAACAAATCCAGACATGACTCTTTTCAGTAAGCTTTTTTGCTGTATGATTTTTCTATACCTCCACTTCCTGCACAACTTTTACATGGCTCCCACAGCAGTGCTTTCCATACTGATATGAAGTGCTGAAATTATTTCTTCTTTTTACAAAACTCAAATATATCATTCTACTGCACAGCTTACCACAGACTCTTCATTCCCTTAAAAGTCTATATTCCTGACTGTGTACTATAATCACATAACTCAGGTAAAGATGAAATATTTTTGTATTTGGACACCTATATTTTTATATACCTACATTAACATGAATGTCTGTGTTATGATGTAGGACATGGGAAGTAAAGCGTTAGAGGGATTTTACCTTTGTTCAACGAATATATTGAGAATTTACAATGTGCAACTTACTATGAAACTCCCTTTTCCCACCTCTTCCCCCAATAAAAAAAGTTTAGTTGTCCCAAGCAGGAAATGAGATTGAGTAGGATAATGAAAGCATACTCACTGATCTTTGTGATCACAGCACTTATATATGATGTTGCTTCCAAGGTAGAGGGGGGTCAATCTTTGAGAAAGCTTTGGATCAGCAGCACAGCTTTAGCCAAGGTTGAAATAAAGAAAGAGTATATGGGATCTCGTCTTTTATCTCAATCCATGTAAATAATTATTTCAACTTTTTCTTTCTTAATAACTGAAAAGCATTTATTTCTGTATTCAAAGTATGTATATGCTTTACTAATACAGAGATTAATAGAATCATAAGGCTGGATAACACATTCCAGAGGCTCTAATTTGGTAGAGTGATAATAAGAATTAAATTAATTTAGGATAAGAGAGAGGAAAAAAAAAAACGGAAACCTTAATTCTACAAATAAAATGAAAATCAATTTTTAAAATCTATGAATAGATAGCTTAAAATCATGTAGTATATATTGTAATACATGTCCAGATATTTAACTGAGTACATGTCAAAAATTTTTGGTGCTTGGTGATAAACACACAAACACACACACACACACACACACATTCATACACAGATATTATTACAAAAACTAGGTTCTTTCAAACAATGATTGAACCCAGACTAGCACAATTCCTGCCAAAGAAATACAAATTGTAAAATTAATAAACCAGTTTAAATGTTCAAATACTTACACATATGCTTTAGAAGTTATAATTATTTTATCCTTTATTCCCTGAAATAATTCAACAGATAAATTCAAATCATGGTTAATTAAGACAATGTTATACACTTGAAAGATATTTAATTTAATTGTTCAGTGCTATTTTTCTTATTCATACCTTGAGACCTCTTGTACATTACCCCAGAGGATGAATATGATCAGAGTGATTGTAAATTTCTTTGAAATTTTCACCTAGGGAAGAATGATCCAGAAAGCCAAATAGAAGGACTAAAGTAAAGCCAGACAGAGAACAATTTTTTTCCCCTTGATCCCTTATATTTGTTCAGAAATACATAACAACATGAACAGAATCCTAGTTATAGGTAAAAATGAAGGCATCTCTTGAAAAATGCTTGAGATGGCTGGGACTAGTTCCACTTTTATTCCCTTCCCGTTTCACAAAATAGATATTCTATTGACTATATTTTTTTTTCTTTTTTCTCTATCAGTGAGCAAATGGCATAGACACCTGATTTCACCAGAAAATCCATGCAATTGGTGGGGAAATAAAAGATATTCTTCTCTCAGTGCAAATCAAAACTACAATGAGATATCATCTCACACCGGTCAGAATGGCCATCATCAAAAATCTAGAAACAATAAATGCTGGAGAGGGTGTGGAGAAAAGGGAACACTCTTGCACTGTTGGTGGGTATGTAAATCGATACAGCCACTACGGAGAAGAGTATGGAGGTTCTTTAAAAAAACTAAAAATAGAACTACCATAGGACCCAGCAATCCTACTCCTGGGCATATACCCTGAGAAAACCATAATTCAAAAAGAGTCATGTACCACAATGTTCATTGCAGCTCTATTTACAATACCCAGGACATGGAAGCAACCTAAGTGTCCATGAACAGATGAATGGATAAAGAAGATGTGGCACATATATACAATGGAATATTAGCCATAAAAAGAAACAAAACTGAGTTATTTGTAGTGAGGTGGATGGACCTAGAGTCTGTCATACAGAGTGACGTAAGTCAGAAAGAGAAAAACAAATACCGTATGCTAACACATATATATGGAATCTAAGAAAAAAAAAAAGGTCATGAAGAACCTAGGGGCAAGACGGGAATAAAGACACAGACCTACTAGAGAATGGACTTGAGGATATGGGGAGGGGGAAGGGTAAACTGGGACAAAGTGAGAGAGTGGCTACCAAACGTAAAATAGATAGCTAGTGGGAAGCAGCCGCATAGCACAGGGAGATCAGCTCTGTGCTTTGTGACCACCTAGAGGGGTGGTATAGGGAGGGTGGGAGGGAGGGAGACGCAAGAGGGAAGAGATATGGTAACATTTGTATATGTATAACTGATTCACTTTGTTATAAAGCAGAAACTAACACACCATTGTAAAGCAATTATACTCCAATAAAGATGTTAAAAAATAAAAAATAAATAAATAAAATTAAATTAAAAAAAAGATATTCTTCTCTCACACTGGAATAAAGAACACTTACTAGAATTTAAAATAATGATAATGCTTATTGTACTTGACATTGGAATTAGGATTAATATCTGCAGAACATTTTACAGTCAAAAAGCACATTAATATATATTATCTTATTTGGCTTCTCAGCAAAACTGTGAGGAAATAAATGTTATTCCCAATTTACAAATAAGGTTCAGAATGCCTGCCTCTTATGCCTGAACCTTTTTTTCTAACAGCAATTTGGTTTACTATATGATGGTTACCAAAAGAGAACAGTTGCAATGCTGTATATTAGACATTAAAATGTATATTTCTACTGAATCTATTAAATATCCAAATGCTGCTGTTATTTTTGATAGCATCTTCCATCTAAAACAGTGACTAATTGGTAACTTCTAATAGGAACTGAGTTACCCTCTAGAGCAAGAACTTCAAATAAACAGCTCTTCATGTACACTATTTTCTCAAACCTTTCTTTGAAGTCAAAGTACCTGGCAAAGAATTTTCCACAAAGGCTCTAATATTTTAACAATGAAATGTCTTTTATGCGTCTGCGATAGAAAAACATTGGATACACCTGCTTTGGAGGAATAAGAGCTCCCTTCTCCAGGATGAAGGTGGTAACTGATGAAGGGACATTTGAGAACTCCAAAGCTTGTTCACCTCTTATTTTACATTCATCTCATAAAATTGTGGCAGCTTTCCTAGTGTTACTATCTAGTTTAGTAGTCAAGGACTATGTTTGACAATAAATCATTTTCAAGCCCTTTTTGATATCTCTTCCTTTGCCTGGGCTACAGAATCCTGAAAAAGCAAAAGTAGAATAAACAAACCTCTCTGGGAAGGTGACACATTGTACAGCTGCAGTATATCTAACATACAGACATGCAGGTTACAATAATTCTCCTCAGTGTAACAATTTTAAATGTGCCCTAGTTTAGTGCACTCATCATTTCCTTTACCAAAAAGCAGTTAGAAATAGAGAGATGGAATATGATATTTAAGAATATCCCATACTTTTAATTTTAAGTCTTTGTATAAAACCAAAAGCAATTTTAATAGAAAATACTTCCTGTTTCATCATCCTCTAATTTTCATTACCAAAAAAAAAAAAATGTCTCATGATCACTTTGAACATAGTCCCATCCTAGATGTGATGGGGTTTGCAAGAGCCTCTGTACAGACAGTAACGGCCCGCACAGAACTTCCAGTGACTGTACAAATGCACTCACATACTTTTACTAAGAGGAAAGAGAATAAAGGTGACTGTTATTAATAATATTTCTTATGAAGGTTACAAACAGAATGATCACTAATTGTTGGTCACTTACTTTAGTCTCATTCTTTTATGGTCAAGTTAATTTTCTTTCAAGTAAGGAGTTAAAATTGTAAAGATTTGTGAAAGTTACTTGAATTTAACTATTTTTATATTATTAGCATCTGACTGGTACTATATCCTCACATTTAAATAAAACTTTTTTTTAACTGAAAGGCAGCTTCTCTAACTAGTGAAGTTGTATGTATAATGAGAGGATCAGAGATAAAGATGACAAAAAGAATCTGCATTAATTTTAAGTGATCATTTCTCATTGATGAGTAATCCTCCATGTAAAAATGGCAGGAATCTCTCTACTGTAATAAAAGGTGCAATAGCCTAATAAAAGGTGCAAAATTCTCAATTTATGAGTACTCTGGCCTTAATGTGACAAAAGGATATTATATTAAAATGAAAGTATTAATTACCCAGTATTTTGCAACAGGCAGATCCTTGCCATATAGAGTAACACTGTGAAACAATGGAATGGGTGTCAAAAACATTTTGAAATGGCTGATTATTAGACAAAGTTCTGGACTACCCTACTCTATTCAAAGTCCCCAGGGCCTCTTTGATTTATATAGTGACCTAGTATGTGCACCTCAAACCTGAGATGGAGTGGTTGCTAGAGCAAAGTCCCTTCTACAGCCTCATTCTGCTTATATCTATTGATACTTCCACAGTACTGGAACAACAATGACTGCAAAATGAGCATTTCTGCTATAAGCAATATGTGCACTATTAAGTGAACCTCACGGTCTGCAAAAGCACTCACTTAAAAGAAAAGGTTCTGTGGGGAAAAATATGTTTGAGCAGTCCACTCAAACTCTATGTAAGTTGTGAGAAGCAAACAATTTTTTAAAAATCCTAATAAAATAATAGCACTGATTACAAAAAGATACATTAAACTAATAAATTAAGAACTAAAACAGTAAATGTAAGATTTTATCTTAAAAGAAAAATGTAATGATAACTTGATGGAAAAGTTGTGAGGAGAGTTGGAGTTCTTGAAACAAGACTAAAATGCACAAAAATGTGGAAAATACATGCAATAAGCACTACCAAGACAGGGCATATGGACATACTGAGCTTAGAGGAAGATGATATCAAGAATGGACATTGGGTGAAGTACAATATGTTTCTGTGATTTGCCATGTTAGGTTGTGTTAGTCTGCTTTAGTTAAGCTGTTGTTACATGGTGGCACAGACTATTAACAACCTAGGAAAAATCGTGAAACAATGGAATGGGAGTCCATGCAAAAATAGCCATAAATGTGGCTATATGACATGCTTTGGCAGATAAAATGTGTTGATGCTTTACTTTCTACCCTGCTCCTTCCCTGTTACAGTAATTGGAGAAACATATCTTGATGTAGAGTTGCCATAAGCAATCTGGAATGCCAAGTCAACACACAAATGCTTCGTGGAGTTGCCTGAACCCACAGGAGAACAGGTGTGAGCAAAGAATAAACTTTTGTTTGTCTTAAGCTACTGAGATCAAGATTTGTTTTTTATCACAGCATAACCCAGCATTTCCTAATAATGCAAGGAAATTGCAGGAAAATTTGAAAATGTTTCCTAAAAGAGGCAGTGATTAACATTTTCAAGAAAAGCCTTTTCCCTCACAATGAGAGTGTTCTACCTTAGATTTTCCACCTGTTTGCAACTTACTGCACCTAGATATGTTGGTCAGCCACAGACCTCAGAGTCCATGGTAATGTAGACTTTGTGGCATCACACGAAAAGAGACAATTTATTCTCCTTTGGAATATTACCTCTGCAAGGACTTCAAGGAAATGTCACATACACAAATATAGTCACTGGAATGACACCCTAACTCTTGTGTCTTCCATCATTTTCCCTTCCATAGGAGTAGTGGTGTCTTTCACAAATGACTATACTTGCTCTCAGGAGCTGGAAAGACATCTCGACTAGTTCCTATTGCCTTCATTGCTCTCCTCAAGTCTGGGTGAAGCTCCCACATCAGCAGCTTTGTAAATGCTCCATCTGAGGACCTGCCTGTAATTTGTGATGTCAGACCTCAAACTTGTATGTTAACTAGTAGGGGTTTCAAACCACTGATGATATCAAAGATATTATTTATTTTGAATGTTCTAGTAAATGCCTAAGTTTTCTCTTTGCTATATAGTCACAGTTGGTAGACTAGTACAGTTTGTTTAATATTACTCAAAGGATGAAGGAGCTGACAGCAATCAATGCCATGTATTCAATAAAGGAAGGAAATTGGATTAGACAAATTTAGCAACATATTGTTTCATTTTACAAAAAGGCCTAATTTCCAAGTGCAATGGTTAACAACTGCTATGCCAACCCCCAACTAATTCAGTATGAAAATGGTCGCCTGAAACATTTTTCTCAAAGCAAAAGACCTCTCCAACTAATTCAAAAAGTTTAATTTTTGTTCTGAATTCACTGTAACAAAAATTTATTAAAAGGTTACTATGTGCTAAGCACTATGTTAGACCTTGTGAACACAAGTTAAATAAGACATTGTTCCTGGCTTTCAAGAAGTACAGTCTAATTGTCTTTTCTGAGTCCCTTAGAACCATTTTCCTTCAAAATAATCCCTCTAGCCACTATCTTACCTGAGTTTGCTCTCCTCCTCTTCTATCTGTGCACGTTTCTATATTGAAGATAAATCTTTCATGGTCAACAGGAGCCTTGAACTGATGTACCCAAGATTTGAAGTCACCGGCATTTCGTTCACTGCAGGTTTGATGACTTGGAGCCCTTTATTCCCTCCAAGAAGATTCAGTGAGTGTTAAAAAGAGGAAGTATTCTGTGCTTTTATATCAAATCCTCTGAGAAAGATTAGGCTTATTATTATCCCAACTATAAAAAGAAGACAGGAAATGTGCGGTCATGGTCACAAAGTAAGCCAGTGGCAGAGATTAGGATTAATCTCCGTCATTTCTGCTCCCTAATTAACTAAGATCAAAATGATCTTATTATTCTGCCATGTTCATGCACACTTTTGAGTATTATTTGAAATTCATAACAGCAAGAAACTGATTTTTGCTTAATGCTAATAGAAAATTTGTCTTTTTAAAAATCTTCCATTCCTATAATAAGTTTACCCTGTCAAATAGTTATCTATTAAAATATTATACAAAGTTTATTAGTGATGTAAATGTAATGAATTAGTACTTAAGAATAGGGGCAAATTGATAATTTACAAATATATGCATCTTAAGATAAGTAAATAACATGAGGAATTGTTAACACTTTACTCTCAATAGTGTATATTTAGAAAGAAATAAGTATTTGCATGTCAGAATTGATGCAGCAACATCTATTTCAGAATCATTCTCTTTTTTCCTGCTACCAGATGGATCCTACTGTTCATGTTTGAATCTGGGACATTTTAAAAGCCTGTCTCCCCTCTCCATCTGACTGAGATCTTTCTGGGTGGGAAGACAAATCTATAAGAACAGTAAGGAATCTTATTTTCTGTCTTTCAAAACACTCTGGGGTAGGTGAACAAAGCAGCAGTTAGGTAGAAACAAATTAGTTCAGGAGACTGAATATTTTTATTACGAATTCTTAAATACAAAAAGGAGAGTTTGTGATTCTTTTTATAATATATGGAACACATGGAAGTCTTTTTCCCGTATCTTTTCATCTGTCCTGTGCATGCCACTATACTTGTAGGTAAATGTTTACCAGTGAAGTGTCTCACTATATAAGGCTTTGCCCTCCTGAAGAAAAAAATAGCAAAGATAGATACTAATGGAAAAAATAGAATTTTTAAAAATTGGGGGTAGGAATGAAAATACCAGGTTAAATATATTATGTATTCATTGATACTCAAGCAACTTTTAAGCTTACTAGAGTTTTAGAACTGCTGTTTCCCTAGTGACAAAGAGTTGAAGAAGAAAAATACCCTTGTAAGACTCCGTGATCCCAATGCAGGGGGCCCAGGTTCAATCCTTGGTAATGGAACTAGATCTCGCATGCTGCAACTAAAGATCTCGCATGCCACAACCAAAGATCCAGCACGCCACAGCAAGGATCCCGTGTGCCATAACTAAAGACCCGGTGCAGCCAAACAAATGTAAGAAAAACCACAAAGACTCAAGGACATAACCTTTAATCATGGCTGAATGATGTCCTAGTCATCTAGGTTTTGAAGGAACATCTTTTTCTAAGTGTAAAAAATAATGTCCATCATTTCTCAAGTGAGTGTATTATTGTTGCTCAGAATACTTGACTTTTTTCTGCAGGATACTGTAAGTCACTACTTTAAGTTCAACTCTCAAGATCCTTTCCTATTACATATTAATAATTGAAATTACAAGGAAAACAAAGAAAGGGTCATTTACTTTTAGTCCTTATCTTGATTCTGTTAGCATTACATTCTTGGTGAGAGGAAAAACTGATTCACTGGTTTGATTCGCTTCTATGATATCTTAGACAGAGATAGAGAGAAAGGGAGATAGAGAGACAGATGGGGGGCAGCAGGGGAGGCGGAGAGAGAGAGGATAAGGACAAGATGAATGCACCATAAAATGCAGAATAATGAGAAGACAATTGTCCCTGTGCATCTGCTGTCCTAATACTATTTGGCAGTCTTCTTCATTTTAAATCCTAATTATATGAATGAAATGTGATGTAAATTGTATGCATTTGTTGCCAAATGACTAGAAATTTGCTCATTAAGTGTCAGGTAGAAGAAAACACTTTCTCAGGTGCAGGAAGAAGCAATGCTGTGCAGTCAGTGGAAAGAAACATTCAAACAATTATGCACCCTACTGCTGCAAGTCATATTAAAACACTATGTAAACTAATGAAATACTAACAAAATGCTTTAGAAATGTCAAATGGGCTAAATGAACAGCTAACCTTCCAAGTTAAAAAAAATACCGTATCGGGCTTCCCTGGTGGCGCAGTGGTTGAGAGTCTGCCTGCTAATGCAGGGGACACGGGTTCGAGCCCTGGTCTGGGAAGATCCCACATGCCGCGGAGCAACTGGGCCTGTGAGCCGTAACTACTGAGCCTGTGCGTCTGGAGCCTGTGCTCTGCAACAAGAGAGGCCGCGACAGTGAGAGGCCCGCGCACCGCGATGAAGAGTGGTCCCCGCTCGCCGCAACTGGAGAAAGCCCTCGCACAGAAACGAAGACCCAACACAGCCAAAAAAATAAATAAATAAATAAATAAATAAAATAAAAAGAAATATAGTAAGCCCATTACATGTTAACACAGATAGCATATTAAAAAAAAAAACATATCATCGATTTGTTCTGTGAGAGTTAAAATGCCACATCTGTTTTTATTCATAGTATGTATAATCAGAATTTTGTATATGAATAATATGCTCTGTATAAACAAACACGTGATAAATGTCTCATTTTTTTTGGGCATCTTTCACAAATAACTGAAAAAACTACAAGGGAAAGTTTGGAGCACTTGTAAAAACCTTTATACTTGAATTTTTGACACCAAATATCTGTAATTTTCTTTTGGTTTGCAAACATGGCCATGAACCAGCATATAAAGTTTAAAGCTATAGACTTTATAATTTTACAGTTTTGGTTTCTAGTTTTTATTATAAATCTGTCAACTAAATCCTCCTTGCTACTCAGTGTGTTCCACAAAACAGTAGCATAGGCATCACCTGTGAAGTTAATAGAAATGCAGAATTTCAGGTCCTACCCCAGATATACAGAATCATAATCAGTATTTTAACAAGGTCCCCTGATGATTATGTGCCCACAAAAGCTGAAAGAGCACAGGGCTAGAGCAGTAAGTTTGGTGTGAGAGAAGAAACAATGAACCTGATTTAAAGTCTAGCTCTTCTTCTTTCCCCTTTCTAAGCCTCAGTTTCCTCATCTACAAAAAGCAATGCTAATTCTGACATGGCTATCTCAGAGTTAATATATGGATCAGATTAGCATTTATATGAAAATATTATGAAATGCAAAGCATTAGAATAGATTGAAACAATATGGTTGTTGATCTCCTTAGGCAAGGATTCAAGGGTAGAGGAGTAACACAGAGAGAAAACAGATGGAATGGTGAGTAATTAAATCAAACATATATGTACCAAAAAGCTAAGTGAGGAAGAAAAAAAAAGAAGAAAAGCAATTATGTCAAGGAATAAACTGTGAACTAGCATGATGTACACTTTCTAAACAAATGGTAGCTCTTTGTTAACTAAAAAATGATAATGCTGCTGCTGATGATAATAAGAGTGAGAACTAAACTTTTTCCTTTGTGTGTTGAAAAATTAACACTGGAGCTGCTTCCCTCTACCAGTCCAAAAATGCTGTAGACAGTCAATTAAGAGGGTTGAAAAAATCGAACAGAATGCTTAGTAACAGGTTAAAAACAAAGACTAGTCAGAGAAACACAAGTAAACTAACCAACCTGTTCCAGTGTGTTAATTTCCTAGGACAGTCATAGCAAATTAACACAAACTTGGTGGTTTAAAACAGCAGATACGTATTTTTACTCAGTTATGGAGGCCAGAAGTCTGACATTAAGGTGTCATCAGGGCTGCATTTCCTCTAAGGGATAATCCATTCCTTGCCATTTTCAGCCTCTGGGGACTCCAGGCTTTTCTTTTCTTGTCACTGCATTACTCTTGGCTCTGCCTCCATAGTCACATTGCCTCTTCCTCTTCTGTCTAATGTCCCTCTGCCTCACTCTAAAAAGGACCCTTGTTATTGGATTTAGGACCCACTGGGATAATCCAGGATAAAAACTCCTCTCAAAATCCTTAACTTAATCACTTCTTTTGCCATATAAGGTAATATTTACTCTTACTACATCAAATAATATTCACAGGTTCCTGGAATCAAGGAATGGATCTATCTTTTTGAGGGCCACCATTCAGCCAACAAAACCCAGTTAGCACTGGTTTACAGACAGCAGATTCGTGTTCAATAAAATGATGAAGCATTTTTTGACCTATTTAGCAAAACATTTATTGCCCTTACAACAAACATTTATTAAGTGTTTTACTATGTGCCAGGCATCATCTTAAATTTATATCTACTCTGACTCATTTTATCTTCCCAGCAACTTTATGAAAACTGTATCACTATTATCCCCATTTAAAGATGTGAAAACTGAGCCATGAAGAGGTTAAATAGCTTGTCCAAAGGTCACACAGCTAGTTAGTGGTGGAGGCAGGATTCAAAGGTAGACAGTCTGGCTCCAGAGCCCACATTCTTGATCAGGGACAATGTGACCTACCTTCATATAACATAGATTTGCATCCATGGGAGTTACATTTGCTCACAAATGCTTTGTTAAATATATATATCAAGGGCAAAAATAAAGGCGATGATTTATAAGGTAAGAGGAGAAAGGGTACAACATCCCTAAACATTATTTAAAAACTGAAGTGTGTTTTCAACATACTGTTAAATGTACTTCATAGATTATGCGTGTTAGGCTGGGTGTGGAAAAATATAAGATTTTTGTAAAAAATGGCTAAACAATATATTCTTAGTAATATTGATACCTGCAGAACAATTAAGGAAGCAAAGTTTTATACACTCCTTGCTTGTTTTAACATGGACTTTCATCTAACGCAGAAAAACTTCAATAATATGGAGAAAAAAACCTGTAAATTGAAGAAAACTACAGATGAGGAGGTTATAAAAAGGTGAATCCCAGGGTAGGTCATTGCATATTCAGACTGTCCTGATGTAATCAGAGACTAAAACTTACAGCAGTCATACTATCAAGATATACAAGAAAAAAATATTCCTGAAGGTTTAAGTTCACTCTCAAGGAACGTATCTTGAGCAAGAAACAGTAAGGCAGAGGAGACAGTAGAGCAGAAAAACACAGGAAAATGGCTAGATGAGACACACTGCTGACCTAGGAAGGGCTATACTATCGTAGACTTCTCAGTCTTTAAATAGATATTATCGTTCTTCGTTCTGGATAGCATTGTACTTTGGAAAGTTCAAAGCATTTTTTAGTGATTCTAGTCCATCTCCTCCTCTGCCCCTTCTCCAAACACCACTCAATGTATTTATGCTCCTTTTAACATGATAGACACATTTCTATAAGCATTTATATATGATCAACTGTCTGCTATCTTTAAAAATTTTTTTAATTTTTTTTTATTAATTTTTATTGGAGTACAGTTGCTTTACAATGATGTGCTACTTTCTGCTGTACAGCAAAGTAAATCAGCTATATGTATACATATATCCCCTCTTTTTTGAATTTCCTTCCCCTTTAGGTCACCATAGAGCACTGAGTAGAGTTTCCTGTGCTATATGGTAGGTTCTCATTAGTTATCTATTTTATACATAGTATCAATAGTGTATATATGTCAATCCCAGTCTCCCAATTCATCCCACCCACCCCCCTTCCTCCTTGGTATCCATACGTTTGTTCTCTACGTCTGTCTGCTATCAAAAATAAAAAACAAATATCTTTCTTTTGAAACCATGTTTCCATCTACATTTTGTCCTTTATATTGTCACCTTTCCAGAAAAATATTTTTGTTTGCCATCTGCCTTTCACCACCTACGAATCACTCTTTAACCTACTGAAATTTAGCTAACCACCATCACTACCACGAACAGCACACATACTACCATCACTGAAATCTCTTGTCAAGTCTAACATTGAGCTCTTTCCTGCTAAATCTAAAGAACACTTCTCAGTTCTTACTTTACTTGAATTCTCTGTGACATTCAACACCAGGAATCACTACCTCTTCTGGAAATACCCTCTTTCCTTGCTTTCCATTATAACATTACATTCTGGTTTTTCTCTGACTTCTCTAACACCTCGAGTTTGGCCTCCTTTTTGAGCTCCTCCTACTCTGCACATCCCGTTAAGTATCATTGTTTATCAGGGCTCTAATTGCCTGTTAATCTGGAGTCCACAGACCTCGAAGAGCCCAAGGATAATATTCATATGATATGGATGGGGGAGAATTACATCTTTATTTTCACTAACCTCTCAGAGTTGAAGTCAAAAAGGTTAGTATTATCTTTAAAAAATTAAAACACTATGAACAATACATATTACTTTGTCATCAATAGAAATCAGATAATTTTATGTTGCATCACAGTTGTTAACAATATCCCAGAATATTATTTGATGTCCTCATTACTTTGAAATTAATGTGATTATTAGGCCCACTAGATCTTCTGATTTAATGTGTTAATAAAAATACATATTTTTGTTTCTAACAAATGTTTTTTAAAATATTTTGATAACTGTTTCAATAAGATTTTTCTGTAATTATATTATTGTATACTAAATTATATATACTAAACATATGATTACATATTATGTGTATGTATATGCATATATATCATATACATTGGTATACACACACAAATATATAATTAAAAAACATTAAAAAGGGGTCCTTTAGGCTTCGCCAGACTGCTGAAGGGGTTAATGGGACAAAAAAGGTTTAGAACCCTTTGCTGTGTCATAAACTATTTTCTCTCCTAGGCTTACACAGTCTCCCAGGGCTATCTCATTTTTTCCCATGGCTTCACTTGGCATCTCTGCACAAATGACTACCAAATCTCCAGCCCTAATCTCTCCTTTGAACTCCAGATCCACATATCCAACTGCTCACCTCACATCTCCACTTAGATATTTCAAAATATGTCTAAACCTAAAATGATGACCTCCATTCCCCCAAAATGTGTTCCTTTTTTGCCTTCCTTATGTCAGTGGACGGTACCACCACCTGTCTAGCTGCCCAGGCCAATAATTTGAGAGTCATATCTAACTCTTCCTAATCCCTATTAAATCTATTATCTAATTCTGTTGATTTGATCTATTAAATATGTCTGAAATCTACTTCCATTCAATCTTATTTCTTCTCCGCTTATATAGGCTATCATCATTTCTCACCTTCACTAATACAACTGATTCTAAGTGGTCTCCCCATCTCCAGCCTTACCCAAGTTAATTCTATTTTCCACGTTGCAGTCAAGGTAATATTTTCAAAACACAAATTCTATCATTTCATTCCCCTCCTTAAAACAGTTAACTGACACTCGAATCTCTGACCTCAACATATTATCATGGCTTTGGGTTATTGCTGTCATCTAATCCCATCCCCATCTAGCTCTCCAGCCTCATTCACCTTCAATTTCCACCGTATACTATGTCTCAGCCATTCTGAAATTATTTAATTCCTTTTCATTTTACTGTGCTTTCTCCAGACCCTCTTTTCTCATGAATTTTCTCCTTCTTCCATCCCTCTCACTCCAACCCTCAGAATGGGAGAAAATGTTTGCAAATGAAGCAACTGACAAAGGATTAATCTCCAAAATTTATAAGCAGCTCATGCAGCTCAATACCAAAAAACAAACAATCCAATACAAAAATGGGCAGAAGACCAAATAGACATTTCTCCAAAGAAGATATACAGATCGCCAACAAACACATGAAAGAATGCTCAACATCACTAATCATTAGAGAAATGCAAATCAAAACTACAATGAGATATCATCTCATACTGGTCAGAATGGCCATCATCAAAAAATCTACAAACAATAAATGCTGGAGAGGGTGTGGAGAAAAGGGAACCCTCTTGCACTGTTGGTGGGAATGTAAATTGATACAGCCACCATGGGGAACAATATGGAGGTTCCTTAAAAAACTACAAATAGAACTACCATACGACCCAGCAATCCCACTACTGGGCATATACCCTGAGAAAACCATAATTCAACAGTCATGTACCACAATGTTCATTGCAGCTCTATTTACAATAGCCAGGACATGGAAGCAATCTAAGTGTCCATTGACAGATGAATGGATAAAGAAGATGTGGCACATATATACAATGGAATATTACTCTGCCATAAAAAGAAACGAAATTGTGTTATTAGTAATGAGGTGCATGGACCTAGAGTCTGTCATACAGAGTGACGTAAATCAGAAAGAGAAAAACAAATACTGTATGCTAACACATATATATGGAATCTAAAAAAAAAAAAAAAAGGTTCTGAAAAACCTAGGGGCAGGACAGGAATAAAGACACAGACCTACTAGAGAATGGACTTGAGGACACGGGGAGGGGAACGGGTAAGCTGGGACGAAGTGAGAGAGTGGCATGGATATATATACACAGCCAAATGTAAAATAGATAGCTAGTGGGAAGCAGCCGCATAGCACAGGGAGATCAGCTCTGTGTTTTGTGACCACCTAGAGGGGTGAGATAGGGAGGGTGGGAGGGAAACGCAAGAGGGAGGAGATATGGGGATATATGTATATGTATAGCTGATTCACTTTTTTATAAAGCAGAAACGAACACACCATTGTAAAGCAATTATACTCCAATAAAGATGTTAAAAAAACAAGTAAATGGTGGAACCAGATCTGCATCTATGTAGTCTCACTCTAGAGTCCAAGTTCTCAGCCATTATTGGCAAAACATATAGCTAATATTGACGTAGAATTTGTGACACACCAACATTGTTCTAACTCATGTACATATATCAATCCATTTAATCTCAAAACAATCATCCAACAACTGAATGATATAGGCATAAGTAGCACTAGTACTCCCTGCACTGCTATGATTTGGGGGAAGGGCAAGAAAGAAGATCCCTTTCCCCCAGGGAACTATTCTTTGTTTAACTAATAGAAGGTAATGCTATCAATTCACATTTGTGAAGCAATTGTATTCAAAGCACTTGAATGAGTAAAGTGACCTCTTTTTGCTCTGTGGCCCAATAATTTAAAATAATAACATTAGCAATATTATTTACTAGTTTTATTTTACATTATAAATCTGATGGTGTATGAAATTGCGCCCAATTTAAGCCCACCACAGGATACATGGTAACAACTTCGAAGCAGCCTTTTAATCACCAGAATGAGTGTTTCAGTGTGTTTTTATATTGCAGGTGCACAATGCATGATGACCCAGTGTAGCTCTGTAAGATGTGATGATGAAAACTTAGCTTCATGTCAAAAGATTCTTGATTGAAAGTCAAAAGTGCTGGCTTTCATTCGCAACCCAACACTAACTAGAGAATATAACTTACCTGGACCTCAGTCTTTGCATCTGCGAAATTAGCATGGTGGACAAGAGTACACATGAGCTCTTTATAATTCTGAACACCTGATTCTGTAAAGCCACTAACCACTCACAAAAGGCGGCGTAATTATTTTAGAATGCCTCTTCCAGCCAGCTTGACAAAATTAACAAATGGTGGCTTTCTTTTTCCCTGTTCGTTTGACATACAAGGTTAAAACATGAGCATTATTTACTCTTTATCACAGTGTTGAGTAGTAAGGTGATACCTGCTTCTAAAAATCATAACATTGGATAGAAACTCATTTGAAAACATCTATACTATGTCGTGTGCGAGCAGGAAATTACCATAATGATACCAGTAGATAGAGTGGTCACAGAGTATTAATTATGAAGCAGTGTTAATTGAATAATATATGGCAGTTATTAAGAGGAGATTTTCAAAAACTGATATGCTATGACTCACCTGCCAGTCAGTAATGAGTTACTACACTACAGAGCCCAGGTACAAAGAATTGCTGGCACCAGTGATAGGGATGTGTGAAGGCTATCTGGCACCAAAAATCATGGTCTATACAGGGTGTGAGCTAAGACTCATAAAGCATCTACTGGCAGAAAGAGCTATCCAAACAGTTATAAGCCACACATCTGGTAAGCTGTTTTCATAGACCTTGGATGCAAAGCTGATGAGGTCAGGATAAACCTCTTCAGGAGGTCATCCTATAAGATTTGTTCTTTCCTCTTCGAGAATTGTGTAAAATAATAGTAAATATCACATTTCAACAAAATTACTAAACAAGAACAGCTTACCTACCTCCTGAGTGAAGGAGACAATAGAAAAAAATAAAGGGACAAAAGAATCTGTTTTTAGAGCTTCTTACAGGGAAATATGGTTTTAATGAATGTTGGTAAGTACAAAGAAGTCAGTCATGCCATAAACTCAGGAAGCATCAAATTTACTAAGCATTTATTTAGCTCTAGCAAGACCTAAGTGAATGCACTAAAATATTACCATGGTAAAATATAAAACTAAAAAATATATCACAGTTACATGTTTTACTTTTAACAAGAAAAAAAATTCCATTAACATTGACTTATAGTATTCCCCTGAAATATAAAACATCTCTCTCTTCTTAGTTAAAGGTCTTTTAACCAGCAAGGACATAGCCTTATAAAAAAAATTTCCTGATAATGTTATTAGGGAATTTACCTTCTAGCATAGGTTGGGGGTGGGAAACACAAAGAGGACTTCTGGGTTAACAGACCTAAGCAGTTCCAAAAATACATTCTGAAAAATCTTTTAATTAATATAATTTCTTTACTGCACTATTTTTATTTTCCATGCTCTCAGTAGTCACCAAAGGCATTCACAGAAAAAAACATCAATTTAATAAGCTGCTTCCAGAAAGTACTCTTCTTGATGAAAGAAAATAAATTCAAATAAAAGTCAGACAGTACTAGATGTGGAATTGTAGTCTTTTTGCACTGAAAGGGCCTTAAGATCTTCCAGTCATTCCTGGAAATTTTTCGAAAAGAACAATTTTGTTTCTCTGAGCAGTCTGCTCTCTAACACATACCAGCTGCCCAGTTAGGTAAGCCAGTGCAATCAGGGAGAACACAGATGAACAAAATCAACAATAACAAGAAAATCACTGGAAAAAAATGCGTTCCTGTCAGGTAATTCAGACTTCGTAATATGAAAATGTAAATGTGATAGGGCTGCCGATGAAATAGCCTGCAGCCATTTGGCCACAGCCGGAAGATGGCACTGGTGTTTTTACATAAGCAGGCAAACCACGCTTGTTACTCCAAGATTTCTATAGCCATTATTTGGAAGGACATGGTCGCAGTAGTTCTGAACTACTGAATAGTAATACAATGCACGCTTTTTACAATGGATAAGCCAGCTAACAGAAGGGAGGAGATTTATGTCATGAAACCTCTCTCTTGTCAATGTATGATTTCCATGGGGAGAAAAGCGGAGCAAGAAATCCCACAAACTAAGCATGACTGACAATGTACTCTTGGCCCTTTGGGCAAGGCCTTTAATTTCTGTCCTTGCCCTTCACTCTTCTCTGTGATACTCTCTTCCCTGTGCTACTGCCACCTTCTTTCTTTTAGCATTCTTTCTTGCCCCAACTGCTAAGGGAAAAATGATTACAGGAAAAATAAAACTATGAGAAATATATAATTTCTCTAATTCTTTACTGTCATAATGTACCCAAATAATTGTGATTGTGTCTTGTTCCTCATTTCTCTCTCTCTCTCTCTCTCACATACACACAGAAAGTTATTTCTAGGACTGAATGTCCTAGAAGGCAGATATATCTCTATGTGTGTTTTTTTTAGCTATATATGATATTTACTACAGAGTTACAACTGCCATATGAAAAAAAAAATGATAAATTAATAAGCAGAACTGTTCTAAAACCAAATAAAATTTAGACTTTTGGGTGAGATAACAGAGGGGATTATGAATTATAATAATTATAAATATATTTTGGAAATTTCACACACAGAGTATACCTCTTGTGATCCAGAGCCACCCATCAGAGTTCAGATATGGAGAATAGAAAGAAAATTTAACCAGAACTTTCTTTTATCAACACACATATGACACCTGCTGATGTTGACAAGAGCTGTGAATACACATCTAAAAAAAGGATTTGGTTTACAGTAACTAAAGCTACAGGGAATGAAAAGGCTTTGGTTTAGGCTTAATAAATTACACAGATCACACCTGTACATGGATTACCTGCTTCCACAGTAAAAATCGTAACAAATAGTGAAACACATTTGAGAGTGTCTAGCATCTTAAGCAAGTTAAGGCAAAAACTGCACGTCTCCTGTATTCTTAAGAATCAAAAGTAAATTTTTTTCTTTAGCACCTGAGAATCAGCTGCAACTGAGGCATGACAACATGCTCCAAAATAGCAAATGAGAACTGATAGGTAAAAGGCTTTGCGTAAAACAAATTGAGTGTACATTGAGTGTGCAGTTAATTTCCTGTTATCCACACCAGTGAGTGGGGGCAATCACATAGAAAATTCACAATGGTGGGTATTGAAAAACACATCAATACATCAATATTTGATTTGACATGTCTGGAGCTAGATTTGAATAGGAGCATATAATCTGACAGACTTGTGAATCTACTGTGAAGAATGTGACTTACCCTCCCTCTTCTGATAATCAAGTCTGGAAAGCTACCAGCTTCCAAATTCTACTTTCATCCTGTCCAAATCATGTGGGAAATTATTATTCAGATCGATACCAAGTAGCCTTGGAAAGCCAGCTCTCCAAACTTGCTCTTTTGCCAACTTTCTTAAAGAGAAGAGCTAAATGTTTTATCCAAAATGCACTTTCTTCTAGGTTTTTCTCTGTCTGTCTAGAGAGTGAAAAAAATTCTTTATTTATGTCATCATAGTATTTAATTAAACAAGGAATAAAAGAAAATAATCAGTAAGGTTTTGAAAAAAGTACCTTCTTACTCCAAACCAACTTACCCCAAAACAAAAATAACATAAAAGGTATTATTACCGCAAGATCAAGCAGAATAGGAATAAACCTACCTAAGGAGACAAAAGACCTGTATGCAGAAAACTATAAGACACTGATGAAAGAAATTAAAGATGATACAAAGAGATGGAGGGATTTACCATGTTCTTGGATTGGAAGAATCAACATTGTGAAAATGACTATATTACCCAAAGCAATCTACAGATTCAGTGCAATCCCTATCAAACTACCACTAGCATTTTTCACAGAACTAGAACAAAAAATTTCACAATTTGTATGGAAACACAAAAGACCCTGAATAGCCAAAGCAATCTTGAGAAAGAAAAACAGAGCTGGAGGAATCAGGCTCCTGAACTTCAGACTATACTACAAAGCTACAGTAATCAAGACAGTATGGTACTGGCACAAAAAACAGAAATATAGAACAATGGAACAGGATAGAAAGCCCAGAGATAAACCCATGTACATACGGTCACATTTTTGATAAAGGAGGCAAGATTATACAATGGAGAAAACACAGCCTCTTCAATAAGTGGTGCTGGGAAAATTGGACAGCTACATGTAAAAGAATGAAATTAGAACACTCCCTAACACCATACACAAAAATAAACTCAAAACGGATTAAAGACCTAAATGTAAGGCCAGACACTATAAAACTGTTAGAGAAAAACATAGGCAGAACACTCTATGACATAAAGCACAGCAAGATACTTTTTGACCCACCTCCTAGAGAAATGGAAATAAAAACAAAAATAAACAAATGGGACCTAATGAAACTTAAAAGCTTTTGCACAGCAAAGGAAAACATAAACAAGATTAAAAGGCAACCCTCAGAATGGGAGAAAATGTTTGCAAATGAAGCAATTGACAAAGGATTAATCTCCAAAATATACAAGCAGCTCATGCAGCTCAATATCAGAAAACAAAAAATCCAATCCAAAAATGGGCAGAAGACCTAAATAGACATTTCTCCAAAGAAGATATACAGATTGCCAACAAACACATGAAAGGATGCCCAACATCACTAATCATTAGAGAAATGCAAATCAAAACTACAATAAGGTATCACCTCACACCGGTCAGAATGGCCATCATCAAAAAATCTACAAACGGGTTTCCCTGGTGGCGCAGTGGTTGGGAGTCTGTCTGCCAATGCAGGGAACATGGGTTCGAGCCCTGGTCTGGGAAGATCCCACATGCTGTGGAGCAACTGGGCCCGTGAGCCACAATTACTGAGCCTGCGCATCTGGAGCCTGTGCTCCGCAACAAGAGAGGCCGCGACAGTGAGAGGCCCGTGCACCGCGATGAAGAGTGGCCCCGCTTGCCACAGCTAGAGAAAGCCCTCGCACAGAAATGAAGACCCAACACAGCCATAAATAAATAAATTAATTTAAAAAAAAAAAGAAATAACTGGCAGTGGAAAAAAAAATCTACAAACAATAAATGCTGGAGAGGGTGTGGAGAAAAGGGAACCCTCTTGCACTGTTGGTGGGAATGTAAATTGATACAGCCACTATGGAGAAGAGTATGGAGGTTCTTTAAAAAAACTAAAAATAGAACTACCATACCACCCAGCAATCCCACTACTGGGCATATACCCTGAGAAAACCATAATTCAAAAAGAGTCATGTACCAAAATGTTCATTGCAGCTCTATTTACAATACCCAGGACATGGAAGCAACCTAAGTGTCCATTGACAGATGAATGGATAAAGAAGTTGTGGCACATATATACAGTGGAATATTACTCAGCCATAAAAAGAAACAAAATTGAGTTATTTGTAGTGAGGTGGATGGATCTAGAGTGTGTCATACAGAGTGACGTAAGTCAGAAGGAGAAAAACAAATACCGTATGCTAACACATATTTATGGAATCTAAAAAAAAAAAAAGGTTCTGAAGAACCTAGGAGCAGGACAGGAGTAAAGATGCAGACGTAGAGAATGGACTTGAGGACATGGGGAGGGGGAAGGATAAGCTGGGACGAAGTGAGAGAGTGGCATGGACTTATATATACTACCAAATGTAACATAGATAGCTAGTGGGAAGCAGCCGCATAGCACAGGGAGATCAGTTTGGTGCTCTGTGACCACCTAGAGGGGTGGGATAGGGAGGGTGGGAGGGAGATGCAAGAGGGAGGAGATATGGTGATATATATATAGCTGATTCACTTTGTTATAAAGCAGAAACTAACACACTGTTGTAAAGCAATTATACTCCAATAAAGATGTTAAAAAAAAGAATATATCAAGCAGAATAAAAAAAAAAGTTATGGTTAAAAGAGACTATATATTTATACAAGGCATACTCTTTATTTTATGGATGAAGAAATTGCAGACCAGTGAATTTAAGTCCTTAGTAATCCAAATGTGGTCTATGGACCAACAGCAGATGCATCACCTGGTACATTGTTAGAAATGCAGAATTTCAGGCTTTGCCCCAGACCCTCAGAATCACAGTCTGCATTTTTAGCATGATCCCCACCCCGAATGATGTGTGTACACATTGAAGTTTGAGCAGCACTTGTTAAAAATGCTTCTCCATGATATATTAATCACTTGCCATATACATGTTACCTAATGGAAGTAGTCTTAAACAAACATGTCAGGAAGTTCCTAAATTCGGTCCTTCTTCTTTCCTTCCTTCCTTTTGGAGGAAAAGTGATTCACACATACTTTCTACTTTCACAGTGAATAAACCATCCCCATAAACCAAATTATCTTTGAACTCTGCATCACTCCTTCAGGCCTTTTATATTCAAATTAGTGAATTACTGTTTGAGTGCAAACTGGCATAGCCAGAAGAAATTTTTGGCATTGGAAGAATCTGGTTTATTCCACGGTAAGTTCCAGAAACCTTTATTCCCATTCACACTCAGAAGCCACTTCTAGCTTCCTAGTTTCTTCTATTTATTCATCTGCTCTAAAGCCAGGGATAAATAAGCACAGCATATATTTATTCAATTACTGGAAGGCAAGCAAAGAATCTAGTTCTTCTAAATGTAAATAATGCCTTCAGTTTGTAATGTAGCTATTTTACCATAAAATAAACACCTTGAGGTCACAGTTTAGTTCCTGTTTATTTTAGATAATAGATGTGAAAGGGATCTGGAGGATAAAAATTAAGTAAATGCAAGCATCATTGTTGATTTCTTGAAAATATGTCAAATTTGGAATCTTAAAATGCTATACTTCTTGAGCATTTAAAAATATCTTAACTGCCCCATTCCTGTCTATCTTTTCCACCTATTTGTGTTTGACAAAATGATATTAATATTTCAATATATTGGCTAAGGAATCTATACTAATTTATATCTGTATCTGTATCTAAATTTTTTTTAACCTCTCTCTGGCTTACTCACAATCCATGATACCTAATAGAATGACTGAGTTGATCATCACTATTGACTCATTTCTATTACTATTAACACTAATTAAACTAAATAGTTGGCCAATCTAAGAGAGGAAAGAGTTCGAACTAGAGATAATATTAAAACTTGACCACCTTGTGTTATCCAACAGGTTTTTGAAAAAAATCCAATCCTTCCTGGCCTTGCTTAGGAATTTCACATTACTTTCCAACTCTTTCTTGGCATCCTCTCAGCTTACATAATGCTACACTATCTTAGTGTATCTCATACCTTTTGGATCAGTCCTTCATTAACTACTCTTCAGGCTCACCTTCTTCCTTCAACCTCTAAAGTTATATTAATAGGTGTCTTAGTTCATTTGGGCTGCTATAACAAATACCATAGACTGGGTAGCTCTCTGGGGTCTCTTAAAAAGGCACTAATCCCATTCATGAGGGCTCTGCCCTAGGGACTCAGTCACCTCCTAGAGGCTCGACCTCTTAATACCATCACATTGCAGGGTAGGATTTCAACATACAAATTTGGTGGGGATACATACATCCAGTCTATAGCAATAAATTTTCTCTAGTTCTGCTCTTCCTTCTTTTCAGGTTTCCCCTCGCGGATCTCATTTCGCTATGTGAACCTGAACAAATAACCTAACATCTCTGGGCCTCAGTTTCCTCATATGCAAAATAAAGACAATAACTTACTACCCGATAGGATTATTAAGAGATTTTATTGATAATAAGTTAATACATAGATAGCACTTTGAACAGTACCTGGCACATAGAAAGCATACGAATAATTTCCAAATCTACATCTCCAGCTTTTCTGGTGATTTTTCCAAGCTCCAAACTAACAGATACAGTTTTTTACTGGACACAATTTTATAAATGCCCTGCTTTTTCTCATAACTAATTGAATACAGATGTCAGCGTTTCCCTGAAGTCCAGCTCTCTATCCCGAATTTTCCACTTCTATTAATGTCATCATCATTAACTAGATATCTGAACTAAAAGTCTCAGTCAACGTCAACACTTTATATCCTCCCTGATCCAAGTCCTATCAAATCTTTCATCAGTTACCTCCTTTTAATGCCAACTGCTACTATACTAGCTCAGATTCTTTTCTTCTCACCATTGGATTACTACACTAACCTCCTAACAAGACTTTTTTTCTGCACCCTCTCCCACCCTACTCCTAATTCATTATACTAATCATTATCAAACTAATCTCCTGAGGAGTAGTTTCATAAAATCTTTCTTATACTCAACATTCTTCAATAAATCATTGCCTTTTGGCTCCAAAATCGGCACTCTACTTTTATAATCCTAACTCTTCTGAATTTATAAGTTGTTTTGTCACTAATATTGTAATTAACCAATTGTTTTACCTTGTAAATCTCATATTAGTATTTAAAATTTATGGGATCATATCTTAACTGTCCTTATAAAATTATAAGCTTCTTGTGTACAATTATAAAATATTATAATTATATAAAATATTGTATAAAATTATATATAATTATATAATTAAAATTATATAAAATTATATATCATATATATAATTATATTGTTATATATATAATTATATAAAATTAAAAATTATATATAATTATATAAAATTATATATTATATATAATTATAATTATTAATTAATTATATTATATAATATATAATGTAATATATAATTATATATAATTATATATAATTATATAAATATTATAATTATATATATTATTTTTTCTCCTATAGTAACTTAATTAAAAATATTATAATTATATATATATATTTAATATATATTATATATATAAAATTATATTATTATATATTAAATTATATAAAATTAAAAAATATATATAACTATATAAAATATTATAATTATATATATTATTTTTTCTCCTATAGCAACTTGCCTTACAATGTACACAATAAATATTAGCCTACTTTATTTTATATTATCACTTGTGCATTTGTAGACTGAAGTTGATTTACCATCTTTAATCTCAAATTAATTGGTAACTATACCTTTACCCTTGACCTTGTAAAAAATAATATCTTACAAAACGAACAAATGTATTGTGGTAAGCCATAATTAATCATTGTGGTCACTAATATTTGTGTTAATATTCAAGGGCAGATACTAGACCATTTTAAAGTCCATTTTCAGTGGACTTTCATTTATTTATGGTCAGAAACATCCTCCTGCTCTCTACTTCAAACACTTCAGTGATATGGTCAGGCTTTTTTCTGCAGCAGACTGAGCCCTTCCTATACTCTAGTCAAGTGATTCTCAACCTGGGGCAGTTTTGCATCTCAGGGGACATTTTGCAACTTCTGGAGATATTTTTGGTTGTCACAACTCGGGTAGGGGAGTACTACTGGCATCTAGTGGAGTAGATGTCAGCTATAATGCTAAATATCTTACTCTGCACAAGAGAGCCCCCCACCATGAGGAATTATCCTGTCCAAAATGTCAATAGTGCCAAGGTTAAGAAACCCTTGTCTGGACACTTTGACCCTAAAAGTTAGTCCCTTCCTTATATGTCCTTTTTCCTCCTCAGATTCAGCTATTTGCCCTCTATCTGCTGGCTTACCCATGTCCTAGTTCTTAAATCAATCTCATCTTTAGCTAGGAGGGATCCAGTGCTGACTTTATGCCCTGACAAGTAAGTTTTGCTTTATTCTGAAAACCGAGGATCTTCTAATATAGTTTTGATAAATGACTCTATATTTTGTCCTGTGATCTTGAGTACTCCAGTAACTTAAGGGTTAGAGCTTATGTTACTCTTGCTAGTTGTCTTCCTAAGAAAAAGTCTTGCTCCCTAATATCCCATGGCTGGTCTCTGTATTAGCTATCAAACTTCCCTTACTATTGCCTGCTTTTGGATTTTCCAATTTTATTCTCCACCTGTTTGTGGACTTACCTGCTTATCTCTGGGGTTGACCCTGTCATTATACCGAAAAAGCCATTCAAAGTAAGCATTCATCATAAAAATCCTGTCAGCTCTACACTTGGGAATAATTCTCTAACATAAATACTATGGTAACACAATGTTACAAATTGTCTTTAGACCAAGTTTATAATAAATTTCATGAGATTAATTATAATATCTTTATTAACATCTCAGCTTATTTTTCAAATGATGCAGAAGAAAGTAAATGCAGCACTTAGAAAATGTAGATTGGTTTCCATTCACTATCTGACATTTTCTGGATCAGCGTTTCAGTTTTAAAAAATAATGACAATTACTTTGGTATTTCAATTTGGTTGTAACTGAAGGGGAATTTTAGAAAGAAGAAATGGTAAGAATAAGCAAAAAATAAAGGGTGATAAACAAACCAACTCCCTAAAAATCCATTAGCAAAAAGAGCTACAAAATTTTCAAGATCTCAGAAAAATGATTATATGTAGATTTTCTTTGAATTCAAGCACATGCAATTTTGTTTGAAAGTCACACATAGCTTGTTTAAAGTAGTTTACTATTTTAGCTGTTATGACTGCCCCGCAGTGGTACATCTAAACATTAAAGAATAACACTTCAGAATTTTTTATTTTCTGTTCATCATTTTCTTCACCATGTCATATTAATAATCAATATTTATAGGCCAAACCAAACATAATCCAATATCACATTTCTCTAGAGAGCACTTATTACAGAGATAAAGTATCTTCTCTTAAATGTTGCTACATTTTCCAGTTCTAAACAGTAGTTTAGATGAAATGAAATGGAGACACACACTAAGTAGGTAAATGAGACTGATTCAGAGAGCAAGCCAGTCACTGATTCCCAGAAATAAGGAATGATATTTAAATAGGAATTCATGAGTGGTAAAAGTTTCAGGGCAAGCACTTAACATGTCCGAATATGTGAATGTGTTATTTTAGACCCCGCCTGAGTCCGTCCAGCTTGAGTGCAATATTTTATGTAATGTCACTCCTATGTTAGGATGTATTATAATTTAGATATAATGACTAGTGATCACTACATAACGGAACTACTATTGCCTTTGCCGTAATAACACTTTGTTTATAATAAAATTTGTCTTCATCTAGTCATAGCGCATATGAAACTTCCATTTTCATCCATTTCATTACAGATTATAGCCTTCAGTGAAAAAATTATTATTTTTTCTTTAGAGTGCATTAAGTTATAAAAGTCAGCGGGCTACAACTAGATCTGTACTCTATTCTACTTTAAAACAACAAACAAACTGTTCATAAGTTAAACATGTTTCTAGCCACAGGAATTCATATTTCAGGAGTTCATATTGTAGTGGCATTTTTTCAGGAAATTTGAAATCTCTAAATTTGATAAAATATAAATACAATAAAGTACACTAGAAAAGCAAACAAATTCTGTTTATAAGATTTCATGTAATACTACTGTTTTTTAATTTCATTTGGTTTGATTTTTAATTAATAGAGTTAAATGGAATTCTTCTCCAGTTTTATTATTACATGTTAAACTATTGTGTCCCTTTGGGAAAACAGGAATGTCTAGCCTATGAATGCACAAAGAGAAGATGAAATACAAAGTATAAGTTATTTTATAGTTAAGTCCATAGTAGGGTGACAAAGTTGCATTTTTATTGAATTGAAAATATTTCAACAGTATCCTCTCAGCCATGTTTCTACTGTCTGTTTCTTGAAGCATCTGTGTGACGAGTCACAGGAGTTCTGCCCTCCCTTATTTCAGAGGGGTTATTTAGTTACAAGGATTGGATTTTCAGTTTACAAGGTTAGGTATCAAATCTTATACCCTCTGGTCACTCTAGGCACACTGCACTGCCCAACCAAAGCCCTAATGAATTATCACCTCTTTCCAATAAACAGGATGCTAGTTCTAAGAAGCACTTAATGACATTCATAGTTAAAAGTCTTACCTAAAAATCTGTTTATGGAAAAATTAGCCTCATTAACGGGTTTGCCACAAAGTTGCTCTTATGATGTCGTGTGGAAGAGATTACAGGTGAAAAGGGAAGTGAAATTGAAGGGGAAAACTAGCATGAGAACAAACAACCCTCTATATTTGATTGAGTTTTTCAGGTCAGTAGTTGCACTGACAGTTGTCACAATTGCCCCTGAAAGCAATGGTACTTGGAATGAGAATCTAAAAGAAAAACATGTGATAGGCCACCCTTAAGACTTTCTTCTGCTTTTCTGAAAAACTTGGGCATACAACTATAGAGGGAGCTTCCATTAGCTCATAGAGAATCTTCATATGACTTTTTTGAAGGCATTTGTATTGGCTTTCTATTGCTAACATAGCAAATTGCCAGAAACTTAGAGACTTAAACCACCCATTTTTATCTCATAGTTCTATAGGTCAGAAATCCAGGTGGACTTGACTGGGTTCTCTGCTCAGGGTGTCACAAGGCTGAAATCAAAGTGTTGGCAGATCTATATTCTTTTAGTGTAGGTTTTGGGGAAGAATCTGCTTCCAACCTCATTCAGATGGTTGGCAGAATCCAGTTCCTTGTGGTTGTAGGACTGAGGTTTCTGCTCCCTTGTTGGCTGTTGGCTGGGGGCTGCTCTCAGCAACTAATGGCTATTTGCATTCCTTCTCACATGATCCCCTCCATATTCAAAGTCAGAAAGGCATGTTGAATCCCTCATGTTCTTTGGATCTGTCACTTTCCCTTCTGTTTCCAGCAAGAGAAAACTCTGCTTTTAAAGGGGTCAGGCCCACCTAGATAATATCTGTATTTTACATTCTACTGACTTGGGACATTAATTGCATTTGCTAAATCGCTTCATGATAGAATCCAGATAAGTGATTGATTGAATAGCCAGGGCATGAAAATCTTGAGCAGAATTCAGGAGTAGAGGGACTTTAAAATTCTGGTTGCCATAGTAATCCATTCTCTAAAAGAAAAAAAAGTCTAGAATGCTCAGCTTTAAGCCCCCACTTGCCCTACTTGTGCTGTGAACAACTGCACAAACATACATAGCAGTCCTGATCTATGGTTTCTAGGGGTCAAGGGTTATTGCCCTTACCCTTTGGCTTCTTTCTTTTCTTAGAACTTTTCCTACCCTGCCCAACCGTATTTACTGAAGAGATCTTATCTTCATAACCTGTCTCCTTCTCACTTTCTCCTAAACTCTAGTCTTTGTTTTCTTGTATTTGAAAAATTTAATCTATTTTGGTAATAATTTGTACATAACTGTTGATCTGGAGTGCATCTCTATGCCTAGTTTATTTCTACCACTGGAGGCATGTTTTTCCCCAATGAACTGCATCATTCAAATGGATCTTCAATCGTTTCTTATTTTAATTTCAACTAAATGAAAAGCCATAAACCCATGAGAGTAGCTTATATTTTTCTTGTTCATTTTTTACTGGCAAAAAAGTAGTTGCTAAATTCCAATATAGACAATGGTCAGTTGAGGAGTATATAATTGCTGCTAAGATTATTAACTGAGATACACTAAATCACATTTCCTTTTGCAAGTGTATTTGTTAAAGAAGCTCTACCATTAATAAGGAATCTGAGGGGACATAATAGAAACAGAGTGCATACAGGAAAGTAACCATGAAAAAATACTTTTAATAGATCTAGTAGAGATTTAGGAAAATCACTTGCTTAAGCACAGTCCTTGAGTCTGAATTGTCTGGGAAATTCATTTACATTTCAAAAGAGTTAAACTAATAGTGGATTGACACCTCATTTAGAAAACATGGAGACTGAATCTCTCTACTGGATAGAAAAGTGGGTAGTAACTTATTCACCTGCAAACTCTCATAGTAACTGACCAAGAAAACTACTATTTCTATGCAAATATTAGATGATCATAACTCCTCCTCTCACATTAACATTCCTTTATTCCTTAGGGTCACTGTAAATCATAAAAGGGCTTATCACACCCATTTTATAGGGTTTATAAGTCTACTGCAGCAAGGTGCTTTGACATTGTACAGCAGAGGAGCTATATAATTGAAAACAAGGTTGTTGGAACTCTGGCAAGAATGAGTGTTTTCACTAGTTAGCATATGTTTATAAATTAAGGGGCAAAGCAGTTTGTTAGGAAAAAATGCTGACTTGAATTTAGGATGTGTGGATTTTAATTCAAGCTCTTTTATTTAGCCTGAGGTTCAGTTTCTTCATCAATAAAATGGGAAAGTGGGTCTAGATATTTTTAAGATCTCAATGAGTTCTGAGAGTCTATAGTGATAGCATCATGGACTTCTGATAAGCATTTTGTAAGGGCATGTGCCACATCTGTGTAAATTGCCACTTCTTAGGCAAGCTGTGTTAGAACAAACTATGATCTAAGGCAAACCCCTGCGTGTCAAGAGAATTTAGTTTTCATCCTGTCTCTACCAAAAATGTGGTGTAACTCTGGTGGTTTTATCTCTTTCAACCTCATCTCCTCATCTCTAAAAATGAACTAAGGCTTTCTATAACTACTTAATAGTGTTATTTTCTGAGGATCAAATCAAATAACAGACACGAGGCTGCTTTGAAAAGTTCAAAATCATATATAAACATAGGGAGTAATAAATATATCCGGGCAAGTTATTTTGATGAACAATTTATTCTGCCACTCAGTAAATGGGTGTGCTCATAAATAAGTTATTTAAATCCGCTGGGCCTCAGTTTTCTCAACTGTAAAATGAGGATGGTGGCCTAGATCAGTGATTTTTTTTAAAGTTACTTTTCATTTTTTAGCAGCAGAACTCTGGCTTCATACAAAATATTAAGTGGAACCCCACATATACATCAGAAAAAAAACAGAGCAATTCTAACTAAGGATGACCAAGGGCCTTTCCCAACAAACTTGCTTCTCATTGCACCTCATACCTTAGGCTTCTAAGGCACCTCCTTGAAGCACTAGGACTCTGAGGAATACAGTGTGAAAACATCTGAAGCAGATGATCATTAATATGTCTTACAGTTTCAAATGCACGTTTAAAATTATGACAACTAAAAAGACCTATTCACTTTTTTAATATAGAAAAATTTTGTATTATCTAAGAACAGAATAGGAAGTAAATCTAATACTTTTATAGCAAATTTTTTTCATTTGTGTTATTTGCCCTTTGATTTTCATATTTTAAAAGACCACAATGTCCTCCCAGTTATGAAACGAAGTTTGCTGTCATAAAATGTATTTACTTTTTCTACTTCATTGGTTAGAGATTAAAGCAGATTATTTTTTCATTTAAAACATCATTAAAAAACAACTACTTCTAGTGTTCTCATCACACAAAATACCAGTTATTACCAGCTTCGAAAGTGACTGTGAAGTTTGTATACCAGTACTGATGAATTTCATAATAAACACCAAGAAAAGTCAATACCTTATAGAGGTTATTAGACCTATGAAAGACTCAGACCCTGTTATACTGATACATTTCAGAACACAACATTTATTTCTTTCCAAATGACAAAAACTAAGTTTGTGACCATGGAATTATATGGCTGGCATTATGGTGCTCTTCTAAAAAGGGTATCAAAAATAGTTGGTTATAAGTGAGCTAAAAATAGGTAGTGGCACTATTCCAATGAGACATGTAATTAATGAATATGCATCTCCTGTGCACCCAGCACATATACCTCATGAATTCAGAATTCCACTTGAAAGAAGACTTGCATTTGTCTTAAACTTGTGATAAAGTTTACCATAGGAGCAACCACTTAACGGCTATGAGGGAATATTCTGCTATCCAACTAGAAACATAATTTTAAAACTAATTGAAAGCCTATATGTATATCTGAGTCAGGTTAATTTTAGAAAAGAATATGTCTGATGTATTTAAACAAGCATACAAATAGAAATGACAAAGTTGGTACTATAAATTCCTTCATTATTTTTCAAAAACTACTTTGGTAAACAGAATGAACCTGCAAATGTCATTGATCTATTAAATATATTATTTCCTGTGGAGCATTTAATAAAAATATTAAAAATAAGTGTTTGACTTTCAATATCTCCTATGTTGAACATTATTTTTAATCTTAACCAAAACAAAGATTTAAATATGTGGCTTTAATGTCCATGGTTGACTGTCAACAGCCAAAATTGATATGTCACACCATGATCTCCTAGCATGTCAATAATCTGTAAAGTAAAATTGGAATATGGGCGATCACTGAGTTGACCTGCTGAATTACATACACTAGAGTACATGTGAGTTCTCCTTCATGTCTGTAAAAAACATCTCTTAAAACAAAGACAAAAGAAATTAACAAGGCAATTATGATAAAGTAAAATGAGATTCACTTATACTGTGACTATCATCTGAAGTCATTTTTCAAACCAATGTATCAGTCTTCTTAGGGGTGCTACTTAGCAACAAAATAATATAAGACAACATAACATAGAGATTTGAGGCAAGAAGTGGAAGAAAACTACATGTAACGGATTTTATAAGGGGAATTTTAATTAGGCAGGATGCAATTTAGCTGAAATTGTACTTTGACCATGTAACTGATATTGCTTCTCTTGTACTCATGAATGTTTTGACACATAATAAATACACTCTAGCCCAAATGCCTAGAATTTAAAGAATTGCTACTTAAGTCTATTAATTTGATTTTAATCATTTTAAACATTATATTGCATAATTTTATACATTAAATAAATTAGTGATAATTAAAGAAGTAATTCCTAACACAGTTGGGCCTCAGTTTCTCCCTTGTGATATTTCTTCAATATACAAGTAATTTTCATCTATTTTTAATATATTTTCTCAGTAAGAACATAATTAGCTTATATGTCACCATTTCTCAAAATGAGTTTAACAGAACAGTAGTAAAAAGAAAAGAAAAAAGACAGACTCCACAGGCAATTAATTTGGGGGAATTCTGGGTTAGAAAGTGTTGAACCTATTTCTTTGCTGTAATACATCTCAGAGTCTTTAAAACTAATATTACTTACCAATCCAAGGAACATGCTTTAGAAAACACCGTCTAAGTAAATGTATCATTGAGCTAATAAGTATTTAGCAAGGGCTATATGGTTGTCTGAATGAATCTTTAAGGTAGCTTAATAAGCAAACTGATGGATCAGTCTTCAGTCCTATTGCACTTAAAATCACTGAAATGATCAATGAGCCAAAAAATTAATTGCCCACTTTAGATTTGTTGATCCCCCCAATACTAGATTTGGTGGTGCATGACCTCTGATTCAACACCAAATGTTTTGGAATAGAAAACTTATTAGATCTCCTAGGTTTCCAATTTTGTTTGTGAACATACATACATAGTATTTTAGCAATATCAAGAATTTCTGATCTCTATCTTTATTTTTTGAGTTCCCCCTACTATCCTTCATATTTATTAGTATTATCAACACTTGGACAGTAGATTACTGAATGCTAATTTATGACATTCTCTGTGCATATGAACAAGTACCAGGAGGAAAAGAAAGACAATTCTTTCTCCTGTTGTCATTGTGACTTCAGGAAGTGTTAGCACATTTTTGGCACCCTTCCTTAATAGCCTGTATCTGTTTTAACAAGCCAAGTTAAAGAAGAACCTTATTCTTTCAAACTTAGGATTTGTCGTATTTTGAGATTCATTAGTTTAATTAGTTAGAGCATTGTGCTAATGAGTCCAAGGCCATGGATTTGAGTCACATGTAGGCCAGTTAATTTTGTACAGAAAAAATATTTTGTTTCCACCCACACTAGGTCCTTTGCCATTAACCAACCCTCTGATGAATGCCTATTTTTTGATCTTAAAGGAAACCTGTCACTGATGCTATTTTTTTTGAAAAGGAGCAAGCAGGATCATATGCATAGGTGGGCAGCACACTTGTTTGTCATTATTAACTAATAGATCTTCAGCCATTACCTCTAAACACATACTTTACTTAAAGGAACTTTCCCAAGGGGGAAAACTCAAGATTTAATCATATTTTTAACAAATGCTCCATTTTAATTGACAAATTTCAAACTGCTCTTTCTCTTATACAAGTATCAACAATTTTTTACTTGAAAAATACTATGTGTAGTATTACAACAAACATAAAAATAATTAAGAGATTCATGGGCTATTATTATCTGCTAAAATCTAATTACTCTATTTTCATAAAAGAATCCCATTCACTTTAATTCAGTCTATAAATTATGATTCCATGTTTCTTCTCAGAGCAGATTGTAAATAATAGCACAGAATCTCAGTTGGAGTGGATAAAATCATTGCACTGCTTCCTATCCTTTGTCATTTAAAAATAACAAAAATGACAACTGTTCTGAAGAAAAGTTTTGAAGTTTGACTAATGCTCTTTTGTGTGAAATATAATATACTTAGCAGTTCAAAGTGGAAAAAATCTTATCCAAGAGCGGATTGTCATCATAGGACTCGAAAGAAAGATTGATTTGTTAGTTTTCTACTTTATGTTCAATACAAAATTCCATTTCATTTGATTTCTCAAGAATTTCATATATCCTTTAAACATGACAGATGATTATATCTGAGAAGAAAAGTGTCCTATGACCGAAAGTCCAAAACTTGAACAAATTTTATAATTTTCAAGATGATAAGGGCACCTCCTCATTCACAGAGCTCCATATTGTACAGATTGCATGTTTTTGGTCCTTTAATTAAAGGACTGAAATCTCTTCCATAAGTGTATGAAGGTTTTGTTTTTATTTTCCCTTTAGTTGCTGATGTGGCTAAGAATCACATTCCAGAAGGCTATAGAAATGATTAAAAACTTTTCAGAATCAAAAATTGAAGTCATTTTTGTATGCTTAAATTAATCCACTCAGTAAAGACCCAAGCCTATAACTTAAATTCTATTTTTAATGATATTTTTTATTTCCTCTGGAAGAATAAAAGGAAAGTATTTTTACATGGATAAATAGGAGGTGAATACTGGTATTGTGGAGTCTGAAGCTTATACACAGGGGGTCTCTTTAACAAAAGGATACAAAATTACTAATACAAAATTTGGTATGAATGAAATATTAATTTATAGACAAAAAAGAATCACAACAAGGAATTCCCTGGTGGTCCAGTGGTTAGGACTTTCACTGCCAAGGGCACGGGTTCAATCCCTGGTCGGGGAACTAAGATCCTGCAAGCAGCGCAGCTCAGCCAAAAATAAAAAATAAAAAAAATAAAGAATCACAACAAATGACAAATTTATAAAAGCTGACATCACAAAAATCGCTATTGCATACATGTATTAATAAACTGCTTGATATATCTCTATGATACGTTTTTTTTGATATTTTCAGCCACATATCATTTGATTATCTCTTCCTATGATGATGATTTTCTAATACCAGGCCTCAGAAAAGGTCTATGCAAGTGAGGGGCCTTAAGCTTAAACTTCATTCGCCTCATAATAAATCTGGCTCTGTTCATATCAGTCATTCGATCACTGTGTGGCTGCTCAAATAGTCTAAACTAGTGACAACCTGCTGTTTCAAAATATCTATCTATCTATCTATCTATCTATCTATCTATCTATCTAATCTATTTATCTAGCTATACATATTTATGTATACACACATACATACACACATAAACATTAATCCAAAGCATTAATTTTAATTTTGGAATGTACTTGAGGGCAAATGGCTCCCCAGGGAAGATGTAGGTTATATGGCAGGAGGTGGGGTAGAAGGGGGTATTAATTTTCTGCAAATAAATCGAGGTTACCAATCCTTTCTCCCTGCCTCCCTCAATTAATGGGGCTGTACTCAGCATTATATAACTCAACATCTAGATCTTTAAAATACATGTGGGATGGAAAGGCTATTTAAGGAATTAATTTACCTAAAAATGTGCATTGAATATCCAGTTCTTCATTAAATATTTGTGTATGAATGAATAAATGAACTAACAAATGAGTTGATGAATAATACAGCAATCCCCACCTCCCATTTTCTTTTACCTCAATGTCTGCTTTAGGTGTGTAATGAAGTCTAAATCTATTGGAGCATTCAACTACATTAAACTATCTGTGTCAAGTACTCCATTGCTGTGTTTATGTTCGTTATTTCATTTATTCCTCATAACAATTCTCAAGGTAATTATATTTCTCAATAAACAATTACGGAAATTGGAATTTAGAGAGTTTAAGTAACTTACCAAATGTTCTGCAGCTAGAATGCCATAGAAGCACAAATTGAATCCAAGCTTTCTAGACTCTTAGGTAAAATACACCATAGTTGTTTCTGTTCCCATCATGCCATGCTGTAAAAATATAGCCAAAAAAATTTTAAGAGAGAATGTTAAATTAAACTTGCGTTCTGGACAAGTTCCAGAGAAAAATGTAATATATAATGGCAAAAGTTACAATAGAATCTCTCATTATTGTGCTACAATGCACAGATTTCTTCAATTTATACCTTTTCATTTCCATATCCATAAATTGCTCCTCCTATCCCCAGTTTTGAAATGGGGTCTGGTCTGCTTTGGGCAGCAGCACATCAAGGGTTACATGAATGTTAATAGCATGACACCACTATATGCAGAAGGATTAGCCTCATCACGATGGGGCAGACAGGTTTGAAGACCCCAAAAAGGTGTTTCTAAAACTATCTAGCAGCATTTTTCATACTATTTCAAAAGGGTTCCCTGGCTGAATAAACTCTTCATAGGCCCCTGCTGGAGAGTCACCATACATATTTGCATACTAAACACACAGGATGTCCTACTCTAAATAAACTTGTTTCCTCTCTGGGCAGCACCCCACATCCCCCAACTCCAAACTTGTTCCTTTGCTGCCCTTTAAAGGTCCTCAGACACAGCACACACACCATCACTGCTCCTTTCCCTGCTGACTTGTATTTCTACTGCAAACTACATTGCTGGAACTCAGGCCTGGGGAGCTCAAAGTAAAGTGGTTAGGGGTTTGCGAACAGGGTTTGAACATCGATCTGTATCTCTCCACTATTATTAACTGATAACTCCTTTCGTTTCTTTCCAGAGTCTGCTGTATGAAAGTCACTGTGAAGAGAATGGTACTTCAATTCCCTTTTTGCTGTCACTTCCACTCCCCCCCCCCACACCAGTCTCCATATGAGCATTTTACCCTGCTGGAGTACTTGCAAAGTCGAAAGAGAAGTTGCATAAAATAAGTTTTTAAAGTAATGATAGGGAAGTTGAAGGAGAAATTTTTAAAAATAATTTTAAAAGGAAAAGGGACCTGTACTGCCTTCCCTCCCTCAGGACCCTGAGGTTGCCTATTCTTCATAGCCCTTCTCCTCTTCCCACTCCTTCTCCTCCTCCTCCTCACATGCTTTGGAGACAAAAGACTATCTTCTAGTTTTTAAATGTCTTTTCATTTATTATTAGTTGAATAGAACTCTAAGCTAATTTTGTTGAGTTTATTGAACTATAATTTATAGCTTCTAATGTAACAATAAAGATACTGTTTATCTGACGTTTTTGCTAGTTAAGACGGCATCTCATGCTGTAGTTGTTCTGTAAAGTATAAGAAGCAAGCACTACATTTCAGAGAAAATTTTGATTTGTTATTTTTATACATTGTTAACCCAGAAAAACCTTAGAAGAAGAAGAGACTAGAATGACACAGAATTAAAAGCAAAAGTTAATTTAGTACAAGCTATAGCAGTATTTAATTCTCCATGAGATGTAAGTTTAGGATAACAGCTGACAAATACAGTTTAATACTTTCAATATAAGTATGTAATTCTTAAGGTCCTTGACTACATTTGGAGATACACATTTCATTGTCTGTGTCACTAATTGATATATACTTCAAAGTTACCACACATGGTATCTTGCAAAATATTATTGCCTTTTCAGAAATCCATTTGGGCTCCCCACCCCAAGTGATAGTTGTAAAAAGGGGGAAATTTTAATAATTCATAGGACATTTGGAAACCTCTGTCATTTAGCAAGTTTATGACAAAATTAATTTCACTTTTTCTGATATTTTATTTGTAATTTTTCTATGATTGTTACATCCTTATGATTATTTTTGGAGAATAATTTATAATTGCTGGGAGTGGAAGTGCGGGTGTTCAGTAATTCAGTTGCACTCTTCAAGAATAATAACCATCTTTGAATAACATATCATTACTTATTGTGATGAATTGCAAGAGGCTTACCAACAAACATAGCCTACCCACTTCAGCATCTTCCATAGAATAAATGGTCCAAGAATGCAAAACATAAAATGTGAAGCTAGAGTCATAAGTTATTTTCGTATTTATAGGACTTTTCTAAGAAAGATGTCCTGTTGGGAACATGACCCTTAGCCAAGCAGGTAGTATTTCATTGATACTGAGCCTAGGGCACCAGGGAAATGGACCAGTGGAAACTAGGCAGGATGCCAGTGCTCGAACTGAGTATCAGAGCCTGCACACTGGTCCTAGCAGTGGGTACTCAAGTGCCACTCACATAAGTGAGGTAGATGGCTAATTGTACAAACTAGATCACCAGGACTGGACTTGGAGTAAAACTAGATTTATTGGATTCACCACAAGAACACTGAACAGTGGGTCTGAAAAGACATCAAATTTGAAAACCTATCAGTTGACAAGATGGAAATTTTTGAAGGATTCTTTGGTATGACATGATTATGTTCAGTCTGAAGAAGAAGCTCCTTTAGTGCTTTGAGCTCCAGCAACAGATCTAGGGAAGATGGAGCCTAATAATGACAATATTCACAGTGGAAGGAATCCAGCAACAATATTTCATTTTCACTGTCAATTTTGTGTACACTATTTTTTCCTTAAAAGGAGACCCTTGTATGTTCCAAACACTTTTCCTTCACTATCTAGCCTGTCAGAAAAGATAACCACAATAGGATCAATAGTGTGCCACACTACATCTGTGGTTTCACTTTATTTAGAAGTTAGTCAAGAAAGAGAAATTAATTGAAAGATTCAAGTTTTTTTTTTTTTGCGTAAAAGTAAAATGAATCACCATTCTTCACCTTGTGTAACAGGAAATCTAAAAGGAATAGTTGAGACCAGCTGCGTTTTGGCAACTAAGAAGAATTCTTGTTTTTCATATTTTATCCAAAGAAACTGACATTCAGCTAAGTATCAGTAATGATGAGATAAAAACTGTTCAATCTGAAAAGAAAACAGAAACCCTATGTTGATTATCTAAACGCATGTCTAATCACTTAAAATGGGATGTTTGCAGTACCCCAGTCAATGAAAAATGGCTCAAAATAGCCATCCATTAAACACTATGTTGACTAAACTACAGCCATGGTTGTTAATAAAAAAAAAAAAAAAAACTTAAAGCAGTTTTCCTACATGTTTCAATGAAATGCACAGTGTATTTGTTATCATACATCAGAAAATATAACTGATTTCACAAACCATACAAAAGTTAAATCTACTTACTTCATAGTCATATCTTATAATAGAAATAAAGAGGCTTAAAAAGTAAAGAAGGATGATCAGAAATCTATCAGCTACCATCAAATAGCTGAGGGCTCTATAAAAATCATTTCAGAACAGACAAAAAGTATAAGATAAAAGGGTTGCCTTAGATTTTCTACTGGCTAAACAAGGAAGTATTTGTGCTACTGCTCACACGACTTGTTGCCCTTATATCAATACCTCTGCAGAAGAGATATACCTAGAAAAACATTCCCAAAAGATAAAATGGTTACAAGATGTAAGGCAGGAGGATTAACCAAGATGGCGGAGTAGAAGGACGTCCTCTCACTCCCTCTTGCGAGAGCACCAGAATCAAAACTGGCTGCTGGACAAACATTGACAGGAAGACCCTGGACTTCACCAAGGAGGATACCCCACGTCCAAGGACAGAGGAGAAGCCACAGTGAGACGGTAGGAGGGGCGCAATCAGAGTAAAATCAAATCCCATAACTGCTGGGTGGGTGAATCACAGACTGGCGAACACTTATACCACAGAAGTCCACCCACTGGAGTGAAGGTTCTGAGCCCCACGTCAGGCTTCCCAACCTGGGGGTCCGGCTACGGGAGGAGGAATTCCTAGAGAATCAGACTTTGAAGCCTAGTGGGAATTGATTGCAGGACTTTGACAGGACTGGGGGAAACAGAGACGCCACTCTTGGAGGGCACACACAAAGTAATGTGTGCATCGGGACCCAGGGGAAGGAGCAGTGACCCTGGGGGAGACTGAACCAGACCTACCTGCTGGTGTTGGGGGGTCTCCTGCAGAGGCGAGTGGTGGCTCTGTTTCACTGTGGGGATAAGGACACTGGCAGCCGAGGTTCTGGGAAGTTCTCCTTCGCGTGAGCCCTCCCAGAGTCTGCCATTAACCCCACCAAAGAGCACGGGTAGGCTCCACTGTTGGGTTGCCTCAGGCAAAACAACCAACAGGGAGGGAACCCAGCCCCACCCACCAACAGTCAAGTGGATTAAGGTTTTACTGAGCTCAGACCGCCACAGCAACAGTCATCTCTACCCACCACCAGAGCCTCCCATCAAGCCTCTTAGATAGCCTCAACCACCAGAGGGCAGACAACAGAAGCAAGAAAAACTACAATCCTGCAGCCTGTGGACCAAAAACCACAGTTACAGAAAGATAGAGAAGATGAAAAGGCAGAGGGCTATGTACCAGATGAAGGAACAAGAAAAAACCCCAGAAAAACAACTAAATGAAGTGGAGATAGGCAACCTTCCAGAGAAAGAATTCAGAATAATGATAGTGAAGATGATCCCGGACCTCGGAATAAGAATGGAGGCAAAGATTGAGAAGATGCAAGAAATGATTAACAAAGACCTAGAAGAATTAAAGAACAAACAAACAGAGATGACCAATACAATAACTGAAATGAAAACTACACTAGAAGGAACCAATAGCAGAATAACTGAGGCAGAAGAACGGATAAGTGACCTGGAAGACAGAATGGTGGAATTCACTGCTGCGGAACAGACTAAAGAAAAAAGAATGAAAAGAAATGAAGACAGCCTAAGAGACCTCTGGAACAACATTAAACGCAACAACATTCGCATTATAGGGGTCCCAGAAGGAGAAGAGAGAGAGAAAGGACCAGAGAAAATATTTGAAGAGATTATAGTCGAAAACTTCCCTAACATGGGAAAGGAAATAGCCACCCAAGTCCAGGAAGCGCAGAGAGTCCCATACAGAATAAACCCAAGGAGAAACACGCCGAGACACATAGTAATCAAAGTGGCAAAAATTAAAGACAAAGAAAAATTATTGAAAGCAGCAAGGGAAAAAGGACAAATAACATACAAGGGAACTCCCATAAGGTTAACAGCTGATTTCTCAGCAGAAACTCTGCAAGCCAGAAGGGAGTGGCATGATATCCTTAAAGTGATGAAAGGGAAGAACCTACAACCAAGATTACTCTACCCGGCAAGGATCTCATTTAGATTTGATGGAGAAATCAAAAGCTTTACAGACAAGCAAAAGCTAAGAGAATTCAGCACCACCAAACCAGCTCTACAACAAATGCTAAAGGAACTTCTCTAAGTGGGAAACACAAGAGAAGAAAAGGACCTACAAAAACAAACCCAAAACAATTAAGAAAATGGTCATAGGAACATACATATCGATAATTACCTTAAACGTGAATGAATTAAACGCCCCAACCAAAAGACATAGACTGGCTGAATGGATACAAAAACAAGACCCATATATATGCTGTCTACAAGAGACCCACTTCAGACCTAGGGACACATACAGACTGAAAGTTAGGGGATGGAAAAAGATATTCCATGCAAATGGAAATCAAAAGAAAGCTGGAGTAGCTATACTCATATCAGATAAAATAGACTTTAAAATAAAGAGTGTTACAAGAGACAAGGTAGGACACTACATAATGATCCAGGGATCAATCCAAGAAGAAGATATAACAATTATAAATATATATGCACCCAACATAGGAGCACCTCAATACATAAGGCAACTGCTAACAGCTATAAAAGAGGAAATCGACAGTAACACAATAATAGTGGGGGACTTTAACACTTCACTTACACCAATGGACAGATCATCCAAAATGAAAATAAATAAGGAAACAGAAGCTTTAAATGACACAATAGACCAGATAGATTTAATTGATATATATAGGACATTCCATCCAAAAACAGCAGATTACACGTTCTTCTCAAGTGCACACGGAACATTCTCCAGGATAGATCACATCTTGGGTCACAAATCAAGCCTCAGTAAATTTAAGAAAATTGAAATCATACCAAGCATCTTTTCTGACCACAACGCTATGAGATTAGAAATGAATTACAGGGAAAACAAAGTAAAAAAGACAAACACATGGAGGCTAAACAATACGTTACTAAATAACCAAGAGATCACTGAAGAAATCAAAGAGGAAATAAAAAAATACCTAGAGACAAATGACAATGAAAACACGACGACCCAAAACCTATGGGATGCAGCAAAAGCGGTTCTAAGAGGGAAGTTTATAGCTATACAAGCCTACCTAAAGAAACAAGAAAAATCTCAAGTAAACAATCTAACCTTACACCTAAAGAAACTAGAGAAAGAAGAACAAACAAAACCCAAAGGTAGCAGAAGGAAAGAAATCATAAAGATCAGAGCAGAAATAAATGAAATAGAAACAAAGAAAACAATAGCAAAGATCAATAAAACTAAAAGTTGGTTCTTTGAGAAGATAAACAAAATTGATAAGCCATTAGCCAGACTCATCAAGAAAAAGAGGGAGAGGACTCAAATCAATAAAATCAGAAATGAAAAAGGAGAAGTTACAACAGACACTGCAGAAATACAAAACATCCTAAGAGACTACTATAAGCAACTTTATGCCAATAAAATGGACAACCTGGAAGAAATGGACAAATTCTTAGAAAGGTATAACCTTCCAAGACTGAATCAGGAAGAAACAGAAAATATGAACAGACCAATCACAAGTAATGAAATTGAAACTGTGATTAAAAATCTTCCAACAAACAAAAGTCCAGGACCAGATGGCTTCACAGGTGAATTCTATCAAACATTTAGAGAAGAGCTAACACCCATCCTTCTCAAACTCTTCCAAAAAATTGCAGAGGAAGGAACACTCCCAAACTCATTCTATGAGGCCACCATCACCCTGATACCAAAACCAGACAAAGACACTACAAAAAAATAAAATTACAGACCAATATCACTGATGAATATAGATGCAAAAATCCTCAACAAAATACTAGCAAACAGAATCCAACAACACATCAAAAGGATCATACACCACGATCAAGTGGGATTTATCCCAGGGATGCAAGGATTCTTCAATATACGCAAATCAATCAATGTGATACACCATATTAACAAATTGAAGAATAAAAACCATATGATCATCTCAATAGATGCAGAAAAAGCTTTTGACAAAATTCAGCACCCATTTCTGATAAAAACTCTCCAGAAAGTGGGCATAGAGGGAACCTACCTCAACATAATAAAGGCCATATATGACAAACCCACAGCAAACATCATTCTCAATGGGGAAAAACTGAAAGCATTTCCTCTAAGATCAGGAACGAGACAAGGATGTCCACTCTCACCACTATTATTCAACATAGTTCTGGAAGTCCTAGCCACGGCAATCAGAGAAGAAAAAGAAATAAAAGGAATACAAATTGGAAAAGAGGAAGTAAAACTGTCACTGTTTGCAGATGACATGATACTATACATAGAGAATCCTAAAACTGCCACCAGAAAACTGCTAGAGCTGATTAATGAATATGGTAAAGTTGCAGGATACAAAATTAATGCACAGAAATCTCTTGCATTCCTATACACTAATGATGAAAAATCTGAAAGAGAAATTATGGAAACACTCCCATTTACCATTGCAACAAAAAGAATAAAATACCTAGGAATAAACCTACCTAGGGAGACAAAAGACCTGTATGCAGAAAAGTATAAGACACTGATGAAAGAAATTAAAGATGATACCAACAGATGGAGAGATATACCATGTTCTTGGATTGGAAGAATCAACATTGTGAAAATGAGAATACTTCCCAAAGCAATCTACAGATTCAATGCAATCCCTATCAAATTACCAATGGCATTTTTTATGGAGCTAGAACAAATCATCTTAAAATTTGTATGGAGACACAAAAGACCCCGAATAGCCAAAGCAGTCTTGAGGCAAAAAAATGGAGCTGGAGGAATCAGACTCCCTGACTTCAGACTATACTACAAAGCTACAGTAATCAAGACAATATGGTACTGGCACAAAAACAGAAACATAGATCAATGGAACAAGATAGAAAGCCCAGAGATTAACCCACGCACCTATGGTCAACTAATCTATGACAAAGGAGGCAAAGATATACAATGGAGAAAAGACAGTCTCTTCAATAAGTGGTGCTGGGAAAACTGGACAGCTACATGTAAAAGAATGAAATTAGAATACTCCCTAACACCATACACAAAAATAAACTCAAAATGGATTAGAGACCTAAATATAAGACTGGACACTCTAAAACTCTTAGAGGAAAACATAGGAAGAACACTGTTTGACATAAATCACAGCAAGATCTTTTTTGATCCACCTCCTAGAGTAATGGAAATAAAAACAAAAATAAACAAGTGGGACCTAATGAAACTTCAAAGCTTTTGCACAGCAAAGGAGACCATAAACAAGACGAAAAGACAACCCTCAGAATGGGAGAAAATATTTGCAAATGAATCAACGGACAAAGGATTAATCTCGAAAATATATAAACAGCTCATTCAGCTCAATATCAAAGAAACAAACACCCCAATCCAAAAATGGGCAGAAGACCTAAATAGACATTTCTCCATAGAAGACATACAGACGGCCATGAAGCACATGAAAAGATGCTCAACATTACTAATTATTAGAGAAATGCAAATCAAAACTACAATGACGTATCACCTCACTCCTGTTAGAATGGGCATCATCAGAAAATCTACAAACAACAAATGCTGGAGAGGGTGTGGAGAAAAGGGAACCCTCTTGCACTGTTGGTGGGAATGTAAATTGATACAGCCACTATGGAGAACAATATGGAGGTTCCTTAAAAAACTAAAAATAGAATTACCATATGACCCAGCAATCCCACTACTGGGCATATACCCAGAGAAAACTGTAATTCAAAAAGACACATGCACCCGAATGTTCATTGCAGCACTATTTACCATAGCCAGGTCATGGAAGCAACCTAAATGCCCATCAACAGACGAATGGATAAAGAAGTTGTGGTACATATATACAATGGAATATTACTCAGCCATAAAAAGGAACGAAATTGAGTCATTTGTTGAGACGTGGATGGATCTAGAGACTGTCATACAGAGTGAAGTAAGTCAGAAAGAGAAAAACAAATATCATATATTAATGCATGTATGTGGAACCTAGAGAAATGGTACAGATAAGCCAGTTTGCAGGGCAGAAGTTGAGACACAGATGTAGAGAATGGACATATGGACACCAAGGGGGGAAAACTGTGGTGAGGTGGGGATGGTGGTGTGCTGAATTGGGCGATTGGGATTGACATGTATACACTGATGTGTACAAAATTGATGCCTAATAAGAACCTGCAGTATAAAAAAACAAACAAAACAACTAATACTAAACTTTCATTGGGTTATTTGTATGGAAATATGTTAATATAAATGTTTCAGACATTACATGAAATTTCTAAAAATCTTATATTTGTTTTTGTATGGAAATATGTATGGAAATATGTTAATATAAATGTTTCAGAGATTACATGAAATTTCTAAAAATCTTATATGTTCTGGTATAATGTTATAAGTAATAATCCTAGTTATTACTTTAAAATGTATATCTCAGAAATAACTAATTTTCTTGTCAACTGCATTATTATGAACTTTCATCAAATCTTTTACCGTGGTCATTTTTAAGTCTTTGGTCATTTACAGACAGTTCTGGGTGTACTCTGATGATTTTGCAAATATGTTCCTATAAAAGGGTTTCATCTTCAAGAAATTCATGGTAAAGACTCTGACAAGTACAGGTTTCTGGTAACTGACTGTACTGCTGAACTGAATGAATAAGCATTTTCAGAACTCTGATGAAAAACTGATGAACTCATAAAAGTGCTAACAAAAGATCAAGATGAAAAAAAACAATTAATTACATGGGACTGAGTGAACTGATGAGGATGAGTATAATTTTTGTGACTTTCTGTCTGAATTTAAAAAAAAAAAAAAATCCCACAAGGACTCAGAGGCAAAGAATATACAAATCAATTTTCACTGCAAAGTAAAGGAGCTGTTACAGTGGAGGATTACTGGACTGAATGTCAATATTATGACATAGTATGAGTGTGTTTCATGTTTGGTAATTGCAATCATTGTTGCTTTTGTTGTGGTCATCCATGTACAATGCTTGGTGTCAGTCTATTTATCTCTTGTAAAAATAAAATGCAGTGTGTGTGTGTGTGTGAAAAAAAAAAAAAAAAAAGATAGACATTCCCAAGAGCGGGATTATCAGGTCAAAGGGTCCAGATTTTTTGGACTCTCCCTAGGAAATGCCTCCTTTCAGCGTCACGCCTGAGAGAGAACTTGGGGAGAAGTCCCAGAGGTATTTCTGCACCCTTGACCGGCCCCTCCCTGCCCACTTCTTCCCCCCTTATTCGTGCCAGGAGTGGTGATGCCAGTTTAGGCTAATCCTGTTATTAGAAGAACAAGAAACTTTAGGCTGCAGAGCTAAGAAAAAAACAAAGCAAAAAAAAACCCTGGCCTATTTTGAATGACAGGAAAAACAAAAAGCCAAGCGAGAAGAAAAAATGAGTTGCAAAGCAGGGACTACTGGCGGTGCCCGAGCCCACCTGGAGGGGAAAAGAAGGGACGTAGCCCCCTCACGCATAGGAGACGTGCCCATGGAGTCAAGGCCAAGCCCAGTCCCTCTCCTTGCCAGGAGGGAACCTGAGCTGATAACCCACGGAGGGGACACTGGACAGGCCTTGGGCTCAGCACTCAGTACTTTAGAAGCACTGCCTCACTTAATCCTCACAAATCCCCATGAGGTGGTGCTTTCGTGATGTCCATCTTACAGAGGAGAGTGGAGAGAAGGATCCACCACAGGCCAAAGCCCGCACGCTCAGTGTGTGTGGCCCTGACCTGATCCACCTGGGCCCTCCTCCTCCTAATAAGCACACACTGTCCGGCAAGGTTTAGGATTTGGCTAAAAGGGCACTGCATGTAAATAAGCGGAAAGGCTTGTTTTTAACCTCCAGAGGTCTCTGATAACACCCTGGAGATATCTCAGGATTAGGAGGCCCCTGAGTGAGCTATCCACTAGGTCATCTCCCAGCCCACCCTGCCTGCAGGTCTCGGGAGGTTCCAGGGTGCACTCAGTAGCTAAGGTGGGCCTCCATCTCCAGATGGAAACTTCTCTGCCTCGAATCCTGGGCTGGAAAGCTGACAGCTCTTGGCTACACAACGAGCAGGTACCTCCCTATTCCCTTCTGTCTTCCCTAGCCCGGGCTTTCTACCCCAGCTCTAAACCAAAACTACTCAGAACTGCTCACTTGCGTAGGTCTTGATTTTTACTACCAAAGGCATAGCAAAAGGGTGGTTTTGCCCTGATAAAGGAAGCGATGGATTAGCTCATACCATGGGGCAATTATGGTCAATCTGTTTACTTTTGCTGCAGTCACTCAGATTAAGAAATGCCACTGAGGTGTATACATATGTCAACATTTATCAAATAATATATTTAAAGTATCCACAAGTTTATTGTATGCCAATTATATCTCAATAAAGTTGTTAAATCAAAAAAAAAAAAAAAGATGTAAGGCAAAAAAAAAAAAAAAGTAAAGAAGGCTCAGAGTGGTGTGAGATTAATTCACGATTCTTTAAAAATGTATATTTTTATCAATCCCAATATATTTCTTTGGAAACATTATGTGATTATTTTCATAGGTGTGTGTATTTCCTAAGTTTAGAGCAGTCACTGATGCCTACTTCCTGAAGACATGACCACATAGGAGTTTTGGTAGGATGGAAAAAATTCAATCTCAATGTTAAAAGAAACAACAAAAAGGAATTCTGCTTTCCTCAGCAACCAAAATCTCTTTAACTCTTTCACCTCAGCAGGCAACATCTGGATAACTCAAGTTAAAGCCTGTCCTAAGGAAACAAGAAAAATAGAAACTGTTAATAGCATTCTGATCCTTCTACACTTTAAAAGACACGATAATTTTCCCTGCTTGTGTGCTTCCATCACAATACAGGCAAATAACACACAGATGAAAAGCCTCATCCAGTACAGTTTGCAACTACTTATCTGTAAAAAAAAATGAGAGTACAGTAGGAGAAGTGCATTCTTTAGTAGGAAACAGCAACCTTGAAGACAACACCACGTACCTTTTTATTCATTTTACTGCATTAATCAGAGCTCAGTGCTTCAGCAAAGTTCAGCTATACACATTAGGCTGTAATTCCCAGGCTCCAATGAAAGAAATTCAGCTGCAGTTTCTGTCCACTGCAAGTGTGTAGCTGCTCAAGCCTAGGGAGAGAGAAAAAAATCTTAAATGGCATGATTACCAAAAATTTGTCCCACCCCTACTTAATTACAGAGGTTGTTGGAGTCTTTCCTTCATTGAAAGCCCTTTCTTGTGTATTTTTATTTCTTATACTCCCCTCCTTGGGCCTTGGTAGTGTTTTTCTCAGAGCAGGGAACTGTTTCAAACTTTTCCAAATTATTTGCCCAAGTACTATAGCAAACTTCTAATATTTTATTATTTGGGGAATGTTGTAAAGGCCAGTCTCAGGACTAAAAAACACCTTGCAAGTCGTGTCCAGGAAGGAATGGAGAAGTGTTAGCTTCATTTCACAGGTATGCCCTTTTCAAATTCTTATAATCTATAGCAGTGGAGAGGGGGAAGGGTGTTGGAAGACTTTATTCATCCTTCTAAGCTCTCACTAATAGCACCCTCTAGTGTCTCCAATTGAGCTATGCATCTCTGTCATCAGCTAGGCACAGTAAACTACCAGGCTTTCTCCTGTTCCTGTATCTTCTGCAGAAATTAATTTGCCTTATGTGTACCGGCACCAGTTTCAGACTTATTTTCATTTGTGACTTGAATGCCCCAACACTAGAAATATCTACCAATTAAATGTAAAAGTGCCTCACAAATTAGGATAGTAAAAATGCTTGGAATTGAGAAAGTACTTTTAACTCTTCAAAACACTTGCATGCACATTATTATTTTTGTATGTAACAAGTATTGTCCTCCCCACCACCACCACACATGTATGTTTGCCCTTGTTTTTAGAGAGAGAAGTAGAATGGTTTCACTTGAGATAAAGAAAACTAATTCATAACTAAAGCATTCTCTTTGAGCAGTCCCTAACCCATTCAGGTTTATAGTTTTTGTTTTGTATTTTTACTTATCTTTATTTCCTAACTCTTGGAGAGTGACAACTTTTAAACTAAATGTCATGCACTGTGCTGAGCATTTGAGGTGCATTATTTTATTTAAATATCACTACAACAACTTGAGCTAAATAAGATTATGATCCCCATTTTTAGATGAAGAAACTGAAGCTTCTTAGGATAGCTCTCTACAACAGAAGTATAATTCAGGCCACATATATAATTTTAAATTTTCTAGCAACCCACTAAAATATTGAAAATAAGCAGGTTAAATTATTTTAATATTTTATTTAACCGGTTAGTCAAAATATTGTCATTTCATCATGCAATTTGTATAAAATATTAATTATATATTTCATATATGTGTGTGTATATGTACATGTGCTAACTCTTCAAAATAGGGTGTGTATTTTATACTCACAGTGCATCTCAATTTGGGTTACTCAAGTTTCAAGGGCTCAGTAGCACATGTGGCTATTCACTATCTTATACAGTACAGGTCCAGAGATTAATTCGCCCACAGCCACACAACTAGAAAATGCCAGAGCCAGAATTCCAAATTTGGTTTAAAACAAAAGTTCTTTTCTTAATCACTGGGCTTCACTGTCTCCTACTAATTCCAATTGTTGTCAATAGTTAACATTAAATATGAAAAATATCATGGAGAATGTAATTTATCCATTCTTACAGTTTTGTGTCCATACACTAACATACTTTCTCAGTAACAGTGACGATTTATTGATTATAACATTTATGTGCAATGTAGGTGCAAGCTGTTGGGGACAACACAAAGATGATGGAATTTGATGTAAAATAACCGGCACATGATGCATAGTAGTCATTCTCATCCATCCGCAAGACCTGTGCATTCTCCCTCTAGACAGTGTACATGGGAAGGCAAATCACAGTCAGATGGCAGGCTGCTTGATAAGGGGTGTTTCAATGCAAAGGCAACTGAAATCAGAGTATTTGATTAGCTTCATCAATCTCATATCAAGGGTGGTTTTTGCCAGTGAGACGAAAATGTACATGGATAAGAGTTACCAATGCTCATCTCTTTGAGACTTCTTTTACTAAGTCTGCATAGCTTTTCAAGCCTTTCTTCAGATTAACGCATTATTTCTCAGTTTTAGTCAATTCTCACTGGCCTGAGAAAAATCCTAACTCAAAGTATTTTAATTATCTTGTATGAGCCATTCTATAATTATACAATGGCTTTATAGTTTAATCCTCAGATATTGCACATATTTCCATGTTTATAGGGTACACATTACCATAATTTTTTTTTCTGATCTTAGTAGAACCCTGGTTCAAGTTCCAAATTGGAACACTGAACAAACAAATGCAATAAATATAACAGTTCCTTCATGGCATCTCCTCCAAAAAACAAATTCCTAAAGTTTCCTTTTGTTAATTATAAAGTTTTTGACGTAATGTAAATTCTGAAAATGTGTAATCACACAATCTGAGGACCATATGCTAAGGGTCAGCATAGTGGACTGGAAGTGACATGGGTTTGAATTTCCCAACTCTATACTTTATAGCTATATAACCTTGGGCATTTTACCTAGTCTCTGTGAATCTCTGTTTCCTCATTTGTTAAAAAAAATGAAGCTAATAATACCTATCTCATAGGATGGTTCTGAAGATTAATAGGACAATGTATATAAAGCAAATGGTGCATAAAAGGCATTCAGTCAAGGAGTCCTTCTCTCTGTAAGCAAGCAGAGTCCTCATCAGTCCTTTTAGAGTTACAGCACCAAGCAGAGGGCTTTTGCCAGGTGTCCTGGCTTTTGGTTATTCCGTTGCTCATTGGTGCCATCATCAGACAGAAAAGGAGAAGAGAAAATGGGAACATTTTTTTCATTATTTTCAGATGTGGATTTCTGTCACTTTTATCAACAAACTGAATTTCTCAGATGATTTTCTGGGTTACTTAGTTCAACTAGTAGTCTCCTTGGTCTGTAAGTAATGTTGCTACTCTACGGACATCATTTTGTATTGGACAAGACACTTAAAATTAAATGTTGTGCTGTATATATAGAAGAATCCAGATTCACTATAAAGCAACCATTTAGCTGAATTTTGGAGTTTCACACTCTGAATGAGAATCCAGAGTCTGCTACTTTTCAGCTCCATGGTCTTGTACAAATTACCTGTCTGTGAGCTTCAGTTTCAGGAACTGTAAAATGTGGATAATAACATTAACCTCATGAGTCTGTCATGATGATAACTTTAAATACTTCATAAGAGTCACTGAATAGTTCTCTCCCCCTGTCTTGGGTTTAGATGGAAATCTTAACACATCAATTAACTGATATCTAATGTGGATGTTATGAATGATTATTAGTGCTCTGAGAGTGCCTCCACAGCATGGCTTTGCCACACTTTCCTGGATCAATCACTGATTTTATTTTCATTGAGTTCCTGCCATCACCTATGACTGAGTCTCATCCAGCAGTGCAAACCCCAAGAGTCAGAGCTGTAAACTGTAACCATTTGACAGCTTCTAATTTCAACTCCAAGACATCTCCCAGCTCCCGAGAAGTGGACAATGCATGTGCTGGATACTGTGAATAATGCAGGCAGAGTTACAGGAGGAGTAAAATGTAATAGTAAACACTTCCTGTGTCCTCTTTCATGCAGACTGCACTGAACTGTGGTGCTAATGTCCCTCCCAGTAGTGGCTGTAGGTGTAAAAAAAAAAGAAAGAAAGAAAGAAAAAGAAGAAAAAAGGCAAGAGGAACAAAAACGGTGGGGGGGATGTGAGGATTATCTGAACCAGGGTTTTAACCTTTAAAACTATCAGGAATTGGAAAGAAGGCAGTTACAAAGATGGAGAGGGACATACTGGGGAAAGAAGTCAGAAAGATTTGTCCTTCAATAAAAAAATAATAATAACTTTCCATGAAGAAACTATTAGATAAAATCAACTCACGATAATTGGCAAAATTTTTCCTTCCTGATGTTCTATCCCTATGCAGATGCATTCCCCCTTCCATTCAGTAGACAAAAATAAAAATGAATACTGTGCTCTTGGCGCCTGAAAACATTATCTACTTTTCCTCCTTTTATTTCAGGAAAGAGAGCCTCCTCCTTCCAAAAACAAAGCAGAGCACTAGAAAGATAAGTTTTTCTATTGGTTAAGCATGGAAAATGGATGCTAAAACCTAAACCTAAAACCCTACACCTTTCTGGAGAGGAATTTAAAGAATTCACCTGGTTCATTCTCCAGCCTCTGGGTAAATTTAAGGACTTGCTCCTTGGAGTAAGAATCAGAGTAGAACAGCTGGGGAGGTTTTGGTTGTTGTTGCTATTTGCTTTTAATCCCATAACAGGGACGGGGGAATTAGCCCTGCTTCTAGATACCCACGACCTTCCGAGCCATAAACCAGCCAGATTGCCCCTGGTCGCTTTAGTGGTCTTGGAAGACCTGGCACCCCGATGCCCGCCCGGGCGTCACCGACTAGGCAGCCGGAGCGTGCTGGCAAGCACCAGTCTTGCGGCTGGGCTCCTCCCTCTCCTGCATCCTTTCCTACCACGGAAACGCGCTGTCCACGCCCGCGATGCTGCCCGGTCCCCGGCAGCGAAGCGGCTGGACCCCACTAAAACAGCCCAAAGCCACCGACCTGCTTACGCTCACTCGTACTTGCAATCTGGGGTAGCCAAATGCTAGATCTCCCCCCTCACCCCCCTCTCCGCCACCCCCAGACAATCAATCTGAAGGCAATCGAGGTACCAGACCCGGCTCACAGTTTAGTGTGATATATGCAGACACAGTCTCTCGGCTCCAACTGCGGCTTTGCCGGGCTCCTGCTCCTACTTCCACTAGTCTGCCTTAAGTATCCTTTGTATAGAAAATGGTGCTGTTGGACGCTTGTTCTCTAGCCGGAGTCAGGGCGGTCAGCGGGATCGCGAGAAAAGCACACATAACAAGAAAAATAAAACTTCCGTAAGATAATTCGAATGAGTTCAACTTAAAGGGAAGCCTAAGAGAGCAGCGAGCGGAGGACCGAGCGGAGCGGGATATGCCCTTGGTTTTGCTCCGCAAAGCGGGAAGCCCTAAAGCGGCGCGTTTTTCCCAGCAGCGGGTCCCGCACGCGAGGGTGCCGCCAGCACGCTTCCTGCCGCCTTCTTGGGGCGGCGAACAGTAACTTCCTAAGCTTACCTCCATTTCTCCCCCGCCCTTCTTCCCCGGTTCCCCGTTAGCCTGGAGGGGCCGCCCCCAGAGCGGTGGGGGATGTGGGGTGCAGGGAGTGGGGACCAGAGGGGGGTACCCAGCAGTTGGTGCTGCGCCATCCCCTCCCAGCAGGCGGCCAGGGCACTGGTTCACTTCTCTCCCCCCACCCGCCTTCCACTCGCTCACCCCCCTTCCTTCCCCCTTCTCCCCCTCTATCGAGTCCCTCCCCCTCGCCATTGAAAAGGGCTGGCTCGGCACTGGCTCCTTGCAGTCGGCGAACTGTCAGGGCGGGAGGAGCCGTGAGCTCGAGCTGCACGCAGCGGCCCGCGCGGCAAAGCAGAAAGCCAGTTGAACAGAGTGCGCAGAGTGGCACTGGCAGCGGCGACACAGGCAGCCCAGGCAACCCGGGCGGCCCAAACAGCCTCAAAGGAAGCCTTCGCGACTCCAACTGCTCCGCGGACTGCGATCTGTGGCGGCAGAGCCCCGCTACAGCAGTCGCAGTCTCCGTGGGGCTAGCGGAAGCCTTTTCTCTTTTTTACTTACCACCTCATTTCTACTCTAGTGGCTTGGACAACAAGGTAAGTATCCGGTCCGGGTGCCAGAACAGAGTGCGGCGTGTGAAGCGTGAGTCCCGCACTTACTGCGCGGAGGCTTCCGGCTGCCTGCTCTTGGGGTCTTTTGACTAGGACCACAGAGTGATTTTAGAGACGCTTCCTGTGTCCTCCCTTCCCCCATCTCTTCCCTGGAGATAAGAGAAAGAGCAAACCCCGGAGGTGAGTGAAGCTAGAATATCTTTTTGGCACAGCCACCAGTCGGCTTGGCTTGGTTACTTTGCGAAAACTCTCACTTCTGTCAGAAAAGTGTCCGCGCATGAATTTCCCCGACATTGACCGTGCAAAAAGGTCTTTCACTTTAACGGATACAGCCAGCTTCTGCGAAGCTGAGAGAAACTCTTAAGATTGCAGCAGGGGCTGGGAAAAGATCACACTCCGGATTCTCGGGTTAGCCAGGCGAAGCGGTCTGAGCAGAGGGGTCTGAGCAGAGTCCGGAGCCCAGAGCCCGGCTCGGACTTCCAGGGCGGTCCGGCCCCGCTGCGCTCCCATCTCTGGGGTCTCCGGATCTGGATCCATGCCAGGCTGGCTCTAATCCTTGGGAGCCCGACCCTCGGCGCAGAGAGGAGAGCGCAGCGCGCCACGGAGCGCGCAGGGTCCCCCGTGCAGTTCCGCCTGACGCTCGCCTCCCCGCCCTTCCTTCCCGCCCTACTTCTGGGGCTGTGCTCAGCCAGCACCTGCTGGATGTGGAGATGGTAGGTGTGGAAAATTCTGCCTAGCTCTAAAAAAAGGAACGTCTTATAATTGCGTAGCAGAAAAACGGCATCATTTTCTCATAAAAAAAAAAAGACTTTCTAAGAGCATAGCCGAACATAAAGCGGTTGCTCTTTCTCTAAAGAAATGACTTTTAATCCCTTAGCCAAAACCCGCCTACCTATCCCATAAATGAATGACGTGGACTAAGATAGGACCGAAAAACAGAGTATGTGTCCACAAAGGAATTAATTTTTTAAGCGCGTAGCCATAAAACAGCCCCTTTTCGCGATAATGAATGCCTCTTAAGAGGGTCATCGGAAAAGGTGACTTTTTAAAAGCTCGTAGCGGCAAATAGGTCTTTTCTTTAAAGACTTGGAAGAGCGGAGCGGCAGTCTGCCCTCGGTTGGAGACACGACTTGCATGTGCGCGCTTAGCAGCAAACTGACATCCTCCCCTTGCAAAAATAAAGGGGTGTGTGTGTGTGTGTGTGTCACTTTCCAAGAGCGTATAGCTCCAACCACTTCCTTTCCTGCCCCAAGGAAAGACTTATAGAGCTCAACAGCAAACGGCGTCTCCGCTTTCAGAATGAATTATTCTGCGCTTCACTGCTTTGGCCTCCTTTGCGGTTTGGGGTGTGGGGCGCTGGGGTGCGCATGTGGAGTGCGTGTGCGCGCGCGTCTGCGGGCGGGCGGTCGAGTCTCCAAGCGGGGTGCCCTTCCAAAATGTTGGCTAGGGGGCTGGGAATCGAAACTTGCGCCACTGCGGCACACACCCACAAAGCAAAGACTTGAGAGAAGAGGGAGGGGCGAGGACAAAAGAATAAATAAAATTAAACTGGGAGGACCAAACAAAAGCGAGTCCTTGCGTGGAAACATTCCAAGCTTGGGTTTAAACCCCACATAGGAGCCGTTACTGTGCGAAGGAAAGTGTGTGGAAGAAAGTGTTTAAACATCGCGATAGGCGGTGAAGGGGACAGGAAACATGGGGAGGGGGCGAGGGTGTTGGCACCGCTTGCGTGCTCTTAGCGCTGCAACAAGGAAACAACCTGAGGAGCGTGCGAAGAATCCTCAACATTGAGCAAAACACCGGAGAAGGTAGCGGCGGTTTAGACTAAAGCGACTCCTCCCATCCCATGAAAGGTTAAAACAGGTGTGACTCAAGGAAAAAAAGGGTACTTGCGGGCACCTTCTGAACTTGGGGAGGACTAAATGGAATTCCACTCTCAATCTTGTTTGAAACAATCACGGCGGGAAATCTCAGCCTCAGGGCTATCCTTTCCTGGGCGAGCTGGGGGACATTTGAAAGCAAGTCGAAGTAATAGTATTTGTATGTGTTTCCCCCTTTCTTGCCTTTGTCTGGTTCGTCGGAGGAAGCGCGGACGGTGTGCGGGCGGTTCTGACGAATGAACCCAGAGATGGACGCGCTAAGGTCTAAAGATACCTTCCTCCCTCCGCTAAAATAAGAATTGCCGCGCGCATCTCACGCGGGCTGAATCCGGCCGCCACCGCGCTGCGCCTGCCAAGCGGCGAGGGAGCGCCTCCGCCAGCGAGGCCCGAGAACCTCGTTCTCCAGTCGCCTTCGCATGGGCAGCCCCTCCTTCTGGCAATGATGTCAGCCCCGGAGCGGCTCGGCGGGCGGAGAGGAGGCCGAGCGGCTGGTCCCCGCCTGTGCGCAGCCGCCCTCGCTTCTCTCGGCCTCCTTCCCGCGCTCTCGCTCTCGGCCCCTCCTTCCCGCTCACTCGCTCCCCACAGGCGCGCCGAGGCGGCCGGGGCGGGGGAGGTTACTGCGGTCCCGGCCGCGGCCGGTTTTGAACCCGGAATCTGATACAGATGTAGGGTCTTCCCGCACTCGTTCCTTCCTTGTCCCTGTCCCCCACGACCCTCCCCCGCCCCAGTCTTTCCTGTTTTCAGCTTGCACCTTCACTATTCACTATGAATCTACTTATTTAGCGGCATTCTAGAGGGCAAGTTCTTCAGATGAAATAATAGTTACCAGTGTTAAATTTCCGCTGTTTTCTCTCCTCCCTGGATTATAAGGAAGGGGGATGTGAAGACCGGTATCCTTAAAATCCTGTGGCTGTCTCTTTGCTTTCAACAGAGCAAGCTCCCTAGAGGGCGAAGAGGGTCGTCTTCCCAGTGAAATGGTGAAGTGTGGGAGGGGGACGATTGGAGGCGCTGGCACAGGGTGGAGAGTCCCCTTAAGTGAGAGAAGGGACTGAAAATTGGAAGTTACGAAAGGCTCTAGGAGCTGCTGCCGCAGGGGCAGGCCACCGTCCTCTTTATTATAAGGCTGCGCAGTCACTTCTAGAGACCGGCGCGCCAAATTGGGAAGATTCAGAAACGGGATTTTACAAGACGGAAGCCCGCTGCGGCTTCCTTTCTGAGTTTGCACTTCTCCCTTTAAGGGAGCAACCCCCTGCTTCCCCGAATTAGAGGCTAATCCGTTTTCCCTGATTGCGGACAATTTTTTTCTTTAGCTCTGGGAGAAGGACCGCAGCGCGCAGTTGGAGAAGGTTGCACAGGGCAAGAGGGAGGGGACGGAGGCAGCGTGTGTGGAGGCGTCTGAGCCTCGGAACTGAGTTTCCTTCCCAAGGAAATTATCTTCAGAGAGGATCGCAACAAACTGCTTACCTACTGACTGTAATTTGGTTTGGAGGCAGGTAGGAGATTTGGGGGAAAGGGAGCAGGAACAAAGAATTCTTCCGTTTTGTAAATCTGGGGTTTTGTTTTCTTCCCTTGGATGGAAGGCTTCCCTTACATGTTATATCAGCAAAAGCAGCAAACTTAGAGTTGCTATGCGTTTGAAATACAGGAATGGGAAGGAAACTCAGACCAAGCATAAAAGCGCATTCATTTTTTAGAGTTCAATCATTTGCTAAGGTTTGAAAGGAGACTTTTTTTTTTTTAATCACCTGAATGCGATTCTGATGGATGCCCAAGCAATGTTGGGTTTTGGCAACTGGGAGGCCTGGCAGAAGGAATTGCAGTTTTCACATTATTTCTTCTCTTTGTATTCAAAACTTTATGTTCTTTGAAAGATAGAAATTCCTGATAGAGAGCTTCCAGACTGCTGGTGGCAGGAAGAAATCTGGTAAGGGATTTAGAAAGCAGAAAATTCTCCTTTTCTCTGTGCAAGCAGTCCACAACAGCCTTTAGTCAGGATTTACAAGGTTCTTGGCGAAGAGAGAGGAGGCGTGCGGACAAGGAGACTTTATATAAACCACTGGTTTAAGTTAAATTGACAAAATATGTATGGCTGCCACATTTTCTACTAGTAGCAAGGGGAATTATTCAGGAGATGAAATTTTGAAATCTAATTTTCTCCAATAATCTTGCTTCACGTATTTTAAAGGAGGGTCATCTGTTTATTTATTCACCAAAGAATCTGCAAACATTAATTACTCTCCTACTGTGCCAGACAATGTACTAGGCTACAAGAATGCAAAAGAGAATGTGAAAAGGTAGCTCCGGCTTCTGTGAGCCAGGAGACTCTGACAAATTTATGATACAATGTGATTAATGCTCTAATTGAACATAATGGAGGGAGGAATTAATTTTTGCTAAGAGGTTGAAAAAAGATTCATAAAGAAGGTGTCTCTCTGGCTTTGAAAAATAGGCATTTGTAGGCAGTGGCTAGCCAGGAGGTAGACCTGGAAGAGCCTGACACAGACTTAAGTAAGGAAAGGGTGGGTGGGGGTGGGGCTTGATGTCCCACTGTGGAGTTAGGGGGTTTGTGTGTGTATTTTGTAGGCATAGTCCACTTTGAAGATTTTTAAAGCAGATATGTTAAAAACAACAACAACAAAACAGGGTGAGAAAATTAGGCAGTAGGTGGCACACAATAGAAACATTTTTGTTGTTGTCTTTAAATGTGTGTTTGAATAAACTAATGCATTGGAATAGAGAGTTGAGGCAAATAAGTAGAGAAGATACTGTAACATCCAGAAAAGAGGACAAATGAATGAAGAGGGCCTAAGGTAAATCAGTAAAACTAAGAAAGAAAGGAACGGCATTTTCGAAAAGAGAATTTCTCTTTAGTCATAATCATCTCTATAGTTTTATCTTTAGGCTCATCTCACCTTTCACACCCAACCTTCCAAATTCCCCATCTTCCACCATCAGAGTAAACTCCTTCAGCCACTTGCAAGCACACTTATGCCCACGCACTCCATTTTCCACACACCTCCCTGCATCATCTCCGTGCCCTATATCATCTCTCCCATCCTTACCCACTTCAGCTCTTTATCTACCAACCATCAGAGTCCCTTAATCTTGGCTTTTTCCTCCTCTTGAGGCCCTAGCAAACACCTCTATCTCTATTATTTTTCCTTCTCCCGTCAGTCTCCCCTCGCTGCTTCTTCCCCGCATTACCTACACCTAGGTAATTTCTCCACTCATCCCCATTTTACTTCTTTCTTCCCACTAGCTACCTTGGACTCTCTTCCCCTTCAGTGACCTCAAAGATGTTTTTTTTAAGAAAAGGAACCATGGAACCTCTACTATAAACTTACAGATTTGTCAAATTTTCCTCACCAGAAGATTTCTTGCCGTCTGTGTGTGTCTTTTGCTGTTTTATTTCAAACAAGATTTATAGTGGAATTCCTTGGATTTCTTATATTTTTTATCATGCCTGCAAATATCTGTTTTCCTTTGGTTACAGCTAGGGATTTAAATATTGTACTTTGAGGAGTATTTTCAACTTTTCTGAATTTCTCACCACACACTCCTGAAACTGTTTATCTGCATCCCATTCTTTCTGGTGTGTCCTCTTCCCATGGGTCATTATTTCTATGTTTTCAGTGAAAGTTTCTTTCTCATTTTTATTCCCCCTCCTTTTTGCTTTGTGGAATTGTCATAGTGGCTCAAATTTAAATATTTTGAGAGGGTGTCCGCCTCAGACAGATCTCTCCTAACACACACACACACACACACACACACACAAAGGACTTTAAGGCCTTTGTCAAAGCATGTTCATACGAACATACACAGTTACTATGCCAATCTTCAGAGGCAAAGGAACCCGTGCTTTTTACTGCATTCCTAGAAAGTTATTTTTGTGTGTATGGGAAATGGGCAATTCTCAAATTGTCCATATCTCCACATGCACTGAGGTTGGCTCAGCATCACTGGGAATTGGAGAGGTAAGAAAGAGTATGCCATAAAAATAGATGATACATTCTTTCATCAATGACATATGTAAATTTTACCTTTGTGAAAAATAAAATTTATAAGTACATTTAATTGGATTGACTATAACATTCCAAATTACATGTCATTGTCTGAGCAGAGTTCTATTATCTGAAGACTTTATTGATCATTCAGTATCCAGAATGAAGAAAACTAGGTAAGATGCCTTGATATTCCAGACTGGCTTGCATTGTTTAAATTAATCTAATCCTATTTGAAAAGGTGTCATTTTTCAATAGAAGTTCATGTCGAAGGCATCATCCCCAAAATGTGTTCATCTTTTGTTAAGAGAAAACATCAAATAACTTGTATGTCATGGTCCCTCAATATTTATGCTCTGTGCAACATTAATTGTAAAACACAGGTTTATCACATGGAGAAAGCTATTTTAGGGTGAAAAGTGTCTTGAGATTTGGTTACATCTGTAGAAAGACTGCATTCTCATTATCAAACAGTAAAAATAAATTGGATAAAGAGTCTTTTTCAATTACGGTTTTTGAATTAGAAGAGTGACTTGGCAGAAATCATAAATGCTTCTATTATCTTTTACACTCTAAACATCCTCAACTGATCAAGGATTTTAAACTGCCCTTTTAATTGACTTTAATGTGTTAAGTATCAAATCAGTATAATAAATTTTGAATCTAAGGGTGACAATGGCTATAGTTGTCATTTCCAGCCCAGATCTGAAAGAATGATTTTTTCTACCTAATCTGCTCATCTTGAATATGTAGATTTGGGAAAACAAAAAGAGGAAAGGCAAAAGAAAGAAGAGAATAAATTCTAGGAGAGGATTTTTCTCTCTCAATAAAAACTATATTAATCTTACATATCCTTTAGCATGACAATAAAACTAATTTCCTGATGGATTTTAATTAAACTATATGAAAATTCATTTCTTTTTAAATCTTCAAGTGATTAGAATGCAAATCAAGATTGTACTGATTTTTACAATTCATTTATTGTCATCATATGAAATGAAAACAGAACATTACATTTTCTGCCACCCTCTTGTTTCAATTCATTCTCCTAGTTTAATTTATGCAGTATCCTATATTTTATATAATTTTAAAAGTAAATATTTTAGTCTCATAAAAAACTTTGAATAGAAAAAGAAAGCATGGTTGTACCTATTTTTTCAATGGGGAAACTGAAGGTCAGACAGGTGAAATCCTATCTCTAAGGCTTTCCAGTTAGTAATAGGGGAAGCCTATACAGGACTTTTGGCTTCCAAACCAGGGCTTTTCCCAACACCTGCCTTGCCTTGCATATCTTTGAGTATACTTCCTCAAAGTTCTGAATATAAAAAAAAAAAAAAAACGAAAACAAAAAAGAATCCTTCTTGGATTAAAAAATAAAAATTTCAAAGACAAGTATATTCAAATATATCTAAATAAGTCTATCTTTTAACTGTTTACTTGTGTCATATTCTCCTCCTCTTACTAACCCTGTAAATATTATATAATAAAATAGTAAGACTATTGAAATTTAGCAGTACATGCTCATATATGCTCATACACTTCCTCTGTTTTATTTATAAGAATAATTCAAATTATGACCCATCATAATGACACTCCATAAACTTTAAGTTTACTTAATGTGGCACATATTTAGTGTTACTGCCTAATTCGTTTTTCTTTTAGGACATCTATATTTTGTATATGATTTGTTTTAGAGAATTTTTGACAATGATTTGTAAATACTGATTTTCTTCTGATATGCCATCTTTGAAGCAAAATATCTTTGGGAATCAATTGTGTGTAGGTTTGTATCATATCAACCAAAGGACATTAAGCTCCCAATATGCAAATCATTTTCTGTTGTCTTCAGGATTATAAACTCCTTTTTCCTGTGGTTTTGGGTACAGGAAATGAGAGCAGAGGTTTATTTAAATTGTGTGGACACAAGGTATTTTATGATTTATATTTTATTAGTATCCAGAGAGTGATCTTGAGCAAATAACTTCATCTCCCTGGAATACAGTTTTCCCAAAAGTAAAATGAAGAAGTTTTACATTATTTCAAGGCCCTTTCCAATGAAAAAAATTTATATGATGTTTTACAGAAAGCTCTACCATGTATTCTTGCCTTGTCCCTTGGCTCTGCAGGTATTTCCAGTTTCAACGCATTGATTCATTAGCCCTCAATATCTAAAAACCTATTGCTGGTCCAGCATTACAGTACTTTAAATGTGGTGGTTGGACTGGGTTGAGAAAGGGGGTCCTTAAAGAAATTTAAGGCAGTATCTCCTTTGAGAAGCTTATATTCTGATTGGGCAAAAACAATAAGCAACAACAACAAAAAAGTAATATATAGTCACATTAGATTAAATTTAACAAATATCGAGTGCCAGGTGGTACATTATAATATACCAAGAATGGTCCAAGTTTCATAAACTCTGGAAGTGGAAGGGACCAGAAAGATCATTTAGTCCAACCCCTTAATTTTACAGATAAGAAAACTGTCTCAGAGATGTGAAATGAGTGTTAACAGGAGCTCATGTAAGGTATTGGGTGATAACATTATTTAATTTACTCTACAACCTTGCCTGTTCCCTCCTTTGCTCAAATGCAGGAATAGTTTTGTAACTTATCAGAAAGTTAAATATATCCGGGACTTGTTTGTTTATTTCTTTGGCTTTATTAAGCTGGACCATTTCCCAATCTGACTTAGATATAGAAAATGCTATGTTTTCCACACTTTGTATTGAACTTAGATTATAAAAAACACGTCTATTGTTCATTTTGCATGTTTATATGATGTTATAAAACATGCAAAATGTAGTCTTGACATGAAGGTAGAGTGAATAGACTGAAGCATCGATGCATTAAAGTATGTAAATATTTTAACTCTTTAAAAAGGACTTGAAAAGCCCATTTACTTAAGATAGCAAGAAATGTACCTACCCCAAAGGATGGTTTTGTTTTTATAAATACATATTTACCTAAGGATTTTAATGTACATTTTCCTTAAGGTTTAAATATAATTTGGGAAAGACTTTAAGTGAATTTTCTAAACTTTGGTCTGCTTGTTGCATGATCTTATTGCTCATGTCGGGGGTTGTATGTGTAAGGGAGTATGGGTCAGGTAAATGTGGGCAAAATGTGCCAAAGCAAAGCTTACCTTTCTCCCCTGCATAACCTTAGACTGCTTTATTTTACTTTGTGGCTGAGGGGAAAGAAGGGGACAAAAAAGAAATCAAGTAGAGAAGAACACTGCCAGAGTGTTAGGTGATAGGGCCTGGCTTTCAGTTTAGTGTGAAATATGCAACCTTTTTGAAACTGCCTAGGCTGGCTTCTCTCTCACTTCTCATATTGTATATTTGGAATACCTTAACTGTTATTTGATACTTGTTTGCTAGTTTCACTAGGATCAAATATCTTCAAAAAAACATGGGAATACATTAATTTTTTTTAAAAAGAGGCTTAAGAATGGGTAATAAACATACACAAAAAACACACAAACAGAATAAAACTTTTACATGGAGAATTTGCTCTATCGTCATCAGGCAGGATTTCATTGTTTTTTCTGCTTACACCAGGAAAAAAATTGCTCAGTTTAAGACTGTTATTTTAGCCTTCAGTCAGGCTCCACATTTCTTACAACATCCCTTGTCCTGCAACTTTTCTTAGCTCATGAACTCGGTTTTAACATCCGTGAGATAAAACACTTACAATATATGCTGGCCATTTTGTAAAGTGAATGTGCAAAGAAGGAATATTTGAAGAAGGGAGTTTGAATCCATTAAATATCATATGGCTTCTGAATGCCTTCGAATTGCATACAAGAGTAAACAGTTATGGGAATATAAGGCCAATGCTAAAAAATTATATAGCAGTGTAGCTGTAACAGAATCTAAACATTTGAGAAATAGAGCCAATACACGACTTCTAATTAATCACCATCACTGCTGATGGCTTGTTATTTTAAACTCCAGTTTCTATGAAGTTATGTTCTATTCCTGTGCTTCTCAAACTTTAATGTGCATACCGTTCATCTGGGGAACCCCGTTAAGATGCAGATCCTGATTCAGTAGATTCTAGCTGGGGCCTGAAATTCTGCATTTCTAACAAGTTCCCTGGGGATGTAGATGCTGCTGACTCTCAAACCACACTGAAAACAAAGGGTTAATTCTTAGTCTGGTAAACAAGCATGAAAAGGTGAAGTAAGCAAAAGGTAACAGATTTTTATTTTTTTTTTTGGCTGCATTGGGTCTTCCTTGCTGCGCGCGGGCTTTCTCTAGTTGCAGCGAGCGGGGGCTACTCTTCGTTGCGGTGCGTGGGCTTCTCATTGTCGTGGCTTCTCTTATTGCAGAGCATGGGCTCTAAGCATACGGGCTTCAGTAGTTGCAGCACGTTGCCTCAGTAGTTGCGGCATGCGGGCCCTAGAGGGTGCGGGCTTCAGTAGTTGCTGTGCATGGGCTCAGTAGTTGTGGCTCGCGGGCCCTAGAGCGCAGGCTCAGTAGTTGTGGTGCACGGACTTAGTTGCTCCGCGGCATGTGAGATCTTCCCGGACCAGGGATCAAACCTGTGTCCCCTGCATTAGCAGGTGGATTCTTAACCACTGCGCCACCAGGGAAGTCCGGTAACAGATTTTTAAAAAAAGATTCACTGTAGCTGTTTTGCAAGGGGTGGAATATTTAAAAATTAAAGATGATATACAATCATTACATTTGGGTATTAAAATTGATCTTAACCTTTGATGTAACTATATCAGTTGAAACTGTAGCTCAGAATAAAAAACAGTTGCTTGCTCATTTTGTAGTCAAATCTATTTTATAAGGACTATGTATATATTTATACCATTTCAAAAAGAAAACCATTGACCACGCAGTGTCAATAGCTTACCAATATTTTAAAAACTTTTCCAACGAGATCCCAAAATTCTGAGTTTAATATGGTATAGATCTTTGAAGATATTCATTTGTGACATATTGAAAATGAACATATCAGTTAATTATTCAGATATCAGAGTAAAATGACCAATTAAATTTTCATTTACCTAGTTCGAAGACATTATTTTTATTTTCTTTTTAATATCTGACATTTTTTAGGGCAACAAAAACAACAACAATGAAAGAGACTTGGTAGAGGTTATTTTATATTTGCTATCCCCTAAAACTCCCCTCAAAGCAGGAACAAATGGTAAATTAGACATTTAGTAAATTAGACATGGTGCCTAGCTACTTTCTTTACACTTAGATTTTTATCATAGACTACAGCCTAATAGCCATTTAATCTAAGTGAACTTTTCATTCATAATCCGTTTAGGAAATCTTCGTAGTTCCATTTCTTTATGTGCAATACATCTTGGTATGGAACCAGTGTCAAATTAAAACAAACAACATTGAAAGGAGCTATTGAAATAAGTCAAGTTGTAAGTGTTTAAACTGTGTTTGTTAGGAGGCACAACTGTGGATCTGGCAGGGTTAGGGAAACGACTGAAAAAGTTGTCACTTCAAAGCTGAGATTCATGTTTTAATTGTGGCATTGGGATTCAGCAGCTACCGCCTTCCCAGTGAAACTCTATTAGTCTTTTCTAAGCTCTGATACTTTAATAACAAAAGCAGAGCTTGTTTGGTGGCAACTTGAGGATCCCAGTGAACTAAAGGGCCAATTGGATTGAAATGGTTTTTGTAAGTGCTAAATGAACGTGTGTCTGCCAAAATGCCTTGGATTTCATTACTCTTAACATTATTTAATAATGTTAAGCATTGACTGTTTCTATGTGCCTGAGGAAGCATGTATAGCAAGCAAAATACCATATATCTTTTTTTAAGGGGGAAACTCCAGAATAGACAGAGGAGAAGAAATACAAAAAACAGAACAACAACAACAACAACAAAAAAAAACAGGTGAAAAATAACAGAGCTCTTAGATTCCTATTTTCAAAGGCTAGAGATGGAAACTCGCTCTATAGAAAGTAGAGATACTATTTCTATGAAAATACACTGGTCAAGACTTGAGACAGAATGAGAAAAAATTGAGTTAATTTACAATGGTACTAAAACTCAAAAATTATATAGAATTGAATATGATGTAAAGCACCAGACTATTTCAGGATCATAACAACTGGAAGAAAAAATATGAGATAATTTCTTGGACTAACCTAACAAATATTAGAGATGCTAAAAATATTAAACAATGTTGTGAATTAGAGTAATCAAATCTGGCTGTATAACTTTAGGTCAGTTCTCCCTTTTCCTGTTTCAGAGACAATATGGATACATCTTAATAGAATGAGATTTTTTAGTTAGAGGAAAATATTGTTTAACTGGACAGAATTTTAATTATAAGTCATATAATTTTAGTAAAGATTTAAAATAGGTGTCAGTGAAGATTGAACACAATCAGCCAGTAGATAATATCATATAATGTACATTAAATGTTGAAGTACTTATAATTACTAATAATATGATAGGATTGCAAAAGTAAGTAATAGCATTACTAAGGAAATGGGTGGATTATATTCACTGGAATAAAACTAGAATTCCAAGTTAAGGTTAGGTTCCGGGATGGAGATTGACAACTCAAGGAAGCATCATCTTTCAAAGAAATGGAAGACATTCTGAGAACATAATGTTTAATATTTCCTTTGAAAATGTCCTTACACTTTATATCTTCTTTATATCATACACTAATGATAGCAGCTAAATCACTTAAGAACATGCTTTGCCAGTAACTGAAACAACTGAGTTTTTTGGGGAAAAAATCCCGAAAACAAAGTAGATTCATCATGAGTCTCTGCATTAAATCTAAAGTAATTACCTGAAATAGTACCTCTCAGTAAGTATGAAAGGCACTACTACCAGGTTTTTAACTATGTGAATGACTACATTATCATTTTAAAACTGTTTTCTTTGCACTTTAGGATTTTACAGGTTTTATCTCCTCTGAATCTCACAACAGTCCTGTGAAACAAGTACTAGACCATTTTGACATATGAGGAAAGCCACATAGACAAGTTTCTTTTTTTTTTTCCTTAAGTTCACATATCTATTGAATGTCAAAGACAGCATGATCCCTCGGACAATATTCATTCCATCAGCCAGTGTGTGTACTAAAATTTTACGTTCAAATATGATTAAGACTATACATCAAAGGAACAATTAACAATGTATTTATTATGTTTAATCTTTCAGGAGTTTTGGATTTGTATTAGAAAGTTGTGATGAGCACTCATTGAATTGTATTCGGCACAATTAGAATAATATCACTGGCCTTAGTAATTTCAAACATATAAATATGCAATGACACAATAGTCATAGTGGGCTAGGAATAAAGATGTGATCATATTGAACAAGAGAAGAGTACTAGGATGGATAAATCTGATAAGGCTTTTTAGGAAAAAATTGAGGATTTGGTTCCAATTTAAAACAGGTTCCGGCCACAAGAGCCAAGTTCCTAAGAGTTTTCTTTCTCTGTGAAGATAAAAATATTTGTGAGAATAGGTCTGGAGGGAGAGTGTTTGGAAGAAAAAAAGGAAAATCTATTATTGCTATGGCTTGGCTTAGATATAGAATGTTAAATCACAATCTAAGGTGTATTGCTCTAAGTCCTGGCAATCCTTGCAACCTGAAACTTTGGGAGGTTTCAGGTTTCTCATTTATTTGAATTACATTCAAGCATTTCTGTAAGATAGATTTTTGTAATAGTAGTTAACCACGTGGGGTGAATAGTTTTACCCACTGGGAGTTCACACTTCGTTTTCCCTTGGAAGAACTAGATTAGTAGAAGGTATTACAAAAATATCTTTTGTTGTCAGAGAAGCAAGCTCTGTTTAGTTTCTTTAATGAATCTCATGAGATAATTAGTAGACTTAAAAATATAAACGATGACACATATTCTGCCATAGTGCTACTGAATATAAAAGACAAACACTATCCTTATTGTAATGTTTCCTTAAAAACTACAGTTCCTCTACATAAAATTGATATTTGTTGGTGAATTTCTCCTGACAAAAGACTTCACATATAATCATCTAACACTCCAAACAATCCTGTGAGTTCGGTGGTGCAGACATTTTTATCCTCCTTGTCTTTCTTTGTTCTTTTCAAATGAAGAATCAACCTAGTCCAGAATTAGCTAAATGGCTTGCCTAAGACCACCGAATTAGGAGTAGCTTCAAATTCCATGAGCTTTTCACTATGCTAAATAGACTGGGTCACTGGTTGTAGATAACTTATCCTGGGAATTATGCAATGATTTAAAATTTTTAATAAAGGAAGGAAGAGAAAGGAGATGTCTCTTAGACATGTACTCTGTGTTAGGGTTAACATTTCTCTGCAGACAACAATGCAAAGGTTATGAAATAGATACTCAAGCTTGACAGAACTAGCAGTATGCTGAGGTAACTCATAACTAGCACTGTTTTGATGAAAATATACTTAATTTGTTCACTGTTAGGATTTTCCTTCTGTTCTCATTATTAGTGCCTCCAACTAGAGAAAGAGGGACATTTTAGTGAAACGCATGCTCGTAGACATTATGGAATATCCCTGAATCTGTAGTTTATTGTGTTTTTGTTTGTTTGTTTTTTGCTTAGGAAGGTCATCCTTTGGGATTTTTGGTCTTTGTGTATAACTTGCAATTTTTCTAAAGTAACTTAATAAAACACAAATACTGTTTAAGTGTGATCAGTTAGACCTACTTAAGATTTGTTGTTTTCCAGAAGGTTCCATTTCTTTTGAAGTGACTTGCCCAAGGTCACAAAAGCTAGTTAGTGACAGTCTGGAATAGAATTTATCTCTCTCTGGTCAGTGTGCTTTTCACTACATCATACAATATTACATCTTTTACCATGGTAAAAGAGTTTACATAAATAACGCAAAATTAGATGTGTAATGATCATATAGCCTGAAATGTTCCAAAGTGCTACAACTAATTTGGGTTATAGATTTGAATAGTAAATATCAAACAAGAGTGTATTAAGTAGCAAAGGTGGTGATTTTTTTTTGAACAAATTAAAGATGTTAACTCATTGACAGATTTTATGAAAAAAACCTACATTTTATAAGGCAATATTACATATTTCAAATAAGTTACTAACTTGAATATTAGATATATCGTCTACATGCAATTTAAAGTTGACTGAAATTTCACTATAATACTCTGCTGTATCACAACATAGATCTGTCTTGAATCTAAGAATTTTGTTTTGAAAAATACTATAAAAACAGTTCTGTAGTCATCTTAATTTTAATAGCATGTCCCTGTTACCTAGGACCCCAAAATACATTAAAGTTTTAAAGTTCCATAAACACTATGAAAGATCCAATTTATTAAACTTATGTTTTGCTTATTTACAGAAAATTAAATATTTTCCCCGTTTATTTTAAAGGTGTTTGCTCTCCTGTTAAAAATGTCTAACACGTTAGGCTTTTAATAGATTAATGGAGTGGAGTTGTAAACTTTTGCTTAGCAAACACACCTTCAAAGGTCATGTTGTTTTTCAAAATATAAATTAACGACTTTTGGTTAAATGTAAGGAAATGGTTTAAAAGCCAAAAACCTCAGTCATATTTTGCTCGAGTTATACTTGTTTGAATGAAGATTTATTTTACATAACTAAGATTATATGTTTTTTCTTTCAAAATTTAAGGAGTTTTCATTATGAACAAACAACAGCATTTTATCTTCCAGTTATTGGTCTACAATTTTTTTTCTTTTTAGCAGAGCCATGTATTTTTTCTGCATAGCATAAATTCTTTTAAGAAATAATTTGAACTTAATTTGATTTCCAGAGAATATTTCTAGGTGTAGTGTTTTTTTTTAATAGCATGATTGTTTTGAACTATTATACAGATAAATTTTAAAATATTAGCTATGTGGTGAAAAAGTCAGCATAGAAGAATCTTCTCCTTTCAGAAGCTACTAAAGACAAACAGGTAAAGTTGGAAACTGTTAAACGACTAAAAGGGGACAAAAATTTTCTTAGCTCTTCTAGAAAAGGCTTACTTGATAAGCTGATTCTCAAAACTAACAAGATTATAATAACTGAAAAGTCCATAGTCATTTAACCGAAAATGATGGTTACAATATAAATGCACATCTATTCACAACTATTATTTTTTGCACACTTGATAATCACTACATATATTTTTGCACTATATATATATAGTTTGCACACTTGATAATCACTACATGTATATATATACATATAGATATATATATATGTATACACACTTAAATAACAGAGGAGGCTTCTGATTATTTTGGCCCAACATAATCAGAAGCCTCCTCTGTTATTTAGTAGCCTTTATCTTAGACATCTACATCTGTACCCCTGTGAGGTAGGAAGTATTCTATCTCCATGTTATAAATATGGAAATTGAGACTTGCCCAAAGTTAAACATATAGTAAACGACTAACTCAGGAATCTTTAGATATTTTTTACTTCACAGCCCAGACTTAACTACAATGACAAATAGAAGTTTATTTTTGTCTACATTTAAAGATTTTTTATTTTATATTGCAGTATAGTTGATTAACAATGTCATGTTAGTTTCAGGTGTACAGCAGAGTGATTCAGTTACACATATACATGTATCTATTCTTTTTCAAATTCTTTTCCCATTTTGGTTTTTACAGAATATTGAGCAGTATTGTGTATTGTCTACATTTTTGAAATTCCATTTAACTACGTTAATAATGACTATGTACATGGATATTTTATTTTTATTTCTCTTTAGACATGTTTCAAATTATATCCATTTCTCAGCTTTATTAATTGTATTACAGCTGTAGAATAGCATGCCTTGAGGAAACAAAAAACTACATCAGTTAAAGCAAATATTAAGGTTTTTTTTTCCTTCTGGACCTCTTAATCTTAGGAGAAATATTTAATCTATAAAATCACCTGTCATTAACAATTCAGTTACAGCCTGGAAGATGCGGACACACACTTTACTGATCTAATTTAAAACCTAGACTTTATCCTTTGATAATCACATTTTTTGTTGTAGATTATATAATCAATTTCAGCAAATTAAAATTATAGATGGCTTATGATCTTTCTCATCAAAGATTGTTGCATTTTAATTTCATTTGTATTAGAAATTTGACAGGTTTGATCTAGAGGCATGTAGCAATTTTTATTTTTAATGGATTTGCTTGGACAATCCGAAGTTAAAATAATAGCTTTCAGTTCTAGTCTCTGTTCAGAAATCCTTATACATAACTCTAGGATAAATACTAGAAAAATAAAATGTCTCACAGCATTAAACAACTAAATCACTAACATTCTCTTGAACCACAAAGGGAGAATTGAACTTACAATTAATCTGTATAGTATCACATCTAGTTGAACCAATGAATTATTTTAACTGATTTTTTCAAATTAACTGTTTTATTTTTATGTAGACATTAGACTATTGTCGAAATAACTGAGTTTGTATTTCTACTTCAGACAAACACAGTACAGCAATTCCTTATTCTTTAACCACATCCTTAGGGCTTATCAGCCAGGATGGAAAACCGTGAGTCAAGGTTATTGATCAAAGATCAGTCAAAAGTTAAAATATCTTGTCTTTGATATTTTTAAAATAATTAACATTATTGTCATGCAATAGTGATGCAAATGCAGTGCAAATATAGAACATACATGATGAACATGCAGATGAACACACATGCCTCTGCTTGATAAGTACAAACAGGAAGCTTAATATGGTGGAATTTTGACTAAGTAGATTCTCATTCTAGTAGGCAAACATTATGCATTTTTAAATTATAGTGATATTTTGGGAATTCCCTGGCGGTCCAGTGGTTAGGATTCTGCGCTTTCACTGCCAAGGGCCGGGGTTCGATCCTTGGCTCAGGAACTAAGATCCCACAAGCCGTGTGGCACAGCCCTAAGAAAAAAAAAATATAGTGATATTTTAAAATCTTGAAGAAAATAAAATCACTTTTCTAAAATACAAGTACACATACATACACGCACACCCCTTTTAAAATTTGTAATACATGGTGACCTTCAAATTAGATATAGACAAGTATACGTTTATATTTAATAACACTTAACAATTGTATTTCTCTTAGTAATATTCAGTGCCACTTTGTTACTTAAGAATTCTAGTGTTCACAGAAAAGGACCTATTTTTTGGAACTTAGGTTGTCTTCTCGATATTAGGATATGTTACCACCAGATAGCAGTGTTGTTGAAGAATTTAGTTCTTGTTTGGTAGGTGTTTCACTCAGACATGGATTTTTTCTTCCTGTAATATACAGAATATCTGAAATTGTACACAAATCACAATTACATACATATTCAAAACATTTTTAAAAATAAATATTTGGGACCAACTTATTGTAGTTTCCTTATCTTATATCACCAATTAATACTTAATCAAACCCTACTCCTATCCAGAGACTTTGATTAGCTTATTTCTGACTTACTCCACATTTTGTAATATTTTCCTGAACTATTTTCTTTTGAAAAAATATCTTAGATACCTGGAAATTTAAGATAGAAATGTTAGAAGAATATTCTACAAAGTTAGAGATTTGAACTAAACCCATCATCTCTTAGACACAAATTATTGTACTTCTGATGGAGTTTTAAAAGGAATATCTGCAACTGAAATTTCTATCATCTTTCAGTTAAATAATAAATCATAAACATACGTGGTTCTGTTAAGAAAGTGATTCCATTTCTATTGAGGCATTGTGCTAGGTTCTTTGTTATGAGGAGTCAAACACTTAATTTTTTTGATATAGTGTGATAAGTGATATAAATGAACTTAATAAGGTTTTTAAAGATTCACAAGAGAAGATAGATTTCTTCCCATTCACTTGATTTACTATGAATTTCTGTATAACTACCCAAATAGTTTCCTAGTTGTGAAATAAAATGAATGCCCATTGAAAATTTTTTTTGAAAGACTGCAAATAAGTCATGAGACATGAAAAAAATTGTATCACTCAGAAGAACAGAACTCAAAGATAGGAAGGTTTAAATATTTTAAATGTTGTACATTTGTATTCATAAGTGACCACAAACACTGAACACTGATATGTTCTAAATAAGTTTTTAAAATTAGGTGTTACACATAACCTTATAAAACTAGATGAGATGGTGTATAACTAACTTGTATATTTTTCTAAGTATTATTACAAGTGCATTTATAGAATTTTGATACACATATATTATTCACATATTAGACATTAGTATTTATGGAGAGACTTTTTTTTTTTTTTTACTATCAACTAAACTCTAGACTTTATTTGGATTTCACCAAATTTTTCATTAATGTCCTTTTTTTTGGTTCAAGGATCCAACACAGGGTCCCACCATTTCACCGAGTTGTCACGTCCCCTTTGTCTCCTCTGGTCTGTGACTGTTCTGTATGGAGAGACTTTTGTGGATAAATATGCCCATATATTCTTGCTTAGACAAATGGTATATACTTATTAGACACTAGCAGCACTTTGACCCCTTAGTAACAGGCACAACCGCATTCCATGTCAGAGAAAGTTGCCAAGTTCACACGGTAGAAAGACTGACCTGATACCTCATTAAGGTTTTTGCCCAGCACTCATACTCTTCCACTTTCCACCCTCTTATCTTTTCCTTCTACTATGTTTTTCCTTTTTCCACTGAATTTTCACCCCCTTTCTTTATAAAGTGAATTGTTGAAAGATTAAATATTTTACTACAAGCCACTCTGTTTTCTATTTCTATTCTTCTACATATGTGCATCTATGCCAAAAAGAAAGTTTGAAAATTCCTTTTATTATCCTGTTTTTAAATTATCCCTTTTTCTAAAAATAAAAACAAAATTTACAGTGAAGAATATGTTCTTAGGCTCTTTAAGGCAAATATTTGCCCTCTGCTCTGAATTTAGCCGCTTGCTTGCTCTCAGTAGTCTGGAGATGTGCAATAAAGGAGCATATGCCCAGGAGAATAAAGCTTTGATTTATATATCTAAATGTTGCCTGATTAAAACAAACATATAAGGAAGAAATCAAAAATATGAACAGACCAATCACAAGCACTGAAATTGAAACTGTGATTAAAAATCTTCCAACAAACAAAAGCCAAGGACCACATGGCTTCACAGGCGACTTCTATCAAACATTTAGAGAAGAGCTAGAACCTATACTTCTCAAACTCTTCCAAAATGTAGCAGAGGGAGGAACACTCCCAAACTCATTCTACAAGGCCACCATCACCCTGATACCAAAACTAGACAAAGATGTCACAAAGAAAGAAAACTACAGGCCAATACCACTGATAAACATAGATGCAAAAATCCTCAACAAAATACTAGCAAACAGAATCCAACAGCACATTAAAAGCACAATACACCATGATCAAGTGGGTTTTATGCCAGGAATGCAAGGATTCTTCACTATACGCAAATCAATCAACGTGATACACCATATTAACAAATTGAAGGAGAAAAAACATAGGATCATCTTAATAAACGCAGAGAAAGCTTTTGACAAAATTCAACACCCATTTATGATAAAAACCCTGCAGAAAGTAGGCATAGAGGGAACTTACCTCAACATAATAAAGGCCGTATATGACAAACCCACAGCCAACATCGTTCCCAATGGTGAAAAACTGAAACCATTTCCACTAAGATGAGGAACAAGACAAGGTTTCCCACTCTCACCACTATTATTCAGCATAGTTTTGGAAGTTTTAGCCACAGCAATCAGAGAAGAAAAAGAAATAAAAGGAATCCAAATAGGAAAAGAAGAAGTAAAACTGTCACTGTTTGCAGATGACATGATACTGTACATAGAGAATCCTAAAGATGCTACCAGAAAACTGCTAGAGCTAATCAATGAATTCGGTAAAGTAGCAAGATAAAAAATTAATGCACAGAAATCTCTTGCATTCCTATACACTAATGATGAAAAATCTGAAAGTGAAATTAAGAAAACACTCACATTTACCATTGCAACAAAAAGAATAAAATATCTAGGAATAAACCTACCTAAGGAGACAAAAGACCTGTATGCAGAAAACTATAAGACACTGATGAAAGAAATTAATGATGATACAAATAGATGGAGAGATATACCATGTTCTTGGATTGGAAGAATCAACATTGTGAAAATGACTCTACTACCCAAAGCAATCTACAGATTCAATGCAATCCTTATCAAACTACCACTGGCATTTTTCACAGAACTAGATCAAAAAATTTCACAATCTGTATGGAAACACAAAAGACCCCGAATAGCCAATGCAATCTTGAGAACGAAAAATGGAGCTGGAGGAATCAGGCTCCTGGACTTCAGACTATAATACAAAGATACATTAATCAAGACAGTATGGTACTGGCACAAAAACAGAAATATAGATCAATGGAACAGGATAGAAAGCCCAGAGATAAACCCACACACATATGGTCACCTTATCTTTGATAAAGGAGGCAAGAATATACCGTGGAGAAAAGACAGCCTCTTCAGTAAGTGGTGCTGGGAAAACTGGACAGCTACATGTAAAAGAATGAAATTAGAACACTCCCTAACACCATAAACAAACATAAACTCAAAATGGATTAAAGACCTAAATGTAAGCCTAGACACTATCAAACTCTTAGAGGAAAACATTGGTAGAACACTCTATGGCATAAATCACAGCAAGATCCTTTTTGAACCACCTCCTAGAGAAATGGAAATAAAAACAAAAATAAACAAATGAGACCTAGTTAAACTTAAAAGCTTTTGCACGGCAAAGGAAACCATAAACAAGAAGAAAAGACAACCCTCAGAATGGGAGAAAATATTTGCAAATGAAGCAACTGACAAAGGATTAATCTCCAAAATTTACAAACAGCTCATGCAGCTCAATATCAAAAAAACAAACAACCCAATCCAAAAATGGGCAGAAAATCTAAATAGACATTTCTCCAAAGACAATATACAGATTGGCAACAAACACATGAAAGAATGCTCAACATCATTAATCATTAGAGAAATGCAAATCAAAACTACAATGAGATATCATCTCACACCGGTCAGAATGGCCATCATCAAAAAATCTAGAAACAATAAATGCTGGAGAGGGTGTGGAGAAAAGGGAACCCTCTTGCACTGTTGGTGGGAATGTAAATTGATGCAGCCACTATGGAGAACAGTATGGAGGTTCCTTAAAAAACTAAAAATAGAACTACCATATGACCCAGCAATCCCACTACTGGGCATATACCCTGAGAAAACCAAAATTCAAAAAGAGTCATGTTCCCCAGTGTTCATTGCAGCTCTATTTACAATAGCCAGGACATGGAAGCAACCTAAGTGTCCATCAACAGATGAATGGATAAAGGAGATGTGGCACATATATACAGTGGAATATTACTCAGCCATAAAAAGAAACGAAATTGAGTTATTTGTAGTGAGGTGGATGGACCTAGAGTCTGTCATACAGAGTGAAATAAGTCAGAAAGAGAAAAACAAATACCATATGCTAAAACATATATATGGAATCTAAAAAACAAACCAAAAAAAGGTCATGAAGAACCTAAGGGCAAGACGGGAATAAAGATGCAGACCTACTGGAGAATGGACTTGAGGATACGGGAAGGGGGAAGGGTAAGATAGGACAAAGTGAGAGAGTGGCATGGACATATATACACTACCAAATGTAAAGTAGATAGCTAGTGGGAAGCAGCTGCATAGCACAGGGAGATCAGCTCGGTGCTTTTTGACCACCTAGAGGGGTGGGATAGAGAGGGTGGGAGGGAGGGAGATGCAAGAGGGAAGAGATATGGGGATATATGTATATGTATAACTGATTCACTTTGTTATAAAGCAGAAACTAACACACCATTGTAAAGCAGTTATACTCCAATAAAGATGTTGAAATAAACCAACAAACAAACATATAAACATATAGATATATTTTGTCTAGCGTTTTGAACAAGGTGATATGAGATGGATAACTTTGCTGTAATTAAAATGATTCTCTATGAGAAACATTATATTAATGTACCTATTTGTTTTTCATCTAGGATATGAGGCAGCAATAGCTTTCTTTTAAAAACTAAGACCCTTTCTGCTGCTATCCACTAACACTTGAAAAACCTGCAAAACCAAAACCAAAGTAATCCTATCATAATACTTTCAGTTCATCATTCAATTTAAGGCCTGTGATAGCTTATATTTAACTTTTAGGAATATTTAGTTTAAGTTTTAAAATTTTTTCATTCTTCTTGTAAAAAACATACAAATGATTTTTTTTAAAGTTCATTATCCCATCTGGGCTTAAAATAAGGTGATTTTAATAGATAGAGTTGTTACTTATTCACCTCAGAAGAACTTAAAACAAATAACAGGGTTTTAAAAAGAATCATTTATATCTTTTTTAGTCACTATATAAAAGGCTCTTGAGCTCCAATGAGGGCTACTTCTTTATTTATTTTTTGCATCATTAACAGAAGCAGCTATTTTATTTTATTTATTTTTTAACATCTTTATTGGGTATAATTGCTTTACAATGTTGTGTTAGTTTCTCAGGGCTTCTTCATTTTAAAATTATTAACAAAAGCTAAGATGGGCTGCATATTGTATCTGAATAACAAATTTCTTCAACATGAACTGATTGAAAAGCATTTGCATAGAAATACTAGATTTACCCTTGATTATTTTCAAAGGGAAGGAACTAGTCAAGCATGATTTTCCAGAACGAAATAAACTTTTCTTTTCTTAGTGAAAGTCACATTTTACTTTCACTTGGAGTGATATAAATATTGTAAAACTTTATCTACAAAGGCAATTCATATAGGAAAAATACATATTTTAAAAAAGAAATATTTTGACATTAAATAAAACTAAAATTATATGTGATAGCAGGATAATATATAACATTAAATATCAATTATTTGTTTTGCAAAAGACTTTGTAAATAGTGTAAATAGATTGGTCATAGACTCCTTAAATAGCAGGGTCCAGATTCTATTAAAAATGACATTTGTTACTCATATGTAACATGTATGACTAAGAGTTATGTTTAGAAGAGAATGTAAGTGAAAGATGCTTAGTAGATACAAGAATCTGGGAGGCCAAAATCTGTTAACGAACTTTATTTAAATTAAACAATAAAATTCTGACGGATTTGTAAAGACATTGATACAGTAGCAATGTGCTTTCCTTTTTTCTTAATTTTATTTATTTTTTGGCTGCACTGGGTCTCCGTTGCTGCACGTGGGCTTTCTCTAGTTGCAGCGAGCAGGGGCTACTCTTCCTTGCGGTGCGCATGCTTCTCATTATGGTGGCTTCTTTTGTTGCGGAGCACGGACTCGAGGGGCGCAGGATTCAGTAGTTGCATCACGTGGGCTCAGTAGTTGCCGCACGTGGGCCCTAGAGCGTTCAGGCTTTAGTAGTTGCCGCGTGCGGGCTCTAGGGCACGCGCTCTCTAGAGCGCAGGCTCAGTAGTTGTGGCACATGGGCTTGGTTGCTCCCCAGCATGTGGGATCTTCCTGGACTCGTGTCCCCTGCATTCCAAGTGGATTCTTAACCACTGCACCATCAGGAAAGTCCCCAACAATGTGCTTTCTTTAAGAAGTGGTTACTAGAGAGAATACTTGACTGAGGGAATTCAGAAAACTGGTCTTCCTGCAAGTGGGGAAGATATTCTTCCTGTCCTTTATAGCTTTGTGTATAAAGGACAATAATACACATGCAAATGTTATTCCTGCATGCATATATTGGAAGAGATAGAGTGCACAATATGTCTACCCAAGTTGTTATTGACAAACTGTTCCACCTTAGAGGAAATCTATCAAATTAAATATAGGTGATTTTCTTTAATTTCTTCCAGCTTGTCTTTGTATTGCCTTTGTTACCTTTTCATTACAGTTACTTATGCTGATGCCATATATTGCACTTAGCTTGGATTCAAATAATTCTGTTGACTAAAACTCATCTTTTTTGATCCATTTTATTTCCTGCTTCTCACCACAACACCTTCTATATTGTCTGCCATGCCTCTATCAACTCAAATAAGCCATTTCTCTTTACTTATTTAAGCACCTGCTGCTCACTCCACGTCAAAGTTACATTATTAAGAGGCCCACACATTCTGATAATTTCCACTTATTTATTAATGTCCACCTGCATAAAATAAGTTTTTCTGCACACCCAGTTTGCATATTCCCCAGATACTTGGAATTAATCTTTTCTTACTGACACAGTAATTTATACAGAGGATTGAATATTAGTGGAAAGTCTGGCTAAATACCTAGACAGAATATATGAAGTAGAACCATATGAAATTGCTATTCTGGGGTTAAAATTGATTATCAGCTATTTCATATGGTTCAACCTAATAATCAAAGGCCACAGTCCAGAAGATTTACTGAAAGGGAGAAATCATAGCTTTACTGTTAACTCCAAAATTATGTTGTCAGTGGAGATATTTCCTGTATATAATCCTCAGATATGCAGATTTGTCAAGATCATTACATAAGGCTTAAGTAAAAATTACTGTTGGAGAAATCTTTATGAATAATGCATATTTTAGGAGAAAGTGAGATTTGTAAAGTTGGGACTTCTGATCTAATTTTCACACGAGTTCCCAAAAATGAAACATAGTTCCATTTAATGTCCTTAGTGCAAATTATCCAATTATACAACATCAATTTCAATGAGATGTAGCATGAAGCAAATCTATTTTCCAATTCAATTACTTATTGAATGAGTAGACATTTTTCTAATAAGAAGGTAGGCATTTGGATCAAATGATAGTATTTAGTTCTTTTTACAGATTTATAATGTTTGTACTTTAATAAAGATTATAGAAACACATGGAATGAGACCTCCATATATTTGTTTATCCTATTCCCAGAAAATTGAGAAAATTTGGCTCGTAAGGAAAAGTTAAATGAACAAAATCATTTGCCATCAAGTACCTTTCCCATTTTTCCTAAAGTTATATTTTCATGCAGATCAACTCTTTAATGGGTGAGCCCTTTGATAATCTTGATCTAGATTCTAATTCCAAGACATTGCTAGCTTTTGTTTGTTTGTTTTATCATAGGTGAACACATAAATATTTTGTCATGTATAAAGTCAGTTTAGTAGTTAAGTAGAGCCTGAGCTTTGGAGTCAGATAAGTATGCTTTCAGACTGTAGCTACACACCTTAATAGCTCCGAGACCTTGGGCAAGTTACTTAAACTCTTACCTTGTGTCCTCATATGTAAATAGAAGTGACAATAACAGTACATACATTATAGGACTGTTGTATTAAATGTACTTAGCCTAGTGCCTGGCATGGAAGAAGTACTCAATAAAATGGTAACTACTATTATTTTAATAATTGATTATATACATTAGAAGTTATATTAAGATGAATGAATCAACTGTTGAATGTATCAAGACATTTGTCACCATAATAATTTGCAGAAACATGGATCTTTATTTCCTGTATATTTTAACAGGATTATGACTTGCAAGAATTTACCAGCATGTAAATAATCTTGGAAAGAGGAGTTCAATAGCCTGAGTGGAGGACTATCCAATTTCCTAGATTTAAAAAAATCACGTATTGATAGTGTGATTACCGATAAATTTCGACTATTTGCTAAATAGTGAAAATTTTAGACTTCTTGAATTGGCCGCAGTGCTGGCAATAGAAGTCAGTACAAATAAAGAATATTCTTTCTTCACAGCTTAAACAATGTTAATGTGATACGATCTCCCTTTTTACAAAATGCAAGTCTTTTCATACTCTTAGTAAGATTAATCCCAATTCTTTTGGAAAATTCCTCAGAATTGTTTTAAAAGATATTATATCATTAAAGTTGCCACTTTAATTTGGATTTTCGTGGTGATTCCAAATATTGTTTATCTAGAAGAATGCCACAAAACATGAAATAGCAGTGTTATATTTAAAGTGGTTCTGGTCATTTTTAATTAACCAGGGAGAAAGAAAGAACAAATTTAAGACTGTTTAAAATGTCATTAATTTATTAGAAAAAAATTTAAATTTATTTAAAATTTATTGTCTACAAATCTTTAGTAATGTATTTATTGGTTTATCTGAGGAAATTCTATTTTAAAGTAAATATGTTAATTCATCCTTCTCAAATGACTACTCAGTTAACATGTATGTGGTAGTGGGTTTCCTTTATTTTATGCCTGAAATGATAATTTATTTCTAAACTGATCACGTTGTCAGATCAAAGAGGTAATAATTTAAAGTGTAATTATTTATTTTTCAATTGAATATTTACAAATATTTTAATTTTGAACCAGATATTGAAATAAGCTAGCTAAGTATGCAAGTTTTAAAAAGATTCATATAATAATAATAATAATAATAATAATGGGTATACTATAAAATGCCATGATAAAAGACATTTGGTTAAAGACATTTCTTAGCCTTACTCATAAAGACTAATTTTCCTGAGAAACTTAATTCAGTCCTAGAAAGTGATCCAAGAATGCTATTTTTCTTTCATTTTTTTTAACATGATAAAGTCAGAGTTTTGAAACAATAAATATAACCTATATAAAAATGGCTAAGAAAAATACTCAATTTCCATTTATGAAAATGGAAGTGACAAAAATACTGATAGAATCACTTACTGTCATTACTCCTAGAAGTTGCTGTTTCCCTTTGCGATGTATTTAAAGATGATGAATATACCAAACTTTATTCTAAGGAAGACTTTTGTTGTGAATATAAAAGGTAATAATCAGATTTAACTTTCTTTCTCTATTGATTCTATTCCTACTCACTTGATCTGTTTTAAAAATGCTTATGCAGCTGCTTCCCACTAGCTATCTAGGGTGGCAGGGAGACGCAAGAGGGAGGAGATATGGGGATATATGTATATTTATAGCTGATTCACTTTGTTATAAAGCAGAAACTAACAAACACACCATTGTAAAGCAATTATACTCCAATAAAGATGTTAAAAAAATTTTTTTAAATAAAAATGCTTATAGCATATTTAAATGTACTAGTTATTTGTAGAATTTTAGTTCCCCCTTCTTCCCAAATAAATATACACAGAGGATGAATTTTTGAGACCCTAAATTCTCTTTCTTTCCACAATTTAGTTTCGTACAGTTTTCTGGCATTCTTTAAACTAGACACTTGCTTCTTTTGATTTTAGATACTGTATATTTCATATATACATATTAAACATATACACATATGCATACATACATACATGTGTGTATTTTTTAATCAGTATTTGTTGTAACATCTCAAAAAGGAATGTCAAATATTCTAAGGCTCTAATACTAGAATAAAACCATTATATTTACCACAATAATTTTCATTGGTTACATGTATTATATTTAGAGCAGCTTCACACTAAAATAAGTGATTATGACAAAAAGATATAGGGCAAAATAAACAGAAAGCTTACTCCCCTCAAATAAAAGGAAAAAAAAGTTCGGTAATATGAAAATGACATTGGATAAGTGAAGTACATAGGACATTTTTCTTGAATAATTTAGTACATTTTATGTGAATAATTTAAAGGACTATAAAGTGGGCAGATCAACAGGACTGTGTAAGTGAAGGGGAGAAGAAAGGTTGCTATTCAAACTCAATTTAAATTGATTGTCTTTGTAATCACATATGGTTGAATGTTTTGATCTCCTTATAAAAATGAATATTCTAAAGGTTTACTAATTTTTGAAAATTGGGAAGAAATATTTACATTTTTTCCCTTGTCTTGGGGTATGCCAAAAAAAAAAATTGCTGGAAGAATAGAAAGAATGAAAGTGAAGGAATGTTTTGTATTTGCTAAAGCACAGCCACTTAAAGGGTTTGATTTCCACTAGAAAAAGTTGTTTTGTTTTAAAAGGAGAGAATGTGCATTTGGTGTTTCTCACCTTTTGTGGTAGTGACAATTCTCTTAGATATCTTAAATTCTCTAACTGCAGATTTGTCATAATCTCCACAGTACACCTGTTTAAAAAATTGTAGCCCAGAGAAATCTGAAACCACAAAAGAAACTTTTCTCAAGATGATAAGTCACAAGGAGTGTAAATTTCAGTTACCTCACCTGTGGGAATTTCTTTTCTTATTACTTTTCAACTAATAAGGCACCTAGGTGATGGGAATTTTAATCTCACTGAAGAACTAAATCTCTCTATGCAAATTAAATTTGCACAAGCAAGTTAAAAATTGAGTGTAGCCTTAGGCTTAAACTGGTGGAAAGATAATAGGCAATGTGGAATTTGGTACTTGACTACACTTATTGAGTGCAGGAAAAATACAACAACAAAAAATTCATAAACTTTCTTGATGTTGGCAAGGGCCTGTGTCTATATTCCTTGCTGTTTTCCCTTACCAACTGGATTCATGCAATCACATCTGAACATGTGCAGAAGAGCAGAGAGTAAACAACGTTTTACTCATAGCTTCTGTGAAATCTGAATAAAGATGTAGGTTTTCTACTGTCAAAAACATCAAGGATGTGGTCTTATAGACCTATGCATCTAACAATCAGGGAGAGGCAATGAGTTAAATACTCCTAATTCAACAAAGTTCAAATAGTTTAACTTTTAACAGAAACCTCTTAGTAAACCTTACTGATGTAAAGGTGAACAGGGAGAATCAATACCTAAGGCAGACAGTGACTGGAATTGATAAATTAATTCATAAGGTCGAATCAACCTGTGAAGACAGTTGTCTAATGGAGACTATTGAAGAAGAGAACACAGTATGTTTCCTTTAGCTGGTAAGTTAGTTTCCTCTCTCCCCAGTCATCTTTATTTAATTTTCTTGTATATTAGCAAAATCTTAGGTCAGACCTTTCAACTTCTTTAGCTGTGTGGTTGTTTGCTTGATGGTCTCTTAACCTTAAAAACATTAGAATAACTTTTTCTTACACCTAGAAATACTTATGAATGACAGTTCTTTTAAAGATTTGTTGTTTGTTTTATTCCAAGTTTTCTTTAGAAGTTCTCAGAGCCTCATGGAAAAAAATCATGGAATTTCATTATCAGAATGGGTGAAAACATGTTGGCCAACCAGAAGAAAGTATCTTATGAAAGTAGCATATTGCTCTCTATTAATCTTTCAAACATCCTGTAATATTACTGTAATCTCTATATTTTCTACACCTGAATATTTGCATAATCTCTTGCTATTCTGTACAATGCACACTACTGTTACTATTACTAGACTCAACACTTGGCAGGTAGTTCATCTTAGTAATGCCGTACCTGAAACTTGGTATTTTACCCAGTATCCGATTTTCCTACAATAAATGTGCTTAAGGTTTACATAATTTTTGCTTCAGTTTGCAATTATACAAATTTACTAGTAAGTCATCAGCTAGCAGGATTAAAATGGGAGAACTCAAAGCATTAAGTATTGACCATTCCCGTTTTATTGTAACAATTTATCAAGGAGGAAGCTATTCTCTGAGAGGCAGTCAACTGTAGTTAGCTATATTTTGGCTTCCATGGTATAGAGCAACCTCATCTTGAATTTCAGAGCAACTACATCTATACATAAAATATACATCTCCTAAATGTGCCATCAAGTCAACTACTAATTAGTGTTATTCTCATAGGCAGTTTTATCTTTAACATTTTGTTTGGAGTGAATTAGGCGCATTGACATGTTGCATTACCAAGAACTAAACTTACTTTGAAGAGATAAGTATGATTCAGTCCTCAGACATTTGCCATTTATGCTCTTACTAATAAAAATGGTATGTGTGTGAATGTGAGAAAGTGTGTGAATTTATGTGTGTGTGTGTGTGTGTGTGTGAGAGAGAGAGAGATCAGAAAAGTAGTATTTTAATTCACCCAGCAATATACCATTGGGTGGACAAGCTAATAGAGACACTTTTTATTAGAGGGAAGAAATTCCAGGAGTTAAGAATCCATGTGTCAGCAAACTGTATGTTCACAACCTCTTGATCCTCATATATCATTCTAGTACGAAGAAAATTTCCTACATAGGCATAGCCCGTAAGTAATAAAGTGCACCTGAACAGTTCATAAAATATTAAATGTAAAGGTCTACAACTTCTCAACTTTCAAATTTCTTATTAATGGAAGAAATGAGCACTCATGTTAATCAAATTCCTGGAAATCATAATTTCCTCAAAAGAAAGCACCCATATCTGTTACTTCTATAAATCCAGAGAGGAAAATTCAGCTATGAAAATAACTTTAGCCTGTTACAGGCCCAGTCTTTATTAAAGGCAAAGATAAAACCCTGATTATTTCCCACACTTCAAAGTACATTCAAATTAATTAAGTATTAGCATTCAGTACCTGAGTCTTTATTTAAAATCATATTTATTCAAACTATGGAAATCTTCAATTCTCTATTTGCACAGGAAGCAAAAATTATTTTTTCTTTTAATTGAAAAGTAATTAAAAGAAACAGTGAACATTAATTCAGAGGTGCAAAACAAAAGTAACAGTGATCTCTGCAAATAAATGTTACTTTTATTCAAATTTAATACATGTTTATATATTTATATTGAAAAGGAACATGTGATAGATCTGGGCATCAATAAATCCATCAGTTTGGTTCTATATTTGTGGCATTTGATTAGCTACCTACATTACATTATAAGGATGTCTACTTCCCCAAAGTGTTTTGATCTTTGCTTTTAGATTAATACAGAATGCAATACTTGCTGAAGAATTTAAGGCACTCTCCTTGGTCATGAAAAATAATTTAATATATCTTAGGTTATCTGGCACTGCCCAGTAGGAATTCTATATAGGAATTAAGGGAAAAGTCACATATGTTTGTGTTTAATTCTTTTTACTGTAGCTAGCCTAATCGTTAATCTTCAGAGGCCAAGATGAAAGTTTAGGTAGATGATTGATGACTTCACTTTACTAGTGGTCTGTTTAAGCATATTGTTCATATGATAAATATGATCTATATTTAACATATTTATCATTAGTACAATTACAATTAATATATAAAGCTAGCTTGATGGCTAAAATTTTAACTCATTTTCAATTAACTTTTATAACGAATGACTTAAAATCAAATAACTTCTCTAAAAATCTTAGATTAAAATATATTCTCATATTTAGCCTGAACATTTTCCTACAAAACATGTTCATTCTCCTGACTTTACTTTATCTGTTCTTGGCACTAACTATTTCAGTCACTTAAAAAACCTTGGAGTATTCCCTCTTTCTTATCCCCATATTCCAGTCTAAACTTCAGACTTTCTATCTTGCAATCTCCTTTCCTTAAAATTCTTCCTATACCTTGCAACCACTTATCAAAAACATTTAAAGAACTCCATGAACCTCTTCCTAAAGGAAGCAAAAGTGTTATGCAAAAGTGTTCTTTGATACTCCCATAGCACTATGCTCTTCCTTTGTCAGTTAGCCTATTCAATGTACAGTATTATTTATCTTGTACAAGTCTTATCTTATCTCGCCCACCATAAAAAACCTAACGTAAAGCTCTTCTATTATATAAACTTAACATAGTGTTTTACATACTGAGGGTGCTTCAAAATTAAAGATCAACTAGATGGTTGGATGGACGGATGGATAGAAAAGCATGAGTATCCTAACAACACATTTTCCATAGGTAAATCATGCATACCTTAAACTAAATACAGAATACAAAGTACCTCTGTACTGTGCTGTTCAATATGGTAGTTACTAGCACATGTAGCTATTTAAATAAAAATTAAGCAAAATTAAGTAAAATTAAGAACTCATTTTCCCAGTTGCACTGGCTACATTTCAGGTGTTTAACAGCCACCTTTGGCTACCATATTGGACCTTGCAGATATAGACTATTTCTATCATCACAAAAAGTTCTGTTGCATAGCATTGCTCTAGAAAGTTTTGATGGAGAAATGAATGTGAGAAGCACGTGTCTCCGGAATTCTAGGAAAGTCATAATCATAAAGTAACAAGGCATAGGATTCCCACTTCCCCATATTAAAAATTATAAATTACAGCCATTTACAATGTAAACAATTATTCCCTGAAAAACATTTACATCAGTATCATTCTAATCGCATTTTCATTTAATCTATAAGTTTTTGCAACACCAATATAAAACTCAAAATATAATAGACCTAGATAGTAAGTTGCCATAATTTCTACACAAATATGCATTAAATGCTTTAACATATCAGACTTCATTGGAATTAAGAATGCAGCAGTGTGGGCTGGCTTTTCAAAATTTTAAAAGCGTCTTCTAGTCTAAAGCCTAGAAACACCTTTCCAGCATATCCTACCTCCAAAAGTATTGTGGACTTTTTGTTTTTTAATCCAAGAAAGAGCCATAAGATCATATTGAAAACACAAATGTATATGCCTTGCTTCCCCTTTTCCAAAATCTAAAATTGTGCAAAGACCATTAACCTTTTCTTAGTTTGTAGCCATTACAGCAAATTGGAGGATCCTGTCGTATAACAATGGACCTCTGCCATGCCTTGTCTGCTTTTTGAATTTAGATTTTTGGTTTCTTGAAATCCAACTCAAAGTGTTTGACCTACCACAGGAAAATCCTTTTGTGAGTAAGAAGGATTCCACAGATCACATGCCAGAGAGGTCTTGCCTCAGATGCTCTCAACTTCGTAGTCTTGTGAAGAAGCTAACAAGCTTGAGTGAGACAACAATTTGCTATCCTACTTACAGAATTGGAAATCCCTTTCTAAGATAATACGAATTGATATCAAGAAGCATTAGAGTTAAGAACAGTTTCATAACTGAAGAAAATTGAGATTAATATGTAGGTAATTATTAATTCTTAGTAACATAATATGTGATTAATATTCAAGGATTGACCATCTTCCTCAGCTTCAGGAAACAAATACTATTAGTCAAAGGGACTAGGATCATACCTAGTGCACATATATAGTACTGTGAATCTATGCATTCTATTGTTTCATAATCCTACTGCAGATTCCCAATTCTATGTGTTAGGTTTAGAGTCCTGAATGATTTGCTGCTAACAGCACTTTATCCATCAGGGAACACAGAGTTATTGCATCCCTGAAATTAAAGGGACCTTGGAGGTCCAGCTGTGGAACCTCCCACCTAGTGTACTATAAGGTTATTGAAGCCCAGTCTTTTAGTGCATCTATTTTAAGTTTCAACCGATTGCATTGTACTGGAGGAAAAGATCTTTTTCTTCTCCTCCATCTTTTCATCCTCTACCCCACAGCTGATTGCAGAGCACTATGAGGACTGTAGGAAAGTGGGTTTTAATTCAGATATTTCAAGGTGAGTTTTATATATGTTAAACATCATATAAATCACACTTCTTTTGGGTCTTTTCAGGAGTACAGATTTTATCTGAACTCCCATTTTTAGTGTTTGAATCTTTCTTTTCCTTAAAAGATTTGTGTCAAGCTTAAAATATTAACAGTGAAAATGGATGAGGGGAAAGAAAAGCTTATCTTCCAGTATACTGATTAATATCGTGTGGGGAGAGATGTAATACAACAACAAAAATCCCCCAAATTACAGTGTTTCTATTGACTTGGATGACAAACATGTCATCAATGTATTGTAAATTTCTAAAGAATCAATTATGAGAATAAAATACACTATAGCCCGACTGATGGTAACCTATGAAGACTTAAAGGCTGCTTTGGATCATGCAGCGATATCATTAGGACCATTAGATATCCATGTACTGATAAATTACAGAAAAACCTATTTTCGGAACAAATACCTCTTTTGTGGTGGTAGAGGGACAGGCCCTAGGGAGAGGGACTGTTCTTCCTCATTTTTGCATTTCCAATGCCTGGTACATAGAAGATACTCAATAAATATACACTAAACTAGCAAACAAGAGATTTTTCTAATAAATAAATATATGGAATTTCTTGTACTGATAGGATGATGATTTGATTAAATAAGCTAGTGGTCTATCCCCCCAATCTTCATTTAAGTGATTAAAAGTTTTTAAGATTCTGTTTAATCAAATGAAATTTGAAATAATGTTCAGAGTGTCATGGGAGGTTTTAATTTTTTCAAAAATCATTTAAGTTTATAGACTTAGTGATTAATGTGTCCTCCAGTGCAGCCCCTCAACCTTCTCACAGTACTAAATAGTACTGTGATAAAGTAGTACAAAATATTTTATATTTTAAAATAATGTATTTAAGTTATTTGTCACAAATTCCCATTCTCAGTTTTTCTCTTCCATGTGGCAGAAGAAGAAAGTGAAATATGTGCCACCCCCCACCAACCCCCACCCCCGGCATTCCTGAAAGAAGAAATATCTTAAAAGTGCTAGCCAATGAAAAATTTCTCCAGTAATTTAATCTTAAGGACGAAAAAATTTTTAAACACCCTTCTTTTACTTGTTATGTCATTGTTCCCTTCCATTATCTCTTTTATCCCTCTATCTCTATCCACCATCCCCTTCAGGTACTCAAATCCACTCTCAATGGTACCTAAGACCTCCCAGATCCATCAAATCTCCCCACACCTTCCCTGTTCTTCCCAGTCCTTCAAGTCTCCCATTCATGGAAGTCATGCTCAGTTCATTACAGTTTTGCCAAATTCCTCACTGTACTTTTGAGTTTCTATAATTAACTTCCTACTCTCTACCCACTTTTTAGGTTCCCCAACTTCAGCTTCCCCAGTTAGTTTTCATCCATCTTTGCCCTGCTTAGATTCCATGAATACTTCTCATTCTCCTAGTCCATCCTGATACTCAAAAACATTCCTTGCCTCTCCTTAGTACCCCAACTCTTTTCAAGTTTCCTCCACAGCCTCTTCCATACCCTCTGCTACTCCTCGTTTCCCTAGTGCCTCACAGTTCTTCCCAAATTGCTCAAGGCCCTTACAGGTAGTTGGAACATGATTCATCACATTATTACTACATTTACAAACATCTTGAGGGTACAAACTGTCATGAGTAAGACCGTTTGTAGTTTAATCATTGGCAAGCTGATTCAATCCTATTCTTTATTGTCCCTTAACATGCACACATGTTTCAAAGACCTAATATTTGTACCAAGTTTGCTTTCAATAGGACTTGAGATAATAGAGCAGAATTATAAAAAAAATTAGGAGGCAGTCCCCATTTTCTTAGTGGTAGTTTACCATTAATATAGCAAAGCTAAATTAAACTAAGATAAAAATTTCTTTAAACAAGACATTCAGTTCAAAACAATGTTCTGAAGGAGAAAGAATAGATGAGTAAGGGAATGTGCTATTCAAATGCACATGACACATAATAACTATTAATGAGATTTTTTTTTCCAAATTAAAGTTAAAAAAACAAAACTGATGGCTCCATGACTTTGTTGACTGCCTTCTCCATAGTTGCCATATTTTAACTACAAGTCCCTTAAGCACTTACATTTAACTTTATCCTTACTCTTATGCTTATTCAGATATTCCCCATGTGATGTTAATCTGTGAAAGTTTCTTAGAGGAAATGAGTTGTGTGAAATGCCCCAGAGCAGATGAGGACCTTGGATGAGGAAATGTGGAAAATGCTGTGGTTAGAGTGGGTGTTGGCTTGACTGAAGAGGGGAGGTCATGGATTAGAAATTAATGAGAAAGACGTATGTTGGAAGCAACTAATTAAGGACCTTTGAATGCTAGGCCTCAGAGTTTAGATTCTGTAGATTTTAATATATAACACATGTAGTTTTTTGGTTTTCAGTTTTTGTTGTTTTGTTTTGATTGTTGTATATAATGTTTTACGAAATAATTAATATTTATTTTCCAATATCAAAAAAAGTAAAAGTAATCCATAAAAAAGTGCTAGTTGGGTAAATAATATATTTGGAAATGTTCTGTTTTAAAAAACTTTTCTTCTGAATAAAAAAAAAGGTGGAGAAGCTGTCCTTATGTCAAATCTGACTCACTTTAACAGTTCCTCTTGAAAATTAGCAGCTGTAATTAGTGGAAAATTTTGAAGGTGCAATGTTGTGGTTGTCAGCTATAACAGGTTTTAATTATCTTTTTAATTTTAAAGTTATCAACTTTCAGAAGTTGAATTTTTATCATTTTCAATACGAAATCATGATGGCATACTTTAGGTGGAAGTACTGTTTCAAAAAAATGACTTGATTTTGTGAGATGTGTTTGCTTCAATATTTTCAACACAGTACTGTATTATAGGGATTCAAGATGTATTACAATTATCCAATGAAAATAAACCCCCATTTTCTCTAACTTATATTTGTTCTTAAAAAAAGCAAATATCAATTAAAATCATACAATGAGTCAGTATATATTTTATATTTCATCAAAGGGATGAACGGGTCAATTTGAAAACTTGACTAATTTGAAAACTAATCGTAATAATATCTAAAGATAAATGTCATTAGAATATATCCTTTTTGAAAATGTTATCAAGAAACAGAAAATTTTGAGGGGAATTTTATTACCAAAAACCTTTGAAGGTGGAAAATAATTATTAAAATACTCTTTTAAAACAAGGTTTCCATTCTAAATTATTGGTTTGGTGGAAAAGTTCGTTCGGGTTTTTTGTAACATCTTGGGAAAAACACGAAGGAGCTATTTGGCCAACCCAATATATGAAAAATTATTTGTTGCCAAGCTAGAAATAACCATAAAATCACTACCTACTGAAAACAAGGCATACAGTCTTTAAACCTTGTAAACATAATTTTAAATGAAATAAAATTATATGAAATATGTAGTTGATGACAATAAGATATTTGGAATTGTGTTGTAAAAACTTTTAAAGCTGTAGCATTGCACATAACTGAGATCCATTATGCAAATGACTACAGATTTATGATGAAAGCTTATTTTAATCATAAAATGCTAGAACAAGAAAGGATCTGAGAGATGAACTCCAACCCTACTCACCATAATGAAGAAAGGGAGGCGCAGAATGATTAAATGACTTGTCCGAAGTCATAACTACTTAAAGGCAAAGTTAACACTAGAATTCAGGCCCAATTTTTTTCTCCCACTGGATTAGACTTATTTATTTGCCTTTGTGAGTGCAGGATATACAAACACGTTTGTTTATTTTCTTTAGTTTAATAGTAACAACAACAATGATTGCAAACGCATACAACACTTGTGGGTTCCAGGAACTATTCTAAGTGCTTTACATATGTTAATTCATTTAGTCTTCACAGTAACACTATGAGGTAGATGCTATTATTATATCTATTTTTTAATGAGACAGAGAACTTTTTAAAACTTGCATAAAGTTACACAGCTAATAAGTGATGGATCATGGATTCAAAACCAGGCGATCCATCTCCATAGCTCATGCTACAAAATCTTAAATAAAATGTCTTTTTTTTTTTTTCGTTGTGCCAAGGCAATCTATATTTGGATATAATAACATTCCATGACTTTGATTTTTAAGTAGGAAAATGAATGCTTGTCTCAATTTCTATGCCAAATATATTTAATAATAGTTTTAAATGAATGGTCTTGCTACAATGTATGTGAATCCCTGAATGAATGATTTGTCTGAAGTCATCAATATTGGTCATTAAGACAGTAGCAAGAATGGATCTATGTGTAGGCTTTTGGTTCATTCTGCTTATAGATAAATTTTCATTTATTTTTAAAACAAGAAGATCAAACCAAAAGTATATTTTAACAATGCTTCTACAATATGGCTTCTTTTTGTGAGCATGGTGGAATTAGCTATCAATGAATTATTTTTTCGTACACTTGATAATGACTAAGAAAAATTGATTTTATACTTTTTCATGAACATGGCACACAACAAAGAAATAAAAGTCCTATTTTTTTTCTAGTTTGTTTTAGTCTGTAGACTCAATTGCTACTTCGAAAGTAATATTGGGTAAAATCATGCCCTTTTAAAGAGGGCATATTTTGACATTGGCATGTTAATTTATTGACATATGGGAAGGAAATAAGTATAAGTAAGTGAAACAATTAAAGCAACGTTATATAGTGGATATGGAAAATGTAAGAAACCAATACCTTATGCACAAAAAATGCCTACGTTTGTTTACTGTTTTATGTATAATGTAATAAATTCCAAAACTTATTATATATATATTTAAATGAAATTAGAATGCTAAATCTTCCTCCATACATTGCCTCTATTTGTCCAGTTTTTTCCAAATAAAAGTTAAACACAATAAAATTAAAAATAGGAATAGCTGACTCCTAAGAAATAAGAATTTTAGAGAAAAAACAGACTAGGAGCAAGACTGGATATTGCACAGAGAAACTGAAGGATTCCATTTCCATTTCAGGGGTTAATGGCTTTTACTAGTGGTTTAAATCACTTTGTCTAAGTTTTTAAACTCTAAATCACTTTGTCTAAGTTTTTAAACTCTCAGAGTCTTTTATTTATTAAATTATATTTCTTTATTAAGATGTGTATATATATATATATATATATATATATATATATATACACACACATAAAAATTAAAAATGAGCAGCGTTTATTAAGACTGTATTCAGCACTGTGGAGAACTTGCAGGTCAAGGGTTAAGTTTGCACAGAAATAGAAATATGAGGAAACATAACAGCCAATAGGGGCTTACATTGCATGATTCTATTATAACTATAAATTAAATTAAAAATTCAGTCATTTAGTTGCACTAGGCACATTTCAAGTGTTCAAGGCAAATAGGCAAATGTGGCTAAGGGCTACAGTACTGGACAGTGCAGGTTATCAAACATTTCTACCAGGCAAACAGTTCTATTGGACAGTGGTAATCTAGAGCAAGAGGAAAATAATCTTGAGCTATGCATGCATCCAAGGAAAGTGAAATGATGGCTGGGGTATCCGATTCATAGGCAGGGGACAAAAAAAGGATAAAATGAGACGATGCAGTAAAATTTGTTATTGAATCATTTAGTGATGAATGCTATTTTATGACATTAAATCTTGAAACTATTAGGTAGTGAATATTTTTAAGAGATTGGTAACTTGTTAAATCAAAGAGAAACAATCAAATTTCCTCTCATTTTAAATTAGAAATCAAAGTGCTTGAGATCCTCCAAGAGAAAAAAATGTGCAGTTTTATAGTTATAAACAAATAATATCTTACAATTATTTTCATAAAACATTATATGATCCTCATAAAACCTATGAGAAATACTATATAAATAAATGTACTGTATCTGAGACACTAAAATGAAGAAGAGGTAATATACCAATACAACTACCCACTTGATAGTTTTTAGTATAGTGTTTACGGTCAATGGAAGTGTGGGATACTCACCATGTTCTCCTGATTTACCACCATCATAATCCTTATAGGGATAATATGAAGAATATAATGCATGATAGAAATCATTAATTCTTCAAGAACTTCAGACAGGAAACTGAAGGGTATAGTGCAAATATCCTAATAGACAACTATATAGGTTTATCTTGCATTATAATATCAGAAATGCATGCATACTATAAATAAGTACCTATAATATATTGAATACATATGGCCAGGGTGACTATACTGAAATGCACAGCTCCAGGTGCTTATGGTCTAAATATGACTATAGAGTGGAAAAGAGACTTCTTTTTTTTTTTTTCAGGGTATAATCACCTTTGCTTCTAAATTTTTATTCTTGTGCCATCTATAATATCAAGTCCTGATGCAAAGCAATTTTTATCGTGAATAGCACTGGCCTTCATTTTCCAGGATTGTTAGTTTATAGGAAGAATTAATACAGCATTTGATCACAGTTTCATAGAGTGAGTGCCAGTTATAGCACTCACTGGTTGTGATACAGTTCTGGTTGTGATAGCTCATTCTATCATCTCCATTAAGGTGTTGAATACCTTTGCAAAGGAAAAAATATTTTTCAGTATTTCAAATATTCTTGGAATAAGAAGAAAATATGAGGACACTATTATACATTTATTATCTATACAGAAATTGTGATTTATCTAAAATAAGACACCTATTTCATACTCTATTTCAAGTTGAAAGCATCACAATGTAAGTTGTAATTCTGAAAACCAAGAATATTTTGGGGGGGTGGTAAAGTAACACAAATAATTTGAGCCTCTGGTACCTAATAGGAAGAATGATGTCTTTATTTTCTTTCTTTGGCAAACTTTTTCAAAACCAATGTGAAATCTATTTTTCAGAAGATAATTTTTTTTTGCAAACCTTCATAAATAAAGTTAGTTATGTTCTTCATAAGCAGGGAAAGAGCTAAATTAAAAAAGTAACGACTGCAAATGCCTAAATAAAAATATCTGTTTGGTCTCCTTATGCATTAGTGTGGGACACAGTGAAAGTACTGCATATCGAGACTGCCTTAATATGAGAGCAGTTCTGACCGCTCCACTTCGATTTCAACTATTGTCTAGTGTAATGGCATCTCAATTGTCAATTTTCATTGAACACACATACACACAAGGACATATACCCACAGTGGAACATGAAGATGATTATTTTAAACATAAAAATGAAATATCTCATGAATATTCCTCAATTAGGATTTGGCTGGCATTTGCTAGTCCAAAGAACAAAACCGTATCCAACTCTGTGGAAATGGAACTTGTACATTCTTGATTTCCCATTTGACAGTTACTTAAAGTCACTTTGAGGTTAATGTACTGCTTGAGTTATAAAAAGGTAGCATAAAATTTTTCTTCCAACATGCTAGCCTATTACTGTGTAGAAGGAAGACTCTTTACTTACGGTGGGAAAGCATGGAGTATAGTGAATGAAATCTAATGATGAAAAGAATCACTTTTAATTATCTTATGAACCTAAGTGAGATTTGTGGTACTCCAAAGTAGGAAGTATGATAAAAAACAATTTTAAATAACAGGAATCTACACATTGAAAAGGCATAGGATTTGTTAATTAATTTAAATATTTTATGTACTTCTAGTTGGGAAAACTGCTTGCCTAAGAACAATTTAATTTGTAATGAAAATACCTGCAGGAGAAGATTGTGCTTAAAATGTACTCTTAGAAAAAAATGTAGGTTTTTTCAAATAAAACAGAATGCACGGTATAATGAATACTCCAAGTTGTTGTATATTATTCCTATTGTGTCTTAGAATCTTTGGCAGTCCTTGTAGTAATATGATCTTGAAAAAAAAAAGAGTTCAAAACAAAAAAATCAGAAACCCAAAGACCCAATAAACATTTCTTAACTTATGTTATAACTTAACACTTATGTGTCTGGCACAGTGCCCATACACTGCTAAAGTAAATATAAAGGCCTACTAATAAATTTTGTTATATATTTGAAATGATTCACTTGCAATCAGAATAGAGGATGACACTATAAAATATTATGGATCTATACAATTGTTTCAATTTAAAGAATATTTTTATGGAAGATGAATTTTATACCTAAATTTCTATTTTTGAAGAGCTAAACCTTCAGGTATTATGTAGGATTTTACATATAAAAGCATCCAATTTATAACTGACCATTTTGTACACTTTCAAATATACTAATAATATTGAAACAGGACCCAACAGACCTTCTCTAAAATTAGGATTCCTCAAATTTAGCAAGGTGTTTTTGAATGCCCAAATTGAAGTTTGAATGATTAGTATTATATTTATATTTAGAATTAAAATGAGGTAAGACAAAGTTGAAATATTAACTCACTACAGGTTTGAGGGATATTGCTAAATCAACAAGACATTTCTTTATGTGTTAACTTAGAAGAGAAAGTAAAAATAGTAGAAATACTAACATTTATAATTTGTCTTTGTGTGAGCTATTTGTAAATGCATTTGAATTGTATTTGTTATAGAAACAATTCCTTCATGAAAATGGGGCTGACCCCAGAATATGAATTTATTGTACAAATTAAGAACTGACAAGTAGTGTTTAATTCATAAATGCTAATTCAGTTTTTAAAGCCAGAATTCTGTGTAATTATTGTTCTGCCCCAAATTAAATGTATCAAAATGTGGCCTGTGTATGTCCCATTTATGGTTCAAATGTTTTTCTACCCATTGATTCATTTATGTTGTCACTTTTAACTTGTCATCCAGTTTGAGTTTTGAGGTGACAGAAAATGAAAATCACAGAAAGGATATTAAAATATGTGTAAAAGAATAAGAATTAAAAGGAGAAGGGATTTTTGCTGAAGCTTTAGGCTGAGGCACTTGCTATTAGGCAGTTGATTAACCAAGTAGCAAGATTGGTTTTTAAGAAGTTGCTGTGTCATTTTTGCTTGGTGGTCTATGATGTGTAGCCATTGATTGAGGATTTATGTCACCCCGAAGTCATCTTACCCGGAAAATCTTCTTTGTCTCCCTGGGTGAATGAATGCAGCTATTAAGGATGAAAGTCATCTCCTTGTTCCTTGGAACAATAGGTTGGTAGATACAATTCATTTTCTGATGATTAATATCTTACCTTGATTCATTTTTCAGACTATCAACTGGGATCTTGTTTTCAGCACCTTCCAAGATTCTGGTGGTATATCTCATTTGCTTTTAACTGTTGAATTTATTGCATCATGATTTTAATAAATTAGCAGCTGACACAAATAAAAAATATACCAAGTCATCACTTTTTTTCTGGTTAGACCTACACTGTTTTATTAATTCCTGAGAATAGGAAGTAATTAATTCCTGAGAATAGGAATTAATAAAAGTATTCACTTATCCTTACATATCTAAAAATCAAAATGGACTATTCAATCAATTCTCAGTGAAGTCAGAAATTTATCCCATTTATTTACCTGCTTAAAACATGATCTTAAAACCTGCTCATCTAGAGGATCTATAGAGTGTGAAATTACTGCCTATTTTATATAAACATTTAATATATGAATTAATGCCTACGATATTCATATAAACCATATAGTTGTTATAAAGATTAAATGAAATAACTGATTTGAAATTACTTAGAGGAATTAAAATGCTACACCAAATGGAGATCATACTTTTAACCTCAGTGAATCTAAGAACTATTTGTTATGATGATATGTTACTTATAGACCAAACATATTAAAGTAATTAGTAGATATTGAAATAATCATGATTAAATTCACCCCAAGGTGATAAAAGGATATATGATGATGAACGACCATTATATTTTTGCCAAATGGAATATGTCTCTTGCTTGATTAATCTGTAAAGCTATTTTTAAAATGCTCCCTAAATCATATCAAAAATCCAGAAAAATTAATATAGAAGAGCAACCTTCACAAACTGTCTTATAAGTGATATTCGAGCATTGATTATTAACATATTTGAAGCCCTGTTAGAGAACACTGCACTACCTGTTGTGGAGTGTTAGAATGAATCAATAAAACATAAACATTTTAGAGAAGGAAGGAACATTGATGGAATCCACTTCTTGGAGAAGATTAGATCCAAATGGGAAAATTAGACCGGTACAAAAAGAATTACGATAAATGAGTCCTTTGTGGAATAAAATTTAATAAAAATATCAGTTTAATCGAATCAAAGTACCCTACTAAATCTTTCATTTTGACATTTCAAGTTTCAGAATACATAGGAAATAGTCATGTCAAACAGGACAGCCAGTGCACTTACCCGACTCTACTTGTGGTCAATCCCTTTGAAAAGATTGAGTTTATCAGTTGCTCCAGTTTGTCTTTCTCCAGGTGCAATGTCCTAGATTCCTTCCTGTCAACCTGAAGAACTACATTATTGTTTTCCCAGTCTTGAAAGAAGCTTTGACTGTGCGTGAGAACAAGAATGTAGAAGTAACTATATAATACATTATGGTTGTTTAATTGTGTATTTTTGACTTCACGAGACATTATGGTAATTAGAATGATGAGAGCCAAGTGGATTTAGGATCATGGGCAACATACAGGTATTTCTTATTTTCATATAATACCTAAATTTGTACTATTTTTAACAATTTGTTACTGTAGCATGTAAGCCACTCATTCATGCAGAATTATCTTAAGTATATTACAAGTTAAACACAGCACTACAATGAAGGAAAATGTAACAAGTATGTCAGGGAAATTATGCATTGGAATTCTTCTGACAAACCATTTGAATATCACTTTTATGGTTTGAAATCTCTAGAACTGCATATAGTAGAGACTTAGTTCCCCTACTTACTTACCTTTTTAGAACTAAATTGCTCAGAGACTATAAAACAAACTTGCATTTTTGCTTTTCATATCTTAAAATTTCAGAATTGCTTATTTTGTTTCTGCTTTTGTTTCCTCTGATTGTCATGATTCTGTCCTTCTAACTATGACTGTTCCCTACACAATCACTATATATTGCCTGTAAAAACATCACTTAAATAACACTGGCACTACTGAAACTTGTAGAAAATTTTAATTCTCTGCATCTTCTTTCATTGTACCTTTTGTATCAATTTCCAAACTAACTGTAGACTATAGTAGCAGTGGGATGTGGGAGAATGGTAAAGAAATTTAAAGTTATCTTATAGTTTGTTCATGGGAGAGAGAAAATTAGAGCTAAGTAAGATATGTCCATAGGAATACGTTCCCTGCATATCTGAGTTAAATTCATCATGCTTCCATAAGACTAAGCAGTGACTCTTTATATCCTAATTTCTGTATTGGTCATTCAAATAATTAAACTCAGCATTTTAAAAGAAAATCTTTTTAATTTTAAACATAACAATACATTTTCAAGTGGTAACTGCAAGGGTTGGAATCAGAATCTGGAGATTGAGGTTATTTTATCATGCATGTTTACATCCTGATAGAGGCAGAGTTGACTTTGTTATACATTTGTTTAACACTGAACTAAAGATATTCTGGAATAATTTTGTTATCAATTATAAACTCTGTGAGGGCAGAGGTTTTTGCCTGTTTTGTTCACTGATTTATTCTCAGTGCCTACAACAAATTGCTTACACAAATTGCTTAATAAATATTTGTTGAATACGTGACTACCCTTTCATGAAACTAATTACTAACTAGACAGTAAATAGTCCTTCTAGGTTTGCAATATGTATATTTGCCTAAGTTTTAGAAATTGAATTGTCCTTTTTTGCAATTTTTTTTTCCTGGTTTTCAAAACCTCTGAAAGAATTTCAAGTGATGAAACACATTTTAAAATATTTTATTTGATGTTATTATTAAAGGTAGAGTAGAACACATTTAGAATGGATTGGGAGAGGGGGACTGCTTAGAATTAGGTCACTTTCTTAATCCTTCCTCTTGTGTAGAGATATTGCAACATGCACACAATGTTTTAAAAAATGGTCTGTAGTATTCTTCTGCCAGTTGTAATAACGTGTAATACCTAAGGGTAAGATAAGAATAGAGTGGTAGTTTTAATTCTAATTGTAAGTGCCCCATTTTTATTGTTGCTTATGTTTGCATGGTATTTATAAAATCACACACATAGACACTCAGTTTTTTTTAGATGTTCTAGATTCACAATAGGACACACATATGTGTATGCATATTAACTCATAGTAAGTAAAAATGAGGTATTTTTATTCTCACATTCATAGAGGAGTATAAGGCGAATAATTCACAAGAGAATGAGTCTTGAAAAGGTTATTATATTAGGTAATCCCAATGCTCACCATTGAGCAAATCATGCTAAAAATACCACAGGCAATAGTCTTTTTGTGTTGTTTACTAGGATAGAAAATGTCTTCAGCATCAGCATTACTCACTATTATACTTAAATTTTTTTTATAAATGACGCCAACCGCTCAACATAGGAAAGTGGTTGGACCCATAATATATAATTTTTAAATTCTGTGATAAGAATTTATAAAATGAGATGCTTCAAGTCTATTTAGCTCATTTCTTGGTTCTATTTGTGACCCAAGCTATCTCAATTGTTGCAACAAATGCTTTTGTTCTATTACTGATTGCAAATAGGAAGGTTTCTTTTTCCCCACTTTTGTGTCTTCAGGCCTGTCAATATGCATATTTTCTAAAATTATTTAATGTAATACATTGTCTGGTGTAATCAGATCATAATATCCATAGCAAGTTATTTATATCATTTCATGAGTCCTCCTGTTTTTAGAACTATGACTAAAATTTTTGTAAATTTTAATTGGTTATCAATTACCAATAAAAATTGAGAACTTCCTTAGTTAGATACCTATGTGCATTAATAGTTTTCCATAATGGATTTTTAAATGACCATCTGTCAGCTAATTCTTTAAAACTTCAGAATGAATTGAGAGCTGCATTAATCCCTACTTAATTATAAAAATATAATATCTGATAGGGTTTAGAGCAGTGTAACACAAATTTCACTTTGTGTTTATATAACATATTACCTACAAATAACATCCAGAAGCATATTAAAATGTTGCATGATACTAGATATTAAAAGATATTTAATATACCAAATTGAGACTGTATCCAACAAATCAAATTGAGAATAGGAATTGAGAATTAATAAAGGAAACTGAAGACAAATTTGCAATTTATAAAGAAATAAAAATTCCTTGTTGAATTTTTTCAGAAGAACTAGAGAACTGAAATAAAGTGGCAGATTTCAGTGAATGAAAAATAATAAGCAAGGAGGGGGAAAGCAGCCAGAGATATTGTTTGTTTTTTGACTCTCTGTTTTAACTTGATAAAGTCTTTTAAAATGCCTTTCTTATTTTTAAGCCCTAGTCAAGCTGTTTCATGTAGTTGGGTAATTCTTATGTCAGTCTGTAGATGTGAAAACCCATTTTCACATGGACTACTTTATGCAATCTATAAACAAACTCTCAGAGTTGGGATGTCTTTCACTCCAGTTCTCTCATTGAATGTTTGGATATTGTCTAACAAATCATAAATATGTAGATCTAAACTGGTGATACAGCTTCTGTATCAGTACCTCCAAATATATGGAATTCAATCTCTCCTGAAAACCATTTTTTTCCAGAATGCTTTAATAAGCAGTTGTTTAAGTTGATCTGAAAGTTGCCTACCTGTAATTTTATACCTATTCTTGTTCCTCTCATCCAAAGAAAAACAATTTTAATCCTCTTTCACATGATTGTTCTTCCCATGTTTAGGCATTTGCCATATTGAACCCTCTCTTCTCTGAAAGGACTTTTCTTTTTAATCCAAACTTCCTAACCTAGATCGATATTTACATTTTGAGGCCCAGAGCTGAACACACAGAATATTGTATAAAACATTCGTGACACATAGAAGAATTGCATTTGAAAACCACATTGTAACAAAGAGTAAATGATTATATTTTTGTAATTAGTAACACATATCCCTTTACTTTTCCTTAACTATTGAATTAAATGTTTTAAATTATTTTTATTACTTTTAACTATCTTGTTATAATATTATCTTTTATATATCTTATCAATGGTGAACACCTTTATAAATATTCTGGGTCTCATAATTACTCAAGGTATCTTGCTTAATTTACCTTTCATCTTGATGTAAAAATGCATAATATTAGATTCAAAACAAATCTGTCATTAGTTTATTTAACAGTGTTTATCGTGCTAGTATTTTCATTTAATGATTTTGGCAATTTTTTATTTTATTGAAGTATAGTTGATTTACAATGTGTTAATTTCTGCTGTACAGCAAAGTGGTTTGGTTACATATATATATGTTTGTCTTTCATATTATTTTCCATTACGATCTATTACAGGATACTGAATATAGTTCCCTGTGCTATACAGTAGGACCTTGTTGTTTATTTCATTTAGTGATTTTAATTTAAAACTGAGCATTTAGTTAACATACATTAATGCTTGGCTTTAATAATTGCTTCTTCTTCTTCCTCTTCCTCTTTCTCTTCTCTTTCTTTTCTTCTCTTCTTTTCTCTTTGGCAGTTCTCTGTGGACTGATACAAAAAACTAGTGCAATCCTGCCTGGTATGGACTTGTTGTCCGGGACGTATATATTTGCGGTCCTGTTAGCATGTGTCGTGTTTCAGTCTGGCGCCCAGGAGAAGAACTACACCATCCGGGAAGAAATGCCAGAAAACGTCCTGATAGGCGACTTGCTGAAAGACCTCAACTTGTCGCTAATTCCAGACAAGTCCTTAACAACTCCTATGCAGTTCAAGTTAGTGTACAAGACCGGAGATGTGCCACTGATTCGAATTGAAGAGGGTACTGGTGAGATCTTCACTACTGGAGCTCGCATTGATCGTGAGAAATTATGTGCTGGTGTCTTAGTGGACACCCGTTGCTTTTATGAGGTGGAGGTTGCCGTTCTGCCAGATGAAATATTTAGACTGGTTAAAATACATTTTCTGATAGAAGACATAAATGATAATGCACCATTATTCCCTGCAACGGTTATCAACATATCAATTCCAGAGAACTCAGCTATAAACTCTCGATATGCTCTCCCAGCAGCCATTGATCCTGACATAGGAATAAACGGAGTTCAAAACTACCAACTAATTAAGGTGCGTTTTAAAAATGCTTCGTTAAAGATAGCTCATTTTTTAAAGGGAAGAAAAAAAAGGATCTTAGTGTACTTCAAATTTTGAGTAAGCCATCACCACAATTTTACAAAGTTTAAGCAAAGCATAGCAGAGAAAATTTATCAATGCAATTTTTGCAATTGCATGGAGTTTATGAATCTTCATTTTATGTATATTCATTTTCAAGCAGTTGTTTGTATTTCCACTAACAATCTATTATAGCAGTCAGACAAGGAGTTCAGCCTTGCTGCTTACAAATCAATAACCTACACAATATCTTACTTTTAATCTGTCTAGTCATGACTTTGCCTCAAACTTGGCCTAAACAAGCAAATCTAAACATCAAGAATGAATCCACAAACCTATCAGGTTTTCTAAGTGATTATTTTAGACAGAAAGCTTTATCTTGTCCTTTGAAAAGAAGCCAAATAAATTTATTTTAGGGGTGAATAGAACATTTGTATTACTAGCATTTCTACACGGATATAGTAGTAATAAATATTTTTCATGCTGATTTCAAGTCAAGGCAAGATCTTTAAGCATCTCTTGAGTCACAAAATGAGATTAAATTTTAGATATGCCTTGTTAATGTTAAATATTTTCATTTTGTTCCAATTCTTTGAAAACACAGAACATTAATTTGCAGTAAAGGGTAAGTCAATTTTTCAGTCAAAGAGTTTCAGTTAACCTAAAGGACCTATTTTGGTTTGATTTGGGTCTTGGGGTGGGAAATGCAGAGGGAAGAATAGATGGAATATTTGGTATTCTTTGAAATATGTGCAGAGAGGCTGCATTTATCAAGTGAATGGGTGAATATTTTTAATTGGCTATATGGTATATATAGTAGTAGAAAACTCAGATTGGGGTATGTGATATAGTACAATGCACTTGAATGATCTTGGCGAATGTGTAAAAGAACAAATGTGCAGGTATAATATAGATATGGTCAAGCAATTTTCAAAGTTTTATAAACATTTTCTGACTATTCACTACCAGATTATGATTATCATAATGACCAATGTTAAAATTATTCAAAGAACACATAAATAAGATATTTTGATGAATATCATCTGAAGGTTTTAGCACGGAGGATGTGTAATATTGGAAAACTGCTCAGATGATGCTGATATGTTATGTGTTTATAAATACATTCAGAAGTCTAACTCTAGAGATCTTTTGAGTGATTTCAAGTGAAATACAGATTTGTATGTGAATATAAGAAGTAAAAACTGAAAAAAGATGGATGATTTATAAATAAGCATTTCTAAGTAAGGTCCTTGCAATGGTGTCTCCTTATCTGATGAAATGCAAAAATATGCAGGAGTCAGAAAGATATAGATCACAATTTTGTGCTTACCACCGACTAGACAAGCCACCTCCAGCTTAATCTTTCTTACCTTTAGTTTCTCCAGTCATAATATGAGGATGATGATATAAACTTCACAGGGGCAGAATTGGGAAGAATAAGCACTAAGTAGAGGGAAGATACACCTGCATAGAAGATTTTTCGAGATGCATTGAAACATTTGACTGTTTATAGAAATGTGAGGCTTATTACTTTAAACAGTAAGTTGCATAGCAGAGTGGATACTATATCTAAAGTTGCACTGTCCAGTAGATGACTGGACAGTTACACTGTCCAGCAGCGATGATGGAAGTTCTATTATCTGTGGTATCCAATATGGTAGCTACTGGCCACATGTGGCTATTGAGTACTTGAAATGTGGTTACTGTTACCAAGGAATTGAATTTTTAATTTTAATTAATCTTAATTTTAGCCACCTGTGGTAAGCGGCTACTATTTTGGAGAGCACAGCCTAAACGAAGAAAAGCAGTTTATTTGGAAAATAAAAATTGACAGATTCAAATCAAAATGGGACCTTATTAAATTTAAATCAGGAATTAGTAATAGGGTCTCTCCACCCAACTATCCTGACAAATGTGTTATTTTGAAATGCAGTGCTTTACTGAAAGAATAATTTTGTCATGTCTCCCTCAGGGCAGCTTAATGAACTTCCAAGAAATTTCTGATTTGTTTTGAAAGCTGCTTAACAAATTCAAATTAAAAAAAAAACAACAAACAAATAAACCCACTGGCATAGTTTAGGTTTATTAAAATCTATTTTCATTTGAATTTCTTTGAAAGATTATCAGCAAGTGACATAAAGACAGGCTCACTAGAGGTTCTTAGATGAGTCTTAGAAATAGACATGCTCTACAATTTCATTCTGTTTTAGAATGTGTGATAAGCCTAAAGTGATGTACCTAAGTACTGGGGCATTTGTATGGCCCAATGGGCAAATACTGTCCTGACTGCTTGTTAAAAATAATAATTATGGAACACAAAGCATAGCCCTGGGCTTGCAGAGGGCCATCTCATGGGTTAACTGAGTGCACTTTGACTTACAAAAAGGTCCTGTCATGAAAGTGGTATGTATGCTGGGGGAGGGGGGATAGGGAGGTTAAATAAAAAGAAAAAAAAGAAACATGTTATGATTCATCCATAAACTTTAATAAGCGTTATAATTTGAAAGTAAGTAGGCCAACCACACTAATTTATTTTAAAAGATCTGTCCTGCAGAATAGGTTGAGAATTTAATTAATATTAACTTGTTCTATTTTTGTTGAGTAGACAAGACTAGCAAAATCACAGTTTATCTTAACTAAGGAAATATAAAATTTATATGAAAAGTTCAGATAATGAAGGGAGAGAAGGGGGAGATATAGAGAAAAATTCTAGGAAAAATTAGGTCAATTTACACATGAAAGTGTCTTGCTATTAACAAATCTATGTTAATTAACAAGATAATTAACTGAAAATAAAGGTATTTGCTAAATGTATCAAAATGTATTTAATAAAAGTAGCATAAGACAAAACTTACAATATTGATCTTCAAAAAATTAATATATAAATATTTTAATTTCATTTATGCATTTTATGATATTAGGTGTGCTTTGGCATAAACAAGGAAAGCATTATTATTACACATTTTAAATATTTGGATATTGCATTTCAGGGTAATCATTTATTTTGTTTATGATCATATGACTAGTAAATTGGGAACCAGAATAAGGTCTTCTGACTCTTAGATTTGATTGACAGAAAGAGACAGATAGATAACCTTGAGGGTGGGGATCACAGCAAGTTTAACAGGAAGGAAGAAGAAGAAAAAAAGAAGAAAATGAAAAAAGACAAAGTGAAAAGAAAGTGAGGAATGAATGAATAACATGATTACCAAGTGATTCTGCTTAGTACAAAGAAAATTATGGTAAAATAAAACTTATCCACATGATCTTGGCAAGGTTAATTTTCAAATTTTTGAGAGATTAGGTTACTCTAAAGAAAAAAAAGCTTCATCTATAAAAGTTTTTGATGTGAATTGCCACTTAAAAAAATATCCAGAAGTGAAATCTTCCCTTTTCCCTGTCTCAAGTAAAGACATGGTATAATGAGAATTCCCCACGATAGTCTGATAAAATTTCCCTTAATTTGGACTAGCTATGCTAGAGACCTATAACTATATATATCTATATATACACACATATATGTATATGTGTATATATATGCCATTTTTATATATTATAAATATTATTTTATATTTATTATAAATATATCATTTTTAAATGTTATTAAATAATATATTTTAAAATATATGTTATACATGGTATATAGTATATACTACATGTACACTATACATACATACATATTGTATACTATATATATAATTATCTGCATCTATGTGTCATCTATCTAATAAATATATACCACTGAGCCCTAATAGTATTTGACAGAGCTGTCATCCAGGAGTAGAAAGTTACAATGTCTTTCTAACTTCCACCTTATTATTCTGATGGCCTGTTACTTATAAAGCTTTTTTTCATATTCTAAGTCTGTTGTCAGGGAAGCTAGTACATTCACAAATAGAAATATACTTCAAGCACCCAATCTGACTCAGGATATGGATGTAAACCACTGGGATCTACTTCTTCCCATGGTTGGAACTCAGGGGAAATTAGTTTGTGTAATGATGTTGCATATGTCTTCATTTTCTGCTTCAGATTTTCAGCTTCCCTCACATATATCAGCAATAATGTTTCTATACTAGCCCAGTGGCAGTGTGTTGATTGGTCCCCTTGAGGCAGGCATGACGATGTTTCAAAGGTTGACTGTGCTGACGGAGCATGAAGATCAAATTTTTCTCAGATTCGTGACCCGACTCAAAGCCCTCACACATTTTTGCCCATCTCATAAAGCATCCTCATCGTTTACATCCACCTCAAAAAAAATTAATCTTGGGCAGAGTCTTTTCACATAATCAAAGTGTGGGCCCTTGTTTCTATTTTGTTTAAAATAACATATATTTGGTTTTTACTTTAAAAACTAAATAAGAACTAAACATCTTGCCTGTTGGTCAAGAGTTTGGATTTATGAAACTAAGGTTAGACTTAGATTTGCTTTGAAATCTGGGATTAGAAAATCCAAATTGTGAAAATTCTATCTACCATTAGATTTAGTAACCTTGAATACACTTGCCAAGAATGAGACATCAAATAATATATTGTGGAGCTAAAGAGCAAGCAAACTTTATTATTCTGAAGGAATTAATATTTCTTTATCATATGTATCCATAGATCAAAGTAGTGTGTAGTATCAGGAGGAGTGAGTAAAATTCATTAATGCCATTGCAGACATAATATGCTATAACAAACAATGTTATAATATGCTATAATATACATAATATTCTATAACAAACAATGTATTTAACTGCTTTAGAAAGCAAAGTTGCCTCTAAAGATATTCAGAAGAGTTTGAATATAGTGATTTCCTCAGTTTTCAACTATAAAATGAAGTTTTATTTGGAAGTTCACCCTTTCAGCTTTAAGATAACTTGATTTTATATTCTCTGAATTCTATGATGTGCAGATTAACATTTTTGATCTGTGCTAAAAAGTAAAAGAGATGACAGTCAAATGCTAATGACTGTTAGGTCCCTGAAAGCTAGGGGTTATTATAAAAGTGCACCTCCAGTGGGGAAAAATGACAACATAAAACTCATTCTCTTCATAAATGGTTCTTTATTAATGTTGTCAGGTCTTATTACAATGAGAATGTGACACTAATAGGATTAAGTAACTTTTGACTTCATTGCTATTATCAGAGTCCTGGTTAATATAGTCCACTAACGCCTTTCATTAAATACACGTGTTATTAATAGTCCCACATGAAACACGTATATGTAGGACATTTTAGATAGCTCAATTCTAGAATTTATAAACTAAGATTCTGAAGAGCAAATGTATCTCCCCAACTTTGATTAATTTACTCACATTCTGCCCTTTGACCTGATAATAGCAACTAGCTATAAGAAATATTGCTAAATTTTACATGGATTATTATTAGGCACAGGTTTATTGATCTGTTATTCTATTGTTCACTGTATCTAAATAAAAACCAATTTGATGTTTAATTTTGTGCCTGCCAAAGGGAAAGACTTAAAATCTATTAAATATATATTTAATTACAAGACAAAATTATAGAACTCTTTAATGAAAACATGAGGTTTGGTTATACAGATCTACTTGGCTCCCATAATTCTGATCGATGTTAATAATCTGAGATAATAAACATTCCAATGTGTGTAGTTAGTTCAGCATAAATTATTTTTTTGATCTATACAACTTTATACTGACTGTATAACAACACTCTTAGTGAACTGAATTCAATGTTAGACCAAAAAAAATGATGGATTGGTAAAGCTTTTGTACCAGAGGTGATAACATCTTGTTCAGAAGTGATGATAAAAGCAATAAGGTCATTCGGGGGGAAATTTCTGATTTTGACTTAATTCAATCAATAAAATAATTTAAGCAGCTTTATGCTTTTACCAAGTTTTATGCTTTACACTTTTATGTGAATTTGGACCAATTTTGAAGAAATTATTCTTTATCAAAAAATATAAGGTGCATATGAAAAATAGTTCTCACTTCAAAATCAAATACCAAAGAAATTAGTATTCTCCCTTTGCATTTATCAGTTTAGTCATCTTCATAAATCAATAAAAAAGTGTGAATAATTCGATAGCATAATGAGAAAATAAATTGCTTTGACCACAAATTAAATTTTAGTATATCTTTGTTGAAGTGTCTTTTAGTTTCTGAATGCACATAGAAGGTACCAGAAGAAGGAAAGTATTAAGTTCAATTTAATTTTAAAACACAGAGCTTAAATAACTATTTTTGAAGTGTTCTTTATACATTTGTCTTTTGCTTGCAGAAATTAATATATCTCCACCAATATTATTCTACAATTATGTGATAATGGTTTTTGTTCTTTGTAAAAGATTAAATATTCATTACTAGACAGCTCAGTGCATCAAAATATAATATCCACATTCATGCACACAGAAATGTGTCTTTTAGCAACTAAAACAATAAAACTATAGCTGTCCATATATTTTTCATTTGCTGTGAAATGTAATTCTAGATGATCAGTCATAAGAAACCTATTGCTTTTTTTTAACACAGTGAAAGAATGTTTATTTTTTAATTGCTGCATGTAGATGTCTGTAAACTTGCAGGTAAACTAAGAAAAGTAATACAAGGTTATAGAATAGGAAATAGAAATAAAAGACCTCTTGAAAAAACTACTTTTAAACTTTGTTTCATTCAACAAAACAAGGAGTTTTAAAAGTTGAATGCGTAAAATGAAGTTTTAGGTTATCTCACCTAATTTACATTTGTCCTTGAGATCTCACTTAACCAGGAATTTTATTTTATGGAGGATATTCTTATTAACATATCTTATTCTTTTGCTTATTTTAAATATAGAAGTCCATTATTTTAAGCTTCTCCAATAGAATGAAGTAAAACTCTAAAGAATGGAAAGCTGTTCTACTAAGTATTTTCTTAGTTGTAACAGTAACTGACTACCAACTAACATCTTAGTCTAATTCTAGTCATCTAAATTTAACATATACTTAATGAGTGCCCAGCGTACAAAGTCTTGAGGGATAAAAATACATTTGAAAAATAGTCACTGTCCCCAGGGAGCTTAATAACAGGCATTATGGGGAATATATTTCTACACTAATGATAGTAAGGAAGAAAACATTTATTACATTAAAAGAACATTTTATCTTGAATTGGTCATTCTGACATTAAGAACATGGAATTATTTTTGTGTTCACAGTTTCAGACAAGTTAAAATTTCCCAATCTACTTTCAGTAGATTTTTCACCCAGCACTCTCATTAATTCATGATATTTTATTTTTTACTAGGTCTGCAATTATGGCAGTGATACTTTCTGCCAACATTTATCTGCAAAACAATTTCGAGACTGGAAATAAAATCTTTTTGATGAAAATGTTAATTCCTGTGCTAGTGGTGGTAATTACATGAGTCTTTCTATTATCTTAATTCTCAAACTTGTTGTCTATGCCTCCAATTCCTCTTCTATATAATGGCGAAAATAAAATTATCTTTATCTAACAGGTAGGGATATTATAAAAATTAATGAAATAAGAAAAATACATAAAATTTGCTGAGTGCCTTGAAGAAAAGTGTTTTATAAACAGTAGTTACTGGTTTTGCTCTATGGTTTAAGATTGTAGTCTCCCCCAATTTTTCTAAAATTATGCTCTAAACTCTTTAAAAACTTATTTTACAACCTAATCTTTTCACACATATTTTATATATGTATACAAAGGAAAATATGACAGCATTATTCTCTTTCTCAATCAGTGCCACTGGCTCCACATTTATTTCTTGACTTAGTTCAATTTAAAACAAACAAACTTCCATTTACCTTCTTTAACTTGTCTCTTGAATCAAATGTTTCCTTCTCCTCATTTGTCTTTCCCTCCTCCTGGCCCTCCATATGACTATGATATTGCTAATGTGAATACTTTCTCATATACAGCTTCTACCATCTGGAATTGCTTTATTTACATCTCATTCATATGTCATTTAAAAAAATTAGATGTCCTATCTTGTCTTTTCTTTTTCACACTGAAAACTCTTTTCTATTTTCCTATTTCTTTTCTTGTAAGTCAGTCAAAATTGTCTTTCTCCAGTGGATTCTGTAGGAGAGATATGTAATAACAAATTTGAATTTTTAAATTTTTAATCATTCTAAATTAAATAGGCTTTAAAAGTCATTTTTGCATCAGGATATTTGCTAGAACTACACTTTCATGGATACTAGTATGTTTTCCTGGTTTAGGAGGGGGCCCTTATATTCACTGAGCACAAGAGTTTGCTTAGAAGCATCCATTTAAAGTAGCTTAGTCAGGGACAAGAAGAGTTTTGCTGTCAGTAAGGAGAATAATGAAGTAAATAGTTAACAGAAGAACAAAGTGATGCTCTAAACAATCCAGGGATGAACAAATAAAAAAAATTTAATGGATTATAAATAAAGAAGTGTAGAACTTTATAGATTACTTTTAGTTGAACATAGTGCATTATTGAAGTCACTGAATGATTGTATGGATGAATATGAGAGTGCATATAGCTATCAAAAAGTAGGAAAATATAATCGTGTTTAGATTATACAAAGTAATGAATATTCGATTAACTTAGATATTCAACTCCCTTCCATAAGTAAATATGAAATGAAGGCTACTTAGGTTGGTTGAATACACAAAAGAACTATAAAATTCTGATTTTGATTATTATATTCTTGACTTCATTTAGTGGTGTCACACTGCTTTTTCTTTGAGGACTTAAATATTTAACAGATTTCGTGAGTTTCAGGAGGCCTTCAAAGCTTTTAATTTTACTCTGAGGAAAGTGATTCCTAAAGGATCAGCTACAGGTAGCCATAGCATTTTCTTCAAAACCATATCACCCCTTCAAATACCTCATTATCCTAGATTCCAAAACCAGTCTAGAACTTTCTAAGTCGAAGAAGTAGTGATGACCATCCTATCATATTTAAGCCTTTGGAAGCCATTGTAATGGTGTGGGAATGTATCTTTAACTAGAAGTACTCATGGGACTGGAAGAGTGAAAATTTCCTCATTGGGGATGGTATATATATATGGCACTGAGTTGAAACATTGTTGGCTGGCTTCTATATAGGCTGAACTAGCTTATCCATCTGTAGCTTTTAGGATTCTAGACATTTCTCTGAAATCTATTTTCTCCAGAAAACCCGTCTTGAGTTTTCAGGCATATTTAGCTGCCTCGAGTTTTGCTTTAGTCTTTCAAATGATGGTTTAGATCAAATACCTAATTGGTAAAACGAATGGATTTTTATAAAGCTAGAGGTCTCACATAGAAAACCAGTTTACATGCAAAATAGCTAGATTAATAAAACTGACATTTTAATCCCTTTAACTCTTAGAAATCTGATTTTTTGTTATTTATGTAATAGACATGACTTCTTGAGCTGTATATTCTACACAAATATAATCATACCATGGCAAATTTAAGTAGTTTAAAGTAACTTAAAATTTTTCTCCACTTGTTTTATTTGATATTTTGTAAATAGTAATCTCATTTTAACTATGTCTGGTCTTCTGTAATCTAGACTGTTAAAGGTTTGAGGCAAAAAATTGACTCCTGTCTGAGATAATCTTCTACATACCCTACAATCTAGTGGCTGGCCTTATTTGAGTATTGATTAATGTAAAAATAGCATTTTACCAAATAGCTCCCTGATATTACGAGACAACTGTGGAATTTGGTGAAGCAATTATTTTTGTATTTTTTCCCCATTTTAAGGCATAATGTATTAATTAGATTCAGCCATAAGTAAACATAAGCTATTGTTTTAGGTAACCTCAAGAGTTATTGCAAAGTATTTTCATGGTGTGCTACACAGTTTACTGACAATTGTTTCATCTGCCGCAACTGTTAAGCTTTCTTAAACTTGATTGCTCCAATGGGTTAGTGATAGTTGATTCACCCATATTTGCAGTGCATTGCCACAATGAGTTATCCACAATTCTTTTTACTGACAACAGCTTTTGTATTTTGTGTTACTATGATATTGGAAGATTTTTTTTCCCCACACATAACTGACCGCATAACTCTGTGATTTCACACATTAGCAATTTGTTTCACAAATAACTGGATTTGCTGTCCTAGTTGCAGTTATCCATAGTTGCTTTAAAAGATAACAGCTTATTTTGATTATTACTTAGGCAATATTTGTAGTTACTTTAAGTGTTGCTTTCTCAAATGATTTCCACAGACACAGTGGACAAACGGTTTGACCTGTAGAGTTCAGATTCAATTTGTAGATTAAAAAGATAATTATCTTTGGGTGCCTTATACATATCTTTGTGTATATATTTTTTAACCTCTATTTTATCCTCACCTGGTTTTCTGTTATTTACTTTCATTGTATAAAATGAGGCTAACCACATAATTTATCCTCCAAATAAGGACAAGTTTAAAAGTGAAAGGGCACCTCTTAATAATTAAACAGGGACACAAGAATATATGGTCACAATACATAAAACCCAAAACATCTAGTTTCTTCTTTGCCATTTTATGTTGTTTCCTATTCTTCCTAAAGGTCTGAACTACCTTGAGCCAGAGAGCTGCCACTTCCTGCATAACATCAATGAAGTAAAACATTACTTGCACAAACTCAAACTGGACTCTCCATTTATTTTAGCTGAACAATTCTCAGGTGAACAATTCTGAGTTAGCTCAACTGGCAAAAGATTGGCTTGTGAAGAATTATCTGGCAGCAGACATGCTATCATCAAATTTACGTAGGGTGAATCCTTTTCTGAGCTGGCATTGTTCATCTCATGTAGTGTTCACTAAAGCTAAACAGGCAAGAGAATGGCATGGAAAGCAGATGTAATTTCATTAAAAATTCTTTTATTTTGGACATATGATTTCCTTAATCATTATTTAAATATATGAAGGCTATCTGTCCTTTGCTTCCAAGCTTTGGCTCACAAAAATTAGGAGGGATTAGCCTCTGGCCAAGGTTCTAAACAATTAAGGTTTTAAGAATTTAAATGTGTTACCCCATTTCTCCTTTTCTACACCGTTTTCCCTGAGTACCTATTTATCTAGAGACCATTTGAGTATAGCCTAAACAGTTGATGAGTTAGAGAACCTCTTGCACATCTTTTCAAACTAAAAATTAGATTGTAGATAAGAGCCTTGAGTGGTTTTTGTAAGAGAAGAATAGTGATTTTATCTGCATGGACATATTCTTCATAAATACTTTTAAAAGAACAGTTTATATTTTCCTTCATTATACTGATTTGAGAATAATGGATACTTGGATGCAGTATCAAATTGTACTCTGTTGTTGTTTCTCCATTCACCAACATTAAAAAACATGATGTCACCAATAATCATTTAATTATCTTTGCATCATATGTTTTGGTTTTCTTCATGGATTTGCCTGGACTTCACTCAGGGTTTTGAAAATTTTTTTACATACATACTAAATATATATATATATTTTTTTAGATAGATAAATATGGGCACTTAAGTCACCATCAGGAGATATATATTATATATTATATATTGTATATTATATATTACATATTATACGTATATATCAGGTGTATTCTGATGGTGACTTAAGAGTGTCCATATCCTATTCTAGTTGAGCTAATCATTTTTCTAAAGATAAATTTAAATTTCACCTCCTAAATATCCTATATGCCTTGACTCATAGAACCAGATATGATGCAGAATTCTATTTTAAAAGTCAATTGCGCGTATCAGGATTACTGTTCTTTTATATGACATTATTCATGAAAAGCAAAGCGATTCAATGAATTAGTAAACACATTTCAAGTATGTTTATTTTGAAACTTGCCTTTAATTCTTAGAGATAGCTTGAATATTTTAGTATAGTCCCTAATAAAAATAATTGAATTAGATTCAAGTATCTAGGTAATAGAGTTAATAGCAATCACTACAAACCTAAATAATTCTGGTGATAATAAAAATCAAGTTAAATACAAAATGTGGTATAGAGTTCAGTTAGTTTAATAATCCAATGGTTTAATAGTATACATTTGATTTTAGAGTAATGATGTTTTAAAATGCAAATTGCTTATTATTAGATTCCTTAACTTTATATTAATTGTTTTTCTTCCACCTCTTGGCAGTTTACCAAATAACAAACGATTTTTTTTAGTACCTGCTTTTATTTTATTTATTTATTTATTTTTAACATCTTTATTGGAGTATAATTGCTTTACAATGTTGTGTTAGTTGCTGCTGTATAACAAAGTGAATCAGCTATATGTACACATATATCCCCATACCTCCTCCCACAAATGATTTTGATCAGAGAAGAATGTCTTTTTCAGAAGTTAAAACCAGTATTTATTAAATGTTTACCAGTCTACTATCATTGATAGGGTTTTGCTATACTTCAAAAATGTATATCCCAAGGTTATCAAATTTTTGAGAAATTGTGATTACATTAAATTATAGTTTGATAATCAAAACATAATTTGAGCATTGCTTTAATATTCAGGCTTCTTGTCCTTGCTATTATGTGCGTGAAAGTAATTGATCATAATTCTATATAAATTATTCATTCTAAACTGTCGTCAATACTTTGTTATTCTATAGTTAATAATCAGATTTAAGTGAATCATATCTTTTCCCATTACCTTTTTTCTCCAAAATACTTTAAAAATATTTCCTAGAAATTTTCTACTTCAGCAAATGTATGTCAAGACTCCCAGACTGTACAGCTAAAACTAATGCAATATTGTAAATCAACTATACTTCAATTAAAAAAAAAAGGCTCCCAGAAAAATTCTTTAAATTCCAGAATTATTCATGGGATTGGATAAACTCACATCTCCATTAGACGTTTTTTCCTGTTATTACTAAAATCCCCTCTAGTTCTGATCAGTGTTGTAGCGGCTTTGTCCTTGGTTTTTATTATATATAGAATATTTTACAAGGAGCAGCATCTTCCCTCTTCTAAGAGGATAGTCAAAGCAAATTGGTGTGCTTATTTAGAATAGTAGGGATTTTTAAAGGGAATTTCAAATTGGACTTTCTAGGTATCACAAACCTCAATGTACTGGGCATCATTGATAAAGAGATTCCTCTTTTAACAATTTATTTTGATGTAGCTTCATTCACTTTGAAGATTTTTTGGTAGATTTTTTTTTTTCCCAGAGGGGAAATGTAATATTATACTGGCTTTGGCATATAAAACCTTTACATTAATTCTTAGTTAAGATAAAAAAATAATTTTCCTTTACCACATTGCCCAATTATCATCCTTTAATCAAAGTAACTTATTAATGCTACAGAATGTATTTGTGGACATTATAGTTTAGAACTTGATTTTGATAACATTCTATTCTAAAAATCGTATCAAGACGTGAATTTCCAAATACACAGTATTTTCCTATTATGGTTAAACTTGTACCTCTTTTTGTCCCCCTCATCCCACCCTTTTAAACTGACTTGTAACTGCACGAGGACTGAAAATACCCTTGCTTATTTATCACCTTATTTGGTAAACTTTATTTAATGTAGGTATTAAAAAAGGAGGTAAAACCCCCAAAATATCCCAATTCAAAAGAGAGCGAAACTAAAAATTCCTTTCTACTAACTTTATACTTTGAAGCATTTATTTTATAACCCTTAACTGTCAAGAATTGTCATATGTTTTGCCATCTATGACAGCTCTTTTAGTAGAATAAGGGAAAGGCATTGTTATAATAAGTAAGGGATTTAAGTAGAGCAGCTTTCTGGTAGAGTGAAAATAGTGATAATTCTGCCGTCATGCTTTTGTTTTTTTCCTGTACTGTCCACTGGGTTATCCATTATTTCTCAATATAATACAAATTAATTAAGATATGTAGTGAGCTGTGGAAAATTTCTTATATTTTGTCATAAACATATGTTTACTGACTGTACATCAATAAATCAGTAAGCAATGCGTGAAACTCTAAGAATTATAGTATTATGAAAATATCTACAAAACCCTAGATATTTAAACCACTGTGTTTTTTCATATGATATTGTCACAGATCAAATATATTCACCATTTTTATTTTTAAAATAATAAACAATTATTGTTTAACATAATTAAAAAATAACATGTTTAAATTAACAAATGTAAAATAAAGAGTTGGACATTTATTCATATCAGATAAATAGAATAATGTTTTCTATGTATATATAATATTTCCCATAATGTTCAGTTTGTCTTTGTCATCTATAGCTTTAGCTCTTATTGAATAAGAATGTGTCTTGGAACCTGAATCAAAACTTGATTTTAAAATTTTAGTTGGTAACCAAAGATCAAATTTCTCCAGTTCTGTATCAGATGATCTGATCATTAGACACTAGTTGGATTCACTTAATTTCAAGTATTACATTTTAAATGTGTGTTGATTTTACCACCTATAATTTCAAGCTACTGTGTAAACCTTGGAAGTTTTAAATAGTACTTCCATTGGTCAAAAATAGAAATTAGTTTGCTGCTATTTTGGCCTAGCATACAAATAAAGTCAAAAGCTTCTCCTCCTAGAAACATTTAAACCATTTATATTTTCATAAAATTAGGTATTACTTATTGGTGATCTCAGAGTTTTTAAAAGTACAATTAACCACAAGATAAGATAGTCTATATGAAAGTATGTTTATAGTCGGTTTACTGCCATAGAAAAGTGATGTTTGTACAAATGATTCTAATGCACAGATGTGATTTGTTTCTTTGCATTTATATTTCTGAGGCTCTTCTGATAATTTATTTGCTGGATCGTACAAGTATAATTGTAGTTATACTGATTTCAGAGTAAAGCTTTGCATTTGGATACAATTTAGTCTTTTCCTTTTAGGATCATAATTCTCAGTGTGTTGGCCCAGGGTTTCTTGACCTTGGCACTATTGACGTTTGGAGCTGGATAATTCCTTCTTGTGAGATGGGGTAGAACAGGACGGGGGCTGTCCTGTGCATTGTAGGAAGTTTATTAGTATACCTGGCCTCTACCCACTAAGTCCCTGTGGCACCCTCCTGCTTAGATGTGACAACCAAAAATATTTCCAGAGTTTGCTAAATATCCCCTGTGTGGGGGAGGGGGTTGGAATTTCCTTAGCAGAGAACTACTGCTTTAGCCCACCCTTGCACAGCCTAGTGTGGTAGGAGCAGATTTTGTTATTTTTAGTAACTCCAAGGACAAGTCAGGGTGTTTTGAACACTTTCCCAAACCTTCAAACGATGAGCATTTCCAGATGAGAGAATACTTCACAAATGTTTAAACAATAAATGCAATTTGAACAGTTTCTTAAACCTTAGGAGTCATAAGTGGAAAAGTATTAGCACATAAAAAAGTATTAGCACCTTTGATAGAGATTTTATGAAGTAATAATGCTTTTTATGATTTCCAAAGTATTATAATTAATTTTCAGCATAGAAGTTACTTTCTTATCTATGTAACTGAAGGAGAACATTATGCTAAATGATAGAGCAAAGTAACTTGAGAGATGGGTTTCTTCTAATTTCAGATGGGATAAACAATTCATTAATTGCACAAAAGTATTTCAATATTTATTCTGCTTTATTATATATCAAGAAAATACACTTATTATTAACACTAACAAAATCTTAACTTATGCAATGAATCCACTTTATAAATTGAATATTTATATGAAACAAATGTGTCCTTTGCCAAATTAATTTCCAATCTTAGAATAAAAACTAGAAGGATAAAATTAATATGTATGAGTATTTTTGTTTGTAAAATGTTATAAATTTTGGGAACTCAGCTAGTAAAGAAAGGTTTATCTTTTCATTAGTAAAACCATTATTTTTTTTAAATTTGATTTCATGGTTGTGTAAAACTTATTAGTTAAAATAGTTAAATGCTAATGTTAAAATAGTAAACTTTGAAAAAATACTATTTGCTACTGTTAAGGATAAGAAATGATAAAAATTAATATCTTCTAGCATTAGACAAATTAAGAACTGTTTGAAGATACAGTATATGAATGTAACACAGTTTACCTTGTATGATAGCACTAGTATGGCTATCTTGTTAAAAGAAGCATTTATTAATCCAATGTCTTTAGTAATGGGTTTATTTATGATCAATTGTTTTTAGCTCTTAAATTTTATAATTTTTTCTTTTAGTATTGTGAGGCATGAAAATATATTTTGACCATATGCCTACAATAATTTTATCTAAACTGCTATATTCATCATTGAAAATATCTACGCTTTAATGTGTGAAACTGGGACCAATTTAGTTAAGTTTGTCATTGGCTGTGTCTGTAAAGAACTGATTAATAAGACTGGAAGTTTCAGGTGTTTGATTGATTGACATAGTTGCTAGATGTCATGGCATAAAAATACTGGTTCTGCCTTTCAAGGCATAACCTTAATTAATTTTGGAGAACTTTTATAAACATTATTATTCTCTGGATGGAGTTTAGATATTATAGTGTATTGATACTCTGATTAAAAAGTGTGATTCAGTGCACCTGAGGGAAAAAAAAAATTACTAGTAGTTTGAAAATATCATTGTTTCTCCTGATTCAAACTGATCCTACACATAATTTAAATCACTCCTGGAATCAGTGTCATGGGGCGTAGTATTTGCTGATATTAAATATGTCTAGTAAATTTGAGTAGGCTAAGACTCCTTAAATATATAAATATAGTTATGCTTATAGAACACTGATGGCTTTTTTCCTATGGAGGGGCTGCTTTAAGAAGAAGACATGATTTTTTTATTGGAAAGTAGTGGCAAAAATATTTTTGTCATCTACTATGCTGATAATTCATTTAGATAGCAATAGCTTATGTATTTAATAGATATTAAAATTTATTTTGACTTTGTTGGTTCCTTGTGTTTCTGTAAAAGATACCTGTCTAGGCCTGTGGAACTGGTAGTGCCAGTTATACAGAAGAGGTAGTACCGTCAGAGGAGGAAAATTACTACAACAATCATGGTAATGAATATGATGAGGATAATGGCAATGATGATGATACTGTTGATGATGAAAATCATGAATTTTCTAATGATAATCACTTATTTGATGATATTAAAAATGCTACTCATGAATTGTTTAACATCAGAGAAATTTGGGCTTCATGTTTCCATCTTGCTAAAAACATGGTCAATAATGAAGAATCAGAAATTATCTCAGAGGACATGGTACTTCCTTCTAAAATAGAATCAGGAAAACACTTAAGCAAATGGGGATGAGTTCCTCCTCCCCTTAAATTAAAACAGGAAAGGACAGGTAAGAGGTAAGGTCCTCTTAATGTCTCAAGATATATCCCATACGGTCAGTACCAACTGGGTAAGCCTTGGATTATGAAAATAACTCTGACTATAAATGGCCTCACCTGGCGCTTTCTCTGATTCAGTGGACAAGATGCTTTTGTCTGGGCATGATCTAATATTGTCTGCCCTGATTTTTTTCTCTCTTTAATTATCTTATTCCAGAGGCATGTCAAAACTATCCCATGGCCTCCATTCCTTGCCCAGTCTTAACCCACAAAGAAGAATGTGCATTTGAGTTAAAGTCTGAACTTCAGAAAGCCATGTATAAGATTGCCAATCCTTCACTTCCATTAGGGGAAAAAAATATACTCTTTGGTCTGTCTGAAATGTGCAGGGGAAAAAAGACCCAGGTTTGCTGCCCTTCTCAGGCCATCCTCCAACAAACGCTGCCCCCACCTCCATGATGATCTGCCTCTAACTGTTGGGCTACAACCTACCTCTCAAAAACCAGATCACTGAAAAATCTGGTACTTTCGTTAACAAATGTGAACAATGTTTTAGTGACTAACAATACAAACAAACAAACAAAAAATATATATATCATCCACAAGATTTGTCTGTTCATCCATTGATAGCATTAGCATTAATGACTTCCAATTATTCAGCAAAGCCTCGATTAGAATGAACCATCTCTTATTAGTCACTGCCCATTTGAAACTCCATTCCCCACAGAGCAAAGGATTTGAGCTATTCTTGCAATGATTACCCATTTCCAAGAGAATGTAATCTTTGGACAACTTTGTCATTGACTTCTCTCAAGAAAATTTGCTACCATCTTTATCATGACATCTAGTTAATCAGTATTCAGACACCCTGACACAGAGAAGAAATGGCCTTCCCATATGATATAGAAACTGAAATCCTTTTTTGGAGTAAAGGAGATTTCTGGGCCTGGAGGATTAAGTAGGATATTAGTAGAATGAATCAGATTTTGTTTTCTGTTTCATTTATATATGTCTCATATTTAGTCATTTGTTTAAGATTTTTCCCTTTTTTTCTGAAAGTCAAAACCTGGCTTTTCAAAACTAAGTGAAGAATAGACTGAAAAAATTGGAAACCTGATGAATGGATTTGTTTCAATATCCATCTGTTCTCATGGATATAACCACCCTGATATCTTCAATTAAATCTCCTTTGGAGGAGGCACCCCGGGCGGGGGTCGTAGCAGCCGCTGAGTAGGGTGAGCGTTTCCTCCCACTCGGTCATGACGCACAGGTTGGGCACGTGCGAGGCTCCGGGACAGGAATTCCAGTGCTGACCACCGAGTCCGACTGGACCTGGGCCTCTGGGACAAATTCAGTGAACTGGCCACCAAGTGCATTATTAAGATCGTGGAGTTTGCTAAACGTCTACCAGGCTTCACCGGCTTGACCATCGCAGACCAAATCACCCTGCTGAAAGCAGCCTGTTTGGACATCCTGATTCTGAGAATCTGCACCAGGTATACCCCAGAGCAAGACACCATGCCGTTTTCGGACGGCCTGACCCTGAATCGAACCAGATGCACAACGCCGGGATCAGACCCCTGACAGACCTCGTATTCACCTTCGCCAGCCAGCTCCTACATCTGGAGATGGACGACACGGAGACAGGCCTTCACAGCGCCATCTGCTTGATCTGTGGAGACCGCCAGGACCTTGAGGAACCAACAAAAAAGTAGATAAGCTACAAGGACCATTGCTGGAAGCACTAAAAATTTATATTCGAAAGAGACGACCCAGCAAGCCTCACATGTTTCCAAAGATCCTCATGAAAATCACAGATCTCCGCAGCATCAGTGCTAAAGGTGCAGAAAGTGTAACTACCTTGAAAATGGAAATTCCTGGCTCAATGCCCCCTCTCATTCAGGAAATGCTGGAGAATTCTGAAGGACATGAGCCCTTGCCCCCAAGCTCAAGTGGGAACACAGCAGAGCACAGTCCCAGCACCTCGCCCAGCTCCGTGGAGAACAGCGGTGTCAGTCAGTCACCACTGCTGCAATAAGACACTTTCTAGCTACTTCAGACATTCCCCAGTACCTTCACTCCTGGGATTTAAAATGCAAGGAAAAAACATTTTTACTTCTGCTTAGTTTTTGGCCTGAAAATATATTCAAACTCAAGAAGGACCAAGAAGTTTTCATATGTATCAATATATACCCCTCACTGTCTAACTTACCTAGAAGTACAAACTTTTTAAATTCTAAAAATTAGCCATTTCATGGAACCCAAAACCAGTTAAAAGCTTCTATTCTCCTCTTTGAACACTCAAGATTGCATGGCAAAGACCCAGTTAAAATTATTTCCCCCTGGTTAAGTTTCTGAAGACTCTGCACATACAGAAGTATGGCTCTGTTCTTTCTCTCCTATATGTTTGGTGCTTTCCTTTTGTTTTGCATACTCCAAATAACCAAGACACCAAGGTTATGGAACACATTACTTACATGTCCAGTTAAGAAAGGGTCAAAAAGATAACTGTCTTGCTTTCACAGATCAAGACATCAAGGTAAGGAAATGGGACTGTTGTACATTGTGGCAAGATAAGGCTAAAGATGTTCTACTTTAGTTAGTATAGAAGCTTGTCCTTGCTCTCTGGATGCTCTCAGACCACATCTTTTCTTTCATGTTGCCCAGTGAAGTATACAACAAATTCACTGTACTAGCAGAAGAGAATTCTGTTATCAGTGTAACTGCCAGTTCAGGTATCAAATGTCATTTGTTCAATTGTTGGTGTCACTTTAAATTAAAAGTGGTTTATTACTTGTTTAATGACATAACTACACAATTTTTTTAAAAGGTACATTTTTACAGTAATGATAGCCTCCAAGGCAGAAACACGTTTCCATGTTAATAAAAGTTTTTGTTTACCTATTCAGAAGCCACTAGGGAGGTTTCATGGGATAATGACGGGCTAGTCTACCACCTGCACCATGTAACTCTGTATCCTTCCTGATTCCTGCTTGATACTGGGGGGTTTTCCATTGCCTCCCAAAGTCACAGGCAGAGAATCTGCGTCCTCTGGCCTGATTCAATCACTGTAAAGCAGAGTGGAGGCTTGGGTGGAGTGGTTAACAGATACAAGTGTCAGTTTCTTAGTTCTCATTTAAGCACTAGTGGAATTTTTTTTTGTTTTGATATATTATCAAGTCTGTGATGTACTTTCTCTGGCTCTGTTTGTACATTGAAATTGTTTAACAATGCTTTCTATGTTCATATGCTGTTTATCTTTTTCCATGGAGTCTCCTGGCAAAGAATAAAATATATTTATTTTAAAGGTGGAAAAAAAATCTCCTTTGTTCCAGCCCATAACATTATGAATTTAACACTTTAAAACATTTCAATCTGAATGCTTATTCCAAATAATATAATCAAGTAGTTTGATTATTCTCCTAGTTGGAGGACACAGAATAGTGACAATGACACATGGCCATAAAAAAGGAAATAGATAGATTTATCATACATCACCAAAAAATTCCTGAAGTAATGGAGCAATACACTTTAAGACAGAAGTTAGTATCAAGACACTATCATTTTCAGTGACCTTCCCGAGTACGTACTCTTTTGTCAAAGAGGAAAAACAAACAAGCTGTTCCTAATGTTGAAATCTGATGAAACAGAGAAAAAAGGTCAATAGAAGGAATTACTTTTCTTGGGACTAACATTAAAATAAAAGAACCATATGCTACAATATCATTGTTCTATTAAATAGTCTTTGCTAAATATCAAATAGGTAAAATAAACATATGATATCTTAAACCTTGTGCATGGCTTTGCCAAGATTAACACCACTGTTGTTAATATTTTAATGTAAATTCTTTTCTTCCAAAGAGAGTTGATACTTTCTTAAATACATGACTTTCCTTTCTGTAATATAACTTTAAAGTAGGTAGGGACTTGGTGACTTCAAGGTTATTGTCAAATATGTGACTAGCGGCTCAGGTCATTTTACATGTAATCCATTTTTTATTGTATTTCCCTTGACAGTGCTACAAATGAATGCTGAAAGAAATGTTCTTGAAATAGTGCATAGAATCTAAATGACATCACACTGTTGAATATTTCAGAAAGAGTTGCTATCCTCTTCAGTAGTTCTAGGCAGCCTATAGCAAACCAATGAACTCTTAATGGAATTAAAGTAGATTTATTATAGTAACAATTATATTTGTATTAAGAATATTAAATTTATTTCCCTATTGTTTTCTAAAATAGCCATATCTCTGTGGTTTTATCCATTTGAAACTATGCAAATGGATAAAACACTGGCATTTCTCTGGCCCAAAGATGTATCAGTAACAGTTAGAAAAAAAGAATAATTTTTTTAAAAGTCAGGTTGGTTCTTGATAAATCAAGCAGTGGTAAAGCTCAGAAATAAATTTTTAGTCTTTCCCCCAGCATTCCTCGATCTACAGAGTAAACAGCTTTTATGTAAGCAGTTTTAGAATCCAATCTCTTTGGAACTATTTTTAGTACTTACTGGCAGTGTATGCATTTTCTGGGCAACTGTACTAGATTTATAGCTCTGGAACTGCTGTGTTATTTATTACCTTCCAATAGGCAATGAAGTGGTGTCTTGCACATGCATATGTCAAAAATGCTAAAGTTTAATACATTGGTTCAGCTAATTCTTTCCCAGAACAATAAGCAAAAAAATAGCTTTTAATTCGGCAAGGAATATTCCTTATTCATTTTTTTCAAAAGCAAAAATACTTCTCTTGGGAATTTCATATCCAACACCAACTTTCTTTTCCTTAATTTTACAAATCCCTACAAAGAATTAAAGTCTCAGATGAGCTTAATAACATCTTGCTTATTTCAGCGGTTTTTGTCCTAGATTTGCAAACTCAAATCTTATTTTTGAATTTAGGAAGAAATGCCACTCACAAATGAAATTAAGTCTTTTGAATTACATGAGTTTATTAGAAAGTCCAAATTTTTTTCTTAACCTGAACTAGAATTGGCAATTTTGTGTACATGAGATCAAACTAGTTTAAGACACCAGGATCCAAAATCAACATATAATGTGTTGCATTCAATTCATATAGTATGTTGTTTTCTTCTCTGAGTTTTTGTTGTCTCTTTTTTTTTGTTTGTACATATGAGTGTTTGACAGATGTAGGGTTTTGTATTTTTTAAGTACACAGGCCACTTACCAAACTAAGTACTTGTCATTATTTCTTCCAAAAATAAAGGTTTACAACTAGGTTATAAATTTTTACCAGAGATTGACACTGTAGCTTATTATATCCCTAACAGAAAAAAAAATAGTTGTTTTATAAAATAATTCTGAAATTGTTTTCTGGACAATTTAATTAAAGCAAAAGAAAAAAAAGCAACATGAGTCAACAATTATAGTATATTCCTATTCAAGCACAGACTGAGAATTAAAAAACAAGAACAACCAAACTTTGACCTTTCTCTTTTTTTTTCTTTTAAAATAGGAATTATCTTTTTAATTCACGCATTTATTCATCTAACAAACGCTTATTTAATGTGTTTGTATATGCTGGGTGCTTTGTCCTTAGAGATTGTACATATAAACGAAGCTTGATGCCATTTTATCCTACACTCACATTCATTAATGTAATAGAGGCTTAAGTAAATTACCGAGAGAGACACACAGATGAGTGATAGTTCTCTCACCAAAGGATGACCATTTGGGAGAGATAGCAAAAGATTTTCTCAAGATTTTTTCCCTATAAACAAGGGGGAAATAATTCTAAGTAAGTTTGGAATTCAGGATACTACAATTATTCCAAAGCTCTAACTTTTTTTTTTTTTGTATATAGGAAATATCTATGGTAAAGTTAGCAAGGTGATGAATTAAGAAGCCATATATCTTTATTTCCCCTTTTCATCTTTCCCGTTGTTTTCATGTCATGGTCTAACATATGACAAAGAGCTTCAGGTTTTTTCATGGTTCCTATGGATTTGAATGTCAGTTGAGCTAACTGACATGGGGTAGAACTAATGTTGGATCCATGTGTTAGTCATTCTTTATTCCTGAAGGAGACAAGACAGAGGAACAGCCTTGGAATAGTCATTCATTAAAGATAGTAAGCTCATGTTGGTACCACACTTTAGCATCAGACTTAGGTATCTGTCCAAAACTTTGTTGAAAAGTATTTATGTCTTATATGTAGGCAACGCCTTTTCAAATTACTGGGATGATATGAAATGCATTTATTTATTTCTTTTTCTTTTTATTTTTTTAAACAATTTTATTGGAGTATAATTGCTTTACAACGGTGTGTTAATTTCTGCCTTATAACGAAGTGAATCAGTTATACATATACATATATCCCCATATCACTTCCCTCTTGTGTCTCCCTCCCTCCCACCCTCCCTATCCCACCCTTCTAACTGGTCACAAAGCACCAAGCTGATCTCCCTGTGCTATGCGACTGATTCCCACTAGCTATCTATTTTACATTAGGTAGTGTATAAATGTCCATATATACACTACCACTCTCTCACTTTGTCCCAGCTTACCCTTCCCTGTCCCCGTCTCCTCAAGTCCATTCTCTAGTAGGTCTGCGTCCTTATTCCCGTTTTGCCCCTAGGTTTTCCATGACCTTTTTTTTCTTCTTTTAGATTCCATATATATGTGTTAGCATACGGTATTTGTTTTTCTCTTTCTGACTTACTTCACTCTGTATGACAGACTCTAACTCCATCCACCTCACTACAAATAACTCAATTTCATTTCTTTTTATGGCTGAATAATATTCCATTGTACATATGTGCCTCATCTTCTTTATCCATTCATCCGATGATGGATACTTAGGTTGCTTCCATGTCCTGGCTATTGTAAATAGAGCTGCAATGAACATTGTGGTACATGACTCTTTTTGAATTATGGTTTTCTCAGGGTAAATGCCCAGTAGTGAGATTGCTGGGTTGTATGGTAGTTCTATTTTTAGTTCTCTAAGGAACCTCCATACTGTTCTCCATCGTGGCTGTATCAACTTACATTCCCACCAACAGTACAAGAGGGTTCCCTTTTCTCCACACCCTCTCCAACATTTATTGTTTGTAGATTTTTTGATGATGGCCATTCTGACCGGTGTGAGATGATATCACATTGTACTTTTGATTTGCATTTCTCTAATGATTAATGATGTTGAGCATTCTTTCATGTGTTTGTTGGCAATGGGTATATCTTCTTTGGAGAAATGTCTCTTTAGCTCTTCTGCCCATTTTTGGATTGGGCTGTTTGTTTTTGTGATATTGAGCTGCATGAGCTGCTTATAACTTTTGGAGATTAATCCTTTGTCAGTTGCTTCATTTGCAAATATTTTCTCCCATTCTGAGGACTGTCTTTTCTTCTTCTTTATGGTTTCCTTTGCTGTGCAAAAGCTTTAAATTTCATTAGGTCACATTTCTTTATTTTTGCTTTTATTTCCGTTTCTCTAGGAGGTGGGTCAAAAAGGATCTTGCTGTGATTTATGTCATAGAGTGTCCTGCCTGTTTTACTGTAAGAGTTTGATAGTATCTGGCCTTACATTTAGGCCTTTAATCCATTTTGAGTTTATTTTTGTGTATGGTGTTAGGGAGTGTTCTAATTTCATTCTTTTACATGTAGCTGTCCAGTTTTCCCAGCACAACTAATTGAAGAGGCTGTCTTTTCTCCACTGTATATTCTTGCTTCCTTTATCAAAGATAAGGTGACCCTATGTGCGTGGGTTTATTTCTGGGCTTTCTATCCTGTTCCATTGATCTATATTTCTGTTTTTGTGCCAGTACCATACTGTCTTGATTACTGTAGCTTTGTAGTATAGTCTGAAGTCCGGGTACCCGATTCCTCCAGCTCCGTTTTTCTTTCTCAAAATTACTTTGGCTATTCGGGGTCTTTTGTGTTTCCATACAAATTGTGAAATTTCTTGTTCTAGTTCTCTGAAAAATGCCAGTGGTAGTTTGATAGGGATTGCATTGAATCTGTAGATTGCTTTGGGTAGCATAGTCATTTTCACAATGTTGATTCTTCCAATCCAAGAACATGGTATATCTCTCCATCTATTTGTATCATCTTTATTTTCTTTCATCAGTGTCTTATAATTTTCTGCATACAGGTCTTTTGTCTCCTTAGGTAGGTTTTTACCTAGGAATTTTATTCTTTATGTTGCAATGGTAAATGGGAGTGTTTTCTTAATTTCACTTTCAGATTTTTCATCATTAGTGTATAGGAATGCAAGAGATTTCTGTGCATTAATTTTATATCCTGCTACTTTACCAAATTCATTGATTAGCTCTAGTAGTTTTCTGATAGCATCTTTAGGATTCTCTATGTACAGTATCATGTCATCTGCAGAAAGTGACAGCTTTATTTCTTCTTTTCCGATTTGGATTCCTCTTTTTTCTTTTTCTTCTCTGATTGCTGTGGCTAAAACTTCCAAAACTATGTTGAATAATAGTGGTGAGAGTGGGCAACCTTGTCTTGTTCCTCATCTTAGTGGAAATGGTTTCAGTTTTTCACCATTGAGGACAATGTTCACTGTGGGGTTGTCATATATGGCCTTTATTATTTTGAGGAAGGTTCCCTCTATGCCTACTTTCTGCAGGGCTTTTATCATAAATGGGTGTTGAATTTTGTCGAAAGCTTTCTCTGCATCTATTGAGATGATCATATTGTTTTTCTCCTTCAATTTGTTAATATGGTGTATCACATTGATTGATTTGCGTATATTGAAGAATCCTTGCATTCCTGGGATAAACCCCACTTGATCATGGTGCATGATCCTTTTAATGTGCTGTTGGATTCTGTTTGCTAGTAATTTGTTGAGGATTTTTGCGTCTATGTTCATCAGTGATATTGGCCTGTAGTTTTCTTTTTTTGTGACATCTTTGTCTGGTTTTGGTATCAGGGTGACGGTGGCCTCATAGAATGAGTTTGGGAGTGTTCCTCCCTCTGCAATATTTTGGAAGAATTTGAGAAGTATAGGTGCTAGCTCTTCTCTAAATGTTTTCTAGAATTCGCCTGTGAAGCCATCTTGTCCCGGGCTTTTGTTTGTTGGAAGATTTTTACTCACAGTTTCAATTTTAGTGCTTCTGATTGGTCTGTTCATATTTTCTGTTTCTTCCTGGTTCAGTCTCAGAAGGTTGTGCATTTCTAAGAATTTGTCCATTTCTTCCAGGTTGTCTATTTTATTGGCATATAGTTGCTTGTAGTAATCTCTCATGATCTTTTGTATTTCTGCAGTGTCAGTGGTTACTTCTCCTTTTTCATTTCTATTTCTATTGATTTGAGTCTTCTCCCTTTTTCTCTTGATGAGTCTGGCTAATGGTTTATCAATTTTGTTTATCTTCTCAGAGAACCAGCTTTTAGTTTCATTGATTTTTGCTCTTGTTTCCTTCATTTCTTTTCCATTCATTTCTGATCTGATCTGTATGATTTCTTTCCTTCTGCTAACTTTGGGTTTTTTTTTGCTTTTCTTTCTCTAATTGCTTTAGGTGCAAGGTTAGGTTGTTTATTTGAGATGTTTCTTGTTTCTTAAGGTAGGATTGTATTGCTATAAACTTCCCTCTTAGAACTGCTTTTGCTGCATATGATAGGTTTTGGGTCATCGTGTTTTCATTGTCATTTGTTTCTAGGTATTTTTTGATTTCCCCTTTGATTTCTTCAGTGATCTCTTGGTTATTAAGTAGTGTATTGTTTAGCCTCCATGTGTTTGTATTTTTTACAGATTTTTTCCTGTAATTGATATCTAGTCTCATAGCGTTGTGGTCAGAAAAGATACTTGATACGATTTCAATTTTCTTAAATTTACCAAGGCTTGATTCGTGACCCAAGATATGATCTATCCTGGAGAATGTTCCATAAGCACTTGAGAAGAAATTGTATCCTGTTATTTTTGGATGGAATGTCCTATAAATATCAATTAAGTCCATCTTGTTTAATGTATCATTTAAAACTTGTGTTTCCTTATTTATTTTCTTTTTGGATGATCTGTCCATTGGTGAAAGTGGGGTGTTAAAGTCCCCTACTATGATTGTGTTACTGTCGATTACCCCTTTTATGGCTGTCAGTATTTGCCTTTTGTATTGAGGTGCTCCTATGTTGGGTGCACAAATATTTACAATTGTTACATCTTCTTCTTGGATTGATCCCTTGATCATTATGTAGCGTCCTTCTTTGTCTCTTGTAATACTGCTTGTTTTAAAGTCTATTTTGACTGATATGAGAACTGCTGCTCCATGTTTATATGGTTTCCAATTGCATGGAATATCTTTTTCCATCCCCTCACTTTCAGTCTGTATGTGTCCCTAGGTCTGAAGTGGGTCTCTTGTAGACAACATGTATACGGGTCTTGTTTTTGTATCCATTCAGCCAGTCTATGTCTTTTGGTTGGAGCATTTAATCCATTTACATTTAAGGTAATTATCAATATGTATGTTCCTATTACCATTTTCTTAATTGTTTTGGGTTTGTTATTGTAGGTCTTTTCCTTCTCTTGTGTTTCCTGCCTAGAGAAGTTCCTTTAGCATTTGTTGTAAAGCTGGTTTGGTTGTGCTGATTTCTCTTAGCTTTTGCTTGTCTGTAAAAGTTTTAGTCTCCTTCAAATCTGCATGAGGTCCTTGCTGGATAGAGTAATCTTGGTTGTAGATTTTTCCCTTTCATCACTTTAAATATGTCCTGCCACTCCCTTCTCGCTTGCAGAGTTTCTGCTGGAAGATCAGCTGTTAACCTTATGGGGATTCTCTTATGTGTTATTTGTTGTTTTTCCCTTGCTGCTTTTAATATTTTTTCTTTGTATTTAATTTTTGATAGTTTGATTAATATGTGTCTTGGTGTGTTTCTCTTTGGATTTATCCTGTATTGGACTCTCTGTGCTTCCTGTGCTTGATTAACTATTTCCTTTCCCATATTAGGAAAGTTTTCAACTATAATCTCTTCAAATATTTTCTCAGTCCCTTTCTTTTTCTCTTCTTCTTCTGGGACCACTATAATTCGAATGTTGGTGCATTTAATATTGTCCCAGAGGCCTCTGAGACTGTCCTCAATTCTTATTTCTTTATTCTGCTCTGCAGTAGTTATTTCCACTCTTTTATCTTCCAGGTCACTTCTCCATTCTTCTGCCTCAGTTATTCTGCTATTGATTCCTTCTAGAGAATTTTTAATTTCATTTATTGTGTTGTTCATCATTGTTTGTTTGCTCTTTAGTTCTTCTAGGTCCCTGTTAAACGTTTCTTGTATTTTCACCATTCTCTTTCCAAGATTTTGGATGGTCTTTACTATCATTATTCTGAATTCTTTTTCAGGTAGATTGCCTATTTCCTCTTCATTTGTTAGGTCTGGTGGGTTTTTACCTTGCTCCTTCATCTGCTGTGTGTTTCCTTGTCTTCTCATTTTGCTTAACTTACTGTGTTTGGCATCTCCTTTTCGCAGGTTGCACGTTCGTAGTTCCCATTGTTTTGGTTTCTGCCTCCAGTGGCTAAGGTTGGTTCAGTGGGTTGTGTAGGCTTCCTGGTGGAGGGGATTAGTGCCTGTGCTCTGGTGGAGGAGGCTGGATCTTGTCTTTCTGGTGGGCAGGTCCACGTCTGGTGGTGTGTTTTCGAGTGTCTGTGACCTTATTATGATTTTAGGCAGCCTTTCTGCTAATGGGTGGGGTTGTGCTCCTGTCTTACTAATTGTTTGGCATAGGGTGTCCAGCACTGTACCTTGCTGGTCATTGAGTGGAGCTGTGTCTTGGCGTTGAGATGGAGATCTCTGGGAGATTTTCACCGCTTGATATTACATGGAGCTGGGAGGCCTCTGGTGGACCAATTTCCTGATCTTGGCTCTCCTATTCAGAGGCACAGCCCTGATGCCTGGCTGGAGCACCAAGAGCCTGTCATCCACATGGCTCAGAATAAAAGGGAGGAAAAAAAAAAGAAAGAAAGCAAAAGATTAAATTAAATTAAATTAAGAAGTTATTAAAATAAAAAACAAAAAATAATTATTAAAAAATTGTTTTAAAGTAATTTAAAAAGAAAGAAAGAAAGAAAGAAAGAAGAGAGCAACCAAACCAAAAAACCAATCCACCAATGATAACAAGCGCTGAAAACTATACTAAAAAAAACAAACAAAAACAAACAAAAAAATGGACTGGCAGAACCCTAGGACAAATGGTAAAAGCAGAGGTATACAGACAAAATCACACAGAAGCATATGCATACACACTCACAAAAAGAGAAAAAGGGAAAAAATATATGTATATATCTTTGCTCTCAAAATCCACCTCCTCAATTTGGGATGATTCGTTGTCTATGCAGGTATTCCACAGATGCAGCGTACATCACGTTGACTGTGGAGATTTATTCCACTGCTCCTGAGGCTGCTGGGAGAGATTTCCCTTTCTCTTCTTTGTTCCCACGGCTCCTATGGTTCAGCTTTGGATTTGACCCCGCCTCTGCATGTAGGTCGCCTGAGGGCGTGTGTTCTTCACTCAGACAGGTCAGGGTTAAAGGAGCAGCTGATTTGGGGGCTCTGGCTCACTCAGGCCGGGGGGACAGAGCGGTACGCAGTGCGGGGTGAGCCTGTGGCAGGAGAGGCTGGCATGACGTTGCAGCAGCCTGAAGCGTGTCATGTGTTCTCCCGGGGAAGTTGTCCCTGGATCACGGGACCCTGGCAGTGGCGGGCTGCACAGGCTCCCGGGAGTGGAGGTGTGGATAGTGACCTGTGCTTGCACACAGGCTTCTTGGTGGCTGCAGCAGCAGTCTTAGCATCTCATGTCCATCTCTGGTGTCCGAGCTGATAGCCGCAGCTCGTGCTCCTCTCTGGAGCTCCTTTAAGCAGCACTGTTAATCCTCTCTCCTCGTGCACCAGGAAATACAGAGGCAAGAAAAAGTCTCTTGCCTCTTCGGCAGTTCCAGACCTTATCCCAGACTACCTCCCGTCTAGTCGTGGCGCACTAGCCCCCTTCAGGCTGTGTTCATGCAGCCAACCCCAGTCCTCTCCCTGGGATCCGACTGAAGCTGGAGCCTCAGCTCCCAGCCCCCACCCATCCCGGTGGGTGAGCAGACAAGCCTCTCGGGCTGGTGAGTGCTGGTTGGCACTGATCTTCTGTACGGGAATCTCTCCGTTTTGTCCTCTGCACCCCTGTTGCTGTGCTCTCCTCTGTGGCTCCAAAGCTCCCACCTTCTGCCCCCCGCAGTCTCCACCCACGAAGGGGCTTCCTAGTGTGTGGGAACCTTTCCTCCTTCACAGCTCCCTCCCTCTGGTGCAGGCCCATCCCTATTCTTTTGTCTCAGTTTTTTCTTTTGCCCTACCCAGGTACGTGGGGAGTTTCTTGCCTTTTGGGAGGTCTGAGGTCTTCTGCCAGCGTTCAGTAGGTGTTCTGTAGGAGTTGTTCCACATGTACATGTATTTCTGATGTATTTGTGGGGAGGAAGGTGATCTCCACATGTTACTCTTCCGCCATCTTCATGCCCACTCTGAAATTTAAATATGTAAACTAGCAAGTCATTTGTAGAGCTCTAAATATCTGAGCGGGGGTGGTATGTACAAAATCACCTGACCTGAACATAGATTTTTATTAAAGAAAAATGTGACATCTTAGAACAGTCCAGTGCAATAGAACTTTGTGTAATAATGGACAAGTTCTATATCTGTGCTGTCCAATGCAGTAGCCACTACTCAGATGTAGCTATAAGAACTGAAATGTGGCTAGTGAGACTGAGGTACTGATTTTTTTATTTTATCTAATTATTATTAATTAAAATTTAAATGTAAATACTTGTGACTAATCACTGTCATATTGGACAGAGAAGTCATAGAAGACAGAAGAGCAGCATGGACATTGTCCATTATCTGGTATGTATATCTCATTATCATCTTGAAAATTTGAAAAATCTATCTTTTAACATTACTGTCACTTCACATAAAATAATTAAGGACAGCAAACATGCTGTTCTTGGGTTTTTCAACTGACATAACCCTGCATTCATTTGCTTGGGAAAGCAAAGGTCAATGCAAAATTCAGGCAAACACATAAGACTAAACTCTAAATATACAACCACAAAATACATAAACATAAATGAATAAAATTAAAAATTAAAACTAGCATATTCTTCTCCCCAGATGTATTATAGTCATAAATTGGATAATTGAGTCTGAAACTCAAGAACTTAAGATATTTACTTGTTGTTTTTAGGCTATATTATATATGCTAGTTCCCCCTTATATAACCTCTAATAATTCTTTATAATCTACTTTTATAGCCCTTATTAAAAATGTAATTATTTTCAATTAACATAAATCTATTAGTATCAACATCAGTAGATACTTAGATTGCTATTGATTTTCCCTCATCTTAGCTAAAATTTAATTTCCATTACATTAGCAAAATATTTTTTCTTACCACCATATCCCGAGTGCCTAGAAGAATGCTGTGACCATATTAGGCACTGAATATTGGCATGCCAAGAATTAACAGAATTGTATTATATGCCATGGATTTCTGTGAATTTCAATTCAGAAGCTATTTTTTCTACCCACAGATGAGACATTCCAAATTTGAACCTTCCTAAAAGCCTTTTGAAATATCATTACAAAAATAAAATTATCATTAATCACTAAGTTTACCTAAATCAAATTATAATAGTAAATACTGTATGTATATTTAATATTATTGTTGTAAAATTCTTTTTTTTCTTAAAGTAGATTTGCTAATTTTCACACTTGTAGTTAGATATTACATGAAAAATATTTTCCTTGGCAAAGAAAAGGCAAATTGTTTATTGGTTTATATAAGTAAAATATTAATAGAATGCTCATTTTAGTTTATGAATTAAAACCAAGATTAATACACATTGGTTACCTCATAGGAAATTTTTTAAAAATTACATTGAAGCAAACTGATGATTTTAATTAATATTTCTGAAATGCCACCTTAAATTTCATAATAAACATTTAATTCTTCCATCAAGATATATTATGGTCTGGATTTGAATAAAAGTTAGTGAATCTAAACACACACAAAAAATCCAAAAAATGCAGAAATATCTTCAAGCAATTCATGAGGAAAAATGTAGCTGTACTTGAGTATTGTACTAGATTTTATGTAAGCAATTATAACACTTTGATAAGTTATAAAAGATAATATGACCATATAATTTCACCATAGATTCTAGTGGTCCCTGAAAACCTGATATTGTTCATTGGTTTCTAACATTTAGGATCTTATTTTAGACACTGGTATGACAAAACAATGAGAAAAAACCCTCAGATGCTCTCCTGTTCTTTCAGGAGAGAGCACATAGATGAGATCTCAATAACTGTTCTTCAGCACATGTCAGCAACTTTTATGTTAAAAAATATATTGGAGAATTAAAATTGTAGTGCGTGGTTATGTGTGCGTGTGTGTGTGTGTGTGTGTGTGTGTGCGCGCGCATGTACGTGTGTACGTAAGGGTTCATAAATCAACCATGTACTAGGAATCTTAAGATCTTCTGATCTTCACAGCCTCCAGTACCTTTCTATCTTATTCATTTCTGTCAAAGTACTACAGGTAACACTGGCTAGAACTGCCCCTGAGAGCCAGTCAACGCTATTCCTCAATCAGCTATCAAGATCACTGATTATCTGTGTAGGGCTCATCTTATTGTAGTTCAGAGAAGGGACTTTAAAAGTTTTTTTATTTTCTATTGATAAATTGGACTTTATCAAAATTATTTGACTATTTTAAAGACTTAAGAGTATGAGACCCTCTGTGTGCTGATAAACAATAGCACTTTAGAGAGCCCAAGCACTTTAAGAATTTTACAGTTTTATATTAATTGAACCACTTCCTTGAGGGTTTTGAGGGAAGCCAGAACCAGAGGAAACTGATTTTAAACATTCCCATAATCTGACTTTATAGGCATAAAGAAAATATAGGTACTATTCCTATAGCTATATTTTCCAATTTGACATTTTGGCATGTTAGTTTCAGTCCATTGTGTGTGCTCATTAAAAAAAAAAATTCGAAGTTCAATAACATTGTTCTGTTAATCTCCAAGAAAACGTCTTTCTTTTTTTTTTTGGCCAGGCCTCACAGCTTGCAGGATCTTAGTTCTCCGACCAGGGATTGAACCTGGGCCCCGGCAGTGAAATCACCGAGTCCTAACCACTGGACCACCAGGGAATTCCCAAAAATTTCATTTTTAACACCTGTTTCTATAGGGCAAAAAAAAGAAAGTCTATGTATTTTACACAAGGTTTTATTCTTATCAGAGTTTGCATATTTTCTCCCTCTGCCAAAGTTACAAAGTTATTAGCTGTATTTATTAGATGTGATATATGCACTTTTGTCTTAGATGAATATTTTATACTTGATTGTTACTTCTGGTGGTGAAAAGGTGTCCTAGACAACTGAAATCTACAGTAAGATATTTTAATTCATTTGGAGTAACCATTGTTAATTCACTTATAAGTTCATTCACCATGTGAAACTTAGTGATAATTCTTTTTAAAATTCTACATACTTCTTCCTTTTGAAATCTTTAATAGTTCACATAAATGTTACATTTATCACCATAAAATGCTATGACCTGAAAAGCACTTAGAACATCTTCTAGCACCACTCTAATTTCACAAATGTGTAGAGGTGTTAAGCATCTTGTTTGTGGTGACAATATTAGTTATAGACGAAGCTGGGACTTAGAATTCAAGTCTCTGGCACTTATTTCTGAGTTGAGCCTATGTCATATGACTTCAAGGAATTGAAAACTGGTCTCATTAAATAATAACATAAGCTAAAATGTTTCCTTCTATGTTTTCCAGGGTCAAAGTATTTTTGGGCTTGATGTTATTGAAACACCAGAAGGAGAGAAGATGCCACAATTGATAGTTCAACAGGAGTTAGATAGGGAAGAGAAAGATACATATGTAATGAAAGTAAAGGTTGAAGATGGTGGCTTTCCTCAAAGATCCAGTACTGCCATTTTGCAAGTCAGTGTTGCTGATACAAACGACAACCGCCCAGTCTTCAAGGAGGATGAGATTGAAGTCAGTATACCAGAAAATGCTCCTGTAGGTACTTCAGTGACACAACTTCATGCCACAGATGCCGACATAGGTGAAAATGCCAGGATTCACTTCTATTTCAGCAATCTAGTATCCAACATGGCCAAGAGGCTATTTCACCTCAACTCCACCACTGGACTTATCACAATCAAAGAACCACTGGATAGGGAGGAATCACCAAACCACAGGTTACTGGTTTTGGCAAGTGATGGTGGATTGATACCAGCAAGAGCAATGGTGCTAGTAAATGTTACAGATGTCAATGATAATGTCCCATCAATTGACATAAGATATATCATCAATCCAATCAATGGCACTGTGGTTCTTTCAGAAAATGCTCCACTCAACACCAAAATTGCTCTCATAACTGTTACAGATAAGGATGCTGACCATAATGGTAGGGTGACGTGCTTTACAGATCATGAAGTCCCTTTCAGATTGAGGCCAGTATTCAGTAATCAGTTCCTCCTAGAGACTGCTGCATATCTTGACTATGAGTCCACAAGAGAATATGCCATTAAATTACTGGCTGCAGATGCTGGCAAACCTCCTTTGAATCAATCATCCATGCTCCTCATCAAAGTAAAAGATGAAAATGACAATGCTCCAGTTTTCACTCAGCCTTTCATAAGTCTTTCTGTTCCTGAGAATAACTCTCCTGGCACCCAGTTGACAAAAATAAGTGCAACAGATGCAGACACAGGGCATAATGCTGAGATAAACTACCTGCTTGGCATTGATGCTCCATCTGAATTCAACCTGGATCATCGTACAGGCATTCTGACGGCAGTGAAGAAACTGGATAGAGAAAAACAGGAAAAATATTCATTCACGGTTCTGGCAAAAGATAACGGGATGCCACCTTTAATAACCAATGCCACAGTCTTAGTGACTGTTCTTGATCAGAATGACAACAGTCCAATTTTCACTCACAATGAGTACAACTTCTATGTCCCAGAAAACCTTCCAAGACATGGCACAGTAGGACTAATCACTGTAACTGATCCTGATTATGGAGAAAATTCTGCAGTCACTCTTTCCATTTTAGATGCAAATGATGACTTCACCATTGATCCACAGACTGGTGTCATCCGACCGAATATTTCCTTTGATAGAGAAAAACAAGAATCTTATACTTTCTATGTAAAGGCTGAGGATGGTGGTAGGGTATCACGTTCTTCAACTGCCAAAGTCACCATAAATGTGGTTGATGTCAATGACAACAAACCAGTTTTTGTTGTCCCTTCTTCGAACTACTCCTTTGAATTGGTTCTGCCATCCACTAATCCAGGCACAGTGGTCTACACGGTAGTTGCTGTTGACAATGACACTGGCATGAATGCAGAGCTTCATTACAGCATTGTAGGAGGAAACACAAAAGGTCTTTTTATGATTGACCAAGCAACAGGCAACATTACACTGAAGGAGAAATGTGTCCTTGCAGACCTTGGTTTACACAAACTGGTAGTCAAAGCTAAGGACTTAGGACAACCTGATTCTCTCTTCAATGTTGTAAATGTTAATCTATTTGTGAATGAGTCAGTGACCAATGCTACACTGATTTATGAATTGGTGCGCAAAAACATTGAAACACCAGTGACCCAAAATATTGAGACAGCTGACACATCCTCACCATCCAGTGACTATGTCAAGATCGTGGTTGCCATTGTTGCAGGCACAATAACTGTCATCCTTGTTATTTTCATCACTGCTGTAGTAAGATGCCGCCAATCACCACACCTTAAGGCTGCTCAGAAAAACAAGCAGAATTCCGAATGGGTTACTCCAAACCCAGAAAACAGGCAGATGATAATGATGAAGAAAAAGAAGAAGAAGAAGAAGAAGCATACCCCTAAGAACTTGCTGCTTAACTTTGTTACTATTGAAGAAACTAAGGCAGATGATGCGGACAATGATGGAAACAGCGTCACACTAGACCTTCCCATTGAACTGGAAGAGCAAACCATGGGCAAGTACAACTGGGGCACTACACCTACAACTTTCAAGCCTGACAGCCCTGATTTGGCCCGGCACTACAAATCTGCCTCTCCACAGCCTGCCTTCCAGATCCAGCCGGAAACTCCCCTGAATTCGAAGCACCACATCATCCAGGAACTGCCTCTTGATAACACCTTTGTGGGCTGCGATTCCATCTCCAAGTGTTCCTCCAGCAGTTCTGATCCCTACAGCGTTTCTGAGTGCAGCTATCCAGTGACAACTTTCAAGACACCTGTGTCTGTACACACCAGACCGGTAGGTAATCCAACTTTCTAAGTAACCTTTCTAACTTTATTTTTTTTAATTATTTTCAATTATTACAGAATCTACTGACTCAACATGGGATCAAAATGATCATATTCTGCAGAAGTATCTGAATAAATATATGGATTCATTTTAAGTTTGGTAGAAAATCAGAACAAAATGACTCCTGATTGGAGGAAAATTGGGTGAGGAATGATGATTATAATAGGGACAGTGTTGTCTGTAGATGGCAGTATGACGCTTCTTGCTAGAGAATATACTGGAAAAACTCCAAAATAAAAGGTCATGGCACTATCCTCAGTACAATTGTGTGCATGAGGATCAAAACAGTCATGGCTAGATACATCACAGTAAAGCCTTTTGGAATGTGATAAGCAGGTCTTAATACTTAATGGTATTGAGACTTTCAGGTTCACTTGGGAAAATCTGTGTCTACCCAAGATAATCAAATAGCATCAAGATATCCTCCCTACCCACCATTCCCCCAAACCCCCACAATGAAAAGAGTGTCATTTTCAGATTAGGAACTCACCATTTTTCTGGTTCATAAATCTGTATTAACACAATGTAGCAAGAATGGGATTAGGAAAATGAAGTCACGCTACTCACTCTCACCTTCAAGCCAGAGAATGAAATATATATGAGATCTCTACTTTAGATATCCATTTGAGTATTTGCATATTCATGCAAGGTATTAAGAACCCTTCAGGAGACATATTAAGAGATAATGAGTTTTGGAAAATGAAATATGATTGCTTTCTCTAATGGGCCTGAAGGAAACTATGCATATATTAAGACCCAAGATATCTGTATACAATAATTTAAAAACCAATAAATTTATGAAAACAAGAGTTTATATAGTCTTTTTTATCTGTATTCCATGGAGAAATGAATAAAAATGTATCTAGAAATTCATAACTAAATTAAATGATTTAAGTATTTTTATTTCCTTAATAAAGTCAAGTGATAGAATTTATCTACATTTTTTTCTCTAGAAGTCATGCAGCATGTTGATTTTATTATTTTGTCTGTGTTACTCTTAAGAAGGTCTTCATATCAGTTTCAGTGAATAAAGCTTTTGAAAACCTATTTAGGCTTAATTAAATAGTAGTAATGTGAAAGTCAGAATAGGTTTCTTCTCACCAAAGTTAGAGATATTAAAGAAGTCTATCAGGATTCAAAATAACAATGAAAATAATTTACCATAATTTAGGAAATGCTTTTAAGAATTGAGGTCACTCATGGATTTGCATAGTTAAATTATACAATAACGTTAACCTTTCTCTCTTAATCACACAGTGAAAGTAAGATACTAATTCAGTTGTGGGTGCATTTTTGTTACAATAGGTTCATAATTATGCTATCGCAAATGGTAAAATAGAACCCTACTCTCTTTGTGGAGAGTTTCTGTTATGCTTTGAATGAGTTTATAGGGCAGTGGTTATTTCTACAGTTCACATGAGCCCCATGGTTTCTGACCAAGGTGGATCTTAAATGGGTGGCAAACATAACAGATGCCTAATATCATCATGGTATGTTTTTGTTTTTATTTAACTATTAAAAAGGGTGCTCTCATTTTCTAATTCTCATTGCTATCATTTGGTTTTTTGGAAACATTTCTCAACAGAAAAGTATTCTTTATGAATAGCACTTTATGTGTGTTGTATATCCTAATAGCACTTTTCCCAGGGCTAAATTTGTGACTCACTTAAAAATCTATACAAAGGGTGGGGTTTGTGAATTACTTTTGCAGAGCATCATTTTTAATAGATTGGCTTGTGAAGTTAGTTAGAAGAGCAAATTCTGGTTTCAACTGTTTTTGAAAGCATGGAGATGTTTTAAGAGCGAGACTTATTTTACATGAGGACATGAACATACAGTAAGTAAGGCATAGATGAAGGAAAAAATTGAAGTGTTTTCCAAATATCTTCCTCTTTTATTGTTTTTTTTTTTTTGATATTTTGTAATCCTGAGAAAGTCAATAAAATTAATAACTTTTTCATTCAGGTATTTTATTTTATTTAGCTAAGAAGTCTTTTCCTAAACACAGAACAATAACTTCATGAGATAGGCAAAATAAGGAAAGTAAATGCTAATAAGAATAAATTCTTGGTTATCATTTGGTTTTTATTAGCTAAAAGGAGTATCTTAGAATCAATGAGTTTTCAGATGACTTATTCTATTTTTTCTCATCTTAAAAAAAATAGGTAAACTGTATATTTTATGTCATTGGTTCACAGATGTTTCAGATTAATTACTAAATATATTCTGGACATGAATTGGTGAACTTAAGTAGACTAATGTGATACTAAAAATAATTTGAATCCTTGTATTTTGTGCTACATTGCAATGTTCTTCACCCTTTCTGTATACGCTTCAATTTCTGATTAATGCCAGGAGAGGCATCTTATATTCACTGATGTTGCAGAATGCTAAAAAGTTAAGTGAGCACTGAAAAAGAACTCATGTATTTATAAAAATTCAAATACAGTAGGTGTCTTCTTTTTAAAGAAACATCATACATAATGGGGAAAAGTGTCAGCCAGTAAAATAAAAATTCATTGTTCCTTAAGGAAATTCTGACAGTGGAATAAAATATTACTGTTATCAGAAGGCAGAATTATATTCAATTGATTTTAAACAAAGTGAGAAATATATTTTCAAAAGGAGGGTTTAGGGTGATATTTATGTTTAGTTCATTACTCATCTGAATAGAAATATGAAAGTGAAGAAATTAAATGGTTCTAGGAGGCAGTAAGATATAAGGGGATTTATAAATAATTTCATGTTTTTAAAAAGGGAATCAAATATTTTCTATAGTTTTTTTCCTGACTCTTGTTCTGAAAAAATATGGAACATTCGTTAGATAGAAATGTATCTATTGCACAAAACCATTTATATCTGGGGAATATGAGGATCCTCTTTGATATAAATTTTTACAAGTATTCTGGAAGGCATTTTTGTATGCATATATTATAGTAGAAATTAAAACATGAAATTTAAAAGATGATCTTACAGTGTATTTTATATCAACGTCTTTCAGAGCAAGCAGATAGTGTTTGCTGCGATTCTAGGAAAACAATAAGAATAATCATTTTAGAATCAATTTTGATAATTTTTGTATAAAAGAGATACAATGCCAAAACGAAATCTTGCTTAACACAGTTCTCCCATTAAAATATTGTGAAGACTATACATTTGAAAAATAGGGGAACAAAAATTAACTTATTATTTTGAAAGGGCCTTCTGTGTACAAGTCACTGTATTAGTCATGTATTTGAGGTACTTCATTTCAAAAAGAAATAATTCATGGTTACATGAGTGTAGGTATTATACATGGATTCAAAATGGTAAGAGGAGTCTGAGTTAGCTTGGAATAGGCTTGGTATTTACTACTGTTACATTCCATAACCTTGATATTGTGCATCTGTATTTTAGCAATGTGAATTTTAGCCATGTAGCATGCTTGGCAACTAAGACTCCTAGAACACAACCATCTGATTTTGATAACATGTTATTTTTCTTGTCCTAGACTGATTCCAGGACATCAACTATTGAAATCTACAGTGAGATATAACTTTCTAGGAACAACATAATTCTATTCCCCTTCCAAAAAACTCCAATGATTTGTGATTTCAAAATTTGGCTAAGATCATTTATCTTGTAATCTGGATTTCCCACTATAAAAGCAAGCAAAACAAAAACCACCTTAAAAATTATGTCCCACTGAACACCATGCTTACTTTAGCTGTAATCTTGCAATCGAAATTTTAAATTTGTGGAAGGAACAGTGCAGTGTGATAAAAAAAAGTTTTATCATGCTGTTTCTCGATTTGCTTCCTCTGAATGCCAACAAGTGTGATGTAATATAATGTGTCTTGATGTACAAACTGATGGTTAATGTATCAATCATGAAACATGGAATTACTTGCCCTGTCTGATTGCTGAAGAATTTAAACATCATCTCCGGGAGTTTGGAAGTGAAGCTGAACTATCCAAGCTACCCTCTGAAAGGTATCCAAGGGCAATAGATTTCCTTTAATATCAAAAATACAAACAGCAACAACAAAAAAAACACTTAAGATCATTTTTTGGAAAATATTCACTACTATAGTGTTGTTGAGAAAATAATTATAATTATCCATCACTCTGCTGAAAAGTTAGATGATATAAAATAATTTTAATGGGTTTTTATGTTGATTGTAATCATGTTGTTCCACTACTTTAATCATTAAAAAATTATTTTTGTTGTAATCATGTTTCTTTTTTTCTATAAATACTGAAAAAGAAAGAAGTTTTTCTTTTCTATTTTTATGTATCAAAAGAAGAATGTAAAGTTCTTTATACTCCCTGATATTTTGGGGAAAAAAAGTACTGATGTTTGTTATATAGTGAAATGTAATTCCGTTCATATGTAAGTAGAGACAAGGATTTAAATAGGATATTTTGAAAGATTTTATCTTAATTTTGAAACTACCTAGGAAAATATAAGCTACTAGAGTCAAACAGCTAAATAGATCTACATAATATCTCTGGCATTAAATTACTGAATATATTTCATTGCTTTGAGTAATTTGGCCTTTAACTCATTCTTCACAATATGTTGATTAATCAATTTCCTACACAAATGACTAAATGCCTCAAATTTGGGGTACATTAAATTTATTGAGGAAGGAATGATGTGTCCCAATTTTACATTGTATTCTTTAGGCTGCTTATGACTTACTAACAGTACTAACAGAATTTTTTTAAAAGCGTGATTTCTTGGGGTTAAAAGGGAGTATAAAGGACCTTTATAATCACGACATAACATATGTTTCCTGGATTCTCATTCAAATGCTTCATTGTGTATCATTTTACCTTGCAAAGTGTGGATAGGATTTGGTCTATTATGTATGTGCATTAAATTAGTGTATTATTTGAAGTGTTCCTTGGTGTAAAGGTATTTAGAAGAGACTTATGCTCTATTTAGCATTTCAAATTAGTGTAATTCTTGGATATTTAATATATAGGCAATATTTTTAAAAGATTTCTGTTAAAATTTAGCATTCCCATTTACTCAGTACAGAATCTCTGGTACCTCCAATAATGTCAAGTTCCTTAAACATGCTTGCTATCTGGCTTTTTAAACATTACTTAGTTAATTATAATGACTGTAAGTGTAACTGTTTTACTGGTAATGAGAAATGTCATGTAAATTACGATATTGTATTACATACTTATAAACAACTATTGTAGCAAAATACTTAAAATTAAAATTTACCTTTGTGAAAGTTATTCATATAGGGTAACTTTATAATCTCTCCCCTATTTCTTCCTGATAAACTAAATATTTCAGTTTAATTTCAAGGAATGTCAAAATTGAGCCAACTTATTATACCTCTAGAGTCAGTGCCCTGCAGGTACCAAGACGTACTAAGAGTAGGAGTTTCCAAAATCCATAGTCTCACTTAACTGTGAAAAAAATTATGATGCCCAAGAAAATGAATCAATACTTCACATGTCCCATGATAAACTAGTGTGGCTTCATGACCATTTGTATATGTAATTATTATATAAATGCATTTTAAGTGCTTGTGTCATGACCACCTTGGTCTCTGGTTTTCCACACATTCTGTGAGCTAGAGGAGAATACTTCATTTTTCTTCTACTTCAGCGACCCTTTCCTTTAGGCCTGTGATAAGGAAAACTCCTAATCACTCCTTTGTATATATGAAGATGAAAATGTCTTGAAACAGTTACCCAGAATCTCTTTTAAAAATTCCTCAGTATTTTTATGGGGGTCATCTTTGCAGAAGATGAAAATAGAAACTTTATTTTTAAAGCTGCAAGTGATTCCGTCTCTCAGAATATAATTTCTGTGAGAAAGGAACTTCTCAATTGATTTCTTTCCTGCTCTTTGAGGCTAAAATATTTACCCGTATAAACCAATGATGATTGAGATTTAACTGTATCTAAACTTCAGCCATAGATGAAAATGGATTCTGCTTTTGATTATTAACTATCCTTGATCTGTCCTTTGCTTATGCTTGAGGAAATAATATTAACATTTGAGAATAGTATGGACGGCATTGAAACTAATTTTCCACAAAAGCCAGAGAGGACAAAACTATGTATTTTCCTCTTGGTTCCTTCTTATCAGTTGATTTGATGATACTTTTAATTTAATTATTGGTGTTATTACATGTTTGGCTTACAAGGTCTCAGATATCTTCCCATCTCTTGTGTTGGTATTAATGGACTCCTAGAATATTCTCAATGAAGTGTCCTTGATGGTCTCTCTTGTTCTTATTCTAGTCAGTGAATAGAGAAAGCAAATCTTAAGACTAGTCATCAAAGAAACTTTTAGGGATTACCTAATCGATTAACTACAATGTGCTGTATACTGTATACTTTCATCCCTGCAAACACTCAAAGGAGTATTACTTTCTTTTGATTAAAATCCAAAGTGTATAAATTGAAAACAATTGCTGAAATACATTTCCTCATTTTACATTAAATATAAAAGTTTATTTTTAGAAGTAGGGTATTCAAGCTATTACATTTCTTAAGTTATTTTTATTTTCAATGATTTACATTGAAAATTTTATAGAACAGTTTTAATTCTATCCATTAATTAATCTTTTATGTATACTTCTGTTTTCTCTGCTGACCATCCTGTTCACATTATCAATGTGAACACATATACTTTAGAATAATTTTTAAAAGCTGAACTTATATTCAATCAATCATTATTTCATACAATATTTACTAATCCTTTCATTTCAACACAAAACAATGCTGCCACATTTTACAATTTTGTCACCTGCACTCTTCACTGTTTAATTAGATTTTGTAAGTGTCCGTCTAGCTAGGTGTGATTTGAAGCCTGATCTCAACAGAAGTGCTACAGGACAAGCAGAGCTTAAGTAATCTTATATGAACTTAATCTACACTGTGTAAATGCTTCCTATAGGTGCTCTTGTGTAATAGACTTTTTTCTTTAGGTTTTGCTTAGTTTCTGTCTATTTTTATTGTTTAGATTTAGGTTTCTAGCATATTCAAAGGTGCTGTGATAATATAAAGCTGTATGTGTTGTATATAATTATTACTTTTAAAAAGAACTAATGTTCAATTTGTTTTTTCGTGCATTATGTGTGTTCATACATAACATCCGTGGTTTTATGTGATATTTAGAATTAGGAGTGGACTTTTTAAAATTGTAGAGTAGTCATAGGCCTTTATTTTTATTGAACAATGCAATATACATTTGTTGTAGAAAATTCAGGAAATTGTAGATAGATTTTAACTGTATCTATGACAATTTGATGAAGAATTTTAAAACTATTTGTTTTTACTTCAGGCTATACCAGTAAGTTTTTCTTTATAATTTACTTAGTAATTCTGTTTAACCTTTGGAAGTGGTGCACTTTAAAATTACAGAAGTATTCTGCTCTTTTTATATTATAAACTATACATGCAGGATTTTTTACACATAGTGGTAATTGACTTAATTATTACGCATATTGTTTATTTTTATAGATGTATGATTAGACAAATTTATGAAATAATTGAGTCTGATTAGTTGATAGTAAACTAAAGAGGCATACTATATATCTCCACCATGAGACTAATCTGCCCTCAGTGAAAATATCAAGTCATGATGAAAAAGCTTTTCCGTTAAAAAGAATGCCATCTAAATATCTGCCAAAATTTCCCTTAGAATGAACAACCAAGTTATCCATTATAATTATTTCTAAAAAGCCTCGTAACCAACTCTTACCTTTTTCAAATTCTAGATATTCTCAATTAAAATTTTATTAACTCTCCCATTTCAAGTGATTAATTATATTTAATTATCCACACATACACTGGTACTATCCAATTAGGAGTAAATCTTTTTCTGTGAAGTGAAAAAAATCACATTCCATTAGGTTTCAGATAGTCAAATTGACATAATAATGGAAATGAAGTACTTCAATGAATATTCTAGACATATATGCACTTTTCTCTCTTGTCCTGGAGCCTTATATTTATTAATTATTCACTGATTTACTTCACAAATGTTATTCTCTTAGAAATGCACTTTAAAAGCATTTTCATTTTTTGTCTTAACACTTGGTAAAAACGTTAGATAACAAAATAATACTTTCATTAGATACTTAGAGAAAATTTGAATAATACCACTTTTACTCTCTTTGGTGGTAGTAGAAGTAAACAAATGTGCAACACTGGTGAAAAATATTATTTTCAGAAGTCTGCAAAATAAACTTTAAAATGTATTTACTCATCTTACTACATATCAGTTTTAACCTCAGATTCAAAATCAACACAGACCACTATTTCAATGATACTTTAAACAGAATTGCTCATAAACACTATCACCTTACACAAAAATGTTTCCTGTAATTCAAGTATACAGCTCAAATAGTTGTTCAGTGTCACAACCTCGAAGTAATTAAACAGACACACACACACACACACACACAAGAACAAACTTGATCAGCTCTTTTGGTATGTAAACACAGACCTAGTCTCATATTCAGGGTGGGAAAAAACACACAAAAATGGAATTGCATGGATGCTGGAAAACTAATTTATGAACTCCTAAATGAGAGATTATATTTCATTACCAATTTTATTTATTTGATCACTCATTCAGAACTATGTATTGGGTGCCTTTTTTGTAGATAATTATATACATTATTTATGATGTTCAGATTGAATAAGTACATATTTTTCACACAAATATAGTTATTCAAGAGAAGGTGCTGAGTTCTCTTCCAGATAGGTATCGTAGTTTTGTCTACGTGATACTAAAACATCTGGAGGCAAAATACAATTTTTCACTGAATATGGGGATATTTTGTCTACCTGACAAAATTGACTCCATAAAGACGCAGACTTTATCTAGTACTACAAAATGATATTATAATAGTTTCATTTTAGATAGGAAAAAAGAATTTGACATGCTATATAAAGTTAACATTATCTGAACTAGAGCAATTGATAACATTTAACAACAAAATTCTACATGGTGCTACAATTCAACTTTACATATATAAATTTGAGTTGTTTGTAAGACTATACACACATTTATTTCAAGACGCATACACACTGTAGAAATGATGAGGTACATAGAATTAAGTCATTTTAGGTGTGAGACTTAAAAGACAACCATACCAAACTCTTAAAATTAAGAGACCTAATTTTGAGTCTAGAGGAAAATTCATTTTAATTTGATGTTTATGTAATTCTAAAACAGTGGGATTAAAATGGGTTAGGGTATATATAAGCATACATATGTTTGTGTATATGTGTGTATATTTATGTTTTTCAAATTTCTAGCAGAATAAAGTAATATAAACTTTAAACTAAAGACAACTTGTTCAAAGATCATACATCTATATTTACAATGTTATTCTCTGTTCTTTTAAACTCATGCCTCACTTCCAAACTTTAATCATCCTTTATCCCTTATATCACCCTACATAGCACCTTTTATTTAAAAAAACTCTTGCCACATTCAGTGCATTCTGAATATGTGCTCATGTGTTTTTTACTTTCAAATTATTTTACCTCTAATGTAACTGCAGTACTTCTTTTCATAAAGTTTCCCTGTTTTCTGAAGGATCACAGATCCAGTAACATTAAATTATAAATTAAAAATTAAACTATTGTTCCTATCTAATTACCAGTGTAGATTCTACTTCTCTTCCACACAAAAAAGCTAAGATAAATTTGCCTTCAGTAATAGTCAACTTCTGCTCAGTTGGCATAACTAAAACATATGTAAAAGAATCCATTAAAATAATTATTTTTATTTGCATGAATACCTTATTTAATTTTAATACCTCTGAAACCAAAACAGAGATAAGTAATTCTCTGTTAGTGCTCTGTACAATGTCAGATTTTCAGTTTCATAAGTCTGCAGCTTTGTGGGTTTATGTTTCCATCAAAGGCTAAGATATGGATTTGCCATAATCATATACATGCATACCTACTTATCTATGTATGTGTATACACACATACACTTTTATAAACAGCTTGGTGTGAACTATGGATTGACGTAAATCATGGAAATATTTGTGAGGATAGATTCGGTTTTTAGATTGGGTAATGTGTACAATTTATTATCATTTCTGGTTTTGAGTGGCGCTAGTACTGCGAACTGCCATTGAAGAAAAGCTGTGTAAAGTAACATTAAAATTGTGAAGATTTAAAATACAAGAGCAGTCACAAACAGTCACTCTTAAAATTTTGTTTTTGCTTTGTTATTTGTAGCTGTAATTTTAAAAAAGAATAAACAGGTTTTTGTGTGAATATGTTAGAGTGAATATTATAGGGCATCTTTCAACTGGAATACATGTAGTTACTAACACTGGTTGTATTTGATGTATTTTCAGTGCATAAAGTGTGTGTAATCTGTATTAAGTGAAATACCTATAAATAAAGTTATTTCTGCATTGCAATAACATATCTTCTGATATTTTTTGAAGCGCTTGTTGTCATCAGGGGCTACCAATTTCATTAACATCATCAAGGATCCTAAAATAATTTTTAGCACACTAACATCCTACAATTTCATGGTATAATTCATTATCTGTGTTGTGTTAACCAGAACTTTATATATTGGCATTCCTGATCACTAACATTGAGAGATAACTGGTCCAAAGCAATGAAGTGGATTGAAGTGACTCATATTCAACTAAAGTTTTAGTTTTGTGCATTTTATTGTACTCAAATTCTTTGAATATTGGTAATATGGTACCACTTATTAACTATTGTTTTTCATAAAACATGCTATAGATAATGGAGTTTACCATGAGTTCAAATGAGATGAATTAAATATTTCTTAAACTCCTGCTATGAGCAAAGCAATGTAGAGAATGATGGTGGTTATGGTGAAGGATGGGGTATTAAGGGGTAGAGATGTGGGACAATCAAGGTTCTCCCCTGGTTTCTATTAGTGTAAAAAGCCTTTTACCCAACAAGTTTAATTGAAAGTATGTTAAAAAAAAAAAAAACTTTCAGCTTTTCTATTGCAGAAAATCCCTGACTATATAAGGTTTACAAAAAGAAAAAAAATTAAAAGTTTTATCATAATAATTAGGAGGGTGTGTTTGCGTGTGTGTGTGTGTGTGTGTGTGTGCACATGTGTGTGTGAATATAGCTAGTAGAGTATCTTACAGGTATGTATTAGGTATTCATTCCAAAGTTCTTGAAATCTGAACTGAGCAAGCATATACTTAACCCATTTTAGGAAGCACCTTAAAGTCACACTTTCCCGAATCACATCCAAATAACAACAAAATACTGTTGATCTTGCCTCTAAAATACCTCAGACATTTCTCCCTTTACACTTACTTATTCAGGTCTTCATCACAAGTTACTGGTTCCACTACTAATAGGTTGTCCTGCTTCCTAGTTTCATTTGTCCAATTTATTTTCTACCCTGTACCCAGAACACTTCTTAAAACACAGATCTGATCAAGTGAAGCCTATGAGAGAAAAGCTTCTGAGTCTTTCCCCATGGCATATAGGATAAAACCTTAATTACTCTATTTTTCAAGGATTTTACAATTTTAATCAGGTCTCCTTGCTCATCCTTATCTCCTACTACTCCATGCACCCCACATTTTTGTCTCACCTACTACTTCTTGTTCCTTGAATATTTCATGCACTTTAATACTTCCATAAATCTGAACAATTTACCAGAATTACATTAAGCATTTTCTTTGGTTAAGATTCTGTGAGGACAACAAAAATAACTAAGCCATGGTCAGTGAAGTAGAAGTGTAATTGTGGAGATAATGTAAGAAAACATACTTTTAATAGCAGAGAGAATATGATAAAAAAAAATGAAAGAATGCTACCTGTGATTTTATTAAAAATGAAAGAAGCCTGGATGGTACCCTTTTCTTCAACATCTTATCTGTTTCTTAACATTAACCTTACATAATTCTTGTGAAATGAAAAGCCTCAACAAATGGCTAGGTCATATAGCTCTTCAAACAGTAGTTGCCGGAAACTATTTCCAGAAAATTGATGTTACATCATTTTTCTTCATTAATCTTAGAAAGATTTTTAAATATTTACCTCAGATACTTTGATTCTTGTTACATTTCCCGTCCATGAGTTGCACTTAAAATAAAAACTATCAACGGAAAATTTTAACCCATTTGTTCATCTTAGTATGAACATATACCAGAGAACCACATACTGCTTTTAGGCATTTTGGCAAAAGGAGCATCTCAATGTGACATTTCTTATAAATATGGCAAGAAAAATGTGTTCTTGTCCTCAATAGAGGAACTTTTTCCATGGTGAATGGTAACATATAGATACTGAGAACTCTGGTTAAAATGTGCTGTCTATACATAAAATCTGTCACTGAAGTACTGAGATGAAATGGTCATCCCAGATAGAAATCATTTTATCCCTTTCCCCCCATACTGAAAGTCAAAATTATCAAATTTGTGAAAACAGGACAGATGGAGAAACCATGGGATATCAAATGTAGATAACATCCAAATTATAACATGGTAGAGCTACCCTGAAAATTCAGAAACCACATATCCCCTCTCCAAATTGAGAGTGTATTACACACACATGCACACACACACACACACGTATATCTTTAAGGAATGCACTTCTTGGCACACATACTGAAAGCAAATACACCACCTGCTTCCTAGAAATAGATGAAAATAAACCACATAGTTCTTAAATTAGCCCTTTTTTTCTTTTGTTCTTATTATGATAGAAAAAAATCTTTCTAAATTGCATGCAGGAAACATCCTTGGAGACTGAGGTTTTGTTTTGGTTAGTTTTTCTTATATATATATATATATATATATATATATATATATTTATTTATTTTTGCTAAGCAGTCATATCAGGATGCTGGAATGCCAGCATTACTATAAAACATTTCCATACTACATGATGATAGTTTACAAAAATTCATTACTTATTTCACCTCTTTGTGTAAAGGGAATGAACGTCATCATTAGTAGGGAAATAATGTTTCTTTAGCTCAGTTATAATTATTGAGTTTTCCAACTATCCCAGATAAAATAAAAGCTATTACTAACATTCTTAAAGTCAGTGGCTATTTTCTTCAGTACATTACCCCTTGGGAATATAGGGCCACTCTAAAGGGGTAATGAAGTTGGAAGATTGGATAGAACGACAAGGCTAAGGACTCAATAACATGAAAACCTTGCAAGAGTAACACATTGCCACATTTCTAGTGAACAAACTTCCCCTTCATATTTGTGTGGTTTTTAATATATTTTTGAAGTGCTTCTATCACAGCAGTGGGAAAATTATTATTCATAAACTACACCCTCACTTATTCTTTTTTCATCTGATAGAGCCAAAAAGTATTTTTTACTCTGATTTATTTCTTGGGAACAATCCTATCTAAAATCAATCTAACTGAAAAATTACCATAGCTATATGCCAAATCTGTCTTAACTATATTCCTACCGCAACTGTCTTTGCGCTTGTGTGTGAAATATTAAATTTCATGGTGCATTTTGCTTTTCATGGAGAAAAATTCCATATCCATTCTCCTAACTCTGATAATAGAGTTGTCAACATTCCCTTTCTTCTTCAAGTTGGTCTGGCTTGTGAAATGTGTTAAAACCCCAGGTTGACTATCACATACGGGCATGGGAAGTATTGGACCTGCTGAGAGAGACTTGCCCTCTTAACACACAAAGGAAATATGCTGTAGATCAGTCCTCTCTATTCTCTGGGCAACTTTTGTGGTCCCATGTTCAGATAGGAACATGCGCCTTGTCTCTTTTTCTAATCTCTGTCAATCCAATAAGAGAAAAAGCCTCAGTTACTTAGATATGTTCTGGACTAGGTGGCCCTTTCTCCCCTGGAAAATAAGTCTCTGACCATCCCGTCCTTATAATACGTTTTTGTAACTCTTAGTAAAATCACTCTTTGATGTACTTCAGTCAAATCACCTGAACACTCTCATTCCCTGAGCAGTGATCACTGCACTCGTTACAATGAAAATATGCACTGTATGGAGAGTAAAGTTTACCCACCATAACCTGCTATTCTGAAATTACATTTTTCATGCTGAAAGAAGTATAGTTTGCATAGCTAAAGCAACAAGGTGTTTGAATCTGTGAAAAAGAGACTGAGACACAGGGAGATGGTACTAGTGCTGAAAAAAACAAAAGCCTAACAGGAAAAGAGAAAGAGGTGGTAGGAGCCAAAAGGTTAAAACCATGGCTTTCTCCAGGTCGTCCTCATTCACTCAACCATTAGATAGTGATTGAGTACATACTTTGGATAAGGCCTTACTACAAAGTTAGGTTATGCCTGAACTTGGCCTTAGGGGAAGTAGTCCAACAATAGAAGCTGTGTATGCAAATGATGGTTACCAGGTGGTCCACAAAACCAGTACTCTTACAGATGGGACTAAATTAAAATTTTAAAGGTACATCTAATTTTTTCCAGGAAAATAACTGTTAGATCAGAAAACTTCGTGTTAACTGGTTAACTGGTGTTAATAGTGTTGACTGAGGTAGAGATATAGCTACTTCTCCAAGTCAATCTAACTGGTTAATTTAATCATGAGAAATTTGTTCAGCATATACATTCACAAAGAAAGTACTTTTTCTGACTTTTTAAACTTTCTCTTTTATCCATTTGTTATAGAATTTGAAATTTTAATATTTGGTTCATGTCAATGTGAACTAAGTATTGGGTCATATAGCTAACTGAGCATTTCTTTTTTTTTTTTTTACATCTTTATTGGCGTATAATTGCTTTACAATGGTGTGTTAGTTTCTGCTTTATAACAAAGTGAATCAGCTATACATAAACATATATCCCCATATCTCCTTCCTCTTGCATCTCCCTCCCATCCTCCTTATCCCACCCCTCTAGGTGATCACAAAGCACCAAGCTGATCTCCCTGTGCTATGCAGCTGCTTCCCACTAGCTATTTTACATTTGGTAGTATATATATATGTCCATGTCACTATCTCACTTCGTCCCAGCTTACCCTTCCCCCTCCCCCTGTCCTCAAGTCCATTCTCTACGTCTGCATCTTTATTCCTGTCCTGACCTTAGGTTCTTCAGAACTTTTTTTTTTTTTTTTAGATTCCATATATATGTGTTAGCATACGGTATTTGTTTTTCTCTTTCTGACTTACTTCACTCTGTATGACAGACTTTAGGCCCATCCACCTCACTACAAATAACTCAGTTTCATTTCTTTTTATAGTTGAGTAATATTCCATCATATATATGTGCCACATCTTCTTTATCCATTCATCTGTCAATGGGCACTTAGGTTGCTTCCATGTCCTGGTTATTGTAAATAGAGCTTCAATGAACATTGTGGTACATGACTCTTTTTGAATTATGGTTCCTCAGGGTATATGCCCAGTAGTGGGATTGCTGGGTCATATGGTAGTTCTATTTTTAGTTTTTTAAATAACCTCCATACTGTTCTCCATAGTGGCTGTATCAATTTACATTCCCACCAACAGTGCAAGAGGATTTCCTTTTCTCCACATCCTATCCAGCATTTATTGTTTGTAGATTTTTTGATGATGGCCATTCTGACTGGTGTGAGGTGATACCTGATTGCAGTTTTGATTTGCATTTCTCTAATGATTAGTGATGTTGAGCATCCTTTCATGTGTTTGTTGGCAATCTGTATATCTTCTTTGGAGAAATGTCTGTGTAGGTCTTCTGCCCATTTATGGATTGGGTTGTTTGTTTTTTTGATATTGAGCTACATGAGCTGCTTGTAAATTTTGGAGATTAATCCTTTGTCTAACTATTTCTTATTTATGGGTTAGTGCCATTTAGTTTCTTGGTTTTTATTTTCCTCTTACATTCTCAAATGCTTTCTCAATTTGAATAAAGTAGACCATAGAAAGACAAGAAAAAAAAAACATGGCTTTCTCTCTAACATTTCTTCAATTTCATCAACTTATGTCTTCATTAATTTGACTCTCCCTGGTAATGCTTACTATTGGCCCTTGTACTGTACAGAAGATCATGCTTAAAGGTTCATATATTCATCCCCCAAGCTTTTACCCTTTCTCCCTTCCCTAGCAGAAACATCAAGTAGTCATTTATATTACCCCTGAGGTTTCCCTTTGCCTAAAGGAATCTAATAATTCAGAAAGATCTCCATATAAGTTTCAATTTCCAGGGAGATCTAGATCTATAAATACTAATATGATATATATATATTAAAATAGAGTTAATTGAACTTAAGTTTAAATCCTAATTTAAAAAGGAAAACTAGGAAGACAAAGGTTTTCTTCTAATGATAACATTTTTGTTTTGAATTTGGATAAATATTTTACTTGCATTATTGAAAATGCTTTTTACTCTTCTGGTTGTATTATGCTGACCAATCTAATTCCCAGATCTGTAGTATTCCCTGTAACCTTTAGGAGCTGTATTATTACATCTGTGATCTGCTTCTATTTCAGAGATACAAGGAACCTTAGAGACCATGTGGTATCCTAGTCTGCCTCTATTATTTGACAGATAGTGGAACCAAGGCCCAGAGAGAGAACAGACGTTTACTGAGCACCTATTTTATGTCAGGCAGTGTGCTAGGCACCTTACATATAATAGTTCTTTATCTCAGAGTAAGTGGCCAAGAGAGGATCTGTGGTTAGATCTAATTAACTCTCAAGTTCTCCTTCCTCTCTATTTCATCACATGTCTGGCAGAGCTGTGGCTCCCACAGCTCTTGATTTGAAGTTCAGAGGTCCTTAACTTTTACCATCTTCTTATTAAATTTCTCCTCTGCTGTACAAATCAACACCCAGTAAACTGTTGTAGATTTTCCCAACTCTCTTTGCCCCTTTCTGGACTCATGCTCATGTATTTAAGCTCAGACAGATGATCTTTTAGATGATTCTAGTTATTAGATTTTCATAAGGTTGACAAGCACCATGTTCATTCTGGAAGCTATGGGGCATAATTCCCCATGAACAGGTCAGTTGGAAAAACGCAAATAGTGTAGACAAAGAAGCCTCTCTTCTTCCATCTACTTCCACTCTCAATATATGAACCCCTGAACAAACTTTGAAAATAGTGGCTATTCAAAAAGTGTTTAATCAAATTGAACTTTCTGTAGAAAGTTCCCTTTCCATTCTGCCTTTTCAATATTTAAAACATAATATGATTCTAAAGTTCTACAGTTTGGTAAGCCACAAGTTGAGTTTGAAAGTACATGTGTGTCACCAAATATAAATTAATTTCTACATCAATTTATAATGAAAAGGAGCATTGTAACACATTCAGTATAGTTATGAATGTCTCATTAACCTGATGAGATGTATAACCAGAAATATATATATCAAATATGGACCACCAGCTATCTATAAAAAGTATTGAAAATTATTAATTCAAATACAATATGGATTTTTAGTCATTTAGAATTATTAACTTTGGATTACATAGGAGAAATTGAAAAAAAATACTTTGTTTCTGGGTTACGTTTCCTAGTTTAACCAATTCATATGTAGCTATAGGAACATTAATTATTAGTGGTGTCCAACATATGCTAAACAATATTATATATATGTTTTTTCAAATGGGAAAGGTTCACTACTTACTTAGGAAGTTGCCTTAACTCCTTAAGACAATTTAGGGAACATATATATCAAATGTCCATGCTACATTAGGTTCTGAAAATAAGATTGGAAAAAAGGAGGAAAGGAGGAAAGGATAGTTCAAGGAAAATTTTGGGAGTGCCTGCTAGGCACCAGGAGTAGTGCTAGGCACACTGCCCAGCAAGATGTATTGGGACGTGATTGGGCTTTAGAGTCAGATAGACTTGTTTTCCAAATCTGGATTTTTAGATATTAGCTGTATGCTTGTAACCTTTTTGAACCTCAGAATCATCTGTGATAATCAAGATGTTCAATTAACAGGATTGTAAGTGAGGATTCAATGAGATTGTGTATAAAAATTTGCATTGTACAGTGTCTGGCATAAAGCAGACAATAAATGTAAGTCCTGTTGCACATTGATGAACTCATCTAACCTGAACAATACAGTGAGCTAGATATTATTGATATCATACCCATTTTATAGATTAAAACCAAACCAACAAACTGGGTCTTGGGGGCTTCCAATATTTGCCCAAGCCCAATTTAACCAATTTAAGTACTCTTTACCCTACATCACAGCTATTTAAAATCAAGAATCTAGTCAACCGTATTTTTTATTAACTGCTTAACTAATGCTCAGCCACAAAGCAGCCTTGCCTCTTGAACCCTATCATGTGTGTTCTTTACAGGAGCCTGAGAAGAAGTATTGAGTATTGCTCTAGGCAATAATAACTTTAAAATCCTTTCAGTTGTAGGTGAATGAATTTTTAAATGTAGCTGGTGGAAATAAAGTTTGGCATTCTAAGGATTGTGAAAACTACTGACAAGCCTAACTTAGTGTTAGAATCATAAAATGTTCGATGAAGAAGACTCAGAATGTGAGAGTGATTTGCCCAAGGTCATATGGTTAGGATTTTAAAAGAATCAGGTGATGAGTGTTAATGTCCTGACTTCCAGTTCAGGATTCTTACCACTACATACACAAACTATTCAGTCTGATAACTTTGTGCCCTGAATAACAACGGTACAAAGTGGCATTGAATAATATTAAAATTGTGAAAAAACGTGAAACTAACAAAAATAAAACTGTTGTAGGAATCAGATTGTGGTTGAGGTTTAAGGTTTCCTATGTAATAAATCTGCTGTCACCTTGAAAGATCATATCCTCTCTGAGACTCAGTTTCTTCATGTGCAAAATGAGGAGGATGGGTTTTTCAGAACCTCAAATGAGATGATTTTGCAAAAATCATTTTAAAAATGAGAGATCTACATAAATGATAATTATTATCAATACAATAGAACTAAAAAAGCCTTTAAAACTGCTCTATAATCATGTTTCTTCCCTCACAGGACACTGAAAATGATGGGTTCTTGATTACAAGTATCTAATTAATATTTCATGCAAGTTCCCAAAATGGCCAGCTTATGATTATATAGGGAGACTGGGAGACTCCTGTGTTTCTGAAATGCACTTGCTAATTCTTGAACTAAATTATATCAAGTATTTCTTAGAATAGTTTGTAAGCACATGGAATCAAATTCCTTAAAACCATGGGTTTTGCCTGGCATTTAATTAAGGAAGCTGAGACAGCTTTCAGTGGCAAGTGAGAGCCATTTTAGAAACGGTAGAGCTATAGTGAGTCTTCTCAAAAAAAAAAAAAAAAAGGGAGAAAACTGTTCCTGTGTACCTACCTTCTCTGTGATAGGCACACTGGGGCAGTAGGAAGGGGGTTAGCATCCAAATCAGGCAGTGTGTGTTCTAACCCTGACTTTGTTATCTTTAGCTGTTGGGTCTTGCATAAAACTTGTTAATGTTTCTGAGTCTTGGGATCTTCATCCATAAAAATGGCTACAATAAGGTCAAACTCATAAGGTTGCTGTGAGAATTAAATGAGATACCCTATAAAATGTGGCTGGCACATAACAGGCACTTAATTAGTGCTAATGCCCTTCATCAATTGTCTCAACTAATCCACCCAACAACCCAGTGAACAAGGTATTATTAGTATCATCCTCACATTGCAAACTAAATTGAGGGACTGAGTCTCAAGAGTTTCAATGGTTTGCTCAAGCTCAGGCAACTGGTAATTGGCCTGTCTGGAATTTTACCAAGATTGACCTGACTCTCAGTTTCAAGTCCACTGTCCATTTCCTATCCAAAGTTAACTTCCTGTCCACTGTCCTGCCTCTGGCATAAGACCCAAAACGCCTCTGTTCAGAGGTAGTTTACAAACTCAGAAAATTCAAGTTGTTATGCATGGCATTAAACATATACTAAATTATCTTTTTCACATTCTTTTTCCTTAGGCATAAGGAGATAAGAGTAAGACTCTATTTTTCTGAACTGTGAATAAATGACTTTAGAGGGGAAAGTTTATAATATAACGATAAGAATCTGACTTAATATGTCATTTTAATATTAGCCATTTTACTCTATTATCTTTTTTTTTTTTTTTTAATTTATTTATTTATTTATTTATGGCTGTGTTGGGTCTTCGTTTCCGTGCGAGGGCTTTCTCTAGTTGTGGCAAGCGGGGGCCAGTCTTCATCGCGGTGCGCGGGCCTCTCACTATCACGGCCTCTCTTGTTGCGGAGCACAGGCTCCAGACGCGCAGGCTCAGCAATTGTGGCTCACGGGCTTAAGTTGCTCCGCGGCATGTGGGATTCTCCCAGACCAGGGCTCGAACCCGTGTCCTCTGCATTGGCAGGCGGATTCTTAACCACTGCACCACCAGGGAAGCCCTACTCTATTATCTTGTATACATGAATGGCTATCTTACAAAGGATAGTTCTAATTAAAATAGGTATCGAGAGATAAAACATTAAGAAAAAAATTTTAATAGAGCCTAGGTTCAACATAATTAGAATTCACATGCTATGGAAAACAAATTGCATAAAAACATTGTTTGAAGACTTAAATTATATCATATATTGTCTAGAATCTGTTAAATATTTTTTAATTAAATGTTTTATTTCCATCACAACTGGAATGCTAGGTTGTTCATATTGGTTTAGCAAACCAAATTACACATCCATGAAATTTTAAATGAATAGGTTATAGATTTTCAGCTCAGGAGCACACTTATTTTATTTCTACTATACTTAATTTTTCTGATTATAAAATTTTATGATAGAAAATTTAGAAAATAATGAAAAAATACAGTGATGAAAATAGAAATCACTTTATATTCCTGCTATTCAAAATTAACTCCTTTTAGCATTTTGATAAATTTCTAATTTTTTCTAAGCATAAGCTTATATATTTAAAACTTGTATATTATTTAAAATGCAGAATTCTGACCATACTGTGACTTTATAAATGATTGTGTTAACTTCTTCATTTAACAAATGAGTAACTCAAAGACTGGTTTTAAAATTGAAAACACATTATCTAGGCCCATAAGTTGTACACCAATGAAAATAAATACCTAAAATACAAGGCAGTATAGGTATCATTTTCATTTTGAGTTTGAGGAGAGAAACCACTGTGAGCTAGAATAGAATGAGAGAGACTCATGGAAGCGAAAGAACATGATTTAATTTTTAAAGTAGGATTTAAAATGGAGAGGAAGAAAAGTCCCAGTTGGTAGCAATTAAATGAGCGAAAGCACATGTTGTATTTTTAGAACAGAGTCTTCAGCTACCTTTGAGATATATTTAGGAAGATGTGTTAGGGCTGTATTATGGACAACTTTGAGGAGGCAATAATACCAGACTAAAGGAGTTTTGGTATTTATTTTTGGAACACCGTTTCTCGTATATCCTTCCCAAATGGGAAAATTATATTTACTGTCTATATTTCCTCAATTCCCATTCACTCCTCAAAACATTGTGATGTAGTCTCTTCCCACATCTGCTCACTACTCACATCTCTCATCTTGTTAGCAGTGGCCTCCTATTTGCTAAACTCAAAGGACATTTTTCATTTGAGTACCTTTCTCCTTCATTTGACACTTTTCCTCATTCATTCACTCCTTTTGGAGTTCTATTTTCTTGGTTTCCATGACATATTATTTTCTGATTTTTCTTCTGCCTTATGACAATTTTATTTTCTGTATGTGTGTGAGTACTTCATCATCTGTCCATGGCAGCAGTGCTCATTTTTCTTAGAATTATATCCTTCATCTATTGTTCTCATCACTTCATACTCTCCCTGTTTTTTCATATGTGCCCTATATCCTTATGAGTTCTAATCCCTGTATTTAGCCCTGACCTCTCCCTGCAGTTTTGACAGATGTGTAAAACTTCCCTATGGACATCTTTCCATCAATGGTCCATGGATCCTCAAACTCAACATTCTTCGAATGGGATCAGTTCCCTCTGACTTCCTTTTCCCAAATCTGGCTCATTACCTGTATCAACTAATGGAGTCACCATTCACTCAAATCACTGAAGTTGAAAATTTAGGTAATATCCTATGCTTCCTTCTCTCCTGATCTCTCCCCATTCCAATAATTCAACCATCTTTTTTTCTGATCTTACATTTGAAATATTATTAAAATAATGAAAATAATAGCTGATAATATATTTTGAAAATTTACTACAGGCCAGGCATGTGCCAAAAACATCTCATTTAATCCTCATGTTAAGGGTACCATTTTTCCTTTCTCGCTTATGGAGAAAATGGGGCTTAGGGCAGTTGAGTGCTTTGCCACATGTCGCACAGTTAATAGTCAGTAGAGGTGGTATTTAAATCCAAATATTTTAATTTCAGATTCCACACTCTTACACACAATGGTAGCCTTTATTGCTTCCTGTCTCTACTACATTGTCCTATTTTAGGTCCTCTTCATCTTTCACCTGGATACATGCAGTAGCTGCTTGAATGACATTTGTCTTATATCTAGTCTTGTTCCACTCAGACCAGTCTCTACACAACCAATGGATGTTCTATTTCAATTGCAGATTTTATCATTCCACTCCTGTGTTTGAAATCCTTCACTGGCTCCTCATAATTTTCAGGATAAATACCCTAGTTTTTTAGCATAACATACAAAGCTCTCATGATGTTATCTCTGATTACTTTTCAGCCTTAGGTTTCACCCATCCCTCCCTGGGTCATAGTTTATGCTGCAAGAAAATCAAATTGCTTTCAGTTTTCTATTACACAACATGCTGTTCTTAGTCTCTGCAAATTCATTCTTGTTTTTCCTAGTGGAGGCCTGTTCTTTGTCATTCTATTAACATGATTAACTTCCATGAATTCTTTATGACTCAGCTCAGGCTCCTCTACAAAGCCTTCCCTGACCAATTTCCTTCTTACCATGACCACATAAAATCTTTTTCTAATCACTAGACTTTGAGTTGTTTGAGAGAATAGTTTTTGCATTCCCAGCATAAGCACATTCCTGGGATATAATACGTATACCTATATATATATGATGTAAATAATGAGTGGGAAAATATTATGATGAAAACTATTTTTGAGACAACTAACTAAGGAATTAAGGATCATAATGGAAGACAGAAGCCAAGTTTAAAGTAGGGAAATCAGCTAGGAGAATGTTATGTTGAGATCAAAGTAAGAGATAAACACCAGGACTAGTGTGGTGGAGGTAGGAATTGAAAATCAGGCTTGACAAATGAAATGGGAGATCAAAGTGAATAACATTTCTAACATGATTCCAAAATTTAAGGCAGTCAGTTGGAGATTAGTAGTTGGAGTTCGAACCAAGGTAGCTAGGAGTGCAAGTTCTATAAAGAATTGGGAGATGACGAGATGGAGAAAAAATGTGTATGTGTTTTCCATGTAAAGATGGGGACACTAATTCCTTTAATCAGTAGGGGGAAAAAGGGTGAGAAGATGAGTGCAGCGATTAAATATTTTGAGATGAACATGGCCTGTATGAAAGCTGTTATATCATAGATAAATAGATATTTAGCACAGTTTTACATATGGCGGGGATATGTTCGAGTTAAACAGTACGACTGTGTATTTATATTTCTTCACTATATGGTTTAGTGGAAACAACCCATCTATGATTGACTGATTAATGAGCAAGGAGTTCTTCAACTACCATCCAGCTTGGATATTTTTTCCCCCAAATAACTTGTATTTGTGGGTAATTGACCCTTTTCTGACTATAAAATAGCATGCAATAGTTATAGAAAGTTTGAAAAATACAGATGAATAGATAAATAAAATAAAGAAAAACAAGTTACCTGCAAATCCACCAACTCAATGACAATAAAAATGTTGTTATTTTCGTATATATTTTCCAATGTTTTTTCTGTGTATATACACCAGTGATTTTTTTGTTTGTTTTTACCAAATTGGGATTATTTTACTATTTTATTAAATATTCTTCTAAAACAAAATTTTTGATGGCTATATAATATTGCATTATATAGATATTCCATAATACATAAAGTTATCTAATATTTTGGATGCTTCAATATTATGCTATTACAAACATATAATGAAACTTAGTGAACATAAATCTCTCTGTGCGCTTACCCAACAGTCAACATTACAATTCACAGAGAAGATTCCATTAAAATCAGTAATGAGTTTAGATCACTATTTGTTAAAATTGTTTTGGACGTTTCATTCAAAACAATAATATGGGGAAAATAATAGATACTGAAAATGAAATGCAGTGCTTTAAATATATAGTGATTTTCTACTGAGAAACTCCAAGAGAAACCTGTGGTAGTATGTAAAGGGACAGCTTTTAGAAGGAAACTTTGGTAATGTGTACCAAAAGTATGCAATTCTACTTCTAGAAATTTATTGTAAGCATAAATAAGAAAAAAAAAATTTAAGTGACTGAATTTTAAAACATCTTTATATTTCATCCTATCAGTTATCAAGTACTCTAATAGATATCATTATTAAACACTTTTTTGTTTCTTATATAATATCTGCTATTTGTACATAAAGTAATTTTTATAGAGAAACTTAGTTTACAAAGTTTAATTTTATAGATTTTTTCTGTTAAATTATATTTTCACTTCTGATTGGAAAATAATGTATGATAAATAAATAGTGGGTTTTTAGAGATTGAATGGTATTTCCATTTTCCTTTGGGTGATCTTTTCCCCTTTATATCCATTGTACACATTTTTACTTTAATGGCAGAAAATATAATATTTAGTATATTGTTTATCTCATATAATAGTTGTCATTCTCTCTCTGACTTACTTCACTTAGTATGATATTCTCTAGGTTCATCCATGTTGCTGCAAATGGCATTATTTCATTCTTTTTTATGGCTGAGTAATATTCCATTGTATATATCTGCCACATCTTCTTTATCCATTCATCTGTCAATGGACATTTAAGTTGCTTCCATGTCTTGGCTACTGTACATAGTGCTGTTATGAACAACAGGGGGCATGTGTCTTTTTGAATTAGAGTTTTCTCTAGATATATGCTCAAGAGTGGGATTCCAGGATCATATCATAGCTCTATTTTTAGTTTTTAAAGGAACTTCCATACTGTTTTCCATAGTGGTTGCACCAATATACATTCCTACCAACAGCGTACAAGGATTCCCTTTTTCCCCACCCTCTCCAGAATTTATTATTTGTAGATATTTGAGGATGGCCATTCTTATTAGTGTGAGGTGACACCTCATCATGGTTTTGATTTGCACTTCTCTAATAATTAGCAATGTTGAGCATCTTTTCATGTGCCTGTTGGCCATCTGTATGTCTTCTTTGGAAAAATATCTATTTAGGTCTTCTGTCCATTTTTCATTTGGGTTGTTTGGGGTTTTTTTGATATTGAGTTACATGAGATGTTTGTATATTTTCAAAATTAACCCCTTGTCAGTCACATCATTTGCACATACTTTCTCTTATTCCATAGGTTGTGTTTTGGTTTTGTTGATGGTCTCCTTTGCTGTGTAAAAGTTTTTAAGTTTGATTAGTCTCACTTTTTTATTTTTGCTTTTATTTCTTTTGCCTTGGGAGACTGATCTAGGAAAATACTGCCATGATTTATGTCAGAGAATGTTTTGCTTATGTTCTCTTTTAGGGGTTTTATGGTGTCATGTCTTATATTTAAGCTTTTAAACCATTTTGAGTTTATTTTTGTATATGGTGTGAGGGAGTGTTCTAACTTCATTGATTTACATGAGGCTGTCAGCTTTCCCAACACCACTTGCTGAAGAGACTGTCTTTTCTCCATTGTACATTTTTGCCTCTTTTGTCAAACATTAATTGACCATAGGTATATGGGTTTATTTCTGGGCTCTCTGTTCTGTTCCATTGATCTATATGTCTGTTTTTGTGCCAATACCACACTGTGTTGATTACTGTAGCTTTGTAGTATTATCTGAATTCTGGGAGGGTTATGCCTCTAGCTTTGTTCTTTTTCCTTAGGATTGCTTTGGAAATTCTGGCTCTTTTGTGGTTCCATATAAATTTTAGGATTATTTGTTCTAGTTCTGTGAAAAATGTCATGGATAATTTGATAAGGATCACAGTAACTCTGTAGATTTCTTTGGGTACTGTGGCCATTTTAACAATATTAATTTTTCCAAGCCAAGAGCATGTCAACCCATTAGTTCTTAATCTTTATACATGTAACCAGTCACTTGTTATTTTTTTTTTTCACTTGTTATTTTTAAACCTCAAAACTAATGCTTCAGAGAATTCACTTAGAAAAATTGCAATTCAGGGTGTGGTTTTTCAATGTACATGTAATATCTTTAAATTGTTGTGCCATATTTAAAATAAAGACTAGCATATTCAACACTAGAAAAAAGTGTAATGCTATATATTTAATATTGTAATAAAGAAGACATTTTTAGCTTACAAATAGCTCTAGAAGTTGATGTTAACTTATCACAGTTATGTAGAGATAACTTTAAATCTTATTTTAATAAAATTCAGCATATTGAAGTTTTTGCTTTCTATGTTGGGCATAGAGAGTTAAAGTATCTAATAAACAATGATATATTGAAGATTCTTCATAATTTTTCAAATTTGTTTTTACTTAGAGTAAAGTGGACTTCACCCTCCCCCATTATTAGAATGGGACAAGCAAGCTGAATCATCGTTGACCCATTATATTAACCATTTTGATAAAAGTGACCTTTTATTTGATCACTGTCTAGACCAGTGATTCACAACACTGGCTGTGCATTAAAATTGCATTTAGAGGTCAGAATCTATCCCATGAGATTCTGACAGAGAAGGTCTGAATTGAAGCCTAGCTATCTTTATTTTTTAATAGCTTAACAAGTGATTTAGATGTGCAAACAGAAATGATAATCATTGAACACAAACATACCTCCATTAAATGAATCCTCGCCCACATATTTGAAACATTGGTCATTAATAAGCTTATTCACTAGACTGAGCTTTTCAATGCCAGGCACAATGTCTATATTAATTTTGTACCCCCAGTAACTAGATCAGTTTTAATTACATAAGCACTTAGGAAACGTTTCTGCTTATTTGTTTGTGTTTTTGTTTAATGTAGTAATAATAACTTATTAAATCAGTGAAGAATCATGACATTGGTTAGATTCATAGTAAGTGACAAACAAACTGTTTATGAAATCAGTATTTAAAAATCAAACACAAAACTACTTTTGGAACAAATATTATCATTGCTCTTTTATTGTTCTTTTTTTCTAAGAAGGATAAATCTCCTTAAGGAAAATCAAGAATAATTTTGCTAAAAAAGCATTTTCACCATTACAGTGCTAAATGGACACACTGTACATTGCCAAGAAGTAAACTTTAGGGAGCTCTGCCAACTCAATGACACACAGACAATGTACAGTGTGTAATTCTATCTTTAAAATAAAGCAAAATAGATAGTATGGCAAGTGGAAATTAAAATATGTGTACTATGGAACTATTTTCACTAGTACAATTTTTAAATGTGAGCAAATATTAAACTGATTTTAGTGATTTTGTAAATAACAGATCTGTAGATATGGGTAAGGTGAATCGGGTTCTTACTTTTTATTTGTTGAATGACTTCTGAATTTCGCTATTTCTATTTTCCAAAGAGCAACCACTGGTACCCACATACACATACAGGTACACACCACCCTCAACACATACACACATTGACCTACATGTATTGTAGTAGATAAATACAGATTTGCAAGCTACCATGGTCTTAACTAGTACAGATGCTTTTCAATTTATGTTTTTAAAAATCAAATATGACATATTGCCAATGTAAAGGACAACTTTATTCACTTCAGTTATTTCTTCACCAGTTCTTCAAGTATAATCACACATAGTTGTGTAATTCTAAAACTGTATAAAACATTCAAAATAAAGTAAAAAATAGTGAATTATAAAATCATTTTTTTTTGAGAAGAGGCAGTTTTACACAGCCTATTCAAAACAAGCTATTCCAAATGATTTGCTCCAAGATTTGTATCCAAGTTAAAGCTGAGTGGAAACTTGATTGCTCACAATTAGCTAAAGTACATTTTTGGAAAAAATAAGCTTAAAATGACAAATTTAAAGAAGAAGATAAAACTATTTTGAATAATTTGATGCTGCCATCTGCAACTACTTTGTAAAAATATCGACCTGCCTTTCTGATCCTCTGCTTCTGTCACATTTGGTAGCTCACATGTTGTTAATATGTCCCACCTTCTAAACATTCCCAGTCATGAGAAACTCAATGCACCCAAAGGAAAATGCATTAAAAATATATATGGCATCTTATATGTTGAAAGAATTCCCTTAAAGTTCTTGCAGTGTTTTACTGTTTTAAAAAAGTCTTACTGATATAATGAAAGAAGGTGCAGGCATTTATTATGGCTTGCTAACTTCAAAGGAGAGTAATCCAAGCTAAAAAAATCAAATTTAGCAAACTTTTTTATGCCTCACTAGATTCAGAATCTTACCTGGTATTACCTAATAAATTGTTGAAAACTTCAGTTCAAGAACGATCTTGGAAACTGGTATGTCACATCCATTTTTTAATTTGTCTGAAAAGATGGTACATTATACAATTAGATTTCCAGTTTTAAGGTAATTTCACTCTTTGGTAATGTCTGCTTTATAACACTTCCTGTTTTTGGCTTGCAGAGTCATTGCCATTTAAGCCAGTTTCATTAAGCTCTGATCCCTGGAATATACTTTTTTTTTTTTTTTACAGCATCTGTCATTGAAACAAAATGTTCCAACTAATCTGAAAGGACTGCTGATGAGCATATTGACTTTTCTATCTCTGGCTTGTCTATGAATATCACCATGATAAGGTTTCACTTTATGTAAAGCAACAAAAATAACAACTCTTATGTTTCCTTTGCTGGGCCTTATTAGTTCCCAGTAAAGTCTACGTAAGGTGGGAAGAGATGAAATGAAGTTGGAAAAGGTTGACACTAATATTGAACTATGATATACATTTCTTTTGTTGGCCTAGCCAAAACACCTTGCTATTTGAACTTGGTGATTTGCATATACAATGAAATGTTACTATAGGAAAGCTCCAGTTGCCTTGTGCAGAAACATTCAGCCACAGATTTAAGCAAGCTCTTAGTTCTTCATACAAATATTCATGAAGACAAACAAACAAAAAAGGCCATTTTCAACGAGCTTTTAGATAAACAACATTTGACTTCCTTAAATAAGTTACATCCTAATATTGGCATTTGCAAACCTCACAGAGGACATTATATGATGATCTGCAAGAATACAAAAACATCCAAGAAGGAAAGATTGGATGGATTTTTATATCAGATCACATTTATCAGTATCATTGTCTAGTTTACAAAGTTCAACAATGTCAAATGCACATTTTGTTTTCTATGAAAGTGTCTGACCTTTATTTAAAATGTCACTCTCACCTTATTCCCTAAATCATAATTACTTGGTTCAGTTAATGATGTATAAAGCAGTTTGGCTGGCTTTTTTTTTTTTAACACCATACATCATTATGAGAAAAAATTCATAAAACCCTATCAAAATATTTCAATATGGACCCCTTGCAACTACCACTAATCTGCAACTTATTTTAGGAAATCTAAAAACAGAACAAAAGCTAGCATATTTTGGAAGGTTTTGAAGCTATTATTTTGTTTCAGAAATTCTAATTTAATAAAAGTTCATTATCTGAATTTCAAACACGGCTTTTTGTAAGTTTATAACCTTTAAGGATATGTATTTGGAAGTAAAATAACAAAATGCCAAAGGTACTATGAAGTTAATTCAATGTGATAAGTGTTAGATTCTTTCTTTATTGTTACTACATATACATGAGCATTTCAATAATTATATTAGGCCAAATCTACTTCTCATGTCCAGGGGTAAATCTATTACCCTGTTATTTATATCAAAAATAAATGTTCCATCGTTTGAAACAAAGTATTTGGTGAGCATGTTCATTGGTACTTCAAGTACACTTTGTAAAAGATATTGCATTTTTGTCCTTTTTTCTCAAGTATTGAAAATGCATACATACATGACAATTTTATACACCTGCAATTGTTACTGAATATAGTGTCTGAACAGAAAAAGTATTGTAAAATTAAATAACATAAAAATCAGTTAATGTACATTACACAGCCGGGACTAAGTTGAAGTAAAGGCGGCACCTAGGGCACAAAATTTAGAGGCATTCACTCTCAAGGACCTGCAAGTGCCCCGATAGAGAAACCTTGTCTCACTGTAATCCTGACCCTGGAACATTGACACTGACACATAGAGAATTAATTATTTTATTGATTTACTTTAAAAATAATTTTAATCTTATTGGATCAAATACTCATACTTGACTTAACAAAATAAGTTTAATAGATCAATATCCTCCTTAATATAATAAGTACACTTGGCACAAAGCATACCAGTATGTTCATGTTTACCACGCACCAAAATACAGATGCACATAAGAGTAGAAAGCATTTTCTTAAAAATAATGATTTATTTCCACATAAATCAAACCACTCTGTGTCATGGTCCATAAAAGTGAAAATTCAAGATCTTAAAAATGAACTCAGAGCCTGAACAATTTGAATGAAATAAAACAATTTGTGTTGAAGGAGTATAGAATCAAAGGGAAGATAGGTCAGACTCAAGTACCACTGACTAAAAATTCTAGGTGCATTCTTATAATCTTAAGCATTATAATGCTGTGATCATTATATAAGTGTTATAATTATGGAGGAGGAATAGGACTTATAACTGAAACGAAAAAAATCTTATATATGAGCAAAGGCAGTTTAACTAGGCCCACCTGTAAAATGTATCCATAAAGTCGAAAGAGCATTTCAGGGAACACAGACTGGGAAACAGGGTTCATGACAGACTAGTCAAATCTCCTGACTGCTACCTAGTTCAGTGATTTTTTTCCAAGACACTAACCTACCTTCTTTTTTTTTTTTTTAATAAATTTATTTATTTATTTATTTATTTTTGGCTGTGTTGGGTCTTCGTTGCTGTGCGTGGGCTTTCTCTAGTTACGGAGAGCAGACTAACCTACCTTCCTGATTCATATTACTTAATTTACCTTTATTTTACTAGTGATAATGCCAAGAAGCATATATAAAAATACACGTACAGACACATACAACCCCCCACACACAGTATCGAATAAACTGGTATTTGGGCACATTCTGAAGGCTTACTTTAATTTTTCCCTTTTATTTGGCTATAGAATTCTCATATAGCCATAGTTTGATATTTTTCTTATGCCTGACAAACTAGAACAAACACTTGCTAACTCAAGCAAGTGACAGATTTCAGAGTCACATCAGCAGTTTCTTTTCCTTAATAGGATTGCTGAAACTCCATTAATTTGATATGATGTATTTTTAAAGCTCATTTAGGTCTATATAAAGATAGTTGATTTTATATTTATTTCTGAAATTTGCAAACACATAGGGACTTTTGCATGTTCATTCAATATGAAATAATGAAACTAGATAAGTCAGAGTAATTAAGCTTATCTCTAGAAGTTGCTTTTAAATAATTAATTGAATATATATGTAGAAAAACTATTATGGACACCCAAAGATTCTGGACCTATTAAAATAGAGAGTTTAATCAGTTTATTACTGCCGAGGCAAAAAGGAAAATGGTTTCAATTAATTAGAGTATGGAGATGTATAACAATAATTCCCACATTAATACATTTGATAACTCGGTAATTCATGTATTATTTCCTTGTCAGCTTTATGAGTTTTATGGATATTTGACTATTTAAAAATAATTAGATATTTTGTTTTGTGGGATTCACAGACAGTTGCCAATAGAAGAACACAAAGCAAGTGTACTGAGTGGGATGTGCAGAATGAAGAGTAAGCACATCATTTTATACTTGTAGACCTCTCTGAGATTCAGTTTTCTTACCTATAAAAAATGAATGTTGCATTAGTCTTTGTGGTTGTGTAACAAATTATCACTACTTTAGCAGCTTAAAACTACTCATTTATTATCTCACAACTGGGCAGTTCAGAAGTTCAGGCAGGTTTGACTGGGTTCTTTGCATAGGGTCTCACAAGGCCAAATTCAAGGTGTTGACCAGGCTGGCTTTTATCTGGAGTCCCTGGGGAAGAATTTGTTTCCAAGCTCTCTCAGGTGGTGGAAAAACTTAGTTCCTGAGCTGAGGTCCCATTTTCTTGCTGACTATCAGCTAGGAACCACTCTTAGTTTCTAGAGGCCACTCTTAGGTCCTTAGTCCATGGTCCCTTCCATCTCTGCAAAGGAAATACCTCCCATGTGTTGAATCCCTCTCACATTTCAAATCTCTCTGATATCTTCTTCTGCTACCAGCTAAAGAAAATTATCTTCTCTTAAAGTGCTTATGTAATTAGATCAGGCCCACTCAGATAATCTCCTTTTTGATGAACTCTAAGTCAATTGATCAGTAATCTTAATTGAGTCTGCAAAATTCCTTTTGCCATTTAACACAATCATAGACATCTCATCAAATTCCTAGTCCCAGAGACTATGATGTATATCTTGAGAGAGGGGCATTTTAATATTCTGCCTGTCACAAAGGTGTTGAATGAATGAATGTTTGTTTTTTTTTAGTTCTAAATATTATTCTAGCCAAACCAGTCTCTGGAAGTAAAATGGACTCTGGATAATTCATTATATGTACCATCAATATTTCAGGGGCTTTCCATTTTACTTCTATCTGAAGTGAAGAAAGAATAAACAAAATATACCATTGTATGTTCTCTGGCTAAATTAATGAGAGATTTAATCCAACAGAGAACTCTGCAAGAGGTGGGAACAGTATGTATTGTCCTCCATTATTAATGAACAGCAATTTCAGCCCTACTGAAAAGATAAGGCTACCTATTCACAAGTAAACTATAGTCTGTAAAATAAATATTCAAGAAAGGAAAGAGGAAGCATCCCAGTTGCATTAAGCTTGGTGTCAGTTACATTATAGGGTCTCCTGATTTTGTCTTACATGTTTCTATATCCTCAGTATATATCATCTAATAGGTTAAATGAATGGTGCTTTCTCAGTAGAATGCTAAACTTCCTGACGACTGCAAGCATCTAGGTTTTTTTGGCATTATGGGAACATAAAAATATTTGCATTTGTTTTGTAGTATTATCTAGGCAGAGCATAGAACCATGTTTATTGCAATATTTGGGATAATATTTGAGATACTTGATTACATGTAAATATGAGTTTTTCAGGTAACAATATTTGGTAAAAATTACATAAAACTGTATTAGATGAACAGATTTTATCACAAATTCTGTAATATTTATTTCAATTTGAAAATGGAATGCAATACAGCAATTCTGTTAGAAAATCTATTGTACTAATGCATGTCTTTTCCAGTGAAATACTTACCTTTAATTTTTTTGCTAAAACTTCACATCATTTTCTTTTAATGTGTTATATTTAAGTATGATGGAAAAAGTAAAAGGAAATTACAGTACTATCAGAAACTGATTTTACATACTTTAAACTCTATTTTTATAACACTTGTTAACCTACCAAGAAAACAGAAATTAAAATAATGAAATTAAATAATGAATTAAATAATGAAATTAAATGTTCTAAAGCAGTTATTTTATTTTATTTTATTTTGTTTTTGGTGGTTTCTCCAGTGTGGAGTCACATCCAAACTTTACTGAGTTTATAACCTCCATTGCACACTAATCTTACAAACTTAGAAAAACTTGTAAATTGATCTGAAAAAGAGAACATAATAATTAAAACAGAAATAAAACAGTTGTAAAGAAAACAAACAACAATACTTAATTTTTTTTTAATTAATTAATTAATTTATTTATTTTTGGGTGTGTGTTGGGTCTTCGTTTCTGTGCGAGGGCTTTCTCTAGTTGCGGCAAGCGGGGGCCACTCTTCACCGCGGTGTGCGGGCCTCTCACTGTCGCGGCCTCTCCTGTTGTGGAGCACAGGCTCCAGACGTGCAGGCTCAGTAGTTGTGGCTCACGGGCCCAGTCGCTCCGCGGCATGTGGGATCCTCCCAGACCAGGGCTCGAACCCATGTCCCCTGCATTGGCAGGCAGATTCTCAACCACTGCGCCACCAGGGAAGCCCTACTTAATTTTGAAGATGTAATTTTGCCTTATATATTTAAATAATGTTTATGATCATGAACTGATCTATATTTTTCTGCTACACTATTTTAAAATTTTTAAATTTTATTTTATTTATTTATTTTTTACAGCAGGTTCTTATTAGTTATCCATTTTATACATATCAGTGTATTAGTGTATATATGTCAATCCCAGTCTCCCAATTCATCACACCACTATCCCCCTCTGGCCACTTTCCCCCTTGTTGTCCATATGTTGGTTCTCTACATCTGTGTCTCTATTTCTGTCCTGCAAACCAGTTCTTCTGTACCAGTTTTCTAGGTTCCACATATATGAGTTAATATACAATATTTGTTTTTCTCTTTCTGACTTACTTCACTCTGTATGACAGTCTCTAGATCCATCCATGTCTCTACAAATGACCCAATTTCGTTCCTTTTTATGGCTGAATAATATTCCATTGTATATATGTACCACATCTTCTTTATCTATTCCTCGATGGGCATTTAGGTTGCTTCCATGACCTGGCTATTGTAAATAGTGCTGCCATGGACATTGGGGTGCATGTGTCTTTTTGAATTATGGTTTTCTCTGGGTATATGCCCAGTAGTGGGATTGCTGGGTCATATGGTAATTCTATTTTTAGTTTTTTAAGGAACCTCCATACTGTTCTCCATAGTGGCTGTATCAATTTACATTCCCACCAACAGTGCAAGAGGGTTCCCGTTTCTTCACACCCTCTCCAGCATTTGCTGTTTGTAGATTTTCTGATGATGCCCATTCTAACTGGAGTGAGATGATACCTCATTGTAGTTTTGATTTGCATTTCTCTAATAATTAGTGTTGTTGAGCAGCTTTTCATGTGCTTCTTGGCCATCTGTATGTCTTCTCTGGAGAAATGTCTATTTAGGTCTTCTGCCCATTTTTTGATTGGGTTGTTTGTTTGTTTTTTAATATTGAGCTGCATGAGCTATTTATATATTTTGGAGATTAATCCTTTGTCCGTTGATTCGTTAGCAAATATTTTCTCCCATTCTTTTCATCTTGTTTGTAGTTTCCCTTGCTTTGCAAAGGCTTTTAAGTTTCATTAAGTCCCATTTGTTTATTTTTGTTTTCATTTCCATTACTCTAGGAGGTGGGTCAAAAAAGATCTTTTTGTGATTTATGTCAAAGAGTGTTCTTCCTATGTTTTCCTCTAAGAGTTTTGTGGTCTAACATTTAAATCTCTAATCCATTTTGAGTTTATTTTTGTGTATAGTGTTAGGAAGTGTCCTAATTTTGCTCTTTTACATGTAGCTGTCGAGTTTTCCCAGCACCACTTATTGAAGAGACTGTCTTTTCTCCATTGTATATCCTTGCTTCCTTTGTCATAGATTAGTTGACCATAGGTGCATGGGTTTATCTCTGGGCTTTCTATCCTGTTGCATTGATCTATATTTCTGATTTTGTACCAGTACCATACTCTCTTGATTACTGGAGCTTTGTAGTATAGTCTGAAGTCAGGGCGTCTGATTCCTCCAGCTCCTCTTTTATCCCTCAAGACTGCTTTGGCTATTTGGGGTCTTTTGTGTCTCCATACAAATTTTAAGATTTCTTTTTCTAATTCTGTAAAAAATGCCATTGGTAATTTGATAGGGATTGTATTGAATCTGTAGATTGCTTTGGGTAATATAGTCATTTTCACAATATTGATTCTTCCAATCCAAGAACATGGTATATTTCTCCATCTGTCTGTATCATCTTTAATTTCTTTCATCAGTGTCTTATAGTTTTCTTCATACAGGTCTTTTGTTTCCCTAGATAGGTTTATTCCTAGGTATTTTATTCTTTTTGTTGCAATGGTAAATGGGAGTGTTTCCTTAATTTCTCTTTCAGGTTTTTCATTGTTAGTGCATAGGAATGCAAGATATTTCTGTGCATTAATTTTGTATCCTGCAAATTTACCAAATTCATTGATAAGCTCTAGTAGTTTTCTGGTGGCATCTGTAGGATTCTCTATGTATAGTATCATGTCATCTGCAAACTGTGACAGTTTTACTTCTTCTTTTTCCAATTTGGATAACATTTATTTCTTTTTCTTCTCTGATTGCCATGGCTAGGACTTCCAAAACTATGTTGAATGATAGTGGCGAGAGTGGACATACTGGTCTTGTTCCTAATCTTAGAGGAAATGCTTTCAGTTTTTCACCACTGAGAATGATATTTGCTGTGGGTTTGTCATATATGGCCTTTATTATGTTGAGGTAGGTTCCCTCTATGCCCACTTCTGGAGAGTTTTTATCATAAATGGGTGTTGAATTTTGTCAAAAGCTTTTTCTGCATCTATTGAGATGATCATATGGTTTTTATTCTTCAATTTGTTAATATGGTGTATCACATTGATTAATTTGCATATATTGAAGAATCCTTGCATCCCTGGGATAAATCCCACTTGATCATGGTGTATGATCCTTTTAATGTGCTGTTGGATTCTGTTTGCTAGTATTTTGTTGAGGATTTTTGCATCTATATTCATCAGTGATATTGGTCTGTAATTTTCTTTTTTTGTAGTATCTTTGTCTGGTTTTGGTATCAGGGTGATGGTGGCCTCATAGAATGAGTTTGGGAGTGTTCCTTCCTCTGCAATCTTTTGGAAGAGTTTGAGAAGACTTGGTGTTAGCTCTTCTCTAAATGTTTGATAGAATTCACCTGTGAAGCCATCTGGTCCTAGACTTCTGTTGGTTGGAAGATTTTTAATCACAGTTTCAATTTCATTTCTTGTGATTGGTCTGTTCATATTTTCTCTTTCTTCCTGGTTCAGTCTTGGAAGGTTATACATTTCTAAGAATTTGTCCATTTCTTCCAAGTTGTCCATTTTATTGGCATAGAGTTGCTTGTAGTAGTTTCTTAGGATTCTTTGTATTTCTCCGGTGTCTGTTACAACTTCTCCTTTTTCATTTCTCATTTTATTGACTTGAGTCCCCTCCCTCTTTCTTGATGAGTCTGGCTAATGGTTTATCAATTTTGTTTATCTTCTCAAAGAACCAGCTTTTAGTTTTATTGATCTTTGCTATTGTTTTCTTTGTTTCTATTTCATTTATTTCTGCTCTGATCTTTCTGATTGCTTTCCTTCTACTAACTTTGGGTTTTGTCTGTTCTTCTTTCTGTAGTTCATTTATGTGTAAGGTTAGAGTGTTTATGTGAGATTTTTCTTGTTTCTTGAGGTAGGCTTGTATTGCTATAAAATTCCTTCTTAGAATTGCTTTTGCTGCATCTCGTAGGTTTTGGATCATCGTGTTTTCATTGTCATTTGTCCCTAGGTATTTTTTGATTTCCTCTTTGATTTCTTCAGTGGTCTCTTGGTTATTTAGTAGCGTATTGTTTACCCTCCATGTGTTTGTGTTTTTTACGTTTTTTTCCCTGTAATTGATTTCTAATCTCATAGTGTCATGGTCAGAAAAGATGCTTGATATGATTTCAATTTTCTTAAATTTAATGAGGCTTGATTTGTGACCCAAGATGTGATCTATCCTGGAGAATGTTCCATGTGCACTTGAGAAGAAAGTGGAATCTGCTGTTTTTGGATGGCATGTCCTATAAATATCAATTAATTTTATCTGGTCTATTGTGTCATTTAAAGCTTGTGTTTCCTTATTAATTTTCTGTTTGGATGATCTGTCCATTGGTGTAATTGAGGTGTTAAAGTCCCCCACTATCATTGTGTTACTGTCAATTTCCTCTTTTATAGCTGTTAGTAGTTGCCTTATGTACTGAGGTGCCCCCATGTTGAGTGCATATATATTTATAATTGTTATATCTTCTTCTTAGATTGATCCCTTGATCATTATGTAGTGTCCTTCCTTGTCTCTTGTTACATTCATTATTTTAAAGTCTACTTTATCTGATATGAGTATTGCTACTCCAGCTTTCTTTTGATTTCCATTTGCATGGAATATCTTTTTCCATCCCCTCACTTTCAGTCTGTATGTGTCCGTAAGTCTGAAGTGGGTCTCTTGTAGACAGCATATATATGAGTCTTGTTTTTGTATCCATTCAGCTAGCCTGTGTCTTTTGGTTGAAGCATTTCATACATTCACGTTTAAGGTAATTATCAATATGTATGTTCCTATGACCATTTTCTTAATTGTTATGGGTTTGTTTTTGTAAGTCCTTTTCTTCTTTTGTGTTTCCCACTTAAGGAAGTTCCTTTAGCATTTGTTGTAGAGCTGGTTTGGTGGTGCTGAATTCTCTTAGCTTTTGTTCAAGCAATAATTTTAAAGAAGTGGCTCTACTTAACATAGAGTGACTTGTGAATCATGAATTTTTAGGCATCTGTTCCAGTTCTGTGATCCATCTCACACCATGACTAATTAATGTGCAAAATTATTTGGAAAATGCAATATGTTTTTGGAATTATTTCACTTAGCATGTAACCAGCCTTTTAAATCTTCCAGTCAAATGTTTTAGAAATTGTCAGTGATTAAAGTTAACATTCTCAAAATAACCACAAGATATTTATGGCACTTTACAATTTCCATATCTCTATTGATTGTTTGGTAACTTTCTAGATATAAATCTACCCCACAGAAAGAATGGAGCAAATTTGCTGTCTGATGATATACTTTTTGTTGGAATGAAAATTACCTTGATTATTATGTCATTAAAAAACAACTAAGGTATGTATTGAGGAGCTGCTTTATACCAGGTAAAATGTTGGGTGCTTGGAATGCAAAGATTACATTGGGTTGGCCAAAGAGTTCGTTCGGCATTTTCCATTAGATGTTACGGAAAAATCTGAACTACCTTTTTGGCCAACCCAGTATATACATTGTGGTCCCCCCAGATGAGCTGACAGTCCAATAAACAACCATAAATTGAAAAATCCATTAATTTAGTAGCTTTTTTTCCTCTTATATATAGCAACTTTTAAAATATTTTGATAGCTTTGATAGCTATAAGTTTGATTTTAGCTCTGACTACCACTACTAGCATGGTGAATTTTGTTGTCTTTCAGTCTCCTAGACTAAGTTTCCTTTCTTGGGAAGAAAAGTGTTTTTTAATATTTGCCATCATTTATTTTAATCTTGAGAGATCACATATAAAAGTATTTTGCATTTACTGGGTGATAGCAGAAGCAGAATGAGACTTATTATTAATTGAGATTCCATTTCAAATGCTTATTTTTAGCATAATTTGTCCAACACAAAAGATATATGTTAATCTTCCAAGAGGAATATAAGTTTTCATGATATCTAAACATTGAAGGATAAGGGGAGGAAGACATCAAAAATGATAGATAATCATGAGCTGGGATCAAGATTTAGTTGTGATAATCTTGTGGATCAAGATTTAGTTGATCAAGAAGTATTCTTTTGTGTTTTTTTTTGAATTTTATTTTATTTATTTTTTTATACAGCAGTTTCCTATTAGTTATCCATTTTATACATATTAGTGTATATATGTCAATCCCGATCTCCCAATTCATCACACAAGAGGCATTCTACTGGGTCTGAAATGTGTTCAGGGAATATTGCCATGGGATTATTTAGTAGAAAAATGTTTTTTTGCAGTTTGTACTGATGATGGATTTTCCACTTTTAATCAAGAAAAGCTCTCAATTACTTCAGGGAATTTTTGCTTTATTAAACCTACTGGAAAATCAACCTGAGTTTTGTGGATTCAGGTATGAGATTTTTTTTTTCTCAATTTACCATGGCCTCATGATAAATGATTTCCCCCAGCAACCACGGTATTCTGGTTCTTTCTCTCTTTTCAAACATTAAGAAAAATTCCAATCCACAGAATAGAATTCAGGACAATACAGACTGAAGAGAAGGGTATGTACTAGCAATACTTCCCCCGGGACAGTGTAGATAGGATATCACCCACAGGAGAGGATATAGACCCTTCAGGAGACTGAAAAAATGAAAGACATAAAATTAGAGAATACAAAGGAACAGATTACTTTTCAATTCAGTGAGGGTCTATAATTCTACACTGCTCAGGTGCAGATGAAAACTACTCAGGTCAGAATCAAGTTGGTTCAGTAAGAGATAACACTATAAATAATGAGGTGTTCTCTGGTGAGTCAATCACTACCAACCGCCTGTTTAAAATGTCAGAGCCGTCAAGGTCACTTGGCCTTCAGCTGATGGCAACACTGACCTAGTGTCACTTACACACAGTCTTTAAATTAAATTTGAAGTCTCAAAAAAGGATTATCTTTTTTTTTAGAGACAATATTTGAATCAATAATGTTTTGGGCACCGCAGTGAAAGAATGATGTGGGTTGATTGAAGTTTACAAGCTGTAGACAATTGTCCATTAAAGCAATTACATTAACACTTCGGGCTGGTGAGAAATCAATATTGAGGCAGAGGCAGAGTATTTGCATATTTTTTCTCTGTCACTGTGTCCTCACCAAAGCTTTTGGAAATTGGTGTTTTCAATGCACTTTACATTCCACAACCAGGACTAAAGAGTGAGATACTGAAAAAAAGAGACCCCAATCAGGAAGAAAAAGAAATACACATTAGAAAGAATTAGAATGAAGTTTGGTAAAATAAATAAATAGATAAATAACTCTACTATAAATATTAAAGGAACAAAGTATGCTTCCTCTGAAAGAACTTGATTAGACACTCCTTGTGACTTGTTTTAAATTAACTTTCAGGTACTTTTCAAGTAGATAACTAATGTGAACTCAGCTTGTTGAAAACTTGCTTAGTTACACATTCAACAAGCCTGATGGACTGTTTTGATTATTTTTGCCCTTTACAGAGTAAGTGTACAGTAACACTAATTAAAAGCTTTTCTACTGAATAATCCATGTGCATTACCTTCCAAAGTTTAGCTTAAGGGGTTTACATTGACAAAAACACATTTTATTGCCTTTGCTTAATTTCATTAGCGGGACTCCTCTTTGACTTTGTGGGAACATTTATATTTTCCTCCAGAGCATGTTAGAGCACAGAGCGATTAGCAAAGCATTTGAAGTAACCACAGCTCAGGGATAATGGGAATGAGCCCTATAGCACTGTGCAAGCACTGGGGCCATTTATAGATGTTCTGTGCAATGGTGGATAAAATAGGGACACACTGTATTGTACCAGAGGCATTTTCTCTAGAGCTTTCAGTAAGTCCCTTCTATGCTAAATAATTCAAACGTGTATTTTGCATTCAGTAAACAATCGCAAAGAAAAGGCAATGAAGTTGTAAAAGTTTTGCTCAGTCAGTATACGTCTTTAAAAGGAAAGTGAATATGTAAAATGATACCTAATTGCCTACTGAATTGCTAGGAGTAAGAGTAACAGAGATATCTGGCACCCTAGAAAAAATTAAAGGTTTTTGGTCTTTATTGTGGTTGTTACAATTTGCTTTGTGATGCTTTCTTGACAATTGAGACATTTTAGTCTGCATGTTTTTGTATGAACATAACAGAGTGATGAGAAAAATATACTTGTAGAAAAAATTCCTGAATTTATCTTGCCTTCATCTTAATTTTTTTCTCCCAGTAACTAATTTTACTGTTACTGTGTTCATAATTTGAAAAATTCTGTCTTAGGAAATCTTGGAATCATGTAGATACTCTTTTACCTGCTCATTAGCAGACCTATAATTTTACGTAAACCTCAATTGAGACCTAAATAGCCAGTTACACTAATTAGTCTGTAATTTCATAATCCAAGTGCTTGCAGAGAGCACAAACTTGAAAAATTCTAGTTCTACAAATGCTTTTGGCTCTATGGATTTCCATACAGACTCAAAATATCACCCAAAAGGCTACTAATAAAATTTGCCACAGAGCCTCCAGTGATGACTGGTCTGTGGATGAATTTCTCATTTACAAACTTGCCCTCAGAGCATCTCTCTCCTTAGAAACATTTGATTCCCTTTCATTTTGAAGATGGTAGCAGATAATATCTCAGTCATTTTATGATTCAGTGTTTTCTATCATATAGGAGTGGCCTTTACTTTAATCCATATTTTGCATTACACACGAACATATACAATTTTCATTTTTAAATGAGCCTTTGTTCTATGATATAGTTAGTAGTTGTATGATCAATTATTATATTCATAATGTATTTTATTAAATTAGAAATTTTAAATAGATAATTTCAACATTTATTATAACTTGGTAATAATAGCATGTATATAGCATTTAACTGAGCGCCAGGTTCTGTTCTATTAACACATATTATCTTATTTAGGTAATATTTTGAATTCCATTTTACAGATTAGGAAACTGAGGCATCACACTGTTAGGTGAACTGTTAGGTGAAGATGACAGGATAAGTAAGTGGCAAAGCTCAGATTTAAATGCAGTCAGTTTAGCTCTAGAATCCATGCTGTTAATTTTGAGACTAAAGTAGCAATTTTTAAGATACTTTAGATGACAGAATCTTAGATCTCTATTGTAAATATCTTTCAGAGCTTAAAAACAATCTTGCAGCATATAACCTTTAGCAAAAGCAAGCAATGCTTATCTCCTACTAACTCTTAAACCAGATTCAGAGGATCTGTAATTTCACATAGACTCTAAAAAGGAACACTTTCTGGAAATTCTAAATCAAAGAAACACATTCTTGAATTAATGAAAATGAAAAACTAATTAATATTTTGTGGGTTTCGATTTAAAAAAATACATGCTGTGTTATGATGAATAATGTTCTCCCAAAGATGTTCATGTTTTAATCCCTGGAACCTGTGAATATGATACCTTAGGTAGCAAAGGCTAATTAAATTTACAGATGGAATTAAGGTTGCTAACCAGCTGATCTTAAGATAGGTATAGGAGCCTGAATTATACAGATGAGTTCAATGTAATCAAAAGTGGAATTAAATGTTGAGGAGGGGGCAGACCAGGAGGTCATGGTGATGGGAAGTTAGTCGCACTGACTGCTACAGGCTTTGAAGATGGAGGAAAAGAGCTATAATCCAAGGGAATGTGAGTGGCCTCAGGAAGCTAGAAAGGGATTCTTCCCTAGAGCCTCCAGAAAGGAACAGAGCTCTATTGACACCTTGCCTTTAAAGTCCAGCAAGACCCATTTTGGACTTCTGACCTCCAGAACTATAATATAGCTTTTGATTGTGTTAAACCACTAGTCCATGGCAATTTGTTACAGCAGTGATAGGAAATTGATAAGAAATTAATACACACAAACACATCAAATATTTGTTCTGAATATCTGAATGTTCTTCAATGCAAAACAGTATTTTTGGAAATTGCTCAGAAAAATAGTGATAATATAGTCCATATGATTCCAGGTTGTTGTCATTAGCAGGTAGATCGCATAACAAATTCACCATCTATCTAAGTGTCAAAGACTTTTCTAAATGCTTTAATATGCTAATTCATTTAATTCTCACAGTAACTGTATGATATAGATTCCATTATCCTTCCCATTTCACAGATAAGTAAACTGAGGAACAGAGAGTTTAGATAATTGGTGGAAGGTCTCAGAACTAGTAAGTGGTAAGGAAAGGATCCAGGCTTTTTGGCTCTAGAGGCCATGTTCTTAACCATCAAGCATACTGTCTTTCAAAAAAGATTTTTAAAAAAATCTTGTTATGTGACTGATGTTGTAAGCAAGGTAAATGGCTTTGTTGTCATATTCCTTCACTTTATTGATGAGGACTCTCAGGAAACCAGAGAAGTTAAAGGATTTGTCTAAGCTCATGCAGCATATCTTTGATATCTGTCATAACCTTTCTGAGAATTTCCCCCATTACAAATGGCTGATGGTGGATAGGGAAGATGGGGAAAAAAAGAACGTACTGAGAATACTGAGAGAGGCAGTGTGACACCTACAGAATCTGTTTCCAGTTTCTGATCTGCTACTTAATTAGGTATTGGCTTAGACTTGAGTAGGCTTCATAATTCACAAGGGTATGAAGGAAGAAGGATTGTATTAAGGCCCCATAGTTACTGGGAGAGTATTAATAATTTGGCAACTGTCAAAACGTAGACTTAGTCTAATTTATAGTCCAAATAAATGACCAGATAAAAGTACATATATTTCTCTGCACCTATTTTTCAGTTAAAAATAAAGAAGTTGATACAAATAGACACTTAGACTGGAAATTAAGTTTCAAGGTTTATTTTAGTGATTCCCCTTATCCATACTCACTACTGACAGCAGGCTGTGAATATGTTCTTGACTGTTGCACTAACACTTCCCTCACTATGCATATAATAAAGACTAAAATTTATCCTGGGGTTTTATAAAATGAACAACCTAATGAAACTTGGCTCTTGTGGTTTGTATTCTTTGCAGGCACCTATAGTAAAAACATAGCCTTATATCACGCAAAGGAGCATCATTTATTCATATATATTATATAAGGAGTGACCCCTTTAAATAGAGAAGATGCTAAAAGGGCTTTGATTAATTTCATCACACACAATGAGATATACAAATAATTACTGTAAATCAAGAAAAAAATTTGTAGCCTAAATCGAATGCAAATATTAGTCTGAGAGGAAGGAAATAAGGATTTTACTACATTTACTGAGCTTTAAATTTAACAGGAGTTTGCCCAGACAGTACACTTTCAGACACCCTCAAATTGCAATTCAACAATTAGTGGTTTGATGTGTGAGCAAACGTCTTTACAGTGGGAAATGAATGGCTAGTATATCCTAGCTGAGAATGTAAATGTCATGTGTAAGAGTTCATAATGAATGATGATACATGCTCTGAAAATGATCCAAAAGAATGTTGATTTCTTTTCCAGCATTGTGATCTGATAAAATATCCTTGAAATAGACATCAAATAGTATATTTCAACTTATGGAATTCACTGCTCCAGGATGTCATAGAATTAATCAAATGCCATGAGTAGATTAGGGGAACAAATGAATTGTATAAGCATGTGAATGAAAGTGAAATAGGAGCAAATGAAGCAAGTATTTAGGTATAGTGTATATACATACAATTTTTTGTCTACGTATCCCCTATATATAGATGCCTTAGGGCATTTAAAAGATGTTTTTTATGAGTTGGAAACCTTAAAAACCATAAACTGAATCTGATTAAATTGTGCCTAGCTTAGATGGTAATGAATAGTCTATTTTTTATACAGTTTAGTAAATTTGAATTATAAGATGAAGTAATAAATTCAAATTCTGACAAAATCAATTAATTCTGTTTAGCTGTTTCTCTGAACATTGAAATGACCTGTTTTTCATGTATTTCATAAAATCGTTTTAATCATTTTGATAGTTGGTGTGAATTATTTGGTTTATATCTAGTTTTAGCTAACATATTACATTTATAGTCCATCTGATGGTCATGTACATAGAGAGTTAAAAAGAGGAATAACAAAGTTCATTGAGTTCTTACTATGTACCAAGTACTAATCTAAGCACTTGAATGTGTGTAACACACGAGCCCTATGAAATACATTTCTTTATATCCTATTGCCTAGGTTAAAAATAAATAAATAAATAAATAAAGCCCAGAAACACTAAATAAATTGCCCAAGATCACCAACCTAGGAAGAAATGAAGCTAGGATTCAAGCCCAAGCAGTCTGGCTGGAGAAATCCAGTTTTAACTATATTTACTGATTACCATGGCTGTATTGGTCAGCAAAGCAAATAGCATTCTTACCAGTACACTTATAAAAGATTCAGAAATGCTATTTAAAATAGAAATCTGGGGCAATTAATGAAATTAGACTTCATAGTAGAGAAAGTGAAAAGGAGTTGAAATAGGAATTAGCACGTTTAATAACTTCAGTCGTTCAAACAGACTCCAAGAGTCTATATGGAAAGATATGTGGTAAAGATTATTTGACTCTAGAGATTTTGATTCCAAGAAAGTTGGTTAGTTTTTAGTACTGCTTTACTTCCATCAGCGTTATGCAAATTCATGATATGTTGGTGATTATGTGTTCTTCAGATACTTAGCAGAATCACAGAAAATCTCCACTGAGGAGAAGAGTGGAGTGATCTATTTAAAAAGAGGATGTTAGAAATGACAGAAAGCAAGTTGAAATCCATAAAGTAGTAGGAAAACTGATTAATATTAATACATATAAATCATCTCTAAGAATAAATTGAGGAATTAGAAAGACAATAGAAGAAAATAGACCCAAATAAGAGAAGTTTCTTCAGCCAAAACACTGTTTTAAAGATGTTAGATCAGCCCAAATGTCTATAGATAGCTGTGAGATATAGAATATTTAGTGCATTAACGTGATAGAAAAAAACTTGGTAGAAATGTGTAGAAATTCATTTTAAATATTAAAAATGACCAAATTTAGAAGCTTATCTGATAGTAGGGTAATTGCTCTGTGTGTGTGTGTGTGCATGTGTGTGTGTGTGTGTGTGTGTGAGAGAGAGAGAGAGAGAGAGAGAGAGGACATTAATAAGAGAATAAAAAAAAAGAAAAAGAAAAGAATTTCCCTTAAGGAACTATGGTAAGATATACAGTCATATAATTCTGTAAAATAACAGATTAGACAATGCAGGAGGGAAAGATATTTGGGAAAAAAAGAGTAGGGACAAAAAAGGAGATCCTCTTCAAAGAGACACTTCTTTTTGTTTCTTGATCAGAAGAGAAGGAAACTTCTCAAGTTGGGGTCTAACTTGTGATTGCTGTCAGTAGCCCTTAGCTACCAGATGCAACAGAGCTGGTGCCCCTGTCACAAGCTCCAGTCCATTTAGGGTTTAGTTTTTCATAAAATTCCCAACAGAGTGAAAACTATTCGTTGAGTTGGAACTTGGTTTAATGCCATAATTTGGCCCTTGATGCTGGCACCACAGGGCATGGTGAGTAAGCTCTGAAGCTGGCCTAATGTCTTCCTAGAGTTGGTCATTATAGTGTAAATTTCATTGTGGTTACGGTGTTCAGATATGAAATCTAAGCATAAAATTTATATGCAGATGGGGGAATTCTGTGTGGCCATTCTATGGTTAGTCATTAAGTAGACTTCACTCTCTAAATATATAACATTTGAAAGCCCAAGAAATTCTAAAAGAAATATTCAGAAACAGTGTTCAGGAAAGGGAACTTCAGTGAACTTAGTCTTTGGGGTTCATTATAGGTAGCATTTTCACTTATCTTTCTTTTTCCCACAAAGTTGTGTGTGTGTACAATCGTTAATCTTAAATTAACTGTCAACATATATTGGCATGAAAGAAAACATTTTGGAAACTTTTTCAGTTTGTTCCAATTAACTTTTATATAATAAGATGCAGTAAAAGTATGTGCATGTTGGGCTGCCAGAAAAAAATTATGAAAGGCAGAATTAATTATGTTGAAAACAGTCTGCTAATGTACTAGGTTTAATTAGTAGTAACCTAGGAGTGGAGTTTACACAGACAGATTTTATTTCATTAGCAGGCAGGCTTTTCTAATAAAATGGAATGAGCTATCTAATGAGGTAGTGAGATTCTCAATACTGGAATTTAAAAAGCAAAGGATAGATGGTCACTTATGGAGGATTATGTTGAAGAAGTTCATAGTAGGTTGTACTGTATTAATTCCAAGGCTACTCCTACCTGTGTTTTTAAATTTTTATGATTTATTTAGTAATTTCTATTTGCAAAAGAAACAAGTCTTTCGTCAAGGGTTGGGTTCAGCAAGACATCTAAAAGAGTATTTTTCCATGTTTGAGAAATGCAGTTGAATCCCACAGAGAAATCGTATTTTAGGGAGTTAATTCTCCACTCAATAGAAATATACACCATATTATTGTTTTAGGGTCTGTTCCTGACCAAAGCTGAGCCAAACAAAAATTGTGGATATGGAACACTGTACATGATTATGTGTGGGTTTAAAAGAAAGAAAATAAATGACAAAAAATGGCATGGAGTTTTGTGATTTTTGCGGAGAAAGAAAAGGAATACTAAGGGAGAGGTGGTAGGAAGGGAGACAGAGAGAGAGAGGTTAGAGAGAAAGGGAGTGAAAAATAGGGAGGAAGTATAGTAAAGTATAGTAAAGATGAAGGGGAGAAACTTGGGAAGAGGGCACAAAGGGGAGGTAGAGAAGTAAAGTTAAAAAGAAAGAGTGACAATAAACAACAAGGTCTTACTGTATAGCACACGGATCTGTATTCAATATCCTGTGATAAACCATAATGGAAAAGAACATGAAAAAGAATATATATATGTATAACTGAATCACTTTGCTGTATACCAGAAATTAACACAATATTGTAAATCAACTATACTTCAATAAAATAAATTTTAAAAAAACTGTGACAGGTGGAGAAGAAAATCTGGGATCGATGGAGAGAGGCAGAGATAATCTACAGCAAGAGAGAAAAGAGGGAAAAGGGAGGGAGAACGTGAGGGTGGAAAAGAGAGAAACACAGGTATGGAGAAGTGTGTGGAGGAGAGAGAGAGAGAGAGAAATGAGACACAAAGAGATAATTTCTAGAGTTACTCTGTACTGAGACATACTGATCATTAAATAGTATCTACTTAATAATGTAAACATCTTACAATCATCCTATTAAATTAATGATTTAATTACAAGTAGCATTTCAAATAGGAGATATAGACTGCTTGTACTCCCTTTCTCCCCACAAGTCTTACAGGAGTGTCGGGCTCCTGAAATTACATACCTGTTGTTAACCTTGATTCCTTCACCTTTGGGTGGAAAATCCTCCTTTAGTGACCAATACTGAAACGATGCATTTTCTGCACATGTCATGAAAAATTTGATCATGAAAAACATTATTTCACTTCTTGACTTCCTAAACATCACTGTTTTGATTATAACATTATTTTGGGATCATCAAGTGGGGTCTTGATTCACCTATTTTGAAAATCCCATCTAACAGGTAAAAGCAGACCTTTGCCTTGCAAAGCAGTTACTACTTATTAATCTCTGATTAGAGCCAAGGGAAAGACTGAAGTAATAAGCAAACCAAGCTGTATTCAGAAAGTTCAGACACATCAGAGAAAATTATTTCCTTGGGAGAGAGAATAGGCTACTCATTGACTAGGTCTTCTTAAAGAAAGAGTGAACTACCCTATGTTAAAATATCAGAGGGTGTTTATATGTATACTATTATTTAATGTTAGTGGATTTTTATTACAATATAGGCAGTTCAAATACTTACAATACATTATTTCAACCTTCAAACATGATTTAGTGCAGTTCTCTATGCAAATATTTGAAGATATTCCGCCCTTGATGTATTTTAAAACAAATTTCTCTAGGAATAAGGAATCCAGCATATATATAGGAAAGAAAACATTAATGTGAGCTAATAATCTTGATATATTTAGATGCATTTTTATTAAACTATACTCTAGTTTCCTAGTTTGTTGATAAAAATCAATGCATATTTATGAACTGCTTAGGTAGTAAGCAATTATTTCTAAATTTGTCAGTGAATAAGAATTGCGGAATGGGATAGTTGCTGTGAATAAGTGAATATTTTAGGTGTCAGACATGCCTAAGCAAATTGCTTGAAATCAGTGTTAAATTCTCCCCTTCAAAAGGTTTCTAGAGAGAAAGTAATAACAACCATAACACGTGAGCAATAAACACAAATCACACACAAAAATATCAGGTTTCTGAGTAGAAACATTCTTTTTTTTTTAAAATATCTTTATTGGAGTATAATTGCTTTACAATGGTGTGTTAGTTTCTGCCTTATAACAAAGTGAATCAGTTATACATATACATATGTTCCCATATCTCTTCCCTCTTGCGTCTCCCTCCCTCCCACCCTCCCTATCCCACCCCTCTAGGTGGTCACAAAGCACCGAGCTGATCTCCCTGTGCTATGCGGCTGCTTCCCACTAGCTATCTACTTTATATTTGGTAGTGTATATATGTCCATGCCACTCTCTCACTTTGTCCCAGCTTACCCTTCCCACTCCCCATATCCTCAAGTCCATTCTCTAGTAGGTCTGCGTCTTTATTCCCATCTTGCCCCTAGGTTCTTCATGGCCTTTTTTTTTTTCCCCTTAGATTCCATATATATGTGTTAGCATACAGTATTTGTTTTTCTCTTTCCGACTTACATCACTCTGTATGACAGACTCTAGGTCCATCCACCTCACTACAAATAACTCAATTTCGTTTCTTTTTATGGCTGAGTAATATTCCATTGTATATATGTGCCACATCTTCTTTATCCATTCATCTGTTGATGGACACTTAGGTTGCTTCCATGTCCTGGCTATTATAAATAGAGCTGCAATGAACATTGTGGTACATGACTCTTTTTGAATTATGGTTTTCTCAGGGTATAATAGCCCTCTTGTTAGGTGTGTTTTCGAGAAAGGGTGATAGCAAAGTTGTGGTTAAGGATATGTCTCCATCCAAAGAAAACATTCTAAGTCTGTTAATTAGGACAATAGACCTAACATCCCAGACACATTATTCTTTTCTTAAAAGATAGCTAAATATTTCACCTCAGCTATTTAACTCTTTATTTCCTTTTAAGATGGGCTTTGTCTTCATCTTACTCTTTGCTGTTCCCTTTGTTAATTGTCCCTAACCATGGGAATGCTATTGTAGAAGAATTGCACAGCCCAAGTGATAAGAATCATTGATTAGTGGCATTCAAATTTTGCCAGCACCAGGGGAAGACTTCGTTCCTCCAGGATTGAGTTAGAATAGTACCCACAATTAAAGATGTCTGTCAACTGCTGTTATGCCTCTAGTTCTAACTTTTTAAAAAGATAATCTGCTCTTTTTGAGAGTGTGGCTTATTTCCCCAGAGATATGGAGGTCAACCTTTGTTTTTTGCTAAAATTGGAAATTCTTGGCATAGCACTCCTCTGTTAGCTAGATTGTTGCTGACTGGTGTAAGGTTTATAGACATTAGTTATAGGATATCGTCTACGTGGCTCTCTGGGATATGCTAAAACAGGCTAGGGAGTCCCTATCCGGTCCTTCAGAACTATATAGTAACAGTTTAAGTTAGAATTAAAGTCAATATATGATTTTAAAATTTCACTTTGGAGTACACTAATTCAATTAATCTTTTACACAAAATCCTAGTAACTTTGTTCTATCCATCAAATTGTTGATGTTCATATGCCTGATATGTCACAAATCCAACTGTGGCCATCTTCATTGGTTTTTCCTCAATGAAAGACTTTTGTTGTAGTTGTTCTTTACTGAATTAAAGGAAATTTGAGTTTTGCCTTTTCCCACCTGAGATTCCTGGACAAATGAAAGAAGTTAGACGGGAATCCCACTGTAGATCTGTTAGTAAATTTAAACTGAAATAACACTGTGTCTAAAACAAATCATCTTAAAGCTGGAAAATGAACAAAGAGAGTTATTGGGCTGTTAGGAGAACAGTTAATTTTATAAGATGCTACTCAAAAAGTAACAAAGCAATGAAATTCAACAGACACAGCTCAATGAAGACCAGAAATTTGAAAGGGAAACAAGTATTTTTCAATGCATGCTAATTCAGGTAAAAAATATCTCAGCAAGATGTGTTATCCCAATTATTTATCAAGCCTAGTAAGTTCAAGTTTTTAAAAAGCCACTGTATAAAAAGATAACCTACGCAAGTGAGAAAGAATATTGGAACATATTTTCAGTTTATCATGGCTATAGATATAAGAAATGTCCGTTACTAGAGAAGATCTAGTTTAAGAGGTTTAAGAGTTATTAGGTGAAGGAATGGCTCTAAAGGGATAAGTGAAAAGGACATCATGAAATAAGGGAGAGATAAAAGAAAATATTTCAGTTTTCACAGGTAGCTAAAGTATTTTCTTATAATTTCAGTGTACTATTCTTTACACTGAAATTTTCCCCACTCTACTGTCACTTATTCAAAAGATAAATCATTTTCCTTAAGCAACACTCGTTCCTAAATTTATACACTATTTTATATTATCAGTGAGTTTCACTTAATTTAATGATATGGAATTAAATCTCCATAGTGACCTAGTACTAAAATATCTACCAAACCCTGTCACTTTTTTTTGTTGTTGTTGTTACTGGTCCTTTTGAGGGGAAGCATCAGTTTCTTTGTTCTATCCAGGTGCTTTATGTTTTTCAGTCAAGTTATATAAGATCCAGGAGGGGGGTTTCAGTAGATTGGGATCTACTGGGGTAATATTTCTCCTCAGTACTCTGCAATCAACAGTGGCTAAAAAATTGGAAAGGATTGAAGTTAAACAGTAATTGGTACACTTCAGAGATGAAAAGTAGACTTTCCTGAGTAATGTTAGCCTTCTTCACATTTATCTGGTTCACGCCCAGATAGGAGCTTATTTAGCCTCTTATAATTATCTCAAACTCCTACAAATTACAATTGCATTTTCATTCCTGACTTGTTTATCATTTTGAAACATATAGCTCCTCTTTGAAATATACAGCCTGCCCCTTAGAAAGTATAATTTGAATAACGTTGGAAATGGTTCCTTGTTTATGATTTTTGCCATTTGCCATTAACTTGAAGATAACATTTTAAGTTATTTGCTTGGATTTGGTCTTTGAGAATCCTGAAAGGAATGATCTATGATTGATTTATGATTTAAGTTCAGATGTAGGCTAGGTTTCTGTATTATTATAGCATCAAGCCTTGAATGAGTAAAAGTTCATAGCTTATCTATATAAAAGTATTATTAAGAAAATGATAATTGGATGGGCTTAATATTTTATCTCTTTTTTTGGATATTCAGTGAGGATGCTTACTACTTTCTCACTGTTAGTATTAACTATTATTTCAATAAGCTTAAATATGTTACATGTTTTTTTAATTATTTAGATAATGACTTAAGTACTTTAATTCAAAGTCACAACTGGCAAAAGAATAATTTTTGTAAAATTAAAATAGCTTTAAGAGTCTAGATTGCAATTCTATATAACTGATTATATAATTACCACGTAATATTAATCCATCTTTCTAAGGCTATATACAGATTTTGTACATGAGGTTGGGTTTAAACTCACTGACTTTTTTCATTCAACTCTCAATATACATAATAAGAAGGGAAACAAAAGAATGAGCATCTTGCATATGTCTATAACTCAGTTTACATGACTATTTTTCCTTTTAACAGTAATATACACCAATACTGAGCTGTTATATTTTCAGAAGCATAGTGGAATTAAAAAAATTTTTTTTCTTACCTAGTACATGAAATTATTCGCTTTCCTCTTAAGTACTATCTGTCCAATTATCTTATGCAATTTGTAAAACGAACATGCCTGGTGATTTAAGTCAGAACAATGTTTCAGTGCATCATACATAGTAAGAAATATTAAAAGTACAAAATTTATGCATCATGTAGAAAGTGAAACAGCATTTACTTCAAATGAATGCAACCTCATTTAGGAGGTCTGGATATTGGCCGCTTGTGATATTACTGCTATCAGTTTTACTAATTTATTTTATCCACATTTTTATGAATCTAAAAATATGTGAGAAAACATATTTGATAATCCTGTGTTAATTTCAATAATCCTCTGATTTCTAATTGTGATTCTGATATGCATAGCTTTCACTATATGTGTAGAGTAGTGATTACATTTATTAGTTGGTCTCAGTTTAAAGCATTACCGTATCACTCTTTGCCTTTAGTGCCTGTACATAACTTTCCTTCATCCATAGTGTAATTTCAGCATATGACATAATATCAGCCATTTTTCTTTTCTTCATCAATTTAAAAAAATTAAGCTCAATTTCCTCATGCAAATAAGACCTTTATATCTCATGCAATTGAATTAAATTCATTATGTATGTCTATTTGTCTAGTTGGGCCAATAAAGCCACCATTAATTTTAAATTGGCCATTTAATGTTATGTAATTCTTCCAATATTGAGAAAACTAGCACTAGGACGTGACATAATGAAACTGTGCCAATCCCTTCAAAAAATGTATAAGCTTCTATTATGTACACATCTTCATGTCAAATTTTCAAAAGAATGATAATATGCATAAATAAATACTGTCTTGAATCAAAGTTATTACAAATTCCCTTTAATAGCCAAAGGTTGGAGAAGTCAACGTTGCCTGAAATTTCTGAATTGGAACCTGAATGTTTTCACAGGGTACCTCCTCAGAAGCACACTTGTGGTTTATAAAACTACTTAAAAACTTCTGCCTCAGCCCAAGGTGGAGTAAAAGGGACCAGCTTTATCATACCATCTGGAACAACCCAAAGAGAGAGAGAGAGAGAGAATGTATAAAACAACATTTCTAAAGCTGTGAACCTCAGGCAATGAAGGACAGTGATCCCTTAGAGACAGGAAACAAATGAGGTAAACTCTAAGATTACCACAGTTTACAATCCTGAGGGAGTTTCCAGGGCACAACACAGGGAGAGGTAATCCAGATGGAGCCTGGAAACTCCCTGAGTTGAGGAGACAGAGATGGGAATCCAAAGAGACCAAGGTGGCTAGAGTTTCTAGGACACAGTGTTGAAGTGAAGAGAGCTACACAGAAAGGAAACTCTGGGGATCAGTAGAAGGTCTCCCTTGGGTATTCCTCAGTTTACTCATCAGTGTCTGTGTGAGGAAACCATCTGAGGCCAGTGAAAAACCATCTGGTAGTATTATAGAATGGTGTCAGTTGCTTGCATAAAGCTGGGAATAGTACTTGTTCCCACCAGCCAGACTGGAAAAATTCATACTTCTGGGGTATTGAGTAGAATACTCAGGAAGGTCCTGCTTAGCAGTGGGGACTAATTAACCCTAGATGGAGTATTACTTTGGATTTATCCAACAAATAAAAGGAAGACTTGACCAAACTATTTCCAAATAAATGAAATGGATCCCAGATAAAAGCTCAATAATATTTATGAGAATAGAAAAATATCCAACAGCCAAAAAAGTGAATGCAAAATGAATGGCATCCAAAGAAAGATTACCAGGAATACACAAAAGCAGGGCAACATAACCTATAATGAGGAAAATAATCAAAAAATAGAAACTGACCCAGAACTGACACAGGTATGAGAATTAACATAAAGTGACATTTAAAAATTTATTATAATTGTATTCTATGTGTTCAAAACATTAGGTTTAGATATGAAAGACATTAAAGAGACAAATCAAACTTCTATAGATGAAAGCTACAATCTATGAGATGGAATTAACACAGGATGGGATTAACATCTGATTAGACATGGAAGAAGAAAAGATTAGTTAATATGAAGAAATCATGATACAAACTATCCAAAATGAAATACAGAAAAATGAATTTAAAATAATAAAAAGAGTAACTGAGCTGTGGGACAACTTTAAGCAGCTTTATATATGGAAAAGCTTTATATATGAACTGGATTCCAAGAAGGAGAGATGTGAGATAGGCAGAAAAAATATTTGAATTAATAATGGCAAATTTTTCCAAACTTCATGACAATTATTAACTCACAGGATCAAGAAGTTTAGTGAACCTCAAGCACAAGAAACATTAAAAAAAAACTACACCAAACTCATAATAATAAAATTTCTCAAAAGCAGCCAGACAAATGGGACACATTACATAGATAGTAGCAAAGATGATGGTAGACTTATTGTCTGAAACAATTCAAGTGAGAAGATGGTACAGGAACATCATTAAAGTGCTAAAAGAAAAAAATATATATAGCCAGTGAAGATATCTTTTAAAACTGAAAGCAAAATAAAGATATTCTTGACATACAGAAGCTGAAAGTATTTCTTACCAGCAGACATGCATTACAAGAAATGTTAAAGGAAGTTCTTCAAGCAAAAACATAAGATAAAAATGTGGGTGCATATAAAGGAATGCAGAGCACTAGAAATAATGATTACAGGACAAATATATAAGATATTTTCTCATTATTTAACTCTCCTTTAAGGTAACTTGACTAAACAAAATGAAAGACAATATATTGTGGATTTTATAGCACACACAAGTAAAAAGTAAAGTGTATTTCAATAATGGCTAACAGCTGGGAGAGGAAAAATGGAAGTACATTATTGTAAATTTTTATATTATATAAATTAGTATAATATCAATTGAAGATATCTGTGATAAGTTAAAGATATAGAAAATTAATTCTAAAGTAACCACTAAAATAAAAATTTAAAAAATATCTAAAATGACAACAAGGAGGATAAAATTGAATCATAAAAATGTTCTATCTAAAAGAAGGCAGTAAAAGGAAAATGAGAACAAAGGACAAATAGAAAACAAATAGCAAAATTATTAACTTAATCATAAACATATCAATAATCAAATTAAATGCAATGGGTCTAAACACCTTAATTAAAATGAAGAGACTGTCAGATTCTATTTTAAAAAACTAGACTACTATAATGCTGCCTACACAAAATACATTTTAATTTATTTATTTTTTCTCTGTTACCCAGTTTTATTGAAGTATAATTGGCATATATCACTGTGTGAGTTTTAGGTGTGCAACATAAAGGTTTGACTTACATATATAATGAAATGATTACCACAATAAGTTTAGTTAACATCCATCATCTCATATAGATACAATAAAAACAAATGGAAAAAAAGAGAAAACAAATTTTCTCCTTGTAATGGGAACTCAGGATTACTCTCTTAACAACTTTCATACATATCATACAACAGTGGTAACTATAATCACTATGTTGTACATTACATCTCTAGCATCTTATAATCAGATGTTTGTACCTTTGGTGAAGGTCAATGGGATAAAATTATACATCAGTAAGAGAAAGACATCTGGAAAATGTGTCCAAATAATTGAAAACTAAATAACACACTTCTAAATAAGAAGTGTAGCTCCAATAAGAAAATGTTTTGAACTGAATGAAAATGAAAACATCGATTTATCAGAATTTGTGGGATGCTATTAAACCAGGAAATAAGAGGACATTTATAATGCTTTTATTAGAAAAGAAGTAAAGTATAAAATCAGTGACCTCAGGCTCCATTTTAAGTAACTGGAAAAAGAAGAACAAATTAAACTCAAAATAATAAGAAAAAAGGAAATAATAAAGATAAAGAAATAATAAATACCAAAGCCAAAACCAATGAAATTGGAAACAGAAAAAAAAAAGAACCAAAAACCAGAAAAACAATCAAACCAAAATTTGTTTTTTTGAGAAAAATTAATAAAATTAAAGTTGATAAATCCTTAGCCAGATTGATCATAAAAAAAGAAGAGAGAGAATACAACTTACTAGTATCAGCAGTTAGGGAGGTATGACATCACTACAGATTCTAAAAATATTTAAAAGATAAAAGGGGGATATTATGAAAAACTTTACACCTATAAATTTGACAATTTTGATGAAATATTAAAATTACTGGAAAAACACAAACTACTAAAGCTTACTAAAGGAGAAGCAGATAAGCTGAAGATACTCATATCTATTAAAGATAAAGAATTTATGGTTTAAAGCCTTCATGCAGAGGAAACAAGACCAGGTGGCTTCACTTGTGAATTCTACCAAGTGTTTTAGGAACACAAAACACTAACTCCACAAAAAAAAAATCCAGAAAATTGAAGGGGAGAGAGTATCTCCCACTTCATTGTATCAGTCCAGGACAATCCTCATACCAAATCAAACATCAGCAACAAAAGAAGACTAAAGACCAGTCTCCTTAATGAATATAGATGCACAATTCTAAACAAAATTATATCAAATTATATCAAACTCATCATCATATACATCATGATCAAGTGGGATTTATACTAGAATGAAGGAAAGGTTTAACCCTCAAAAATTAATCAATACATTTTAGCATATTAAAGAGAAACTAAAGAAGAAAACAAACCACATGATCAGCATAAAGTTTGCTGAAAAGACATTTAACAAAATCTATCATCTGATCCTTATAAAACTTCTCAGCAAGGTAGGGATAGAAAGGAACTTCTACAACCTGATGTAGGGCATCTATGAAAAACTTAGAGCTAACATCACAATAATGGTGAAAAACTGAAGGCTTTCCCCTGAATATCAAAAACAAGACAAGGATATCCATTCTCAGCACTGATTTAAACATGATTCTAGAGGTTCTAGCAAATGCATTTAGGCAACAAAAAGAAATAAAAGACATTCATATTGGAAATGAAGGAATAAGACTGTCCACAGACAGCATGATTCTCTATGTAGAAAATCCAATGGAATCTACACAAGAGCTATTTGAACGAGTGAATTAGTATGTTTGCAGAATACAAGATCAATTTACAAAAACCAATTGTATTTCTTTACACTTGCAAGGGATAAAGAGAAATTGGAATTTAAAATAAAATAATACCAGGGGGAGGGATAAATTAGGAGTTTGGGATTAGCAGGTACAAAAACTACTGTATATAAAATAGATAAACAGCAAGGTCTTATTGTATAGCACAGGGAACTATATTCAATATCTTATAATAACCTATAATGGAAAAGAATATGAAAAAATATATATATATGTAGAACTGATCACTCTGCTGTACACCAGAAACTAACACAACATTGTAAATCAACTATATTTCCATTAAAAAAAGTAAGTAAATAAATAAATATTTAAAAAATGAAACAGTACCATTTACTCTAGCATAAAAATCCTAAATAGGGATAAAATTGACAGAAACATGCAAGACATTACTTACTGACAGAAGTCAAAGAAAGTCTATTAAATAGAAATATACTTTGCTTATGTGTCAAAAGTCTTGTTATTGTTAAGATATTAATTCTCTCACAAGTTTATCTGTAGATTAACACTACCCCTTTCAAAATCACAGAGTTTTTGAAACTGACAAGCTGATTCTAAAACTGTTGTGGAAATGAACAAGACCAAGAATAGCCTAAACAACTGTGAAAAAGAGGAACAAATTTAGACAGCTAACAATTCAAATTTCAAGACTTATTGTAAAGTTACAGTAAAGAAATGCACGTAGTATTTATAGAAGGGTAGACACATAGATCAGTGGGATAGAAAAGAGACTCCAGAAATAAACCTACATGTTTATGGACAACCAAATTTTGACAAAGGTGCAAAGGTAATTTAAAGAAGGATAGTATTTTCAATAAATTGTACAGAAAAAAATGGATATCGAGGTGCAAAAAATGAATATTGATCCATAACTTGCAACATATACAGAAATTAACTCAAAATAGATCATAGACTTAAATGTAAAACCTGATACTATGAAAATTTTAGAAAAAAAACAGGAGAAAATATTTATGACTTTGGATCAGGCAGTATCATTAAATATGACATCAAAAATCATGATCTGTAAAATAACAAATTAATAAATTTAACTTCAAAATTTAAAATCTCTTCAAAAGACACTTAAGAGAATGAAAAGACAAGCTGCTGATTAAGAAATAAATTTGCAAAGCATATATTTGATAAAGGATGTGGATTCAGAATTTATAGAACTCTCAAAACTCAAAAATAAGAATGTAATTAAAATATAGACAAAAGATTTGAACAGATAGTTCACCAGAGATGGTATACAGATGGAAAAGAAAGACATGAGAAGATGCTTAGTATCATTAGTCATTAGGGAAATGCAAATTAAAATTGTAGTTATACACCAGTTAGAATGGCTAAAATGTTAAAAACTGACCATACTGACCAATCATTAGCTAAGGGTTGGTGAGAGTGTGGAGGAAGTGGAAAACTGCTAGTCTAAATGCAAATGGTACAACCACTTTGGTAAACAGTTTGGAAGTTTATTAAAATGATAAATACACACCTGACGTATGATCTAGCCATTCCACTCATGACTACTTACCCCAAATAAATGAAAGTTTATGTCTCTATAAAAATTTGTATAGGAATGTTTCTAACAGCTTTATTTGTACTAATCAAAAATGGTAAACAACTCAAAAATGTCCATCAATAAGTGAATGGATAAACACACACTGATATATCCATACAACAGAATACTACATACTACTTGGCAATAAAAAAGAAATGAATTAATGATACTTGTACAATTCGGATGAATCTCAATTATGCTGAGTGAAAGAATCTAGATTAAAAAAGACTACATACTGTTTGGTTCCATTTACATAAAATTGTAGAAAATGCAAACTGACCTATAATGACATACAGCATAAAAGAGTGGTTACTTACGGAGTGGGGAGTAGCAGGGATCTTTGGGGTGATGAATATGTTCACGAATTTGTGCTCTTGGTGTCAAGGATGTACACATATTTCAAAGCTTATCAAATTGTGCACTTTGTGTATGATTTATTGTATAACAATTATATCTCAATAAAGCTGTAACAATTACATATTTTAAAAATTAGTAAACTTAAATTGGCTCATTAAACTCACATTATTAAATCATACTTGAGTTAGACAACAAAAAACATAACTTTTAAAAAGATATGCTGTTTATTTATTGGTAAGAAGTACTCACAAAAACAGTTTAGTTGGAAATTCTAATAGGAAAGCATAGCTACATTGAAACTGTTGTGAAAGGTAGTGCTCTCCAGCACCTCAAAAATTGTTAAAAATGCTTGTATTTGAGTTCAGACAATAGGGATATTCACCCCCAAAATCTATACATTATTTTTTAATATTAAGAAACATAAAATATACAAAGGAAGTAATTTTTATTAGATGATTTTAATATGTTTTTCTGTATTATGACATTTCCTTGTTTATATTTTTTTGCATGACTTGAAACTATTGTTAAAACAAAGGTTTAGATTTGTATACTTTGGAGTCAAAATTATATTTGATGCATACATAAATCATAAATAGTTGCTTAAAAGTATTTCTGCAACTAGTGTACTAAGAAGCTAACAATGTAATGGTTAATCTGTCAGTACTTCACATCTGACATTTGAAAACAGAAAAACATTATTGACATACTTAAAAGAGAACACATAAACCTGGTTAACCATGATGCTCTATATTTCTTTTCTAAAAAATAAACAACAACAACAAGCCTAGAGGTTTGTTTCCAGTTTTCTATATAACCATTAAAATATTTAACATATATGGTGAGAACCATCTGTGATTTCACCTTAGCTTGCTTAACTGTTTTTCTCCTTTTAGAACTGCACGGTCCAAAATGATACGTCTTCCTGGATTTTTGTTGTTGCTGTTGCTCTTGTTCAACGCTAGTAACAGACCTACAACAGCTTTGTACTTTTAATACACAATTAGAACTTCCTTGATCACATCATGATAAAATTAGGGTTAACTATTCCACGCACAAAAGAGGAACTTGATACAAATGTGTGAAATGAGTAAAGTGACTGGATTTAATTGGTAAGAAGTACTCACAAAAACAGTTTAGCTTGAAATTCTAATCGGAAAACAGAGCTAAGTTGAAACCGTTGTGGTGAAAGGTAGTGGTCTGCAGCATCTCAAAAATTGTTAAAAGTTCTTGTATTTCTGATCAGTCAATAGGAATATTCACCCCAAAAGTCTATACATTAATAAATTTTTTAATATTAAGAAACATAAAATATATGAAGTAATTTTTTGTATGAATCGTGTAGTATGTCATTATGTAACATCAAATAATCCTTTGACACTTCCTCATTTTTCCCTTGGATATTTATACACTGGCTCTATCTGTGGAAAATAGTTTGGAAGGGAAATATTCTCACAGAATGCAAATTGAAATAGTTTATTTTAGTTGATCCCTCAAAATCCCTCGGTAATAGTGAAAGAATTATGTATGGGTTTACTCTTGAAATGGACTTACACATTTAATCAATCCATGTAATATGAAACTAGAGGTTTATTATTTAGCATAATGTTATCATTAGTTGACAGAAAATAATCCTTTTGTAGAACTTTTAAAAAGACATTTAATACTATTAAAATGAATAGTTTTCAAAACGCAAGTCAAATACATGGATCCATTAAGTAATCACATCAATAATTAGGTCAAAACCACCACCTGACACACAGTAAATTCATGCTTAAAATCCCTATTCTCTGAAAGTCTTTATATTAAGTGCAGCTGTCTCTAATTTTTCTCTGTCTTCATAGAACTTATGTATATCTTAAAATGTCAGGATGATGTCAGTGTTTTCACTGACATACATTGGAAATGGTCATATTTTTAAAAATACACTGTTCCTATGGAAAATTAATCTCAGAAGTTTAGATTAAAGAAAAATACTATTCAGGTGATAAAATGAAATACCCTGTATGAAGTGACTAATTTTATAATCTTTCAGGAGTAAATCTTTAAACCCCACCCCTAAAACATGCAAGTAAGTCTTGTGACAATACTAGAGTGCCATGTCAATTCATTTTGCTGTCCCGTGCTAGCAGTCAAAACTGAAAGACTAAGATTTTATGGTGGTGAGAAAGAAATATAAATAACTTTGGCCTTTACAATTAAAGTCAAACATAACCCTAAATGAAATTCCTAATTTTCCAGGGCCTCTTTATTTATTTATTTATTTATTTATTTATTTATATTTATTTTTCGCTGTGTCAGGTCTTAGTTGTGGCATGAGGGATCTTTTGTTGTGGTGCATGGGCTTCTCTCTAGTTGTGGCGTGGGTTTTCTCTTCTCTAGTTGTCGTACACAGGCTCCAGAGCGCGTGGGCTCTGTAGTTTGTGGCACCCTGGCTCTAGTTGAGGCACGCGAGCTCAGTAGTAATGGCGCGCGGGCTTAATTGCCCCGCAGCATGTGGGATCTTAGTTCGCTGACCAGGGATCAAGCCCACCTCCCCTGCATTGTAAGGCGGTTTCTTTACCACTGGACCAAGAGGGAAGTCCCCCAGGGCCTCTTTAATCCCTGAAATAACAAACACCGGTTTTGTTGTTCATGATAAACTAGATGCACAATGTCCTTGTACTAACCTTGAAAGAATGTAATACTCTATTATTTTAATCGTCTTTTAAAATCAGAAGACAAGTACACTATAATAAATTTCTGAAATTTTTAAGGGTGAAAAAATGTATTTTCTGATTTTCTGAAAACACAGCATGTTCACATTATATTTGATAAATATTGTAAGTTCAAAATAGTGACAATTTTACACATTTGTTACAGAGAAGGAATTATATTAACCTTTTCAAAAAACTAAAATTTGTCTCCCAAGTTTAGGTAATTGTAGGATGACACTGAATCTTTAGCCATTTTGAAATTGCTCCATGTTTCCAAACCCACCTTGGATATTCTATACCTCGCAGCTCTGTTCCTAGTTGTGTCACCAGATTTCAGTTTAGACATTTGGTATGAACTACTTTTTGTATGAATCAATTATTCTAGTAGTAGCTAAACAATTTTTAGTATGTAGGTGCTGTACCTATGTAATATTTTAAAATGAGGCACACAGCAAATACAATGGACGAGGAAGATTATGCACATGCGCACACACACACATGAAAAAAAATAATCTCCCTGTTGAAGTTGAATACTCTGAGCTGTTTTATTTAGTACACTAAGCTGTTTTATATTGATTGCAGTCCTCACAATCCCCACAATACCCCTTCTGCTATAGTTATTATTGTTATCCCCATTTGACAAAAAAGGAAGCACACATAGATTCCATCACAGGCCCAGAATCACATATCTAGGAGGCATTTTTGAAGTGCCCATCCACATTATTTTGCTTCAACTAAATGTTAAATTTTGTTTTTTATTCATACTCTTATTGTTGGGGATATTATAATTTATACTGTAAACATTATACAATTAATGTATAGGTGCTGAAGAAGCTTTCTCAGTAACATGATCTTGTGCTTAATACATTTTTGAATTGAAAAATGTTGGACTCTCACACAAGGTTAAAAAAAAGCTGTATTGTATTTGACTGCAAGTACTGTGAATGACCATAAAAATTATAGGGGAACTGTGTTTCTGTCACCCATGCTTGATGTCTGGAGATTGGATTTGCATTCAAATCTGTTTCCTCGTTCTATTTTTTGGTATTTAAAATATTCAGTAAGGAAAATCTTGTCATTTCTTTATCTTTATGTGAAGCATAGGTTGAAGCAATGTACATTTAAAAAATTAGCAATAATTTGCATTTCATTAATTCTGAATTTTGCTCTCTTACCCTCTCTCTCTCTCTCTGACCAATTCCTTTTTTTTTTCTTTTGTGTTTATCTGCTATGATTATTCAAATTTCATCCATATTTACAGAGATAGTACAAGAAGGTATACTTCTAGGTGTTTAATAAAGCAGGCCAGGTTAAAATCTCTGAAGTTGGACGTTAATACAATCTTCATTTTATTTATTCTGCACTTATGTTTTCCTACCTGAATGCATGCTTCAATTATTGGGGTGGAGAGCATGTAATTTAATTCTGAAACACCTAATGCAACTGTATCTAGGATGAGGATAAACCCCAGGTGCCTATATGCACAAAGCAGATTTTGGGTAGTGGCAAACCAGAGGGTGCCATTATAAAAACCATGCTATCAAATTATTCCCCAAGAAGAATTTTTACTCATGCTCATGCTGGGACCCACTACAAAAATTTTGACACTAAAAGTTTTATGTGTGTGTGTGCACGTGTGCTTGCAAACTAAGGGAAGGTGTGTGTGTGTGTGGTGGGGGGAGAGATGTAGCAGTCTAAAACAACTTGATACTGGGGTCCCAGAAATAGTTGTTTTGACTTCACCCAGATGAAAATCTTGATGTAAATAAGATAAAAGAAGCTGTAGGTGTTACCAAACACAAGTTCCTGCGCCCCATGCACAGTGAGGCCAAACAAAACACAATATTGGAGTTTGGAGCAGAGAAAGGTTTATTGCAGGGCTGAATGAAGAGAACAGGTGGTTCATGCTCAAAAACCCCAAACTCCCTGGTGGTTTGGGGGAGAAGTTTTTACAGGCAAAATTTGAGGTGAGGGCTGCAGGGGGTATGGCTTTCTTCTGATTGGTTGGTGGTGAGGTAACAGGGCGGTGCTCCAGGAATCTTGTGTTCAGCCTGAAGTTATCATCCTCCACCTGGGTGGGGGGCCTTAGTTCCTGCAGAAGAACTCAAAGGCATTTTGCTATGTATATTCCTTGAGAAGGAACCAGGACCTTGCCCCAAGGCTGCACTATGGTTTCTTGACTGCTCCTCCTTAGTTTCTGTATTCCTTCCCTTCCCTGACTAGCAACTGTTTGAATCTGCCCTTTGGAACTCAAAGAAGGTCAAGGAGGATGAATGAAGCCTATTTCCTACAGACAGGAAACTGGGAACATGGAAAGGATTTGTACCTGGGAGGAACCCATAGGGTGCTGCTCTGTTTTGTAGGTAAGAAATAATCTAAGAATAGGGAGACCAGAAGTCATCCATTTCTCTCTATTCATACTCAAGGAACCTATGTGCACTTGCGTGATATGTTTTGCATAAATATCCTCTACAAAACATTCCATTATTTTTTGATACACTTAGTAGTTGGAGGGAGATTTATGTTTGAAACTCCTATATTCGATATGGTTATTTTAGATGCAACTGAAAATTTTGCAACTAGAAATCAATCTAATTTTTCAGTTAAAGATTTAAAATATAATTTTGTTAGACATTTAAATATAATTTTGCAGTTAGAGGTTTAAAAGAAAAGAAATCTTAGGGAGGAAGAAATGCCTATAACGATTTTTCTCAAAAGAACTCTAGGGCGGGGCTCTGTGTTAGCAATTCCTCTACCACTTTTCTGGTAGCATGTAGAGTGATTTTGCCTCAGGCCTTGGCATGGGAACTGTACCCAAATTAGTGAATCTAGTCATTTCCAATTCTCTGATTGGTATGTGGAATATGGCTACCTTAAACCATAGTCTCTCTAGGTATACCCATCTAGTAACTTGGGTAACCTGCTGTTATCCACCCAATTACCCAAATTTCTGGAAATCAAAGGACAATTCTGTTTCTATTTCTAAAATCAGACCCAACCACTAGGATAGAAATACCTTCAAGGCATTCTGCTGAGTCATTCCACTCAACCCATGTCACCTTCCTAATCTAGGTTCCTGAGGCCCCTGAAATGTTTTGAATTTGCAATATGGCAATCTTCATTTTAGGATTTCCTAGAAGCAAACCTAAGGTGCTTGCTCGGTTTATATATTTCACTCACATGTAAACAGTCTTACTGTTCTTGGATTCTTAGCTTCCAGTGCTGTGCTTTAACTGCCAGTTTTTAATTGTTATTTGAATAAAGTTATTTTTAAGTGAAATCTTTAATTTTCCTATGAAGGGAAGCTTAAACCCCAAAATTATCTCTTAAAAGAAAGAAATACTAGTAAAAAATAGACACAATAAAATCAGCAAGCAAAGCAAATGAAAAGGAAAAAGCTGTGTTTAAATAATAGTTGAAGATGTTGCCCACTATGTAGGCAACATGGAGTTGGCAATAATGTGGTGGGTCTGTCACTTGAAAGTTAAGGTGCGTGGAGAGGGCAGTAAAAAGGTATATATGACCTTTGGGGATTGATTACCTCAAGAAAGAATCTTACAAAGATGAGTTTAAACAATAGAAGCTGAACAAGCACAGGAAATGACTAAAATCAATTTTTAGTTAATCAGATAAAAATTTCCAAGGATTTTTCAGAGAGGCAGACGTAGGAGGAAAAATCTACAATAGAGAGTACTGTGCTTTCTAAATAAATGAGCTAACCTGAGAGATATTATCATGGGCTAAAGCATTTGGAATTGGATTGCATTTTATTATTATAAAATATAGATTAGTGACCAGGAAAAAAAATCAAAATAAACGTGTATAAGCAGGTTTGGTGGAGTGGAAAAATACTTTACTGGGAATCAAGTGCTGAGGCTTCAGACCCAGTTCTGCATTTGTAACCTGGGCAACGGTGAGTAAATTACTCGGCCTCTAGGACCCAGTTTTCTCTGCTGTTAAAAGAGATTAGATTTGAAGATCTTTAAAATCCATTCCAGATATATTGTAATGATTTAACCTGTGAGAATTTAATCAGAAAAGGACAATAATTATTTAATTAATTGGTACGATAAAAGTTCAGAGGAGGAAGAAATAATCAAAAGCTGAAGTGATTGGGAGGATTTTAGGCATGAGGTATAATTTAAACTACATACATCACAGTTGCTTAAAAAGCTGGGTAGGATTTTCATAAGCAGAGAGAAAAAGAAGGACAAAAAGGTCAGTACTAGTAAGTGAATGATGAGGAGAAGTATGGGTGTATTTGACAGGAAGGGGAGTGGTTTGTAAGAGAGCAGCCTCACAGGAGTTAAGGGTCAAAAATGACACATCAGACAGAATTGCATGACTTGGTTATTTATCCTAGCATATTAAGTTCTCACAGAACACATTACAAGACCAAAATATATTCCAACATTTCAAAATATATTTCAATACACAGAGTATTTTAAAATACACAATCATGAGGTGGAATATTTTGCTCTCTCCTTTAGGGTGTAAGCTCCATGTGATTATTGTCTACTTTGTTCCTTCTTTATTCACAGCATGTAGAATAGTGCCTGGCATAGGAATACATTTTACCCAGGTTAAAATCTGCTTTTAAAAAATCAGAATTGTTTTTCACATCTTGAAAAATGGGATATTGTACCTTAAAGGAGCCTTGTGAAATCACTCCCATGTAGAGAGAGATATAAGGAAGTTACAATTGCTATGAGCAACCCTATTTTTTTTTCAAAAGGAGATCTAGACATTTTTGTAGCTTTTCAGCTGAAGGCGTTTATTACTACATCTTAAGTATCAGTAAATAACGGATCTTCTTTTTTCAGGTAGAAATGGTAACTAGTCAACCATGGTTTATTATTTTACTCTCAGGGCACTATGTTAAAAGTGAGTGTACCTAGACTATAAAACACCTCTGCCACTGGAGTGAAAGCCATTTGAAAGTCAGTACAACTGCAACTGCTGTTTGCTATGGAACAGTGTATGAGAATAGTATTCAAAACAATTTAAAACAGCAGGACAGCAGCTGTACTCATAGTAACAGCATTTGTGTGGACTTTTTTCTGCAAGCTTGGAGAATAGTCTTTTTATTCATCTATGGGATTTTTAAAGTCATAGCCCTAATATTTAAACATAACAGAGCTAGAAATTATTTGCATTATTATCAATATTAGGACAGGGCAGATATTTTTTTGGACACAAATTAGAATCATCAAGGGTTACTAAATTTTGACATTCTGTGTATTGAATTTCCATTGAAAATAAATGTTATTGGTGTTGAATGTTTTCCTCCTTGGCGCATCAAATATCCGAATTGCCTGAGAATCATTTTTAACAAGACAAAATTTTCAGTGAAATTAATGTGACTTCTGACATCTTCATATTTGTTTTTCATAGTTGTCCCAGTCCAACAATCACATAATAAACAGTAAATCAATATGCATGACTTTCCCTCTAATTGAATTAATAAAGCCATGGAGAAAATTATACTTTCTGATGAAAGGGTTTGGGAATTTCTTACGTTTTCATTATTATAGGTGAGGGATTATCCCTCAGCACCAGTGGGAAGGAAAGCTTCCCATTGCTCTTTGAGGAGCCCTTACCTGCTGAAATTGCAGTGGAAGTGGTAGCAGTAAAGACTAGACCTGTTCATTGGTATGGTGGCTACTATGTCAGTATCATGAGTGTTGTAACTCTGGATATCTTGCTCTTCCATACCTCTTACAAGTGCTATTAGCCATCAGAGCTGGATGCCAAAAACAAAACTACCTTAAGTATCCCAACAACATTCTCTATCTCTCTGCCACGCCTTTCTATTGGAAAATAGGCAATACCAAATACTATACGCACTGAAAATACTTTAGAATGGCAATTATTTTCACTTTTAAGAATACCTATAACAGATGAATTACATAAATTTGTTGCAAATGAGAGTTGATTTGACAATGGATAAGTTATTAATCAGTAATATCTGTTTTAATGTAAAGGTATTAACACTCGAGTTCTGTTTTGGCATGTAAAGTTTGAAATAGGTTGAACAAAAGCACTTTATGACATTTTCTTGACTATTTAAGTTCAGCAACAAGTAATGCTTTTCTATTTATACTTTTTCTTTGGCCAGTTTAATTTCTCATTTTTGCTGAAAAGAAGTTACCAGTTTTCAACTTTGAAAAACCATAAAACTGCCAATAAACAGATAAATAAATAAATAAATAAAGCTAGGATACAACAGCTCTTTTGATGCATTGTTTGTGTAACTATATTGGAAGGAAAAAAACATTTGCTTTGGGACATATCAACCAGCTGAGAGTCTAATCACAATCTAAACCAAGGAGATGCAGAGGGACCTTCAAGAGGTATCAGATTGGCTATTGTAACTAAAGTAAAATGAATTGGCATACCTGGTAACTAAATAATTACCAGGGTACCTGTGTTAGTTATACTTCTGCCCTTGTAATTTCAGAGCAAGTTGGCACTGGAGGAAAAAAAGTTCAGAAATTCAGTATCCACCATTAATTTCTCATTAGAGGGCTAGCCACAAATACAAAATGCCTTCTCTCCTTCAAATTTGGATCTTGCTCCTCCATGCATTTTAGTATCCTACCAATAGGTTTTATTTTTCTACAAGCCCTAGGATCAATGTATCCAGATCTTGGTATATTTCTTAATAGTCTATGATTAGACTGAGAACCAGATAAGATAGATTTGCTACATCACTATTATTTGGGAGTAGGGTCTGGAAGTTAGGTTGTTTCTTATGAAGTTCTACTATGTAGCTTTGATAACATGAGTCATGTTGACATCTACAAGAATATAAGATTAATGTTTATCTTATGCATGAATAGCAGCATTATAGAAAAGTTGACATGTCTCTCAGTCTTGAGATATGAGTTGATATTAATAATGAAAAATATTAGATAGAAATGCTAATATGGTGGACCTCAGGACAAAGTGGCACTGTTCCAACTAGACAGATAATACATTTTTATTAGCATTTTATTGATAGCATCCATGGCAATAATAACAAATTCATAAGGCTTGCTTCTTTTCTCCCTGAAATGATTCAGAGAAGCTCAACTTGCTTTGTTAAAAATGTAAAATTTTCACAATATTTACTTTTTATTAGTTGGTTGACTATAAAGTCATCGAGTCTTGCCTAAGACTCATATATTGCAGGGCTTCATCCAGATTTTTAGATAGAGAAAAATACATGTCCAACGTTAATATGATTAGATTGTGTTATATTAATGAACAATAGCATTTTTATCTGAAAACTTACTGTGGCTGCATGAAGGCCACTTAAAAGAGAATCGTGGTGGTTATACTATAGAGCTCTATACTCATTGAATTTAAATAATGTTTTTACCTCCTCTTCTCTATTTGAAAACGCTCTTGCTAAAATGTGGTTTTCTCTTCTAGAATTTCCTCCATCAGCAGTACTTACATGTGCTTTGTTTAGAGGACTGACAGATTGTGCTAGATCATACGCCATCTCATATCTGTGCCTCTGTGGCCCAGCAACATGCAATGTGAGATGACCTGTAATGAATAGGGTACAAGCTTAGACCCTTAGGATCTTCAGCAACAGTAGATAGCTCTTGAAAACAGGAGAAAGAGATAAGGCCTGAGCTGAAGGAAACTACTTACATTTAGTTTAAATGGTGCCAAGTCTAGCTATAATTTGTGGGTCACTGACTTTCTTTCTTTCTTACAGATGTTTTTACATAATGATGACAGGTACTGAATTTGAAGTAGTCAACATCTTAAAGATGCATGAAAACGGGAAACATTCTATTCACTTTTGTTTTCAGTAGTTTAAAGTGCATTACGCTCTTTTCAAAAGGAGGGGATACACTTAAAGTTATCACAAATAGAAGGAATGAATGAGGATGCAAAGTTATGATATTCTTCTATTTTAATGAGTTATGGGAGTGGAAGATAATATAAAATAAAAGACAGTGAATGGGAAAGAAGAATATGGAATGCTAGGTAAAATTATAGTGACTAGGAAGATTGTTCTTTATTCTATTTGTAAAAGTGAGTAAATTACCAATACATTTGAGGGCACACAAGAGTAAAATTGGAGGTCATTCACACAAACACAACTTATCATTCTTATATGTTAAGCATGGTGATGGCCCCTTGCAGACTCAGTTTTTGATATCCTTCCTTCCCCCTGCATTCATGGCCAAAATAAGAATTAGAGGCCATGCATGTCAAATGTGCAATTCCCAGCTTTGGCTTTGTTGACAGCAGGCATTACGTGACACCTTAACTCACAAGTTTAACTCACAAGTGTGACTCACCTAGATACACTTGTGAGTTAAACTTATTTATAGTTGAGTAAGAAAGGAACCAAACAGTTAAGGGACTTGATAGAGAACACAGAGTCAGTTCCACAATTCATGGAACTGGATTTCTTTATTTCAGTTTAGAAAGAACTGATTTTCCACCCTCTGTTTCTTTATAGCTATCTCTTAATAAAAGTTCTGCTTCAATTAAGAGAGTTCTTTAAGCAACTGTTAGTTACACTTTCTGGAGTCAAACACATTGACTTAGAAGGGGATGGAAGTCTACAGAATGATACTTTTGGTTCTTTAAGGTTTAGAAGGCCACATTCTGTGAGTTGAATACATGAATATTTGATGCTTTTGGAGGTAAATTAACTTATTCAGAACATTATTTCCTAGAGTACAGAGAAGATATGCCTCTTACCTGAAGATTTTATCCTATATTTTTTTCCAATTGCTTTGACAGTTTGTTGGGTAAAGGGAAATTTAATTTAAGGGAGAGAGATGGAGGGAACTGTTTTTGTGTCAGTTTCTTTCCTTGTTCTTCCCTTGTTTTCTCAGTTACCTGTGTATACTTATTGAAAGAGTGTGAACAGGCTGTATGGGTGAGAATGCTGTGGGAAAAGGAGAAAAGAAGAAATGTTTCCTTATTTCATAGTCAGCTTTTAACATTCTCAGAGAGCTGACAAAGTAGAACAGAGGCAGAACCCCTTAACAATATGACATGAGTAGGCATCTTGAATTTGGGAGTACTTTATTCCATTGTCCCTATCTAGACAGAACAATACTGAACCTTTCTAAAAACTATGTTCATAATGACAACTTAATATTTCACTTGTAGTTTAAAAAGCATGTTCTTATTCTTATTTCATTAACAACTCTAAGAGGACATATTAATATTCTGATTTTAGTGATAAGAAACATATACTTAGAGTTTCCACTTTTTACCCAGCAACCCAGCTGATAAGGTACAGTGCCAGGACTTGAACAAGGTCTTCTGACTACAATCTATTTGCTTCCCCCACCACCCCACCACATATGAACTACAAAGTAAATCAGAATTCAGAGTTGTATAGTGGGTTGGAAAAGCAAGCTTTCAAATATGAGCTGATTTAAAAACTGAACTCTTCACTCTAATAGAAAGCCTTAGCATTTATTTTTTTTTAATCTGATAAGAGAAGAAATTGCTAGCAGTGGTGATTTCTGGAGAATGGATTTCAGATAGGAGGTTCACTTTTCTTTATAGTCCCTTCTGAGCCATACTAATATTTTTCCAATAGGTTCATGCCGTTAAATGTTTATAGTCAATCTATTTGCAGTATAAACAATAAAATAACAATAGAAATACCTTAGATTTGCATGTAGTGTTTCCCCTCTCAAAATACTACCAATACATCTGGTTTTTGTCCATTCCTTTGTTATCCCATTTCACAGTTAAAGCAACGTAGTCCCGAGCAAGTAAAGAATGGTACACAAGACCTCACAGCTAGTTTGTGTTCAACACCAATCTCATGATTCTAGACCAGAGCTCTTTTGACAGCAAAAGTATTTTTTATTTCTCGTGTATATCTCCTCTTATTCAGTCTTAGCTTAATTGTCCTGAGGCTAATAGGACTTTAACATAATATGTTTCAGCCACGCTTCACCATTTACCATTCCATGTTATTATCAAATACACTGATGACCTGAAGTATCATTTAAGAAGTGTTATTTTCAACTCCAGAAGAACTTATCAATTTGGAAGGATCTAGTTCATCATGCCAGATTGAAATATTGCAATAAAACATTGTGATTTATGATACCATATTTTTATACATCTAAAAATAGGTGACCTAGTTCAGTTGTACTTTGTGGGTTCACATACAACATATACATATATAAATATATAACATGAAATTATTAAACTTTAATAAATGTTGGTAGAATTTGGTGTCACTTAGAACTAAAAAATGGCATGTCTGAACTTTTTATATCTGTTAGAAAATGTGAAATCTTCAGTTTCAGCAATGAACTTTCACAAAATCTAATTGAAATATATACAGAAAAGATGTGTATTTTCTTTCCCTGCTCTCTTACATTTGCATAATGATTGTAGGTTCTGGCAGACACAGGATGTTTAAGTATTCAGTGATACATCTTTTAATTAAAATACTATACAGATAATTGCATAATACCAGCTATCCCATTATTACCCAAAGGAATGTAGTTGATATAAAAAAAATAGTTGGTTAAAAAGTGGTCACCTCAGAAAGGGTAGCTTAATTATATTTACATTTTGTTGATCCCAGAGTAGAATACTTTGCAAGTCCAGAGGCAACATTTACAAATACATCCACATGTCAAAGCAGCTTTCCCTGTACCAATTTGCACTATAAAATTAGTATCCAAACAAGACTTTGCTCATTTTATGTGCAATTTCTTAGAAAATAATGTCTTGTTACATATAAAATAGTTGTGATTGCTTTAAAACAGTGTCCCGTTAGAAAGTTCAAGGCACATTGCTTAGAATTCACTGAGCATCCAGGCAGTAAGGATGATCAAAGAAGGGTCATCCTGTTTGGCCGTATGGTCTGTGGAAAGACGGTGGCCTGGAATCCTGATTATGCCAGTTCTTGCTATGTGATGTGGGATAATTTATTTAACCTCACTGAACCTCAGTTTTCTCATTCATAAAATAAGAATAATAATACCTATCTTGAATGGTTCTAGTGAAAATCAGCAATAAGGTAAATTTCATAGTGCATGCCTAGCAGACATTCAATAAAGGCAATTCTGATTATTATGCTCCTTTTTAAAGTAGTAAATGCCATAAAACATGATGCAAAAAAACCCCACTACAATCCTTTGGATCATAGGTCAACAAAATGGGAGAAGGTGCCTAATTTATAAGTGCAATTGAGAATACCTTTTAACAGTAGCATAGACCTATGAGGGTATGAGTTCCACTTCTTTGCCTTATTAGTTGTGTGTTCCTATGTGATTTACTTGATTTTATGTGACTCAGTTTCTGCATCTAAAAATTGGGATATAACGATACCTATTTCATTGAGAGTAAAATGATGTGATATGTTGAGTGCACCTTATACAATGTTTGACCCCATAAACTTCCAATGACTGTTAGTTTCATATTTCGAATGGACTGTGAGGTCCAAATGCAAGTGAAGGTGCAAGGCATTGTAGACTGTAGTGTCATGTGAATGCTACTTAGTATTATCATAATTTTAAAATTCACTGAAATTTTCAGAAATTTGTTTCCTTAGAAGAATGGGTAAGGGGAAAAAAAGCATAGCTACCTGTTCTGTACTAATTTTCACTATTTAAGAAAACATTAAAGCAACAGTAAGACAAGATGTATAGTTCAAGTAAGCGAAGAAATCTCCTTTCTTTTTGATTTTGCACTTGGGGAATTTTTCTTGACCTTTTTCTCCAAAGGGAGCAGCAAATTCATTTATTAGAGCCTGAGGTCACGATTATTACAAAGAAGAAAAAAAAGAAACCAAATAACTTTGCATACTTTGGTAAAATAAAACAATTCAATTAAGCTTACTCAGTGTGTCTTGGTGTTTTAGCAAGGTTGGAAAGGACACTGACTTCTGTTGTTGAGGGGGGCTTTAGAGTCATTTATATCTGTACAAACATGCTACTCAATTTTTAGCAAGTGAATAAACTCTAAACCAGGGAGTTTTGTCAGTTACATAGACAATGAATCCAGTCTGGAAGACAAATTGTACACTGAAGTTAAGGTGGCTGAATTTCTGATATAAGTGGCTGTATGATCATGAGAACTTTACCTCTAAAGATAACACAGCTGTTTCTTCTTGAAAACAGTTACTTCAACTTTAGTGAACAATTTGTCTTGTAGACTTAATGTATTAGCCTCTTAAGTGACACATTTTTTTGCCTGTTCTGAAAACTAATTGACAGAATTCTGACAGTGAACAGAAGCTATCAGACAAGCCCTTGATATTTCTTCAAGTAGCTGATTTGTCCAATTTTAAGCATTTAAAGCTTAAGTGAAACTGGAAGAAAACTTGTTTTACTGTTTCTAGTATAATTTTTCATATATTATTCTATATCAGTCTAGGCAAACTGTTAGCTACATGTAAGCTATATTTTAAAAATAAAATTAACAGGTATTTTGTGAAGCTTCTATGTTAGGAGTATTTCCCACTTGTATCAATTCCCTATTCTCAATTTTATAGCGGTAGAAGACTTTTTACAAATCTGGAAAAAAATTTTTTTCTATAATAAGAGCAAATCTTCAAGAGAAATGTTAAAATGCAAATGAATGACCTTGATTAATTGTACATCAATCGCATGGCCAGTTATTCTTACCTTTCTATGGTTTACTTCATATTTGTATATTAATTATCTTAAAGAATATATGTCATACAAGTTCTTTTTGAGCATTGTAGATTTTGAGTTAAGTGACCATAGGTGCAAAGCTTGACAATGCAACTTACAAGTTATATGACTATGGCTTTGTTTTTGGAAAACAGGACCCATTATACCATTCTGACTTGGTTGTCATGATGATAAATGAGACAATATATGTAAATACCATAGCACAGTGACAGACACATAGTAAGCACTTAACACATCCTTTGTTTTACTTCCCTTTTTATTGATAATTGTTGTAAGAATAATACCAAGACTCTAAAAATTGAATTTAAATTCTCTGATAAATTGTCTTTTCTGAAAGTTAATAAACTGCAACAAATATTTACTGAGTATTTGTGGTCTAGACATTCTTCTAGGTGCTTGAGATGAACAACAAAAGATATCTGTTGTCATATCACTTTGAATCTAGCAAGGGGAGAGAAAATATTAAATGCTAATCAAATTACTAAATTGTAGAGAGTATTAGAATGTGATAGACTTTTTGGAGTAGTGTAAATGGGATTAGAAGTGCCAGGGCTTGGGGTGGTAGCAGTTTTGTAGGTGGTCAGGGTATGACTCATTGGGAAAGTGATAGTTGAGCAAATATCAAATGTGGTGAGGGAATCTGTTAAGTAAATATCTAAGGAAGAATTTTCCACCCAGAGGGAATAATTAGGTCCTCATATGAAAACATGATGAGGATGTTCAAGGAGCTATAAGGAGGTGAGTGTAACTAAAGCAGCCTAAACTGAGGGGAAATGTTAGGGGAGGGGATGTTGATGGTGGCAGCAGGGAAATTTTGAAGGGCCTTGTAAGAAGCCACTGAGAGGACAATGGCTTACCTCAGAGTAAAACAGAGAGCTGTGGCAGGCTTTTGTCCAAAGGAGTGAAATAATTTTACTTCGATTTCAGAAGGAACACTTTGGCTGCTGTGTTGAGAATAGTGTCTATGGGGTAATGGTGCCAGTAGAGACTTATTGCAGTAATCCCCAGGAGAGAGAGAATAGTGCCTTGGAACAGGATGGAAACAGTGAAGGTGCTGAAAAGTAGTCAGATTCTATATTTATTTGAAAGTAAAATTAAGATGATGCCCTGACAGACTAAGATGTAAGGTGTGAGAAAAATAGAGATGTCAAGATAACACCAAAATTTTTGGCTTCAGTAACTGAAATAATAGTTACTATTAATTGAAATTGGAATGAATGCAAATGAGGCACATTTGTGGAAGAGAACACGATTTCAGCTTGAGACATCTTAAGTTTGAAATGTCAGACAACCATGTCTAGATGGTCAATGGTCAGTTGGATGTAAGAATCTGGAGTTTGGGAGAAATGTCTGGGCTGGAAATATAAATTCGGTGGTTTACAGCATATTGTTATTTAAAGATGAGAGACTGGATATTACCAAAGGATTGAATGTGTAGAGAAAGAGGGAAGAAACCTTAGAGTTGTCCAACATTTGGAGATCTAGGAGAAGAGGAAGAACTAGTCAAGGAGACTGAGGAGTGGCTCAGAGGAAAACCTGAGTATGCGGTGTCTGGTGAGCCAGGTAAGTAAAGCTATTAAGGAGGAGGGAGTGATCTAATGGGTTAAATGCTGTTCATAGCATCAGATAAAATGAGGAAGAAACTGGCCATTGATAAGATAGTTTGCTGACTTGTGAAAAGCAATATGACTTCCCAAGTGAAAAAAGACACTTTAAGACCATTAATAATAAGTGACAGGGTTCAGAGGTCACAATCTTATGGCACACTGTCCAGATCTGGCCAAAATGGGCTTTGACAGGCAATTTTTAGAAAAAAAGAAGAATTGAATATGAAAGGTATTGTAAGATATGTATTCTCCTATTGGCCATAGACCCCATCATCTCATATTATCTTGAATTTGGGAGGCTTCACATATTTATGATTTTTTCTTGGCTCTTGGAAATTTTTGAATTTGTGACCCCTGGATATTAAGTGCACTTTTGCTTTGACATAGAGAAAATAATCAGATGTAATTTTGAAGGCATAGTTATTTCCATTCTTATGTATATAAAAGACCTTGATTTTTAGCTTGGGGTAATTAAATTTTTCATCCAAATTTATTTCAAGGCTAGACATTTTTTCTCTCTTTTTACAAGGGCATTGAATGATAGAATGTTTGTTAAAAGGAACTCTTCACTTTGTTATAAAGCAGAAACTAACACACCATTGTAAAGCAATTATACTCCAATAAAGATGTTAAAAAAAAAAAAGAAAAGGAACTCTTGGTTTGCAATTTGGCCTTCCTTTATCCCTCTTCACCAAAGAGGAATTTCAACACAGAGATTGTCTTGTTTAAGGTTGTACAGCAAATGGCCAGCTGTGATATCATCAAGACTAAATTCTCACTCAGCTCTTGAATTTTTTTAAGTATATCATATCAGTCTTCTGACATGAAGTTTGCCATTCTATCATGCTATCTAACCACTGTTCACTTAACCTATTCATTAATCACCTGACATACACGAGACATACTATGTTTATGTAAGTGATACATGTAAAGTGCAATCATTTGTGAAAGCAGGAAACATTTAAATTGCGTGCTTAAATGTATCAGGATTGCATATGGTGCTTTTAAAAATCACATATAGTAGTTTTTAAGATAATATTTAGCCATATTACCTCAATAATAATTTATGATCAGGTTAGCTTAAGTGGGGAAAATCATTTTAACATTCCACTTTGGTTTTGAGATAACCACTTGTATTCAATCTATTATCCTTATTATCCATTATAATTCCTCTTTTGTCCAGAAATTATTCAACCCTTAGAATTAAGTCTCTGTATTTCCTCATTTATGTTTCCCTCACTCCAAGTCTAAGTAGACTCCATGTCTGCAATCTTTCCTGCCACACCATGGTTGTAGATAATATGCCTATTGAAGGAGCAAAAGGATTAATTGTATAAAGTTATAGCAGAATTGCAATTGGAAATAACTTTTAATGGTATAGTCATTCTGGCCTCTCTTACTGTTCTAGCATAGTTTTTATTTGTTTATTTTGGTTTTTGCCCAGGTGCTTAATCCAGCTACTGTCCACCTTAAAAAAAAATAGATAATGTAAAAACTAAAACAGCTTCTGACTAAGGCTAGGCAATTTTCTGTATTGCTAGGACCAAGCTATGGTTTCAATATGCTTTTTAAAAAATGGCATTGACTTATACCTTTAAATATCTATGTAGAATTTTTTGCCACTGGCAGTGCATGAGGGGCACGATTTTCTCTCTTACTTTCTCCTTAGCCATTATTGGATGGAGTCAGTCAGCACACATTATAGAATTTTTAGTGTATATTCTGATTTCTTAGTGATTCAGAAATAGCTGGAACAGTTCTATTCACCACTCAAATAGATCTGGATTTCATCATCTCTTTTTCATTCCTCATTTTTTCATTACATAATTCATAATGTTATCCTCCTTTCTCCTACATATGATTTTTAGAAACCTGGCATCCCTAAAGCAAATTTTATCCTAAGTGATGCTTGGCCAGGATAGTTTATTTATTTATTTATGTGAGTTTAATGCCTGGGGTATGGGGGGTGCAGACCAGCTTCACATTTGCATTACTTGCCAGGCCTTTAACAGCATTTGGATTTTTAATCTTTTTCTATGCTATTTTAACCCAGTCTCCTAATTAGTATTTCCCCCCTTATTCCCTCAGTCCTCCCTATCAAATTACCCCTCCACACTTTCCCCAGATATACCACTCTAAAAAACACTTCTTCGTAAATCCTGTTGACTTCCCTGTTGAATACAGGGTAAGATCCAGACTGTCTAACGTGGCAGATGAGATGTTTCATCATCTGGTTCCAATCTACTTTTCTAGTCACTTCACTTCTACTTTTTCTTAACCTCCTGCCTCTACAACATACACCAAGAGCTCTAGCTGAGCATGCTAAAACCTAGTCCCTTTAGCCTGAGTGCTTTTTCATGTCCCTTTCTTTTACCTGTGCTTTTCTCTGCCTATACTCCCTTTGACTCCCTCTTCCAACTGGAAAATTCCTATTTTTCTACTAAGCACCATGAAACAATTCCCTTGTGGAGAGTTTCCCAAGTCTCTTTGGCAGTTGATTCTTTTTCTGAGCTACCAATCACATTTTCCACATAGCTTTATTGTAGCACTTATCACTGCTAAATGTGATTTAATATTTATGTGTTTCTGCTTCACTTGCTATACAGCGAGCTCTCTGATAAGCAAGGTTGGGTCTAATTCATTTTTAGCACCTAACAGAGTCTTGCACATAATAGATGCACAAGGGATGATTCTTGAATAGGTGAAATGGTGATCTTCTTTACCCCTACTTATATTCTGTAAGCAGCTCCTATCCAGTACTTGCCTGCCTGATTCTCAATCTCTTCCACTCATCACGGCTCAGACTTCCTCATGACATTGTGCTTATTCATCTTACACTCATGGCTTCTGGTTTTGGAGATGGTGATAAAGGCAGGGCCCAGGGCACTGTGATTGATTATGTGTGGACATTGCAGTTTGGTTTGGCTCCAGCATCAGTGACAGCAGCTGCCATCATTTTTCTCAATTTCCAGGATTTCTTCCAATATCTTAGGGCATAGTATAATTCTAGAGATATATCTGATGATTTAAGGCTTATGGTATGTGTAATTTAGTACTTCATGTCTGCATTTATTATACAATATAAGCCTTCCATAAAGGGCAGTTTTGTCAGTTTAAAATTTAACAACAAATCAAAGATATTGAATTTTCTATATATTGGAATGTATTACTGTGAAACTGTTTTAACAGCATTCAGACAAAATTTAGGTCAAAAACATAGTGTACTAATGATATCTTTTTTATATGTCTGTAACAAACATGAGTAGGGTATCAGTTTTGAATAAATAACCATTGTAAAAATCAGTAGATTTATTCTTGAGAGTGAGATTACACAAATTCTAAAACAGCAAATCTGCTATTTGGCAAGTTATAGAATATGAAAGGGGCAAAGTTAATCTTCTAGGTTTGAAATTAATGTGTAATAATTTGTGTTGCTTAAAACTATTAAAGACCCCTTAATACTTTTGCTAAAGTGTCGGTGCAAGAAAAGAAAGAATAATGATAGGCTATTACTTTTTATATTGTCTTCTTTAATGTATTTCCGTTTCTCCTTCCTATCAACAACATTCACATTACATTATTTTTACCATGAAAATAGAGCATGTAATTTTATAGATAAGGAAACAGAAACTCAGAGAATCTAAATGACTTGCTCAAAGACATACAACTAGTTAATAACAGGGCTGGGACTAAAATCCAAGTCCCTTTACTCCCACATTGGGGATCTTTACCCTATTCTATGCTGTTCTCCTTCATTTGACATTGTTTTTTTTCCAGAGCGTGTGCAGTTTTATTTACTACACAGAAAAGATACTTGTATATCTCTGTAAAGTGATTATGAATTGTGTGGAACTATAGTCATCATACTTGTTCCTACAAATAATTGAAATACAAAATTTTGAAAAAGCCTTATCTTCACAGCCAATGGAAGTATAACCAAATGGTAATTACTGAATAGCAAAAGAGTCACCTAACAGCCAATCTAATTGTCAAATGTTCTACCTGAAGGCAAACATATTTTAAAATCAATGAATTCAGGTGAATACAATTTTCCAAATTCTGACTCATCAAATAAGAACTGAAGTTCTCAATAGTCGATGGTTAGAATGGTACATCAGAAACTGAGGGGGCACTGAGGAGTTTACCGAATGGTATATCTTATCCTGAATTGCCATGGTTTAAAATTAGCAAGAATATGCTTGGTCTTTAATTTCTAAGAATTAAGGACAGCTGTGCTTGTTTACCCTAAGTTTAGGACAAAATTGAAGTGAATGAAAGCAAGATGTGGAGTAGAAATTTTAACATTTAAAAAGCTGATGACTCTAACCTGAACCAGAAGTACTTATCTTCTAAAAATAGATCTGGGAACCTGGGTTAAGCCATTCTTTCTTTCTGAACTGCCCTCCACACACATCTCCACCAATGACATGCAACATTTCTTTCAAAGCAAAGAGTCAAGCTGACCTAAATGGCAGGGATGTTTCCTTGACCAATCACAGCCCATTTGAACAATTCCTCAATAGTGTTCAAGATTTCTTCTAGGTCTTTAATTATATCTTTTGATGGATATTTAGGAAAGCAATTTTTTTAAATAAATTTACTTATTTATTTTTGGCTGTGTTGGGTTTTCATTGCTGCACGCGGGCTTTCTCTAGTTGCGGCAAGCGGAGGCTATGCTTCGTTGGGGTGCATGGGCTTCTCATTGTGGTGGCTTCTCTTGCTGTGGAGCACAGGCTCTAGGCGTGCGGGCTTCAGTAGTTGTGGCTCAGGGGCTCTAGAGTGCAGGCTCGGTAATTGTGGCACACGGGCTAGTTGCTCCGCAGCATGTGGGATCTTCCCAGACCAGGGCTCGAACCCATGTCCCCTGCATTGGCAGGCGGATTCATAGCCACTGCTCCACCAGGGATGTCCCCAGGAAAGCAATTTTAACAAGTGATAATTAGAAAGAGCGAGGGATTTTATAAAGTATTTTGTGTTGCCTTGATGAAGGGTATGTGTAAAAAAGATAAAATTTTTTTCTAATATAAAAATTTTTTTATGTTAGAAAGGAAGGAAATAAGGAAGAAGAGTTGAAATCAGTTAATTTATTAATTCAGTAGATATCATTGAGTGCCTACTATTTTTGAAATTTTCTGCTAGGTTCTGGATATAAATAGTAGGCAAGATTTGTTCCATGTCTTCAAGAAGCTCATAGTATAGCAAAAACCTTACAATTAATAAATGTTTAATAGTGGACTCTACAGTGCTATAACCAACAGTTGTTTTTTTTTTTTTTTTATAATTATACCTCCTTCAATGGCTGTATCAATTTACATTCCCACCAGCAGTGTAGGAGGGTTCCCTTTTCTCCACATCCTCTCCAGCATTCATTGTTTGTAGAGTTTTTGATGATGGTCACTGTGACCGGTGTGAGGCGATACCTCATTGGAGTTTTGATTTGCATTTCTCTAATAATTAGTGATATTGAGCATCATTTCATGTGTTTGTTGGCCATCTGTATGTCTTCTTTGGAGAAATGTCGATTTAGGTGTTCCGCCCATTTTTTGATTGGGTTGTTTGTTTTTTTGATATTGAGCTGCATGAACTGCTTGTATATTTTGGAGATTAATCCTTTGTCAGTTGCTTCCTTTGCAAATATTTTCTCCCATTCTGAGGGTTGTCTTTTCATCTTGTTTATGGTTTCCTTTGCTGTGCAAAAGCTTTTAAGTTTAAAAATGGAGGTTCCAGGGACTTCCCTGGTGGCGCAGTGGATAAGACTCCGCACTCCCAATGCAGGGGGCCTGGGTTCGACCCCTGGTCAGGGAACTAGATCCCACATGCATGCCACAACTGAGAGTTTACATGCCACGACTAAGGAGACTGCAAGCTGCAACTAAGGAGCCCGCCTGCTGCAACTAAGACCCAGTGCAACCAAATAAATAAATAAATATATTTTAAAAAATGGAGGTTCCTTAAAAAACTGAAAAACTGAAAATAGAATTATGCTATGACCCAGCAATCCCACTACTGGGCATATACCCAGAGAAAATCATAATTCAAAAAGACACATGCACCCCAATGTTCATAGCAGCACTATTTACAATAGCCAGGACATGGAAGCAACCTAAATGGCTATCAACAGAGGAATGGGTAAAGAAGATGTGGTACATATATACAAGGGACTATTATTCAGCCATAAAAAGGAATGAAATTAGGTCATTTGTAGAGACGTGAATGGACCTAGAGAGTTTCATACAGAGTGAAGTAAGTCAGAAAGAGAAAAACAAATATTGTATATTAATGTATATATGTGGAATCTAGAAAAATGGTAAAGATGATCTTATTTGTGAAGCAGAAATAGAGACACAGATGTAGAGAACAAATGTATGGATAACAAGGGGGAAGGGGGGCAGTGGGAAGAATTGGGAGATTGGGATTGACATACATACACTATTGATACTATGTATAAAATAGACAACTAATGAGAACATACTGTACAGCACAGGGAACTCTACTTAATGCACTGTGATGACCTAAATAGGAAGGAAATCCAAAAAAGAGGGGATATATGTATATGTATAGCTGATTCATTTTGCTGTACAGTAGAAACTAATACAACATTGTAAAGCACCTATACTCCGATAAAAATTAATGTAAAAAAAATTATACCTCCCTCGCCATTTAATCACTAAATGAGGAATTTAATAAGGGAAAAATGAAAGAGAACTGAGTTCCATCATACTGATCACTATCTCAGATAAACCTTTTTTTTTTTAATCCAACAGAAACTTGACTTGTCCTTGTAAAAATCAAATATTCAGCAGGGATTTATAGTTGTGGTTTCTTAAGTCGTCTGGCAGTCTACAATGACCCAAGATCTGATAAAAAACGTGAGTGGCTACCTGATAAATCCTCCACTGCCTGCTGTTGTTACACAAAAGAGGATTTAATTAGAAAATAATTCAAGTCGGAATTATAGATATTAATTCTTGATCTACCACTTAACCATTTATACCACCAATGAAGCCAATTTAATAAAATAAAGAATACATATGCATGTGAAAGATACATACTGTATGTTATAAACTGTAGACAAAAAAGTATCATAAAAATTGCTCCTAACATAATTATGGAAAATACTTATCATATAAGTATGCTCTATTAACAGTTAGAGTTTCATTTGAAGTCTTTAATTTGAGTTGAATATTGAAAATCATCCCAGTTAATTACTGTATACTCCATAAGGAAAACTGCTTTTCTTTCTTTTTTTGGGGGGGGGGAACTACGAATATACATCTAGACTTCTATACATCAGTGATGCTCTTTAACCTTGGAATTGTTATAGTGTTCTTTTAAAATCAGGGGAAAATCTAAAATAAGGTGAACTCCATGTGACATGACTGTCCTAATTTTTACTATATTACCTTATTAAAAAATGTTTTAATAGTTTTTTACTCATTAGAATCATATCACTCTGGAGACCACTTTTTGAATAAATATTCTGCTAGATTTTAATTTTTATAGCTATATATTTATTTCTTTTTGCTAGTTTAATTTCTTTTAAAATTTGTGTATTTTGTGACAATGTTTTATTCTTTGCTTATGTTTTAAAAATTCTTCTGTTATTTCTTTAATTGGTTTAAAGATACTTCTCTTCATCTATCTAATGATTCTCAAAAGTTCCTTAGGGTAATAACAGGGCTATTTGTGTGGCTATTGACTCTTTTCTATGGTAAATTTTGAACTTGGAGGTAATCTTTAAAGATGATTTATCTGTAGGAATTCAGTTCTGCCTGAATTGAACATGCATCCTTCTAGACAAGTTTTGAGTTTACTACTGCCAGGCAACCCAGGAGTATTATGTATTTGGGACCACTGTGCAACTTGTTACTTTGGGCATCCCTAGACCATATGAGTAGTATAAATTTAGACCACAACCTGTTAAAATACAGGTCTGTATTTATAAATTCTCAGGAGAGAATTTTTTCCACCCAGAGGCCAAAACAAGAAAAGTTCAGATTCTTGGAATCTCACTGCTCTGATGGGTAAATAAATTAAAAAAAAATCCAAACTATGTATAGTTATTTAAAGGTCTTGGCTTTATTCAGGGATTTCCTTTACAATTTTCACCTCATATGAACCTAGGAGGAGGTTTTGCAATGGAATCACAAACGCCTTGGTTTGAGGACCTGTCAATCCCTCCTCCTCCAACACGCTCACCAGGGCAGCCCCAGTGTCAATTCCTTCTTTTTATTTTATTATTATTATTTTTTTGTCCTCTGAGGATTGCTTTCCTTTTCTTGCATTCTCAGTATTACATTTAAAGAGATGTTGTTATATTTTATCCTACATTCTATGAGTTCTGTTAACAGGATAGTTTTAAGATTATTTATTCTACCATATCACCAGAAATGGAAGTCTACTAGGTTTACATACTCAAAAGTTTCATTTGTGATATACAGGGAAAAAATACTCAACATCTATATTTTCCCTGTAGGAAATCTATATTTTCTTCAAAGAATACTGCCATGTTCCAAGACACTTGCAGATTTCGCTACGAATTTTGTTTGTTTTCCTTATATCTGGGCTTAACTTTTAAATACATTCTTCCTGTCTTCTTTCTTGTTTTCTAAGTTCACATAGCTATCATTTCAGAAGGAAAGGGTCCTCTTTGTAAAACTAGAAAAAAGCCACATCTAACTTGAAATCTATTTTATAGGAACATTTAAATTAATTCAGAATAAAAAAAGCTAAATGCTAAGTGAAATGTTAGTATGGAAAATTGTCTTTTTTAAATGTATCTTTTTTAAGAGCTTGAAATGTCTGGTGGAGAAGCACAATTCTTTCATGAAACAGTTTCATGAAGCACAGATGTTTTTCAGACTCCCACAGGGATATATCCCACCACAGTGAGGACAGCAGATGCCTCTTCTCCCACTTTCGTATCTGGCGCTATTCCTCAGGAATCTATTTCTTTCAGTGATTAGCTTAAATAAGTTATTTCAGCACAGTGAACCTCAGCCTTTTCTTGAAAGTAGATTTTATGAGATGAGGTAAGGAAGAAGTAGACAAGCTCGTCTAAAAATGCTGGCAGCTCCAACTGCTAATTTTTTGGAGTTACTATTTTAAATTATGCCCACCGGAAAAGAAAAACCAAAACAAAAACCTAAGGATTCAAATTCCTTTAGGAAAATAAAGTTAATATGGATTTAAATTTGTCAACTTTAAGTTAAATTATGTATGAATCAACCATTTTATAACACATTCTCTATGTATGTCATTGATACTATGTCAACGTCAATAGGCAGGAACTGAATAATATGTACATGTGTTAATTTTTTATTGCTGCCATAAATAAAGTATCACAAATTTAGTGGATTAAAACAACACAAATATATTACCTTACATTTCTGAAGATTAGAAGCCCAACACAGATCTCAATGGGCTAAAAGCCTGGCAATCGGGCCATGTTCCTTTCTGGAGTCTCTAGGAGAGAATCTGTTTCCTTGCTTTTGCTGGCTTTCGGAGGCCACTCACATTCCTTGACTCATGGACCCTTCCTCTATCTTCAAAGTGGAAACTTTGCATCTCTCTTATTCTTTTTCTCCTGATATCTCCCTTTGACTGCATCCAGGAAAACCGAGAAAGGTTTTCATCTTTTAAGAACTCATGTGATTAGATTGGGCCCACTTTCATAATCCAGAATAATCTTCCCATCTCAAGGAATTTTTTTAAATTTATTTATTTTTATTTTTGGCTGTGTTGGGTCCCCACCTCTGTGCGAGGGCCCTCTCCAGTTGCGGCAAGCGGGGGCCACTCTTCATCGCGGTGCGCGGGCCTCTCACCGTCGTGGCCTCTCCTGCTGCGGAGCACAGGCTCCAGACGCAGAGGCTCAGCAGTCGCGGTGCACGGGCCTAGTTGCTCCGCGGCATGTGAGATCTTCCCAGACGAGGGCTCAAACCCGTGTCCCCTGCATTGGCAGGCGGACTCTCAACCACTGCGCCACCAGGGAAGCCCCCATCTCAAGGAATTTAATCACATCTGCAAAGTTCTTTTGCCATGTGAGGTAACATAGTCCTAGGTTCTGTGATTGGGGCATGAACATCTTTGGGTGCCATCATTCTCTCTTACTACCGTGTATGTATTTAAAGCTTTGCTCTCAGCTATCTAAAAGTTTACCTAAGCAAATGAAATGGCAATGTAATCGATCCAGTTCAGTAATATCATCATGATACAAATTTAACTGAAATATATAGAGCCAGACTTAAAATGAAAATCATGTCAAATAAAAAGAATGAGTTGAGTAGTCAAGTATTTGTTGAGCACCTATAATGTGCCAAACATATTGGTTCTTAATCAAATAACATTAAATTGGGTTAGACATTATTAGACTTGGTGAGTGTCTAATGTTTACTGTACATCTAGGTTACAATGACTAAATCTAGTAATTATGTAAAAGTCTATATTTTAAAGCTTTTACTTATAAAAAATATATTATAAATTTTCATACTATTCATTATAAAGATTTTACAATATATGATGAAAAAGAAAAAACTCTATTTGTAATTTCCTTTTTCTAAATATTAAGAATATTATAGTGAACACTTTTTATTTTAAGAAATAAAATACTGGGCTTCCCTGGTTGCACAGTGGTTAAGAATCTGCCTGCCAATCCAGGGAACACGGGTTCGAGCCCTGATCCGGGAAGATCCCACATGCCGCGGAGCAGCTAAGCCCGTGCACCACAACTACTGAGCCTGTGCTCTAGAGCCCACGAGACACAACTACTGAGCCCACGTGCTACAACTACTGAAGCCTGTACGCCTAGAGCCTGTGCTCCACAACAAGAGAAGCCACCACAATGAGAAGCCCGCACACCACAACGAAGATTAACCCCCACTCGCCGCAACCAGAGAAAAGCCCACGTGCAGCAACGAAGGCCCAATGCAGCCAAAAAAAAAAATTAACAAATAAAATAAATAAATTTTAAAAAAAGAAATAAAATACTGAGAGGTCCACTGGGAAAAAAAAAAAGACAAACTATCTGAAGCAAATTAAAATTACCATAAAGTGGCTTTTATTTGCATTCCAAAATGCATAGAATTTGTGATAAAAGCCAATTTTATGACTTAATCTAGTGAATCATTCTTTATTCAGAACCAGACATTACATACTGAAATAAAATATAGTAGTCAGTCAACGATTCATTTTGTTTTTCCTTTGTGTGAAGTTTTGTTAGTATAATAAACCATTTAAGAATTAAATAGCTTGCATTTCACTGAGGTTTCAGAATTGAAACCTTTTTGAAACACACTATGGTTTATAATAAAACTCTCACAATGGAAAAGTAAACTCCTTTGGCTCCTTTGGAGAGAAACCAAGTCTTATTCATCTTTGTCTCTCATGGTGTGATGATGGTTTTGTTGTTGTTGTTGTTTAATTTATGAGCTGTGAAGATATCAAAACCATTGTTTTTAGAAGTTAACATTTTAAAACACAGAGAAAAAACTCTTGGAATAGAATTTCACTTATTAGCATACTTCTTTTGAATAGCAATAATGTAAAAGATAGCATCATTATTATAACATTAGGTTAATATTTTGTTTGGAAACGTATTTATTTTCTCTTCCCTTTTCTCTCCTCCTCCTCCTCCTTCCTTTAATTTTCCCCTTTTCCTCTTTTCTTCTTTTTCTTTCCATTTCTCTCTTTGCTTCCTCTATTTTCTCTTCCTCTCTTTTTCCCACATCTAGCCATCCTCTCTTCTCATACTGAAGTCATTCAAAGCCTCACTACTTAAAAATGGTTAGTTAATGTATATTAAAACATATGTAATGGTGACGTATAACATTAACTTAATGTATTTCCCCCTTTATTTGCTGAGGCATATACTGTCTTAATCTTTCTTTTCTCCAAAAACCCTGCAGACAGTTTACTTCTCTCTCTCTCATACAAATAACTATATCCTAATTATAGTAATCAATTTACATGCAGTAATCACATTAGCTGTGATAATTATAATATGTATCACCTGGATCTGTATTTGTTTTAATAGGAAGAATCAATAATTCTCAAGTGGGCAAAAGTGTGAAGCTGATTATGTGTTCAAGTGATCAGAGATTAGGCAGCGTTTGATTAAATGAACTGCTTGGAGATTTTGCAATTACATTTAATCTGCAATATAGAAGGTGCTTATAACAAATCTAAATTTTAAAATCATATTCATTTTATCTTTGCAGCTCTGTTGTCATTTTTTGAGGGAATTCACCTGATATAGAGCCTTCATGTACCTCCTAATATCTCTATGTCAAATATTAGAGAATAAAAATGTGAAAGATATTCATTTTAGTAAAATGGTCAGTATAACTTACTTTTTCACTAATTTCTTTTAAAAATTAAGCAATTTTCCATTGCCTTTTAAACCACTTTAATTTAGGGGATAAGTGCTGAAGGCATAAAAGGATTTCATTAGGAAACAATTTGTCAGCATCTTGGGGTATAGAAACATTGATACGTTCTCTTTTGAAGCAGTAGAATGAAGCATTAAAATTCCACACAATTAAAAGAAGTAAATAATATTTTGAGCAGATTTTAATTTTAACTGTAACATATAGCAACATATTCAAGAAGTAAGGGAGGAGGTAAACTTGATGGATTAATCAGATTCAACAGTAATAAATTATGGTTGCTTCTCAAAACTTGGTTTTAATAGGATGATTAGAGCCCTTGACAGAAGAATACTGTTTCAGAGAGAGATAAATAGGACCTCTAGGTAGTTTGGGGCTCACTGAGACTTATTTTTAAAATTATAGTCACCTTGGGAATTTATCTTTACCGAGATCCCTAAATAGTATCTTTGGTGGGAAGAAAGTGTCTTTTATATTCACTTATGAGGTAATTTCTGTAAAATATACCAGTGAAAGGACATTATCTCATTTCACAATGCTATATTTCTTTTAGAATACAAACATATAACATAAAGGTTTGTGTGGATCTCTCAGGGGTCCTTTCCACAATCTCACATGCAAACACTTTCTATAGTTAGTCCCATAGGCAAAGAAAAGCACTGTCTTTTTAATGTTTCCAAAGTAATTTGTCCATACCTTTTATTGTACTTATCATACTATCCTGTAATTCATGTTTGTATTTTTATCAGTCTTAGTAGATTTTGAACTCCTTGGGGGCAGTGATTATGACATTAACTCCTATAATCTCTGTCTGTCCATCAATAAATGCCTGTGAAATATATGAATAATAACAGCATTTCTCACATATTGCACTTTGCCTGAGCCATACATAGCAGGCTCTCAATTAATATTTATTGAATAACTGAAGCTGTATTTGATCTTCAAAATGACTTGAAAGAGTAATAAATATTCCTGAGTATAAGCAGTGTACTGTCCCCACAAATACCATGTGGAAATAAGGCCACTTATCTATATATTTTTTACTGAGGCTCTCCCCCTGTCCCCACCTCAAATTGACCAGTAATACTCTGGTGCCCTATGAAGTACAAATGCGGATCTGTTTGAATTCCAAATCTGAGAAGTGATGTTTGATCAGTCCACTATGGCCACTGCTGCTGGCTGCTGTCTAATGCAGTTGCACACTCATCCTACATGGTCTGGAAGAGGACACAGACCAGTGCTAAGATTGTGTAGTGTAGGTCCAGATCTCAACACAAGCTCTTAGTGTTCTTCCAAAAATAATCACACTACTTAGTGCTAATGAGCTCAGCTTTCCAAGGCTATATATTCTTGGACTTCCAAGGAATCACTTATTGATTCAAATATATATCCTTTTGCCAGGGGACCAGCTGACTCAAGAAACTCTCAATCAAGTTTAGTTTTTGCATCTACTACCTCATGGACCCAGATTCATTATCACCTTCACTATCCAGAAATCTACTACTGACAGTTAGCTTTTCAAAACACAGAGGACCTGATTAGACCTTATTTCATTAGACAATGATGTTTCTCACACATCCTTCAGAGGGAAGCTGCCTTCCGTGATGCTAGGAGGCCCCAAGAAAGTCCATCCTTTTTGATTCCAATGTTGCTTACAGTTCTCAAATAAAAAAAGCTATTGTCATTGATTTCCCAATATTTCTTGTTAAAGAAAAAGAAAAGGAAACAATGCAGACTGTAAATTAATCCCAGGTGGGAGGGAGTGGCATGACCCCTAACTATAGTCATGAAAAAAATGGTTGAGTATCTAATCCATTTGTGGAAATTATGATTTCATAATGCACATTAGTATATACAAGGTTCTGAGAAGTCCTGAAGAAAATAGATTTAAATGTTTTACTCAGCTTCTTGAATCCATAAAATTATTTCTTGCTAAATTTGGAAATTTTTACATTATTATTTCTCCAAATATCTTTTCAGGCCTGCCCTCTTCTCTCCATGCATAACTCTGATGATATCAATGTTAGATATTTTATTATAATCATACAAGCCTCTGAGGCTCTGTTCATTTTTTTTTCAGTTATTTTCTCTTTGTTGTTCAAATTGGGTAATTTTGATTTATCTGTTATCAAGTTCTCTGACTCTTTCCTCTGTCCCCTGTGTTCTGGTGTTGAACCTATCCGTTGAGTTTTTTATTCTGGCTACTTTTTCAGTTCCAGAGTTTCCGTTGGCTCTTTTTTATATCCTCTTTTTTATGGCTCTTTTTTATATCCTCTTTTTTTTTTTTTTCAGAGACTTTCTATTTCTTCAGTGTTCTAAGTGTGTTTGTTATTGCTTGTTGAAGGATTTTCATGATGGTTGCTTGGAAATTCTTTTCAGATAATTCTAACAACTCTGTCATTCTGATATTGGTGTCTGTTGATTGTCTTTTCTCATTCAAGTGGAGATTTTTCTGCTCCTTGGTATGATGAATGATTTTCAGTTGAAGTCTGGACACTTTGCACATTATGTTATGACACTCTGGATTTTATTTACAATTTCTGTTTTAGCAAGCCTCATCTGACAACACTCGAGTGGGGAACGGAACACTGCCTTATTACTGCCAGGTGGTGTGAAAGTCCCAGTTCCCCACTCAGCCTCCACTGACACCCTGTGGGTGCAGGGGTTTATTACTGGGTGGAGTTAGGAGTCCCTTTTCCCCACTAGGCCTCCGCTGATACCACCCTAGTTGAGAGAGGCAGAGTTGCCTTACTACTACTCGCTAAGTGGCCTTCACTAACACTGAGGGAGGCTGGCTTCCTTAGGGTTGTGCAGTGCTGAGAGACCTGACTTTTCACTATGTCTTCTCTGACACCATCTACCCCAGTGGGGAGGGAGAGGGGCATCTTGTTACTGCCTGGTGTGGAGGGAATAAGTCTAGGTTTCCCACTCTGCCTCTGCTGACACCTGAGCAGTGGCGTGGTAGGGGTGATTCCTTGTTACTTCTAGGATGAGGTGGTAGTTCTGGCCTCTCCACTAATCTTCCACTGGGAAGGGTAGGAGTGACTCATTACTGCCCCCACACCGTCTTCTCTGAAATCACTGTGGGAGGATAAAGGGGATGGCGGAGGGGGATGGTGGCAGGGAAAGCAGTTAAAGCACCTGACAAAGGTGGAAAACCAGGGCCTCCACTAGGCTAGTGTATGTAGGGATGGAGCCACATTTTTTTCTGTGGTGTACGGCTGAGTCAAAAGGTTGCTGCCTAACAATTTCTTTGTTGCTACGCTGTCCCTTTCCAGGACCTTTGGTTACTGAGAGCAGGCGTTTGATGGGAATTTTTTGGTCTGTGTCTGTTGGTGTTTCCAGGTTACTGACTTCTCAAGTACACAGTCTGGATACATGAGGCAAAATGAAGACCCAGGGCCTCACAACCATGTCTTTCTTTAGGCTCTGAGGTCACTGATCTGCCCTCTCTCCAACTTTCAGACATTCCTTATGTTTGTTTGATATATGATGTTCAGTGCTTTGAGCTGTAGTTAGCAGAAAGAACAGGGAAAAGAACATCTACTTTATCTTTTGATTGTATCTTCTTTGCGATATAAGAAATGTTCAGTTCCCAAATCCATTAATACACTGTGGTTACAACATGATGATATTATAATTCTATTATTGCTTTTAATTCCTTTCCTACAGCACTTTTATAAAAGAAATTCTACCCCATCTATTATTTGGTTGCCTAGTGGTACAATTCATATAAGAAGAGCAAGATAAAGGCATGATTCTTTAGCTCTACTTAACCAGTTTCTAAGATAGTGAGTTGATTCTGTCATCCTCAAAGAGAGACCGAGTAGATTATCTTCATATCATTATGAATTTATAGATTTAAATATATTTGATGTTTCATTTCATTATAATTCTTATTCTTATTGAAGCTCACATTATCCAAATTTGAGCCTCTCTTCAATTTGGCTCCTGAGTTCTTTTGGCAAGATCTTAATAATCTTGACAGCTATTTGCTATCTGGTAAGATAAAATGTTCCAGGGTCACCTTGTATATTTCCTGTTTTAGATCTTGAAACTGCCAGTATTCCAAGAGAGCCTCTTTTCTTTTAGTGGGTAATATTTTGAAACCATAATCTAGGTGCTAGGGATCTTCATTGCTACTGGTTGGGTCATTCTTATAGGTTTTCTCAGTGGACAGAGATACGAAACATGTGTGTATGTGTATACACAGACACATATATATTTAAAGATAAAACACTTCATAGATTTACACTGATACTTCAAATTCAGGACTATGAGATTTTTTTATATAATGTCTTCTGTATTATATCTGTACCTTCTTTCTTTCAGATCTATTATCCTGGTTCTCAAGGACATAAGGTATGAAAAAAATCAGAATAGTCTCTGATTATCATTTGCTTCTTCCCATATTATACCTTCAATCATTTCAGAATAATAATACATATACTACCATGACAAATATAATCATTGAAAAGAGTTAAAACTATTTTTGGCTATGCTCCCTCATTGTGCACTCTTTCAAAAATAGTTGTATTATATCTACATTGATATAGTACATAAATATACTTGCTACAGTCTCTGTTTTAGCCCTAATTTAGTCTTCATTCTATAATAATTATATGTTTAATGCTTTGTACTAGTGTCTATTTTTTGTCTCTCCAGTCATTTTGGTTGTCTGAAGCTTATTTGCCAATGGAATCTTGGCTCACTGGTGGAAACAATATTCCTAAGTTCTTTCATATTGATAAATATAGTTTATGTTTTTTATAATTGTAAGTCAGTTTTACTGGATATAAAGTCACCATATACTCCATTTCCTTCTGGCATAATTACTACTGAAAAGTCTTATGATAATATGCTTCATTCCCTAATAATTCACTCTCTTAGATGTTTTAAGATTTTTTTTTCTCTTTTTTTGTTAATTCTAGTACTGTTTAAAGAAAATATAATGGTGTTGGTCATTCTAGGTTGACATTTTCAGGCATGTGGTGTTGTGGTGTGTTCTTTCAATATGTAGTTTCAATTTTTTTGTTCAGTTTGTATTTGTTCTGTTCTTCCATTTGATTTTCTTCCTCAGTGAGTCCTATTATTTGTGTACTGGATCTTCTTTACTTGTTTTCAATAATTGACACTTTCTATTAAATCATTATCATCTCTTTTTAAAATTTCTTTTTTGTTTCTAAAGTTTTTCCTCCATTTGACCTTTATCTTTTTTCTTAAAATTTTTATTGGAGTATAGTTGATTTACAATGTTGTGTTACTTTCGGGTGTACAGCAAAGTTAATCAGTTATACATATACATATATCCACTCTTTTTTAGATTCTTTTCCCATATAGGCCATTACAGAGTATTGAGTAGAGTTTCCCTGTGCTATACAGTAGGTCCTTATTAGTTATCTATTTTATAGAGAGTAGAGTGTATATGTCAATCCCAATCTCCCGATTTATCCCTTCCCCCTCCCCCCTTGCCCCCAGGAACCATATTTGTTTTCTACATCTGTAACTCTATTTCTGTTTTGTAGATAAGTTCATTTGTACCTCTTTTTTTTTTTTTTTAGATTCCATGTATAAGCAATATCATATTGTCTTTCTCTGACTTCTATATTTTTCTGTTCTTTAAATTTAGAAGGAATGTTTTTTAAATGAATTCTTTTATTTCTATTTTTTCCTGAATTCTGTCACCTTATCTTTTTTTACAATTTATGTCTGCTTTATATTGTTCTTTCATGTCTTGTACAATTTTCTTAATGTCTCTTAGTTCATTTTAAAATAGTAAGTTATATAGTGTTAATCCATTTTTATGAACTGTAGGAAGGCTATTCTGCTCCTTATTTTCTTTTGTCTTATAATAACTTTCTATGAGGTTTACCTCAATAATATTTGATTGTTCATTCTTACATAGAATTATTAGATTTCTTGAACTTTTAGATGGGGGCAGTATACAGGGTAGCTCATGGGAGCTACCTTCACAAGTAGCTCTAACTTCACAAAGCTCCCTTTTCTGTTGTTGTGTTCAAAAAATGATGGCCTCCTTTCTGAGATATCATGGTGTTCTTTCTCTTCCTCACTTTATCTGGACCTTTTTTTGCCTTCGTCACTATTGTCCCTATCCCGCTCAATTTTGATTCCATTCCCAGAAGTTTTGTCTCAGTGTAGAGCCTTGTCTTGGAAGGGACACCTGATTGGTCATTTTCAAAAGTTTGTCAGGTTACATTGCTGCAGTCCCTTCAATCACAACTGCTGGCCTCTCACATTCACTTGTAGAATGGGCTAAACCCTTATCAACTTCAGCTGTTCTCTCAACTTTTTGTTTACTGTGCTTTCCAGTGAATACTACTTTGCTATTTCGGGGTTCCCCTGTTCTCAGGTCCATCAACCACCCTATTGCTTCTTCTGCTTCTTCCTACACAGACCTTGATAACATGATGGTCTTATAATTGTTGGTGATTTTTCCTGAACCACTTTTATTCTAAGAATCATGGGAATACCTTGTCACCTAATTCATTTGTAAATGTTATCCCTGTTTTTTTGGTTTTGCAATCTAGGTGCTCTGTCTGTTTTTCTATGGGGATTCTGGAAAATCAAATTCAAAAACTGCTACCACCACCATCTTCCCAGCCTCGACCTCTGTTATACTTACTCTGGGCTCACAGGTGGAGAAATATTATCTGGTTTTGGCTTCACAATAACCTTATGGGGCAGATATTATTGTTATCTCTATATTTTAGATGAAGTAACTGAGGTTGAGTGATTTAAACAACACAGCTAATAAATGGTGGAGCAAGGACTCATCTTAGGTCTGGTCAACATGAAATCTCATGCTTTTGATTTTATAGAGACAGCTTCTCTACTACTGTAAATAGAGATCTAGTTTGGGGTAGAACTTGGGAGCAATAACTTATGTTTCTTATTAATTAATTTATGCATACATCAAACATGTAATGAACACATCATATGCTAGATATTAGGTTTGGCCCTGGAAATGTAAAAGTGAAAAATAGTGGTGGAGCCCTTGTTAACAAGAAGCAATAGAAATCATTAAATCAGAGATGACATTGGTCACATAAAAGTTGTACCAATGTTCATTTGCAGGAATAACTAAATATTTTGCACACCAGCTTAGATCTGTTTGCAAAGATGAACATACTGTGTACACCAAGGTGAAATTTGTTGAAGTTTAGAGTCTTTTCAGATTATCAAGTTTGCCAAGACTGTGTTCTTGTTAATTAGTTTCACAATGTGATATGTTAACAGTAGAATGGTTTGTATTTTATGAAAAGTAATTTTGAACAAATATTACCTAGTGCTTTTAGAGGCCAAACAGTAACTGGAACAGTGTATCTTCTGTTAACTTTCTCCTCACCTATAAGGATTGTGATTTATTTCAAAGATTAAAGAAAAGTTGCTATGACTACCACTGTTTTGAATTATCCTTTTACAGATGGAAAGCTGCAGGTTAAATCAATAATATACATATTTTTTAAAAACTTTATGCTATGAATTCTGCTAAAATTCAGATTATAATGTTGGCTTTTCTCGCCCCTTCTTTGAGAAAAAGAGGTGGGGGTGGGGAATGCCAGTACATTAAAGTTGTGTTCCTGTGAAGTGATAACTGTAAAGCTGATGGAATTAGAAAAACCTCATTTTCCTCAGGACCTGAAAATCTGCAGGAAGGCTGACAAAACTGCTTTAACAAGGCTGCTTTCAGGGAAATATAAAGAAATAGGCCTGTTAGGGTCATCTTCCCTTCTCCTTGGCTGTAGGAGTAATGTTCCTTTCTGGTGATTAATCTGACTTCATTTATACTCATATTTATTATTAATGTCAAGAATAAAATTTTCTGTTACTGTTCTTATTCAGTGTATACTGATCCTCTGCAACATTTGGCCAATTACTGTACAGTGGTTTTTACTTTAGTTTTTATTAGTGAAGCTAGCAGAAGGTAAATATAGTATTCTATGTCTATAACTACCTCCTCTTTATTTGAGGATTTTTGATTTAGGATATAAGTTTAAATTTAACTATTCTTTAACTACTGGAGACTCACCTCAAAGATATTAACCCTTATTAAACAGAGAAAAAATATGAACTAAGGCTGTTGAAAGCCCCAGAGTATATTGTAAGTTTATATGAGGTAAAGTAAAATTACAAACAGATGAGCTTTTGAAATGCTATAATTTTAACAAATGTCCACGAGGGGAAAAATGTAGGAGAAAAAACTTTTGAATAATGGACTATGAGATCTATATTTATACCATAGGTATATCTTGATGTAGGAGATGGTGTCTTGTCTAACTTTAATGCTTATATTGTGAGCAAAAACACTGCATTAATATCCCTTCAGACTGTCCATTTAAACCCAGGTCCTACTGTTCCCAGAACATTCCATATGAAACAGCTAGCTTTCTTCGTTACCTTTTTATCAGGGTCACCTAAACAAAAGACTAACAATCAATATAAGCAGAAAAAATAGAATGCTAGTGTGTACATATATGTGTATGCTTGTGTGTATGATTATTGTGTTTATAATATACATCCAATACATTGATTAATATACCATATATGCTATTAACAATAGCCCAAGGTTGGAAACAACCCAAAGATCCATCAGCTGATGAATGGATAAGCAAAATGTGGTTTATCCATACAATGGAATTTTATTCAGTCAAGAAAGAAATGAAGTACTTTTGCATGCTACAATATGGATGAACCTTCAAAACATTATGCCAAGTGAAAGAAACCAGTGACAAGAGTCTATATACCATTTAGATGAAACATCCAGTATAGTCAAATCCATAGAGAAGAAAAGCAGATTAGTGGTTGCCAGTGGCTTGGGAGATGAAAGAATGGGGAGTGACTTCTTAATAGATATGGGGTTTCCATTTGGGGTGAGGATAAAGTTCTGGAACTAGGTAGTGGTGATGGCTGCACAACATTGAAAATGTATTGAATGTCACTGAATTGTGCACTTTATAATGGTAATTTTATGTCATCTGTATTTCCAGAAAATAAAAATACATAATATGCATATTGTAGACTTACTGTGTATACTGTCCTGCTTTAGAATGGAAGCTCATCAGAAGCACAGGCCATTGACATACTGCATTCCAATCTTTCTTCAATTAAAGAATAATGTACGATTTAAATGATTTTGTAATTATTTTGCTTTATCATCTCTATTATTGTTTCTGTATTGCTATCATGGTATTTGTTTACATTAAAAAGTCTCACACAATTCTACTATATCTTAACTCTGTAGTTTTAGTGCATTCAGACTAATCATTTCTTTAAGGTACCCATCATAACATTTTGAGTGTGTGTGTGTGAGTGCATGTGCATATTTGTGTATTTATATTTGTGTATCCTTTGACATAATTATTTTCTCTCCAACCAAATTATAAGCTTCTTGAAGGTTAGGATTCATAGGTTTGGTTTTTCTGTTTTTTCTCCATGCCTAATACAGTACTGAGCATTTACTAGGTATCAGTAAATCTGTTGCCTGATTGATAGCACATTACTGTAAAAGAATCATACAATAACACTTCACTTAATTGGCATGTTGGTGGCTATGGTATTTTGATAAATTAGTTTTTCATTTAATGGTTTTCATCATTTTATGCAATAGAATTTTTTAAGATGGGATATACCCCAAATAGAATACTGGGATCAACCACCAAAACACTCAGATCTGTGTATTGTTATTTGCTTGAACTCTTAATTATCTTTTTATTTTTTTTGGAAGACAACTATGTTTCTCATGAAACTTCAATCAGACCAATATGCTTAGAAATTGACCACGTAAAAATACTCAACTTTATACTATATATAGCAATGCTGTATTCACTTCAAAATCTAGAATGGATTTCCCAGTCTGTCTACTAATATCAGTTCATATACTTGGACTTCTTTTAACTTAAGACCTGTAGGAAAGCAATTAAAATCATTTTTTTGGAAATAGAAAAAACCCTCAACTTTGTTATTAATAACGTTACATGAAAAAGCATAAGAAGAAAAAATAAAATATTTCCTCCAAAATTCACATGGTTTAGAAGAGCAGAGAGAATGGAGCTTCATAAAAAATGACAGCTTCAAACTTTTTACTTGAAGAATATAAAGTTAGCACTAGTTTTGCTTGAAGATGGAGAGATTAGGAGGTATTCATGGAATCAGGTGGGTAGACTATACCAATATATTAGTATATTTAAAATATTGAAATACGTAGGAATTTCTTGTAATTACATCATAATTTCATTTTATTTCATAAAAGATCAATGGGAAGAATTTCTGATAATCTTGTGTAACATAATTCCATCACAAAATACAGTAACTTCCATTTTAAATATATATTGAAAAAATTAGTCTGAATACTATTAAATATTATTAAATATTTTAATAATATTTAATATTATTTATATATTATTAAATATTTAATTTAAATATTTACAATAATTGTGATTTCATTGTCGGTGTTGATTCAAATAATCTAGCAGGGCATATCTTTCTCTCTTACTGTTTCTTTCTTTTTTCTTTAATCCCTACCAAAGCTGCATGTTCTTGGATTAAGGCTATAGGAGTAGCGGGTTTGCTCCCACTAGTTCAGAGTAAGCAGGTTGAAAGTGACAGCATTGTAATAGAAATCTAAAATTTTTTTAAAAGTCTAGTATTGGCTCTAGTTCTCTTTGCTAGAGAACAAATCTTAGACTTATGACTGAAAAACATGAAACAATTGACAGGCAAACAGGTTCTACCCCTCCCAGGTAAGAAAGTAATGATTACGTATGACAAGGGCTAGATCATACACAGGCTACTCTGAAGTTATACTTCTTCTTTTTTTTTTTTGAAGTTATACTTCTTGATTAAGTTATACTCCTCAGTTAACTAGAACCCAGTCCACTGGCATCTTAGCAAATCTGTACGTGAAAAATGGGTTCTAGGTAACTGAGGTATTACTGCATACAATGAAGTAAAATGGTATTTTATATGTTCAGTTTCTATGATATTTAAAGTTATATTTAATTAGCATCTTGTTTCCTAATTAATATTAATTTTCCTTTTTGTACATTTCTCAGTAGACTAAGTATACATTGTAACATGAATGACACAGACTGTTGTACTAATCAAAAGTAAAGTATATTTGCAAATCAACACCAATTTGTCCTCTTTAGATAACAGGTGAACGTGAGCAAAACTCTGACTAGTCAATGTTATGGGTATACCTCTGATGCTTAGGCACCGATAAAGAAAACAGAACAAGCAAACTCAAAACAAAACAAGCAGGCTAATTCCACCAATAATTAATTTTACACAAATAATAATTTTAGCCAAATGTGAATACAGTAAATGTAACTGTGTTTATGGATAAGGAGTAAACTATCTCCTTTTTACTAACTATATTAAAAATTCTAAGTTTATTCCCATTATTAAGATTGGACATGGTTATGACTGGATTTACCTTCAAAAGAATTATTCTAGTGCTCTTCTCCTAGCTTCCAGGTAAGAATAATGGAAATATTAAAATACAGTTGTTATTTGGAAAAATTATGCAGGGTATTTTGTGGTCCAGTTCTAAAAGTATTAAGAGCATAATTTTATGTCTTTGAACTTTAATTTTTTAACAAGGTATTCTATCCTAAAGCTTAAATATACTAATAAGCAACAAAATGTCATAGAATAAAACAACTGTTAAGGAAGTTTTGAAATAATGAAAATTATGTGGCTTCTTACATATTATATACTGAGGCAATACCATCATCATGCTAAGAATAAAATGGAAGATTTTTTATTATTAATTTATTTTTGCCTCAATATGTTCTATTTAGTTTGCTTCTGCCTTCATACGAATAGTTCTGATGTACTTAACTTTAATCATTTACTGCAAACTTAAAGTTTTCCACAAAAGCTAGATTATATTCTGCATATAATTTATTATATATTTTAGATTAAGAAATTCCTTATGGAAAAAAATTATTTTCTCTTACAAGTAATATGATGGAACATTCTTATAGAAAAATAATTTTTGAAAGCTAAAACTTTATTAAAAAATTTATTAATATTTAATAGTATTCAGACTACATTTTTTTTTTTTAACATCTTTGTTGGAGTATAATTGCTTTACAATGGTGTGTTAGTTTCTGCTTTATAACAAAGTGAATCAGTTATACATATACATATGTTCCCATATCTCTTCCTTCTTGCATCTCCCTCCCTCCCACCCTCCCTATCCCACCCCTCTACGTGGCCACAAAGCACCGAGCTGATCTCCCTGTGCTATGCGGCTGCTTCCCACTAGCTATCTATTTTACATTTGGTAGTGTATATATGTCCATGCCACTCTCTCACCCTGTCACATATTACCCTTCCCCCTCCCCATATCCTCAAGTCCATTCTCTAGTAGGTCTGTGACTTTATTCCTGTCTTGGCACTAGGTTCTTCATGACCTTTTATTTTTTTTCCTTAGATTCCATATATATGTGTTAGCATACTGTATTTGTTTTTCTCTTTCTGACTTACTTCACTCTGTATGACAGACTCGAACTCCATCCACCTCACTACAAATACCTCCATTCCATTTCTTTTTATGGCTGAGTAATATTCCATTGTATATATGTGCCACATCTTCTTTATCCATTCATCCAATGATGGACACTTAGGTTGCTTCCATGTCCTCGCTATTGTAAATAGAGCTGCAATGAACATTGTGGTACATGACTCTTTTTGAACTATGGTTTTCTCAGGATATACGTCAGTAGTGGGATTGCTGGGTCATATGGTAGTTCTATTTTTAGTTTTTTAAGGAACCTCCATACTGTTCTCCATAGTGGCTGTATCAATTTACATTCCCACCAACAGTGCAAGAGTGTACCCTTTTCTCCACACCCTCTCCAGCATTTATTGTTTGTAGATATTTTGATGATGGCCATTCTGACCGGTGTGAGATGATATCTCATTGTAGTTTTGATTTGCATTTCTCTAATGATTAATGATGTTGAGCATTCTTTCATGTGTCTGTTGGCAATCTGTATATCTTCTTTGGAGAAATGTCTATTTAGGTCTTCTGCCCATTTTTGGATTGGGTTGTTCGTTTTTTTGTTATTGAGCTGCATGAGCTGCTTGTAATACTTGGAGATTAATCCCTTGTCAGGTGCTTCATTTGCAAATATTTTCTCCCATTCTGAGGGTTGTCTTTTGGTCTTGTTTATGGTTTCCTTTGCTGTGCAAAAGCTTTTAAGTTTCATTAGGTCCCATTTGTTTATTTGTGTTTTTATTTCCGTTTCTCTAGGAGGTGGGTCAAAAAGGATCTTGCTGTGATTTATGTCATAGAGTGATCTGCCTATGTTTTCCTCTAAGAGTTTGATAGTGTCTGGCCTTACACTTAGGTCTTTAGTCCAATTTGAGTTTATTTTTCTGTATGGTGTCAGGGAGTGTTCTAATTTCATACTTTTACATGTACCTGTCCAATTTTCCCAGCACCACTTATTGAAGAGTCTGTCTTTTCTCAACTGTATATGCTTGCCTTCTTTATCAAAGATAAGGTGACCATATGTGTGTGGGTTTATCTCTGGGCTTTCTATCCTGTTCCATTGATCTATATTTCTGTTTTTGTGCCAGTACCAAACTGTCTTGATTACTGTAGCTTTGTAATATAGTCTGAAGTCAGGGAGTCTGATTCCTCCAGCTCCATTTTTCGTTCTCAAGATTGCTTTGGCTATTCGGGGTCTTTTGTGTTTCCATACAAATTGTGAAATTTTTTGTTCTAGTTCTGTGAAAAATGCCAGTGGTAGTTTGATAGGGGTTGCATTGAATCTGTAGATTGCTTTGGGTAGTAGAGTCATTTTCACAATGTTGATTCTTCCAATCCAAGAACATGGTATATCTCTCCATCTGTTTGTATCATCTTTAATTTCTTTCATCAGTGTCTTATAATTTTCTGCATACAGGTCTTTTGTCTCCTTAGGTAGGTTTATTCCTTGATATTTTATTCTTTTTGTTGCAATGGTAAATGGGAGTGTTTTCTTAATTTCACTTTCAGATTTTTCATCATTAGTGTATAGGAATGCAAGAGATTTCTGTGCATTCATTTTGTATCCTGCTACTTTACCAAATTCATTGATTAGCTCTAGTAGTTTTCTGGTAACATCTTTAGGATTCTCTATGTATAGTATCATGTCATCTGCAAATAGTGACAGCTTTACTTCTTCTTTTCCGATTTGGATTCCTTTTATTTCTTTGTCTTCTCTGAGTGCTGTGGCTAAAACTTCCAAAACTATGTTGAATAATAGTGGTGAGAGTGAGCAATCTTGTCTTGTTCCTCATCTTAGTGGAAATGGCTTCGGTTTTTCACCATTGAGGACAAGGTTGGCTGTGGGTTTGTCATATATGGCCTTTATTATGTTGAGGAAAGTTCCCTCTATGACTACTTTCTGCAGGGCTTTTATCATAAATGGGTGTTGAATTTTGTCAAAAGCTTTCTCTGCATCTGTTGAGATGATCATATGGTTTTTCTCCTTCAATTTGTTAATATGATGTATCACATTGATTGATTCACGTATATTGAAGAATCCTTGCATTCCTGGAATAAACCCCACTTGATCATGGTGTATGATCCTTTTAATGTGCTGTTGGATTCTGTTTGCTAGTATTTTGTTGAGGATTTTTTTATCTATGTTCATCAGTGATATTGGCCTGTAGTTTTCTTGCTTTGTGACATCTTTGTCTGGTTTCGGTATCAGGGTGATGGTGGCCTCGTAGAATGATTTCGGGAGTATTCCTCCCTCTGCAATATTTTGGAAGAATTTGAGAAGGATAGGTGTTAGCTCTTCTCTAAATGTTTGATAGAATTTGCCTGTGAAGCCATCTGGTCCTGGGCTTTTGTGTGTTGGAAGATTTTTAATCACAGTTTCAATTTCAGTGCTTGTGATTGGTCTGTTCATATTTTCTATTTCTTCCTGGTTCAGTCTCGTCATTTGTAAGTTGTGCATTTCTAAGAATCTGTCCATTTCTTCCAGGTTGTCCATTTTATTGGCATAGAATTGCTTGTAGTAATCTCTCGTGATCGTTTGTATTTCTGCAGTGTCAGTGGTTACTTCTCCTTTTTCATTTCTAATTCTATTGATTTGAGTCTTCTCCCTTTTTCTCTTGATGAGTCTGGCTAATGGTTTATCAATTTTGTTTATCTTCTCAAAGAAGCAGCTTTTAGTTTTATTGATCTTTGCTATTGTCTCCTTCACTTCTTTTTCATTTATTTCTGATCTGATCTTTATGGTTTCTTTCCTTCTGCTAGCTTTGGGGTTTTTCTGTTCTTCTTTCTCTAATTGCTTTAGGTGCAAGGTTAGGTTGTTTATTCGAGATGTTTTCTGTTTCTTGATGTAGGCTTGTATTGCTATAAACTTCCCTCTTTGAACTGCTTTTGCTGCATCCCAAATGTTTTGGGTCGTCGTGTTTCCATTGTCATTTGTTTCTAGGTATTTTTTGATTTCCCCTTTGATTTCTTCAGTGATCACTTCGTTATTAAGTAGTGTATTGTGTAGCCTCCATGTGTTTGCATTTTTTACAGATCTTTTCCTGTAATTGATATCTAGTCTCATAGCGTTGTGGTTGGAAAAGATACTTGATACAATTTCAATTTTCTTAAATTTACCAAGGCTTGATTTGTGACCCAAGATATGATCTATCCTGGAAAATGTTCCATGAACACTTGAGAAAAATGTGTATTCTGTTGTTTTTGGATGGAATGTCCTATAAATATCAATTAAGTCCATCTTGTTTAATGTATCATTTAAAGCTTATGTTTCCTTATTTATTTTCATTTTGGATGATCTGTCCATTGGTGAAAGTGGGGTGTTAAAGTCCCCTACTGTGATTGTGTTACTGTCGATTTCCCCTTTTATGGCTGTTAGTATTTGATGTATGTATTGAGGTGCTCCTATGTTGGGTGCATAAATATTTACAATTGTTATACCTTCCTCTTGGATCGATCCCTTGATCATTATATAGTGTCCTTCTTTGTCTCTTGTAATAGTCTTTGTTTTAAAGTCTATTTTCTCTGATATGAGAATTGCTACTCCAGCTTTCTTTTGATTTCCATTTGCATGGAATATCTTTTTCCATCCCCTCACTTTCAGTCTGTATGTGTCCCTAGGTCTGAAGTGGGTCTCTTATAGACAGCATGTATATGGGTCTTGTTTTTGTATCCATTCAGCCAGTCTGTTTCTTTTGGTGGGAGCATTTAATCCATTTACATTTAAGGTAATTATCGATATGTATGTTCCTATTCCCATTTTCTTAAATGTTTTGGGTTTGTTATCGTAGGTCTTTTCCTTCTCGTGTGTTTCTTGCCTAGAGAAGTTCCTTTAGCATTTGTTGTAAAGCTGGTTTGGTGGTGCTGAACTCTCTCAGTTTTTGCTTGTCTGTAAAGGTTTTAATTTCTCCATCAAATCTGAATGAGATCCTTCCTGGGTAGAGTAACTTTGGTTGTAGGTTTTTCTCCTTCATCACTTTAAGTATATCCTGCCACTCCCTTCTGGCTTGCAGAGTTTCTGCTGAAAGATCAGATGTTAACCTTATGGGGATTCCCTTGTGTGTTATTTGTTGTTTTTCCCTTGCTGCTTTTAATATGTTTTCTTCATATTTAATTTTTGATAGTTTGATTAATATGTGTCTTGGCGTGTTTCTCCTTGAATTTATCCTGTATGGGACTCTCTGTGCTTCCAGGACTTGATTAACATTTTCTTTTCCCATATTAGGGAAGTTTTCATCTATAATCTCTTCAAATATTTTCTCAGTCCCTTTCTTTTTCTCTTCTTCTTCCTGGACCCCTATAATTCGAATGTTGGTGCGTTTAATGTTGTCCCAGAGGTCTCTGAGACTGTCCTCAGTTCTTTTCATTCTTTTTTCTTTATTCTGCTCTGAAGTAGTTATTTCCACTATTTTATCTTCCAGGTCACTTATCCATTCTTCTGCCTCAGTTATTCTGCTATTGATCCCGTCTAGAGTATTTTTAATTTCATTTATTGTGTTTTTCATTGTTGCTTGGTTCCTCTTTAGTTCTAGGTCCTTGTTAAATGTTTCTTGCATTTTGTCTATTCTATTTCCAAGATTTTGCATCATCTTTACTATCATTATTCTGAATTCTTTTCCAGGTAGACTTCCTATTTCCTCTTCATTTGTTAGGTCTGATGTGTTTTTAACCTGCTCCTTCATCTGCTGTGTGTTTTTCTGTCGTCTCAGTTTGCTTATCTTACTGTGTTTGGGGTCTCCTTTTCACAGGCTGAAGATTCGTAGTTCCCGTTGTTTTTGGTATCTGTCCCCAGTGGCTAAGGTTGGTTCAGTGGGTTGCGTAGGCTTCCTGGTGGAGGGGCTAGTGCCTGTGTTCTGGTGGATGAAGCTGGATCTTGTCTTTCTGGTGGGCATGTCCACGTCTGGTGGTGTGTTTTGGGGTGTCTGTGGCCTTATTATGATTTTAGGCAGCCTGTCTGCTAATGGATGCGGCTGTGTTCCTGTCTTGCTAGTTGTTTGGCATAGGGTGTCCAGCACTGTAGCTTGCTGGTCGTTGAGTGAAGCTGGGTCTTGATGTTGAGATGGAGATCTCTGAGAGATTTTTGCCGTTTGGCATTACGTGGAGCTGGGAGGTCTCTTGTGGACCAGTGTCCTGAAGTTGGCTCTCCCACCTCAGAGGCACAGCCCTGATGCCTGGCTGGAGCACCAAGAGCCTTTCATCCACATGGCTGGAAGATGAACAGCGGCACTGCCGATCGTGCGGCGGCAGCGGTGGGAGGCTGCAGACGGCCCCGGCAGTCGGGATCCCCCTGCATGGATCCGCGGTCTCCAGCACCAACCCAGACTACTTTTTTTAACATATATTTAAAATGGAACTTACTGTATTTTGTGATGGAATTATGTTACCCAAAATTATCAGAAATTTTTCCCATTGATCTTTTATGAAATAAAATGAAATTATGATGTAATTACATGAAATTCCTACATATTTCAATATTTTAAATATACTAATATCTTGGAATTTCTCACCAAAATATTATGATAGCAATGTGTGTTTTTCAAGTGATGAAAAATAATGTTTTCTTTCATCAAAATAAACAGTTTATAAGGAACTGTGCAGAACAAAACTACTTTTGCAAATTATCAACTTTCAGTTAAAATAGAAAACATATAAGTTGCATTATTCACCAAATGTGAATTGGCTTTCAGATTTGTGCATTGAAACCACCTTACAGAGATTTGTCAAAAAGTATGTCCTCTTTGGTGATCATTAAAATATCCTAAGTGATTATATCTCCTATTTCTCTTTTTACTTATTCTGTGCCTACAGACATATCCAATAACATGACATTTTCCCTCCCACCCCCCAGATATGTTATAAATTCATTACAATGATTACTATATAAGTACTGCCTTACTATCCCAAAGAGTTCTTTCATTACCTCATTACTTCATGATCCACACATTTTTCCATGTGTACTGAATGGTTTGGTTTTATGTGTTCAAATATTTGATAAAATAATCCTACAAGATTGATATGTACAGGTCTTATCTCTTTTTTTAGATGAATACTGAGGAAGTCACAAGTTAGTGAAAAAGCAACAGTTACTATTTTTATCCAGGGCCCTGGTTTCACAGTATATCACTTAGTATAAAGTGGCTTCAGTCTGGAGAAGGCAAATTTTTCTAAAAACAAATGGGTTCTAACTTAACTTGCTTGACCAACCTCCTTATTTCATAGAGGTGAATCTAATACACGAAGTGTACAATAGTATATAGAAAATAAAGTTTATGACCTTGAAGAATTTTACGATCTCAAGAAAGTGTAAACTCTACACACCAAAAAATATTTTCTGAGAAAAGATTTAGATGGTAGCATTCCCTATTTTCATACTCCCTAGGGTAACTGTTTAATGTATAAGGTAAATTAGAAAGATAGATGATAGATAGATATCAATAGATAGAGAAAAATTTGATAGATAGATGATAGATAGACAGAGAAAAAGGTATCAATAGAAACAGGAAAAACAATGGTAGTTTTTAGAATCAGCACTAGAAGGGACTCTGAAGATTATTTAGTGAAAACCATAGTCTTACAGATGAAACCACTAAAACCCAGAGAAGAGTGACTTGATCAAAGTCCAAATCTTGTTAGCGGTAGAGCCAGCCTTAGAATCTAGACCTTCCAACTCTTGGTCAAATATTTTCCCTATACTGTAGTTCTGATGCATTTTAAAGTCACCCTAGTGAATCATCTACAATCTAAAAGGTAATTCTTTTTTATTAATGTTAGCTTAAAAAAAGGTAACCTTGACATATGTGGCCATTTCAACCTAATAGGTACATCTAGCACATATCCTTTTTACTCTAAAAACTTCAAGCACAACTTGATTCTTTGCTTTATATGAAAATAATGAATTGGTGGTGAATACATCGAACAGCTGTGTGTTCATAAAGACCATGTGTTATTTTTGTTTAACGTTGTAATGTTTTGATGTGCTGCTGAGTGATTTGTCTTTGGGAGACAGTAAAATGTCAGCTGGTTTTACCCTAGAAGACCTCTTACTAAAGAAATTCCAGATGTGAATATGTGATACTTCCTTAAATGGGCAAAGAGAATTTATCTCATGTGTAAAATTGTTCTGCACGTCTGTACTGCTTTAGGAACAATATTCTCTTGGTTTCTATAAGAAGTTGCTTTTCTCTTGAAAATAAAATATAGAAAACTGTATTCATACAAAATGTTTTAAAATAATTTGAATGAAGGTTTTAATAACAACTTGTGCAAATGTGGTCTTCTTGAAAGTATAAATGTATACCAGTATTTGAGCTAGGTATAATCAGTATTACGATGAGTAGTTAAATTAATGTATGCTTTACTTTGTAAAATCTCTGCTTAAAATCAGTTGTGGGCTTAAAAAGCTAAGCCTGGTACCAGTCCATAGTCCCATCGGGAAAAATCCTCTAGATTTAAAGGAAATGTTACATTGCATACCTTTAATAGTAAATAGATATTTATATTTTATACAAAATAGTAGATATTTACACTTTACCAGGTTATGAAATGTATAGATACCAACAACCATAAAAAGCAGCTAAATGGTTAGGCTGATGCAACTACATAGATGCTTTAGTAGCTATTTGGCATCTGTTTGTCTCATTCTTACTATTTGCTGCCAGTGCTCATGGGGAGTGTTAAAGGGGTTTACCGCAGAAATGACTGGAGAAAGATTATCTGCAACCATTATGCATTAGTTTAGTCTCAACCTCAAATTATATTTGTTTGTTTTCCAAGTATTTATTAAATTAATGTGTCAATAAAATTGTGTAGATCTATTTTGGTTTTAAAAATAATAGTAACAATTTCAGAAGTTAGTTCAAAGAATGAACAAATCAATGTTCATACTTTGATGGAATTATAATTAATGTTGTGCACCACCAAGTAAGACATTATTATAAAGGTAATGTTAACAGTGTTTAAACAAATATACCAGAATGTACAGAGCCCAAAATGCCATTGCCTTCATAGCAGTTACCTTGAAATACAATTTCAAATTAAACACTACAAAAAAGGTGTGAGCAATAGAAGCCTCCTTGTGAGTAATGAATACAGCCTCTCAAGATAACTACTTGGCAATGGCTTTTATTCAACTATGTACATTCTGGTAAGTTTGTTAACAACCAGTTGTGTTAACATATAGCCATACCTCATTTAGTATCTAACTGTGCTGTGTATGCAGAAGCATGCACACACACACACACACTCACACACACAGGAAATTGTATTTCCCGTTCTGTTGGAAATACCTCATTGCTTGTCTTCCAGTTCCACTCTGCTTTTAGTCATAATCTTATATGTGCTAGAGAGGACCTCAGACTAGAAATCTGGGGTCGGCAAACTATGAATCCTGAGCTACACCCAGTCTGCCTGTGAGCTAAGAATTGTTTCTTCATTTTAAAAAAGTTGAAAAAATCAAAAGAAGAATAATGTTTCGTGATGGAATTAAAATTTCAGTGTCCATAAGTAAAGTTTTATTGGAACACAGCCATATTCGTTTATATGTCGTCTATGGCTGCTTTCACAATACAATGGCAGAGCTGAGTAGTTGCAACAGAAGTCATGGTCCACAAAGCCTAAATTATTTACTATCTATCCCTTTACAGAAAAAATTTGCTGACTACTTAGCAAATTTTTAAATCATCCACTTAGGTAAAAAAAATGTGAGTGTAACAAGGGATACGTTTCCCCCTAGACTTAAGGAACACTCATTATCCAGTCTTGAGATAAAATTGTATGGATTTAACGAGTGATATGAATGAAGCAAAACAGTATCTTCATGGGTTTCCCTTGGGAATTAGGGGAAGAATACTTTTCCAATTTTAAATCACCACCAGCGTGTTTCTGATTACCGCAGTTCTTATATCAAAGAGGGTAGGGCGTGGGTAGAAAGAAGAAAAGACAGCTTGTGATTTTACCCTGTTGCCTGATTTCCTCTTCATCCTTCATGAGAGAGTAGAAGCTGTATCTGCTTCAAGATGAGTGTGGTTATTACCTGGTGCTCCTGTTGCTTGACTAGAATGCAGGTGCTGGGAGGCAAATGGCTAGTTTGAACCCACAAAGGAACACTCCTAGGCTCAAAGGGGAGCATTGTGTCTGCTTGGAATTTAGCTTGTTTGATCAACCTCTGCCCTTTATTTCATGGAAATGTGATTGTGATGAGTATTTATTTCTCACAATCATCAGGGTTATTTACTGCCATTTTTGTGACTATGTCTACTCTTTTGTTGAGGAATATGCTTTTAATTTCTTTCTTGTGCAAAAATCAGTATGTGTAAGTATAGCCACATTATAAATACATATATACACATGTATATCTACACACACCCCTAGTACACACACAAGTGTGTGCATATATATAATGTGGATTATTTGCATATTACATTTGTGCGTGTATGTGTCCCAGTGATAGTGTCATTGCCATAGCAACATGGTGTTTATTGGTATGATCTAATAAAATTTAGTTTTCTTATTTCACTGGAATAAATAGCCAAGGGGCTTGTTGATCTGTATAAGAAAACTCCTAATTGGTATCTAAATGCCCTCACAGTAGCTAAATTTCCATCTACTAGCTGTACAGAAGCCAAATAATATAGAGCATAGGGGGCCAAAACAATTTTCACTGATTGCTTCTTAGTTGAAGGATAAGAAATATGCAGAACAAGTTAAATAGCCCTAGGGACTGTGTGCATTATCACCAAGAAAGACAGAAATGTGAGTCATAAATTAGGTTTGTTAGATCTTGTGTATGGTATAGCAAGAGAAGCATGAAAGTGATACCATATCACTCCTCTTTTCATTCATCCATGAAAATTAGATTTATCAATTTTGCTTAGTGGTTAGTCCATGCATGAAAGAGGCATTATAAAATCCATATAATCCTATAATATAGCTGCAAAAATATAGTTAAGTATCTGACACTCACTTATATAAACCAAACTATAATATTCCAGAGGGAACGGACTTAACATTCAATGTTTCCTCCAGGATATGGGATCTAAGTTATTGTTATAAATGTGTATGTGACCATTTCAATGACATCGAATTGCAAGACAATCTACTATACAATTTTCTTACCATCAGTTATGCATTTTTAATATTTAATGCTCTTGCTAAAAATTATAGGCCTTTACCGTTTAATTTAATTTTCTCTTTTACAGTTTGTCATAGATGAGTCCTGACTGTGCTCTTTCTCATTAAATTCCTTATAGTTCTTCTACCAGCTTTTCTATCATCTAGCCTTCCCCCTCCAGTCTAAATACAGTTTTCTAAATATTATTATTTAATTATCTCTCCGTGTCTAGTGTAAAGCTCCCTGCACAGTGCCATCAAAAGCTTATTAACTAATTAAGAGACACAAAAGTAAATGTTAAAATTTATTTAAAGATCACAGTGAGGGAAGTCTCTGAAAATTGGCTGCAACTTCTCCAAAGCCTCTCTGTGGGTTCCATTACATATCTCATATTCTGTAAGATAGTGACAGCAAGGATTAGGGCCAACTTGAAAATTTGATCTTTATTTTTAAGCTTCCTACTTGTGACTTTAAGTCAGACCTAGAATTTATTAAACAACCAATTTCTCACCACCTTCACTATTTGTGCCCTGGTCTGAGCCACTATTATCTCATCTGAATTATTTCAGTCGTTTCTGTAATCGTTTCCTTATTTTCCCACTTGCTTTCCCACACTCAGTTCTCCAAAGAACCTCCAGAGAGAGACTCTTAAAAAGAAAGTCAGCTAATTCTTCTGTTCAGATCTCCAATACCTCTCCTTCTCATTTAGAGTAAAACCTAAGATCCTTACAATAGTCTAGAATAGCCCTACAAAGTCTTCCTTTAGGTTACCAATGTGAGTCATTTTTATTTAACTTCACCTCCTTCTACTTTTTCCCTCATTCAAACTAGGCTCTATGCTCTTCTCTATGAATTATCATGTATGAGTTCTTTTTCACATTTCTTTTTTTTTTAATCCCATGAAGCTGAAATACTCAAGAATTACTTTCTACTTTGTGGTCCTCTGAAGAGTTTCCCTAGGACTCAACAGGTGTAAACATTGGTACAAAGGCGGCCCCAAACACGGCCAGAGCAACAACACGTTGCCTGTTCTCTCCTTTTGAGATTTTTTGCTTAAACTACAAATTATGCCAGGTTGGAATGGAGACTCAATGAGCCATTTTGTGCAACCTACACACACTGTTGGTTTTGACATTTTCTTGTCTTTTTGGTGGGCCAGAGGGTACCATTGAAAATTACTGCTTCAGTGCCTGAAAGAGTTAATGTAGCTTCCAGAAATGATTATTACATCCCCCAGGAGTAGCTTATGCATTAGGAGAATCTGGCTTAGTTTGTTGGTAAAATGCACATCTGCTACAAGACAGGATAGGGACAACTACTGATTAAAGGGGACTTCAGTGACTCTGCTCTTTAAGAGAGCACAATCAGAGCAAGTTTACTGATTACAAAGTGCTTAAAGATTATATTCAAAGTCCAATGTGCCTTTTATCACCCCCTCCCACAGGTAATTAAATGAACATAATCAGCAATACTTTATATGTTCAAATCCTCCCTCCCATTCCTTTTAGCTGCCTTTCCATCTCAGTTCACTGTATTACTACCCATCTCCACCTCATTTTAGGCAGTCAAGTGAGGCTGAAATTTCTCCCTCTATGTAGTTAAAATCTAAAATATGAGATATCATCAGAAATTGGAGGAGATCAGCATTTATAATGAATATGAAATTGTGGGGCTGCCAATATCATTCAGATGTTTTTGTCATAATTTCCCCAGAACCACCATTCTTGAGGGATTACCATATCTATTTCCTTTATGTTACCAATTCAGTCTGACAATAGGTGAGTTATCCTTTGGACTTATTGTAGCATATGCTGTTTCAGGAATCTTCTTTGCAAAGAAATCGGGAAGAAGGAGTACATTTTGAAACTGTTATTGCCTTTAGGTAGCATTAAGTGTTTCTGAAAATCAAGAGAAAACTTTTGATTTTCAAAAATGTTCCTTAACAAACATTATAATTTTTCATGGTAAAACCTTATTTTATCACCTATTACATAAAGAGAAATCTTACCTGATTTGTTATTCATTTCACACTGGGGTCCTGATTAATATTGAAAAATCATGCCAAAAAAACATAAAGAGGTACAATAAGTAGATTTTAACCTTTTAGTATTTCTAAATAGTATGTTTAGAACTCTTCTGAATCTTAGAAATTTAGTATCTTCTAAATAGAGATGTTTTACATTTTTACGTTTTCTGGTAGGGCAAAGATTTCACCAAAGATTAATGCATTTTGAAAATGACAAAACAATTGCTTTTTCAATAGTTTCAGAATTTTGCCATTAAGGCGAAGCTATGGTTCACTATTTTGGATGTTTTAGGAGTTACTGCTTATATTATTGGTCATTTAAAAAAATGACACTTTTAAAAGTAGACCTGTTCATATAGTAGACCATAAATATAAAACCTAAGCAATTTTCATATGCAATCACCTTACTGGTACTGTTTCATGATAAGAGCATTTTCCTATTTTGGTCTTGATATTTTATCTCATAATAATCTAGTGCAAACCATTTCATAATTTGGTTATATAAACATTCAGGGTTTTGAAATCACAGTCCAGGATATCTGCTTCTTCCTGTTTTCACATTAAAAAAAGGCAGAGTAAGGTGATGTGTTTTGGTAGTTAGGTCAGTAAAGGAGTAAATAATTCGGGGTTCTATTCCTTGAACTTCAATTGATTTTAATACACCATTTATACATTTTGTAAAAGGGTGAATAGGTACCGTATAAATAACCTGTATTACAGTTTAAAAAACCACTCCACTAATTTTGATCCCACAGTGATTATTAATATAGCAATGTTAATAAATGTGATATAATTCTAAAACAAATGTTATCTAAAATATAATTTATTTTTAACTAAAATATTACGTGATAAGAAGGAGTGTAAATATTTCCCATTTAATCCATTAAAGTTTAATGTTCAAAATTAAGAAACACTGTATATAAATAGCCTATATCTTAAAATATTCAAGTACTAAATTAGAATATACTGTGGAATAGGGTGCTGTCACGTTCTTTACTGAATGATCAGAATTTTTGTCATGAATAAATTATAAACTAAACATATTTACTTTTTAAAAATACATGTATAAGTGTTAGTGGAAAATTAATCTGTATGAAATGTATCTTTCTAAAGAGTTCTGTATATAAAATATCATATGACTCAAATGAAAACACATACTTTATAAAATTTATCATTTCTTAGTACAAAAGCCTTTGACAAATACTATAATTTATTATTTTCTTCTAATGAACACTTACCATGGGCTTTTTTTTTTTTTTGATCAGAGAAATTTTTTAATTTTATTTTTTTTTAACATCTTTATTGGAGCATAATTGCTTTCCAATGGTGTGTTAGTTTCTGCTTTATAACAAAGTGAATCAGCTATAAGTATACATATATCCCCATATCTCCTCCCTCTTGTGTCTCCCTCCCACTCTCCCTATCCCACCCCTCTAGGTGGACACAAAGCAAAGAGCTGATTTCCTTGTGTTATGCGGCTGCTTCCAACTAGCTATCTATTTTACATTTGTTAGTATATGTAAGTCCATGCCACTCTCTCACTTCGTCCCAACTTACCCTTCCACCTCCCCATATCCTCAAGTCCATCTTCTACGTCTGCATCTTTATTCCTGTCCTGCTCCTAGGTTCTTTAGAACCATTTCTTTTTTAATTCCATATATATGTGTTAGCATACGGTATTTGTTTTTCTCTTTCAGACTTACTTCACTCTGTATGACAGACTCTAGGTCCATCCACCTCACTACAAATAATTCAATTTTGTTTCATTTTATGGCTGAGTAAGATTCCATTGTATATATGTGCCACATCGTCTTTATCCATTCATCTGTCCATGGACACTTAGGTTGCTTCCATGTCCTGGCTATTGTAAATAGAGCTGCAAAGAACATTGTGGTACATGACTCGTTTTGAATTACGGTTTTCTCAGAGTATATGCCCAGTAGTGGGATTGCTGGGTCATATGTTAGTTCGATTTTTAGTTTTTTAAGGAACCTCCGTACTGTTCTCCACAGTGGCTGTGTCAATTTACATTCCCACCAACAGTGCAAGAGGGTTCCCTTTTCTCTACACCCTCTCCAGCATTTATTGTTTGTAGATATTTTGATGATGGTCATTCTGACTGGTGTGAGGTGTTACCTCGTAGTTTTGACTTGCATTTCCCTAATGATTAGTGATGTTGAGCATCCCTTCATGTGTTTGTTGGCAATCTGTGTATCTTATTTGGAAAAATGTCTATTTAGGTTTCTGCCCATTTTTGGATTGGGTTGTTTGTTTTTTGATATTGAGCTGCATGAGCTGCTTGTAAATTTTGGAGATTAATCCTTTGTCAGTTGCTTCATTTGCAAATATTTTCTCACATTCTGAGGGTTGTCTTTTCATCTTGTTTATGGTTTCCTTTGCTGTGCAAAAGCTTTTAAGTTTCATTAGGTCCCATTTGTTTATTTTTGTTTTCATTTCCATTTCTCTAGGAGGTGGGTCAGAAAAGATATTTCTGTGATTTATATCATAGAGTGTTCTGCCTATGTTTTCATCTAAGAGTTTGAGAGTGTCTGGCCTTACATTTAGGTCTTTAATCCATTTTGAGTTTATTTTTGTGTATGGTGTTAGTGAGTGTTCTAATTTCATTCTTTTACATGTAGCTGTCCAATGTTCCCAGCACCACTTATTGAAGGGGCTGTCTTTTCTCCATTGTATATCCTTGCCTCTTTTGCCATAGATTAGTTGACCATAGGTGTGGTGGTTTATCTCTGGGCTTTCTATCCTGTTCCATTGATCTATATTTCTGTTTTTGTGCAAGTACCATACTGTCTTGATCACTGTAGCTACGTAATATTGTCTGAAGTGAGGGCATCTGATTCCTCCAGCTCCATTTTTCTTTCTCAAGATTGCTTTGGCTATTCGGGGTCTTCTGTGTTTCCATACAAATTGTGAAAATTTTGTTCTAGTTCTGTGAAAAATGCCAGTGGTAGTTTGATAGGGATTGCATTGAATCTGTAGATTGCTTTGGGTAGTATAGTCATTTTCACAATGTTGATTCTTCCAATCCAAGAACATGGTATACCTCTCCATCTGTTTGTATCATCTTTAGTTTCTTTCATCAGTGTCTTATAGTTTTCTGCATACAAGTCTTTTGTCTCCTTAGGTAGGTTTATTACTAGGTGTTTTATTCTTTTCGTTTCAGTGGTAAATGGAAGTGTTTCCTTAATTTCTCTTTCAGATTTTTCATCATTAGTGTATAGGAATGCAAGAGATTTCTGTTCATTAATTTTGTCTCCTCCTGCTTTACCAAATTCATTGATTACCTCTAGTAGTTTTCTGGTAGCATGTTTAGGATTCTCTACGTATACTATCACGTTATCTGCAAGCAGTGACAGCTTTACTTCTGTTCCAATTTGGATTCCTTTTATTTCTTTTTCTTCTCTGATTGCTGTGGCTAAAACTTCCAAAACTATGTTGAAAAATAGTGGTGAGAGTGGGCAACCTTATCTTGTTCCTCATCTTAGTGGAAATGGTTTCAATTTTTCACCATTGAGAACGATATTGGCTGTGGGTTTGTCGTATATGACCTTTATTATGATGAAGTAAGTTCCCCCTATGCCTACCTTCTGGAGGGTTTTTATCATAAATGGGTGTTGAATTTTGTTGAAAACTTTTTCTGCATCTATTGAGATGATTGAGTAGTTATTTCTACTATTTTATCTTCCAGGTCACTTATCTGTTCTTCTGCCTCAGTTATTCTGCTATTGATTCCTTCTAGAAAATTTTTAATTTCATTTATTGTGCTGTTCATCATTGTTTGTTTGCTCTTTAGTTCTTCTAGGTCGTTGTTTAATGTTTCTTGTATTTTCTTCATTCTATTTCCAAGATATTAAATCATCTTTATTATTATTACTCTGAATTCTTTTTCAGGTAGACTGCCTATTTCCTCTTCATTTGTTTGGGCTGGTGGGTTTTTACCTTGCTTCTTCATCTGCTGTGTGTTTCTCTGTCTTCTAATTTTGCGTAATTTACTACATTTGGGGTCTCCTTTTCCCATGCTGCAGTTTTGTATTTCCCATTGTTTTTGATGTCTGACCCCAGTGGGTGAGGTTGGTTCAATGGGCTGTGTAGGCTTCCTTGTGGAGGGGATTGGCGCCTGTGTTCTGGTGTGTGGGTTGGATCTTGTCTTTGTGGTGGGCAGGGTCACATCTGGTCGTGTGTTTTGGGGTGTCTGAGACATTATTATGATTTTAGGCAGCCTCTCTGCTAATGGGTGGGGTTGTGTTCCTGTCTTGCTAGTTGTTTGGCACAGGGTGTACAGCACAGTAGCTTGCTGGTCATTGAGTGGAGCTGGGTCTTAGCACTGAGTTGGAGGTCTCTGGGAGAGCTTTCCCCGTTTGATATTACATGGAGCCGGGAGGTATCTTGTAGACCAATGTCCTGAACTCGGCTCTCCCACCTCAGAGGCACAAGCCTGACATCCAGCTGGAGCACCAAGACACTGTCAGCCACACGGCTCAGCAGAAAAGGGAGAGAAAAAAGACAGAAAAAAAGAAGAATAAAATAAAATAAATTAAAATCGTTATTAAAATAAAAAATAATTATTAAAAATAAAAAAATTGGAAAGTAATAAAAAAAGAAAAAATGAAAGAAAGAAAGAAAGAAGAGAGCAGCAATACCAAAAAAAAAAAGAATCCACCAATGATAACAAGCGCTAAAAACTATACTAAAAAAGAAAAAAAGAAAGAAAAAAACAGAAAGACATAACCCTAGGGCAAATGGTAAAAGCAAAGCTATACAGGCAAAATCACACAAAGAAGCATACACATACACACTCACAAAAAGAGAAACAGGAAAAAAATATATATATTGTTGCTCCCAAAGTCCACTGCCACAATTTTGGGATGATTCGTTCTCTATTCAGGTATTCCACAGATGCAGGGTACATGGAGTTGATTGTGGAGATTTAATCTGCTGCTCCTGAGGCTGCATGGAGAAATTTCCCTTTCTCTTCTTTGTTCGCACAGCTCCTACGTTTCAGCTTTGGATTTAGCCCCGCCTCTGCGTGTAGGTCTCCTGAGGATGTCTGTTCTTTGCTCAGACAGGACGGGGTTAAAGGAGCAGCTGATTAGGGGGCTCTGGCTCACTCAGGCCAGGGGAGGAGGGAAGGGTATGGAATGTGGGGCGAGTCTGCAGCGGCAGAGGCCAGCGTGACATTGCAACAGCCTGAGGCATGCCGTGTGTTCTCCCGGGGAAGTTGTCCCTGGATCACGGGACCCTGGCAGTGGCAGGCTGCACAGGCTCCCGGGAGGGGAGGTGTGGATAGTGACCTGTGCTTGCACACAGGCTTCTTGATGGCTGCAGCAACCGCCTTAGCATTTCATGCCTGTCTCTGGGGTCTGCGCTGATAGCCGTGGCTCGCGCCCGTCTCTGGAGCTCGTTTAAGCAGTGCTCTGAATCCCTTCTCCTCGCACACCACGAAAAAATTGTCTCTTGACTCTTAAGCAGGTCCAGACTTTTTCCCAGACTCACTCCCGGCTAGCTGTGGGGCATTAGCCCCCTTCAGACTGTGTTCACGCAGCCAACCCCAGTCCTCTCCCTGGGATCTGACCTCCAAAGCCCGAGCCTCAGCTCCCAGCCCCAACTCGTCCTGGCGGGTGAGCAGGCAAGCCTCTCAGGCTGGTGAGTGCTGGTCAGCACCTATCCTTTGTGGGGGAATCTCTCTGCTTTGCCCTCTGCACCCCTGTTGCTGTGCTCTCCTCCATGGCTCCGAAGCTTCCCCCTTGCCACCCCCATCTCTGCCAGTGAAGGGTCTTCCTAGTGTGTGGAAACTTTTCCTCCTTCACAGTTCACTCCCAGTGGTGCAGGTCCCATCCCTATTCTTTTGTCTCTGTTTTTTCTTTTTTCTTTTGCCTTACCCAGGTACGTGGGGAGTTTCTTGCCTTTTGGGAAATTGAGGTCTTCTGTCAGCACTCATTTGGTGTTCTGTAGGAGTTGTTCCACATGTAGATGTATTTCTGATGTATTTGTGGGGAGGAAGGTGATCTCCAAGTCTTACTCTTCCACCATCTTGAAGATCTCTACCGTGGGCTTTTATAGTAACGTACATATACCGATTTTCTTTCAGTGAACCACGTTTTGCTAGTGAGTAGCTATTTCCAAATGCAAATAACTCTGAAGAAAAACTGTGGTTTGGGAAGCTGTACAGTTATTGCTAACTTTTTTAATAGCACATTTCAGTGATTTTCAGTTTATTATACCATTGTAGGTGGCTTACATATAATTATGCATTTTTTCATAGAGTAGATATTTTTATGTTGTTATTGAAGAAAGACGCCCTAGCTTTCTTCCTGAAAGGGATGATACTTGTATATTAATACATATATAGTTAAAAGTAAGGGAGTATATTATTTTTTTGGAAAGTAAATATTGTCTCTGGTATATCAGCACATAAAGAACAACAGTGCTTAAATATACAAATAATTTCTTTAACACATTTTACTTCTATTGGCTTTTTATTTCAGTGAAGTTTCATTGTAATTTTTCAATTAGTGGTTATTGCTCTATTTGTTTCCTTGTCAGTGCAAGTATGTAATGGTTATGTAAAATGTAGAGGACTGGGGTGTAGATCATTGAATCTATGCACAGCAGAAGGCCTAAAAAATCTCTAGCAGATTGTCACGATTGTTATCCCATAAGGTCCATAATTCCAAAAATATTTCAAAGCTTGTGTTTAGGAATGAACATTTTTCCAAAATAGATATACTGATATTCTCTTAGTCCTTCATCAGAGCACTAAATGATCTTTCCCTCTCAAGCTTTCATGGGCCATTGGTCCATAGTGATAGACCTAAAACCTGGAGCTAGGAAAAGAAAATTAATATATGCAGAATGAAAATCCCTTGGCTGCTATAATTTATAAGGAAATATTCTCTGTATGAAAAAATAAACTTCACAGAAATAGCAAGTTGTCAGTTTATCAGTCAAAATGATGTATAATCCCCACAGAAGTTCAATCATATACAAATCCTAATATAAAATTTTAATTTGTCTTTAAATGGTTTGAGCTTTACTGACAAACATACTATCATAGACATAACTTTCTTGAGGTCTAAAATAGCAGCATCAATGTATTAGGTATGTATAATCTTGTATTTATAGATGATTGATAGAGTTAATGAGAAAAATCCCACTTATTTAAAATCTTGCAAGGCTGAAATACTCAGTAAAGTATTTGTTCAGCTTGTCAATTTAATATAAGTATGTTGTTGAAATTCTTAAGGATAGAGCTTAGTTGCCTGGCAATGGATTGTAGTGAAATTCATTTAAAGTTCATTGAACATGGGAGGTATGTAATTTATTCAAATCCCCCACTTATTGAATCAGGATTTGACTTTTTAAAATATTTTTTTCCAACTAATAAAATGGACTTGAAAAAAATTAGCAAAATCTCTGTAGAATTGTGACAGAGTAATTCTGTTGACTATGTTGTCTATTAAAGTTTTCACTGACAGGAGCTGAAGGCTAAATTGAGATGAATATATTTGTTGTTGTTTAGAGGATTCATTTTTATTTTGATTTACTTAGAGGGAAATTTAGTTGTAAATGCTTTATAATCTTGCCAACTCCTCCCTTTCTAGATAAATAATGAGATCATGTATCTGCATATTTAATGGGAATATATTATAAAAAAAATGTTTAGAATGGGATTCCTGGATTTCTTAATATATAACTAATGATATAGGTAATAGAAGGCAGAAACTTTCCATGGCTTTATTATATTAGTAAGTAAACATAGACTTTTAAAGCATAAATATGTGGCAATAAAAAGTATGTAAAATTTTAGCATCTGATTTTGAGTTTGCTTCTACCCTGCTTATACTTTTGATTACACAGGTTTTTGTTGTATTTGTTATTGTTGTTATTCTCTGCATGTAGGTTATCTACCTGCTCACAGCCATGTTTGCATCTATTCTCTTGAGGTTTCAAATCTTAAACCTTAGGTGTGTTTCTTATCAGTCTATGGTCAAGACCAAATGGGTGAATTCTTGTTTTTGAAAGAAATGTTTTTGACTTAGTTAAGAGTTACCACTACAAAGTTTTCTGATTAACATAAGTACAATGGTGCTAAAAGTCAAAGCATTAGGTAGGAAAATGAGTTATTTGGAGACTGTTTATTTGCATCAAATAATGTGTATGGTATGTAACCACATCTATATGGTCATGTGTTCTCAGCCCTCTCGTATCCATTGTATCTTTCACTGAATTACAGAAGGGATTCCTAGGGAGAAAGCTGCATGGTGCATAAGTTCATATTTAGCAATAACCAAGAAAGTTAAGCTTTAAATTAAATCTTGAAAAGCCTGATAATGCTCTTTTGAAAATGACAACACTGTTTTCTTGACCGTTATGCTCTAACAGATGAATTAGGCACAAGTACGTATTTGAATGAGTTCACAGTGCCTGAAGGTCTGAGAAATATAAATATGAATTATACCTGGTGCCTGCTCTTAGGAAGTTTATAGTCAAATTAGGGAAGATAAGAAATATAGGCCAAGAATTATAAATCGAGGGAGAAACTGACTGATTCCAGAAAGGAGATTGAGAGTCTAAGCCATGGGAGACCAGAAGAAGGGATAGATCTATTTGGGCAAGAGAAGGATTCCTAGTGCAGGTGACTCTTGAGAAGGTTGTGGAAAGATCAAGTTTAGACATGTTGGTTGTGAGGAAAAAGGTGTTTAAGAAGTAATAACAGAACTATTAAAAGCACAAAAGCAGGAGATTTCTGTGGTGCACTGTTATACATCGAATAGTTCAGTTTTGTGTTATATATGAAATAGAGTTGTTGGAAGAAAACTTGAAATGTTAGATTTAGGTCTTGGATGCTAGGTGAAGGAGTTCTGTTGGCATTCATAATTTTGGGGTTGGAGGGTCAGAACTTTACTTCAGGAGGCTTATTTTGGCAGAGGTACAAATAAAATATTTGTCCCTAATATGTTTCACTCTATTTGTAACCACTGCTACTAAAGATATACTGACAGTGTGTGGCTGGAGCCAACTAGTACCTGCTTGTAAGAGTAATAAGAGGGCTTCCCTGATGGCACAGTGGTTGAGAATCTGCCTGCCAATGCAGTGGACACAGGTTCGAGCCCTGGTCTGGGAAGATCCCACATGCCGCAGAGAAAATGGGCCCTTGAGCCACAATTACTGAGCCTGCGCGTCTGGAGCCTGTGCTCCGCAACAAGAGAGGCCGCAATAGTGAGAGGCCCGCGCACCGCGATGAAGAGTGGCCCCCGCTTGCCACAACTAGAGAAAGCCCTCGCACAGAAACGAAGACCCAACACAGCCATAAATAAATAATTAATTAAAAATTTTTAAAAAAAGGAGTAATAAGATATCTTTGTAATGATCTTACATTTTAATGTTTTTTGAAATGTTATCTCCTTTGCATGATATATCCTCTGTTATAATATGTAGTATAAGGCTATAGAAAATATACTAAAGTGATTATAGTAATAATAATACTGTACAATTTATATTTGGAAATAATTTCCTTTGTGTTTCAGTTTTCTCCTGTTTTCTTATATTCCTTGAAACGTAAACATTTTTGGTTTCTGTACTCCATGTGTGCAACCTGGAAAAACTGGGATTCCACCTCAGCCATTCTCTTTTTGTCTTGACTGATCTTGTTGTGTACACATAGACTGAGTCACTACTGGGCCTCTGGATTAATACAGCTTCCAGCTTTTTAAAATAATCAATACATTTAAGATGATTTTGTTTTTTATGTACTTTAACTTTGACCCTTTGCTTAGTTATATTTTCACTTGGTCTAGGATATGATGTGATTGTTCCATATATTAAAAACTGATATGTGGCATAGTGTAACCTAAACAGAGTATATTTACAGCTTACATGTCCCGGTAATGTATAGGAAGGTGAATAATATTTTCTCTTTTGTTGTTATTTCTAAGAAGTCAGAGTAAATAGTTTCCCCCATCTTCTCATCTTTCAGACAGAAATTTGAAACCCCACTGTGGTAGGAAGAATACAGACAGATTTTTGGAAGTCAAATTTAGAAACATTCACACAATGTATTTTCAAGCAACTAGAAAAGAAGGTTTTAACAGCCCCGAAAAAAGCAAGCATTATCCAGCTCAATGAATTGTCAAAATCAAAGTACATATATGCACAAGAACCACTTTGGGCTACACAGTGCTTTCGTGGGTGAACCTTAAGTGCAAGATGGATGGATTCACTGCATTCGGATGTATGGGAGGAAAAAGAATATTTGTTGACTACTTTTTTCAGGTCAGGTTAAAGTAATACCATTCGTCTCAATATCAGATGTTGATTCTTATCTAGTTATATACCATGCTTGTGAATGTCTTCATATGCAGGACTTTCATAGTTCAGGAGAAATGACTGATAGTCTAACTTACTGAGCTTTGGAGGAGACATCTGATCATCTGAGAACACATCCTTTCAAAACACAAATAATTATTGCTTGCAAAGTGATGTGGAACTTTTATTTTCAAGAAAAAAATGATTTTTCTCTCCTCCTCAACAGCTACTTTCTCACGTTGGCCATGTTCAAAGTGTTCTTTCTCTCAAATACTCATTCCTTAAAATTTTGAGACTACAGGACCTCCAGTTTATATGATACAACTCAAAACAAATGAAATAAAAAAGCTTTTTCTTGGAGAACAAGCCATCCAGTTTCAATGAGTAAATTCAAGGCACTTAACATGTATGTGCCAGATATTCATTACCAAACAATTCAAAGCTTTGTTATAGTAAGTACTAAAAAAGAATATATCTTCTTTTTGCATAGTTTCTTACCCAGAGAAGCTAAATGTGGCATAAGGCCTGAATTTTTTGGTTAAAAATAACACTTTTTTTGTTAAAAGTACCACGCGAAAATATCTAGTAGAAAATAAATTCATTTTATGGCATTAGCTGTTATGATTTCACATTGCATGCAGTTTTAGGGACCTCCTATGGAATTTAAGGGATTCACATAATTCAGATTTCTATTATAGCAATACTGAATTGATCCTTTAAAGGATTTAAATTGCATTCATACATGGAAAAGACCAATATCTGTAGGGAAATATGCATTTTTTAATTAAAAGTAAATATATCATCAACATTTTATATTTGCTAAAATGATTGTTGCTTTCCATATTTATTGTAGTATTTTCCATAATTTATTATACAAAATTACTAATGTTAGTGCAATTGAAAAATATTTTATTCTTCGTGTTATGTTTATCCTAATGACTGTTGGTGTGATTTAATTTCCAAATTTAACAAAAACTTGGCATCAAAATAGAGCTGTTATTGATACATACATGCCAAATTTTTGATGACCTAGGAACACACATTGATTCATTTGCTTTTTTTCAGTTACAACCTTAAGTGTTATAGCTATAAGAAATAAAATTATCTTTACTTCTTAGGAAAGCTGGAATTCATACTTCAAGAAATATACTGTATTTTCATAGCATACAGCAAGATACTGATATAAATTGAAGTTTTGCCTTTTCTTGTATTGCTTATCATTTTATTGGCATAAATCTGAAAGATGATAGAATGATTTCCCAGCATAAAATTCATAGTCTACTGGAATTATGTTCTTATGCTTTGTTCACTTATTAAGTATTCACTGTTTAAAACACTATATATAGCTCATTTTGTAAAAGTATGGACTGGAGCTAGACTGTTTGGGTTTGAATTATTGCTCCTTGAGGCTTTCTAGCTGTCAACGGATAGTTCTGTGCCTCAGTTTCCTCATCTTTTTAAATGGAGTTTTTAATAATAGTACTTTGTTTACCATAAAAAGATACTTAACCTAAGTACTAGGAAAGTAGGCTGTAAACCCGGCAAGAGTAAGGCTTATGACATAATTATCTTTATATAGCTAGTACCTAGGAGAGTACCTACTAGGTATCGTAAGCAAATAATAAATATTTTGAATGAAAATAAATGTTCCTTTGCATGTTGGAAGTTAATTATAATTTCCTTGTAATTTCTGGCTCAAATTACACTGGAATCCAATGTGACACCATGTTGGACCAAGTTTGCTGGTTCACATCCTAATGCAAAAAATATTTGTTGAAAGAACTTCAAAACATGATGTCCCCTTTTTCTCTGTTTGTATCAATACCATTAGATGATATTCTTTTTCTGACACAATAAATGTTCAAGAGTTTATTCATACAAATTTCTATAGCATGAAAATTAGTATTCCACAATTCAATAGGTTAAAGGATGAATGAATGGAGGGATAAATAGATGGATGGAAGGATATACAACCAGATGCAAAATATAGAATTACCACCCATTCAATTCCAAACACTAAACCAGTAAGATACTTTTTCCATTTCTTCCCCTTTCCTTTATCAGCATATGGCAAATATTTCTGTCCTATTGTCTCTCTTTTCTACATCCTCAGTGTTGTTTTACAGTTGTCATTGCCCCTCTTCACTACTAAAAATTGGATAATTAAAATTGTTGTTGAACATTTAATGTTAAAAGGCATTGGTGCTTCAAAAGAGAAAATGTTTCTTTATGATTATGTTATGATAAGTGACCCAGAAATGATTTCCAATACAGTATGTCCTAAATTCCAAGCTGATGGAAATTCACCTATATGTTAAATAGGTATTTATTATTTATGGTTAGGAACAAAATATCAATTGTTGAGACACATGTATACATGTAGATGACATTCTTATTTTTACTGTCCCAGTAACAATACAATGAAAAATATGCAAATCTACATTCCTTTTTCTAGCTGTATGGGAAGTGAGGATGTATGGGATTTCATTCTTAAGACTGTACAATGTTGGTCTCAACAAATCACCAAAGCATCAGATGGATGTTAGGGCAGGAGTTTCTAAAACTAAAGGACATTAAAATTTGATAAGAAGTTAGAGAGAACCTGGGTAAATAACTCTAAGCATTCAAGTGAATAACCAAAAGAGCATGTTTGATAGTGCTGATAATTGCACAAAATTGAGTATACAAAAAACCCAATGAATTATACATTTAAAAAAGCAAACTTTATGGCCTTTTATTGTATCTCAATAAATCTGTTAAGATACTCATGCAAACACTTTAAAAATGTAAACTCTATTCTGAGCACTTTCAATTAAACTATCATACAAAGCATTCTACTTTAGTCTCTCCATCCAGCTCCAGTGAAAGCCAAAACCTACACACTGAGGAGTAACAAAGCAGTAAAATCCTGTTTTCATTCTTCTTCCCAATTTGCTCCTCACATCATTCTTATCTCCTTAAGTAGCACAGAGGAGTTGGAATGAATGCCCCATCCCCCATTTCTCCTGCCTTAATAAACTCACTTGTTTAGATAATAAGAATTAACTCATGTTTTGGAATTTAGGTTCCATATGATTAAAGAAGCTGGTAGGCAAAATATTTTTGAAAACTGTTGATTATTGCAGGAAAAATGAAAAGTATTACAAGGGACCACTTATTAAATTATATTTATATGTGAGTTTTGTTGGAATGAGTGATACTAGTCATGAAAATGATTTGTTTTAGAAAGGATATATAAATGTGTTCTGATTTTCAAGCCTTCATTGATTAATTTGCCCTCTTTAATATATTATAAACCACAGAGAAATAAAAATCATGGTGAAGATATCATTAAATTCTGAGGAAAAAATACTATATAAAATGGTACCATATGTATAGCCCAGTTATGAATCATTCTCTCTCTCTCACTCTCATTCTCTCTCTCAGTTTAGTTCTGGGTTTATACTCAGGCTACTTAAATAGAGTAGAAATGAAATTCCCAGACACACACATTCCTCAAAATTCTGATCAAACTGATAGGTGTAAATTTGTCTATATTTTACTTAATTTATTTTTTTCTTTCTAAACCATAGCAAACATTATACGTTAACATAATCAATTTGCAGATTATATTCTATTCTACTTGTGATATATTTGAACTTCATTATATTTATAATTGTGATTCTCTAAAAATTTTATTTCCCAAGGAATTCCTAGCTTTCTCCTCTCTATTTAGGCTCCCTAGTGTACACACTATCAAAGCTTTATGAAGTAAGAAAATTTTATTACTTACTATGGAATTTTTGTTTGAATTAAAGTCAAAAAATAAAAATTAAATTCATTATATTTTTACTGCTGGAATTAGATGCAGAAATATTTTCTACTGTGAAAAGAAAGATCTGTGAATATTTAGTTTATTAACATATGTTCATTGAGTGGTAAATGCATTTTTATTCACAGAATTTCTTATTTCATGTGTGCTAATGTTTATTACAATACCAGTCATGTATTTACATATTTGAATTGTAATCTGAATTTAGGAAGTTATTAGAAACAACTTTATTGCATTTCAGGTTTTTCTCAAATCTCCTGAGTGTGCTGTTAACAGAAGACAATTGATGTTTTATTGGCATATTGAATATATGTTTTAAGTGCATGATGAGGCACAGGGCCACAAACTAACTCAACAGGCAACGGTACGATAAGAAACACCAGGAGTCACCTATTATTTTTAAAAATAGCTATAAACTTGGCTTTATATCAGATTTATAAGATTTTGTATTCTTCACAATGTTAATTCATAATTAGTGACCTACACTTCTGTAATTATTAAAAATTTCATAATATGGTATGATCAGGGATGTTCTGAAAATCATAAAACCATAAGGGTTTGGCTAACTAGCATTTTTGTGGCAATTTTTCAGATAAGAGGCAGAAGGCGGAACTAACATTGAAATGAGAGTCCAATATCCTTTAAGTTTCATGCTAAGCTTTTTCATCTGTGCTTACTACATCGTTTAAATTTTCAAAATAGTTAGTTGAGGCTGATGCTGTTATTCCCATTTTCCAAATGAGAAAATGAAAGCTCAGAAATAATAAGAAAATTGGCCAAGGTCACAGAACTCATACTTGGTAGAACCTAGACCCATGCTACTGATCCCACTTCACAGACAACCATTTAATTAAAAATGTCTAACCTTTCAATGCTTAACATTGCTATGAGGATAATTTGAAGTGTGTCAAGAGCTTATATAAATGCCTTGCTAGTTCCTAAATCATTTACAAGTTGTAAATTCGGCTTCGCTTTATCTCTTTATGTCTATTTTGGACCAAGAAGTACAGCAGTGCAATATACAAGGAATGGGCAAGATCAGTGTTCTTGTCATATCCTGATTGTGTAACCTTTTTAAAGTCACTTCATCTATTAAAGTGGCCCATGGGGATGACATATGCACAACTCAAAGGATTTTGCGGGAGTCCGGTGAGATATTTCATATGAAAACTTTTACTTCATCATTCAAAGCCTCATCAGTAAGAAATTTCTACATATAATGTAGTCATTGTTACTCCTCCAGTTAAGGGAGAGGTACTTGGGATTAAAAAGTAGGCTTAGGTTGATTTTTGATTTGCCTTTGAAACTGAAAACAAAACAAAGTCTTTAAAGGAAACGAGTTGCTCAAGAGAAATTCAAAATGTATAAAGTATACTTTAGAGAAAGGGAATTTGCCTTTCAAAGAATATGAAATTCCCATTGTGTATCAAGAGCACTTAACTGGTATCCCAAAAGCCATGCACTTCCTATTCCAGAAAAGGTAAAGTGGAATTTTTAAAGTAATCATCACTTTAAATTTTCCTAGAGGAAATTGGCTATAAAGAGCAAATAGACCTACAGAGAAATGTTGGCATGCAATGTCCTGATAAATATGCCTTATTAAAATTTGAACTAGGTTCCTTTATTTTACTTTGATTTACACTGCTACTTGATACATATTAGTATACACATCACAGAACCATTTTATTACTATGTGTCTGTTAGAAAAAGACCAATTTAAGAAGCATCCATTGACAACCAACTTAGAATTTTATTTTTAAACAGAAAGTCAATATTGAAACGAAACCAGACATAGTCTCTTCCATTCCAGCTTGGAATGGAAGAGACTATGAATCTTCTGTGGGTTGTTTGAAATGTTAGCAAATGTCATTATGTTATTTTTGCCGACTATATTTCTATCACATGTGTTTTGGGCTTTACATAAGAACCATGGTAGCAATTATTTAAATTCATGTTCATGTATTTAGAGTGAACTTAAAAAAATTTGTATTCCTATTCTAAAAATTAAACTGCTTGAAGTTTTTTGATTTTTATTTACAAAGAAATAACATACACAGGAGTTGATTACTCCTCATTTATATGGAAAAGGATTTTTTAATGTTTAGAACTATAATACAATTCATTTTTGCTTTCATATGCATTTATATTGTTATACATTTATGACCTTATACTTCATTCTGGGCAAAGATATCTAGTTACGTCTTTAGGTGCAAATTACACTTGAGTGCAATAAGGTAGGTTTTCCAAATGACAAAATGGACACTGAACTGAGAAGGGAAGCATGATATTTTATTATGTAAAAATGATTTTATTTAAGAAATTAGCCAACATTAAAGTAAAATATGAATAACTTTTCCTTTATATGGGGGATTAAATGGGGCATATTGACATCCATAATGGTCTACAACTTCTCTGTTTTGAATCAGATTGGAGGGTCAGTCTCTGCTCTTTATAAGGAAGCTTCTTTTTCTCCCAACCAAGTGTGAGCTATAGTTTACAGTCAGTCTATATGGCCACTAAGTGGCACAGAATCCTGCCATAGTAGTTTTCTACGTAATGTGGTTAAAGATACCAGGTAATATATCTAAAACACCATAGTGAATTTGACAGCCTTTAGAATTGGCTAGCTGATATTGAAATTAATTTTACTTTGACAACTGGAAATTGTGTTATCTTTCAGGTATTGCATAATGTTTTTCAATTTATACCAAGCTTTCATTTTATTATTGAACTGGGACTAAAAACTCCAAAAACACAAATAAAATAAATGAGGAACATTAGTGGTGCTTAGCTCACTTATCAAAATACCAACACAGTGCACTCTTTGAAAACTGATTTTTCAGTTCTGAATTTACATTCTGTTTGCCATGTGTTCAACTTGAACTTACACAGCATAACTCATTTTTATAAAGTTATAACATTAACATATATTGAGGATATGATTTATAGCTTATCTTTATAGATAAATGACTAAATGATACTGGCACTCTTTAGAGAATAGACATTTTGCTCATTATATTGTGGATTCAATTCTGAAGCCAGCTATTTTGCTGTTGCAGTTGAAATTATTTCTTTTAATCATGATGATAGTAGATGATTTCACAGCCACATGTAACAAAATTGCAGAGTCTACTTAATCTGCTTTACTTCCTTCTATGTCTCTGTTGCTCTTCTCATTTCAATGTTGTCTTGGATACTCAAGTCTTGGGACATAACTTCCCAGTGATTTTGGTCCACTTCTCTCAGGCCTACTCATTGTAACTCAGTCCTCTAGAGTCTTGTGGCTCATGGAGATAGTTACGTGGCTGGATGTTTTCAAATTAGATACCTGCTTTTCTGTTTTTATCGGTGACTACTGATGCCTAAAAGGGAAAGTGTTGGTGGTGAGAGGTATATTTTGTAAACCTATGGAGATGGGCCATTAGAGGTTGCACATGCTATGAGTAAAATCAGTTACACATATATCAACATATTTGTGTATGCATTTAATTTTCAAATAGTGTGCCTAATTAGCCTATAAACATGTACAGGTCACAGTGCTTATACAATGACCACAGCCAAATTTTCTTGTTCTTGTAAGACATACCTTTACAAAACATTTTAGACCAAGTAAGAGATACTATACTTAGTCATTGATATTGTTATTACATTTCAAATTTAAATGTACTAATACATATGTGTTTATGCTTATAAATTCTGACCAGGATTCAGATTTACAGTAAAAAGAAAAAGAACAGCTTACCTTTCCCCTTCCCCGTGTCCTCAAGTCCATTCTCTACGTCTGTGTCTTTATTCCTGTCCTGCCCCTAGGTTTTTCAGAACCTTTTTTTTTTTAGATCCCATATATATGTGTTAGCTTTGTTATAAAGCAGAAACTAACATACCAGTGTAAAGCAATTATACTCCAATAAAGATGTTTAAAAAAAAAAGAACAAGCTAATAAATACTCAGATTCAAAATATTAATCTTTATTTTAATGCTGTATTTTTCCTGTGATTTATAATCTCCAGAAATTATGGTGGATAATTGAATTTGATATCACAGTTCAAGGTGCATATATTCCTCTCTTGTCTGAATGGTTTCCATCATTGTTAACAGTGGCCGGCTCTTGGAGGAGTAAAGAAAATCTATGCTCCTAAGTGTTCTAAAATATAAAAATCCAAAGTGTTGAATTAGGTTTTGGGTCTAAGTTAAACTGAAGCGTGTAATATGGTGCTGCTATAGAGCTGTTAAAAGCTATTAAAATGCTGATTCCCTGTATCTAATAAACATTTGGCTGTATGACATGAATGCATTAGTTTTGTACTTAAAAGCAAAATGGCTAAAGTTCTAAATAATATATAAAGAGTAGAAATCTGATACATACTTCTTGACAACAAATATTGTGTGGAAGAAAACTTAAGCATAATAATGATACTACTTCATGTTTATACAGGACTTTCCCATATATTACATTATTGGATTCTCAAAACCCTTGCGAATTAGCTAAGACAGGGATTATTAATCTCCACTGAAAAATGAGAATACTGAAATTCAAGGAGGTATTTTACTTTTTGTAGAGTGCTAATTTAGGTCCAGTGATATTTTTATTACACCACATTGCCTCTGAATATTCAGAATCTCATTTTCACCTAATCAAGGGAAAGGAACAATCATAAAATTAGAATGGTTTTAGGTCTATATATTCTTATAATATGTGTGTAGATATGAAGGTTCAATAGTAAGAACTAGGCTAGTATACATCAAATGAATTCTAAACCAAAGGAATTCAAGCAATACGTGTTCTATGTTGATTCCTTATCTAGTTTCAATATTTAAAAATTATGTAAATGTCACATTTGAGGAAAAGATATATCTGTATCATACCTGCACATGAAACATTGATTTTTATGATGGGGAACAAAGCTTGACTTCTGATCCTAGAATTACAGTCCCATAATTTAGACCTCTTCAATATGATAATTTTATGATAACTCTGCAAGCATGGGGATAGCTACTAAAACTTTCTGCTTAGCTATTTCACAGATATTTAATGTCAATTTACTCATCATTTGAAAAGCATTATATATATTCTAGCCACAGTTAAATGCATCTGCTCTGCTTGCATATGCAATGTGGTATGTACAACTAATTGAATATCTAAGCGCTTTCCTTGATCCAATTAGGCTTTTTTGTTTTATTCATAGGTACAGATTGTTGCAAGCACTAAAATTGCTTCCATGAGAAAAAGTTTGCCTCTAAAAACCTGGATTAGCTAATTACTTGGCACTTTGAGACAATTTCATCGATACCCTGGTTAACTCTCAATTTAAAATATACTGAAACAATGATTTAAAATAAAAAATTATGGCTTTATTCTGTTCTATGTGTCATAAGATAAAATAAAAGAATTCCATATGGAGTGGGATAGTTTCTCTAAATTTCGAATTACCATATAATTGTATGGTCATTTTAGTTATAAACCTTTTGAAGGGTCTATTGCCATATGCTCTATATTTTTGTCCTTTGAAAACTGTACATGCCGTAAAATGCACCGATTTTGATTGTACAGTTCAATGTATTCTGACAACTCTGCACATTCATGTACCCACCACCACAATCGAGTTATAGAATATTTTCCATCAAAGTGTGTAGTTCCCTTACACCTCTTTGTAGTAGCTCTTCCCTATTCCTGTCCCAGGCAACTACTGATCTGTTTTCTCTCACTATAGATTAGTTTTGTCTATTCTAGAGTTTTATATAAATGGAATCATGCAGTAATTATAGATTTGTGATTGCGTGATAGTTAAAGAACTTATTAGCTCCAAATTGAACTCTGCAGTAATGTTTACAAAGCGAAATTACTCTTGAGGTTTAGTAATAATGTGAAATCCTAATAGCTGAGGATGTTTGACATTTTAAATTTCATTTTTTAAGCAGTGTGTGGAATTCTAGTACCCCTACTCTATAACAAAGGCTGAGGATTTCATGTAAAGTACACGTCTATCCAAATTTCCAAACTGTGTGACCCTTCAGGGCCCTGCTTTGTTTCGAAGCTCTGTAGAATTAACACATCCACAATAAATAGCCCAGTAGCACTTCAAGGTATTAAAGGAAAAAAGTTATTTTTATAGCTCTTATGCCTGTTGTTACACTTAAGTATTAAAATTGAAAAGTTATGAATATACTATGTATTCCAAGAAAAATGTTGATATGCTATGACTTTCCAAGAACTATCCCACAAATTAATTTAAATTTTAATATAAGAAAAATTATTATTAAATATAGATTCTATCATGGAAGATGCAAGGGAGAATTATTGAGTATGAAATTTCTCAAAGGATTAAGTGTGACCTGAAGAAGAAAGAATAAATCTTAGACATTGTTGAGGTCTGTGGAATAGACTCTCTTTCTCTCTTTTTTTTCTTTTCCAGTAAATGCATTAAGGATATCATGACTGGTAATAGATATGCTATGCATATTTATTTGTTCTTATAAAATAAAGAGAGTCTCTCTTCAAAAGCACCTATTTTTTTCTTGTATTCAATGAAAGTATTAGAATATATTGGCAACCTTTAAAATCAAAATATCTTGAAGAACTTAAATCATCTTCTGTAGTTAGAAGCACATTATTATTTTAAGTAAAAAGGCAATTATTCAACCCAACTAATTCAACTTTGCTTTCCTAGAGCAAATAGCTTTAAGTTCTTAATTCTAACTTATTGAGAAATTTGTTTAATATTTCTCAATCCTTGCTGCACATTAGAATCACCGGGGTAGCTTTTAGAAAATACTGGTACCCAGGCCCCACAGCCAGATATTCTGATTTATGGCTCTGGGTTGGACCTAGGCATTGATTATTTTTAAAAAGCTCCCTAGGTGATTCAAATGTGCAGCCAAGGTTGAGAATCAATGGCCTAGATGATCTTTAGATCCCCTAAAGTTTTGTGATCCCAAGTTTGTTCTTTGGTGAGTTAGGAAAAATATTTTAATATCTTATATATTAAAAAAACTTAGAGGAGGCAGAGGCAAGAGAGAGTATACTTGGAACTTGCCTTCATAACACTGTCTTTGTGCCTACAGCAGTGACCCTCAACTTTGGCTGCACATTGGAGTTTCTTGGGTGCCTTAAAAAATACTGTTAGTCCCTTGGTCATGCTAATATGTAGCCACAGTTGAGAAATCACTGATCTAGGCACTAGAACCAACCCCAATGGTCTTTCTTTTGTCACTCTTGTGGATTTAGAACAAAACTTAGGTGAAGTAATTCATACCCCTCCATTACTCAGATCACTATTTTTATAATATTATAGGAAGTCAGAAGACTTGGACCCACCTGAGCTTTGACAATTATTTAACCTTTCTGAGACTTAGTTTCTTCATTTTTTTAACATCAGAAAGAAGAAATAATCTTGATGTGATAGAAAATGTAAAATATTTCCTAAAATGCTGCTGAAATATTTAGTATTAATTATCAGATGATATTTTAGACTAATTTAGAAAATAATTAGAAGAAAAAAACAATTTAAGAGGCATCATGTTGTCTGGAAATACTAAGTATGTACTGATGCCTCTCAAGGGCCATGGTTCCAGCTCTGGCTCCATCATTTGCCTTAGCCATGACCCATTCACTTAACCTCTCTGGACTTCTGCTTTAAGGGTTAAAGTAATAACCTATTCTGACTCCTGCAGAAGTTCATTCTTAGCATTAAATTCAATTATATATGAGAAAGTGTATCTGCATATCTATGTTCATATTATTACTACCAAACAAAACTTGAACATTCTAAAAACTGTTGTTCTCTACGTCTTCTTCTTCAAAGGTACCTATCTGAATATTACTTAAAAAGAGAAAACTTCTTGATTGTCTTAAAATTGCTGCTGCTGAATTCCATTCCACAATGGATACATTTAATTTAGTATACACCTGCTCAGAAAAAGTATAATCAGTAAAAAATAATTTAAGGTTACTGCTCTTAAAAAAGTTTACTGGACTGTTTCATCTAATATCATCCCTGTGATTATCTATATCAATCATTCTCCCATGGAAGAAGAGCTGTTTTTTTGATGTCAATTTGTACAGTTGCTACTACAAATCCACTGCTGTGAATTAAACTTGTTTTCTTTTCTAAGCATTACAAAAGTCATGATTACTTTAGCCACGATTTATCTGTTCAGTCATGGAACCCCTAAAGGCACATTAAAATGATAGATGTTTAAATCTCCATACTTCCTTTAAAATTAATTTTTTATGCATATAGTTTAAAAAATAAGTTTATAGTGTCTAAGAAGACTGAATCTAGAGATGTTTGTTAGAGTGTCATGAAAAATTGTCATATAATAAGTCATACATGCCTAAGGATAATGGTTTACAAATTTGAAAAGTCCAGTTATTATAAATTTTCAGGGCACCAATATGCTTTGACTTATCAAAATATGGCCATTGATATAAGATAAATTATCAGAAATCTTTCAGAAGTAAAATATAAGCGATGCAAGAGGGACAAAATAGGACCAGATAGACTCTGCCCACTGAGGTCAGGGAAAGTGGTAATGCACTTTTTTTTTTCCTCACATACTTAATTTTACTTTTTTATACAGCAGGTACTTATTATTTATCTATTTTATAAATATTAGTGTATACATGTCAATCCCAGTCTCCCAGTTCATCCCACCACCAGCACTCCCCGGCTTTCCCCACTTGATGTCCACACGTTTGTTCTCTACATCTGTGTCTCTATTTCTGCCTTGCAAACAGGTTCATCTGTACCATTTTCTTAGATTCCACATATATGTGTTAATATACGATATTTGTTTTTCTCTTTCTGACTTACTTCACTATGTATGACAGTCTCTAGGTCCATCCACTTCTCTAAAAATGACCCAATTTCATTTCTTTTTATGGCTGAGTAATATTCCACTATGTGTATGTACCACATCTTCTTTATCCATTCGTCTGTCAATGGGCATTTAGGTTGCTTCCCTGACCTGGCTATTGTAAATACTGCTGCAATGAACATTGGGGTGCATGTGTCTTTTTGAATTATGCTTTTCTCTGGGTATATGCCCAGTAGAGGGATTGCTGGGTCATAGGATAATTCTATTTTTAGTTTTTTAAGGAACCTCCATACGGTTCTCCATAGTGGCTGTATCAGTTTACATTCCCAACACTGCAAGAGGGTTCCTTTTTCTCCACACCCTCTCTAGCATTTGTTGTTTGTAGATTTTCTGATGATGTCCATTCTAACCAGTGTGAGGTGATACCTCATTGTAGTTTTGATTCACATTTCTCTAATAACTAGTGATGTTGAACAGCTTTTCATGTGCCTCTTGGCCACCTGTATGTCTTCTCTGGAGAGATGTCTATTTAGGTCTTCTGCCCAGTTTTTGATTGGGTTGTTTGTTTTTTTTGATATTGAGCTACATGAGCTGTTTATATATTTTGGAGATTAATCCTTTGTCCGTTGATTTGTTTGCAAATATTTTCTCCCATTCTGAGGGTTGTCTTTCTATCTTGTTTGTTGTTTCCTTTGCTGTGCACAAGCTTTTAAGTTTCATTAGGTCCCTTTTGTTTATTTTTGTTTTCATTTCCATTACTCTAGGAGGTGGATCACAAAAGATCTTGCTGTGATTTATGTCAAAGAGTGTTCTTCCTATGTTTTCCTCTAAGAGTTTTATGGCCTTACATTTAGGTCTTTAATCCATTTTGAGTCTATTTTTGTGTATGGTGTTAGGGAATGTTCTAATTTCATTCTTTTACATGTAACTGTCCAGTTTTCCCAGCACAACTTATTGAAAAGACTATCTTTTCTCCATTGTATATCCTTGCCTCCTTTGTCATAGATTAGTTGACCTTAGGTGTGTGGGTTCATCTCTGGGCTTTCTATCTTGTTCCATTGATCTATATTTCTGTTTTTGTGCAAGTACCATATTGTCTTGAGTACTGTAGCTTTGTAGTATAGTCTGAAGTCAGGGAGTCTGATTCCTCCAGCTCCATTTTCTTCCCTCAAGATTGCTTTGGCTATTCGGGATCGTTTGTGTTTCTGTACAAATTTTAAGATTTTTTGTTCTAGTTCTGTAAAAAATGCCATTGGTAATTTGATAGGGTTTGCATTGAATCTGTAGATTGCTTTGGGTAATATAGTCATTTTCCCAATATTGATTCTTCCAATCCATGGTATATCTCTCCATCTGTTTGTGTCATATTTGATTTTTTTCATCAGTGTCATAGTTTTCTGGTACAGGTCTTTTACCTCCTTAGGTAGGTTTATTCCTAGGTATTTTATTCTTTTTGTTGCAATGGTAAATGCAATTGTTTCCTTAATTTCTCTTTCTGATCTTTCATTGTTAGTGTATAGGAATGCAAGTGATTTCTGTGCATTAATTTTGTATCCTGCAAATTTACCAAATTCATTGATTAGCTCTATTAGTTTTCTGGTGGCATCCTTAGGATTTTCTACGTACAGAATCATGTCATCTGCAAATAGTGACAGTTTTACTTCTTCTTTTCCAGTTTGTATTCCTTTTATTTCTTTTTATTCTCTGATTGCCATGGCTAGGACTTCCAAAACTATGTTGAATAATAGTGGCGACAGCGGACATCCTTGTCTTGTTCCTGATCTCAGAGGAAATGCTTTCAGTTTTTCACTATTGAGAATGATGTTTGCTGTGGGTTTGTTGTATATGGTCTTTATTATGTTGAGGTGGTTCCCTCTCTGCCCACTTTCTGGAGAGTTTTTATCATAAATTGGTGTTGAATTTTGTCAAAAGCTTTTTCTGCATCTGTTGAGATGATTATATGCTTTTTATTGTTCAATTTGTTAATATGGTGTATCACATTGATTGATTTGCATATATTGAAGAATCCTTGCATCCTTGGGATAAATCCCACTTGATCATGGTGTATGATCCTTTTACTGTGTTTTTGGATTCTGTTTGCTGGTATTTTGTTAAGGATTTTTACATCTATATTCATCAGTGATATTGGTCTGTAATTTTCTTTGATTGTAGTATCTTTGTCTGGTTTTGGTATCAGGGTGATGTTGGCCTCATGGAATGAGCTTGGGAATATTCCTTCCTCTTCAATTTTTTGGAAGAGTTTGAGAAGATTGGGTGTTAGCTCTTCTCTAAATATTTGATAGAATTCACCTGTGAAGCCATCTGGTCCTGGACGTTTGTTTGTTGGAAGATTTTTAAACACAGTTTCAATTTCATTACTTGTGATTTGTCCGTTCATATTTTCTATTTCTTCCTGGTTTGGTTTTGGAAGGTTATACCTTTCTAAGAACTTGTCCATTTCTTCCAGGTTGTCCATTTTACTGGCATAGCATTGCTTGTAGTAGTCTCTTATGATGCTTTGTATTTCTGCGGTGTCTGTTGTAACCTCTCCTTTTTCATTTCTAATTTTATTCATTTGAGTCTTCTCCCTCTTTTTCTTGATGAGTCTGGATAAAAGTTTATCAATTTTGTTTATCTTCTCATAGAACCGGCTTTTAGTTTTATTGATCTTTGGTATTGTTTTCTTTGTTTTTACTTCATTAATTTCTGTACTGGTCTTTATGATTTCTTTCCTTCTACTAATTTTGGGTTTTGTTTGTTCTACTTTCTCTAATTGTTTTAAGTGTAAGGTTAGATTTTTTATTTGAGATTTTTCTTGTTTCTTGAGGTAGGCTTGTATAGCTATAAACATCCCTCTTAGAACTGCTTTTGCTGCATCCCATAGGTTTTGGATCATCATGTTTTCATTGTCATTTGTCTCTAGGCATTTTTTGATGATCTCTTTGATTTCTTCAGTGATCTCTTCATTATTTAGTAACGTATTGTTTAGCCTCCATGTGTTTGTGTTTTTTACTCTTTTTTCCATGTAATTGATTTCTAATCTCATAGTGTTGTGGTCGGAAAAGATGCTTGATATGATTTCAATTTTCTTAAATTTACCAAGGCTTGATTTGTGACCCAAGATGTAATTTATCCTGGAGAATGTTCCGGGTGCACTTGAAAAGAAAGTGGAATCTGCTGCTTGCGGATGGCATGCCCTATAATTATCAATTAAATCTATCTGGTCTATTTTGTCATTTAAAGCATGTGTTTCCTTAGTAATTTCCTGTCTGGATGATCTGTCCATTGGTGTAAGTGAGGTGTTAAAGTCCCCCCAATTTCATTGTGTTACTGTTGATTTCCTCTTTTAGAGCTTTCAGCATTTGCCTTATGTAGTGAGGTGCTCCTATGTTGGCTGCATATATATTTTTAATTGTTATATCTTCTTCTTGGATTGATCCCTTGATCATTATGTAGTGTCCTTCTTGTCTCTTGTAACATTCTTTATTTTAAAGTCTACTTTATTTGATATGAGTATTGCTACTCCAGCTTTCTTTTGACTTCCATTTGCATGGAATATCCTTTTCCATCCCCTCACTTTCAGTCTGTATGTCTCCCTAGGTCTGAAGTGGGTGTCTTGTAGACAGCATATATATGGGTTTTGTTTTTGTATCCATTCAGCAAGCCTGTGTCTTTTGGTTGGAGCATTTAATCCAATCACATTTAAGATAATTATAGATATGTATGTTCCTATTACCATTTTCTTAATTGTTTTGGGTTTGTTTTGGTAGGTCTTTTTTTCTTGTGTGTTTCCCACTTAGAGAAGTTCCTTTAGCATTTTTTGTAGAGCTGGTTTGGTGGATCTGAATTCTCTTAGCTTTTGCTTGTCTGTAAAGCTTTTAATTACTCCGTTGAATCTGAATGAGATCCTTGCTGGGTAGAGTAATCTTGTTGTAGGTTGTAGGTTCTTCCCTTTCATCACTTTAAATATGTCATGCCATTCCCTTCTGGCTTGTAGAGTTTCTGCTGAGAAATCAGCTGTTAACCTTATGGGCGTTCCCTTGTATATTATTTGTCATTTTCCCTTGCTGCTTTTAATAGTTTTTCTTTGTCGTTAGCTTTTAACTTTTGTCAATTTGATTACTATGTGTCTTGGCGTGTTTCACCTTGGGTTTATTCTGCCTGGGACTCTCTGTGCTTCCTGGCCTTGGGTGGCTATTTCTTTCCCATGTTAGGGAAGTTTTCAACTATAATCTCTTCAAATATTTTCTTGGGTCCTTTCTCTCTCTTTTCTCCTTCTGGGACCCCTATAATGTGAATGTTGGTGTGTTTAACGTTGTCCCAAAAGTCTCTTAGGCTGTCTTCATTTCTTTTCATTCTTGTTTCTTTATTCTGTTTCACGGCAGTGAATTCCACCATTCTGTCTTCTGGATCACTTATCTGTTCTTCTGCTTCAGTTATTCTGCCATTGATTCCTTCTGGTGTATTTTTCATTTCAATTATTGTATTGTTCATCTCTGTTTATTTTTTCTTTAATTCTTCTAGGTGTTTGTTCTTTAATTTTTCTAGGTCTTTGTTAAACATTTCTTGCATCTTCTCGATCTTTGCCTCCATTCTTTTTCCGAGGTACTGGATCATCTTCACTACCATTATTCTGAATTCTTTTTCTGGAAAGTTGCCTATCTCCACTTCATTTAGGTGTTTTCCTGGGGTTTTATCGTGTTCCTTCATCTGGTACATAGTCCTCTGCCTATTCATTTTGTCTATCTTTCTGTGAATATGGTTTTCTTTCCACAGCCTGCAGGATTGTAGTTCTTCTGGCAATGCCCTTCTTAAACAGTAGTGTGTAACTTGCTTCTTTTATTTTAGAGCAGTGCTGAAAATGAGTCAGATATTAATCATTCCATATCTAATACAATGCATGGAACATAGAAAGCCAGCTGATAAAAGGAGTGATAACAAAGTAGGTTATATTACCATGTTTCATCCACTTTAGACACTTTTTATTTTCTAAGTGTCTGCAGAGCAATCATAGAGGAACCTGGAGGTGATGGAGGGGAATAGACTTGTCTATGTGAACTAATGCAAGACAAATTGTAAGATTAGTAGGTATTTGATGGTTATTTTCTGGAGGGTCAGTTTTTTAGATACAGAGGGAGTCTAGATGAGGTTGGTAGACTCATTAATGATGGGACTGTTAATCAAGATGTTTCAGGAAAGGTCGGAGTGGTTCGTTTTGTATAAGAAAGCAGCTGAATGACAAAAGTACAGGGAGGCTGTACCCATTTTGGAATTGTAGCCAGTGGAAGTAATGTAGACCAATCCAGCTGAGGCAAAAGCTATAAACAAGTATGTTAAGGTGCTATTTCCAAGTGCTCCATATATGTATAATAGTATACAATTTGATGGTCACTAGGTTCATTTATTTTCTTATGATGTCATTTTCATCTGCTCATTGAAAGCTGCTTTTTTTCCAATAGATATGTCTCTCAAAGTATGATCTATAAAAATCTGAATAAGAGTTATCTGGGGGGAACATGATCAAAGTATAATTTTGATTCAGGTGGTTGCTGGATCCACAACAAGAAATGTCTATCTCTTTGATTCCTCTTTGCTGTGATGCTACTTCATAGTAAACTTTCTCTCTTGTTAGCAATTGATAGTGAGAAAGATCATTTATAAGCAAACTGTGACATTGGACACAGGAAAAGAACAGAAATCATGGCAATTATCCTGTATTCCAATAAAATAAAGTTAAAATGAGGCCAAATTAAAAGACATAATTTAGCTTCAGATATAAAGTTTGTGCTAGGAAAGTTTTGCTATTTTTAGGAAATGAACTTATTTATGTCTGAAACTGAAGAAGAAAAACAAACATCCGTGTTTCCTACTGTACACACTGATCTAGTTTTAAAAACTTTAAGTACATTGGTGTGTCTTATAACAGAATTATCTTTCTTGGTGTGTTTCAGTCCTCATTCTCCACTACCTGTAGGTCTTTATCTTATTTGTATGAAATTTTTCTATTTATTCACCTATTGGCCGCTCAATTTAGTTTATTGGAAAACATCTCTGTGTGAAACTGCAGGTATAGAGACATAAATCAGGGATGGAAAGAATTCAATAGATCATCCATTCCATTTCTAAATAATCAATAGTGTTTCCATATAATGCACTTCTGAGAATTTTTCCTACCCAATATTTAATTTCATAAGTAATGATCTATTAATTCAGAATTCCAGCTAAAATCGTTGTTTGATTTTCAGTATTTAGAAAAATTGCTTTTATTTCCTCATTTCTTAGTTTCCTTTCCTAACAGTATTGCAATGCCATTAATTCTGTTTACACTGGAGTTACAAGCAATTGTGTGGTGTGACATCACAGCCACTGAACTTGCCCATGTTAGCAGCCTTTCCCAATTCCATCTCTGTATCTATTTACTCAAAAGACATAGGTCTCATAGGTAAAAATCAATATCAGAAATGAAGCAAAACAAAGTTGCACAATATATGCATTGGAATACTTGTACTCGTGGTAGTAACTACAAGGTGGGACTATTTTCTCCCTCATGCAATGCTGGACTCCAGATTCAAAGATCCTTGAAATACTTTTTCTAGTTTTTACCTAAATCTCACAGAGCCCTAAATAAGAATGATATAATTACTAGCCATTTTATTTCCTTAGGTCAGTGGGTCTCAAAGTTTTAGAGTTCAAAAAAATCACCTGAGAGTCTTGGTAACCTGTAGATTTGGTAGGTCAGAGGTAATGTGCAGGAAACTGCATTGTAAACAGGTACTTCAGCATCTTTGATGGTGGGTGGCTCTTGGACTTAGCTCTGAGAAGCACTGATTTAGGTTATGCCTATCCTGAGCAAATACTTTGTATGGGATTTCTATTTGAATGAACAAATCATATTGCCCTCTGTGGTACCTCAGTGCCACAGTGTGAAAAAACTGCCTTGAAGCAAAGCAACAGTTAAACTTTCAGAAAGTGACTCAGACTATATATTACTTTAGAGATTTTGTTTTTATTCTTTGAACAAACTTTACTTTCTTCAAGGTTATTTTAGTTTTCTTGGACTTAAAGTATCTGTTCCAAGGTCATTCTGCTTCTTCACAAAAATCATCCAGAACCATGAAATGAACTTGTAAGAACTGAACAAATTTCAACCACATTTTAAAAATCTGATTTAATCCTCACAAAAATTCATGAGAGTAACTATCAACTTTGTCAGTTCACAAATGGGTAAATGGAACTTCAGTATTATCAATTTCCCCAAGCTATACATTTAGTAAAAACAAATCCATGCTTCAGGTATATCCACTGTAGGCCCTGACTCTTTTTCCATTGCATTATGCACTTGTGTACAAAAGCATAGTGGATAGCATATTTATAATCAGAGGCTGTGGGAAGGTGTGAATGACTTTTTGTTGGTATCCCATTCTTTATTTTGGAAATGAAGGAATAATAAGACTTCAGTGAAATCAACCCAGTTGGAAGACATGTGGCACCATCCTTGTTACTACAACTATTTCTCTGAATGGGCAAAGGCGGTGTTATAGAGACTTACTGGTAAAAGATGAAGAGAAAGGAAGTCTGTGTAAGTGAATATGTTAACCTCTAGCTCAAACATTGTTGCAATGACAGCAGATTTATGGTCTCTAAAAAGGTTATGCATCATTTTACTCGAGTTTTCTTTCTAACATTTTGCCTGTCTCTGAGAGAAAACCAATGAGAGACCACAGCAACTGTTCATTATTGTCATCATCAAATGAAGATGAGCCAAACTTAGAAATCATTCCCAGTGCAATGTAGTGAGAAGCCAATGTTTATCATCCAGAAAGGGAAGCAAAGGACCCAGCTATAGTTTGTTCGGGAATGTTTCCAGTAAGGTCTGTGATCAATTAAGTGGTTCCTCTTTTGGATTTTACTGAGATCAGACTTTGATGCTCACAACGTGGAACAGATGTATTAAAAGGGTTGGAAAAGGATCAGCATCATAAAGGCAGAATTACACCAAAAGGGAAATATAACTGGAGTCCCATAGCCTTTGTGGGACTGAAGGTTTCCTCATCAAATATGTAAAATCTTCAAATTACATTATTTCAGTAAAACCCTATTTGAGTCATTTATTTTTATTGGCATTTGGCTTTTTTTGTTTCCTGCCAGCTAACACAATATTCTGAGCTGAATACATAAATACAATAAAATTGACATCTGCCCAGCTGGGTTTACTCAAAATTTCTAAATCTTCAGTTTTTATTTTCTGGCACTAAAAAGTACACAAAAGTCTCTCTCTGTGCATTCAAATGATCTCCTGGATACAAAGTTAGATCTAGTGTGTTAGAAGTATGGGCTGAAAATCTTTTGGGAGGAATAGACTTATTTGATAAAGAAAGCTCTTTTCACTTGAAATATTAGAAATAATTTCATGAACTCCCTCTATCGTCTAAAACAGTGATGTTCAATGAAATAGGCTCATTGTCTTTCATTTTTCTTGTGGGTATACCTTTTCACACATATCATTCAAACAACAAAACTCTTTAGCACCTACAATGGGCAAAGAATTGTGCTAGGTACAAAGGAATAATGGTGAACAAGGCAGAATTGTTACTGGTCCTCATAGCGTTTATACACTGTCCCAGACAGATTTTCAGAACTCTCCACAGCCAGTAACTGCTCTCATCTTTTTATTGATGGTACATATTATAACAAGAGTCTTTTTCTGACATATATAGCTACTTACGTATAGCTGATATTATGGCCAGAAAACAATAATCCTAGCATGCAACTTTCTTTGATGAGTTCATACATAACTTAAGTCATAAGCAGTTGTTCCACATGTCTAAAATTAAATTGTAATTACTATCATTTTAAATCTTAATCTGGAAACCTTGAGTACAAAGAGGTGAGCCAGCCCCACAATCATAGTAAACTTTGTAGAAGATCCATGCAATTTTTTCCATAGCCTTTGCATGATTCTTGGCCCATTGTAAGCAGTCAGTGCATCCCTATTGCATGAATAGAAGACAGCATAATGCAATTGAAGGGACACCTGAGCAGAAGTAAGGAAATAGTTATTCTAGCTTTAATTCTATTGTTGAATCACCACGTGATGTTTGTGAAATTGTTTCCACTTCATGCACGTCAACTTCCTTAACTGTAAAACCAAGACAGTGAACTTCATGAAATTTATTTCCTTCTAGCTTCACCAATATAGAACTATATAATACTGGGAATGTCATTTGGAAGAAGGTATTTCTCATTGCTTCTATAGCAGTCCTTATTCCTGTTGGCTGCTTATAATAAATGTTTCAAAAACAAAAAGAGAGAGAGAAGGAAGGAAGGAAGGAAGGGGGGAGGAAAAAGAGACGTTAAGTGAAAACAAACTGGTCACATAAATCTTACCTTAGCATACAGTTCATAAACTCCAAAAAAGTAAGAAATACATAGGGGTATATCTGTGCTAATTTCTTGAAGGAATTTAAACTAAAGCTTAGAGCTAAATACTTCCAATTTGGCAAAATCAGGAATAGTTTTATTTTCGTTAAGATTTTGGACCTCCAAAAACCTAATCAAACATTTTCACAATTTTTCATTATAGTAATAAAAAGGTTAAATTTTTATTTATGGTCATATTTGCACTGTCATATTTTGAGTCCCTCAGTAAGGAAAATGAGTGCCTTATAAATATTATTATTACTGTTCTCAAGCACTATGCTTGTTCCTGGAAACAAAGTAGAGTAATTTTTCCCTGTGGACTCAATAGATTATTAAAACTATTTTGGATATTTCCTGCATGCTTTAGAAAAATTAATATTCTCATCTGCTGTTTGAGCAGAAATATATGTATTCCTAAGCCTTCACCTTTATTTTAATTTTGTAATAATCATATTCAGTTATGAATAAATATGTCTCTTTATTTACTGAAAATTGAACTTCTTTTTTTTCTTTTAAAATGGAGATGCTGGAAGATTTGGCATCCTTACAATATTTCAGTTTAAGCATTGCAAAGATCTGCTCACATTGCAAAATATTTATAAAATGTTTTATCTAATGTAGCTGAATCCCAATAGTACAGAAAACTTAAATCCTTTCCTTCTCTTCCTTTTTAACTCGTATAGATAGTATATTCATTTTGGGCACCATTTGCTTTACTTTTTGAAATTCAACATTAGATATGTGTTTACAAGTGTTGTTGATTTAGATAAGTTTTCTTGAGACCTGTTTGTAATATTTGCAGGGGATACCAGCTTCAAGTTGTTTTAAGGCTGCTAATGAGTGATTCTTAGGATTTTTGGCAGAATGAGGACAGTTATAAAAAGGAACAGCAAGTCTGTCTGTGTAGCACGGTACCACTCTCCCAATTAACAGTACTTTACATTAAAACTTTTGCTCAGCTGAGCAGCTGACTATGTTAATTCTTCAGAGTTGTGTTAAGCCTTACTCATTTTTTTTTCCCCTAAGCCTACTTGCCGGGAATAGCAAGAGAAAATGAAATTGTTCAAGGTTAGGGAAAATGAGATTACATGGCTGTTTCATTGTCAATGTCATTCAGTGTATTCTTGCATATTTACACTTCTGAAGATCTTGGGCCAGCTCTTTCACGATCTTGTACACACACACATATACCCATATAGAATTTCCATGCATATCTCTATCAATCTATCGATCTATCCACCTACTTTCTTATTCTCTGACTTATCCCCCTGTGTTTTAAGACCAAGGAATCTGTCTCTTTCTAGAACCTAGAACAGAGCTTGCTGCACAGTAGGTGCTTAGGAAATAGAGCTGATCCTTATTATTAACAGAGTCTGTATTTGCAAATACACTTCACTAAAATTTATTTGTACCCCCCCAAATCAATACTTGTGGCATTTTCACAGTCATTTGTGGACATGCAGACAGTGGTGAAATTTTGAGTTGCTGGTGTGCACGTTCCCAGCTGAGATCCACCAGACACCTTTCTGCCTTGTCTCAGCTCTAAGAAATGACCAGAAGATGGGGATAGTGGGGGCAGTGCAGTGTAGTGTGAGCTCTGACTCGGGCCAGTTGAATGGGATTTAAATCTCAACTATGGTACCTGTTAATGGTTGTCCTCAGGCAAGTCATTTAACATGTATGAATGTCCTTTTCTCTTTTGTAAAATAAATAGAATCTACTAGGAAGAATTGTATTTAGGCCTAAGAAAGATAGATGATAGATAGATAGATAGATAGATAGATAGATGTGTGTGTGTACAAGATCATGAAAGAGCTGGACAAAGATCTCCAGAAATGTAAATATATATATATATATATATATATATATATATATATATATATATATATATATATATATATATATACACACACACACACATTCACACACATGTTTCCCCTAGGAATAAGGATTCAGTATTTGTTAATTTGGTGTTCACAGCAACTTTATAGAACTACTGTTAATAGAGATAATTGTAATTGTTGTATGAAGGAATGAATCACTGACCCAGAGACTGTAATTCATATTATTTATTTAATGACAAATTTACATGAATGGGTTCTAATTATTGATCAACGATTTCCCAAAGAACGTTGTGGTAGGCAGAATAATGTCTACCCACCAAGGATGTCCACATTTTAATCTCTGGTAAATGTGAATTTGTTAGGATACATGGCAAAAGAGGATTATAGTTGCAGACGTAGTTTAACTTACTCTTTAGCTGACTTTAAAATAAGAAGGTTAGGGACTTCCCTGGAGGTCCAGTAGGTATGACTCCGTGCTTCCACTGCAGGGGGCGCAGTTTCGATCCGTAGTCAGGGAACTAAGATCCCGCATACCAGCCAAAAAAAAAAAAAAAAAAAAGGAAGCTTATTATGGATTATCCTGGTGCACCCAATGTAATCACAAGGATCCTTAAAAGTAGAAGAGGGAGGCAGAAGAGGGAGAACCAGAGATGGCAGTATGACAAAGACTCGGACCAACCCTGCTGACTATGAAATTGCTAGGAGACCATGATTCAAGGAATGTGGGTGGCCTCTAGAAGCTGGGAAAGGCAAGGAAACAGATTCTCCCTTAGAGTTTCCAGAAAGGAATACAATCCTACTGACATCTTGATTTTATGCCCATGAGATCCATTTCAGATTTCAGACCTCCAAAACTGTAAGATAATAAATTTGTGTTGTTTTAAACAACTAAGTAAATATTTTACAGTAGTGATAGGAAACAAATACAGATGTCTTCAAATAATAATTTGATATTTTTTGCTGTTGTTGATGTCGTTTTTGTCAAAATGATAAAATTAACTGACACTAAAAAAGAGTCAAATGAGAACAACATTTTAGCTGAAAAAAATTTCCCCTTCAATATCATTTGTTATCAAGGAGTAGAAGAGTTTGGAGATGACAACACAAGTTAGGAACTTTACCAGGAGCAACTATTGAATGCAGACAATGATTTACCTTGATACCAATAAAAGCACACCACTCATTTAAGTCCTAGAGGGGGTTGCTCTCCTTTCAATGTGTCACATGGATCATATGTTTTTATAAAATTGCAAAACTAATATTATTAAAATAATAATATTAAGACACTAAAAAAGTGTCTCTCACATAATTTTCAGGGCCCAGAAAACCTAGATGCAACCCTGCTTGAATACCTTATTGGGAAATTTAGAGAGAGAGGGAGAGAGAGGGATTGACTCTGACCAAAAATATGTCAGGAAAATGAAACACCTGTGTCTCATGTACACCTGTGTTTTCCTCTCAAAATTCATTTTCTATTGTGAGGGAGGCATATGACAATGATATATGAGGAGTGAGATAGAAATGGGGAACTTGTACCAAATACATAATTCATCTAGTGTTGATCAATTAAGTACTTACTATGTGGCTAATCACTGTGGCTACAAGAGAGATCTATGACTCACTCCAATTCACTAATAACTTACAGTCTAATTGGGAAGATAAAATGCACACAGACACATCATCATTAGTATGATCTAATATATAATTAAGCGCTAATATGTAAGGCACTGGAAATTAGAGAATAACATAATGCTTCAGCTTTAGCTGAACCAATAAGATGCACAAACACACACACACACACACACACACACACACACACACACACACACACACAGAATTGGATACTGGCTTCATAGAAGAGGTAAGATCCAGACTTCATCTTAAGGGATGACTATTATATGATGTCTATTTAATTTACAGCAACTGCTCAAATAATGGCACAATAGATGAAAAACAAGTTGTCTTATGAATACTATAAGGAATAGCTTGATTAGAAAAAGCAAAAATATCTGACAGGCTGAGTGCCTTACATCATTTATTTAATTTTATCTTTGTTACAATCCTCTGGGGTAGGTGCTATTTACTATCTTTGTTTCCCTGATGGAGAAACTGAGACTTAGAATGATTTAACAGTTTTCCCAGGGTCACAGATCTAGTATGTGACAAAGCTAGGACTGAAACTCAGGTCTGTCTGATACAATTCTGCTCTCACACACTTGAGGAGTTGGGATATAGAGAGGAAATAAGATTGGGTATGTTTCAAACACTTAACGAAGACTTCATTCAGTTTGTAGGTAAGCGTACTTCCATATGAGGCATATCTTTGCATATATACACACCTAACCTTTGAGAAATTATTATTTCTTCAATAAATTATACTAGCAATATCCAGGAGGCTTCTGTATTTCTTTGACATAACTATGTAAATTGCTGATGTACACGTTAACATCTAAAATAATTTGTCTGAATGTCATGGAAATGAAGTTAATGGTGTGATAAGCTTTGCTCTTGTTGTCACAAGGATAATATGGAGCACTTCAAAATATGTGATATGATAGGATAGTTATAATAACTTAAGTACTTTATAAGTCATACTAAAAAGACGAGTGTGCTTAGGGGTATTGCTTTTGAAAGAAGTAAAGAAATGTCAATCAGTGATATATAAAGCAAGTGGGCAGATGACTTGAATTGGAGTAATTTCACTGCATGTGAAACATAGTACATGACTAAGAGCCTATAAAATATGAATTATTATTTAAGATTGATTCAGAAGAGTATACAAAATTTTATTAAGTTTGTCAATAACTGCAGAGACATTAACAGGTGATGGATGTGCTATTAATCTCAGGTTGAAAATAAGTGGAAGAAAAATGTATTTTAACAACTAGAAGCTTTTCTAGGCATTCCAACTTTTTCTTCACTATACGAAAAAGACTAAGAATTACCTTCACAAATATGCAAATATCAATAGTGTAATTATCACAGAATTTAAAGAAGATGCAGTGGGATTTTGTAATGTATTTGAAATATGTAACTATGAATATGTCAAGTTTGATATGTGAAGCATTAGAGCTCATCAAATAAGTAAAAGAATGAAGTATATTAGATATGAGAGCTTGCGTTCATCTTTGGGAGCACTAGTGTTATATATAAATGAAATAAGAAACTTGCTGTCAATTTTCTGTATGTATGACCATGCAATAGGAAGCCATTTTGGAAAAACAAGTCCTGATAGTTGTTTAGGTCAATATATTTACCACCAAAATTAAACATGTACAAGTACTATGTTTAAGTAAAGTAACTGATGTGAACCATGAAGATTTGCTAATTTCAGAATATCTAAACAACCAGTATTGTGTCTTGATTTTAGTACTGGAACACTTGTTGCCTAGTATAGCCACAGCTTCTACCTAGTGTGACCTTGGAAAATGGACTTCTCCATTCTACTAACCTCATTTCCTCATCTTTCAAGTGAGGTGGTTGATTAGATTTTTATCCAGTGTATTTCTCACACTAAAATTCTAAGGTCCTTTGAATTGTTGACATTGCTGATACCAAGGCATTCCACATTCTCAAGAAAATGATAAAATACAGTGGGCTATATATGAAAAGTAAACTTGGACAAATTTCTTCTGTGTTGGTAAAAGATGATACTTTCTCAGATATTTAATATTAATAGAAATTATAAATTAATAATTGCAAGAAAGAATGAGGGAAAATAATAGACATTGTTAAGCAGTTCAAAATATTTGGTCTTGAGCTGCTATTATATGATAACACTTTGTATGACTAAATAATTTTAGAGGAACACAGATTTTAAATGGTTCAGGATCACAGCAGTGCTTAGATGACAGGACCATAGTTATGGTTGCCGGCCTGGATCATATTAACACTGTGAATGACCACAGTTAACACTAATATTGTAATATTAGAAATGGGTATCTTGTCAGGTATGATACATTTATTTAGGAAATATATGGGTGTATGGAACTGTGTCAGAAGTGGCAGGAGCCACCAGAAATTTATGTGAAGTATGCAGTTCTTTAGTTTACTATCTATTACTTATTTTTAAATTTTACTAAGTGCTGACACTGTGTCTCATGAAAACCTTACTGTGATGGTATCTTGGCTCACACTATTGGTTAAGAGAAGTGTATTCCAACCTTGAAAGCTGCACCTAACTTAAGCTGTGTGCCCATTTAGGAACAGTGTAGGATAAACCCAAGAAATAAATTGAAACAAACTTACAAAATTGCAACTTCAAGGAATATTTGACTTTGAAAACTAATCTAAATAACACTTTTTCTGCATTGTTTTAAACTCCAGAAAAAAATATAGCACTTTGTCTCTTTTAAATATGAGAGGAATTTTTAAATACATAGTCATGCAAACTACAAACTAGGAAATTTACAAATTTTAAGTATAAATTTCCCTTACACAGCACTGTTTCTTATATCTGCATTAACAAAGGTCAAAAGAACACTAAAAGTTTGTCTAACCATTATTTTGTTTTGTGTTAGACTTTACATTCCTTTTAAATTCATAAGGCCTCCTTCTCAACACCAAATTAAATTTTGTTTTACTTCATTTGAAAATGTGTGATAACCACTACTTTACAAAAGGCATCTTACTGAGGAAAGACGCTTTTGGTAAAACCATGTGAGTAGCTTACTTTATTTACGTAATTTACTGGAACATTCTTGTGGTCACCCCCTTTTTAATCAAAACGGTCTAGTTTTTTGGAGAATTTGGAAGTGTTCAGTTAATATGATTGAATTAACTTCTGAACATCTTGCTTCATTGAAATAGTCTAATATTAACAAGAGATCAAAGATTTTGACTTTAATAATTTATACATATAAAATTAAAAGAGATTTGACCATAGTAATAAGAAAATTCACGGGTGTGTGTAGCTAGCATGCAGTAATTGCACCTCTAGAGGATCACAGGTACCTGGTTGGACTACCAGAGTTGGAACTCATCATGACTTAAGAGGGTTTTTAAGAGTCATTACACAATGGCGCATTGGTGGATATAGTTATATAATTGCTTGAAGCTGTAGTTCTGATTATAAATGAACTTGCTTTCTTTAACACCATCTGAGTCAATTACTCATTTGACCATAGGTTTCTTTATTGATATAAGATAAATATTATTTGTTACATGTAGCTCTAATTGTTTGGAGTTAAAATTAACCTTTCACTATGTTGTGCAGACTGAAGTTAAAACTACCTCCCCCACCACCTCCAATCTGACTCCTCTTGTGATAGAAATTCATTCTCTAAATTTTCTTCTTAACTTGGTTGCAAAAAAGAAAAAAAAATGCCACCCACATGCCATGGCTGCCTGTGTTCTTTTACCCTGGAATTCTGCCATTGCTTAACGGTATGTGCTCAGCTATGTTAAATTTTTACAACCCCCCACCCTCATATTGTGGAAGCAAAAAAAAAATAGTCCAAAGAAATTCTACCATCTGGCATATTGAGACTTTGAAAACTAAAGAAGGAATGTTAAGTTATGGTCAGAACAGTTTTTTTCTTTTCAAATAGCACCTATGCAAGAAAGAAAGAAAAACAAAAATATCACAGAGCTGGGACTTCACAGGCTTCATTCACTTATAGCTGTCAAAACTAAAATACCACTGCAGAGGATCTTTTCCACCTGTGCTGGCCAGTATGGTAGCTAGTAGTCATGTGTGGCTATTGAGCACTTGAAATACAGCTAGTCTGAATTAAGATGTGCTATAAGCATAAAATATTTACCAGATTTTGATCACTTGGTATGGATAAAAGAATGTAAAATATCTCATTGATAATTTTTAAAAAATTTTATATTGAAGTATAATTCATGTACAATGTTATCTAAGTTACAGGTGTAGAGTATAGTGATTCACAATTTTAAAGGTTATACTCCATTAATTGTTATTATAAAGTATTTGCTATATCCCCCGTGTTGTACAATATATCCATGTAGCTTATTTTATACCTAATAGTTTGTACCTCTTAATCCCCTTGATTGCACATTGAAATCAGAATATTTTCGATATATAGGGTTAAATATATTAAATTAGTTTCACCTGTTTCTTCTTGCTTTTTTAGCTATTACATATTACATATGTCTTACATTTTTGTTGAACTCTCTTTTATACTAAAAGTAGTAAAGAAGATTTTGTTTGAAGGTTACTTGATACTAATTATATTATGGCTGATTAAAAAAATATCAAAGGCAAAGGCATGTACTATTTATGGATTTTAATATCAAATATTAATATGGAATTACTATTATTAATCATATGCATATTAACATTAAATATGCTTTTAAGGATCCAGAAACTTAAAAGTTAATTAGGGACTCGACTTCTCTTCACAGTATCTTCTAAAGGGGATTATTCTTTAGGCCACAGAAATGGTGATAACCACCTAATTGGAAACGATGTTTATGAAAATTTATCTATTGATGTTAAGGAGCTACCTGAACCTCAAAATAATAAACTGTAAAACATAGATTTTTTAGAGGACATACTCATTTTGCCCCCTTGTACTTCATATTTTCCTGCTCTCAAAAGTACAAGTTTTTCTTTTTTAGGTATTTCTGAATTATGAGAAATATAACCTCACACATTTCTTTGTTTTAATATATTACGTATATTTTGTGACAGACGAATTTGCACGATTCATATCTAATCAAATCATGATAATTAATTCCATATTTTTGTTGAACTTCTCCTTCATCATTTAATGTTGGAATTATGACTAAGCTAGCTGAAAAAGCTACTCATCTTATAGCATGTCTACTGTTGTTTTGCCCTCCAAGTATGTACTTGCAATGGCAAATACTGATTAATGGAATTTAAAGAATGCTGATTTTAATTAGTTTGAAATTTCTTACTTGCTTAATAAGCAACTTAACTGCATAAAGAAGGTCTTGATCACTTAGGTTTTCTTAAAGCCCCAATAATTTTGAGTGTGAGATTTCTAGTTTTGACTACATTTCATGGAAATTTAAAGTTATGTCAGCCATATTCAGTAAAAGTAAATATGGAAATATACATATCATTATAAAAACTACATTTAAAGTAAGAGATTAAATGGATTTAATAAATTTGCATGGTTATAGAATCATTCGGCCATATAATTCTGAGCAACACATTTTCTCCTTTGAATATTATTTCCAATTGTCTTAATAGTTGCAGCAGTTTATTCCCTTTTTGTTATTAATTTTTTTAAAAAACAATGGTAACAATTATGTCATTATTTTAGATTAAGTGTTAGATATTCCTCCTTCTAAGGAATTCTCTTTTTTTCAATACTTTGATCTTGTCTTGGGAAATCATTGGGAACTCGTATGCACGTCTGCTCGTGTAGTTAGTCCGTGAATTATCTGACAATTCTCATTTTAAATAAGTAGGAAACGGGCTATAAGAAGAGAAATTACTTTTGCTTATTATGCTTCCTCAAAATTACGCTCTAAAGCTCAAAGACACTTTCAATTTATTAGCCAGTGTGTGATTGGAGGAGCCATTTTACATCTGGGAAATATCGTATAGATTCACATCAGAATGCCAAAGTAGAGAGATAGTAACTGACTGGATTTCCCTAGTGCAAAGTGTGTTTCTTTCTGTGAACTGAGTGGAAAATACTCCAATAACTTTTTATATTATTTCCCCAATTCTATCAGACTTGGGATTTCTTTCCCTCTACTTCCCTAGGACTATTTATTTGTCTTTGGCATATCCATCAAATTTTGAGATCTTTGTAGTGTCTCACAAAATACCACCATCTTAAAGTAACACATTCATATATTAGTGTCCTAATAATATTTTCGCATTGTTATGGTCAGATACCAGAAAAGAAGAAATTGCCAAAACAAAACAAAACAAAACCTAGGACAGGTTGTGCCACTAAAGAGAAGAATGAAGAATGAAATAGCACTTGGTATGAGAAAACATCTGAACATCTGAAGACAATTTCTTGTTATTGTTATTGTTATTGCAGTGTGCAATAATCCTTTCAGATATGTACAAATATGTCCTAAGTAATGTTCATAAGAAGCATAAACGTGTTGGTTTTCCAATTCTACACCTTGAATATAAAACATTTGCAAGGCAATTATAAGCTCTGATATAACTATACACATAATATAGGAGACAATAACGTGATTTAATACAGAGAGAATTATGGTATCCACTCATTAAAGTGAAGAACACGTAATCTTCCTAAATAATTAACAATATTAATATTGTATACTCTGATTTCTGAACAATATGGGTAGATGCTAAATCATTTTTGCATCATATAGTTATATGTAATTATGGTATTAGTGTCATTACGTTTTTTAATGTTTCATGGTCTCTTGAACTTAGCTTACTGGGGACATCTAAAATAAAGTAAAAGCCCACATTCTACATTCCTTTGGGGGTAGTGGGGCCATGCCTACCTTAAATAAGTTGTTTTCTTAAGCCTTTTCTTGCTTATTTAGAAGGGGATGTAGCATAAACATGTAGCAGCAGGTGATTTGAGGTTTGATTAAGTGAATTGACAGACTGCTCAGAGACTGATTCAGCATTTTATTGTTATTGCAATAAATCTTTTGCAATTTGCTCCCATTTTTCTTCAAGATCTGCATCTCCTTATAATGTTGGTGAAGTCACATAGCTACTTCATTCATTTTTTTTTCTACAGTCTCTATTTTGAGCCACATTTGGAAAGAATAGACTCTGTATGGCATTGCTAAGAGTGGTAGATGTTAGAAATGTCAAGATTTACCATTGAGTATAAAGAGCTATACAGAGAATTGAATACTTTCAGATACAGTTTAGATACACTACCACCATTTTATTGAGGGCATGATAAGCTAATGACAATGCAATTTTTCAAAGAGTTACGAATAATGGCAATGTTTCCAATAATAAGGGCTGCATGAGAGGAAATCCTTGCAAAAATGGGTTCCAGATAGTCTTAAGAGTTAATGGATTATTTAAGTTTCTAAACTCATCAGTTGACAGCTTTTACAAACACCTAGAAAAATGCCAGTTTTGATATTGATATTCCAACTTTAGCTTCAAAGGTAATTGTCCTGGATTTTAAAATGGTAGGGTAAAGGGCTACTGACATGAATACACATAAAAATGAAAAGTGGGGAAATAGTTACATGAGTGAGCCAGGCATAAGAAAGTGGAGGTTAGGCCTTCAGGTTTTTCAAAAGTAAGCATTACTGAGAAATAGAGACAGACTTGAGGTAGACTAGAGACCCATGAAGTAGGGAATACATAACAAGTTGTTTTAATTGCTAATGCATTTGTATTAACAGGGCAATCTATGACAATTGTGCTATCAATAATTACTGAGACATGGTTAAGGAACAGACAAAGCAACAAGAGATGATACTGCCAGACAAGTGGAGGTCTGGTAATTGTCTGCAGTATCAAACTCTCATGTATAATGATTTCTGAAGGTTGAGGTTTATGAGAGCAGTTCATTATGTATTTCAAACAAAGCTCTATTTTGATATTGTTCTTCCATCGACTAGAATAGTAAGCACTGCATCTGAAATTGTGCCCAAGGGAACCCATGTCTACCAGTTGGTTAACCTTGTGACAGTCCACTAAAAAGCACCAGGTTTTTTTGAAATACATAATTCATGAACCTCTCTGATTGTTTAGTATTGATCAGCACTTGAATAAATTGAGTTGCTATCATATTAACATAAGTAGTAATGCTTTAGTGAGGTTTTTGCTTTTTCTTTCTTTTCTCTTCTACAGTCGATCAAGTGGTTCGGGGATTTCTAGTTTTTAAAACAGGAAGTCAATTTAGAAGACTGCGGAGTTATGAATCCAGCAACGATAGCAGAAGGCTGTGAAGTACATCCTTACAACTCTTTGCATATTCCATTTAAACTCCCAGATTAGGCTGCCAGTATAGATTTGTTCTCAGACTTCTTGTCTTCTCTGTTGTCAGATATGTCTATCTTTGCATTTTTCAGCTCTATACATAATTATTCTCAAATCTAGGTAGGTTGATGTGGTTATATAATTGCCCAATATGTCAGCAGGCAAGGAAATGTAATTTATATCCTTCAGGACCTGACAAGTTAATGCACTGAAGACATCGGTCTTTCTCTAAGGAGTACAAATGGAGATAGTAGTGATCTCTATGCATATGGAGAATTGTGACTATTCCAAGCCAAGGGGCTAGGTTTTCACCTTCACATGATGAAGAGTGAGAGCAAGAATCTATTTTTAAATGTGCTTTAATGAATAGGTATCATTTCACTGTTTTTCTCTTTCAGCATAATTTGCACATTTTAAACCAGGTAACCATCTTAGCAAGAAGAAAACATTTTAATTATGAGATAATGTTGTGTACAGTTTGAACTAGAGAAGAAAGTTATTACTATGTCAATGTGAGTTAGGCCATATTTGAATAGATCATTTAAGATACGGACAAATGGGTTCCGCAGTGGTAGTAAGAATTTCCTCAGTGAAACTACCCTTATTCTTGGGACAAAGACCCCCCCCCAGCCCCGTGAGAAGCAGATAGGCACAAATGTCTCATATGATTTCGTACGTAATCACTGTTCCTTCTAGAGACTCATTCATGTGTACACAGCCCTTCAACTGTAAATTCTTTAGGAATATATCTGTGTGAAAAGTGGTAGTCTTGGAAAATTAGTTGCAGATTGCCACCAAGAATGCTAAGTGTCCAGTGAAGCAAAAAGAAGACATAGGACATCTTCAGATTTATGAGAGAAAGTGACTTAGTTTTCCAGTGTATCAGCATTTGTAGGACAAATATATGGTGATATGAAAGAGATTAATTCTCTAAAAATTTTAAAACTCATTTTGGTGCAGTATATTAAAATGTCCACATTCCTCATTTAGTGAGGTTATTACTTGGTATAAATAATTTAATACACATTTGCTTAAACTCATGACTTTATTTTTTCCTAAATCTGCCTGTTTTGATTAAACATAAATTACATATGAATTTTTTATTCATAAAGCTTTATTCCTTTCCACTTATTTATTTTTGCTTTTGAAAAATATTCACCATAGTTGTTTGGTTAACATCCCACACATACTGCTCAAATAACTGAAAAAATGGACAGTAACATTTTATCAAACCTTTCCTTTGAAAAATATTTGAAATATATACATAAAATAGAGATAAGTTTAACAATCATTATTGAATCTATTTCTAGTAGATATTTAAAATAAAAACGAGATTTGGAACCATCATTCCTTGTTAAAAAATCCTTTGATGCCCTATGACATGCATGTGTTAACTCAGATTTAACACTTATATCTAACTTTGAGGGTATCTAGCTACATGTGAGCAGTAGTCCGCTTTTCTCTTTCTTCCTAAAGGAATATACAAAGGATCAGGGTGTGGAAATATGTCTTATTTCCCCCTCATTTTATATCCTAAGACAATTTGAGACTCCTGTTTTAACTTCCAACTGCTCTATCATCTCCATTACTAGGCTGTCTGCCAATTGGATGATCATACTTTCCAATTCTCCTAGTAATTCAGCCTTTAGAACAGTTTGATTTTGCCAACAGGATTCACCAGGACAATATGCTGTGCCGTCATGAGTACTTCCTAGATTTAGAAAGAAAAATTTGAATGTTTTAAAATATATACTTGCAGAGTGTTTTGAAATGAGTATCATAATAATTTCTAAAATCTAGAGATTAAAAATATTAAAATGCTGCTTTGATTTGATTGCTTACAATGGCACACACACACAAACACACATACATTATTATCAGTACTTAAATACATTAACGGTACTTTTTCTATGAGAAAATCCTTTTCATTATAGTATATATGGTTAACACTTTCAGTATCACCCACTGAACATAGAATAACTACTGAATTCTGTGGGGGATTACATTCTAATAAAAATGCAAGGTCAAATCCTAAATCTCTGTACTTGAAAGTCACTCAGTTGATATCTTTTCAATCCCTATCCCCCGCCATGGCATTTTTCACCACACAAATATCTAGGTTGCCATTAGTGTTTTGATAAGCTAATGCATTTGCTCCCCCGTTGCCCACTACTTTTCAGGCTTTTTCTGTATTTTATATCTTTGCTTCTTTGCCTGTTTTTTTGTTCTCTTGTTACTTTTATGAAAGGTTGTACTATGTCTTCAGAATTCAGTTCCTAATACAAAATATGTTTTTATTTTCCAGTAACAATTTATTTACTTCAGAATATTCTAGGTTGTTGTCTAGAAGTATATACCCCTAAAAAAGTTATGTCTTTTAATGTGTATTTGATAAAATAAAAGTATTTCATTCTGGCATTAGTGTGGCACATCCCAAGTGATGAAATTTGCATTTTCACCTTCACGCTGTAATTTTTATGGGGTTTCTTATCTATAGAAGTAGCCTCTTTTTCATGTAGTAATCTCTATAGTCCTAAAATAAGTCTAATTCAAAGTTAAAACGATGAGAAATCCTAATAGAGTGATTACTTGGCAGTTCCTCATATCTGAGTTTGAAAATTAAATGATCCATAATATTAAAAGATGTGCTGTTTAAAACTTGTGCCCTACACTTCAACTGTAGTGACTTTGTGCTTTTTAATAATTAAATTTGTACACATTGTGAAATTGCCTATGGATATTGACAAGCCAGAGATCTTTACATTGGGAAGTCTTCCCCTTTCCTGGAAAATCTTTGAAATGTTCTTCAAATGGCAATAGTGTTGACTCAGAATTGTTTTTTACTATTCAATTTCCTGGACAAAGAGGATCATTGAGCGCTTTCAGGCCAACCATTATGCATATTTTTGTGAGAAAAAAACAAAGATGTTTCACATTTTTGGAAAATTCTTGAAAGCAATACGACAATAAAAATATTATAAAATTGCAAATAACAGAATTAGTCACCAACGGAAGTTATCACAGTAGGCATTAAGAAGAAGAAAATTTTCCTTATGTACATATTAAAAGAACAATAAGATAAAATTGAAATGTTTAATATATTCTATAATAGAAGTCACTTGCTAGATCAATCTTTATTCAAATTTAAAATAAGCAAGGGAACATCACCTAATTCCTGGATGGAAGTAGTGGAGATCCATTCTTAAAAATATATATATGAAAGTTCCTTTCACTGTTCTAAGCTAAGATAACAAGGCACTTTGAAGACATTACATCTACTTGCTCTCACAGAGACTATGTGAGAAGACTGAATGAGCAGCTAAGCTTACACATTGGTTAGAGGGCCTAGAGTAGGGGGTGTATGTGTGTGCCTGTGAGTGTGTGTCTGTGTCTGTGTATGGTTTGGATGAAAACTTGAGAGAAGTTGGAATTAACATGGGAACTGAAGTTAATAGATCTGCCAAACACAAGTCAATCACTATTAGACAGAGATGTTCATCTTGTGATAACACTTTAATTAATAAGAAGGTGTAAAATATTGATAATGTTGCTTCAATCTGTCTTTAATTTTATTTATTTTCTCCTCTCAGATTAGAAAGCAAAATTTAAAAAGTCCTCAGGGAAGAAGCAAGGAAATACATTTCACTGCACAGTTTCCCCAGTACCAACAAATTTTCTTTTTTTCTTTTTACTTCCTCTAGAAGCCTTTGCATTTCTAATGGTAGTGTATATTCATGTGAAAAATTTATTATTTAGCAGAATTGACACTCTGTTAATATACAAGCTATAGATTATGATTATATAGCTAAAAATGAGTTAAGCAGAACTGCACAGAATTTCTAGACATGAACCTTTATTTTATTTGTTTGTGCTATCTCTCTATATATAGATATAATTATTATAGTTATATATGAATACATATTTATTCATATGTATTTTACATAATATATTTATATATAAATATATTTTATTTATATTCAATTAAATCAATCCTAAAGCACAGGTGTTTAAGAAAAAAGTAATGCAACAGATGTTTCATTGATCCTAAGGATTTACTTTTTTTCCCTCTTGCGCCAGCATTTTCTGACTTACACTAATGAAAGTAGTGAAAAACTACATTTTATGTTGTGAAGTTATGTGATCAGAACTTGAGCACAGGAACAAATTTAGGTGGATTTAGATTCAGTTCTAACGATAATTAAGTCCTTAGTAAATGTGTTTCTAAGGTAGGACACATAGGACTAATAAGATAAATGATTGCGATATCATTCATCTTCCTTTTGATATTGTTTTTAGTAAATATTATAAACTCTTACTTAAATAAGCATGTAGTTGACCATTTAAACCAAAAGGCTGAACTGAAACATCGTGTTTGAATTTGCTCATCATATTTTTCTTCCCTCGGGCCACTAGCTAGGATCTTATCCATGGTTAAAGCACAGGCACAGTTCTGGAAATGTTCTTAGGATTGCCAAAATCAACTGAGCAGGCGGTGCTTGTCCAGTGAAGCTCCAAATGCCCTCTTGTACTTAATCATTGCATATACATATGGATCTGTGTGTTCCTGAAAGTGTAATGCCAAACCATATTGGCCACATCAAGGAAATTACTACCTTGTAATTCATGTCTATTTTACAGAAACATCTCTAAAAACTGCTCTCATACCTTAATCATTTTTCTGTTCTTGGATTTCTTTGTCATTTCTCTGTTTGAATTGTTCATTCACAACTTGGCTCAATAAGTGCTTTGTGTTATTAATTCCATGTGTACAGCTGTTTAGAAACTTTTACAGAAAGTCTGTATTTGTTTGGAAATGAATCCAATTAAGAAATATAAATGACATTTCTTTCCAGCTTGGCAGAAACTGTGAGAGAGAAATTATTGCCAAAAGTTTATTGCTGTGTCTTCTTTTCAGTATGCTCCCTTCAAACTTCATGGCAGTAAATGCCGAAGAACCTCATGTATCAAACTTACAGCAAACTCTGAGCCAGGTGTCTTCAATTGCAGGTCATATGCTGAGCTACATTAATCATTTTACTCTTTTGAATAAAATTCCCCCAAATTGAGTAACCTTAACCTCAGGGAAACTGTGGTTGCTAAGTTCTTTATTCTCTCACTTCTGAATTCTGTTACATCTTCTGCCTGCAATAATTATAGGAAAAGAAAAAGGCACAGTTTTTTCCCATAGAAGGCAGGCAATAAGTATTTTGAGTAAATTTAGACTGTTAGCACCTTGAGAACAGGGGCCAGTGCCACACTTTTATACAAAACTCAATCATTTAGTTCATTGCTATGCCTCCTGCTGTCACTCAGTGAACATCTGTTTATATTTACATGCTAAAATATTGTTCAGGGTTTTGTACTGCGTTTGATAGTCATCAAAACCAATTGCATTGTGCACTATGGTATGATGTTCAGATGAAAAGAAGCGGTCTTCTCTATAATTTCTCTGAAAACCAGCTCCAACTTACAAGTAGCCAAAGATAAATGATGGCTGAACTCAACAGAATAATTAAAATTATCATTAAATCAAACATGCTTTTGAAACATTTCTACCATATTGGCAGGACTACCATTTATAGCATTTAGTAGAATGTATATTCAGTACCCTTTCCATTTTTTCAAGTGTTTGGTTTTTTTTTTAATTTAGGTTTTGGGGTTTAAATAGGTAATGTATTTGAATGGTTCAAGAATCAAAACTATGTAAGAAGGTATATACCTACAAACCTTACTTCCATGCCAGTCCCTATCTATCCCACTTATCCTTGCCTCAGTAAGCTATCACTTTCAGTTTTCTTATGTATGCTTCCAGAGTTTCTTTATGTAGATATAAGCAAATATTTATAAGATGTATCCTATTTGTTATAAACAATCCCCTGTAGATGGATACCAGGATTTAACTACAATCTTAAAATGGTAAACAGTGCTGTAATAAATGACATTGCACAGATATCATTCATACATATTGTGATTGTTGGGTCAAATGAACTTTAAAAATCAATTTATCTTGTTCTAGAAAAATGTTACTATTGTTTTGGGGATTACACCAAATATAATATTAGTGTAGGGAGAAGAATCAGCTTTATGATGTTGAGCCTTCCTATCCAAGATTACATGTCTTTTCTTTTGTTCCACTTTAAGGTTGTGTCCTGAAGTATTTTAAATGTTTTTCTTATGACAATTGCACAATTCCAGTTATATTTATTCCTGGGTACTTTATCTTTTTCATTGTTGCTATTGTAAATGACCTTGCAGTCTTAGCAAAGTAATTTCTGCAAATGTAAGAAATATGAGGATATTGAGCAAAATTGGTAGTAGCACAAAGTATATTTTTATCAAATATATGCTAATCTAAATACTTTATTTTCATTAATATTTATTGAATAATTATTTCTCTTGCTAAGTTTACGTTACCATAGTAAAGGACTGGGAATTCCTCAAATACTTGCTGATTAATATATTATCATAAAGTTTTTCAAATTGGAGAAAATAAAAAGAGCTTTACAATTATTTAGCGATTTATCTCTTTAAACAAATTCAAATACTGAATTGACTCTATAGTTAACAAGACACCACTTACATTTTCCAAGCTGTTCGCTAGGATTTAGCTGTGTGACACCCTTTGATGTTAATAGGATCTAGTGCCTAAATCTCCATGAGCTGCTTGGAAATGTAACATGTCTGTGTGGCAGTAATGTCACAGCTGCTGTATTTTTTATAGATTTCTTTATTCACTTCATTTCATACATATGTATATATATAATAGTAATATTAAGCATTTTTCACCTTTAAAGTACTGTTAACTCATGAAATCTAACACCTTTAAAAAGAGAGTAGGGGCTTCCTTGGTGGCGCAGTGGTTGAGAATCTGCCTGCCAATGCAGGGAACACGGGTTCGAGCCCTGGTCTGGGAAGATCCCACATGCCGCGGAGCAACTGGGCCCGTGAGCCACAACTACTGAGCCTGCGCGTCTGGAGCCTGTGCTCTGCAACAAGAGAGGCCGCGACAGTGAGAGGCCCGCGCACCACGATGAAGAGTGGACCCGCTCGCCGCAACTAGAGAAAGCCCTCGCACAGAAACGAAGACCCAACACAGCCAAATAAATAAATTAATTAAATAAATTTATAAAAAAAAAAGAGAGTAAATAATTTTACTTTCATTTTAGCAGAAGGACAGTAAATTACCGAGGCCATGTGATTCAAAATATTACAAAAAATAGGTGGCTATTTGAACTGAACTGCTGTTGGATGTAGGCATAGGCCAACTCAGAAGTAAAAACTTGAAGCAGAAAATTAGTGCATGAACCTTGCAGTGAGTAGCAATACTTGCTCTCAGCTACCTATCCCACAAGCTAGCCTGGCTATCCTTGTATCTGCTGAGCTTAACTTGTCACTTTCTTTTATTTCTTTCCCAGCTGTTGCTGTAGAATAACTCAAACCCTCTCCAGTTACTTAAGTGGACACTGCAAACTTTAAAAGCATTTTTAAAAAAGTATGTCATTTCATATCATAAACTACAATTTTAACTTTAGTTTATTTGTTCATAACAAACCCTTTTCCATGAAAAATTGGAAGCAGGGTATAGCATTTTTAGGAGAAGGGAGAGGAATTGTAGCCAAATGAAGAGATATAAAGGCAAAGCTCAAGTAAGGTATGGAATAACTGAAGTATAATATTTAGATAGAATATTGTATCACCAGATTTTAAAAGTTTAACTTCCTTCAGATAGTAACCTTTACAATACGCATGGAAAATCACCAGTCAAATTAATTTATCAACATTATTTGATAGTTTGCAAAGTGTCTTTGTATGTAAGCAATATGAACTGATAAAGACAGAATATAAATCTGATTATTAGGAAGCAGAGTTCTTTGACAAGCCCAATAAGTGAAAATTACTTAATAATAGAGTCCTGGATGTCACTTAACTTTGTCAGCATCATACAGTCCAAGATCTGTCCCTGAAAAGACACCAGGTTCAAAACATAGGTTTTCTTGGGAAGTCCCCTGGTTCCCTAGTGGTTAGAATTCAGTGCTTTCACTGCAGAGGCCCAGGTTCAATCCCTGGTTGGGGAACCATCCCACATGCTGCCAAAATACAAACAAACAAAAAAATATGTGATTTTTTCACAATGTCTACATCAGTATCAAAGGAAATATATGACAATTTAGTTTTCTAGTTTATTCCCTTTTTTTATGAAGGTGCTGCAATGGCAATAGACTGGCAAGTGTATTCAGCCAAGTTGGACTTGTGATTCACGCAGGAGAATTTAACATTGTGATAAGAAAAGAAATAAAGGGAATTTAGTATTTTCAAGTCTGACTGCCTTGGGAAGAAACTGTATTTTAAATCACCATGCATCAATTTTGAATATTAAGAAAGGAACTGAAACAAATGTTTAGCAGAGGCTTAATAATAATAAAAAACAATAAAATGAAAAATAAAAAACACCATCATCCTGAGGTTAGTTTTCTGCTGCATTGAGTTTTACCTTCCATACTTCAATATGATAAAAACTTTCCCTCAATCTATCAATATAGATTAATGTTTCACCATTACAGTATGAATACAATGCAGAGTGTTCTGTTTCCCATTCTGACCTTTACCATAAAACTGATTTTTTATAGCAGACTATGAGAGGAAATAATTTTTAAATAGAATTCCAACAATGCATTTGTAAACATAACTTGTATCCTTGTATCCACTTGAACTACTAAGTGTTAACCTTGCTATAAAAAATGTTATTCCTGTAAGTTTTGAATAAGCTATAAGAAGTAAGGACATAGAATTAAAATGTAAAGGTGATTATGGTCAGAATCGTCTAAGATTAGTCTAAAAGGTGTATTTCTAAGCATTGAATAATGCTATATAAAATGTTTTATTATCATTACAAGTTTTATAATAGGATGAAGTTATTCTTTGATGGTCCATTTTTTGAAGAAGAAACTATATATTTCAGCTCTTGACCAATTGAGCTGCAATACTTCTTAGCAGTTAATCTTTTCTAAAAGTTACTTTGTAATTCTAATAGCCATTTTTAAAAGATTGATTAGTCCCTAAATCTAAGTCAATCATATGTTTAAAAGTGTTTTAGTTTTAAACTTATACTTGTAAAAAAACTAATTAGAAATTCCAGATTATTGAAAATGAAGACAATTTTTCATGTAGTTTAAGTAATTCAATTGGAATAAGAAATCTTAGAATCTTTCAAAGAAAGAGAAAAATAAAGTTGTAGATTAAGAATTCACAGTACAAACACCAGTATAGACTACACATCTAAAAAAATCAAAGAGAAAATTTTGAATTTCAGAAGACATCATATTTTTGACAGCTCTAAATATCCCTGTCAGGTTCTGCTTTGTTTTCTTAGTGGAACCAGGGAAAACAGAAAAACTTTCTTAGGGCAGGTTATTCTATAAATTCAATCAGCATCTGGGGTTTTCTGGGACTTTGGTAGCTCCACAAAATATTTTCACCTAAAATAGTGTCTATACCCTTAGACTTCTTGGCAAAAGAAAGATTATTATGAGTCTGATATAGTTTAATCTGCATCAGTGGTATTTTATTATTAGTATTATCTCTGTAGGCTTGGAGGATATGAAAGTTAGCTCTGTATTAGCCTTAAATATTCTGAGCTGGATTTGAATCACTTAAGACTAAATTTTTAAAAATTCCTCCCTTTTTCAACTACTTAGAAAGTTAGCATGTCTTTCCCCAAGACACCTGAGTACTCAGAGTAAAAAAATTTAAAAAAAAGCATCTACCTGAAAATTTCATATCTTACCTTAATGCTCCTAGCTATTGATAAGAAAGGAGTTTTTCATGAAAATGTAGTTGCCCCTCTATTAGAAACTCAGTTCAAATAGGCTCTAGCCACTAGTCTCAAACAAAAATGTAATGTCATTTGATGAAAGTAAATTTCCTCAAATAAGAGTCAATTTTCCATACATTTCTTTAATTATAAGATAGCATTCAAGGAGCAAAATGCATAAGAAAGAAAACAATCATCAGATATTTATTCAGTTTTCTTTAATCATAGAATCACTAAGTTGAAAGAGCCCTAGAATATGTAGTCCAATGCCATCATTTTATAAAAGGGAAAATTGAAATCCTGAAAGATAAAATAGTTTCTCCAAATCACATACTTAGTGACAGAACTGGGACCAACATCCATCTTGCAGCCCTCACTCTAATGCTCATTTTCCTAAACAGCACTGATTATCACTCAACCAATCATTGTGGGGAATGCAAAAAAACCAAAAGATATAAGCTATAATCTTTGCTCTTATGGATTTTATAATTTAGTAGGAGAGATATATACAAGACAAAAATTTCACATGATCAGGACAGGCAAGATGTGTTCTATTTGTCCAGAAGCCAGTTACATCATGGTGGGCTTGTAGGGTTGCAGGAGGCTTGACAAACAAGTAGTATCTGGGTGTAAGATGAGATTGTGGGGAGAAATATTACTTTAGAGTTATTATAGTGTTATACTGTTTTAAATTTTTAAATAAATAATCTCCCCCAAAGTTTAAGAAATGTTTGGTATTTTGTTTTTTCTCCCAATGCAAAATACAAAAGAATTAAAATATTAATGATTTTGATCATATAATTGCTACTTACTGTCATTTGTGTGGATAATTTGCATAGGCATGTTCATTTTTTAGTTAAAGAGATTCATTATAATGTTTTCATATGTCATTGCTATATCATCATGTTGTTTGCTTATATTATTCTAAAAAGTATTTACTTCTCTTTTTTATTCTAGCAGGATACTCCATTTGGGGATTTAATCCACTATTATTAAGCTTCTAAACATGAGTTAAGAAAATCTTTGCTATTAATTTGTTCAGCCATTTTTCTTTTTTTCTAAAATTAATTTTTATTGGAGTATAGTTGCTTTACAATGTTGTGTTAGTTTCTACTGTACACCAAAGTGAATCAGCTGTACGTATACATATATATCCCCTCTTGTTTTGGATTTCCTTCCCATTTAGGTCACCACAGAGCATTGAGTAGAGTTCCCTGAGCTATACAGTAGGCTCTCATGAGTTACCTATTTTATACATAGTATCAATAGTGTATATGTGTCAATACCAATCTCCCAATTCATCCCACCCCCACCTTTCCCACCTTGGTGTCCATACGTTTGTTCTCTATGTCTTTGTCTCTAGTTCTGCTTTGCAAATAAGATCATCTGTACCATTTTTCTAGATTCCACATACATGCATCAATGTACAATATTTGTTTTTCTCTTTCTGGCTTCCTTCACTCTGTATGACAGTCTCTAGGTCCATACGCATCTCTACAAATGACCCAATTTCGTTCCTTTTATTTATTTACTTATTTTTAACTTTATATTGGAGTATAGCCGATTAACAATGTTGTGATAGTTTCAGGTGCACAGCAAAGCAACTCAGCCATACATAGACATGTATCCTTTCTCCCCCAAATTCCCTTCTTATCCAGGCTGCCACATAACATTGAGCAGAGTTCCCTGTGCTATACAGGTCCTTGTTGGTTACCCACTTTAAATATGGCAGTGTGTACATGTCTATCCCTAAATCCCTAGTTATCCCTTCCCCCCACCCTTCCCCCCTGCTAACTGTAAGTTTGTTCTCTAAGTCTGTGAGTCTGTTTCTATTTTGTAAATAAGTTCATTTGTAGCATTTCCTTTTAGATTCTTCATATAAGGGATATCATACCATATTTATCTTTCTCTGACTTACTTCACTCAGTATGACAATCTCTAGGTCCACCTATGTCGCCGCAAATGGCATTATTTCATTCTTTTTAATGACTGAGTAATATTCCATTGTGTGTGTGTGTCTGTGTGTGTGTGTGTGTGTGTGTGTGTGTGTATACACTACATCTTCTTTATCCATTCCTCTGTCGATGGACATTCAGGTTGCTACCATGTCTTGGCTATCGTAAACAGTGCTGCAATGAACATTGGGGTGCATGGATCCTTGCAGACCATGTTTTTCTCTGGATATATGCTCAGGAGTGGGATTGCAGGGTCATATGGTAGCTCTATTTTTAGTTTTTTAATGGACCTCCATACTGTTCTCCATAGTGGCTGTACCAATTTACATTCCAACCAACAGTGTAGGATGGTTGCCTCTCTCCATTTTCAACTTTTTTTTTTTTTGGTCAGGACATCTGAGTTCTAATAGTATTTGAAGTTGATCATTTGGTGATTCCTTGAAGAATTACTCAAGTTGTTTCAGTGTAAATTATTTAAGTTCAAAAAGGACAGTGATTTATATTTTGTATTTTTGGTGCAAGGGAGTAACACCAGTGGTAAATTATTTTTATCTAAAACACTTATTTTATTGCTCTGTTTTTCTTCACAAGAACCTATAACGACACTCTTTAGCTTAAACAGTCATCTTAAAACTATTTGCACATCCTAAATGTTTGAGGAAGGTCAGTGAGTGTATGTGGGTTAGGTAGAGGGGAGAGGGTACTACTCCTACATCAACCACAATAGCTACACCTTTATCTATTTTATGTATTGTGGCTTTGATCCTGCTCAATTTCCATTAAAAAGGTGGGGAGATCTTTGTTTCTTTCTTTCTTTTTTTTTTTTTTTTTTTGTGGTGAATGGGCTTAGTTGCTCTGCGGCATGTGAGATCTTCCCTGAGCAGGGCTCGAACCCGTATTCCCTGCATTGGCAGGCGGATTCTTAACCACTGCATCACAAGGGAAGCCCATCTTTTTTTTTTTATAGAGCAGGTTATTATTAGTCATCCATTGTATACACAATAGTGTATACGTGTCAATCCCAATTGCCCAATTCATCAAACCACCCCCACCCCCCCACCGCTATCCCCCCTTGGTGTCCATACGCTTGTTCTCTACATCTGTGTCTCAATTTCTGCCCTACAAACCAGTTCATCTGTACCATTTTTCTAGGTTCCACATATGTGCGTTAATATATAATATTAGATTTTCTCTTTGACTTACTTCATTCTGTATGACAGTCTCTAGATCCATCCATGTCTCAACAAATGACCCAATTTCATTCTTTTAATGGCTGAGTAATATTCCATTGTATATATGTATGACATCTTCTTTATCCATTCATCTGTCAATGGGCATTTAGGTTGCTTCCATGACCTGGCTATTGTAAATAGTGCTGCAATGAACATTGGGGTGCATGTGTCTTTTTTTTTTTTTTATAAATTTAATTAATTAATTTATTTTACTTTTATGGCTGTGTTGGGTCTTCGTTTCTGTGTGAGGGCTTTCTCTAGTTGCGGCGAGTGGGGGCCACTCTTCATCACGGTGCGTGGGCCTCATCACGGCCTCTCTGGTTGTGGAGCACAGGCTCCAGATGCGCAGGCTCAGTAGTTGTGGCTCACGGGCTTAGTTGCTCCGCGGCATGTGGGATCTTCCCAGACCAGGGCTCAAACCTGTGTCCCCTGTATTGGCAGGCAGATTCTCAACCACTGCACCACCAGGGAAGCCCCACATGTGTCTTTTTGAATTATGCTTTTCTCTGGGTATATGCCCAGTACTGGGATTGCTGGGTCATATGGTAATTCTATTTTTAGTTTTTTTAAGGAACCTCCATACTGTTCTCCGTAGTGGCTGTATCAATTTACATTCCCACCAACAGTGCAAGAGGGTTCCCTTTTATCCACACTCTCTCCGGCATTTGTTGTTTGTAGATTTTCTGATGATACCCATTCTAACTGGTGTGAGGTGATACTTCATTTTACTTTTGATTTGCATTTCTCTAATAATTAGTGATGTTGAGAAGCTTTTCATGTGCTTCTTGACCATCTGTATATTTTCTTTGGAGAAATGTCTATTTAGGTCTTCTGCCCATTTTTGGATTGGGTTTTTTGTTTTTTTAATATTGAGCTGCATGAGCTATTTATATATTTTGGAGATTAATCCTTTCTCTATTGATTTGTTTGCAAATATTTTCTCCCATTCTGAGGGTTGTCTTTTCTTCTTGTTTATGGTTTCCTTTGCTGTGCAAAAGCTTTGAAGTTTTATTAGGTCCCATTTGTATATTTTTGTTTTTATTTCCATTACTCTAGGAGGTGGATCAAAAAAGATCTTGCTGTGATTTATGTCAAAGAGTGTTCTTCTTATGTTTTCCTCTAAGAGTTTTATAGTGTCTGGTCTTACATTTAGGTCTCGAATCCATTTTGAGTTTATTTTTCTGTATGGTGTTAGGGAGTGTTCTAATTTCATTCTTTTACATGTAGCTGTCCAGTTTTCCTTACACCACTTATTTAAGATACTGTCTTTTCTCCATTGTATATCCTTGCCTCCTTTGTCATAGATTAGTTGACCATAGGTGTGTGGCTTTATCTCTGGGCTTTCTATCTTGTTCCATTGATCTATGTTTCTGTTTTTGTGCCAGTACCATATTGTCTTGATTCCTGTAGCTTTATAGTATAGTCTGAAGTCAGGGAGTCTGATTCCTCCAGCTCCGTTTTTTTCCCTCAAGACTGCTTTGGCTATTCGGGCTCTTTTGTGTCTCCATACAAATTTTAAGATTTTTTTGTTCTAGTTCTTTTAAAAAAGGCCATTGGTAATTTTTTAGGGATTACATTGAATCTGTAGATTGCCTTGGGTAGTATAGTCATTTTCACAATGTTGATTCTTCCAATCCAAGAACATGGTATATCTCTCCATCTGTTTGTATCATCTTTAATTTCTTTCATCAGTGTCCTATAGTTTTCTGCATACAGGTGTTTTCTCTCCCTAGGTAGGTTTATTCCTAGGTATTTTATTCTTTTTGTTGCAATGGTAAACGGGAGTGTTTCCTTAATTTCTATTTCAGATTTTTAGTCATTAGGGTATAGGAATGCAAGAGATTTCTGTGCATTAATTTTGTATCCTGCTACTTTACCAAATTCATTGATTAGCTGTAGTAGTTTTCTGGTGGCATCTTTAGGAGTCTCTATGTGTAGTGTCATGTCATCTGCAAACAGTGACAGTTTTACTTCTTCTTTTCCAATCTGTATTCCCTTTATTTCTTTTTCTTCTCTGATTGCTGTGGCTAGGACTTCCAAAACTATGTTGAATAATAGTGGCGAGAGTGGACATCCTTGTCTTGTTCCTGATCTTAGAGGAAATGCTTTCACTTTTTCACCATTGAGAATGATGTTTGCTGTGGGTTAGTCACATATGGCCTTTATTATGTTGAGGTAGGTTCCCTCTATTCCCACTTTCTGGAGAGTTTTTTCATAAATGGGTGTTGAATTTTGTCAAAAGCTTTTCCTGCATCTATTGAGATGATCATATGGTTTTTATTCTTCAATTTGTTAATATGGTGTATCACATTGATTGATTTGCATATATTGAAGAATCCTTGCATCCCTGGGATAAATCCCACTTGGTCATGTTGTATGATCCTTTTAATGTTTTGTTGGATTCTGTTTGCTAGTATTTTGTTGAGGATTTTTGCATCTATATTCATCAGTGATATTGGTCTGTAATTTTCTTTTTTTGTAGTATCTTTGTCTGGTTATGGTATCAGGGTGATGGTGGCCTCATAGAATGAGTTTGGGAGTGTTCCTTCCTCTGCAATTTTTTGGAAGAGTTTGAGAAGGATGGGTGTTAGCTCTTCTCTAAATGTTTGATAGAATTCACCTGTGAAACCATCCAGTCCTGGACTTTTGTTTGTTGGAAGATTTTTAATCACAGTTTCAATTTCATTGCTTGTCACTGGTCTGTTCATATTTTCTATTTCTTCCTGGTTCAGTCTTGGAAAGTTATATCTTTCAAGAATTTGTCCATTTCTTCCAGGCTGTCCATTTTATTGGCACAGAGTTGCTTGTAGTAGTCTCTTAGGATGCTTTGTATTTCTGTGGTGTCTGTTGTAACTTCTTTTTCATTTCTAATTTTATTGATTTGAGTCCTCTCCCTCTTTTTCTTGATGAGTCTGGCTAATGGTTTATCAATTCTGTTTATCTTCTCAAAGAACCAGCTCTTAGCTTTATTGATCTTTGCTATTGTTTTCTTTGTTTCTATTTCATTTATTTCTGCTCTGATCTTTCTGATTGCTTTCCTTCTGCTAACTTTGGGTTTTGTTTGTTCTTCTTTCTCTAGTTCCTTTAGGTGTAAGGTTAGATTTTTTATTTGAGATTTTTCTTGTTTCTTGAGGTAGGCTTGCATAGCTATAAACTTCCCTCTTACAACTGCTTTTGCTGCATCCCATACATTTTGAATCGTTGTGTTTTCATTGTCATTTGTCTCTAGGTATATTTTGATTTCCTCTTTGATTTATTCAGTGATCTCTTGGTTATTTAGTAACGTATTGTTTAGCCTCCATGTGTTTGTGTTTTTTACGTTTTTTTCCCTATAATTGATTTCTAATCTCATAGCGTTGTTGTCCGAAAAGATGCTTGATATGATTTCAATTTTCTTAAATTTACTGAGGCTTGATTTGTGACCCACGATGTGATCTATCATGGAGAATGTTCCCTGTGCACTTCAGAAGAAAGTGGAATCTGCTGTTTTTGGATGGCACGTCCTATAAATATCAATTAATTTTATCTGGTCTATTGTGTCATTTAAAGCTTGTGTTTCCTTATTAATTTTCATTTTGGATGATCTGTCCATTGGTGTAATTGAGGTGTTAAAGTCCCCCACTCTTATTGTGTTACTGTCGATTTCCTCTTTTATAGCTGTTAGTAGTTGCCTTATGTATTGAGGTACCCCTATGTTGGGTGCATATATATTTATAATTGTTATATCTTCTTCTTGGATTGATCCCCTGATCATTATGTAGTGTCCTTCCTTGTCTCTTGTAACATTCTTTGTTTTAAAGTCTATTTTATCTGATATGAGTATTGCTACTCCAGCTTTCTTTTGATTTCCATTTGCATGGAATATCTTTTTCCATCCCCTCACTTTCAGTCTGAATGTGTCCCTAGATCTGAAGTGGGTCCCTTGTAGACAGCATATATATGGGTCTTGTTTTTGTATCCATTCAGCAAGCCTGTGTCTTTTGGTTGGAGCATTTATTCCATTCACTTTTAGGGTAGTTATCAATATATATGTTCCTAGTACCATTTTCTTGTTTTGGGTTTGTTTTGTAGGTCCTTTCCTTCTCTTGTGTTTCCCACTTAGAGAAGTTCCTTTAGCATTTGCTGTAAAGGTGGTTTGGTGGTGCTGAATTCTCTTAGCTTTTGCTTGTCTGTAAAGATTTTGATTTCTCCATCGAATCTGAATGAGATCCTTGCCGGGTAGAATAATCTTGGTTGTAGGTTCTTCCCTTTCATCACTTTAAGTATATCATGCCACTCCCTTCTGGCTTGTAGAGTTTCTGCTGAGAAATCAGCTGTTAACCTTATGGGAGTTGCCTTGTATGTTATTTGTCGTTTTTCCCTTGCTCCTTTTAATAATTTTTCTTTGTCTTTAATTTTGTCAATTTGATTACTATGTATCTCGGCATGTTTCTCCTTGGGTTTATCCTGTATGGGACTCTCTGCACTTCCTGGACTTGGGTGGCTATTTCCTTTCCTATGTTAGGGAAGTTTTCGAGTATAATCTCTTCAAATATTTTCTCTGGTCCTTTCTCTCTCTCTTCTCCTGGAACCCCTATAATGTGAATGTTGTTGTGTTTAATGTTGTCCCAGAGGTCTCTTAGGCTGTCTTCATTTCTTTTCATTCTTTTTTCTTTATTCTGTTCTGCAGCAGTGAATTCCACCATTCTGTCTTCCAGGTCACTTATCCGTTCTTCTGCCTCAGTTATTCTGCTATTGATTCCTTCTAGTGTAGTTTTCATTTCAGTTATTGTATTGTTCATCTCTGTTTGTTTGTTCTTTAATTCTTCTAGGTCTTTGTTAAACATTTCTTTCATCTTCTCGATCTTTGCCTCCATTCTTTTCCCGAGGTCCTGGATCATCTTCACTATCATTATTCTGAATTATTTTTCTGGAAGTTTGCCTATCTCCACTTCATTTAGTTATTTTTCTGGGGTTTTGTCTTGTTCCTTCATCTGGTACATAGCCCTCTGCCTTTTCATCTTGTCTATCTTTCTGTGAATGTGATTTTTGTTCCACAGGCTGCAGGATTGTAGTTCTTCTTGCTTCTGCTGTCTTCCCTCTTGAGATCTTTTACAAAGTTTAAACTTTTCAAATTTTTGAAAACCCCTTGCCTAAAGGATGAAGATCAAAATTATTCAATGTTCTCCACATTCTCATTATATTTTCTACTTATTCCTCTATGCAAGCACTTTGTCTCATGCAAGCTTATTTCCTAGATATTTTTTAGACGTACCTTGTGGTTTTCTTGCTCTTTGTCTTTGCAGATATTTGCAAAGCTCCAAGTTGAAAGCTCTCATTTACTACTCTCCACCCCCTACACTCCTATACAGACGTCATCTGCCCTTCCAAGGTTTTATTTAAGTTAAACTTCTCCCATGAAGTCTTCTAAATTATAATAGCTGGAAGTGGCCTCTGTATTCATTGAATTCCAGTACCATTTATCACTCATTCTTATCACTACTTAATGTTAGAGCCACTTATGTAGACTAGAATAAAATTTCCTTACTTTGACAATTAATATATGTTGAATAAAGGAAAAATAAGTGGATCACAAGTTTTTCAAGAGTAATAAAGTTTAACTTTTATTGTTCTTCAAGGTTCAAGCCGTACAAAAACAATGAAAAAATGTTTAAAGGAGAGGTTTCTACAAAATTGCTATCATATGGTGTTATCACTCTAGGAGTCTGTAATGGTCCTATAGTCTCAGATTCAGAGAGATTCTCTGAGTGATAGCTGCTTATAATGTAAAGTTTAAAATGTATTATTCTGCAACAGTATGTTTTGTAAGAATTGTAGATGTGTGTTTTAATTAGCCCTTCAACACTTTAATTTTAACACTTAGAATAATATATGTGAAATATATTTTTAATTTCCTTTGAGAATTTGCCTAAAACTGGGATTAACCCATTAAGACATAGGCCTTGTATTCATATATTAACTTGAGAGTATGTTTTTCTTGTAGCCTGCAACATTTGGTTTAATTCAAAAAGTTTTTAATTTTCAAATTGACTCATAATGGCATCAAGATTAAGTTACTGACCTGAAGAGAGAATCAAGAAGCAGCCTTTCCTATGCTCTTTTTGGGTTATCTAATCAACACATTTCAACTTTAATAGCAATGGAGGCCAAAACCAATATTAATACATTAGTATTAATGCCGTTGTAGACAGAAGTAGAAAGCTAGGGGAAAAGTAAATTCTTAGAAAGTCATTCTGGCTGTTTTCTTTCAGCAAATGTATTTTATAAGTAAAAATATCAGTGTTAGAGGGGCAGTGTTATACAGCACATGTAATACTATTCTGAATATTAGGAAACCTGGGTAGGAATTACCTGAGTAGCTTTGGGAAATTATCTTTCCCTATATTCAACTGAACTTGTCTCCTCTGTAAAATGAAGGTTTGGAACTTGTTGATTTCTAAGATTCCTCTAGTTCAATCCTTTTATGTCTTTAGACTTTAAAAAGGTAGGGAAAATCATCAAAAAGTAATATCATACTTACACAAATATTCTCCAGAAGAACAAATATAAAAAGATGTGTATATACTAGTGGAAGTTGTTCTTCAAAATTCAGTATCTTATTCTTTCATGTAATGCATGGGAAAGGTGATAAATTAAGTTTTTGTTAAATAAAAAAAAATAAAAGTAATTTTTAACATAGGGGTTGATTTCTGTGGCAGTAGAAGTTCTTCTATGCATTAAATAGAGGAAGAAAAAATGTCTCAGAAGTGCATTTTAACACAGCATTCAATTTCACAGGAAAGATTCAACATCTCTAGCAACCCCTGGGTCGCTTCAATGTAGTGCTTTAATTCATATATCAAAGTGAGAACAAGCATACTGAAACATAAGGCCTGAAGAAACAACTCACTGTTTCTATAAAAATGTAGTTCGGCAGTTACACAGTCCATGAAATGCTCATTAACAAGCTGAGGCAATATCCACTGAGTATTCAGGTTCACCTTTGCATATTAATGAGCAATGTGTAATAACATTTATGGCTCTTGCTGTTCCACATGCAGGGAACATTGAGATTAGAGCTGGGCTATATAAATGTCAAATAGATTTATGGTCATGCATGCTGCTGTTTTAAAACAGTAGCCTCTTAACAGCTACAAATGTCCCATTTATATGCAGGTACTTGGCACCTACATTATTTCTTGAGCCACGGATTACTGTTGCTATAGATTTCCAACCTACAATACAGATCTACCACCAACAGCTTTATGAAGCCGCGTGCCCTTTAGAAACAATGCAATTTGGGTTTTCCTGCCATAATAATGTACATTATCCTAATGTTTCATAAAAGTCTCTCATTTAAAGGGGGCAAACAAAGATGTCAGAAAAATAAATCCAGCTAACATGTTAACTAAACAAGGCTGTAAATGCTGGAATTCAAATATGGTTTTCTGCTTTACTAGCAGCATGAGATCTCTATAGTCTAAAAACTCCAAGCCCACAAGATGGGAAGAGGGTGGAATATACACATATATTCATTCATTTCTAAGCATTCTTAAAAGACCTCAAAACCAGAAAACAATGATATCAACCTCTTAGCTGCTATCTCAATTTCTGGAAAGTCTTGCCTGACCAATTTCCAGCCTCACAGCTCTCCTCCACGTGTGCTTTACAATATGAATTAAACATATATCTTTAAAAATTAATAGTTCTATAAACATTTTCTTTCAAATTTGTCACATTCCAAAATTTATTGAATTTTGTATGCAAACTAAGCATGCACGGTTTTTAGTTTGGTTTTAATGTAGTATTGAGAAAAGCTGATAAATTATTTAAAACGTCAAGTGACATGGTAGAGCCAGACCTTACCAGCAGCAAATTACCTATGTGGCATAACTTTTTGGAGTATAGTATTGGGTATAGATATTCCATATTAACCAAAAGTACTTTATTAGAACAGATAGGAAATAAGAAAAATAGAGGTGGAATTGTGGAAGGCTCAAAGCAATTAAATAACCTCTTAATACAGAGTTTACTCATTAGTTGTAGAGCCCATTTTTTTTCATTATTATTTCTATTATTTCCAAATAAACTTTTTTTACAGAATACATACATTCAAGCCAGGTTGAGTGGGTAGCACGTTGCTTGCCAAATTGTGTGTGCTCTTAAATATATGTCAAATATCTAAAATATATTTATGTATTTTTAATATTTTATACATTTCTTCGTTTACCTGTGAGGGAAGACAGATTTTTAATTTTTTGCAAAATTGAACTAGAGGCTTTTACACAATAACAGTATTTTTGTCTTCTTGTACTTTTTGAGGGAAGTACTTTTGTGGTCTAGATTGTCAGGGGCATCAATATGATATATCATAAAACTGCTTCAAAACACACTGTCAGAATGGAGTAAGATGAAAAGGGGCAGAAAGAGTATGCTACGATATTTTTCTAATAATACAAAGTTATCCCTATGCCATCCACGATATGTACTATGAAGTAAGGATAATCACTTGTAGAATGGCAACATTTTCTAACTTTCCTTAGATGTTTGGGTAAACGAAAGAATAAGTAGACTTAAAATGGAGATTAAGAATAGGTAGAATTTCATTTCTGATGAAGTAATTTTAGATGTCAATTGCCAAATTCATGTTTTACACTTTTTGACCTTAAGCCTTATATGTTTGGTGATATTGTAGTGGAAGAGTGATGCCTTTAAGACCCATAAATGAAGACAGACCATATGAATTTGGAAGCGAATGTCTTGTTACAGAAATGGGCTTGTCTTTCACGAAGTGACAATTATAACATGACTAGGATAGGTGAAAATAAAATTTATTTGAACATAGTTTTGTCCTCTCAGACATAAATGTTTTAGCTGAAAAAAAATAATAACATAGGGCTCTCCATAAGCATTCATTATTTGTAGTGTGTGCACACTGGATTATGATACCTTTTAATCACGCAGCCTTTCTTTATTAAAAAAAAAAAGTATTTCAGAGGTCTAGTACACATTCATGTATTTTTTCGTTCTAGTCAATTATTAAATTTTCTGACCATACTTCATTGTCTTGATAATACAAACATGTAGCATTGGCCAATAAGCAAGCTTACTTAACATTTTTATGATAATTAGCTGTTATGTGTTACAATTTTAATAACATGATATTTATTTTCAGACATACCTTCTAAATTTTTTTAAATTAACTCTGACACTCAACTAAGTAACTTAGGTCTTTATAAACATTATGTCAAGTCACTAGGGTGTCTGTACTCTCAATACACGTTTTTCCTAATCTGTGTGTCATCTGTCACACAATGTCTCTCTTACCTCTTGGAGTTCTTTAGGAACAATTAATAGTTGGGGCAAAATATAATTCTTTTATTCAAACAAGGATAGCATCATTTTTTTTTCTTTCTTAAGTTTTACTTTTTCTCTCATATTTGTCTTTAAATGTTTAGATATTAAAAAAAGCTGAACATTAACTTTTGGGTGGGAGTTATATGATTAGAAGGAAATATTTTTTCTCAGTTTAATTAGCATAGATATACTTTTAATTTTTAAATATAAAGGATAAAACCATAGTAGAATATACCTTTATAATCCACCACCTATCCCCCTTACAAGAAAACAAAATTAAAAAAAATTTTTTTTAAATGCCAGTTGATAGACAAATGAATAATTTGAAATGGAGATAGAAAGGCAATCTATGAAAATGGAGATAGAAAGGCAATCTATGACATCAATCTTCAAAGGGCAAATGAATGTAAAAGAAACAGTGACCTCTTGAAAAACCAAATCCAATTAGAATTTTAACCACATTATTATTCCTATGCCTGAAATAAGCATAATGGGACAATTTCGGAAATAATTTTTGAATTTACTGAATTTTGAACTGGTTGTGTTCTTGGTCTACTTGTAACTAATTTCAAGATGGTTTCTATGATAAGAAATCTCTACTTCATAATCCTCGTTGTTTCTTTTGTACTTACCATGCGTATTGTATTTGTGAACCTGGCTAGAAATTCCTCTACAAAGAAAAAAACTAAACGGAATCAACGAATGTCACATTAAATGGTGGTATAGAGAGAATGAAGGCCAAGCGATACTCTTGAGTACTTAATGTTTACAAATAAGAAAATTATAACCTCAAAGTATCGCCCTTCATTCACCCTATGCTTTAACCAGTTGGGCGACTGTGGTTCCTGCAACATGAACAACTTTGTCCTGTATCCTTCTTTTGGGGAAAATTTATTCTCACCTGATATCCCTTGTCTTTGTCCCTAAGTGTCACCTCTGCATGACCTGCATGACTTTTTTCTGTAATGCCACATCAACTTTCTCTACCAAGCATTCTCCTTTGACTTTCCCCACTTAGATGAATATTCCTTCCCTTCTCTCTTATCTACCACAGTATATTTTTGCTGTTACTCAATTTATCATAATCCAGTGATTATATATATATATATATGTGTGTGTGTGTGTATATGTGTGAGTATATATATATATATATATATATATATATATATATATATATATATATAATTAGACTGTAAGCTCTTTGTGAGCAGGAACTATACAATGTATCATTGTCACAGCATCTACTCAACTGGTAAATACGGTAGTTCCTCAGATCTCTGTGTTAGGCCACTATCTACTTTTCCTCCATGATCTCTCTTTGTGTTACTTCCTAGGACGTTAAATACCATCTATATGCTGATGACTCTCCTTCATCTCTCAACATGTGTATCTAACTGCCTACTTTACATCCACACTGGCATAAGTCACAGGTACCTTAAATTTTAACTCCCTTGCTGTGGTGCCAAGCCTAGTTCCTCCTTCATCATCCCTTTCTCAATAAAGAGTGCAAACATCAACTCAGTTTATCTCTATTTCCCCTACTCAGCTTCCATTCAGTCCGTCACCAAACCCTATTGATTCTGTCTCAAAATTCTGTCTTACTCATCAATCTCTAATCATCTGCACTGCTTCCACATTAAACCAGGCCATTGTCAACCCACTATACACTCTGTACTACTCTCCTAAATGGTCTCTGCAACTAAAATTCTCACACCTCTTCACAGTTTTCAGAATAGCTAGAGTGATGTTGAAAAATATAAATCAGATTAGGATGACTTTCCAATGCATTTAGAATAAGCAACAAATCTTTACCATGATTTGCAACACCCTACCTGATTTGACTGACTCTTCTCTATGTCATTAACTTCATTTTATTCCCCTTTCCTCCTTGCTCAATATATATTCCAGACACATTGGCTTTCCTTCTTTATTTTTATGAAATAAGGCAGCCTCTGTCCTGCCTCAGTGTCTTTGCCCTTGCTATGCTTTCTTCCTAGGACACTGCTGCACCCTCTATTCTCAACTTCAGGTTTCCGCATCCTCAGAGAAACTTTCCAGAGCCTACCTCTTAAGTAGATTCATCTTAATACCTCATTCTTTTCTTTCCTCTATTGTCTGTGTCACACATTGTAATTAAGGTGTACTTCAGGGATTACAAATTCCAGTGCCACAGAAGCCAGTCAGGTAAAATAAATGGGTAAAATGGGTCTGCTTATAAAGCTGAATGAGGTATGGCAAGGACTCTGGCCAGCTGGATATTACATTCTGGGTCTAAATTGGGCAAATACAGTTTGGTACCAGGCCATTTGTAAATAGGACTGTGATGTTGGAAATATTCTAAGGTCTTCAAAAAAAAGTGGGCTCAATGTTTGTGTAAATGTTCCATATTTTTTAATTTGGTAAAACGATATTTTTGGAACAATGTATAGAACAAACAAAGCATGCCTGCGGCCCATATCGGGCCCTGGGCCTTCAGTTTGTGACCTTTGATTCATTCACCCATTTGTTTTCCTGTTTGTTGCCTGTCTTACCTGCTAGATTGTGCACTCAGAGTGGGTCAGGGAATGTGTCTGCCTTGTTCATAACTGTATCTTCAGTGCCTAACAAGTATCTGGCACATAATATGAACTCAGTAAATATTTATTGCATGAATGGATGAACGTATTTGAATTTTATGCACATACTGTTTTATCATGCACTCTAAATGAATGAGTAAAACTGAAATTTAATATTGAATTATTTGAAAAGAACAATGCAGTAGAGGCAGGCAACATTTAGTTTCATGAGCCACTATGGATGGTTCTAATCATATATAAAGATATATTAACAAGATAATGCTTATAAATATATCTTCAACATAAGCAATATTGTGCCCTTTCAGTCAAAACAGTAGAGTTACTAAAATTGCAATGTTATATGCATCAAAGAAAGTTATTCATATTGGTTGTATGTGTTTTACATTCCTATAAAAGTCTCGAAAAGTGACATTGCCACAGGCATACTGTTCTGTATTCAAACACAAAGGAAAGTTCTATTTGGCATTGTTACACAGGTGTAACTACAAGTAACAGAACTGATTTTGATGACTCAGTTATTGAATTCCATCTCTTTGCTTTATAGGCATAGCCTATAGCAGTAGGAAACAGTGGTTATTGCAAGCATCTTAAATGAAGTTTTTTTAAATGAACAAAACTATTAGTAACCTAATGATAAATGCCAGCTCTTTACAAAGGATGTTACAATAAACTAATAGTTATAGGAAATTTGCTCATGTTTTTCAAACGTAAGCTTAGTTATAGTCTGACCTTTCTGAATCAGTTCAAGAAGGCCCCAAACTCTTAACAATTAAAGAGGAATAGTATATATGTCAATCATACCTCCATTAAAATGAGTTAAAAAAATAGGCTCACCTCATAACTTAAAAAAAGAAGAGGACTAGCTGTTTCCTAAACACATCTGCATTTTTATTCTTCTATTGCTTAAAAAGAACCCTTACATTTAATTAAATATATCATGACAATCACAGATTTTTAATTAAACACTGAAAATATAAGTATTCCCTCTTTTGATTTGGAATTGAATTTTCACCAGAATGAAGATCTGTGTGTGTATGTCTATATGTGTTAGGTTAGATTTTAAGGGAAAAAGGTTTAAAGTGTGAGAGAATGTAATTTAAAGAATAATATCTTAAAAAGTATGCTTTAAGAGGAATATACATTTTTTTGGTTTTGTTTGAACTATGTAAACAAAGTTTCACTGCTAATGATGTCACTATTTCAAACAGGGAAGCTGAATTTTGTTGCCAAGTAGCAAGATTTTGATTAAATATATCATTTGATTCCATTCTAACCTAAGTCTTTTCTTTTTCATTTTAACCTTTCTTAATGGGCATACCTGATACAGAAATGCTTATAATTGTTTGAAAACTGATTCCATGTTGATGAATAAAAACATTTTCAGCCTAAAGTGATAAAATGAAATATGTGGGCCTAATTAATTACTGCTTCTGGGAAGCATATATATTTTATCTGATGCATTCATTGCCAAGCCACTGAGTATATTTATTACTAAAATGTATAGTTATTAAATTGTTATTAATATTAATAAGTATCTATAATATTCCATGTAATTTTTTCATATAATTTATTAGTGTTCTCATTTTCCTTCAATATAGAAGTTGATACTGAGTGACTTACCTAAATTGCAAAAATTTTAAATCTCCCTATTCCTGGATTCATTTGTTTTATTTCCTCCACTGTTGAATTAGACTGATTACCTTCATTGTATTTGGTTATAATTATGTTGTAATTTTATTTTGATAATTAAAATATTAGTCTTAAATCCTTTATGGAATAAGGCAGGGTTTAAATAAGTGATTTAAATGTTGCATCAGAAGCAGCACATACCCACCCTTCCCTCTTTCTTTTTCCCGCTTAGTTGTATACTTCAATCCAAATGTAAAATATTGTCAATGCAGAGCTATTAGTTTTATGTTACTGTTATTGTGATTACTGAATCAGATTGGGCTCAGGTAGAAGTGGGGATCTGGTTATTAGAAAAGAATAAACAGCCAAAAGTGTTATTTGGTCTCAGTAGAGAATATTTTGATTCGAATTAGGCTCATTCTCTATGTGGTGTGTGAAGATTTGTAAGTAGCTTCTTAAAATCTCTAGTCTTGAAACTCAGGCACCAATGCATCTCCAAGTAAGGTGTTGCAGTTAATTATAATGAATGTGGGAGAAACTTGAGAAAACATTAAATGCTATACAAATGTAAAACATTCTGGTGGGAGTCTGAGCTCAGTAGTAGTTACAGAAAAAGAAAAGAAATTATTGTTCTGACATCTCTGAATTCATTCTCCTGGGGTTTGAGTCAGTCAGCAACATACTTGGGTGAAGAAATAATGTTCTAGGAATTATGTGTGCCTTGGACAGGGAAGGAAGACCCAGATAACTAAAAACAGTGTTTTTACCAGAAATCTCTCAGTATTAGCTCTTTAAGATGATTCCTGGGTGATCAGAAAATATTTTTCACAAATTAGATAGATAATTGAACAGAGGACAGATTATTTGTCAAAATTCATTTCACATTTTCTAATACAATGATTTGCTATGAAAAGAACATATCTTTACAGGTGATATCATCAGTATTAGAAGAGTATAATGTTCCAAACATACATACTTAAGAGCCCAAATACAGTACATTATAGCTATTATAGTTGTCATTGTTGGAATTGGTGTTGCCCTATATACCCAGAAAATAAGTAAATTAATAAAAATAATGAATTTTTCTTATTTTTATCCAGTTATTATATAGAAATCAATACCATAAATAGTGTACATTTCTGTATTAATTCCTTAACATTGTTCTTTAAGATAGTTTTGTACTGGTAGAATGTAACTATTTTATGAGTAATATAGCTCATATATATCTATAAACATTTTCAAATTTAAGATCTCGTTTCTTAATATTATCTACATCTTACTAGAAGAATATATATTATATGTAATATACGCATTTATATAATACTAGGAAAAGGAAAACAAAATTTTAAAGATAGGTAATTTATTTATCAAATAAAGGTGTTGCACATATTGGCAAGATACTTCTTTGTACTTTTGTTTGCAAACTATTTCACATATTTACTCTGTGCTCCTATTTCTTAAAAAAACTCCCTTGAATAACCATCTAGTCTGAGCCACATTTTAATGTATTCCTACTAGATCAGTAGACAAATTGTCATTAGTTTATATCCTTTAAGAAACTTTTATTGTTAACTCGGTTTTAATATTATTGTAGAAAAAATCTGGCATTTAAATTTTCCTTGGGATACTTAGCTTTTATATTGTATAACATTAATTATGATTAGTATTTCTAGTTCTTTGTGATCAGAATACGTATTTTTATGTTGATGAAACATATTACATCATCACTGCTTGATATAGTCAATATTCACTTTTTTTTGTAAATCAGCTATAAATTTTTTTGATTTTTATTTTATTTAATTTTTTATACAGCACTTTCTTGTAAGTAATCGATTTTATACATATTAGTGTATATATGTCAATACCAATCTCCCAATTCATCCCACCACCACCCTCCTGCACACTTTCCCCCCTTGGTGTCCACACATTTGTTCTCTACATCTGTGTCTCTATTTCTGCCTTGCAAACCAGTTCCTCTGTACCATTTTTCTAGATTGCTCAAATATGCGTTAATATACGATAATTGTTTTTCTCTTTCTGACTTCCTTCACTCTGTATGATAGTCTCTAAGTCCATCCACCTCTCTAAAAATGACCTAATTTCGTTCCTTTATATGGCTGAGTAATATTCCATTGTACATATGTACCACATCTTCTTTATCCATTTGTCTGTCGATCGCATTTAGGTTGCTTCCATGACCTGGCTATCATAAACAGTGCTGCAATGAACATTGGGGTGCATGTGTCTTTCTGAATTATGGTTTTCTCTCGGTATTTGCCCAATAGAGGGATTGCTGGGTCATATGGTAATTCTATTTTTAGGTTTTTAAGTAGCTTCCATACTGTTCTCCATAGGGGATGTATCACTTTACATTCCCACCAACAGTGCAAGAGAGTTCCATTTTCTCCACACTTTCTCCAGCATTTGTCGTTTGTAGATTTTCTGATGATACCTATTCTAACCGGTGTGAGGTGATACCTCATTGTAGTTTTGATTTGCTTCTCTAATAACTAGTGATGTTGAGCACCTAATCATGTGCCTCTTGGCCATCCGTATGTCTTCTTTGGAGAGATGTCTATATAGGTCTTCTACCATTTTTGGATTGGGTTGTTTTGGTTTTTTTTGATATTGAGCTGCATGAGTTGTTTATATATTTTGGAGATTAATGCTTTGTCCGTTGATTCGTTTGCAAATATTTTCTCCCATTCTGAGGGTTATCTTTCCGGCTTGTTTATGGTTTCCTTTGTTGTGCAAAACCTTTTAAGTTTCATTAGGTCCCATTTGTTTATTTTGTTTTTATTTTCAATTCTCTAGGAGGTGAGTCAAAAAAGACTTTGCTGTGATTTATGTCAAAGAGTGTTCTTCCTAAATTTTCCTCTAAGAGTTTTATATTGTCCAGTCTTACATTTAGGTCTTTAATCCATTTTGAGTTTATTTTTGTGTATGGTGTTAGGGAGTGTTCTAATTTCATCTTTTTTCATGTAGCTGTCCAGTTTTCCCAACACCACTTATTTAAAAGACCGTCTTTTCTCCAGTGCATATCCTTGCCTCCTTTGTCAAAGATTAGTTGACCATAGGTGCGTAGGTTTATCTCTGGGCTTTCTATCCTTTTCCGTTGACCTATATTTCTGTTTTTCTGCCAGAACCATATTGTCTTGATTACTGTAGCTTTTGTAGTATAGTCGGAAGTCAGGCAGTCTGAGGCCTCCAGCTCCATTTATTTCCGTCAGGATTGCTTTGGCTATTCGGGGTCTGTTTTGTCTCCATACAAATTTTAATACTTTTTTGTTCTAGTTCTGTAAAAAAGTCATTGGTAATTTGATAGGGATTGCATTGAATCTGTAGATTGCTTTTGGTATTATAGTCATTTTCACAATATTGATTCTTCCAATCCAAGAACATGGTATACCTCTCCATCTGTTTGTATCATCTTTAATTTCTTTCATCAGTGTCTTATAGTTTTCTGCATACAAGTATTTTGTCTCCCGAGGCAGTTTTATTCCTATGTATTTTATTCTTTTTGTTGCAATGGTAAATGGGAGTGTTTCCTTAATTTCTCTTTCAGATTTTTCATCATTAGTGTATAGGAATTCAAGAAATTTCTGTGCATTAATTTTGTATCCTGCAACTTTACCAAATTCATTGATTAGCTCTAGTAGTTTTCTGGTGGCATTTTTAGGATTCTCTATGTACAGTATCATGTCACCTGCAAAAAGTGACAGTTTTACTTCTTCTTTTCCAATTTGTATTCTTTTATTCCTTTTTCTTCTCTGATTGCCATGGCTAAGATTTCCAAAACTATGTTGAATAATAGTGGCGAGAGTGGACATCCTTGTCTTGTTCCTAATCTTAGAGGAAATGCTTTCAGTTTTTCACCATTGAGAATGATGTTTGCTGTGGATTTGTCATATATGGCCTTTATTATGTTGAGGTAGTTCCATCTATGCCCACTTCTGGAGAGGTTTTATCATAAATAGGTGTTGAATTTTGTCAAAAGCTTTTTCCGCATCTATTGAGATGATCATGTGCTTTTTATTCTTCACTTTGCTATTATGGTGTATCATATTGATTGATTTGTGTATATTGAAGAATCCTTGCATCCCTGGGATACATCCCACTTGATCATGGTGTATGATCCTTTTAATGTGTTTTTGGATCCTGTTTGCTAGTATTTTGTTAAGGATTTTTGCATCTATATTCATCAGTGATATTGGTCTGTAATTTTCTTTGTTTGTAGTATCTTTGTCTGCTTTTGGTATCAGGGTGATGTTGATCTCATAGAATGAGCTTGGGAGTGTTCCTTCTTCTTCAATTTTTGGAAGAGTTTGAGAAAATTGGGTGTTAGCTCTTCTCTAAATGTTTGATAAAATTCACCTGTGAAGCCATCTGGTCCTGGACTTTTGTTTGTTGGAATATTTTTAATCACAGTTTAAATTTCATTACTAGTGATTGGGTTGTTCATATTTTCTATTTCTTCCTGGTTTGGTCTTGGAAGGTTACACCTTTCTAAGAATTTGTCCATTTCTTCCAGGTTGTCCATTTTATTGGCATAGCATTGCTTGTAGTAGTCTCTTATGATGCTTTGTATTTCTGCGGTGTCTGTTGTAACCTCTCCTTTTTCATTTCTAATTTTATTCATTTGAGTCCTCTCCCTCTTTTTCTTGATGAGTCTGGATAAAGATTTATCAATTTTGTTTATCTTCTCATAGAACCGGCTTTTAATTTTATTGATCTTTGGTATTGTTTTCTTTGTTTTTACTTCATTAATTTCTGTACTGGTCTTTATGATTTCTTTCCTTCTACTAATTTTGGGCTTTGTTTGTTCTTCTTTCTCTAGTTCCTTTAGGTGTAAGATTAGATTTTTTATGTGAGATTTTTCTTGTTTCTTGAGGTAGGATTGTATTGCTATAAACATCCCTCTTAGAACTGCTTTTGCTGCATCCCATAGGTTTTGGATCATTGTGTTTTCATTGTCATTTTTCTCTAGGTATTTTTTGATTTCCTCTTTGATTCCTTCAGTGATCTCTTGATTATTTAGTAACATATTGTTTAACCTCCATGTGTTTCTGTTTTTTACTTCTTTTCCCCTGTAATTGATTTCTAATCTCATAGTATTGTGGTCAGAAAAGATGCTTGATATGATTTCAATTTTCTTAAATTTACCAAGGCTTGATTTGTGACCCAAGTTGTGATCTATCCTGAAGAATGTTCCGTGTGCACTTGAGAAGAAAGTGGAATCTGCCTTTTTTGGATGGAATGTCCTATAAATTTCAATTAAATCTATCTGGCCTATTTTGTCATTTAAAGTATGTGTATCCTTATTAATTTTCTCTCTGGATGCTCTGTACGTTGGTGTAAGTGAGGTGTTAAAGTCCCACCACTATTATAGTGTTACTATCGATTTCCTCTTTTATAGCTGTTTACATTTGCCTTATGTATTGAGGTGCTCCTATGTTGGGTGCATATATATTTATAATTGTTATATCTTCTTCTTGGATTGATCCCTTGATCATTATGTAGTGTCCTTCTTTGTCTCTTGTAATAGTCTTGATTTTAATGTCTGTTTTGTCTGATATGAGTATTGCTACTCCAGCTTTCTTTTGATTTTCATTTGCATGGAATATCTTTTTCCATCCCCTCCCTTTCAGTCTGTATGTGCACCTAGTTCTGAAGTGGGTCTCTTGTAGACAGCACATATATGGGTCTTGTTTTTGTATCCATTCAGTGAGCCTGTGCCTTTTGGGTGGAGCATTTGATCCATTCACATTTAAGATCATAATCACTATATATTTTCCTATTACCATTTTCTTAATTGTTATGTGTTTGTTTTTGTAGATCCTTTTCTTCTCTTGTGTTTTCCACTTAGAGAAGTTCCTTTAGCATTTGTTGTAAAGCTGGTTTGGGGGTGCTGAATTCCCTTGGCTTTTGGTTGTCTGTAAAGGTTTTAATTACTCCATCAAATCTGAATGAGATCCTTGCCAGGTAGAGTAATTTTGGTTGTAGGTTCTTCCCTTTCATCACTTTAAATATATCATGCCACTCCCTTCTTGCTTGTAGAGTTTCTGCTGAGAAATCAGCTGTTACCCTAAAGGGAGTTCCCTCATATGTTATTTGTCATTTTTCCCTGTTGCTTTTAATAATTTTTCTTTGCCTTTAATTTTTAATTTTTGTCAATTTGATTACTATGTGTCTTGGCATGTTTCACCTTGGGTTTATCTTGCTTGGGGCTCTCTGCACTTCCTGGACTTGGGTGGCTGTTTCCTTTCCTATGTTAGGGAAGTTTTTGACTATAATCTCTTCTAATATTTTCTCAGGTCCTTTCTTTCTCTCTTCTCCTTCTGGGACCGTATAATGAGAATGTTGGTGTGTTTAATATTTTCCCAGAGGTCTCTTAAGGCTGTCTTCAATTCTTTTCATTGTTTTTTCATCTCTGTTTGTTTGTTCTTTAATTCTTCTAGGTCTTTGTTCTTTAATTCTTCTAGGTGTTTGTTAAACATTTCTTGCAACTAACAATATTTGCCTCCATTCTTTTTCCAATGTCCTGGATCATCTTCAGTATCATTATTCTGAATTCTTTTTCTGGAAGGTTGCTTATCTCCACTTCATTTAGGTGTTTTTCTGGGGTTTTATATTTTTCCTTCATCTGGTACATAGTCCTCTGCCTTTTCATTTTGTCTGTCTTTCTGTGAATGTGGTTTTTGTTTCACAGGCTGCAGAATTGTAGTTTTTCTTGCTTCTGCTCTCTGCCCTCTGGTGGATGATGCTATCTAAGAGGCTTGTGCAAGCTTCCTGATGGGAGGGACTGGTGGTGGGTAGAGTTGGGTGTTTCTCTGTTGAGCAGAGCTCAGTAAAACTTTAATCTGCATGTCTGCTGATAGGTGGGGCTGGGCTCCTTCCCTATTGCTTGTTTGGCTTGAGACGACCCAGCACTGGAGCCCACCTGGCTCTTTCATGGGGTTAATGGCGGACTCTGGGAGGGCTCACACTAAGGAGTATTTCCGAGAACTTCTGCTGCCAGTGTCCTTGTCCTTGCGGTGAGCCATAGCCACCTCCCGTTTCTGCAGGTGACCCTCCAACACTAGCAGGTAGGTCTTGGGGTCTCTGTTCCTTCCTCTGGGTCCTCATGCACACACTACTTTGTGTGTGCCCTCCAGAGTGGAGTCTCTGTTTCCCTCAGTCCTGTCGATGTCCTGCAATCAAATCCTGCTAGCCTTCAAAGTCTGATTCTCTGGGAATTCCTCCTCCCATTGCCAGACACCCAGGTTGGGAAGCCTGACGTGGGGCTCAGAACCTTCAGTCCAGTGGGTGGACTTCTGTGGTATAATTGTTCTCCAGTTTGTGAGTCACCCACCCAGCGGTTATGGGATTTGATTTTATTGTGATTGCGCCCTTCCGACCGTCTCTTTTTTGGTGCGTTCCACAGTCTTCCTGTCGATGATTGTTCAGCAGTTAGTTGTAGTCAATGTTCTCTTTGTGGTACAGTAGCTAGAATGACCTAGAAAGACGACGTTAACTCATTTAGTGCACAGATGCCCTGTTACAGCTTCTAGAATATAATTATCTGTGGAAACATATAGAAGAAACACATACACCTGCTTATTTGGACTGAATGTTGGAATGATTTCTCCTACCTTAATGTGAATAAATAGAGTTCCTTGCTTAAAAAAAAAAGTTCATTAAGACTATAACAATATCTACTTGGTTTACCTGTAAATCTCTAGGAACAAAGAGAATTCCTGGTATGTGATAGGTATTATAAAGATTTGTTGAACAAATGAATGAATGTATTGTTTCCATGGAGATCTGGGGAAATAAATTATTGCTTCAGAAGTATCATATGTTTCACATATCAACCTAAAAGTAGTTTTCAAGCTGGAGAAATTGAAGTCATTTTCAAATTTTTAGAGCAAAAACTATCATAATATAGTGTTCATGTACCAAGTTAGAATATTTTCTATGCTTTTATGAACTTCCCAGAGAAAATTTCAGTTATGAGTGCAAAGTTCATTACCACTTAGCAGAATGTCCTCATACTATTGAAAACAATATATGTATGAATCACAGTATATACTTGAATTGATCTTACTGAATCATTGTCAGGACAAGATCATTTTCTAATGTGTTATATCACATCATTTGAAAAGTGAATAGTTTTATTTTATTATGTTAAGTTGTGATTAATATTTATTGAGTTCAAAAATATGTACAGTGTTCATTTCACCTTTCAAAGTCTTAAGGTCAGACTAACTATTTTATGGATTTGAATGTTAAATCAAGAGACAGGAAAAATAAATAAAGGTTAAGGAGGATTTACTTACATGAGACACAGCAAGAGTTAGAAACTTCCTCTACAGTCTGATGAGAAAATAACATACTGTGACATGGAATAATTTTTATTTCTTTAATTTCCAACTTTATTCAAAGTTTGCTCTAATCTAAAGCATTAATAGGAAAAATAAACTACTTTTGGATTAAGAAGAATTCATATCTTTTTCAATTAGCAATTTAAAAATCTGACATTTCTTAACATTTAAAAATATCATCAAGTAAGTGCATATTTAGAAGCAAAACAACACAAATTCAATATTCCTGATTTTGGCTTTTTGAGGGCTTCTTGAAAAGCCCTTTGCTTTATTTCAGTTTCTTGTAAAATAATTCCCCAATTAATGACATTGTACACTGATTTATATATGAAGAAAATATAATCATATCAAGTAGATATTTTACTTTAAAAATTATGGTAATTAGCTTACAACGTTGTCTAATGTCATTATGCTGACTAGTTATAACTTTCTCTACAAATTGTGAATGATTGTTTATATATATTTTGCTACTATCAAGTCCAAAAGTTTTCTTCACATTAATCTTAATAAAATTCGGATACTTTTAGAGACTTATTTTGAAACTCTTCACAGATACCTGGTCTTGTAGGAAGCTGTGAAGTTTCTTGCTATTTATTCTGATAAATGTATTTTTATTAAAAGCCACACACCTTAGGATATAAAGACAATATATATGGTCTGTACTTATAGATGGACAGACTGCTTCAGAGGGGAACAGAATACACATTCTGGAAATGGATCGTACTTTCTTCATAATAGAACCGATTGTTATGATAGTATGTTTCAGAAAAATAGCCCTCAAAAAAAGAAACAAATGTTTTCTCAGAAGAAGGGATGTTTTAGATATTACAAAGTAACAAATATTTGGAAATAAAAATAAGATCCCTGAGAGTGTTTCCATACTATTAAAAGATGGTAGTCTGCTTGGATTTTGGTTCCACATTTTACTATGAACTAATAAGACAGTATATTTAACGTATTTTCTAATGTAATTTTGCTATTGGTCTTCTCTGAGTCCAGAATTTATTATTATCCTGTATCTGTCCCTAGCTTCAATGTAGCTTAACTAAAAGAGAGATTAGCATCATTCATTGTCTCATCACATCCAATTTGTCACAATGAGAGCTTAATTAAGTGCATTATTTCCATTCAATGAATATCTTATCCAAGAATGAATAATTTCTTCAAATAAAATAACAGTGCTTTTTACTATATGGGCCATGATGGTTTTGTGTAGTAAAAGGTCCTGTGTGAAAGACTTAATTTTTTTTTGCAAGTAAGGCACTACATTTTATTAATATTCTGCTTTATTATTCCAGTAAGAGTGCTAGAATGTGTCCCTCAAGTGCTTGTGCAAGAGTAGTGTTTATGTTTCAGTGTAAATATTATTTTGAACACTGACCAAGGAAATTATCATATGTCTCTTGGAGAGAACAGTAAACAAGTTGTACCTACCCCATAACTCAGACTTTAGTTCCGTGATTATAATGTACATATGTGTGTGAGTGTGTGTATGTGTGTGTGTGTGTGTAGTGGAATACATGAAGTCAATTGGCGGACTTGTCTTTTGAGTACAGTAATTGGAATGAAAATTATAATCTTGGTGAAGAAAATCTGAGCTTGCAATCTTTGGTAATGAGAAAGAAATAAAGGAGCCAAGAACACACATACTGTAATTTGAAGATGACATAAGTAAAAAATGTCTTTAGTTCTAAACAAAAATATTTGGGAGTGGTGATAGGCTGCTCACTTGTAATTATTCAGTCAATAATTGGTTTTCATTTACAAATTACAAGCACATGGCAAAGAAGTCTTCTTATGTGTTCAAATTAAGACACTGGAATGCTAATTAGTCCCACATTAGCTCTTAAGCACTGTTCATTAGCAAAGCAAAGAAATAAAAGTCAAACATCTTGTTGTGGATATTGTAGGTGACAAGTGAGCAAAGATTTGAAAGAATGAGGGAGTAAACCATGTGACTGTCTGGGGTAAGCTGATTCCCTGCAGAAGGAGCAAAATTACAAAGGCATCCACTGTATGCCTGATGTAGCCGGCAAGATGATCAGCATCTCTGGAGCCGACCTAGCTAGCGGAAGAGGAGTAGGAGACAGGCAGGAGACACAGCACGAGTCAGCAAATTATGCCTGTTTTTGGACAGCCCAAGAGCTAAGAATGGTTTTTACATTTTTAAATGGTGAGAAAAAAATCCCAAGAAAAATAATATTACTTCCCACGTAAAAATCTTGCGAAATTCAAATTTCAGTTTCATAAATAAAGTTTTATTGGCACATAGTCATGCTCATTATTTTATGTGCTGCCTGTGGCTGCTTTCGTCCCACAGGAGCGGAAGTGAGCAGTTGCAAAAAGCACCTTAGCCCCTGCAAAGCCTGAAATATTTACTATCTGTCCCTTTACAGAAACTGTTTGCTACTGAAACCCCTATTGTAGAGCCTTGCAGGCCATTTTAAAGACCTCAACTTTTAATCAGAGTGGTTTTTGAGCAGAGGAATGATATCAGCTTATTTCCTTTTAAAAACAGGATCCCTTTGTCTGCTACCTCCTGTATTAATAACTTGGTGGGGAGACTGGGGTGAGTGGCTTCTATTTTCTTTCTTCTTAAAAATGTTTATCTTCATAACAGGAAAACAAATCTTCTAATAGGTCTGCCTTTTCCCTCTGCTGGTTATTTTTCTTATACCATAAGCAAATATATACATAGACACCTATGTATACACACATATGTGTACCAATATTGGTATACGTGTATGTATATGAAGTGTAATTATAAAATAATGAGTTGATTTTTGGTAAACTGTAAAATGAGGGGAACATATTCTTTTTTTGTCCCTTAAAAAAGTCACCTTGGAGAGCCTGAAATTCAAGTTGAAGAATGTCTGCAGTAGCAAAGATCAACTTCAAGTTACTTTAATGGTTGTAAATATGTGATCCTTAGTTCCAGCAGGCAATGAAGCATACAGGCATCTCATAACATGTTTCCCTATATGCTTTGGTATATGAAGTCCTTTTTTTGGTAACAGATGTACTGAGATATAAATCACATACCATACAATTTACAGATATAGTGTACAACTCAATGATTTTATTGTATTCACAGAGTTGTGCAACCATCATCACAATTAACTTTAGAATATGTTCTTCACTCTAAAAAGAAGCACAATACCTGTTAGCAATCACCCCTGCCTGCCCCCCTCACCCAGCTGCAGACCACCACTAATCTATAGATTTTCCTGTTCTGAACATTTCATATAAATGGAATCATACAATATATGGTCTTTTGTCTCTTGCTTCTTTCACTTAGAGTAATGTTTTGTGAAAGCTTTTAAGTGGCATGCCCTGTTATAAAAGCTGGCATACCCTCCCTCAGTTTTACTCTAGCATCAGAATTTATTTTCAGGACTTCCCTGGTGGTGCAGTGGTTAAGAATCTGCCTGCCAATGCAGGGGACACGGGTTCGAGCCCTGGTCTGGGAAGATCCCACATGCTGCGGAGCAACTAAGCCTGTGCACCAGAACTACTGAGCCTGTGCTCTAGAGCCTGCGAGACACAACTACTGAGCCCACGTGCCACAACTACTGAGCCCGCCTGCCACAACTACTGAAGCCCATGAGCCTAGAGCCTGTGTTCTGCAACAAGAGAAGCTACCACAATGAGAAACCCACACACTGCAATGAAGAGTAGCCTCTGCTCGCCGCAACTAGAGAAAGCCCACATGCAGCAATGAAGACCCAATGCAGCCAAAAATAAGCAATAAAAAAATAAATAAATTTATTAAAAAAAGAAAAAGAATTTATTTTCATTTCCATAAATTATTGCAGCATAGGCACTTGGGGGGAAATATCCTTTAATATGTGCATTGGAAATATAGCAGCAAATGTGGTATATAGCATACTCTCTGAATATTGAAATAGCTTAGCATGTCAAAGCACATTGTAATTGTTAGTTCTTATAGTAGTTTTGGCTTAAAGAAGTGTCTAATGTATTAGAACCCTGAAATTAAAGGAACACAATATAATTATATGTAATGGGTGATTATTTGTAGTATTATACTCAGATCCAAATATTTAGTTGAATGTTAATCTATCCAATTAGTTTCTCTAATCATATGCATAATGTATTGAACAGCATGTATATACAAAAATAATTATGCCAGATTCCAATTTTCTAACACATTGAGGATCGTGTGCAATAAGAAATCTTAAGGTGAGGACTATCATCTTTATTTTATTCACCAACAATCTCCCTAGGCTTTTCACACATGCAAAGCACATTTGAATTTTATTGGACAGAGGAGAATGTTCAATCTGCATGCAAATTTTTTGACTAATTGTTAATAACAGTAGCAGGGTATATGTCCTTGAAAATGCACTTACATAGAGATTATTTTCACCTCTCCTCTTCAGTAATGTAGATGCAGCGAATGAACATTTTGTTTTTTCATGAAAATTCAGCTCAATTTTTTCCCATTTTTAAGTTCCTGGCATTAAGATTATCTACAGATAGTATCTGGTACTTTTTGAAAAAAAAAAAGTCAGTTTTACTTAAAAAAGTTTTAGTCACAATGACAGCTGTAGGCACATGTACCTTACTCAAATAAAACCTATAGTTGTTCTCTATTAACTATTTATCCATAAGACAAGAATAAGAAACCTTTATCAGAAAGATAGTTAATCTATGCACTGTGGCTGTAAAAGCCATTTCACAAACTTATTGATAAAGTTAATAGTTAATAATTAAACACAATATACACACTAGTGTTTATGTGGCATAATTCGTCAGGGAATGTGATATATACCTTCATTATTAAAATGCTATTTAGGGTCTACGATCTATCAACAGAGAGGACAATTTATCTATATAATTCCCAGTTATTCATATTGTTTTTCACCTACTGCATTTATAGAATCACTTTTAAGAGAGGATTAAAATTACCTACTATCAATGCACCTTTACTCCTTTCATGTATTCTTTGACCTCAGAGAGAAAATGGGAAAGGAAGTAATAATCAGGATTAATACAGAGTGAAAAAAGAATAACTTTTAAAGTACAGATGTAAATACATACTATTTTCAGCATTTTAAAATGTCTTCAAAAACAGAATTTTGAAATGCACAATATAAATATATGTATATATGGAAATAACTACATATGTGTGCACATTTATGTGTGTGTGTATATATATGTATATATTTATCATACATATGAATATAATAAACAGGAAGAGACATTTATGAGGTCAATGATTATTCCAAAAGATGTTTTATCATATTAATTTTCAATATCTAAATAGATTTTCATTTTGATCTCTGTTCAAACACAACTTTAACTTTTTTTACTTTTTTTTTGCTATACTGTATCATATGGTTAGAGTATGGTTACCTTTAAGTGAAGTTATTTCTAAGAGACTTTACTAGCTGTAGATTTTATTAAAGAGGGACCCACTAAATGAGATACGTTTTCATAGGTCTTGTATAATTAACCCAAGAAGAGTAAATGAAATAAAACAGTACATAAAAATAAAAATAATGACAGTGCTTTTACATCACTTTTTCTTAATTTTGAAATGAAGGTCGTTTTATAATTTTTTTTTTCTTTTGTAAAAAACACCCACTCATGAAAAATCAAAAGTCTTGAGAAATAAAAAAACTTACATTAAATTTATAGAACAAATGGCCTTCTTTCCCCAAATTATTTTTTCCTGTGAATTTATACTCCCCTCAACTCCCCTATGAACAAGGTTTGTAAAAACCATCAGCTCTGTGCTGTAATGTCTGGTTGTCCCAAAAATATTTATCTAGTATGAGTACATACTTAGCTTGTAATTCATCTCTCTTAGCATTCAATCTAAGAGGTACCTGAAATGAAGTACATAAAATGAAGATATGCTAGTAAATACATATTTTTCTTTTATAATTATAGAGAAAAGATGGATGAGTATGTAAATAAAGCTATAAGAATGGCCTATGTAGCTAATGTACATTTATACTAATTATTACTCTATCATTCATTTTACTTGGGAATGGGGCATCATCATTCTGTTTCATTTGTGTCTGGAAACAATGCCACCATCTACAGATTATTCTTATAGTTATTATTAAAGGAGGGGAAACAGGTGGAGAGTAGAAAACTATCCTGGCTTGATTTAGCTTAGTCCATTTTTCTTAACATTCTTCTCACATTAGTGAATTGAATTGAAATTTGATATGAATGGCATGCAGGATTTTATTGGTAATCGGTAATATTGAATGTTGCATAGATTTTTAAATTTGAGATTCTATTTTTCATTGTTTATGCCATTTACCAAAGTGTTAACATTACAAATTAGTATGCCATGTTAGTATGGGACCACATCTTGACAGATTGCTGGATCAGCAAGTATAAAGTGGAACGTGATAAATTACTTAGTTTATTAAAAAACATAAAAGCAAAACAAGGGAATGCTGTTAAGAGTATCACATCTTAATTTAAGCCAGGCAAAGACAGTGTTTTAATTTTAAAGAGTAAGGCTATAGGCTATATTAAAGATGAAGTTTTTCCTTTCCCATTTTAAATTCTGTATTGTTTGTAAGATGCTTGATGCAACAAAAAGACCATTTAAACCCAATGTTAGCTTTCAAATACCATTTTTCTCTCACATCAATTGCATTACCATTTTAACATTTAAGAAATCCATGTGTTTTAGTTAAACAAATTAGCATTTTTAAAAAATAATTTTGCCTGCAATATTTCTACAATACATTCATTATGTATATAGTAGTCTGGGATGTCAAGTTACAGCAGAGATAGGTATTTGAATGAAATCCAACAAAATTAACTTCAAAGAATAGCTCTATATTTAAGAATTCGTTTCTAGTTGCCTGTAATTTGAATATTTCATGTGTCTGAATACTGTATATAAGTTTTAAGGTGTGATGCTTCATTCCGTAAAGTTCTGCATCATTGCTAAATATTGTTCTGTATGTGGCCTTGTTTGGGTACATCTTATAAGACAAGATAGAAGTACATAATTTATAAAACTTTACATTAAAAACAAGTTGTATAAGTTTAGCTGAATACATTTTAGAGATTGTCTCAAATTCATCAGATAACTGTAAAACACCCCTGTCCTACTATGGCCATGTATGCAAGGAGCTTCCTGTAATCAAGTGGCTCAGTTCTTTGTAGGTCAAGTGAGAGACAGGGATTAAATGAATCTATTCTAATGACTGCAATAACCAAAGCAAAATTAGGCAACCAAAGTATTTCACAGTTTTAGCACTTAACTGAAGTACCCTGGCATAAGCTCTTATGACTTTCACACCCGCACACACATACACAAGGTATGCCCACACACTACACCTTCAAAATGCTTAATCCATTTGACAAATACAAATAACTTCTTCCATTTTTTTGCAGTGAATTTACTGGATCATCTGACATCCTTGTTTACTGTCCTTTCATTTTTTAATCTTGACAGTCTTATATAGGATAGTTTCAATCTTTATTTCAAAAGTTTACCCTAAATTTTTCACACACACACACACACACACACACACATATATATACATTTAAAATTTTATGCAACTTACTTTCTCCACCCTACTTCTCCTAATTTCCATTTTCTTTTTTCTTCTTTCCTTTCACATGTTCCAAAAGTTTGATAAAATGTGACATATTATTGTTATAAATTATCAAATATCATGCATTATATATTAATTTTATGGTTTATATTGAGATCACCATTAATTATTTTGTATAATATATAGGAATTACATTGTTTCTGCTTTTTTCACATGTGCAAAATCCTTTATATTTTTAAAACACTCATCCAAAAAAAATGCCTTCAAATATTATGAGTTGTCTAAAAAAATTATTATTCTGATCAAAGGAGATAATTCTGTCATTGTTACTGTAGAAATTTTAAAATCAAGAAAGGGGATTGCTGTGTGAGGGGATTGCACACTGATATCAAGAAGCAAATTACATAATGACAATAAAAATAAGTGGATGCCCTGAATATTCTTATTAAGTTAGTAAGTTTCTGTTCTGACTGACTCCAGCGTTTTAACAGTGATACCAGTAGTTTCACAGAGCAAACTCCAGAAAGGCCATTTCAACTGCCAAGTTTTTCTTTTCTATAGTAGGAAATGGAAACCAATTGCCTAGAATTTTCATTTTCTCTCAGAAGTCAATAGAATTTGAATCTACTTCGGAAACATTTTTTTTTTTTTTTTAAGAACATAATCTGAGCACCATTTGATGTGATAACACAGAACTCATACATTAGTGTTCTGCTTTTTACCATCCAGGACACTGAGGTCCACAAAAGATGTGGTTATTTCAACCAGTCATGGATAGAGTAACATGGAGTAAGTCAAAATGCTCAAATAAGTCCAATTAATCAAAGGGAAGGAAGAAAAGAAAAAATGGATGGAATATGAACCTCACAAAGTGCATTTCAAGAATCGCTGTTGCTCTATTAGTTCTATACATAAATAAATATGTGGGGTTTTAAAATACCATTAGAGATTCAGTTATCCTTGGCTGCTGTCTTTTGGTTATTTGGCAGTTTTGCACTTTGACATTTTCAGACAGTATCACCCAACACTTTCCTTCAGATTTGCTCTCCTATTCTACAGTCCTGTATAGCCAGCCACCCTAATGTCAGTACTACTAGGATTTCACCGAACTTCGTTCTTTAGCTCTGAATTTTTCTTTATTCTTCATGAAATCAGTGGAGAAGGATGACACAATAACACTGATGTGTGTTAGAAATTTAAGCATTGATAATTTTCTATGGCCAATTGATTTAAACTTCTAACCTTTGGACTGGGGCTACAGAATTGCTTGTTGCATATAGAAAATCTAAATGACATGGTGTCATTGGATTATATATAAACATCTTTGGGGAACTGCCAAACAGTGCTACCATTCTACCCCACATTTATTCTGCTAGGCACTATTGATCTATCTATTTTGATTGATTTATCTATTTAAAACCATTGTATAAGCACCATAGTGTCAGTTTGGGCAATAAGCTTGGCTTTCAAATGAACATAACCTGCTGACAATGAGATGATTGTGCAAAGTAAATAACTGATTGTATTTAATTCAAACGCATACACAATGGTTCCAATTTTATATTCATTAAATATAAACAAAGGGAATCAGAAAAATGTGAGGACAGCACTTGAACAGTTTAAAAAGAATTGGAACTTTTGGAGAAGTGTTGCTGTAGTCACTTGATGAATATTTATCAACCCCAATATCTACAGCTGTTATTTGTCTTATTTTTTATTATTTATTTTGCTTTTTATGGTGAGCAGGAAACTATAGAACAGAATTTAGGCTTCATGGAAAACATCTGACATTGCAAGTAAAAGCAACATTTCCCAGAGACTTAAAAATGTATTAGCAAAAGGCTTTTGTATCAAATAAGATGTCTTTGCTTTATAAATAGCATATGTAGAAAATAAGCAAATTATTTTATTTTAAAAATATATAATTGTGGCTAGATTTTTTTAAGTGTGCATTTTAATTAGAGGTGGCAGATTGAAACTCCTATTCAAAATTGTCAGTTGTAACAGAACCAAAGCACAGAACCAAGAGTCTATCAGTGCCTGACACAGGCAGATACTTGAAATTTGTAAATAAATAGATGAATGAAATGGTCTTATTCACTTAAACTATCATTATAAAAATTTATTAATTTCCTTGGGAAATAGAGACTTGAAAGTCAGATTTAATTTTGTATAGCTCCAGAATTCCCCCACCCCAATGGATTTTTGAATACATTTCATGATGACTTAATAATGTTTTTTCAGCAGTTTTATAATCTCTTGAAAGATGGTTCAGTTCCATATGCTTAGAAACTATTTTTCAAATAAAATTGTCAAGCTGTTCCAAAGTTTTTGTTTTTTTTAAATGTATAATATATCCATTTGGAGACTGCAGAAGCATTGAATTGTTGCATTGCCTCTGGTCTAGTGCCTTGCAAATGTGCTTGACACATAACAGGCAACCCTGAATACTTTTTTTTCATCATCAAAATCATAAGACCTAGGAAACATTCTATAGAACTGCCATGGGTAATATTTTTTCATAAACATCACATTTAGTGGGTGTTTTAGTATACTCTTCTTTTCTTCCTGGCTATGATGAAGAATAAGCCAATAAAAACTGAACTATTATTTTGAAATTTAATTTTGACAACTGAGAATCCCTAAAGACATTCCAGTCAGGTACAACAATCTTTTCTTTCACCCTGGGAGTCTATTAAACTGGAAAATGCTGCTGCGTACAACTGCTTGCTTTTTGGAGATGGCAGGGGCAATGTAGAGCCCTGATATATGTGCAACTTGTGGTATAGCTAAAAGTCAAAATGTCTCAGAAGAAGGAACAATAGAGGATACTGTTTTTTTCCTCATTAATTGAAGTCTTTATTTTCTCAAAACGCTTGTTTCTTTTTTCTTTTTTCTATGCATTAAGCATTTTGGGGCGAGCTTTTGGGGTATCTATAAGCAAGCCCACATTGCAGAATTCCCCTGGTAATTCTTAGCCTAAGTACACTCTTAAATTTGTAGAAGACCTGTTAATATACCATAAATGCCACATAGAATTTGAAGTGTGGATAATTTGGAGGTTAAACTATAGCTATAGTAATATATACTCACAGAATGTTGTTAATAGATGATATGGGGGTACATTTTTATTTCTCTTAAATGGGAAAGAGATAGTTATTATTTGAGTGTCTATTATTATAATTATTATTTTATTATTATTATTATTTGGCTGCTTTGGGTCTTCGTTGCTGTGTGTGGGCTTTCTGTAGTTGAGGCGACCAGGGGCTACTCTTCCTTGCAGTGTGCAGGCTTCTCATTGTGGTGGCTTCTCTTGTCACGGAGCATGGGCTCTGGGCACGCAGGCTTCAGTAGTTGTGGCACACAGGTTCAGTAGTTGTGGCTCACGGGCTCTAGAGTGCAGGCTCAGTATTTGTGGAGCATGGACTTAGTTGCTCCACAGCACGTGGGATCTTCCCGGACCAAGGATTGAACCCGTGTCCACTGCATTAGCAGGCGGATTCTTATAAGGGGACTTCCCTTATAATTATTATTTTAATTTGCGAAGGAAGAAATTGGAGTTTGGGATGTTAAATTTTTTAAACCGTCAGCAGAAATAAAATTGTGAGTGGGACTATTGAACTACTTTAGGTCTAAAATAAGTATCTATCTTTTTAAATGATAATACAACCTGATCAATTTAATCCTCTTATTTGAACATAATCCCTAATTGCAACATTTTCTGGATAACTTTATGTCTTTAGATTTTTTGGAAACCTTTCCAAATTTCATTTCCAGGGGACTTCTTTTCAGATTCTACTTTAATGTATATTTGAAAAGAAGACTGTTGCTGTTGATTGGGCTTTGGGCCAACAAAGCTTGATGGTACAATGACAAATAATTGAAGGGAAGGGGGTAAAAAAAGGAGGGACTTCTCTTGTAAATCCTGCTATTGTTTAATCTATTTGCAAGGTGTTCACAGGTCTTTCTAATATCCAGCAGAGAACTTGATGGCAGTTTAACTTCTTTCAGTAGGAAATCATTGATTAATTTGCTACACACCTATGTATTAAGAGGGCAATTACCAAGATTGCCAAAGGCAAGTTGACAACTTTGGAGCAGAACACTGGAGAAGTATCAGAGCTGTGATGAAAGACAATGACTCATTTTCTTCTCTTATTTTCAGGCAAAATAAATGAAACTTTTAGTTTTTGCAGTATTCAATGCATCATAGATTTTAGATAGATACAAGCAAGTACAAGTTTTTATAAGTTAATGGTAGAATAATATAGTTGTGCAATCTTTTCTATCAAATTCTAGACTCTATGTCTGTTTTTCTTGTAACACCTAACATTATGACTCGTACATAGTAAATGCTCTAATATATTTCAGGGTCTTTAGGCCAGGAAGAGTTCCTAACACCTTTGAAACCTGGGCAGTACTGAAGCCTGTAGCCACATGTAGCTATTGAGCATTTGAAATGACAGTGGTCTGAATTGAGATGTGCTATGAGTGTAAAATATATACCAGATATTAAAGACTTAGTGCAAAAACCATAAACTATCTCATTAATAATTTTCATATTGATTACATTTTGAAATAATTTTTGTGTATATTAGGTTCAATAAACTATATTATTAAAATTAATTTCACCTGTTTCTTTTCACTTTTTATAACATGACTAATAGAAAATTTTAAATTATATACATGGCTTTTATTTGAGGTTTATGTTATATTTCTATTGAATAGTGCTAGTCAAAAGATAGAAACAAAGTGACTTTTCTAAGGTGGTAAAACTTCTAATGAAGGGAAAGGCAGTAGGACAATCTTGGATATCAGGGAAGCTTTTTTTGTGCTTGTTAGTTAGAGACATAGTAGGCACAGGCAAGGCTTAAGGAGACGTGAAGAAAACAAAAATGGGCAAGCAAAAATGGAGGCAGGTAGTAACTGGTAGCTTGGGAGATTGTGGCAATCCTTACTTACAGAACGAAACACTCATCCCAAAAAAGCTACTTAGGTAAGAGGCAATTTTAGAAATATAAATCTAAGAAATTCTATTAACCTTAAAAGTATTCAATCTTAAATCTAAACAACTGCTACAACAAGGTCACCTAAGTGCCCAAGTTGTAATAAAATTTACAGTATTATATAATTTGAATTTGACATTTTAAACTGTACCTTTACCCTATTTTTATACCATTATGTATTAAATAAGCAAGGTTTTATGTTCCTATTTTCTCTTTAGCTTCAGAAGAGAACAACTTGTTTGGGAGCTTTACCTTTTTAATTCTCTTGAAAATAGGCCAATTAGTTTTTCATTAGTACAGAAGAGACTATGAAATGTTACTGTGTTAAAAAATACTTATAAAATTTCTCATAATTTGTTTTAAAAATGGTATATGTTGCCCTAGCATAAACCTCAAGGTTTTCTTTTTTTCTCCTACTATGTAGTTATAATCCTCACTTACTGAAATTCTTCGTAATATTTAGGAATAGCATTTATGATAGACTACATTAGAACCACTTACTTAGCACATCTAGTGTAGGCACATCTAGATTTACATAAAATATACATTAGGGAATTATTATTTCATTTCACATACATGTTCTTCAGCCACTTAAAAAATTTTTTTTCTTTATAAGGTCATCTGCAAGAATAATTTCAGGAACTCATCTTGCATAAATTGACATATATATGAATATGAATATTAATATGAATGGATGTTGAATTTTCTTAAATGCTTTTTCTGCATTTACTGAAATAATGTTCTTTCCTTTATTTTGTTATGCAGTGTCTTATATTTATTTTTTTGTATATTTTGGTTTTGAAACTGAAGTGAAGTACCTATAATCTATCTTACTTCTGTTGTTCTGTTTTGGAGATAAAAAGTGAACAATAAAACTCCATTTTAGTATCTATTAGGAGTTATTACTGTTACATTTAGTTTATTTCTATTTGTAGACATGACTAGAGAAAACGGTTTTTCACCTTTACAAGCAAATCTTAGAGTTCATTTAAGTGTTAATAGGTATTTTATCAATCCAATAAATTTCTATAGAACTATTTCTCTGAAAATTTGAGACAACTTACATATGGCTATGTGCTTTTAACATTCTAGATCTAAAATTTCAGGAGGTAAATCTCATAACAGTAAAAGATAAGATACTACAAAGGCATTACAAGAAGAAGTAAGAAAAGCATATAGGTGATAAAAAGCAGAATATATTTTGGTAGATGTGGTTTAAAACCTCACCTATGTTTGTTTTGCACCTGTATCTTTTGACTCTGGCATTACAGCTTTTGGATGGGCATCGTGTCATGCTAACAGATGTGTTGATTGTGTAGACCTGCCAATGAAGCAGAATGTACTTAAAACAGGAAAGAATTTGTGCTGATGATTAAGAGGACTTCACTGTAGTATGGAAATGCCTTTACAAACATCAATGAACACATTTTTATATTTGAATAGTTCCATCAAATACTGAAGTTAGAAAACAAAATCATATTATGCCAGAAACTGATTAAAATATCACGTTTTTTGGTTTGTTTTTAGTGTTAGACAAATAATCTAGTAAAAATACTCTAATTTTATGTACTTTTCAGTTGTAATTCAACGTAGGAAACTCTTTCCCAAAAGTTTATATACTGGAGCAGATTGATATTTGCTTGTTTAGCTTCAGTTACACTTCATGAACACTTCATGAGTACTTGGAACACTAAAATGTTTCGAATGGTGGAAAGAAAGTCAAAGACAATGTGCTTTAGAATTGCACTTTAAACTTTTATTTCAAGAGGCTTTGCTTATTTAAAATAGATGAATGTTTTTATATGTTTATATATATACACAGCTGCAAAATGCTGATAGGATAATCTTATGAAGCCTACTTTAGAACAGCAAAGCTTTCTTCAAGTTTCACGAACAAAAGTCTGAAAAAATGTAAAGATTCATTGCATCCCTTTTGATAATAGTAATATTACTATTACTACTACTACTAATGAGATACAGTGAAATTATTTTGAGAATATAGTTTTCTCCCAGAAGATGTATTTGCGGGACACATTAAAATCTATATCACAAAGTCTGATATTTGACACACAAAAGAATGCATCTGTATAGTTCCTTTATGTGGAATCTTTGCTTTTACTTTCAAGAACCAAGTCCGGTTGCAATAAAATGCCATTCCTATCTTAGACTGTGATGCCATCTTATATGACACATACACAAGGAAGATAATCCTATAAAACAGAACCTCATTGGACTTTGTATGCAGCTTGAAAGTAATCACTGTTTTTCAGTGATTTGTTGTGGTTTATTTTTATCAAATTGACAATCTAGACAATGTAAGAACAAATTTAAGAACAGTTAGGGTTGTATTGAAATCCCAGACACTTCTTTTATAGGCAATTATTCTGTCTATTTTAAGGGGTCATTTTTTCATGCTCTCTATATGTTTATTTATATTTAAAATTTTGTATTATTTTTATTATTTAAAGGATTTACCCCATTCACTACAAGTGGTATGCTCACGAAGGACAGACATGTATTGGGGTGGTGAGCATGGCAGGGACTATAAGAATTCTATCACTAAACAAATCTAGGGTTCTCGTAAGGACTATATAGTTTTAATACCAACACTAATTTTACAAGAATCAACAGACATAGCAGAAGTAATGATAAGAACAAAGTGTTCTTGTCTATAAATAAAGCTGTTTTATTACAGATTTCTTTATTCTTTTCGATGAAAGCAATAACAAAGGAGGATAAAATCACCATAGCAACAAACAACATAAAAGTTAGTTATATGGTGAAGAAAACACTAAAAATTAACGGCTGTAGAAATTTTGAAAATGTAGGGCATAAACGAGCAGCCTAACCATAAATAAAGCATCAAAATATTTAGGTTAAAAAAAAAAAACTATGTAAGAGCTGTACCATAGGTCTTTTATTCAACTTTGATTAATGAAATCTGCTGTGACTAACCATGTATTTGCAAATGGAAATTCACCTACCTATCTATTGATTGGGAAGTAGGAAACCTGACCACCAGTTTTCTCAAGTTTCATTCCATTATTGATCAACTCTGTTATTTAATGATATTAAAATAGTTTAAGTGATTTAAGATACTGCCGGAGATACTTCAGGAAAAGATATTTAAAGCATTGTTATATAAAATCTCTTCTATGTCATGAAGAAAAATTCCATTTGGTACATGACAAATTAAATTAAATTCCAAGTAGTTAATCTTTGTCTTAATCTACTTCTGTTAGTTTTTCTGGGACAGTGCTGTTTATGCCTGTTGTTGTGGTATAATATATTTACACTGCCTTTCATTCTCAGGAGTATACTGGTTGAATGATCAATCATATGTTCTCTTTATCTGTTACTTTCTCATAAGAAAATACTACAGGGGAGGACCAAAGGTCTACCATGTCAAGGAGGCTTAACTCTAGGCTAAACTGAGGAGAAATATTTCTAAAACTGATCCAAGTTAGCATTTTACAATCAAACCTGGTCTTTCAGTCAATGTCAACACTGTCTTTCCAGTTGCTCAAGCCAAAAACCTTGAAGTTACTCTGTTTCTTTGTGTATATGTGAACTTGACTGTTTCAAAATTATACACAAAGAATAAGTTCACACTCATGAAATAAATGTCGTAACATTCTTGTTGCATAAGAAATCAAAAGACAGCAATGGTACTTGAATTTAACTTCTCCTTGAATGGGTTTAAAATGACATCCATAAGAGGTATTTGAATACACTTTAAGTTAAATAAGACAAGTGCTTTATTTAACTAATGCATTATTACTTCTAAAAATCTGTCTCTGAAATATAGAATCAAATGGTTGTAGTATGTCCTGTATCAAAACACAAGTCTAATTATTTAGAAGAACATTAGAGCACATTTTCCATACCTAAAACTCAGCAAGGGTCATCTACCCAATTTCCCTAACCTTTGAGAACCATAAAATAAAGCATCTTTCTGATATGTAGGATAGTAGTTTTTATGAATGTCTGAGTTAAACCAGTTTCCTATTATTGAGTAAAGGCCCTATTCTCCCTCACCTTAAACTTACCAAATGGTTTGTCTTCTATTGTACTATTCCTCTGCTGATCATAGTAGGTCCTGGTTTAATTGCACTGTTGACAACTTACAAGACTTACATTTTTTTCCCTATTGAGGATTAATATCATTTGCCATTACTTATCAGGCAAGAGCAAAAGTGGAGGATGTGGGACCATTTAATGTCAAAAGCTAGAATCGTTGGTCTATTAACCAAAAAAAAAGGACAGAGTGTAAAAGAAAGTTGTTACATACATGGTCAATTGTTGTAATAAAACAATTTTAAAGCACATCAGGGTACCATTTAAAATGAAGTAGTTTGTGGCAATATGCTTATTTCTGTTCAAAATGATATTTATATTAAAAAGGAATAAATAATTGATAGACTCAAATATTCACTTTCTTTTTGCTATTGGTCTCATAAATGGCATCTATTCAGAAACTCAGTTAGAACTTATGGTTTACTCTTACTAGGTTTTTATTTTCATCATACCAATTTTCTTTTAGAATTTTTGTTGTGTTCATTTTTATAATATAAATAAATATTTGAACAATATCAATGATAGTACTAGTTACTTATAACATGGAAAGGAATGACATATGTTGAAAACCAGTTCAATAATGCCTTTCTGTTCTGGGTTAGGAAATATCAAGAATACTTTTTAATAGTTTATAAGTTTTAAATCTCAACACATTTGCACTTCACAGGAAATGTATTTTATAAATAGTTGGCTCTGTTCACCTTATTTATCTTTGTGATCATTAACTTGGATTTTAAGACTGACCGAATAGTAGTGCACTTTAGAATCTTCTCTAGAATAGAATTTTTTTATACTTAGTGAACTACACTCACTTTATTTGCCTTCATTTTTCTTCACAGAATGCCTCTGAGATTTCGAGGACAAATACAAGTACATATTATAAAAACAACTTAATATCTCATGGATTTTGTAGCCTCTATCCAATTAACATGCTAATAACCAAATTTCTTGCTTTTCTAATACAAATATTTAAAAGTACAGCATCAAAATCTAAAGTACAGAAACTTTAGAAGGGATTTAAGCTAAATACTATACAGGAATATATGAAGTAATAATGAATGAATACAGTTTGGGAAACAGCTATGGATCAATACGTAGGCAGAATTTCTCATTCTGCTGTTATTTTCAGATGTGGATATGGGAGGGTGGGTTTTCTCATGTGACCCACTGCAAAAGGTTTAACAGGTGTTTGATGCAGAACAACATCTTTCATAGTGAGGAAGAATCACATGTATGAATTCCTGGTTTGTATACAGTAAACACATCACATTATTATTTTTAAAAGTTTTCATAGTTTATTGGGTAACAATTTGTATAGTTTGGTGTTATAAAACTCCTTAGAAAGGGCTTTGTTGCTCAGAAGAATAAAAAACAAAAGTGTGTGTATGTTCTCAGTATAAAAAAGAATTATACAGAGAAAATACAAAGGGATTTGGTGGAGAACTCAATCTTGGGAAGAAAAAGATGGCAATTTAGAAGACTGGTTTTAATATTATATGTCAAAATAATCGAAAGTTTTAGTCATTTCACAACTTAAAAAAAATAAATTATCATCTAAACACACTGTACTTTCTAAATATAAATGAATCATCTTGACCCAAAGAGAAAACTTTAATAACTGAATTATATTGCTATCTTTACAATCCTCTGAAACTTAACTTAGTAATAAGTTGTGTTTTCCAAATTTAACTCAATTTTATGGGGAAAATAGTTTTTAATTAGCATTATTATCTAGTTTTAAAGTACCCTACACCTTGCAGAAAGTTAGAAATAATATTTATGGCACTGTCTTCCAGTTACTGACATATACTAATAAAGAACGTGATTTCTGGGGTTTTTTAATTTAATTTTTATTTTATATTAGAGTATAGTTGATTTACAATGTCGTGTTAGTTTCAGGTGTACAGAAAAGTGATTCAGTTATACATAAACATATATCCATTTTATTATTGTTTTTTTAATAGTTGTTTGTTCTGTTTTATTTTGGTTTACTAAATAGAAGGACTTTATTATTGAGTCAGAATGTTGGAAAAGCACAGTTTAGCCCATATAAAGAGGACAAAGTAGAAAACTGGTCAGGGAGGAATATACCATCATCTAAAAGTGATGTTATAAAAGCTCTAAAATAACTATTTTTCCTCATTTGTCTTATTAATTATAAGTAATTATATTTTGCTGTGTGTTGTTTCATTAGAAATAGTCTGAGATATGCTAGGAATGAATGACGTACTTATGAATGTTCTTGAATGCAAGCTTTGGAGGGAAGTGTGAACATACATTAAAAAGCAATAAAAATGTTAATAAGATTAAAAACAAAGTCAATTGCTTAAAATAAACACTAATACATCTCACCACAGAGAATTCCTGAGTCAAATAAAAATGTGACATTCTTGATGCAAGAACTCCATTTATAGTATGATGTATGATAAATATCCTTATGTTGGTATTTTAAGATTGAGTCATTGACTTGATAAAAATAAAGTAATAATTTTAAAATATCATAAATAGATATAACAAAGAGATCCTGATATATAAAAACACAAAGAAAGTCTCATTGCAGACCCCATGTAAAATCTCTGTAATTTAAAGATGCTCCGATAAGCAGCAACCTCTATGCATATTTTGAAAGATGAAAATGGGTTGAGATCACAATCTGATTTTCTATTTGATTGATATTGTTGACAATGAACATGGACTCCCTCAAGTAAAGTAGCCTCTGCAATACCCTTAATGTATTCTCAAGTCATCTTGCCTATAGGATCTTGATCTCTACAGGGCATTTGTCATTATAAAATCTATCTTTTTTTTTCTTGCTCTATTACATATGTAACGCCCCATTTAAACAGAATTAGGCAGCACAAGTGAAAGAGATTCAGTCCAAGAGGCTATTGGCTTTGTTGTAAAGTGCCATGGATGTACCATAATTATATACAACTCTACATTGCTTCTGATGTTCCATAATTATGCCCAGTGATATATATTATTGATTTTAAAGCAATTTAGAACAGGTCCATGCTCAGATTTGAGTGGTTATGTGCCCTGTAATTGCTTTGGTAATGTGTCTGCGTTATATTTAAATGCTTAAGGATGGCTTTCCAGCTAATGAAAAATCATTGTTTGCACTTTTGCATTTCTAGTACTTCCTGTTATAAATACGTCTTCCATAGCAGGAAATAATTTTCATGAAATTCCTAAAAGGATTATGTGATTGTTACTAGACACACAGGATTTGCAAGGGGAATTTAGCCAAAAAAGACAAACTGAGAAAGTTACATCATTTGCATTACAAAAAGGCTTGAAAGTTCAACATTGGCCGAAGGACATTTACCTGATTCTTTTAGTTACTGTGATGATAGGATTTGTGAATGGCATTACTTCTATTGTGTAAACTTATGAAAATCTGTGTTAAATAATGTATAGCTAAATATAATATACAGTAATATTAATATTTAAATATAAATTGTTTCCAATTATTTCTTTGTATACTATCTATTTCTCTTATTAAAGTTATGAAGCTAACCACTGTATTGTTTTATTTCATCATACAATAATGAAATGTATTTTCAATACTCTTAAAGGAAAAAAGCTATCAGTATATATTAGTACTTATGAGATTAAGTGTTCAGAGAATACACACACTTTATTCTGTTAATGTAATTATTATTTCAATCTTATTTTTATAAAATGATATTTTATGTACAGTTTGGTGTTATTTCTGATGCCTAATGATTTTGAGTAGATACAGTTATGACTCTGCCTTTGAATATCAGAAAATAATTTCTAATTTTATAAATTCTCTGTTTAAAATGTGGGTTTCCACAGACTTCACAATCCTATACGTTGCATAATATTTCACTTGGAATTCTTGCTAATAAATCCCACCTCAATCATCTGAACACTATCCATATATCAAAAAAAAATTATCTAAGCAGAAGTTTTTAAATATCAGAACTTTTTTGCCCAAATAGAATTTCCTGTAACATTTCTGTTATAAGAAATTCATCTGACAAAAGAGGCAATTAGTTTGCTGAATGAGAACAGGAAATGTCACCTATGGCTGCAAATTGATGATTCTATTCATTATCATGTTGGCAACTCTCCTTATTATGAACATTAAAAGGATCACTTTCCTGTCATTTAAACCTGCACCTGCATTTCTTTTTGCTGAAACATCTTAACCTCAATTGTATACTGTAGTTTTACCTGCTAATTTTTGTTTCCTTTTCCTCACTCAATATGAAGTGTCAAATTAAACCTTAAAGTATTTATTAGAAGGATTCTCTAAAAGCTATAAAACTGGAAGTTATATGGCTGAAAGGGAATCAGCCATATAACTGAAGAACTTTTAAAATAGACATTGAATGACACTGCAGATGAACAATTTTAATCTAGATCAGAAAATAGGCAATCTAGAGACTCTCAAGCCATAGAATCATGAAGAGAAATATTCATGTTTCAATTGAAAATAGGAATATAATAATAATTTATTTCAGCAAAATTGTTTTTGGTGTCTCTTTTATAGGAAAATATCTAATGATATTTAATTTCATGGAATTGTGTGGTTCTTGGAAGAGTCAAAATTAAAATTCATGTTCCAAATTTTGCATTTTATTCATCTTCTTTGTCTTCATAACTACTAATTTCCTATGTTGTCTTAGGATGAAAACAAAAGCCAGTCATAGAAAATGATTATAGGTATTTCTTTGCTTTTCGATAGTAGATGACTTTGGCCATCTAGTTCAATTCCTGGAAAAATATTGCTACCTGTTTTGTTATTTTGTGGTTTCTTATCATAATCGCTGGTCATATATTTTCTTCCTCTCCTAAAAATGGGGCAATTGGCAAAATTTAGAGAGTCACTACAATATATTGTATAAGTGTATGTTTAAATGAAATTATTCATTGTATAATAGAAAATGGGTAAGTACATATCTGATGAGTTCTGAATGGGATTATTGAAGAAAGAAAACAAGTTAGAGCTTGCTAGGATGAGGACTAGTTCAAACTGTGATGCAAAGGTTAACACTGTTGCCTTATTTGCAACAAATCTGGAGTACACAATAATCCCTTAAACTATATAAATGCCAAAATTTGGGCAGAAAATAAATAACCTTGTGAATGTGCCCGTTCTTTGTAGTTTTGAGGACAAAGGACCAGTTTTCCATTTTTTACCCTAAAATCATTGAGTTGTACTGTTGAAAGTTACTTTAGATATTTTTGGTCCAATAATCTCATTTAAAAGATGAGAAGACTTAGGTTCAGAGAGATGAAGTGAATTTTCTAAGTTCACATGCTTGGGCAAAGCCAAACTAGAAGTTGAATCACAGTTCTATTGGGTTCAGTATAGTTTCTGGTTAATAGGTCAGCTTTGGATCTAGCTTGGTGGCGTGACAATTTTCCCTTAAATTTTCAAAGCTGGGTAATAGTGCCTTTCCTAAAACATGTTATGTGTGTGTTTTACAAAATTATTACTAGATCAGGTGGCACACCATTGAACAACTGTCTTGTTAATGGAAGATTAGAAAACCATATTCTTGATTCTTTTCTTCAGGCTAAAGACAGTATAGACACAAATATTTTCTCAAACTGAATGGAGGGAAAAGGACTTCTTAGTCTTCATTTCTGGGAAATAAATTGTTTGTAGGGACAAAAACTGAATATGTTTAAATCCACCTGGAGGAATGTAAGGCAGCTTGAGTATACAGTAGCAGAATTAGGGAAGTATCATTGTATTCTCTCTTCCCTACTTTATTCTTGCCCCTGTCTGTCTTCATTCAATTAAGGGAAGTCAGTTACATTCATTTCCAATGGAGGTCTAAACTTGGTTCAATGCCTTGAAGCACTGTGAGAATTATAGATTTCAAGTGAGATTTATAACCTTCAAGGGAGAAAGGAAAATATAGTCTCATGTTTTCAGAGATAGCAAAAATATGCTTTTTTTCTAAATTTATATGACAAAATAAGAGTAAAGCTAAGAATGAATTTCAGAAGCATCCTTACTCTTCTGAATGTTTTCATCCACAGCCCTGCTCACAACAGATGGAGATTGAAACACAGAGTTTTAATTTCATAGGAAAAGACCTAGTGATCATCTTAGATTTAGGTTTTAATTCAAATGGCAAATGGCAACTATTATATGAATTCCACCACCCCCATATATTTCTGGACCAATAACTTTAGAGACTGCATATCCATTCTTTATAATTAATCTAGCCAATTTCTTGAATAATTGACTAAATGGTTTCTTAGTATAACCCTTTTCACTATTTTATGTTATTGATACACTGGAATATATTACATTTATTCCCTCTTCAAGATCCGTAAACACATTTTCAGTGCTCACTATAAGCTAGGAAATGTGCTAAACATTAAGTTCATTGAATTCCCACCATCTAGCACTGTATCTGGTTGAAAATAAATACTCAGAAAAATTTTTTGAATTGGCTAACAAGACTAACAAGAACTGGCTAATGACTAACAAGATACAATTCCTGCCTTCAAGGATCTCACAATCTAGTGGGAGAGATAAACATATCTACACATAAAAATATTAATTGTAATAACCACTTTTTATAGCATGGGGTGTGAACAGAGGGAAGTATAGACGCAGAGGTAGTAGCAATTAACTTAGGCTGGAGAAATTCATACAAAGTACTTTCCAGTCTAATTATTCTATGGTTAACGTCACATTATTTAAGATAAAGATATATTTTGCATGAAAATATGGACATAGAAATAAATAACAATACTTCTCTATATATTTCATATCACCCTCAATTCCTAACAAAGTTGTGCTTATAGTTGTCTCAAAATATTCCAGACTAAGATGCGTAGACAATTACACTATCTTCTCCTACCTAATATTAAAGATAAATTTAAGATAAAATATTAATTTTAAGAATATTTTATCATTTATGCTTTTCTAGCCAAACAACATTATATATTTAAAGTACATGTATATGAATTATGCATCTACAGAAGTTTGGTTCTGTTGTTAAAGAATAGAAAATCTAAGGTTACTAAAGGACAGTTCAAATAAAATGGAAACGTAAGAAAATATAGTAGTCCCTGTAATAGAATCAATTCTCAAACTTTATTCCAGGTGTGAAGAAATGAAAAATTTTACAATACTGGAAATAATTTAACAGTGAATTTATTAATTTAACAGTAGACGTCAATATACCCAACACCTAGATTCTACCACTAACATTTCCCTTTAAAACCTGATTATTTTCCGTTATTTTTTATGGTCAAAAAGTCCTTTCTCATACAGATAGTCACTTCTAATACTAAGGACCAATATTATTATTCTGACTTTACAAATAAAGGAACTGAGGTTCCAAGTCATCTTTTAGTTCAATGTCTAAAAGTGTTCTTTACATTCACAGTGTGGTTCCTGACCTTGGCTGTACATACTGATAGCCTTTGTTCTACCCCCAGTGATTTTGACAGAATTGGTCTGGGAGACTGTCAGCTGTTGGGATTTTTAAATGCACTCTAGGTGCTTCTAATGTGCACTCAAGGTTGAGAAACTCAAAGTAGATGTTCAAAAAATGGTCATTGAATAAATGTGGAGTAAATTTTATTAAATTATTTTTTTATAACAACTTTTTTGAGATACAAATCACATACTGTAAAATCCACCCGTTTAAAGTGTACAGCTCAATGTTTTTTAGTATATTCACAAAGTTTGCTATCATCGTCACAAAGGATTTTAGAGCATTTTTATCACTCCAAAAAGGAAACCCAGTATCAATTAGAGGTCAATCACCAAACCCCTGTATGCCTAAGCAACCACTAATGTACTTTCTGTCTCTATAAGATGTGCTTATTCTGGACATTTTATATAAGTGTAACCAAATAATAATGGTCTTTTGTGTCTAACTTCTTTCACTCAGCATAATGTTTTTAAGGTTCATCCACATTTTGGCATGTATCCAGTACTTCATCTTTTTATGGCTGAATAATATCCCATTTTATGTATATACCACATTTTTTATCCATTCATCAGTTGATGGTCATTTGGATTATTTCTACTTTATGACTATTGTGAATAGTGCTCTGTGAGCATTCATTTGTGTACAAGTTTTTGTATGGGCATATGTTTTCAATTCTCTAGATGTGGAATTGATGGGTCAGGGATAAGGTAACACTATGTTTAACATTTTGAGCAAAACAGTTTCCTAAAGCACCTGCACCATTTTATGTTCCCATCAGCAATGTTTTAGAGTTCCAATTTCTCTACATCTTCAAAAACATGTTATTATTTGTCTTTTTGGTTTTAGCCATCCTACAGTAGGTGTAAAGTGGTATCTCATAGTAATTTTAATTTGCATTTCCCTGATGGCTAATGGCATTCCTCATCTTTTCATGCACTTTTTGTTCATTTGTGTATCATCTTTGAAAAAGTTTCTATTCTTATTTATCCTTTTGTACTAACTTATAAAAGATCTTTATGTATTCTGGACACAAGTCCATCATCAGATATACGATTTGCAAATTTTTCCCTGATTCTGTGGATTGTCCTTTCACTTTATTTGTGGTATAATTTAAAGCACAAAAGTTTTAAATTTTGATTAATTCCAACATTATTTATTTTTCTTTTGATACTTGTGCTGTTAGTGTAATATCTAAGAAGGCTTTGCTTAACCCAAAAAGTCATGAAAATTTCCTCCTATATTTTTTTATAAGAGTTTGAAGTTTTAGCTCTTAAATTTAGGTTTGTGATCTATTTTGAGTTAATATTTTCATATGGTGTGAGAAAGGAGTTCAATGCCATTTTTTTTTTTTTTTTGTATGTGGATGTCCAGTTTTTCAAGCAACATCTGTTGAGAAGACTGTTTTTTCCCCATTGAGTTGTCTTGGTACCCTGTCCAAAAGAAATTGACTGAAAATGTGAAGGTTTACTTATGGACTCTTAATTATGCTCCATTGATCTATATATCTATCTCTTATTTTTACTATTGTACTCTCTTGATATTCTTGCTTTGTAGTAAGTTTTGAAACTGAGAAGTGTGAGTCCTCCAATGCTGTTGTTTTTCTTTTTCAAGATTGTTTTGACTAAGTTCTATGCATTTCTCTATAAATTTTAAGATCATCTTGTCAAGTTCTTCAACATAATGCAGTTGGAATTATGATAGGGATTATGTTGAATCTGTAGATTAATTTGAATTGTTTTGTCATCTTAACAATATTAAGTGTTCTGATCCATAAACATGTGATATCTTTCTATTTATTTAAGATTTCTTTGATTTATTTCAACAGTGTTTTGAATTTTCACTGTACAAATTTTGCACTTTCTTTTTGCTAAATTTATTAAGTATTTTATCTTTTAGACAGTATTGCAAGTGTAATTATTTTCTTAATTTCATTTTTGGATAGGAATGCTACAGTAAAGAAATTCAGTTAGGATTTTCTATATACAAGACCCTGTCATCTTCAAAGAGAAGTAGCCGTGCTTCTTCCTTTCCAATCTGGATGTCACTTATTACTTTTTCTTGCCTAACTGTTCCAGCTAGAATCTCCGGTACAATGTTGAATTGAAGTGGGAGGCCAGATATTCTGGATCTTAGTAAGGAAGCATTTAGTCTTTCACCATTCAGTATGATGCTAGCTGTGGTTATTTTATAGTGGCCCTTTGTCAAGTTAAGGGAGTTTCCTTACAGTTCTTGTTTATATTTTTATCACCAAGGTGTGCTGGCTTCATTGAGATTTTAGTTTAAATTTTTAATTGACTTTAGATTACCAATAAAACTATATGTTCCATTGCTCAAAATTCAGTAGAAGAGAAGCAAAACAAAGCAAAACAAAAAACCTTGTGAGCAAAATGTTTAATCCATACACATCTCAGCACATAGTTACTGCTGGTTAAGTGTAGAACACCGATCTGGGCAGTGGATGGACTCCAAAGAATATTAGTTGCTTAGAAAACACCTGAGATTATTCTTAAAGGAATACAGATTTATTTCTGTGCTTAAAATGAACGAGTCTTCTCTTTATGTGTTTGGAAATACTGCAGTCACTAGGCATGTTTATTCCAAAGGTATTTAAGGCAATTGTCCATGTAATTATGGTCACCGACTTCTTTCTCAAGACTTTTTTTCCATAAAATATCCAAATGATTGACAGATTTATGTTTGAATTACCCAGAAAATTGCCTCAGTACCTTAAAATGGAAATCGTTCATAGTTTAAAAAAAGGTAACTTTATAATAAATTATTCTATTGTCTTAATCTTCTATGACCAGATAGAATATCTCAAATCATCTTTCTTAACTTTAGGTTCTAATTGAAGGACTATTTTACCTAAATAATGCCAGGAAAGGCAGTAACCTTTCTTTCTGGGGGTCCTAAAACATTAACCAATGCAGGGTATTGACTTTGAGATTAGGTTGCTTTTATAGTCTAGGACTTAATGCAGGTGGGTCTGTACTGACCTCAGTGCTAAAGTCTTGCTCAACCATGAAATAGCCCCTGCTGTGTAATTTTTCAGAACAAAAAAGATGAAAAAAAGCCATTAATTTTGTTTGTTTGTTTGTTTGAGGCAATCGTTGCTTTAAGTTTCTTCTTATTACTTCTGAATTTGTTAGAAGCATTAGTGACACAATCTGACAAGTCAAGTAATATCCTTTAGCTCCTTCCTGAAAATAAGCAGCCAGAATTGATTAGGTCACACATTAGTGAGGACTTCAACATACACCAGGAAAGTAGACATGTAGAAAAAGGAATACACAGAGACCCTACTTTTCTACTTAATTGGCACAAATAATTTTTCCTGTAAAGTCTGATTTTCAAATCTGTGACTTCCAAATATATTTGTAATTCTGTAGTGTATACAGAAGTAGAAATATAATGTTGTACACATGAAACTTATATAACATCATGAACCAATATTCCCGCAATTAAAAAATAATTTAAAACATGTAATGAGAAATAGAAACCAGGAAACCAACTGCTCACCTAAACAAGAAGCTTTGGTAAAATGAGAATAAAGATCAGAGATTACCTATTAAGGAAAGGAACAAATGCAATATTCCACAGAATCTTGGAAGAAAATTGGGGCAAAGGAGAAGCTACTTCTAGTTTTAGTGTCAAAGGTGATCCTAAAAACAAGAGGCTATAGACAAGGGTGATTAAAATTAATAATACAAAGAGATAATAAACTTATAAAACCCAGCTTTAAATAAGCAAAGAGGGATAACAGAGCAAAAGATAAAGGTGTTGTTGATTGGCTTGGAGGAGAACGTGATGCTTTTACTAGAGTCTTTCTTGAATTTGAGTTCACATTTTTGGAATGCAGGCTACCAAAGACGTTTCCACTTCTTGAAAATGATACTGACCATGACGTTTATGGGAAAACAAAATGGCTGAGCATTGATGAGTTCAGTTTTTGTTAAGTTGCAGGTATCATGTCACATGCATGTGAGAATCAGAAAATGTAAAGAATCAATTAGTGGACAAAGAGCTAAATCAGAGTTGGACATGTAGATTTGAGACAATTGCATGCTGAAACCAAGAAAGTGTTTGATTTTAAAAAGAAAGATCTAATTGTCCAAGAATGACAGCTTTTGTTACATCTCCCAAATCTATGATAAAATATATGTTTGCATACCATCCATCTTTCACCTATATCTCTGAGGCCTCTTGGTTGCGTATAGTTAAGTCCTTAAACTATCCAAAATAAATGTTATTTCTTGATGTTAAGATCTAGAGCCTTTACCATTTTTTGTTCTACAAAGATTATAACTTCATAGCTCCTTGTACTTTAGTAATGAAAAATGATAGTTTCCCAGCAGCTATTAAATGTGGTTAACCACACAGAATAATCCTAAGAAACTTAGTTTCAGCATAAAAGCATCTAAAATATACTGAACTTTTAAAGTGTCATTTAATCATTCAAAGAGAATAAAAGTAGACATTGTGTATCTGCAGCTTCCCTGCAAAACTGCCACAGCCTAGCATACAGTTCAATATACAGGGGGAAAAAAGTCTGATTTTACAAGAAATCCATGAAGAATAAGCTATACTTTTGGATGATTAATTAAATGGCCTTAGTGGATCTATAATATTCAAATGTTAGATAGATAACCAACAAGGTCCTACTGTATAGCACAGGGAACTATATTCAATGTCTTGTAATAACCTATAATGGAAGAGAATCTGAAAAAGAATATATATATGTGTGTATATATATGTGTATGTATATATATATATATATATATATATATATATATATATATATATATAACTGAATCACTTTGCTGTACACCTGAAACTAGCACAACATTGTAAGTCAACTATACTTCAATTAAAAAAATAAAGACAAAAAAAAAAGATTCAAATGTTAGGCACCTTTAGTTAAAAATTTCTAACTGTTTGAAGCAGGTAAGAATGATACATAGAAATTACTGCTAACTGAAGAAGATATTCTCCCCTGAAAAGGACACACATATGTACAAAAATATGCATGTATTCACACACCTCTGTGATAACCTAAAATCCCTAAAATAAGAACTTTCCAATCTATAATTACATGAAGTCAAATTATTCAGATTGGTTTCCTCTTTTAGTAAAACATTGTAATTTTTCCATTTAACAAAGTAACTGTCTTTAAACCACAGAAAAAGAGGTGGCAAAATAAAACTGGATCTAAACTCCTGATTTTTTATGTACTCCTTTTCACTGTGACACACTGCCATGCTACGAGTTTACTGGAAGAAGCAAAATGAACAAGAGCAGCCGACACATGGTTCATCATTGGGATGTCACCTTGGTTTCCCAAAATTTAGGATGTACCTAGGAGCTGACTTCTCAGATTGGGTCTGGACAAAAATGAGTAGATTTAGAGATACTTTTGACTTGATTCTTATTATTCATTGTAATGGATTTCACTAGAGCTTTAAAATCCTCACTGAAGATGCCACAGGAATTTAATGGATTAGTTAAATCACAGGCTTGTAGATATTTTCAGGCAATGTGCTGAGTTGCTTGAAAAGTAAAGCTTCCTTAATCTTCCAAGTTTAAGTTCCTTCAATTCCTACAACACCGCATACAGTCATTCAATGTGCAATATAGTGGGGAATATTGTTTCAAGAATGAGATCCAGATTCAACATGCAGAACATTTGTCAATTTTGAAAGTTAACCTTTATATCCTTGCTCATAAAACCATATGCGGTCCTGTAATTCAAGTGGTCTGCTACTTTTACATGGTAGTGGAAGAAGAGAAAAAGTATATACATGGAGATATTACAATATCCCTGCCTGGGTTAATAGCTTCTGCCATGTTCTCTAATGTCCTCTAGGGCATACACCACAGACCCTTAGAATAGTTTTCCATAATTTTTTGGGGGGTGGGGAAATGGGGGTGGTCACAACCCTCAGTGTAACTAGCAGTTGTTTTAAACTGTAAACTAAGTGATTTAAGTGATTCTTAATCCAGACTTAGTTTGGGACACTGTGCCCTGTGCTTGCGTTTCTTTGGAGAAGTTCTGGTACAAATAATGCACCTAGCTATTAGAGTACGGAGGTGAAAAACTCAGCATATAGACAGTAGCACATTCTGACTTCATTACAAAAGCTTCTTTGGGGCTAGATTCCAGAACTGAGATGATCTAAAACCCTCACACCCCGGAGGTGGCCTATTTTCTAATAGACAGTAAAACTTACAAGTCAGTTGAATAATGGGGCCATTTAAGTTTGTCATCATGTAGCCAAATAAATGTTTATCCTTCGGGGCTTGCCCATATAAGTTTTGGAAACATTTTCATGTGTTTAAAGCACAAATGTAATAGTCATTTTTTGAGTTGAATTCCTGAATTTCAGTGCAACATTCGCACAAAACCTAGAATGATTTAGTTGAGCCAGTTTTTTGTAAATGTTTTTAGATGGTGTGTCAGGGTTGTATGTAATCCCAATCACTTGAAGACTTTTTATTTATGGATGGTATATATGTATACTTTTCAAAATGTTTTATATTTGGTAGCACTACTGAATATTTGTTTTGTTTTGGCTTTCTCTAACACCTCTCTCCAGCTACCACCACCACTCACTTTTTACCCATAAATGTCTTTCCATTGAGTCTTATTTGTTTCAAAGAAAGACTATAAGCCATGGCTAAATGAATTGTGAGGACAATTCAGATTGATTTATTTTCGCATTATTTTAAATATAAAATTTCACAAGTACAGAACAAAAGACATTTTTTATGGAAATAATTTGAAAGCTATGTTGGGAATAGTAGGAATCCCAAGTAGAATGAAAGCACTTAAATTCTTGCTACAATCCTGAAGACCCCAGTGACTCTCAAAATAATGAAAACTGAAGAACAATGTCTGGAATTTGCAGCTTATTGTTAACATACAGGAGTGTGTGCTTCAATAACACACAGTGAATAACCAGTGAATATTATTTAGTAAACTAGGATGGCTATAGATGTTCAGTTGATGTTTGTTATTTGCATCCACTCTTTCCTGCTTCAGACATTCTATAACCATAGAATCACATCTAGCTGCAGACATATCTCAAGAATTAAAACATGAATTTATTTGGCAGTCATATTCTTGTGATATTATTCTGTATCACTGAAAGCAGTGGCCTAATGATATGTCTACATACTTTAAAATTTTTGAAAGTGGCAAAATATTATGGTAAATTCATGCAATTTGGAAATGTATATTTGAAAATACATCATCTTTAAGCTGATTTTTCACCTTGCTTAAAATTCATCAGATAATTGTGCAGTTTTCACTTATGTCCTATATTCCATGGTTTCCAGGTTCTAAGGCTTATTCAATAATTCACATATATTAAGCTTAATGTTGATTTACCAAGGACAAGGGTGAATATTCCTTAGTGTAGACAGATATTTCCCAAGTTTGAAAAGTCTTCATCTAATGATTTAAATAATGGATTTTACCATGTATTACAAGTCAAACAAAATTCACAATCATAAAGAATGAAAGTTATAATGAAAGGGATCTTTTGTTTCAAATCAAAGTCAGAGACTATTTCAGAATTAAATGAAACATTTTATGAAAAGTGGGCAAGGACATTTTTCACTGTCATTATTAATATTACTTAAAACACATGGATTCATATGAAAGGTTTTCAGATAATAACTCTTCTTTTTTCCAGCAACTTTTCCCTGCAGGTATGCTAAGTTTCTCAATCAAGAATAACTCTCATGTTTCCTCACATATACAAGGTAGAAGAATGAAACAATTTAACAAACCCAAGCCAAAAGATCACATTCCCTGAAATTTATAACTAACAGAAGTGAAACCTGGATTTTTTTGCTTCTTTTAAACTGCTTTATCAACTTCACAATATATAATGAACATCTCTCTGTGTAATAGGTAAAACTCTCTTGCTGACAGAAACTTACAGGTTGGGTCAAAAACACAACATTCAATTAGAAGCTAGTAAAGCTGGATTTTTTTTTTTAAGTATTTGAATTATTTCTTTAATTTTCCATTTCACTTTGTACATGAACACAACATGGACAGTTTAAAGCAACTGAATATTAATAATTATAGTATGCCATTTGAATGAAGAATATAAAGACAAAGTCATCAGGTTTAATTTTCTAAAAGGCAGAATACTTCAAGTAACCCTCTTTTAAGCATTTTTGCTTTCCCTTTATTGTATATATCCATTGCTAATGGTGACACAAACATTTGAAAATTTTAATCCATCTGAATTTCAAAAAATGAATATAAAAACCATATTACCACTGACCGTAAAAACATGTGTATAAAAAAAGACAAGTGTTTAAACTGCTCAGCCATATAATTAGAATGATATGGAGAAAGAAAGGTAGTGAAAAAAATGTTGTTTCATTGAAAAAGTTTTGGTATCAAAAAAGTCACAGTTTCTTGTCAGGAAAGTGCTTATTACTTTACATATACCTTATTTAATGGAATAGGCAGCGTTAAAAATGAATTCCATGCTTCTATCACGGTATCATTTTGAGCTTATTCAGAAAACAATGAGAGATAATAAGGTTGTAGAAATCTGAAAAACGTTTGGAGAGCCTGACAGACATCTTATCCCCTCTCCAATCAGGAGTTTCCCCTACCACTCCGCTGAAGTAGCTATAGCAAGATCAATACTTATTTCTATGTGGCTATATATAGGGATCAGTTCAAAATTCTTATCTTACTTGACTTGCCTGCAGCATTTGGTTCAGTTGGTCACTTACTCCTATTTGAATGACTTTCTTCCATTGGCTTCCTGGACCTTACTCTCTCTTGTCACTCTAACCTCAAAGCCACTCATTCTCAGTGTCCGTTGCTGAATCCACATCTCTTCAGCCACTGTACAGTGGCCAGGGCTTGGTCTTCAAACCACTTCTCTTTCCTATTGAGTCTCACTCTCTTGGCGAGCTTATACTGTCTCGTGGCTTAAATAACATCTATATACTGATGACTTCCAAATGTATATCCTCCGGTCTTTCTTCTCCCCTAGACTCGAGAGTCTCTACCTGGATGTCTTATAGGAATTTCTAACTTAATACACTCAAGACAATTCCTGATTCCCTTCCTCCAAATCTGTTCTTCCTGAGACTTTGCCATCTCAGTTGGTCCTGCAAAACCTTTGGGATCAGTCTTGACTCCTCTGTTTCTGTCATACCACATATCCAATCCTTTAACAACTCCTGTTGGCTCTACTGTTAAGATATATAGAACCCAACCATTTTTGACTACCTCATTGCTACCCTCCTTGTCCAAGCCATCATCATGCCTCTCTTGGATTATCCAAATGGCTTTCTAACAGGTGTCCCTACCTTTCCTATTGTCCTCCAATATATTTATCAATACATGGCATCTAGTGAAATCCTTTAAGAACTCAAGTCAGACCATGTCTCTCCTGTGTTCAAAATTTTCCAATTTCTTACCACTCACTCAGAATAAATTTCAATGTACTCAGTGGTCTGAAAGACCCTATATGACTTGATAGGCCTTGTGTATCTTCTTTAATCTCATATGTTTCTCTCCTCCTTAATCATTATACTCTAACTACACTGGCCTCTTTGCTGTTCATTAGACACATCTAGCGTACCAAACACTCTTTTGTGTCAGGAACATTGTTCTTGCTGTTTTATTTGCTTGGAATTTCTTTTCCCCAGACATCCCTATGGCTTGCTTGTTTTTACCGCCTTTAGGTCTCTACACAAAGTTAGCTCCTCAGTGAGAATTTCCTTGATCACTCTATGTAAAATAGCAACCATACTCTCCAGAAATTTCTATCCCTCTGATTTGTATTAAATTTTGTCCCACAGCACTGATCACCATATAAAAGACTATGTATTTTTTTTGTTGTTGTTTTTGTTTATTGTCTTTCACACCTCCTATAGATTATAATGGCCATGGGGGCAAAGATTTTGATGACCTTATTCACAGCCGTATCCCCCGTATGTGGAGCAGTATATAGTACTTGGTAGGTGTTCATTAAATATTTATTGAATAAATGAGTGAATGAATGTTCATCTCAAGTATCCTTTTCTTTAGTTTCCTGCATAATTCATTGGTGATCTATTCTCATGAGATTTTGTATATCATGTAGGTACTGCAAAAGCCACTGAATTTTCTTAGGTCCTGACATTTCAGCACTAGCCAGTATTTTCATGGCTGTGATTGCCATTTAAAATGTTTTGTGGACTTCCCTGGTGGCACAGTTGTTAAGAATCTTCCTGCCAATGCAGGGGACACGGGTTCGATCCCTGGTCTGGGGAGACCCCAAATGCCGTGCAGCAACTAAGCCCTTGTGCCACAACTACTGAAGCCCGCATGCCTAGAGCCCAAGCTCCACAACAAGAGAAGCCACCACAATGAGAAAACCCGTGCACCACAACAAAGAGTAGCCCCCGCTCTCCACAACTAGAGAAAGCCCGTGTGCAGCAACGAAGACCCAACATAGCAAAAAAAAAAAAAAAAGTTTTGTGTCTAACCCATATATTTACATATTTCAGAATATCCATGGTTTGAACTCAACATTTAGTGGGTATATTGGTTTCCTATTGTTACTGTAACATATACCACAAAACTAGTGGCTTAAAACAACAAAAACTTATTATTTTACAGTTCTGGACATCAAAAGTCCAAAATGATTCTTATGAGGCTGAAATCAAGGTGTCAGCGGGCCTATATTCCTTCCAGAGGCTCTTGGGGTGAATCTGTTTTCTTGGCTATTCCAGCTTTTAAAGTCTGCCCGCATTCCTTGGCTCAGGGCCACATCAATTTGACTTCTGCTTCCCTCTTCACATCTCTTCCTCTGACTCTCCTTCTTCATTTTCTTCTTCATAAGGACCCTTGTGATTACATTGCACCCACCTGGATAATCTAGGATAATCTCTCCACTTCAAGACCCCTAATTTAATCAAATCTGCAAGTTAACATATTTACAAATTCAATGTTTAGGATGTGGACATATTTGAGGGGTCATTATTCTACTTACCACAAAAGGCTGAATTTTTAATGGAAATAATTTAAAATGGTGATAGGAAACACTGTCAACATCTAAGCAAATAATGAAATCATTCCCAAGGTAATATATGGATCTTAATATTTAAAAAATTAGGTATAAAAGTAGAAGTTTTGTGCTCTTTATAATTCTGCCAGTACTGTTGAAATAATAGATGCTGCAAACTAGTCTGCAAGTTTAGGTTTTTGTTTCAGCAAAGAAGAAAATGCAGATACTTATTTGATTTAAAATGTTACCAGATCTTTATTAAATAGCATGACTGGTTTGTTTCCAGTCTGGGATGAAGGTTCAAGTGAATTTTATTTGCTCTAAACAATGGCTAATCTTTTTTTTTTTTTTTTTTTTTTGCCTTACCACACAGCATGTGGGATCTTAGTTCCCCAACCAGGGATCCAACCCGTGCCCCCTGCAGTGGAAGCACGGATTCTTAACCACTGGACCGCCATGGCTAATCTTGAATATAAACATAAGGGTATTTGTTCTTCTCTGCGTTATCATAGACTTGAAAATCTCCTATATTTATCTTTATAGTCAGTGAAAATAGGAATCGAAAGGTGAGGACTTAGATGAAGTGCCCAGGGAAAGTGAAACTTATATATGAGAACTGATTACATAAAGTTCTTGAAAAGTCCGGGAGGCTGAACATCTGATTGAGACAATTGTCACCTCATTCCACAGGTAGGTTTTATATTCATATTTACCCATTGGAGACAGTTAAGAATTCCTATAATCTATGTGGCAGAGGTTGAGAAAGCTGCGACTAGATACCGTGAATGGAATGATTGGGAAAACGATGAGACAGGACTGGGAAGACCTATTCCTCCAGTTTCCCTGCCTGTCTCCTTCTTCTCTCTAGGTTCTTCCCTCATTGACCTTTCCCAGCCTCTACATTTCTCATTATTACAGTCATTCAGTTGGATTAAGACATTAGGTCTCCACAAGCACAAATTCAGCCAGGGAGGAATTAGCATAATAAGAGATGAACACTTTAGGATATATTAATCAGATTGGCTTGTGATTCGCTATGGAAGGTCCTGAGCAAACAAAGCCCTAAAATCTATTTGATATAACAATAAAGAAAGGAAATTTATGTTGGGGACCTGCTGAGGGAGAATAAGTCTAAATGGGGTTTATAATGAAGGGAATCCTGGGGCAGCCATTCAGTTTTTGTCATGATTAGAGAAAAACTGGCATCACTGAGAGTAGGTAGAGAATATTGCTTGGGAGGAAGACATCACCTATTAATTTTTTCCCATTTTTTCATTCATATTTTTATATTTGGCCATGAGAGAGGATGGATGAGATGAGATAGAAAGGTATTCTGGAGACTCTTAAAGGTATTAAGAAAGTAAAATGAACATCTTTGCAAGTCTCTATTTTTGGACAACTTACAAAGATATCCACATTTAACAAATTTATATACAAAAGTGATCTCAAAGATGATGACAAAGACTTTGATTTTATGACATTTACAAGGGAGGAACTTGAACAATGGAAAATCTTTCTTTGCAGTAATAAGTGTCTTCAATATAATCTCATATTTGTATGATTTTTACCATTATTCTATATACTCGGAATAGAATTTTGCATGGTAAAGTTTGGTTGGTGGAAAGCCATAAATATAAGCGATTTTAATCTAGCTACATGACTAAGATTCTAAAACCTGAGGGCAGTCTTAAAAGTAGTGTTTATATATTAAATTATTTCAGCACTTTGCATAAATATATAATCTATCTTAAGGTTCTATAGAAATGGTATTGGGAAGCAAGGACACATAGTTTAAATTTAGCAGTAGAATTGCATTTATTATTTGTGCAAATATTATACAGATACTGAGCTAACAATGGTTAAATTTTTGACAGCCTATTACATCGTATACATTCACATTACAGAAATTATTTTTAAACGTCTGTATATTGGCACTGTAGTAAACTCCTCTGTTGATGATCCTCTTGGTCTAGAAAATATGTCTTAGCAGATGCAACTTTATTTTTTATATCAAGCATATTTTAAAGTATATATTACTAAACATATTATTTTGCTTTTTTTAGTATATCATTTGATAATTTCTTTTAACATTTTATGTGATATTTTTATATCTGTCATGCTTTTTAGTGTAATCATATCCATTTTAGTGTAATCAAGCTAACACATTTATTTTCAGCTCTTATTCTTGACACTCAAGTGTTTTGGCTGTGTCTGTAAAATACTTAATATCTTAATGAAAATGGAGGGGAAACATTAGTCAGTTTTTCAGATGTGTCTAAATCTTTGAGACAACGACATTAAATGGGAACACATCAACATCATACAGTAGAGATGACCAAATCTCAGACAGCTATGTTCTTTGACTCTACATCCTACAACTCTGTCTGGCATATAGTAGCTTCTCAGTTAATGTTAATTGAGTAATTAAAGGAAACGATCCTATTTGTCCTTACCCACCCACCCTTAACATCAGCTTGCTCATCTCTAACAAATAAACTACCAATACCAGTCACTACTCCAGGGAATGAAGTGACCATAATTTCCTTTTTTCTTTTCTTTTCTCTTCTTTTTTTTTTCTTTCACATGTAAAGTCAATACTTTTGACTTCAGGGGCTCTACTCTATTCTGTATTTCTTCACACAGTCTGACCCCTTTTTACAATTCTTCTTCCCAGTTTTTTTCTACTTTTGGCTTCAGTTATCTTGATAACCCCTATGTCTCATCCACATTTTCTTCTTCTGTTTATTCAGCATGTATTTATTAAGCTTCTGTTGTGTGCCAGAAATTGGTCAAGGCACAAATATAAACGAAATGTTTTTTTTTTAATTTTTTATTTATTTACTTATTTATTTATGACTGTGTTGGGTCTTCGTTTCTGTGCGAGGGCCTTCTCTAGTTGCGGCAAGCGGGAGCCACTCTTCATCGCGGTGCGCGGACCTCTCACTATCGCGGCCTCTCTTGTTGCGGAGAACAGGCTCCAGATGCGCAGGCTCAGTAATTGTGGCTCATGGGCCCAGTCGCTCTGCGGCATGTGGGATCCCCCTAGATCAGGGCTCGAACCCGTGTCTCCCGCATCAGCAGGCAGACTCTCAACCACTGCGCCACCAGGGAAGCCCAAACGAAATGTTTTTAACCTTTGTCATGGACAACATTCTAGTGGACGGACACTGAGAATGAATAAATAGATAAATAAATAGATAAATAAATAAATAAATAAATGTATACTAAATTAACCTAGTGGGTTAATATGTGTCTTTCCAAAAGATATGTCCAAATCTTAATTGCCAGTACCTATAAATGTGACCTTATTTGGAAAAAGAGTGTTTGCAGATATAATTGAGTTAAGAATCTTGAGATAAGATCATCATGGATTGCGGGGGGGGGGGAGGTGGTGGGGGCGGATTTTAAATCCAGTGACAGTGTCATTATAAGAAGAGGGGAAGACACAGAGACACAGAAAGAAGGCCATGTGAAGGAGGCAGAGATTGGAGTTATGCAGCCCCAAGCCAAGGAATGCCAAAGGTTACCAGTAACCATCGGAGGCCAGGAGAGAGGAGGCATGCTGCAGATTTCCCCTCAGAGCCTCCAGAGGGGACCAATTCTGCCGACACCTTGATTTTGGATTTATGACCTCCTAAACTGTGAAATAATTTTCTGTGGTTTCAAGCAGTCAAAATTGCGGTAATTTGTTACGGCAGCCTTAGAAAACTAAGACATTCAAGATGCTGAGATGTGCTATTGAATAAAATAGAGAAGGAAGTTAGAGATTGTGAGAAATTGCAAATTTAGATATGTGAGTATATAATATTTGGTCAAAGATCTGAAAGCAGTAAGGGACTGAGCAAAGAACAAGGGGCCAGAACATGGCTGTATCTTAAAAGGGAAACAAGGAAGCCAGTGTGGATGGACGAGTCTGAGCGAGGGCAGACAGAGGGAAATAAGATTAGTAACGTAGCATGAGGCTGCTTCATAAGATGTCTTGTAGGTGGTATTATACACAATGAGATGTAAATTGTTACAAAGTCATGCTCAAAGAAGAGATACGCTATGTTATAATTCAAGTGCTGTATTAGACTATGATTTTCTTCCTTCTTGGAATCTATAGGAAGCTAAAGTAGACCCTCTTATGCCCAAATGTTGATTGTCAATTAAGGTGATTATATTTGCTTTGAACTAACATGAAATAGATGGCAGCATGTATTGAATAGTAATGATATATGCCAGGTGCTATTCTAATTGCTGTGCACAAAGATCTGTTTAATCTTCACACCAATCCCACGAGAGAGGTGTTTTCATTCTCCTTTTTAAGGATGAGGAAACGGAGATTCAGGTAAGTTAACTAACTTGTACAAGATGTTAGAACAAGTTAGCATGCACAAATGGCATTTGATTCAGGTCTGTGTGATTCTAAAGCCTATGTTTGTAAATTCTTTGTTAGTTTTACTAATCTACTCAAACTATTTGTATACAAAAAACATATTACAAATAAAAAGCTAAATTGATTAGATATTCAAGACAAAATAGAATATGTAGGTCTTGAGCTAGAAGAATCTTTATGTTCTTATCTTCTTTGAAACCCCTATCTGACATATTATTTAATCATGTTAGGCTTGGGATGAAGTAGGCAGCTTAAGAAATAATAGCTTAAAACCTTGGCTATTAATTTAGTTTATTTCTGCAATCACTGTACCCACTCAACATTGGTAAGCAATTGCATTTTCCCTTGACTTCAAAAGGATTTCAACATTCCTGTCTTTCTCATCAGTCTCAATATTGTGCCCATGTCTGTATATAATGAGTGTACATTTCTTTTAAAATAAAATTCCAATGAGTCTAGTAAATAAATATTTCCTCAATACCTTTGATGGAAAAGTAATAATATAGTGATCATAAAGTTCTTGATATATAAAAAGGTTGCTTTCTCAGAAATATAGATTATTCATTTTTACTTTTTCCCCCTTTTTAACTAGTGCTTAAAGACCACTTACTGTAAAATCTACTATGAAATAAACTTGAGATTTTAATCTAGCTTAGGTTTAGAAAATCTACTATAAAGAGACATAATTGTGATGTTGTTTTTTTATTTTTATTATAATGTTATAGTATGCAAATTTTTCCTAATATGCTAATACAAAAGTAACCAGTACTAAACTTTCTACCCTTTGTAACTTAACTGCAATTTTAAAATTCCATTTTCATATTTGCTTGTTATTCCTGTTGTTTTGGTCAAGGTAAATTTGCTCTAATTGAGCTAATATGGACTCTTCGTTACTGTCCTCCTAAATTCAATAGGTAATCGCTTAGGATAGGGGCACAGTTATATAGGTCACATCTCTATTTTGCCTACATTATTTTCTGTCATATTTCAGACAGCTAACTTCTTTCTTTCCTCACTAATTATATTTACTATTTTTCCACTCTTACTTATTTGCATTACTCTCCGTTCCTCCATTTACTCTTTGCTTCAGGTTTTCAGCTGATTGATGTAGGTTTTAGACCAATTCAGGTCAAAATATTTTCTAGCATATCACTCAAGATTCCTAGAAGGATCTCTTGAGGAATTAGAAATGTCATTATTATATGAAGGGTTTTAATATAATCATAATGCATATTCTTCAGGTTCTTACAAAAGGAAATTAGATTTACCAATACCTTAGTCTAGCACATTTTTTAACTATAGAAAACATCTTATTTCATTACTAGTTTATTGATATCAATCTAGGAATTGGATATACATATGCTTAGCAAGCAATACTGATGAATTTTTTTTGTTATTGTTGTTTTTAAAATGTATTTATTTTATGTTTGGCTGTGCTGGGTCTTTGTTGCTGTATGCGGGCTTTTCTCTAGTTGCGGTGAGTGGGGGCTACTCTTTGTTGCGGTGCGCAGGCTTCTCACTGCAGTGGCTTCTCTTGTTGCGGAGCACGGGCTCTAGGCGCGAGGGCTTCAGTAGTTGTGGCACGTGGGCTCAGTAGTTGTGGCTCGCAGGCCCTAGAGCGCAGGCTCAGTAGTTGTGGTGCACGGGCTTTGTTGCTCCGCGGCATGTGGGATCTTCCCGGACCAGGGCTTGAACCCATGTCCCCTGCATTGGCAGGCAGATTCTTAACAACTGTGCCACCAGGGAAGTCCACAAAACATTTTAAATGGCAATCACAGCCATGAATGTTTTTAAAATAATTAATTAGTAAGCTTTTTGGTGCTGAAAACTAATTTTAATTAGTAGCATAAATAGTGTATCTACATGGATTGTTTTTAATTCTTTAATATTGAATTTATACTCACAAAGCCAAGTTTTCATAGCAGCAATGAGGGCCTCTATTTGGCCATGTTTATGTTGCCAAAAATATTCAACATAAGCAGCATCTTTGAAAAACTCAGAAGACTTTCATGACAGCAACCTCATGAGACAGTTTTCTTTTGGACAAGAAATCTAGTAAGACTTTGTTTCTACCTAGCATATGAATCTTGGTTGGAGTTGAAAACAGATTTCCTAAATTTTTTTTTTTTTTTTTTTTGTTAGCTTCTGCTTTATAACAAAGTGAATCAGTTATACATATACAATATGTTCCCATTTCTCTTCCCTCTTGCATCTCCCTCCCTCCCACCCTCCCCATTCCATCCCTCTAGGTGGTCACAAAGCACCGAGCTGATCTCCCTGTGCTATGCGGCTGCTTCCCACTACTTATCTATTTTACATTTGGTAGTGTATATATGTCCATGACACTCTCTTACCCTGTCACATCTCACCCCACCCCCTCCCCATATCCTCAAGTCCATTCTCTAGTAGGTCTGTGTCTTTATTCCCGTCTTGCCACTAGGTTCTTCATGGCCTTTTTTTTTTTTTTTTTTTTCCCCTTAGATTCTGTATATATGTGTTAGCATACTGTATTTGTTTTTCTCTTTCTGACTTACTTCACTCTGTATGACAGACTCTAACTCCATCCACCTCATTACAAATACCTCCATTTCATTTCTTTTTATGGCTGAGTAATATTCCATTGTATATATGTGCCACATCTTCTTTATCCATTCATCTGTTGATGGACATTTAGATTGCTTCCATGTCCTGGCTATTGTAAATAGAGCTGCAATGAACATTTTGGTACATGACTCTTTTTGACCTATGGTTTTCTCAGGGTATATGCCCAGTAGTGGGATTGCTGGGTCGTATGGTAATTCTATTTGTAGTTTTTTAAGGAACCTCCATACTGTTCTCCATAGTGGCTGTATCAATTTACATTCCCACCAACAGTGCAAGAGTGTTCCCTTTCCTCCACACCCTCTCCAGCATTTATTGTTTCTAGATTTTTTGATGATGGCCATTCTGACCGGTGTGAGATGATATCTCATTGTAGTTTTGATTTGCATTTCTCTAATGATTAATGATGTTGAGCATTCTTTCATGTGTCTGTAGGCCATCTGTATATCTTCTTTGGAGAAATGTCTATTTAGGTCTTCGGCCCATTTTTGGATTGGGTTGTTCGTTTTTTTGTTATTGAGCTGCATGAGCTGCTTGTAAATCTTGGAGATTAATCCTTTGTCAGTTGCTTCATTTGCAAATATTTTCTCCCATTCTAATGGTTGTCTTTTGGTCTTGTTTATGGTTTCCTTTGCTGTGCAAAAGCTTTTAAGTTTCATTAGGTCCCATTTGTTTATTTGTGTTCTTATTTCCATTTCTCTGGGAGCTGGGTCAAAAAGAATCTTGCTGTGATGTATGTCATAGAGTGTTCTGCCTATGTTTTCCTCTAAGAGTTTGATAGTGTCTGCCCTTACACTTAGGTCTTTAATCCATTTTGAGTTTATTTTGGTGCATGGTGTCAGGGAGTGTTCTATTTTCATACTTTTACATGTACCTGTCCAATTTTCCCAGCACCACTTATTGAAGAGGCTGTCTTTTCTCCACTGTATATGCTTGCCTCCTTTATCAAAAATAAGGTGCCCATATGTGTGTGGGTTTATCTCTGGGCTTTCTATCCCGTTCCATTGATCTATATTTCTGTTTTTGTGCCAGTACCAAACTGTCTTGATTACTGAAGCTTTGTAATATAGTCTGAAGTCAGGGAGCCTGATTCCCCCAGCTCCATTTTTCGTTCTCAAGATTGCTTTGGCTATTCGGGGTCTTTTGTGTTTCCATACAAATTGTGAAATTTTTTGTTCTAGTTCTGTGAAAAATGCCAGTGGTAGTTTGATAGGGATTGCATTGAATCTGTAGATTGCTTTGGGTAGTAGAGTCATTTTCACAATGTTGATTCTTCCAATCCAGGAACATGGTATATCTCTCCATCTATTTGTATCATCTTTAATTTCTTTCATCAGTGTCTTATAATTTTCTGCATACAGGTCTTTTGTCTCCTTAGGTAGGTTTATTCCTAGATATTTTATTCTTTTTGTTGCAATGGTAAATGGGAGTGTTTTCTTAATTTCACTTTCAGATTTTTCGTCATTAGTGTATAGAAATGCAAGAGATTTCTGTGCATTAATTTTGTATCCTGCTACTTTACCAAATTCATTGATTAGCTCTAGGAGTTTTCTGGTAGCATCTTTAGGATTCTCTATGTATAGTATCATGTCATCTGCAAATAGTGACAGCTTTACTTCTTCTTTTCCGATTTGGATTCCTTTTATTTCTTTGTCTTCTCTGATTGCTGTGGCTAACACTTCCAAAACTATGTTGAATAATAGTGGTGAGAGTGGGCAACCTTGTCTTGTTCCTGATCTTAGTGGAAATGGTTTCAGTTTTTCACCATTGAGGACAATGTTGGCTGTGGGTTTGTCATATATGGCCTTTATTATGTTGAGGAAAGTTCCCTCTATGCCTACTTTCTGCAGGGCTTTTATCGTAAATGGGTGTTGAATTTTGTCGAAAGCTTTCTCTGCATCTATTGAGATGATCATATGGTTTTTCTCCTTCAGTTTGTTAATATGATGTATCACATTGATTGATTTGCGTATATTGAAGAATCCTTGCATTCCTGGGATAAACCCCACTTGATCATGGTGTATGATCCTTTTAATGTGTTGTTGGATTCTGTTTGCTAGTATTTTGTTGAGGATTTTTGCATCTATGTTCATCAGTGATATTGGCCTGTAGTTTTCTTTCTTTGTGACATCTTTGTCTGGTTTTGGTATCAGGGTGATGGTGGCCTCGTAGAATGAGTTGGGGAGTGTTCCTCCCTCTGCAATATTTTGGAAGAGTTTGAGAAGGATAGGTGTTAGCTCTTCTCTAAATGTTTGATAGAATTCACCTGTGAAGCCATCTGGTCCTGGGCTTTTGTTTGTTGGAAGGTTTTTAATCACAGTTTCAATTTCAGTGCTTGTGATTGGTCTGTTCATATTTTCTATTTCTTCCTGGTTCAGTCTCGGCAGTTTGTGCATTTCTAAGAATCTGTCCATTTCTTCCAGGTTGTCCATTTTATTGGCATAGAGTTGCTTGTAGTAATCTCTCATGATCTTTTGTATTTCTGCAGTGTCAGTGGTTACTTCTCCTTTTTCATTTCTAATTCTATTGATCTGAGTCTTCTCCCTTTTTCTCTTGATGAGTCTGGCTAATGGTTTATCAATTTTGTTTATCTTCTCAAAGAACCAGCTTTTAGTTTCATTGATTTTTGCTATTGTTTCCTTCATTTCTTTTTCATTTATTTCTGACCTGATCTTTATAATTTCTTTCCTTCTGCTGGCTTTGGGGTTTTTTTGTTCTTCTTTCTCTAATTGCTTTAGGTGCAAGGTTAGGTTGTTTATTCGAGATGTTTCCTGTTTCTTGAGGTAGGCTTGTATTGCTATAAACTTCCCTCTTAGCACTGCTTTTGCTGCGTCCCATAGGTTTTGGGTCGTCGTATCTCCATTGTCATTTGTTTCTAGGTATTTTTTGATTTCCCCTTTGATTTCTTCAGTGATCACTTCGTTATTAAGTAATGTATTGTGTAGCCTCCATGTGTTTGTATTTTTTACAGATCTTTTCCTGTAATTGATATCTAGTCTCATAGCGTTGTGGTCGGAAAAGATACTTGATACGATTTCAATTTTCTTAAATTTACCAAGGCTTGATTTGTGACCCAAGATATGATCTATCCTGGAGAATGTTCCATGAGCACTTGAGAAAAATGTGTATTCTGTTGTTTTTGGATGGAATGTCCTATAAATATCAATTAAGTCCATCTTGTTTAATGTATCATTTAAAGCTTGTGTTTCCTTATTTATTTTCATTTTGGATGATCTGTCCATTGGTGAGAGTGGGGTGTTAAAGTCCCCTACTATGATTGTGTTGCTGTCGATTTCCCCTTTTATGGCTGTTAGTATTTGCCTTATGTATTGAGGTGCTCCTATGTTGGGTGCATAAATATTTACAATTGTTATACCTTCCTCATGTATCGATCCCTTTATCATTATATAGTGTCCTTCTTTGTCTCTTGTAATAGTCTATTTTAAAGTCTATTTTGTCTGATATGAGAATTGCTACTCCAGCTTTCTTTTGATTTCCATTTGCATGGAATATCTTTTTTTTTTTTTTTTTTTTTTTTTTTTTTTTTTTTTTTTAACATCTTTATTGAAGTATAATTGCCTTACAATGGTGTGTTAGCTTCTGCTTTATAACAAAGTGAATCAGTTATACATATACAATATGTTCCCATTTCTCTTCCCTCTTGCATCTCCCTCCCTCCCACCCTCCCCATCCCATCCCTCTAGATGGTCACAAAGCACCGAGCTGATCTCCCTGTGCTATGCGGCTGCTTCCCACTAGTTATCTATTTTACATTTGGTAGTGTATATATGTCCATGACACTCTCTTACCCTGTCACATCTCACCCCACCCCCTCCCCATATCCTCAAGTCCATTCTCTAGTAGGTCTGTGTCTTTATTCCCGTCTTGCCACTAGGTTCTTCATGGCCTTTTTTTTTTTTTTTTTTTTCCCCTTAGATTCCGTATATATGTGTTAGCATACTGTATTTGTTTTTCTCTTTCTGACTTACTTCACTCTGTATGACAGACTCTAACTCCATCCACCTCATTACAAATACCTCCATTTCATTTCTTTTTATGGCTGAGTAATATTCCATTGTATATATGTGCCACATCTTCTTTATCCATTCATCTGTCGATGGACATTTAGATTGCTTCCATGTCCTGGCTATTGTAAATAGAGCTGCAATGAACATTTTGGTACATGACTCTTTTTGACCTATGGTTTTCTCAGGGTATATGCCCAGTAGTGGGATTGCTGGGTCGTATGGTAGTTCTATTTGTAGTTTTTTAAGGAACCTCCATACTGTTCTCCATAGTGGCTGTATCAATTTACATTCCCACCAACAGTGCAAGAGTGTTCCCTTTCCTCCACACCCTCTCCAGCATTTATTGTTTCTAGATTTTTTGATGATGGCCATTCTGACCGGTGTGAGATGATATCTCATTGTAGTTTTGATTTGCATTTCTCTAATGATTAATGATGTTGAGCATTCTTTCATGTGTCTGTAGGCCATCTGTATATCTTCTTTGGAGAAATGTCTATTTAGGTCTTCGGCCCATTTTTGGATTGGGTTGTTCGTTTTTTTGTTATTGAGCTGCATGAGCTGCTTGTAAATCTTGGAGATTAATCCTTTGTCAGTTGCTTCATTTGCAAATATTTTCTCCCATTCTGAGGGTTGTCTTTTGGTCTTGTTTATGGTTTCCTTTGCTGTGCAAAAGCTTTTAAGTTTCATTAGGTCCCATTTGTTTATTTGTGTTCTTATTTCCATTTCTCTGGGAGCTGGGTCAAAAAGAATCTTGCTGTGATGTATGTCATAGAGTGTTCTGCCTATGTTTTCCTCTAAGAGTTTGATAGTGTCTGCCCTTACACTTAGGTCTTTAATCCATTTTGAGTTTATTTTTGTGCATGGTGTCAGGGAGTGTTCTATTTTCATACTTTTACATGTACCTGTCCAATTTTCCCAGCACCACTTATTGAAGAGGCTGTCTTTTCTCCACTGTATATGCTTGCCTCCTTTATCAAAAATAAGGTGCCCATATGTGTGTGGGTTTATCTCTGGGCTTTCTATCCTGTTCCATTGATCTATATTTCTGTTTTTGTGCCAGTACCAAACTGTCTTGATTACTGAAGCTTTGTAATATAGTCTGAAGTCAGGGAGCCTGATTCCCCCAGCTCCATTTTTCGTTCTCAAGATTGCTTTGGCTATTCGGGGTCTTTTGTGTTTCCATACAAATTGTGAAATTTTTTGTTCTAGTTCTGTGAAAAATGCCAGTGGTAGTTTGATAGGGATTGCATTGAATCTGTAGATTGCTTTGGGTAGTAGAGTCATTTTCACAATGTTGATTCTTCCAATCCAGGAACATGGTATATCTCTCCATCTATTTGTATCATCTTTAATTTCTTTCATCAGTGTCTTATAATTTTCTGCATACAGGTCTTCTGTCTCCTTAGGTAGGTTTATTCCTAGATATTTTATTCTTTTTGTTGCAATGGTAAATGGGAGTGTTTTCTTAATTTCACTTTCAGATTTTTCGTCATTAGTGTATAGAAATGCAAGAGATTTCTGTGCATTAATTTTGTATCCTGCTACTTTACCAAATTCATTGATTAGCTCTAGGAGTTTTCTGGTAGCATCTTTAGGATTCTCTATGTATAGTATCATGTCATCTGCAAATAGTGACAGCTTTACTTCTTCTTTTCCGATTTGGATTCCTTTTATTTCTTTGTCTTCTCTGATTGCTGTGGCTAACACTTCCAAAACTATGTTGAATAATAGTGGTGAGAGTGGGCAACCTTGTCTTGTTCCTGATCTTAGTGGAAATGGTTTCAGTTTTTCACCATTGAGGACAATGTTGGCTGTGGGTTTGTCATATATGGCCTTTATTATGTTGAGGAAAGTTCCCTCTATGCCTACTTTCTGCAGGGCTTTTATCATAAATGGGTGTTGAATTTTGTCGAAAGCTTTCTCTGCATCTATTGAGATGATCATATGGTTTTTCTCCTTCAGTTTGTTAATATGATGTATCACATTGATTGATTTGCGTATATTGAAGAATCCTTGCATTCCTGGGATAAACCCCACTTGATCATGGTGTATGATCCTTTTAATGTGCTGTTGGATTCTGTTTGCTAGTATTTTGTTGAGGATTTTTGCATCTATGTTCATCAGTGATATTGGCCTGTAGTTTTCTTTCTTTGTGACATCTTTGTCTGGTTTTGGTATCAGGGTGATGGTGGCCTCGTAGAATGAGTTTGGGAGTGTTCCTCCCTCTGCAATATTTTGGAAGAGTTTGAGAAGGATAGGTGTTAGCTCTTCTCTAAATGTTTGATAGAATTCACCTGTGAAGCCATCTGGTCCTGGGCTTTTGTTTGTTGGAAGGTTTTTAATCACAGTTTCAATTTCAGTGCTTGTGATTGGTCTGTTCATATTTTCTATTTCTTCCTGGTTCAGTCTCGGCAGTTTGTGCCTTTCTAAGAATCTGTCCATTTCTTCCAGGTTGTCCATTTTATTGGCATAGAGTTGCTTGTAGTAATCTCTCATGATCTTTTGTATTTCTGCAGTGTCAGTGGTTACTTCTCCTTTTTCATTTCTAATTCTATTGATCTGAGTCTTCTCCCTTTTTCTCTTGATGAGTCTGGCTAATGGTTTATCAATTTTGTTTATCTTCTCAAAGAACCAGCTTTTAGTTTCATTGATTTTTGCTATTGTTTCCTTCATTTCTTTTTCATTTATTTCTGACCTGATCTTTATAATTTCTTTCCTTCTGCTGGCTTTGGGGTTTTTTTGTTCTTCTTTCTCTAATTGCTTTAGGTGCAAGGTTAGGTTGTTTATTCGAGATGTTTCCTGTTTCTTGAGGTAGGCTTGTATTGCTATAAACTTCCCTCTTAGCACTGCTTTTGCTGCGTCCCATAGGTTTTGGGTCGTCGTATCTCCATTGTCATTTGTTTCTAGGTATTTTTTGATTTCCCCTTTGATTTCTTCAGTGATCACTTCGTTATTAAGTAATGTATTGTGTAGCCTCCATGTGTTTGTATTTTTTACAGATCTTTTCCTGTAATTGATATCTAGTCTCATAGCGTTGTGGTCGGAAAAGATACTTGATACGATTTCAATTTTCTTAAATTTACCAAGGCTTGATTTGTGACCCAAGATATGATCTATCCTGGAGAATGTTCCATGAGCACTTGAGAAAAATGTGTATTCTGTTGTTTTTGGATGGAATGTCCTATAAATATCAATTAAGTCCATCTTGTTTAATGTATCATTTAAAGCTTGTGTTTCCTTATTTATTTTCATTTTGGATGATCTGTCCATTGGTGAGAGTGGGGTGTTAAAGTCCCCTACTATGATTGTGTTGCTGTCGATTTCCCCTTTTATGGCTGTTAGTATTTGCCTTATGTATTGAGGTGCTCCTATGTTGGGTGCATAAATATTTACAATTGTTATACCTTCCTCATGTATCGATCCCTTTATCATTATATAGTGTCCTTCTTTGTCTCTTGTAATAGTCTATTTTAAAGTCTATTTTGTCTGATATGAGAATTGCTACTCCAGCTTTCTTTTGATTTCCATTTGCATGGAATATCTTTTTTTTTTTTTTTTTTTTTTTTTTTTTTTTTTTTTTAACATCTTTATTGAAGTATAATTGCCTTACAATGGTGTGTTAGCTTCTGCTTTATAACAAAGTGAATCAGTTATACATATACAATATGTTCCCATTTCTCTTCCCTCTTGCATCTCCCTCCCTCCCACCCTCCCCATCCCATCCCTCTAGATGGTCACAAAGCACCGAGCTGATCTCCCTGTGCTATGCGGCTGCTTCCCACTAGTTATCTATTTTACATTTGGTAGTGTATATATGTCCATGACACTCTCTTACCCTGTCACATCTCACCCCACCCCCTCCCCATATCCTCAAGTCCATTCTCTAGTAGGTCTGTGTCTTTATTCCCGTCTTGCCACTAGGTTCTTCATGGCCTTTTTTTTTTTTTTTTTTTCCCCTTAGATTCCGTATATATGTGTTAGCATACTGTATTTGTTTTTCTCTTTCTGACTTACTTCACTCTGTATGACAGACTCTAACTCCATCCACCTCATTACAAATACCTCCATTTCATTTCTTTTTATGGCTGAGTAATATTCCATTGTATATATGTGCCACATCTTCTTTATCCATTCATCTGTCGATGGACATTTAGATTGCTTCCATGTCCTGGCTATTGTAAATAGAGCTGCAATGAACATTTTGGTACATGACTCTTTTTGACCTATGGTTTTCTCAGGGTATATGCCCAGTAGTGGGATTGCTGGGTCGTATGGTAGTTCTATTTGTAGTTTTTTAAGGAACCTCCATACTGTTCTCCATAGTGGCTGTATCAATTTACATTCCCACCAACAGTGCAAGAGTGTTCCCTTTCCTCCACACCCTCTCCAGCATTTATTGTTTCTAGATTTTTTGATGATGGCCATTCTGACCGGTGTGAGATGATATCTCATTGTAGTTTTGATTTGCATTTCTCTAATGATTAATGATGTTGAGCATTCTTTCATGTGTCTGTAGGCCATCTGTATATCTTCTTTGGAGAAATGTCTATTTAGGTCTTCGGCCCATTTTTGGATTGGGTTGTTCGTTTTTTTGTTATTGAGCTGCATGAGCTGCTTGTAAATCTTGGAGATTAATCCTTTGTCAGTTGCTTCATTTGCAAATATTTTCTCCCATTCTGAGGGTTGTCTTTTGGTCTTGTTTATGGTTTCCTTTGCTGTGCAAAAGCTTTTAAGTTTCATTAGGTCCCATTTGTTTATTTGTGTTCTTATTTCCATTTCTCTGGGAGCTGGGTCAAAAAGAATCTTGCTGTGATGTATGTCATAGAGTGTTCTGCCTATGTTTTCCTCTAAGAGTTTGATAGTGTCTGCCCTTACACTTAGGTCTTTAATCCATTTTGAGTTTATTTTTGTGCATGGTGTCAGGGAGTGTTCTATTTTCATACTTTTACATGTACCTGTCCAATTTTCCCAGCACCACTTATTGAAGAGGCTGTCTTTTCTCCACTGTATATGCTTGCCTCCTTTATCAAAAATAAGGTGCCCATATGTGTGTGGGTTTATCTCTGGGCTTTCTATCCTGTTCCATTGATCTATATTTCTGTTTTTGTGCCAGTACCAAACTGTCTTGATTACTGAAGCTTTGTAATATAGTCTGAAGTCAGGGAGCCTGATTCCCCCAGCTCCATTTTTCGTTCTCAAGATTGCTTTGGCTATTCGGGGTCTTTTGTGTTTCCATACAAATTGTGAAATTTTTTGTTCTAGTTCTGTGAAAAATGCCAGTGGTAGTTTGATAGGGATTGCATTGAATCTGTAGATTGCTTTGGGTAGTAGAGTCATTTTCACAATGTTGATTCTTCCAATCCAGGAACATGGTATATCTCTCCATCTATTTGTATCATCTTTAATTTCTTTCATCAGTGTCTTATAATTTTCTGCATACAGGTCTTCTGTCTCCTTAGGTAGGTTTATTCCTAGATATTTTATTCTTTTTGTTGCAATGGTAAATGGGAGTGTTTTCTTAATTTCACTTTCAGATTTTTCGTCATTAGTGTATAGAAATGCAAGAGATTTCTGTGCATTAATTTTGTATCCTGCTACTTTACCAAATTCATTGATTAGCTCTAGGAGTTTTCTGGTAGCATCTTTAGGATTCTCTATGTATAGTATCATGTCATCTGCAAATAGTGACAGCTTTACTTCTTCTTTTCCGATTTGGATTCCTTTTATTTCTTTGTCTTCTCTGATTGCTGTGGCTAACACTTCCAAAACTATGTTGAATAATAGTGGTGAGAGTGGGCAACCTTGTCTTGTTCCTGATCTTAGTGGAAATGGTTTCAGTTTTTCACCATTGAGGACAATGTTGGCTGTGGGTTTGTCATATATGGCCTTTATTATGTTGAGGAAAGTTCCCTCTATGCCTACTTTCTGCAGGGCTTTTATCATAAATGGGTGTTGAATTTTGTCGAAAGCTTTCTCTGCATCTATTGAGATGATCATATGGTTTTTCTCCTTCAGTTTGTTAATATGATGTATCACATTGATTGATTTGCGTATATTGAAGAATCCTTGCATTCCTGGGATAAACCCCACTTGATCATGGTGTATGATCCTTTTAATGTGCTGTTGGATTCTGTTTGCTAGTATTTTGTTGAGGATTTTTGCATCTATGTTCATCAGTGATATTGGCCTGTAGTTTTCTTTCTTTGTGACATCTTTGTCTGGTTTTGGTATCAGGGTGATGGTGGCCTCGTAGAATGAGTTTGGGAGTGTTCCTCCCTCTGCAATATTTTGGAAGAGTTTGAGAAGGATAGGTGTTAGCTCTTCTCTAAATGTTTGATAGAATTCACCTGTGAAGCCATCTGGTCCTGGGCTTTTGTTTGTTGGAAGGTTTTTAATCACAGTTTCAATTTCAGTGCTTGTGATTGGTCTGTTCATATTTTCTATTTCTTCCTGGTTCAGTCTCGGCAGTTTGTGCCTTTCTAAGAATCTGTCCATTTCTTCCAGGTTGTCCATTTTATTGGCATAGAGTTGCTTGTAGTAATCTCTCATGATCTTTTGTATTTCTGCAGTGTCAGTGGTTACTTCTCCTTTTTCATTTCTAATTCTATTGATCTGAGTCTTCTCCCTTTTTCTCTTGATGAGTCTGGCTAATGGTTTATCAATTTTGTTTATCTTCTCAAAGAACCAGCTTTTAGTTTCATTGATTTTTGCTATTGTTTCCTTCATTTCTTTTTCATTTATTTCTGACCTGATCTTTATAATTTCTTTCCTTCTGCTGGCTTTGGGGTTTTTTTGTTCTTCTTTCTCTAATTGCTTTAGGTGCAAGGTTAGGTTGTTTATTCGAGATGTTTCCTGTTTCTTGAGGTAGGCTTGTATTGCTATAAACTTCCCTCTTAGCACTGCTTTTGCTGCGTCCCATAGGTTTTGGGTCGTCGTATCTCCATTGTCATTTCTTTCTAGGTATTTTTTGATTTCCCCTTTGATTTCTTCAGTGATCACTTCGTTATTAAGTAATGTATTGTGTAGCCTCCATGTGTTTGTATTTTTTACAGGTCTTTTCCTGTAATTGATATCTAGTCTCATAGCGTTGTGGTCGGAAAAGATACTTGATACTATTTCAATTTTCTTAAATTTACCAAGGCTTGATTTGTGACCCAAGATATGATCTATCCTGGAGAATGTTCCATGAGCACTTGAGAAAAATGTGTATTCTGTTGTTTTTGGATGGAATGTCCTATAAATATCAATTAAGTCTATCTTGTTTAATGTATCATTTAAAGCTTGTGTTTCCTTATTTATTTTCATTTTGGATGATCTGTCCATTGGTGAGAGTGGGGTGTTAAAGTCCCCTACTATGATTGTGTTGCTGTCGATGTCCCCTTTTATAGCTGTTAGTATTTGCCTTATGTATTGAGGTGCTCCTATGTTGGGTGCATAAATATTTACAATTGTTATACCTTCCTCTTGTATCGATCCCTTGATCATTATATAGTGTCCTTCTTTGTCTCTTGTAATAGTCTTTATTTTAAAGTCTATTTTGTCTGATATGAGAATTGCTACTCCAGCTTTCTTTTGATTTCCATTTGCATGGAATATCTTTTTCCATCCCCTCACTTTCAGTCTATATGTGTCTCTAGGTCTGAAGTGGGTCTCTTGTAGACAGCATATATATGGGTCTTGTTTTTGTATCCATTCAGCCAGCCTGTGTCTTTTGGTGGGAGCATTTAATCCATTTACATTCAAGGTAATTATCGATATGTATGTTCCTATTCCCATTTTCTTAAATGTTTTGGGTTTGTTATTGTAGGTGTTTTCCTTCTCTTGTGTTTCTTGCCTAGAGAAGTTCCTTTAGCATTTGTTGTAAAGCTGGTTTGGTGGTGCTGAACTCTCTCAGCTTTTGCTTGTCTGTAAAGGTTTTAATTTCTCCATCGAATCTGAATGAGATCCTTGCTGGGTAGTGTAATCTTGGTTGCAGGTTTTTCTCCTTCATGACTTTAAGTATATCCTGCCACTCCCTTCTGGCTTGCAGAGTTTCTGCTGAAAGATCAGATGTTAACCTTATGGGGATTCCCTTGTGTGTTATTTGTTTTTTTTCCCTTGCTGCCTTTAATATGTTTTCCTTATATTTAATTTTTGACAGTTTGATTAATATGTGTCTTGGTGTGTTTCTCCTTGGGTTTATCCTGTATGGGACTCTCTGTGCTTCCAGGACTTGATTAACTATTTCCTTTCCCATATTAGGGAAGTTTTCAACTATAATCTCTTCAAATATCTTCTCAGTCCCTTTCTTTTTCTCTTCTTCTTCTGGGACCCCTATAATTCGAATGTTGGCGCGTTTAATGTTGTCCCAGAGGTCTCTGAGACTGTCCTCAGTTCTTTTCATTCTTTTTTCTTTATCCTGCTCTGCAGTAGTTATTTCCACCATTTTATCTTCCAGGTCACTTATCCTTTCTTCTGCCTCAGTTATTCTGCTATTGATCCCATCTAGAGTATTTTTAATTTCATTTATTGTGGTTTTCATCATTGCTTGGTTCCTCTTTAGTTCTTCTACGTCCTTGTTAAATGTTTCTTGCATTTTGTCTATTCTATTTCCAAGATTTTGGATCATCCTTACTATCATTATTCTGAATTCTTTTTCAGGTAGACTACTTATTTCCTCTTCATTTGTTAAGTCTGGTGTGTTCTGACCCTGCTCCTTCATCTGCTGTGTGTTTTTCTGTCGTCTCATTTTGCTTATCTTACTGTGTTTGGGGTCTCCTTTTCACAGGCTGCAGGTTCGTAGTTCCTGTTGTTTTTGGTATCTGTCCCCAGTGGCTAAGGTTGGTTCAGTGGGTTGTGTAGGCTTCCTGGTGGAGGGAACTAGTGCCTGAGCTCTGGTGGATGAGGTTGGATCTTGTCTTTCTGGTGGGCACGTCCACGTCTGGTGGTGTATTTTGGGGTGTCTGTGGCCTTATTATGATTTTAGGCAGCCTCTCTGCTAATGGATGGGGCTGTGTTCCTGTCTTGCTAGTTGTTTGGCATAGGGTGTCCAGCACTGTAGCTTGCTGGTCGTTGAGTGAAGCTGGGTCTTGATGTTGAGATGGAGATCTCTGAGAGATTTTTGCCGTTTGGTATTACGTGAAGCTGGGAGGTCTCTTGTGGACCAGTGTCCTGAAGTTGGCTCTCCCACCTCAGAGGCACGGCCCTGATGCCTGGCTGGAGCACCAAGAGCCTTTCGTCCACACGGCTCAGAGTAAAAGGGAGAAAAAATAGAAAGAAAGAAAGAAAGAAAGAAAGAAAGAAAGAAAGAGGCTATAATATAGTGAAGTAAAATAAAGCTATTGTAAAGCAAAGCTATACAGACAAAATCGCACCCAGAAGCATATACATATACACTCACAAATAAAGGAAAAGGGGAAAAATTAATATATCCTGCTCCCAAAGTCCACCTCCTGAATTTGGGATGATTCGTTGTCTATTCAGGTATTCACCAGATGCAGGCACATCAAGTTGTTTGTGGAGTTTTAATCCGCTGCTTCTAAGGCTGCTGGGAGAGATTTCCCCTTATCTTCCCTGTTCGCACAGTTCCTGGGGTTCAGCTTTGGATTTGGACCCGCCTCTGCGTGTAGGTCGCCTGAGGGCGTCTATTCCCCGCACAGACAGGACGGGGTTAAAGGAGCAGCTGCTTCGGGGGCTCTGGCTCACTCAGGCCGCGGGGAGGGAGGTGTACAGAGGAGGCGGGGTGAGCCTGCGGCGGCCGCGGCCGGCGTGACGTTGCACCAGCCTGAGGTGGGCAGTGCGTTCTCCCGGGGAACTTGTCCCCTGATCACGGGACCCTGGCAGTGGCGGGCTGCACAGGCTCCCGGGAGGGGCGATGTGGAGAGTGACCTGTGCTCACACACAGGCTTTTTGGAGGCGGCAGCAGCCGCCCCAGCGTCTCACGCCCGTCTCTGGGGTCCGTGCTGATCGCCGCGGCTCGCGCCTTTCTCTAGAGTTCGTTTAGGCGGCACTCTGAATCCCCTCTCCTTGCGCGCCACGAAACAAAGAGGCAAGAAAAAGTCTCTTGCCTCTTCGGCAGCTGCAGACTTTTTCCCGGACTCCCTACCAGCCAGCTGTGGTGCGCTAACCCCTTCAGGCTGTGTTCACGCCGCCAGCCCCAGTCCTCTCCCTGCGATCCAACCGAAACCGAAACCGGAGCCTCAGCTCCCAGCCCCGCCCGCCGAGCAGCCAAGCCTCTCGGGCTGGTGAGTGCTGCTCGGCGCCGAGCCTCTGTGCGGGAGTCTCTCCGTTTTTTTCCTCTGTGCCCCTGTTGCTGTGGGGTCTGCGGTGATCGCCGCGGCTCGCGCCCTTCTCTGGAGTTCGTTTAGGCGGCGCTCTGAATCCCCTCTCCTTGCGCGCCGCGAAACAAAGAGGCAAGAAAAAGTCTCTTGCCTCTTCGGCAGCTGCAGACTTTTTCCCGGTCTCCCTCCCAGCCAGCTGTTGTGCGCTAATCCCTTCAGGCTGTGTTCACGCTGCCAGCCTCAGTCCTCTCCCTGCGATCCGACCGAAGCCGAGCCTCAGCTCCCAGCCCCGCCCGCCCCGGCGGGGGAGCAGACAAGCCTCTCGGGCTGGAGAGTGCTGCTCGGCGCCGAGCCTCTGTGCGGGAATCTCTCCGTTTTTCCCTCTGCGCCCCTGTTGCTGTGGGATCCGCGCTGGTAGCTGCAGCTCGCGCCCGTCTCTGAAGTTCGTTTAGGCAGCGCTCTGAATCCCCTCTCCTCGCGCACCAGGAAACAAAGAGGGAAGAAAAAGTCTCTTGCCTCTTCGGCAGCTGCAGACTTTTTCCCGGACTCCCTCTCGGCTAGCTGTGGTGCACTAACCCCTTCAGGCTGTGTTCACGCCGCCAACCCCAGTCCTCTCCCTGCGATCCGACCGAAGCCCGAGCCTCAGCTCCCAGCCCCGCCCGCCCCGGCGGGTGAGCAGACAAGCCTCTCCGGCTGGAGAGTGCTGCTCGGCGCCGAGCCTCCGTGCGGGAACCTCTCCGCTTTGCCCTCCGCACCCCTGTGGCTGCGCTCTCCTCCGTGGCTCCGAAGCTTCCCCCCTCCGCCACCCGCAGTCTCCGCCCGCGAAGGGGCTTCCTAGTGCGTGGAAATCTTTCCTCCTTCACGGCTCCCTCCCACTAGTGCAGGTGCCGTCCCTATTCTTTTGTCTCTGTTATTTCTTTTTTCTTTTGCCCTACCCAAGTACGGGGGGAGTTTCTTGCCTTTTTGGAGGTCGGACGTTTTCTGCCAGCGTTCAGTGGGTGTTCTGTAGGAGCAGTTCCACGTGTAGATGTATTTCTACTGTATCTGTGGGAAGGAAGGTGATCTCCGCGTCTTACTCTTCCGCCATCTTCCCCAGATTTCCTAAATTTTTAACATGCCTCACTAAATTCTCAAGTTTAGGAGGAAGTCCCTTTTTGTGCCTTATGATATAAATCCTGAGGGAAATCATGATTTCCATAATGAAATAGGACTATTCTCTCTCTCTGTCCCACACTTGAACCTAATGTCCTGATATTAGGACAAAAAGTATATAATTCTTAATTTTTGACTTGTAATTTGATTTTGGGAGAAGAAAGCTAATTCATAATTGCTGTGGCCACCAGCTCTCAGACAACCCTTTTTCCATAGATTTTGTGTTCACAGGTGAAACGATAGAAGAAAAAGCTATCAGTCCACAATTCCATTCTCTATTTAAATAATTGGTGTCATCATTTTCATGTCTGAATGATGGCAAGTTAGAGTAGACACAGATGATGCAATTATAATTCATTTATAGTTAAGGGCAGACATGTTTAACATTTAGGAATTACCAATCCAGATTTTAATATGTAACGGAAAGAGAGATTTTTCATTTGACATAATCATTAGGAAGACTTACTGCAGGCAAGATTACAGACTGGAGGTAGTGATAAAGTCATTATTTTATGTGTGTGTTCTGCACAAAGGTTAATTTATCTTTACCAGAGATTGCAAGGGGGTGTGGATATTAGTACTACTGATATACAACAGATCTTCTTCATGATGGCGTCTAGTTTATATACAGTAGAGTCCCTTTCGTGGAGACAAGAATGATGCCAATAACCTAAACAATTTTCATTGTGTCATGTTTTTCATTGCAGGGAATAGTTAAGTCTTTAGGAGTTTAGCTTCATCTGTACTGTATTTATTTCTATGAATAGTAAGAATACTATAATTTTTGCTTAATTGCAATCACATTTAGTATTTTGAGCATAAATTTGGCCAAACTTGCTGTATTTTTCTTTCCAATTGCAAAATAATACTTTTATATTTCAAATTAAACATTGCTATAACATATAATAAATTATCATATATTCCCCCATTCAAGAGATTTACACATGGAAATGTTTCCAAGTGAAAGACACATGTTTTAAAATGTACAATAAATGCATGAATTACTTCTACTCTCATGTCTTAGAAAAAATATAAAAATTAATGTTTATGTAAAAAATCACCCTACATTAAACTGCTAAATAGTTAATCTCACTCTTTCGAGATCTTTCAATTCCTATTGGAAAACGTATTTTAAAGCAAAGGTTTACCACCACCCCCACGCTTTCTCTAACAATTTATAAAATCTTTGAAAATGTATAATTGTTATCTCTGAATTGTAAGTTTAGAATAGTTTTTAATGCTTTCATAGCCAGCTTTAAAGAATTTGAAACCGTTTAAGAGATTAGTCCAGATGCTACTTACATAGTGTATTCTTAAGAATTTATGGTAACTGCAATGACAATAATTACTTTGAAAATGAGGACTAAATGAGAACTAAATGAAATTTACAGAAGTGTGTGTGTATGCATGTGCATGTGTGTGCATGTGCATACTTGTGTCTTTATTTAGGTCTAGTTCTTGGAAAATAATTGACAGCCATTTGTTTGAAATATCCGTGTCTACTTTGAGGAGTAATTTCCAGCCATTCTCAGAGAGTTGAAAGCAAGAAATAATCTAGTAAATAAGCAAACATAAATTATTCTTTAAAGGTGTTAAACATAATTTACTGATATTTTCTGATAAGTGTTGATATTTAAAAGATGAAAGTTCAAATGATCTGGTGTTAAATAATCTGATGACAGCATAACTCTTCTACTGAATATTTGAGGCTCATTATTATGGCACATACCTTAATTGGCTTTCAGTAGGAATATTGAAATATGAAAATACATACAGAGTTATAGTTCTGTGTATTACTTTTTTGGTCTTTTGTGTGCTAATAAGAATATGTATTTTTAATGTGTAGTAAACTTAAATTATGTAAAATTGAGAAAAATGTCTTCTTCAAATAAAATTGATAAGCTTGGACTAAATATAAATTACCTGAGAAAAAAATACTTTATTTTTTTCCAGTAATGTCTGTCACAGGTACAATTTCTCCCAAGTGCCTTGGGGCAGGCCACCTACTAGAGATATGATCACTGGGTCTTGTTATCTAGATCTGGATGTTTGTCAGGATCAGAGCTCTTCAAAGAAACATTAAGAAAAAGCTTTTGCAATGTGAACATTTCAACTTGTACGGATAATCTGTGTGAAAAGCATTGTTCTTCTACGGATGACCTCTTTGCACAGAGTGATAGCTTTAGCCTTTTTCACATCATTATGTTTGCTGGGGGAAAATCCTGCTGTGCTACATCATAATAACATGTAATCTTCTTGCTCAGTTTAGCTGAGATTTAAGGAGACTCTGTTCATAGAAGCTGTTCTTTAAAGCCTGATCTATAATTTTGCAGAATCACCATAGCAGAAAAGCAAGAGGTTTCATATGAGAGATACAACCATTAAAACTCTTAAATGAAGATTAGTTTCAAGTTTTACAATCTGGTACCAAACCATCTGGCAAATCTCATGTCAGATTTTGTTAAACCTCTGAGCTTTCTAAGTGTTAATTCATCCCCCTTCTATAACATTCTCCCTTCCCTAAACACATAAGCATACACTTGACTTGTTGATGATTAAGATAAAAGATCTAATTAAGTGCTCCAAGCTTGTTGATTTTTCCACCTGGTGATTTGTTACCCTTGAAGACAATTTCAAAATAGCTGTTTGCTTTTGGCAGAACCCTTGGAATCCTTATGGATAAATTAATATATTCCTCACAAATTACTCCCCTCTTTTTGTCACATTTTGCTTAGGGCTAACTACAAGTAGAAAGAGGATCAGCGTATTCTTGTGATGCCAAACCGGTTCTGAGGGACTCAGACCAGTCTGGAAAATAGTGGATATGCCTATGGAATAATCCAACATTGTTTTCCTTAAGCCATCATCATTTTAGCTTTGATGATAGTGGTTATCCTAGAAAAAATAATCTTAAAATAAATTTTAGTTTATATTAACCTGTATTAAATCTTTTCTCACCATTCCATCCACCACTATCAAATGTGTGCTTTACTTTTAGAAACCCATCTATCTTAACACCAGTTTGCAAGTAAAAAGCAAAACAAACAAAGCAAAAAAAGATCCAAACAATAAAGACATAAGGTCATAGGACATAAGGTGTTCAAAATCCACAATGTACTATCTATACTAGAATGCTGATGAACATCGGTTTTCATACCATTTTAATTCTGACAAATGTGTCCCATTGGTCCTGTGGAAAGGAAATATAGTAAATTGTGTATTTCTGGCCTAGCCTCATCTTCCAAAAATATGGTATAAATTTAGCCTGTGAGTTTATATGGGAACACTTTACTCTGTATAACTTATTAGGAAATTTTAAATTTGTCATATTTCTTCAAGCATGTAATGTATACAGTACTTTTAGGAGACAATATTTGAAGAAGACTTGAAAATTTTAAATGAATACCAAATAACAAACTCCATCTTTACATTTTCTCAATCCAACCCCTCTCCTTCTTGCCTCGATCCAAAAAATTTCACTGAATTTTAAGCAAATTTACACACATTGTATAACATGTTAATAAGTCAATTCATTAAAAAATTTTCAATAGTCAATCTGGCTTTGTCTACCTTTAGGTATTCATAAATATGATTAATACTCGTTCTCAGATTTTGAAGATTTCAGGAAATCTCCAGTTCTGTAAACCAACGTGTTTTTTGGAATGCCAAGTAAATTCACAGATAATTTATTTTTATGTGACTAAAAGGAATTTATCTATAATCAAAACAGGTTTCTCCCAATTAGAAGTTATGCAATAATTGGAAAAATAAGGAATAATTAATGTCTACCTCTTCCCTGTCCCCCCAACCCTCAACCATCCCATTCCTGTGCTATTTATTGTAGCAATTGGTAATTTTAACTTTTCAAATCTACAAAAACCTTTTTTAAGTAATTGGAATTACTAATTTCAAAAATGTTGAAATGAAAAGAGAGAGGGAGAGGGAGGGAGAAAGAGAGAGAGAGAGAGAGAGAGAGAGAACCACATGGGGGATGGCTGTACATGGTTTCCACTTCATGTGATTAGGGAAGATATATCCATAATAGTTCAAGTGAAGAGGATACTTATAAGGTGCCAGGCACTTTAGTAACTCAGTATAATACAGTGATCCTAAGAGGCTCATATTATACTCATTTCCCAGATGATAAAACTGAGAGACATCTTTAATTTGACAGAATTCGTAAACCTAGTAAGATGTAGAGCCAGATGCAGATTTCAAAGGCCCTGCCTTTTCCACTATTGCACTATATTGCTGAGTAGATGTTAATTTCTTTTAAACACTTATCTTTTCCCCCTTAGATATTGCCTACCACTTTGCTAATTGTAAGACAGAAAAACATGCAGAAGGACCTTAGGAAAATTAAGGAGTGTAGGAATTAACTAAGGGATTTTATTCCTATTTCAGGAACTTTCTGGAGTGTATTCACTGCCATTGAAAATTGTTCCCTGTAATTTGTTATAAAAATTAAAAGTTGATATATTGCCAACACTTTTTTTTTAACATCTTTATTGGAGTATGATTGCTTTACAATGGTGTGTTAGTTTCTGCTTTATAACAAAGTGAAGCAGCTATACATATACATATATCCCCATATCTCCTACCTCTTGTGTCTCCATCCCTCCCACCCTCCCTATCCCACCGCTCTAGATGGTCACAAAACACCGAGCTGATCTCGCTGTGCTATGTGGCTGCTTCCCACTAGCTATCTATTTTACGTTTGGAAGTGTATATATGTCCATGCCACTCTCTCACTTTGTCCCAGCTTACCCTTCCCCCTCTCCGTGTCCTCAACTCCATTCTCTAGTAGGTCTGCATCTTTATTCCCATCTTGCCCCTAGGTTCTTCATGACCATTTTGTTTGTTTTAGATTCCATATGTATGTGTTAGCATACGGTATTTGTTTTTCACTTTCTGACTTACTTCACTCTGTATGACAGACTCTAACTCCATCCACCTCACTACAAATAACTCCATTTCGTTTCTTTTTATGGCTGAGTATTATTCCATTGTATATATATGCCACATCTTCTTTATCCATTCATCTGTCGATGGACACTTAGGTTGCTTCCATGTTCTGACTATTATAAATAGAGCTGCAATGAACTTTGAAGTACATGACTCTTTGTGAATTATGGCTTTCTCAGGGTATATGCCCACTAGTGGGATTGCTGGTCGTATGGTAGTTCTATTTTTAGTTTTTTAAGGAACCACCATACTGTTCTTCATAGTGGCTGTATCAATTTACATTCCCACCAACAGTGCAAGAGGGTTCCCCTTTCTCCACACCCTCTCCAGCATTTATCGTTTGTAGATTTTTTGATGATGGCCATTCTGACCATTGTGAGATGATATCTCATTGTAGGTTTGATTTGCATTTCTCTAATGACTAGTGATGTTGAGCATTCTTTCATGTGTGTGTTGGCAATCTGTATATCTTCTTTGGAGCTATGTCTATTTAGGTCTTCTGCCCATTTTTCGACTGGGTTGTTTGTTTTTTTGTTATTGAGCTGCATGAGCTGCTTGTAAATCTTGGAGATTAATCCTTTGCCAGTTGCTTCATTTGCAAATATTTTCTCCCATTCTGAGGGTTGACTTTTTGTCTTGATATGGTATCCTTTGCTGTGCAAAAGCTTTTAAGTTTCATTAGGTCCCATTTGTTTATTTTTGTTTTTATTTCCATTTCTCTAGAAGGTGGGTCAAAAAGGATCTTGCTGTGATTTATGTCATAGAGTGTTCTGCCTATGTTTTCCTCTAAGAGTTTGATAGTGTCTGGCCTTACATTTAGGTCTTTAATCCATTTTGAGTTTATTTTTGTGTATGGTGTTAGGGAGTGTTCTAATTTCATTCTTTTACATGTACCTGTCCAGTTTTCCCAGCACCACTTATTGAAGAGGCTGTCTTTTCTCCACTGTATATCCTTGCCTCCTTTGTCATAGATTAGTTGACCATAGGTGTGTGGGTTTATCTCTGGGCTTTCTATCCTGTTGCATTGATCTATATTTCTATTTTTGAGCCAGTACCATACTGTCTTGATTACTGTAGCTATGTAGTATAGTCTGAAGTCAGGGAGCCTGATTCCTCCAGCTCCATTTTTCTTTCTCAAGATTGCTTTCGCTATTCGGGGTCTTTTGTGTTTCCATACAAATTGTGATATTTTTGTTCTAGTTCTGTGAAAAATGCCAGTGGTAGTTTGATAGGGATTGCATTGAATCTGTAGATTGCTTTGGGTAGTATAGTCATTTTCACAATGTTGATTCTTCCAATCCAGGAACATGGTATATCTCTCCATTTATTTGTATCGTCTTTAATTGCTTTCATCATTGTCATAATTTTCTGCATGCAGGTCTTTTGTCTCCCTAGGTAGGTTTATTCTTGGGTATTTTATTCTTTTTGTTGCAAGGGTAAATGGGAGTGTTTTCTTAATTTCACTTGCAGATTTTTCATCATTAGTGTATAGGAATGCAAGAGATTACTGTGCATTAATTTTGTATCCTGCTACTTTACCAAATTCATTGATTAACTCTAGTAGTTTTCTCAGAGCATCTTTAGGAGTCTCTATGTGTAGTATCGTGTCATCTGCAAACAGTGACAGCTTTACTTCTTCTTTTCCAATTTGGATTCCTTTTGTTTCTTTTTCTTCTCTGATTGCTGTGGCTAAAACTTCCAAAACTATGTTGAATAATAGTGATGAGAGTGGGAAACCTTGTCTTGTTCCTGATCTTACTGGAAATGGTTTCAGTTTTTCACCATTGAGAACAATGTTGGCTGTAGGTTTGTCATATATGGCTTTTATTATGTTGATGTAAGTTCCCTCTATGGCTACTTTCTGGAGGGTTTTTATCATAAATGGGTGTTGAATTTTGTCAAAAGCTTTCTCTGCCTCTATTGAAATGATCATATGTTTTTTCTCCTTCAATTTGTTAATATTGTGTATCACATTGATTGATTTGCATATATTGAAGAATCCTTGCATCCCTGGGATAAATCCCACTTGATCATGGTGTATGATCCTTTTAATATGCTGTTGGATTCTGTTTGCTAGTATTTTGTTGAGGATTTTGACATCTATGTTCATCAGTGTTATTGGCCTGTAGTTTTCTTTCTTTGTGACATCTTTGGCTGGTTTTGGTATCAGGATGATGGTGACCTCGTAGAATGAGTTTGGGAGTGTTCCTCCCTCTGCTATATTTTGGAAGAGTTTGAGAAGGATAGGTGTTAGCTCTTCTCTAAATGTATGATAGAATTCGCCTGTGAAGCCATCTGGTCCTGGGCTTTTGTTTGTTGGAAGATTTTTAATCACAGTTTCAATTTCAGTGCTTGTGATTGGTCTGTTCATATTTTCTATTTCTTCCTGGTTCAGTCTCAGAAGGTTGTGCGTTTCTAAGAATTTGTCCAATTATTCCAGGTTGTGCATTTTATTGACATATAGTTGCTTGTAGTAATCTCTCATGATCTGTTGTATTTCTGCAGTGTCAGTTGTTACTTCTCCTTTTTCATTTCTAACTCTATTGATTTGAGTCTTCTCCCTTTTTTTCTTGATGAGTGTGGCTAATAGTTTATCAGTTTTGTTTATCTTCTCAAAGAACCAGCTTTTAGTTTTATTGATCTTTGCTATTGTTTCCTTCATTTCTTTTTCATTTATTTCTGATCTGATCTTTATGATTTCTTTCCTCCTGGTAACTTTGGGGATTTTTTGTCCTTCTTTCTCTAGTCGTTTTAGGTGTAAGGTTAGGTTGTTTATTTGAGGTGTTTCTTGTTTCTTAAGGTAGGATTGTATTGCTATAAACTTCCCTCTTAGAACTGCTTTTGCTGCATCCCATAGGATTTGGGTTGTCGTGTTTTCATTGTCATTTGTTTCTAGGTATTTTTTGATTTCCTCTTGATTTCTTCAGTGATCTCTTGGTTATTAAGTAGTGTACTCTTTAGCCTCCATGTGTTTGTATTTTTTACAGATTTTTTCCTGTAATTGATGTCTAGTCTCATAACGTTGTGGTCAGAAAAGATACTTGATACGATTTCAATTTTCTTAAATTTACCAAGGCTTGATTTGTGACCCAAGATATGATCTATTCTGGAGAATGTTCCATGAGCACTTGAGAATAAAGTGTATTCTGTTGTTTTTGGATAGAATGTCCTATAAATATCAATTAAGTCCATCTTGTTTAATGTATCATTTAAAGCTTGTGTTTCCTTATTTATTTTCATTTTGGATGATCTATCCATTGGTGAAAGTGGGGTGTTAACGTCCCCTACTATGATTGTGTTGCTGTCGATTTCCCCTTTTATGGCTGTTAGTATTTGCCTTATGTATTGAGGTGCTCCTATGTTGGGTGCATAAATATTTACAATTGTTATATCTTCTTCTTGGATTGATCCCTATATCATTATGTAGTGTCCTTCTTTGTCTCTTGTACTAGTCTTTGTTTTAAAGTCTATTTTCTCTGATATGAGAATTGCTACTCCAGCTTTCTTTTGATTTCCATTTGCATGGAATATCTTTTTCCATCCCTTCACTTTCAGTCTGTATGTGTCCCTAGGCCTGAATTGGGTCTCTTGTAGACAGCATATATATGGGTCTTGTTTTTGTACCCATTCAGCCAATCTATGTCTTTTGCTTAGAGTATTTAATCTATTTACATTTAAGGTAATTATCGATATGTATGTTCCTATTACCATTTTTTAATTGTTTTGGGTTTGTTCTTCTAGGTCTTTTCCTTCTCTTGTGTTTCCTGCCTAGAGAAGTTCCTTTAGCATTTGTTGTAAATCTGGTGTGGTTGTGCTGAATTCTCTTAGCTTTTGCTTGTCTCTAAAGGTTTTAATTTCTCCGTCAAATCTGAATGAGATCCTTGCTGGATAGAGTAATCTTGGTTGTAGGTTTTTCCCTTTCAACACTTTAAACATGTCCTGCCACTCCCTTCTGGCTTGCAGAGTTTCTGGTGAAAGATTAGCTGTTAATATTATGGGGGTTCCCTTGTATGTTATTTGTTGTTTTTCCCTTGCTGCTTATATTTTTTCTTTGTTTTTAATTTTTGATAGTTTGATTAATATGTGTCTTCGAGTGTTTCTCCTTGGATTTATCCTGTATGGCACACTCTGTGCTTCCAGGACTTGATTAACTATTTCCTATTTCCTTTCCCATATTAGGGAAGTTTTCAACTATAATCTCTTCAAATATTTTCTCAGTCCCTTTCTTTTTCTCTTCTTCCTCTGAGACCCCTATAATTCGAATGTTGGTGCATTTAATGTTGTCCCAGAGGTCTCTGAAACTGTCCTCAATTCTTTTCATTCTGTTTTCTTTATTCTGCTCTGCAGTAGTTATTTCCAAGCTTTTATCTTCCAGGTCACTTATCCGTTCTTCTGACTCAGTTATTCTGCTATTGATCCTTTCTAGAGAATTTTAAATTTCATTTATTGTGTTTTGCATCATTGTTTGCTCTTTAGTTCTTCTATGTCCTTGTTAAACGTTTCTTGTATTTTCTCCATTCTATTTTCAAGATTTTGGATCATCTTTACTATCATTATTCTGAATTCTTTTTCAGGTAGACTGCCTATTTCCTTTTCATTTGTTTGGTCTGGTGTGTTTTTACCTTGCTCCTTCATCTGCTGTGTGTTTGTCTTCTCATTTTGCTTAACTTACTGTGTTTGGGGTCTCCTTTTCAGAGGTTGCAAGTTCTTAGTTCCTGTTGTTTTTGGTGTCTGTCCTCAGTGGCTAAGGTTGGTTCAGTGGGTTGTGTAGGCTTCCGGGTGGAGGGGACTAGTGCCTGTGTTCTGGTGGATGAGGCTGAATCTTGTCTTTCTGGTGGGCAGGTCAACGTCTGGTGTTGTGTTTTGGGGTGTCTGTGACCTTATTATAGTTTTAGGCAGCCTCTCTGCTAATCGGTGGTGTTGTGTTCCTGTCTTGCTAGTTGTTTGGCATAGGGTGTCCAGCACTCTAGCTTGCTGGTCGTTGGGTGGAGCTGGGTCTTGGCGTTGAGATGGAGATCTCTGGGAGATTTTCACCATTTGATATTACGTGGAGCTGGGAGGTCTCTGGTGGACCAATGTCCTGAACTTGGCCCTCCCACCTCAGAGGCAGAGCCCTGATGCCTGGCCGGAGCACCAAGGGCCTGTTATCCACACGGCTCAGAATAAAAGGGAGAAAAAAAAAGAAAGAAAAAGATAAAATAAAATAAAATGAAATAAAATAAAGTTATTGAAATAAAAAATAATTATTAAAAGAAATTTAAAATTAATTTAAAAAAAGAAAGAAAGAAAGAAGAGAGCAACCAAACCAAAAAACAAATCCAACAATGATAACAAGTGCTAAAAACTATACAGAAAAAAACAAAAGGACAGACAGAACCCTAAGACAAATGGTAAAAGCAAAGCTATACAGACAAAATCACAGACAGAAGCATACACATACACACTCTCAAAAAGAGAAAATGGAAAAAAGTATATATATCATTGCTCCCAAACTCCACCTCCTCAATTTGGGATGATTTGTTGTCTATTCAGGTATTCCACAGATGCAGCATACATCAAATTGATTGTGGAGATTTAATCTGCTGCTCCTGAGGCTGCTGGGAGAGATTTCCCTTTCTCTTCTTTGTTCGCACAGCTCCTGGTGTTCAGCTTTGGATTTGGCCCCGCCTCTGCATGTAGGTCACCTGAGGGTGTCTGTTTTATGCTCAGACAGGATGGGGTTAGAGGAGCAGCTGTTTTAGGGGCTGTGGCTCACTCAGGCCGGGGGGAGGGAGGGGTACAGAATGCGGGGTGAACCTGCGGCGGCAGAGACCGGCATGACATTTCATCAGCCCGAGGCGCGCCGTGTGTTCTCCCGGGGAAGTTGTCCCTGGATCACGGGACCCTGGAAGTGGCGGGCTGCACAGGCTCCCGGGAGGGGAGGTGTGGATAGTGACCTGTGCTTGCACACAGGCTTCTTGGTGGCCGCAGCAGCAGCCTTAGTGTCTCGTGCCTGTCTCTGGGGTCCGTGCTGATAGCCACGGCTCGTGCCCATCTCTGAGGCTCCTTTAAGTGGCTTTCTTAATCCTTTCTCCTCCCACACCACAAAGCAAAGAGGCAAGAAAAAGTCTCTTGCCTCTTTGGCAGTTCCAGACCTTTTCCCGTACTCCCTCCCAGCTAGCTGTGGTGCACTAGCCCCCTTCAGGCTGTGTTCACGCCACCAACCCCAGTCCTCTCCCTGGGATCCGACTGAAGCTGGAGCCTCAGCTCCCAGCCCCCGCTCGCTCCGGCGGGTGAGCAGACAAGCCTCTCGGGCTGGTGAGTGCTGGTCGGCACCGATCCTCTGTGAGGGAATCTCTCCGCTTTGCCCTCCGCACCCCTGTTGCTGCGCTCTCCTCCATGGCTCTAAAGCTTCCCCGCTCCGCCACCCACAGCCTCCACCCGCGAAAGGGCTTCCTAGTGTGTGGAAACCTTTCCTCCTTCACAACTCCCTCCCATTGGTGCATTCCCGTTCTTATTCTTTTGTCTCTGTTTTTTCTTTTTTCTTTTGCCCTACCCAGGTACGTGGAGAGTTTCTTGCCTTTTGGGAGGTCTGAGGTCTTCTGCCAGTGTTCAGTAGGTGTTCTGTAGGAGTTGTTCCACATGTAGATGTATTTCTGATGTGTTTGTGGGGAGGAAGGTGATCTCCACGTGTTACTCTTCTGCCATCTTGAAGCTCCCCTCTGCCAACACTTTTAACACAAAATCCTTCAAATAAATATATCGTGGGCAAAAATAAGGATCAAATTTCACTTTGTATTTGTAAATGTTTGCCATAGTTTTGATGGATATTATTCCCATAGTAAGGATTTGGATTTCTTTTAAGGAAGTAAATGAGAATGAGGGAAAAGTTTTATAAATATTATCACTAGAAGCATCACCTGCATACTTACATGTCTTTAGGCATATATCATTGTGGTAGATATTACATAAGACTCTCCAAAAATGTCTTATATGCTAGTTTGAGAAGACTTTTTCGCTAACCTGTCAATGTGTCTAATATATGGCAATAAAATAACAATAATCTATCAGTTAAATTCACTTGTAGTCTTTGATAGCTAAAATAAAAGGATGATTGTGACAACTTAGAATGTCACATTTCTGAAAAATCTGAGGTCTTGGGTTGCATACCATTACCAAGAAAATGGAAGCATGCTTACATTTCTAGTGGGAAACCTGGAAACTTTGAGAAAGAAATGTAATTGCTAAATCACTGAAGCTACTCTGGATTCTCTTTTTGCTAGATTTTGAAACAATAATGTAATGCTGAGACTAGTCAGAAATATCATGATCTTATTTTAACTATGATTTTCTTGCCATTAGATTTAAGTGGCAATAAAATTTCCCAAGAGGGAGAATAAAGGATGCATTCCACATTTCACCCTAAAACAATCACAGAATCAGTCTGGGTTTGCCTGACCCAGTAGTTTGGGGATTAGTCAGGTTAAGGTATGCAGTTAATATGTTAAGTCCCTGAATCTCAGATTCTGTGTGACACTTTCAGGAAAACATTTGGGAAGAACATTTAGAAGGCCTTGCCATATCTAGAAGTTTCAATCAAATTATGTTGCTTCATAAGCCTTTATTGTAAGGCAGTCACAGTTGGGGAAGTGAATTTTATTCTTGTAGGTCACCTGTAACAGTGTCCTATTATTTTTTTAAACAACTAAATCCTTTGGCAGCTGAAAATATTTTCCCATTAATCACAAAATCTATATCACTGTGTATATTTGGGGCTATAATTCACATTTCTGTGAATGGAAATTTGGTTGAAAATTTCCTTACTTCTTGCCTGAGACAAAAAATTAGGGGAGATTTAATACAGTTTTGGACATTTACTCTGAATCAGTGCTCCTTATTAGCCAGACTCTTCCCACACTCATAGATAAAATCATTCAAGCAGACTATAGACAACTTTTTAAGGCATAAAATTTCTGGATTCTGAAAGGTGAAATAAGATAAATGAACGTTCTATTTTTCTTTCATGTATGACTATTTCATTAGATCAGCAGGGCATCACTGGTGAAATATTAGTGTCTAAAGGATTTAATACATTTTTAAATAAAGTTGAATTCCCTTCCGATGTCTAAACTATGAACTAGTAATATCTGACTCAAAAATGATAAGAAGAGCAATATCTATCCATCCTCTTGGAAGTATTTTTTTTTTTATTTTTAGCAATAATACCAGTGACACTTCTCACAACTCTTTACGATCAACAGTGAGATGTATTTCTCACTTTTCACTATTCAGCACTGTCTTAATATGAACTGGATTAAAATGAGGTTTAAATCTGTAAAGACGGTGATTATTATAAAACACTTTACTCTTTACTTGACAGCTTGACATCTGATTCCATAAAAGGGAAGATACATTTTTGTTCAGTATGTGGTACATGTAAGGATACAGAAACATAGGTCTGCATCTTATCTTTCAGATGTCAATGATGAACCATATTTTGTTTTTTTAAAAAGGTCAAGCATAGATTTTTTGAGCACTAATATTTCCTAGAACTGCCATTTCTCTCATTTGCATTATAGTTAATCCTCAGCAGTTCTGTATATTGGAGCTATTTTATTAGACCATTTCTTAATTTTTAGTATTAAAACTATGGGGTTTGGTGGAAGGGGGAAGAGTAATGGAAAGAACATTGTTAGGGATGGGAGTATTATTTTACCTTTAAATTGTTATTTTTGTGCACAATATAATTCAATAAACTTTTCCTAATACTTGAATATTGAAGCATATTTTACAATAGAGATATTTAATTGTCAAAGTTAAAAGGACAAGATACATCCACATAGCTTTAAGCATTTAACCACCTAATATACTATCCTTATTTAATTTAATGGACATTTGAATGTTGTCAGGTAGGAAAACATTTTACTCTGTCCTTCTAAGTTCTTCTGGCTGTTCTAAGAGTTAAAACGACCTGAGACAGATTAACAGGAGAAAATCAAAACAAAAATCTAATAACATATATACATGGGAGAGATCCCAGAAAACTGTGTAACTCACCAAAATGGCTGAAACTCTCATCTTAAATACCATCTTCAACTATAGACAAAGAAGGATGTTGGGGGTAGTGGTTTGGGGCTTTGATGCTGAGGAAGGCAATTGACATGGAGATGGAAAAGCAAATGTTTGGTAAACAAATGTTTGCTGGGCCAAGCAGTGAGGATGGGACACAGAGTGGACTCTGATCTCTAGGCCCTGCTGAGTTTCCTCCACCTCACCAAGCTTATATTCTTTGCAAATATCTCTGGTAATAGCTCTATTCTGAGAATAGGCCTTTCATCTAAATGCTTTTAGGCAGTTAAGGGCGAAGGAACAAAACAACTTCCTGAGCTTTCTGCTTCTTAGAAATAACCAGCCTAAATTAATCCTCATGTCAAAAAGATAAGTTTTGGGGTGGCAAATTTTACTACCCTACAATGTGGCATGATACGTTTGACAGACTACCACACAGATAGACATGAAACTGCTCACAATTGACAGAAAATTTTAAAATCAGATTCTTAAACTGTGCATAGGAAATTCAACTCCAGTAGACTTGGTCTAAAAAATAAAGTTAAATCTGAGACCTGAGCACAAATCTGCTTAGAAACTACTGTAGCACAGGACACTTTGCTCAAATACATTTGAGAATTTCTTCTTTGCTTAGTGTATAACTATAAAATCACCAGCTGACTTTGCAAGTCCATCAGGAGTATGTGCTTAATTCACTTTCTCATACATCTGTCCCATTATTCAGTTACATCTTCAGTCATATAGACCACATCCTGGATTTCCCTACCTTAGGCCATATTGCTCTCTCTGCCAAAAAATGTCTTCTCTTCACCCTCTGCATCTAGAGTCTACCAGACTTTACTTATTTCATAGACTTGTCCATTAATTATAGTTATTAGTTTGTCTTTTCTTTTCCTCTAGATCAGAGGTCAGCAAACTTTTTCTGTAAAGGGCCAGAGTAGTGTTGCTGAAACCTGACCTCTGTCACACCAAATTGAATCTTGGAGACAGAGTTTTCGGTGAAGTAGCAAAGAATAGCTTTATTGCTTTGCCAGGTGAAGCAGGCCACAGTAAGCTAATGCCCTGAAAACTATGTGTCCCAACCCATGGGGGCTTGTGAGGAGTTTTATAGCAATGGTTCAAAGGGGGCAGGTTTGCTGATAAAGATCAGGGTGCATGCAGGGCTTGCATTCCTTCAATCCAGAGATCATCAGGCATCTCGTGGTCTTGTGATGGGCTTCTGTGGTTCTCGAGGTTGTCAAACTGTGACCTTTTCTCTGGAATGAAGAATGCTTCATCAAGTAGTTAACATCTTCCATTTGGTGGGGGTTTTAGTTGTGCAGAAGAGCTCAAAGATACTGTTATGTATATCCCTTTAGGAGGAACCAGGACCCTACCCCAAAGCTGCACTATCGTTTCTTGACTGCTCCTCCCTTGTCTCCCAATCCTCTCCCTTCCCTGATTAACAACTGTTTGAACCTGCCCTTTGGAACTAGGGATGGTCATGGAACCTGAATGAAGATTATTTCCTACAAACAAGAAACAGGGGAAGCAGAAAGGCTTTTGTGCCCAGGAGCCCCCCAGGGTCCTGCTCAGTTTCTGTAGGTTTTACATATAACAAAAGAGAAACCAAATTCCCGCAAAATTTAAATTGATGATATTCAAACCATCAAGTGTAATAATAATGAGTACAATGTTTTATGTAATAGTGAACTACTAATGAAATGAATGTACTTGTGTATCTGATCTCGGAAAATGTCTTTTCACACAGATAGGTACTGCCAAATACTGATATCAATCCATAAGCATATAGTTTTAACTCAACATATCTATTGTTGGAAGGCATCTGAAGAATTCTATTAGATTCTTTTCTTCATATCTGCCATTTAGCATGCCATTACATTGAAGATTAATCATTTCTAATTGATAGATAAAAGCTCCTCAATTCCATATTTATTTCAACCTATTGAAAATTTGAGTTTGTGCACAAATGGAAATTCTGCTTCTTGTTTTAACTTCTACAGGACTGGAGTGTATAAAGTAACTTACCATTACTTGTGACTCAAACAATTTTAGTTGTCATCAGAGTGACTTTACTGCAGTATAAGTTTTACATATAAGCACTCTTTTACCTTACAATTTTAGGTTGATTTATCAAGATGTTATCAAGTTTGCAACAAAAACTAATTGCCAGAGTTATTCAGCATTCAATAATAGTGGTCAAGGGTACTTCTCATTCAGCAAAATTTCCGTCTTGGCTCTGAGCTCAAAAATAAACCTTTGCCACTTATAAGCCATCCAATTGCTTGTATGGTAAGGCAAGTCAGGATATTCAACTTGCAGTTTTGACGAAAGTTCACGGAATAACAATGGTTCCATTAGCAATAGTGAATGAGGTTCACTATTGACACTCCTAGTTCAATAACACATGATAGATTCAAATATTTTGCACAAAGTACCTGCTGATGTATAATCCAATAAACAGCCATAGGCTTTGAACACCTTATGTTTTCCAAAGCATTGTATATTTGTCCAGCTAAACTTTTTTTCTGTGCAACATATATTTCACCCACCATTAGTTGTAACACACCTTAACAGATCCCACATCAGGTTTTACTGAATTAGTGTTTTGTCAAATTCTTTGAAAATATTCTTGCCTGTTCTGTTCCACACAGACAATTCATTCATAGAGGCTAATTTTTCAGTCTCTTCAAACTTGGTATCACTTCCTCAAGCAAGTAACAGCAATTAAGCATTGTTGGTAACATCTGTTAACTCACGAAGGAAAAACACTCCATACCATTTTCCCTTGTTTTTTTTAAATTTACCATTGCTGTTGCTCTCAATGTCCTCAACTTTTTGAGTAACTGTACTTGGTGAAACGCTAATAGTCTTAAGTTTGTTTTCTCTAGATGTATTTCTTTGGTTGTTGTAAGCAAACCCTGTTTAATAACTCACCATCAGTGAGTAGTTCTCTCTGCTTGGCTAACAAATTAGCTTTTCAGAAACTTACTTTTGTCACTCATTTTCATTTATTTTTGTGATGAAATTCTGCTGTGATGAGACCTTTCATTTTAATTTTCTAATTCTTCTAACTGTTGCTTTCTTGTGAGTTGGAATATTGTGATGAGTGCTTAGTCTGTAATATTAACATGTATTGCATTCTTTTTGTCACAGCTATAGTGTCATTGCAGAATAAACACAATTTGCCATTTAAATGATAACAAAATAATTCTTGCTCAACTGGGCCTTAAAAATGTGATGTTCCACATCTGACTGTCTCTTCTTTTCTTGATTTGACCTAATGCGCATGCAGGGATAATAAAAACATAAAACATAAACTGTCATGGTAAGGCAATAGGAATGGGGCACTTAAAACTGTGGGGGAGGAAAAATAATTTTTCCTCCACCCTTTCAGATTCTTGGCTGAGACCCTCTCCCCATCCTCATAATAAAAGACAGATTAACAGGAGGAAAACAAACAAATTTAATAACATGTATCCCTCTTGTATATGTGAGAGGTACCCAGGAAATCTGAGTAACTATCTGAACCGGCCCAAGCCATCACCTTAAATACCATCTCCAGATAAAGACAAAAGGAGATGTTGGGGGCAGGGGAGCCAGTTATGGGAGGCTATGAAGAAAAGCACAATAATCAAGGGTAAGATTGTTGTGCAGATTTAGGTCTGTTGCCTACTTCACTGAAAAAAGTTTTAGAGATTTAGTCATCCTTCACTTCCTGGTACAGAGAGGGAGACACACTTACAAATGGAGATTTCCCTTATAAATGTAAATATCCTTCACAAAAGGGTAACTTCTCTTGGTTTTCAGAGCTTTTCTTATGTCTGCTGTTTCATAAAAATAATCAGCCTAAAATAATCCTTATGCCAGAAACATATTTTGGGGTGGCAAATATGCTCCCCCTCAAAACCCTGTCAAGTAATAATTACATAACTCTAATTGGTAGTACACCAAACATCAGTATGAAGTCTTGAGACTGTGACATAAGGTCTCTGTCACTGCTACTCTATTCTGCTATTATAGCCCATGAGCTTCCAGCAGTCACTGAACTGGGTTTCCTTAGCTTCCTTGAAAAAATTCTCCCTTGGCTAGATAAAAGGATAACTTTTTAACCAAACCCTTTCCCCCATATACTAAAATCACATACATAGAAATGTGTAGAGTATACATTCAATATTTTTAAAACAGAGACTATACTCTCTGTCCTGAAGAAAATAAAATGGATATAGACATCATCTTTTCAAAATCTTGATAATTATTCTGGGTTGGTATGCTAGTATCTCTATATTGGTTCATAAATTTCTTGGCATTTGTAACAACTGTTAAATATCTTTATATGATAGATAGCAAATTTGTGGTGTGGTGGCATGCACAGGATAGATTTTAATTTCAGACACTGTAAATTTGCAAATATAAGCTGTTGAAACCATTGAGTTGTAAAAGCATTGGACTGAAAGTCTCTCCAACTTAAATTTCAGCCATTTAAATGTTTTAAACTGCCCTCTACAATTGCATTCAAATGTTTAACGGAACTCTTAAATGTAACACTGGGTTATAAGCTCCATGGGAAAAGGAATTTCTTTTCTTTTTTTATTTTCTCTTGTTTATTCCCAGTATCTAGAGCTGTGCCTATCACATTGTAAGTCCTCAATAACTACAATGTCTAGAAAGAGATATTTACCCAGGCACTACTTTACTTACCTGTGTTTGATGCACGTGCGCAATGTACTATGTTTTTCACTTTTAACAAACAAAAATACTTCTATTTTGTTCCCTTTGTAAAGCCAATGAAGGAGGTTATACGATCTCGCACACCCATGAAAGAGACAACTACTGTGGAGATCTGGACTCATCCCCAACCACAGGTATGAAAGGAAACACTTGATATTTCCCTTTCCTTGATTTTTATGAATGTATAAAAACCATTTTTAAGATGTATTTCTCGATATGTATTCCATGAAGTTTCTTTAGGTGATTTTATGCTGGACTCAAGTGTGAAAATATGACAGTAAATACATATTTCTTCCTAGTGTAGTTTGATAATAATATTGGAGGTAGTTTATTTGTTGCATAAGGTAAAAGTATTCCTCAAAAAGCATCTTCTAAATGGTTGTCTATTCCACTGATGTTTGTCTAGTCATGAGGTCGTGGAGTGAAAAAAAATTGAGAACTGCTGTTTTACAATATGACTTAAATTTAAGGTTTAGCATAATATAGGACAATTTGATTTTATGCTAATTAGGCAAATTTTAGTAAGACCTCCCTGAAAGAAACCAGTTTGAATTTTAAAGGAAATTATGTTATAAGGTATTTTTAAAGAATCTACTTTTACTCATTTCAATCAGGACAGCTCAAAATGTGACTAACAAATCCAATCAAATTTGTTTTCTTCATAGAGGCCATAAGGGGAATTTGCAGATGAAGTGAGGAGACCAATCTAAACATTTGTTGGCCATTTATTATTCTGTGGCTGATTTACTTACTGTTGTCCATAACGTAGAGGTCCTGAATTTGACCCCTTGGGTGCCAAATTAATAACCATAAATTATCCTCTATCCAGTTATTTTCAAATGTCATTTATTTGTTACAAAGGATATAAATTTTTAAAATGTAGATACATAAATTCATATCTAGAGTATCAGAAAAACAACCCAAATGGAGTGAGAAGAGAATCACATTGCTTATCATTTATTATTTGATGAGTGCTTCTGAAATTCATGGAAGTCATGTGTTCTATAATAATAACATCCTACAATATTTTACAGTGTTAATTTATGCTCTTTAGGAAGAGTTACAGATTTAATACGTGCCCTGTGGGAAGAAATGGTTAATTAAATAAAGGTTCATTGCAACCCAGGAGCTGTCCAAATTGTTACTAGCTTTAAATTACTCAAGTCCGAATTCATGAAGTTTTGCCAAATTTCAAACTGACTTTCCGGTCTTGCACCTCTGATTCAGTCTCAAGAAAATTGATGAGGATGTAGAATACACGGTGATAGAATCCACATCTATATCCTTGATTAAGAGGCTATGCAGTCTTCAGAATAGCTCTTTTGAAGAAAAGTACACAATTTTAAAATGTGTACTTTAAGGTCCAAAGATTTGAACTACTAGTGTGACAAGAGGTAGGACTAGGATAAATAGTTAGATGTCAGATGAAATTAGACATTGTTATGTAACACTCTTCCTCTATGAATAAGACATTGCTCTATGAGCAATATTTTTTACCTAGCCAGTTACTCTTGATTGTATTCTACTAAAAGGAGTGCAATATAAGTAATTCTACTAATTTCTTGCCGATTACTGATTCTCTTGTTTGTTTATGAACTTAAAATCTTGTTGGAGACACAATTATTTCTCTTTTTTTAACATCTTTACTGGAGTATAATTGCTTTAAAATGGTGTGTTAGTTTCTGCTTTATAACAAAGTGAATCAGCTATACATATACATATGTCCCCATATCTCTTCCCTCTTGCGTCTCCCTCCCACCCTCCCTGCCCCACCCCTCTAGGTGGTCACAAAGCACTGAACTGATCTCCCTGTAGTGGGTTCATTTTGCTTGAGGCTCTTTTATTAGGTAAATCTTTTAGGTATCTGAGAGCCTTGATTATCCTTACTGCATGAGACTTCAATTGAAATTTAAGATGCATCACAGAGTGGTGGATTGCACTGCATAGAATTACCATGAATATGATACAGATAAGGACTTTCCAACCTTGTTTTTGGTAAACATTGTGCTTGCCTCCGAAAAGTTTAAAGAAAATATGTGTTTTATGAATAAGCTTTTATGGTTCCTTATATTTAGCAAGATATTCAATACTCATTTGTGGGATTTCAAAAGCAACAATCTAAAAATAGAAACTACTGAAACTAGAGTGTAACCTGAAAATTAAATTATTTCTATTCCTCCATTGAAATCTTTAAACTCTTTGATAATGCCTCCCTCTACCACTCAGATGACAATTAAAGTCATGATACAGATGGTGACTTGGAGGGTTTATTTCTTTTAAATGAGCAAATACTACAATGGTGTCCCATAAAGCAGAATGGTTCTTAGCTGTAAAAGCCAACTGTTCAACTAATTGAAGTAACTTGTGAACCATGAAATAGGTCAACTTATTCTTTGACCAAAGAAAATCAAAATGAAAGTGTCCATTTCCTTACAAGAAATATCCTTGTAAGTCCATTTCCTTTAGCGCTTTTCTTAGAATCTTTAGAAAATATGTGTACAACTGGGGTGCATGTCTTGAAGTTCCAAGTTAGATTTTTAAAAATTAACGTGATTTTTAAATAACATTGGAAAAGGAATCAAATCACGCATAGCAGCTTTTCAATGTGCAGTGGACAACAATGGGGTCATAAACATTCACTGTAGCTAACCTCCTAGCATCTGTGTAGTACTAGGGGAAATAGAGAGCTACTCGGAAATGGCTGTTGACCAGCTTTTCACATGCTGTTTACATATGCCAGTTCATGTGAAATTCTTATTTTTTGGTAATGCAGCATTCTATAATAACTCGATCTTTTCCCCTTGCATAATAAATTCTCCACCCCCAATCACCTTCCCTGCCTCTGATTCTTAGTAATTACAATGCTCTGTGTGCTAGCAAGTCTAAAACTGAATAACGTTCTGTCAAAAACTTGAAACAAAATAAAACTAGTATATCTGGGGGGAGTCTTTCTGTGGCTTTCTATGACTTTCAATTACAATGGCCTTGCTCGTGAAACGATTCTGAGGACAGTCTGATTATGAATATAGACATTAACTTGGCTGCCACTGTACTTCATTAAATCCAGATGTATTGTGATCACGACTTATATTCATTGAGAACTAAATAGCTTAGAACAGTAGTATCAGGCAACTGCTATAGAATATATGAGTGGGGAATGGACCCACTGCTTGACATTAACTTCCCAAACCTTAACACCCACAACTAGTGACTTATGTCTACTACAAAGAACACAGTTCACCTCTGGCACAGAAAGTAAATGAAATAGTGCAAACACTGTGAAGTGATACAAGAGAAATAAGAAAAGTAGAGCAAATTTTTACTTTGGAAAGATGACAGAAGTCATATGTGGCAATGGGATTTATTTATTTTATTTAACATAACCTATGTAAACTTACTACATATCAGGTGGTCTTTTAAGCAATTAAAACATTAACTTATTGAATTCTCATTACAAACTTATAACTATTATTAAACCTATTATTGTTATCATTAACCCTATTTTGTAGATGAGGAAGTTGGGGCACCAAGAGATGATGGCAAGTACCAAAGACAGGATGCAGACTCCCTGGGTCTGGCTCTAAAGCTCACCTTTGTAACAACTGCTTAATAATTTCTCACCACAAATGAACAGCAATAATGGAAGGTGGTCCCTGGGACAAGAAATATTTTAAAAGGAGTCTCTTTCTAGTGTTAAACTAACATAATTTTCTATTCAGCTAGAACACCTGCTTGTATTTGCATATGATAAAGGAAGATGACCTCGTTATGATGCTGGAATGAAAATAAAAGAACAATAAGACGTGTGGATCATAAAGAATATGAGGTTTTAAAATAATCAGAAAAATGAAATTTTTAGACATATTAAATCTACAATGATAATCCTTAATGAAATTCTTTCTGCAGGATGAGAAAGGCTAATTAACAGTAATAGAATGCGTGAGAATTCCCATGGTTTTAAAGAATTACCTTGTAATCTTGGAATAGTGGCTAACAGGATCACTAATTCGATATGTTAACAGTAAAGTCATTTGATGAAGGAATTGCTACACTAATCTTATATTTTACCACAGCATGGTTAGGAAATCCACAGGGCTTTGGCAAATCAGTTTTCATAAAGTAAAATCAACTCTTACAGTTCTTTCATATTCTAAATGGCCTACAACTACTGATAGAATAAGTCACACGCTATTATTGGTTTTTTGTTTTGAAATAGAACAACTCCAAAGGAAAGTTTAGATGTTCAGGTTAAGGGTCAACACTAGTGTCTTTGCTTCTCTTGCAAGGAAAAAAAAAATAGATAATTAAAGAAAACTGCCTTCCTAGACTGTGCATAATTAAATCATGAAATGTTAGACTACACTTAGGCAGCATTTTGTTTTGATTTCAATATGTGTCTACTCAGTGGGGCCACTTGTAATGTTTCTTCATTAGCAGCAAAAGTATCTTGAAAAAAATTCATTGGGGTCATGAAACCACAAAACATTTTCCAAGGTGCACATACCATTAACTTCCTTTAGTTGCCAGCCTTGGTTTCACATCAGATGATATTTTTGATAATGCTTTTAAGATATACACTATTTAAAAAAAATTTTTTGAACTACACACTTCATAATTCATATTTTCCTCAAAGATCAAAGCACTTATCTTTTGGCTGGAAATTCAGGATGTGTTTTTTTTCTTGTTATGATTTCTTCATGTTGTAGAGAAAAGTATATGTTCTATGGGAATGTAAGCTAATGATCATGCAAGGATCTGAGATCAGAATTTTTCCAAAGCTTAATCTGGGAACTTTTAAGAGTTATTTTCATCTTCTAGGATTATTTTGTGGAAGGCCTTAAAATGCCAAGCCAACTTTAGAGGTAAGTCTTGACACAATAGGAAGCCTCATTAAAAAAAGAAATCAACATGCCTTGATGTGACATTATATATAAGGTTTTATTTTCAGACATATGGAAAATACTCAACATTGTTCTCCGACCAGACTCCTAAGATTTAGCCTTTGTCCTTGACCTTTAGTGGTGTGAGTACTTTACTTTTAGTCGTTAATGACTTTTATTTCTAAGTGACTACTAAAAGCATCATGCTAGGTGCTCCACAGTAATTATTTCCTTTTCTTCAGTCCCTACAGCAGTTTCGTTGAGGTGTAGCTATAATATCTGCTTTTCTTAGTTGAGGAAACTGGGGCTCAGAGAGGTTGAATAATGCGCCTAAGTTTGCACAGCTTGTGAGTGTTAGGGGGATTCAAACTTTAATGTTCTGATTCTAAAGTCCATGATTCTTCCCCAACTGCACACTGCCTCCCATTCTTATTATATTCATAGAGAATGTCTCTTCAGTGAACATGCATCCCACGTGTGACCTGACATCCCACTGATTCCATGGCTTATTTGTGAATCTCAGCAGCATAGCAGATTTGTGCCATGTTCACAGACAAAAGGCTCATGAGCACCCACAGCAGATGAATACACACTGCAACAGATGGGGACCATTCTTCTGGAGCTCTTAAACTACAAAATATTGGCAACCAGTTTTGAAAAGAAATTGCTAACTATGATGTTAATATCCACTGGTTATTAAGCTTTAAAGTAGAAAATAAATATAGACCTTAAATATCATTAGGTACAATAGTAATTCATAGGAATAAAAAAAGGTCTCAATTTTCAAAACATAAGGAAGAAATCAAGGATAAACCTACTTTTACCATATTAATCATTTCTTTACATGGAATCTGGATTATGAGTTGTCAGCCTGCACATAAGTCCTCTAGCAATGCCTAGCACCCAAGCAAAATAAATTGTATTTGTAATCACAGATGAAACCTTTTTGATGACACTGAAATCAAAGTGTTAAAAGCTCATCACTTGGTTTATCTATCATGTGGGCTCACAAATAAAGCATGTTGGGAATTAAAAGTAGGCCACATGAGGGAGGAATAAACATCAAATTAGGTAGGGCTAGAGTTGGGGGCACCGTTCAGGGTAAGGGTACGATCCTTACAGGAGAACTGTCAGCAAGCAAATTAGAATTCCCAAGGGGAAATATGATAAATTTGGACTAACTTTCAGAAAGCAAAGGTCCTGAACTAGTGGGAGGGGTTCTGTAGAAAAGATATATAAACAGTGCTGATAATCATGGTCAGGCAACCATATTATTGGGTTCTCTTTGTAGTAAGACTCCAGCCAATGGCTCTCCCATTAACTATGTGTGAAGCCTGGGGCCAGTGATAAAGTATTTGAATTTGTTTCCACATCTGTAATATGAGGATATTTATATCATTCTTATAGAATTGCTATGAGGGTTAACACAGTATATTCTAAGGCAAGCACCCAATAGATGTTCAATACGCAGATATCCAATTCTTTTTTATTTTTTTCCAATCCCATCTAAAAATTGGAAAGTAAAACAAGAAGCTGGGGAAAATTCCAGGCACATGAGCTGGGTGAGTGAAACTGCCATTAACAAACATGGACATTCAGGTTTCCATGGCCTACCCTAGCATACCATACTCTGCACTTAGGTAGTGAGATGACTGGGCACCTTAAAATACTCCCAGATATGGTGCAGATCATTTCAAGCCCGAGGTAGAGTTGGCATTCACCTCCTACAGTTCGGTGAGCTGACAACCTTCAGAAGTATATATAAAGGAAAAGTAGATAATTGCCAGAGACATCATATGTCCATGTCTCTTCATTTTGATAGGAGATACCCTGAAGGAAAAAAATTCCAGTTGATTCAAGTTTATATATCGGTTTCCCAGATCAGCATGAAATTATATGCTTAAAATACTTCCTTTTGGCTAATCTAAAACTATTATAAGCAAATTAAAGTAAAGAAATTCTCTTGGAGGAAACACTGCTGAGTTTGCTCGGATTCATAGTAACAAGTGCATACGGTCCCTAAGTTACTTTGATACACCTGCTGATATAATCTAGAGCTAAGTTAAAAATTAGTAAAAACAAAAGTAAACTTTATCAAAATCTCATCCATAGGTCTATTCTATGACCTAATCATTAGACCAATTGTTGATTCCCAGCATAAATGTGGTGTAAACCATTACCCTCATTACATATATATATATATATATATATATATATATATATATATATATTTTTTTTTTTTTTAAGGAATATATAATGGCAGGGAGTTCCTTAATGTGATGTGGAAGTATTTCACCTCATGATTTTGGCAGATAACAATCTGAATAGTAAATCTGTCATCCCAGGCCTTGTTTGTGTAGAATTCATTCTGTCTCACATGCAACAATGTCAAATTGCTCCATTTAACGTTAGTGCCTCAATGAATGTCAGGGAAACAATGTTAGAGCAATTTAGCAGTTTGCATGCCTCTGACACTAAAGATTTTCCTTTTTGTTTTGTTTGTTTTCTGTTTTTTTTTGACTTTGCAGTAGATAGTCCTTCTCCCCTGTGGCTATTTCCTGCTGCTAATTCCTATTAGCATACATTGTAGAACATCCTGATTCCTCTGCAGTTGTCAGCCCTTCTCTATGATATAGAGCTCTTTTTTGTGAACTAAAGTTATTGAAAAATGAGTAGGGCAACCGAAGAATTTGTGCTCATATTGAAACTCTCACCAGGTTTCTACCAAAGATCTTTGATCAGATCTGAGTTACCTTAGAAAGAATTCATCAGTGAATTTCCAAATATATTTCATCTACATATTCTTTAAGATAAGGCTGCAAAAACACATCACCTGAACTACTGCTGTAAAACTCCATCTCCTCTCCCCTCTCCTAGATTTCTCCTATCTGTCTATTATGGAAGACCTGCCATATTTTTCATCCTAAATTCCAATACTGATTGGAAGGTCCATATGGAGGGTCCTACTTTAAAAATCTTCAGATGTTTCCCATTACTTATAGAAAGAAGTTTAGTTACAGTCACAGGTTTCCATGTTTTGGCCCACACTTTCTGGCCTTTCTACACTTTTCTTTCTGGCTCATTGCTCAATGCCTACCTTAAGTTCCAATCAAACTATACTCTTTACTCTTCCTTCAGTTTTCTTATTCTTCCCTACCTATTTATTCGTATCCATTTCTCCCCTTCCAAACAATGCTTATCCCTTATCTCCTCCTGTGCTTAACCATTCTCATAGTACTCATCTTTTAAGGTACCATGTGAAATACTTTTCAATCCACCCAACTGGCTATTAGCTCTTCATTCTCTGAGCTCCCATAGCACTGTGTATGTACCTCTCAAGGCTTCTTATCACACACAGACTTACATTTCAAATATTTGTGCCCATGTCTTATTCTCCCATTTAAATGTTAGTTCTTTGAGAGCAGGGATGGTTTTCAACTCATGACTCCATACCTAGTATAGTGTCTTGAATTCAGTAAGAGTTCTCCGGTGAGAGGCAAAACATTCTTCTCTCCCCTAAGCACTGGTATTCACCTACACTTTTTTTGAAGAGGCAATATATCATGTTGGATAAGAATTTGCACTTTGGAATCAAGTCTGGGTTTAAATACCAGCATTGCCACTGACTGGTTATGTAATCTTTGCCAAACTATTTAATAGCTCAGAGTTTTATTTTCATCATTTGTCATGACAACACTAATACATCCTTTTTATCAGGAATTGATGTAGATTATATACATAACCTGTATAAAGTACTTAGTACAATATCTGGCACACAGTAAATATTCAATGTTAATTAAATTATATATTAATATATATTTAATCTTATATATATGTATGTATGTATATATGTGTTTCACCTATTGAACAACAGGCCACAAATCAGTGTTTTATAATATAATGCAGCTTTGTTTATTTCTTTATCCACTTATTCTCAAAAAGTCCATGCTGCTCTCTCTTTCAACCTGTGTCATCTCACAGCGAGGTTTCCATTTTTGTTTTAAAGTCTCTAAAGAGGAAGATTACTTAGCCTCTAAAATAACTAATTCATTAAACTCTGCCCTTCTTTGGCAAGGGGTCAAATGGTAGGACTTAATAGAACAAGAGACCCAAGAAGCAAAGCTGACTGTTTCACTTTCCATCCATCATCACTGTTGCTCTTCAGAATTCCATCAGTGTTCTTGGTACGTGAGGCTAAATCTGAAACATGATCAAATGAACTCTGCCGCTTGGAGACCTCAATAATTGGCATCCTAATTAAAGCTACATTTGAAAAATCAACTATAAGTAATTTGCTCAATACTATCAACTGATCTCTTAAAATACTCCATAAAATAATTTTGAGGGTGGATTATTTCTAAAGCATCTGTTCATATGTGAGCTACTTTTACGTTCTGTGTATTTACAATAACGGGAAGCTGCTTGCTAGGCATAAGTACTGAAGGTACACAAAGAGAGGATTTAGTGATCTGCCTTGCCTCTTTAATGCACATGTTATTTGGACCATGAGAGATAACTGTGAGGACCTCTTGGGCCATTGTTTTTCAGTTTTATTGAGATATAACCGACATGTAACTTTGTGTAAGTTTGTGTTCTTCATGTGTAGAAAAAATTGGTTGTAAGGGAGCGTCTCAAGTGTTCTGATGCTAGGAATAAGAACGGCAACACCTCTGCATCCCAGCCCCTAACCTCCTTCCCCTATTGACCATAGGGCAATGTGAAGAAGTATCTAATCGAGGTATGTTTAGAGTTAAGGCAAGATGAATATTCAGTCGCATGTCTGTGCTGACTCTTCTTTGAGGCAGTCATGCTTATTTCAGCTTATGATACTTGAAGGCAACACTGGGGTTACTTGACCTGCATAGCATGCCTTCTCCCTGATGCCTTAAGGAGATGGTAATAGAGAATGTTTATGGGAAAAGGAGGATAGAGAATGTTTATGGGAAAAGGAGGATAAAAAATATTGCAGACTTTTTTGATCCTTGGAAGTGTTTAGTGCATGTACTTATACAAGAAAATAATTAAATGAACAACTCCATCAACCCCTTAAAAGTGGTACTTAATCACAGAACACACTCCCTAGACATCATTTACCTTTGCTCTGTCTAAAATGGTTATGTCTTGGCTACTCAAGTGTGCTTTGAGAATTCTGTGGGTGTTCTCCATTGCCTCACCTCTGAGAGTTTGACATTGTTGTTAATACGTAGCATAGAAACATATTGGGCTTCTGTTGATATTTTTTCTATTACAACAACTTTTAAAGCTCTGTTGTTAGTTTGAAAGGGAGTTTTCCAACATGTCAAATGCAAAGTTTTTCTTTTAATATTCTAATAAAAATGTCTTTGAGAGTTAGCTCTTCTGAGGCAATATAATTTACACCTGTACAAAATGCATTTTGCTCTAAATGAAGGTAAATAAATTATTTGTGCCATATGTCCCACTCTCTCTGCTTGGACTAATATTTTCCAAAGTAAGTTGTTCGTACTATTTCTTTCTTGCTTTATTGTCACTTAACACAATAATTCAAGAAAACATTTATTGAGTATTTAGTTTGCTCTAAGTCCTGAGGCAAATACTGGAAATAAAACCATGAAAAAGAAAAAAGAAAAAAAATGCAGGCCCTGTCTTCCAATAGCCTACAGCCTAGTAAGAAAAAATGTGCTAACCACTAATTATAAAATAAAATAGAAATAAATAGGTGCTAAATACTTGAATAAGTAACAATACTATCATCATGGAAAAATGATTGCATTCGACTGGGAGTGGAAATCAGGAAAGATTTCTGGTTGGAGCTGGAATTCAAAGAGTAGGACAGTAAGAGTAGGATTAGGATCAATAACACATTTGTTAATTTTTTTAAAAAAACACAGTGATTTGTATTCAGCAGACCCTCATCAGCAGTAATAGTTATTATATCACAACCTCACATAGGTAGTAAGTGGTAGAGTTGGAAACCAGATCTCCTGTTTTACATAATAGTTTCTTTCTATAATATTTTTCTCTTCCTGAAGATAGCATGCCCTGATTAACAGAGTTGCCTCAATATCAATGAAAAAAATTTAATTTGAATTGGATCAATTTTAGGTTGAACTGGATTACCTTGAGAACTTCTGTTTGGGGGAAAGAGTACATGAGGGAAACAGATTAAAGATCAAAAGTCATTTTTGATTGTCAGGAACTGAAAGGTTAGTTGAAACCCAAATGCAGAAGAACTCCAAATAACCTTTTGGGAATATTAAGCACACACACACCCTTGTGTCATTTATAATATTTTGATTCTGAGATTTTATCATGGTAGCACATAAAAAACTTAAAGAGATGAAGAGGCCAAAACAGGTGAGCTCTCAAGTGGCCTGTATTTAAAAATTTTAATCCTTAGAAGAAGTTTTTGAAGCAGACAGGAAATGCCCCCAGTTAATCTATACTGTAAATATAATTTAAGAGCACATTCAGTTTTAATAGTGAATAAAGTATACATTCTGAGCATCAGCAAGTTTGCAAGTGACTGTGTATATTATTGTCTTTTCTCTCATACACACTGACCCACATATAACATCAACTTCCCTCCAAGGAGTGCACTTAGAACTTCTGCATTTGAATTTTACTCCTTGGCTTTTCCCCAGCTTTCCTCTGCTTCTTTTATTTCATTGCCAAATGTAACACCTGATCCCTGCATTGATCCTATGAAATATGCTAGTTTTAGCTCCTTTTTCTATTTTTTTTCCCCCTGGCATTACTTAGCATGTCAAGATCTATAAACTTGATGCAAATTTCAATAAATTACAGTCATTTGTATTCACTCAAGTTTATTTTCTGTTCAGAAATATATTCTCTAAAATAATGTGACAATGCTCCTGGTTATGCCTAATAATCCTAATGCTGTTGGGCTTCCCGGCATACATTATTTTGTTTTCCAATTTTTAATAAGTGAACCTGTGTCTTTTGTTCATTGAAATAAAATCCCCTTGTGATTGTTTAGTCTGTTTTATATCCTTCTGAACATGACTTGAAGGTTGCACACTGTATTTTTAAGATGAAATACCACCTAAACTTAAATAATATTACCGTGGACCTTTAAAAATCAAATCTATGATTCAAATTGTTGTATTTCTGAGTTTCTGTACTCCTTGGGGAGAGAAACTAATGTGTTAGTGGGGGGGGTGGTTAATGATTCAGACCATGACAGCTTCACATTTACTTTTCTACTTTCGCAGATGCTGTGGTGTAGACACTATTAAGATACAGTAACAGCCTATAGAAAGATTCTGCTATTCATTACAATTCAGTCAATGAAACAAGCATATTCCTATAACAATGAACATGGAGAACATTGCTCTATCAAAGAATGAAAAATAGATGTATATAATATATAAAAAAGATTGTGTCCTTGAAAGTGAATCATGTAAATAAGCAGTTATAACAAGACAGTAAAAATTATGCCATAGTAAAATAAAATAGAAATTGACTGAAAAGAGACATGAAAAGCTATGTTATACCTGCTACTGAAAAATTATCAATTTATTTACCTTCCCATTTTGATGTTCTCAGTGTTTAAGAGAATGTAGCCTTACCAATCTACAGCCAAAACATGGTGATCTAGATTTTTATTTTCTGGTGTCTGCTAGCTAGTTGGACATTGAAACTTGTGTTAAAAAATCTAACATATTGTTTTCCATTACCCTGTAAAACTCAAGCAATAAATGTGTATTGATTAACTGAATTATCTACTGACCTCAAGGAAGTGAAAGATGTTTTTCATGTTCCCTAACAGATACTTAGAAAATACTTAAAATCCTGGCAAGACAGAGAAAATGGGTGTTTAAATTTTGGGGTTCAGGAAATATATAAGAAAATGAAATGCTCATTAGTTAATTGATGTACTGTTACTATCTATTGGTACTAGTCTTATAATAATATAGGGGCATATAATAGGCAGCAAACATGTTTTGTCACCTCTGGTACTCCTTTTACATATTGTTAAATTCCTGTGATTCATGCTATAGAAGGGGGAAAAGAAGTTTGTTAAGTGAATATGTATTAGATTTAAAGAAATTTACTGTAGAGGTACTACAATTTGATTTGTGCAAAGAGAATTTAAATAATCTGTACTTAATCTAAAAATCTTGAGGTTGAACTGTTTTTTAAAGGAGAGGCTACCAGATATGTACCAACAGGGCTCAGTGATAGAATAAATAATGATACATTCAGAAGACAACAGTAACTGAAGAAGTAATTTATGTTGTCCAATGGGAAGGACTAAGAATAGACTTTTCTTTTAGTGGATCTCTCCTACCTTTATTTTTTATTGAGAGCAAGCTATTTAATAGATAAAAAGAGTAAACTTGCACTTTTCTGCTAGAGGTACAGAACTTCAAGCAACAATATAAAAGTAATAGCAGTAGACACAGAATCTAAGAATTCTACACGAATTCAAACTTTTTATATCTAGACCATGTTTGGAAACACCCATAACTGGCACTGCTGTTCAACCATTTGACATCTTAAACAATGCCTAAGAAATTTGAGGACCTGCTTTTTTCTTTGGGGCTTCAGTTCAGCAGCCTTGGTACATACAGTCAGCTAACTTGTGCATACTAAATCTTAGATCAAGTAACTTTGAAGGTTAAGTATGAAACAAGGATTTAGCAGAAAGGACTTCTGTCGGTTTCTTTTTCCTCCTTTACTAAACATGTCAAAATGAGAAGGTAATCGTTTAAGTCACACTCAAATGGGAGATTCAGAGGCTGCTTTGAAACTGCCAAAAGAAAACAGATCCAGGCAGGGAGACTGCAGGGTATCTCTAAGGTCTGCCCTTGTGATTCTATTTATATTCAAATTTGAAAGCATGAATTCTGCATTTACTCCCTCTCCATTGAATTCAGTTTCACTTTGGGGAGACCGTAAAACATACTTCATGCTTAAAAAACATGGGCTTTGTAAACAGGAACACTGAGGTTTGAATCTTAATTCCGTCTTTGCTAGTTACATAGCAACGGACAAACTAGTTAATTTCTCTAAGTCTCGGTTTTCTCATCAGTAAAATGGAGATGATAATAGCATACCTGCTGCATAGGGCTGTTGGAAGGATCAAATTAGCAATGCATATAAAACAATTGGGCCAGTGATAGTCAAAGCTCTAAAACAGCAGCTGTTGGGACTTCCCTGGTGGCACAGTGGTTAAGTATCCGCCTGCCGATGCAGGGGACACAGGTTTGAGCCCTGGTCCAGGAAGATCCCACATGCCGCGGAGCAACGAAGCCCATGTGCCGCAACTACCGAACCTGTGCTCTAGAGCCCACGAGCTACAACTACTGAGCCCGTGTGCCACAACTACTGAAGCCCGTGTGCCTAGAGCCCGTGCTCCACAACAAGAGAAGCCACCGCAATGAGAAGTCCACGCACCGCAATGAAGAGTAGCCCCCACTTGCTGCAACTAGAGAAAGCCCGCATGCAGCAACAGACCCAACGTAGCCAAAAATATAAATAAATAAATAAATAAAACAGCAGCTGTTACTATTCCTTGAATCTTTTTTTTTTTTAACATCTAAAAAGGAATATTATCTGGGCTGCTTGCTCTATTTATCTTCAAGGACTAGTAATAGCCCTTTTTTTTCCCCACTGAAAAGTGGTGATTAACACCTTCACTACTTGAGACTTTATCAATCCTTACAGACATCTTGCCCAAAGTAATTCATCAGATTTTCAGGTGTGCATTGTACAGGTTAAAGGATATACAGATATTCAAACACCACTTCTTTCTTCCAAACCTATGCCTTGGATGGGGATGTTACTTAGCAAGTTTGTGTGCCCATTGCACAGTGAGGCCAAGCAAACTGAAATGCCAGAGTTTGGAGCAGAGAAAGGTTTATTGCAGGGCCATGCAAGGAGAATGGGTGACTTGTGCTCAAAAAACCGAAACTCCCCCAAGGGTTTCAAGAAAACATCTTTTTTTTTTTGGTGCAAGATCTTTATTCATTTGGGGCAAGTGACTGTGAAGGGAATGAAATGGGGTGAGATGATGAAGGAAATGAGATGATGAATTTATTGCCCCAGCCACTCCCCTGCCCCCAGGTAGCCGAATTCAATAGGGCTGGCTGGTGTTAATGCCTTGTGTAGAGGCTCATGGGTAACGTCATGTGTGTGGTTTGAGAAACTTGTGGGGCACATACAGATAGCATGGCCAAATATTCATTTCACAGAGTGGATGGAGGGAGAAGAAAAGAGAAAGAGAGTGCAGGGAGCTCAGCTCAGTGCTCTGTGACGACCTAGATGGGTGGGATGGTAGGCGGTGTGGGAGGGAGGTCCAAGAGGGAAGGGATATATGTATACATATAGCTGATTCACTTCATTGTACCACAGAAACTAACGCAACATTATAAAACAATTATACTCCAGTAAAAAAAGGAAAAAAAATTCACAAATCTGTTTTAATTAAGTGCTAAAATTGTGCACTGCAGAATTGTGATTCTGTAGGAGCTACAGACTAGTGGGACTGATATATGCTGTACTACCCAGTAAAGCTTCTTAGAAAAGATGAGATTGGAGCTGGTCTTCAGAGATGAGTATGACTTGGATAGAAGAAAAAGAAAAAGTAGAATATTCTAGTGAGCTGTAAAGTGGGGAAGTTACCAACAGCGTGAGTAAAGTCATAGTAGGGGAAACAAAAATGCCATCTGTGGGGGAAGCAATCAGATCATAAGGACAACATGCAGTAGCCATCAGGCCTCCCCTCGTTTTGCCAAGGCCTCATTTTTCTTCTCAGACAGTTCCCAAAGATAACCAAGTGGTAGGAATGCTTGGCACAGAAGAGTTTAAATTTGTTTTCTTCCCTGCTAAGTGATTCTGAAATATAAATGCTAACACCTAGAGAGTTTGCGCTTTCAGCTTACTGTGTAATTCCATAAGGGAGCCATTAATAATGTCAGGATGCATTAACAGCCGAGAGAGGAGAAAAACTCTAGACTTGAAACTTTCATGACAGCACCTGAAATAAATTGTTAGCTTATATCAGAGGAGTGGCCGGGTTGACATAAGATTTTTCTGGGTATAATTATATCATAGTTTTTCCAATTTTATAATTAAGTCATTAGCCATTCAGGCCACTGACAAGTATAAAAGCAGATTTTAATATTTATTCTGGATAAATTGAAATAAAAAAAGAAGGAAGTTGTAAGTTAGCTTACTTATTTCTCAGAGCATGACCTCAGTTGCTATGCAGCCTAGGCTCTGATACAGTCAGTGAATGAAATTATGTGATTTTGTTTTACAATCTCACTTTATTGAAAATTAGTTTCTGGTCATCCTAAGAAATGACTTCTAAAAAAATACAAATGCCTAGTTAGGCACAGTTTATAATACCTTATAAAAGTGTATTAAAACCATTTTCAAGTTGAAAAACCCAGAAATGTTGATGACTTTATTGTTTTGAACTAATGTCCTGTGGATCACACTGGGTAATTAAAGTCAATGCAGGGCAATCACAGAAAATTTGGATAATCTGAAAGTGAGAATATCCCATCTTTGTTAGACAAAAATCTTGGTCATGTTCTGAAATATGCTTATGCTAAAAATAGTTGAAAACTATTTTAAGTGTAAGGAAAATTGTTTTAGAGCAATATCCGTGTATAAAAAATGTAAGCTCTTTTATTTCTTGTAATTTGGACGCCAGAGAAGGTAAAAACATAACCTTAAGACAGTGTGAACAGGCAGTCTTACAGTGTCCCCTGGAACTCAAGTTGTTCTCCCATTGTCTTATTTTTGGTTTTTATATCTCAATTTTGTCCTAAAACGTCTCTGTCTATGCATAAGGCTTTTATATATCTCTCATGTTGGAAGGCAGGCACACTTCTCTGTCCAGAAGTCATCTTGGTTTGGTGAATATGGACGTTGCTAGAGCAACGAACCAAGTTAGTGTCCAGGGAACTTGTTCCTTTACTTTTCAGTGACAAAGAGACAACAGGAAGAAGTTGCTATACAACTTCCCAGAGCTGGTGACAAATGTTCTGCCACTGTCAGCAAATATGCCAGACAAGCCGTACAGTGCAGGGACATTTCAATTTGATTCTCCATTGCTAGTCTTACCAAAAGAGAATATGGCTGTGCAGAAAGGCCATGAAGTACATTAGTCACTGTTTCAGGGACTTCTTATTTTCAATCTGCCATAACTATAGAATATAGTTTGGAGGTACAGAAGGTGGCAACAGGGAATAAGCAGTAGAATCACTGCAATTCTTCACTAACATCTGTGATTATGGAGAAGAAAGACAGCAGCTTTAGGCAGTTTTCAATAAACACTTCACTTCTAGTAGAGAATTTGTCTATGTATAATAGGTAACTTCGACCATAGCAGAAATGGAAAGAGGGCTCTAATTCTCTTCATTAATTCTGTCTTAGTAGAGAAGAGCATTTTATTTTTTCCATTTGTTTTCCCAAATGTGCCCATTTTGAGGTACCAGAAGAGAATTAGAAATAAGCTTTTTCATTGTTTACTAACTGAAAAAGTAAGCTAGTGGGGAAAAATTCCACTCATTTAAAATAATTTGTAACTCTTCCGTGTAATGTTTGATATTCTATAGCTGAAGATCTAAGAAAAACAACTCCAGATCATCTGGAAGAAAGAAAATTTCATCCCTTTTTTTCCCCCATTATTTCAAATAATTCTAATAACAGCAATAAAAATGTCAGTGGGAGGCTAGGTGGGTGAACTGGGGAAATTCCATTCTGGTTTAGGGAAACCAAGTGCTAGGAAGCTTATTGTTTGTATTAGGCCACAGGGCCTTTAATATGTTTGTATTTGCCCTTTGCAGTTGTGTAGAGATATAATGATATACTGCTACGGTTAAATATGTGGTTTCTGTTCTTTAGTCATTAATAATTAGTTGAATGAGAACCTTACAACTACAGAAAGGATCATCTGGTGTGTGAAAATGTATGTAAAATAAGAAATAACTAGACATATGTCAATTTTAAGTTCTATGGACATAGGCTACTAAGATACATTTCTCCTCAAGGATTCCACTTGGCCATGGGAAGTCACAATCCATAATGTTGTATTATTGTGCAAAAGCTCATGGAGCCATCATGAATCTCTTGAGTACATCTTTGGTCTGGATTAAACAAAGAAGACTCATTTCAGTCAAACGTGACTATGCAGACCAACTTCCAACGTAGGTCACACACTTGATGATTTGAGAAACTATGAGGAGGGCAAAGGTCCATATAGTGCTCCAAATGTAATATCAGTTTTGTGAGGAAAGATGGATGATTGCATTTGGGATTCACCCATTCTTTCACCATGATATATATCACAGCCATTATTGTTGCATGAATCAAGTGTCTGATGCAAAGTTTCTGTAGTTTAAGATGAGCAATGACAGAACAGATTTATGGCAGTGGATATTATAAAAGCTATGTTAACTGTGTTCATTTCTCTTCAAAATAATGGAATAGAATGGTTAGTGGCAACTGAAGCAAAGAGAAGGGATAACACAACTATAAACCAGAATTGCAAAACAAGAACCCTGTGCAGTCTAACACTAGAGAATATTGTCATGTACTACACTGAACCACTAGATGGTGCACTCCGCAACTTTGTTGATTACATCTTCTCCCAAATTTTGAAAGATACCCCAAATGCCCTGGGTATATGAAATATTTAAATGTTCTTTTTGAAATTCTTAGAAATATGGAATATCTGTCTTACTTGTAACTCTCTAAAGGTAGTGCATACAACTCTACTTGCCAATTAATATGCTTTTGTTGCCCCTGGGGGAAAAACGCATGTAACGAGTAACGTCATGTGTGTGGCGTTCATACATTCACTCATTTTTTTTTCCAGGCCATATAGATATATATATATATACAACGAGATCAAGGTTGACAGTGTAATTTAGAGACTCACAACTAGGAGGAAGATTGCTCATCCTGACATTCAGGCATGGCCTAAATATAGTTCAGCAGTAAAATTTGACTCCATCCCAACTCCTCGCCTATTCTTACCCATTGCTTCTTCTGATTCCCTAAACCCCACTTAGTGCCTCCACTTTCTTAAGAAATAACTCATATTGTGGATTGCTTCCTTATATTTGGTAATATTATACTATGGTAATAAACTATGACCTCATTGATTGCTTATTTCTTTCTCTTATTGTCATACTTAGTACCTAGTAGCACACTGTCTTTTCTCATTTGTTTAATAATATAGAAAGTATTATGCAACATTCTGCATAATATTAATTTAATATGCAACTCATACATTCCTGGAACAACATGCCATATGCCTGGTAGTAACTTAGATGTTTCTTTGTGTTTTACTTGTCATGCAAGGTCAGAGCAAATTTCATTGCTTAACTATAAAATTAAAACACCTATCAGTTACAGTAGTATGTATTTCTCAGCTCCTGATATTTTTATTTTTCCACTTTTACTTAAGCTTTCTCTATTTTATCTGTGCTTTATCATGTAAGACTAATTCAAATCATTGTTGGAACTAATCGATGTGTGTGTATGTGCGTGTGGGTGTTTTAGCTCAAAGAGAAAATTATTTTCATTTTTGAATTTCTCTCTCTATATATTTATTTACTTGAAACCAATGTAATGAAGAATATACTTCAAACCTATGGGTATTTTTGAATCCAGAGAGTAGTTCTGCTATCCACGGATATTTCAGGTATGTTTGAATCTTAACTAGTAACGGCTATTGTGGGTCACTGATGCAGGAGTAGTGGTGTTTCACTTATATCTTTATTACATTTTTTACAACATACTTCATTCTTTTTGCAGTATTCATTGATTTTAAAAAAGCCGTTCTCCCAAATGAAAGGGAACTCCAAATTTATGACTATGTGAAGACATAGTGGTTTCAGTTTTCTATGGCAGTACTCACTTGGTTTTAACAGCTTGACTTTCATACAATATGCAATATCTCTAGACCTCATGTTAAAGGATGCCATCAAGGAGCCAAGACAATCCAGATAATTCAATAATATTGTTACAATTAGTGTCTAAAATGGGAAAATCACTTGCTCTTTTTCTAGGAAAAATGTGTTCTTTTTAAATACATCATTTGCTTTTAATTGGCATAAACTCTACAGAAGGGGTCCCCAACCCCTAACAGGCCGGTACCGATCCACAGACTGTTAGGAACCAGGCCGCACAGCAGGAGGTGAGCAGTGGGCTAGCGAGCGAAGCTTCATCTTCAGCTCCCCATCGCTTGTGTTACTGCCTGAACCATCCTCCCCGCCACCCCAGCCACCCCATCCGTGGAAAAATTGTCTTCCACGAAACCGGTCCCTGGTGCCAAAAAGGTTGGGGACCGCTGCTCTACAGCATTGAACAGCACAATTTTTATCTCTGCCTGCCTATAACATGTCAATAGTTGTACTGAATTAAAAGTTACCTACAAAAAGAAGACCGGCTAGTCAGAGCATGCACAGAAAGTGATAACTACAGAGATAGGTTTGACAGGCTGATCTGGGACAGCAGCTGCCAGCATGGAGAAAGAAGGGGCTCTCACAGCCATACCAGAGGAGATTCAGGGGGCAATATCCTCTGCAGAGTTATGCATTATTAAGGCATGACTGCATGTACTCAATACAGTAGTTAAAACCAGACAATATCAAATCTAACATATAAGGTAGTTTTTATCATGCATCTTCATATTGGCATACAACAAACTCATCATGCTTTTTCGTTTTTAGGCTCTCTTTTCCAAGGGACTTGTACATATATATAATGAATGTACACTGTAGCACTTTATGACAAAGCTCACAGAACACATAGAATATCATGTTGTTTGCTCTAAATGAAATGATGAACAATATAAAGGATTATTGTACTTATTCTAGCTCCAAAAGCACTTTTTTTTTTCTTTTTCTTTTTTCTATTGTGAGCATTTACATTTGGAGCAAACTATCACTTTAGTAAGTGGACCATGAAGGAGCCAATGTGTTTTACTCAAATTCTCAGAAGGAAGAATTTTTATCCTTGGTTAAACCATGTCTTTCTTAAAAATTGGTGCATTAAAAGATAATAAAAGAATTCCTTCTCCCGTGTGTTGTTTTAATTGTAAAGGATAACATTTTTTAATAAATTATATATCTTCAAACTATATTTTAATACATTAGGAAAGAAACTTCAGAAGCATGATTTTTTTTTTAATTGAAAGTCCTCATTGATACAATAAGAAAGAAAAAGAAATACAGGCACAAAATGTGTTCCTTTCTTTTTTATAGCTATATTACAGTCCAGGAATCCAGTAGCTTGCTATATAGATGATTCTTGGTTGTATTCTTGGATTTTCAAAAGTAACCCTGAGACTCCCTGAGGCTTTGCGTGGTTGAGTTGCATTGAATTCTAGCTGTCAGGTTTGGGTTATGATTTCAGTAACAATGTTACTTCTTAACCAATTATGTAAGAGTTTTGACAAATAAGGCTCCTTAATCCTCATACAGATAAGGATGGTATAGTGTAAATGATAATATGAAACAGAATATAAATAAAACCAACTCAGAAGTATTTTCTCCCTTGTAATACAGGAGTTCTAATTTTGCTTTTGTAGCTGGTGTGATGTCTCAAAGTCTTCTGCAGACGGACTTGGTTATTTCATTATCATGACTGTAGAAAATGGCAATGTTGGTTTGCAGCTCTAGAGCTTTGATAAAGCCAGCAAAGCAACCCTCCACCATTCAAAGCTGTCTTTATATGCCTTCTCCCATAAGGGAGGGAAAAAAGAATAAGGAGTGAACTTTTTAAAGAACCAATTTGCAAGCCCATGTAGTGGGATCATGTTGAGAGGGATCCAGCTTTTTGCACTTTCTTGAACTGCATCTCAAAATCAAATGATTGTTGATCAAACAATAGCTTGCACTGCACCTCAGAATTGGCTGCCATTGCTCATGTACAGCTTTGTGCAGGATTTCTTTTTTTTTACTGGAAAAACTAGTCAACTCAAGATTGAATCGATGTTTTCTTAAGAAAAACAGATAATATTGACTTAGATGACCTAACCAACTTCTACCTCATTACCTTATCCTGATATTTCCGTATGCTAAGGTAACTATAATAAAAAGTTCTTTACCTTTTAGATACTAGGAAGCTAACACCTTCTATTAAATATATTCTATTTCTCAGAATTTTAACAGAAATCTGAGACTTATGCTCTGTTAAGTAGATTTAAGTACTGTTAACTACTTTAAACATCTGAAGATCAAAGAATTCATGTACCATGAGGATTAATTAAGTTAAGGCCTGGTCAGCTGAGATCTGAGAAACAAATCCAGAGCCCCTACTTTAGTCTTGACTGAATAGTATTATTAATGAATGGGATTTGAAACTCAGAGATGGGAAAATGGGTTTTTTAAATGAAATAATCTATATTTATTTACATTTTGAGAGAATGAATAGATAATAAAAAGTGAAATCAATTATTTTATATATTTTTCTTAATAATGATTTTAAAATTTATAAAAGTAGCCCTTGTGCTACGTTACTAAACAGTTCCTCTCCTGACTCATTGACTTATTTCTGAGTTTCTAGAATTTCACCTGACTGCCATGATACCCCACAAGAATGATCAAAGAATGGGTTAGTGACTGGGAAAACATATGCAAGATAAAGAAGACATACATTTTTTTAAAAGGCTGAAAATCATTTCTCAAATTTGCTAATAAGAGTCAAGCTAGCAAAAAGAGAAATCTGACAAGTATTGGCTTGTGATACTGGCCATTTTTACTGTGTTGCTGTACAAGAAAGTCTAGAAAAAAATGTTTAGTGTAGTACAGAAATATCATAGCTAAGATAAATTCTTTTATCTGGTTAATATTTTTGTACTGCTTAATAGGTCCACAAAGAGAAAATAAATTTCTATTAAGTAGTCTTATTAGGAACTGTCCACAATATCCAAGTGAAATACTGATTTAGGCAGCTTGATACTCGCTGACATTACCAATAAAGGGATCTATTCATTTGTTTTTTTATTCTCTAATAAAGACAATTTGGGCTGGTAAAATATTTTGCCAAATAAATGACAGTTTTAAATCCAACTTAGGAACTGTAGGTTTCAATTCCTTAAAAGTTGTCGGAGAACAAAAATAAAAAGACACCTGCCATGATATACCTGCTAGGTTGGGATCCGTGTGAAAGGAGACTCTAATTTCATTTTTAACTCATTTCAAAAATCTGAATTTTATATTTAGAGATCAGCTAGTATTCCACTGTTCTTTTTCACTTCTATCAGTCATGAAATGGCAACTTTAACAAAGAACATAATGGTCTATTTTGACATTGGGAATAAATTCACACAAAATGAGTGTTGTGAATTTAAAGTTTAGAACTCTTTTACAGGCAGTCATATGTTTTAGTAGATTTTTAATGAAATTATAATTTATACAAGTGTTATTTATTTTTAAATTACCCATCATATTTTAAATCTATGTAATAATGAGGTATTCTGTGAGGATTTCATTGTTCTTAAAAATTGCAATAGTTCATTTCCTATTTTTCTTTTTCCCAGATTAAATAATCTATGTTATTTAATATTTTCTTCTATATTTTGTTTTATCTTGATTTATTTATGTTTTATACTAATTTCAAAAGTGGCATTCCTTTTCAGTGTTCTAATACAGAGGTAAACATGGTCTTCTATAAGAAAAGGTAATTGGCTTTCAAAAAGTGTATCTATAAAATTGGTTAAATAGTGAAATATTCTTTATTATTTACCTGAAATTTATAATTAGATTTAGATTAAAGAAAATGAAATCCATAAGGATCAATAACTTTGCCAAGTACTTTAACGTCAGTATAGCAAACTTTGGAATCAGATAGGTTCGGGTTGGAATCCTTTCTCTGCTCATTTTATCTCTGTCATCATGAGCAAGTTGTTTACCCTCTTTACTTCATTTAACCATTTAAATTCTGTATGTTTCAGTTAATTCATCTGTAAAATGGGATAGTGACAGTTCCTGATGCAGAAGTGTATTTGGAGAATTTAATAAGATAATTCATGTACAATTAAAGCATAATGCCTGACACAATATAAATCCTCAATAAAAGTAGTTATTATTATTTAAAATTAAGTTTCTTTCTATCATTGCTGTAATCCAATTGTCAGTACCAGGATACAAATTCAAAGGAATATATACATTCCTTTTAGTAGATTATCAGTACCCAGTAAGTAGCTATAATGAGTACCTCCTTAATCTTACCTTATTTTGCAAAGCAGTGACTCTCTTCAGTCTTCAGTTCCTTATTTGTTGTTGTTTCCTTAGGTTTCTGGGCCCATATTTAATCACAGATGATGAAACAAGTCCATCATCTATGAAATCATTTATGCTGAGGCATGGTTAAAACAAATCAGCAATTTAGTACAGAATCACACAATGGCTAATTGCTTGCAGCTTCAGAACCATAATGAGTTTACTTATTGAGGTAAAATTAAATTAAATTTAAATTTAATTTTATTAAATTAATGTGTGCTTGTGTACTCTACCTATATGTTTCCATGTTCCTGTCTGTCATGATGAAAGTAAGTTTATTCCAGTATTTTATCCATAGAAAGCTCATAGACTTTTTAAGGAGTGCCTTTTCTACAAGATAAAGTTCCACATCTTTGGATGAAAACAAGTCTCAGCCCAAATTTTATATTTCTGAGCATCATGGGATGCTCTCACAATTTTCAGAAATTTTTTAAAACTAAAAAATTTTTTTAAAGATACCTTGTTATCTTGAAAAGTTTGACTTTTTATCTTGCTTGGATATTATAATATTAAAATAAAGGCCAATACTTTTTATGTGCATACTGTGAATATTTTACATAGACATCTAATTGTCTATGATCATATTATATAAATTTGTTATTTGTAGACAACATCATATTCACTAGGCAGGCTGGCATTGTGCATAATGATAAACAGAATTCAGGCAGGTATACATTGAAGTCATATTTCTGCCATTTACAAGGTGACTAATTTGGGGTGAGTTATCTAACATCTCTGAGCTACACTTTCTTCATCTATATAGTGGAAGTTAAAAAAAAAAAAACTATCTCTTTGGGTTATTACACAGATTAAATGAGATAATACAGATAATAATAACACAAGGGCTCGTAATAATGTCTGACCCTCAATAAGTGCTCATAAATTCTAGCCTTTGCTGTTGTTTATAATTGTTCTTGCTGTTGTCCACCTATACAATTAAGTAGGCTATATTGGGAAAACAGTCATACGTAACTCTTACCATTACATGAATAATGCATATAAAAAACATGTAAAGTACAGTGCTCAGTAAATAGAAGGTGCTTAACAAACTGTACTTTAAAAATTATCAATACTGCACATTCCTTACATATCCATAGTCTTCAGCAACTATTGATAGAGACTTACATGCCCAATCTGTGGCTGGTGACTCATAGGTGCTCACCACAAAACATTCCAGTCGTTATTTTAGAAAAATAAAATAGCTGGTTTGCTTTTTTATATTTCCTTTCTATACATAGATATATACCTGTTAGCTTTCTGCAAGTCTTTGAAATAGGTGCTTTATTTATCTTGCTTATAGTCATTTCACTTCATCTCACCAGATATCATCTGCCTTTATTTCCAGCCATCATTCATTCCTCATTCATTTATTTTCCATGTGTCTCATATATTGGAATTTGGTATAAGAGTTTATGAAATGAATGAGTCACTCCTTAAATATTGATTCAAGAGGCAATGATATGAAATTGGCATTTTTCATTTAATATGCAATGTGTTATCCAAAAGCATTCTGTGAGGCACTGATATTTGGCCATTTCTTTTTCTTGTTTAGTTAATTCACATATAGATTGTGGTTTTGGAGTCCACCAGGCATAGATTTAGCAGTAACATAGATGGTTAGTGCTATGCAGGTGCCAAATTTAAAACACATTATTCAGAGAAACAAAATGGTTTCAAATGGGAAGCACATACGCTTTGCAATATCCATGGTAAATTTCACTTTCAATCAATTTTAATATACCTAATCATGAAAATTAACTTAAAAGTACTGATATGGAGGAACTGCAATTGAAATGACATTTTTTTTTGTCTATGAGACTTTTTAAATGATCTTCACTGAATCAGGCAGTTCCATATCACTGACAATACACATTACTCTCTTTCCGGACAACTAGGGAGATGGATGTGCCAACCTTTAGTTCATACATTAACTGACCCAACTGTCTGACTGAACATTGTAATGTAACTCAGAGCACTTTATTTCTCTTTCACTATGTACCACACACTGTAGTTATTTATTATCTTCCATTAGCCATATCTGCACCCTCTGGCACATGCTCAGATGAATTATGCCTGAGATTAGTAAGTAGCACCCTTTATTTTTCCACTGAAACCAAAGCTTATTGTTCTGAAGATTAACACGCCACTTCTCCAATATTGCTCACCCTTTTAGATTTTTCTTCTTATCTCAACATTTAATTAAAAGAATGTTCAAATATACAACAAAGTTGAAATAATGTTCCAGTGAATACTTGTATAACCATTTATTAGCTTTCTCCTGCTAGCTAAAACATTACTTAATAGCTTAAAACACACACACAAATTTATTACCTGAATATAGGTTGGAAGTCCAGGCACAGTATTACTGGATTCTCTACTCAGGAACTCACTGGGCTGAAATTAAGGCATGGACCGGGGCTGTGATTTTCATCTGGGGCTCAAAGTCTTCTTACAAGCATACTGGTTATTGCCAAAATTCATTTGTGGTTGTAGGACTGTAGCCTTTGTTTACCGGCTAGCTGTTGGCTGGGTTCAACTCTAGAATCAACCGACAGTTCCTTGGTATGTGACCTTCAACATAGGCAGTTCTCAACAGGAATGCTTGTTTTCTTCCAAAACACCTGCTCTGCATCTCTCTGACTTCTTTTTCTTTGACCAGCTTGAGAAAACTCTCTGCTTTTAAAGGGCTCATGTGATTAGGAGACCCAACCAGGACAATCTTCCTTTTGTCATATAATATAAAATAATCTAACATAATCATGAATGTGACATCTCATAGGTTCTACCCACAATCAAAGTACAGGGGCTTAGACAAGGGTGGGGATCATTGAAGGTTAGCTACGAATTCTGCCCTGTACAAACCACCACCTATATTGTCATTAATATTTTTACAGTTTCATTGAAGTATAATTAGATATACAGTAAAATTCACCCTTACCTCTTAAACTTTAAAGCCCACATTTTAAATTAAATTTTTGTATTTTTAATATTCATTTGATCAATTTTCCCAATTATAATATTGGTATAATGGTCAAATATGTGGCTCTGCTAATGGAAAATTATACAAGTCTGTTTGTAGAAGTTGCTATAGAATTACTATTTTTTTTAAACAGTTACTTTTATCAGTCACTTGAAGTTTGCCATCTGACTAGACTAGACCAGGCTAAAAATGTCTCCATGTCAGACAACCACAGTTTAATGCTGGCCTAGGGGTTTTTGTTTTTTATTAATCTCAGCAAAAATCTTGAATTTATGAATAAGAGGATAGTTTGTGTATACATTTTTAATGCAGGTTACTCTGCCCAAGAAAAATGTTGCCTAGTATATATTCATGTGATGATATACAGGAGCTGATATTGAAATAGCAATGATAAAGTTGCACTGATTTTAATGGTGTGCATTTAAATATAAATGAGAATAGTGGTCCAAATAAATTCCATCATATTTTGAACAGAGTTATTATAAATTAGGGTCACCTTGCAAAATGTAATAAAGAAGACCCATTGGCTGTGATGTTACTGAGGACTAACACAAATGAATATAGCTCTAAAAAAGAAAAAAAAAGTGGAGATACATATCATATTATTTTTTTCTTTAACAAACTGCTAAATAAAATTAGAAAGAATAGAATGAATGCATCAACAAAGAAATGGTGTGCAGTGACTTATAAAAAACAATATACTCTTCTCAATATATCTAATCTTATCACTTACAGCACACATGAAAGTTGTGCTCTAATGGTGTCCAAATCCAATATTTCCCATGATGAGATCTTTCCAGCTTCATAGTTAGATCTTATTTCATTTTCCACTTTTTATTTTCCCTTGTCATTTCTTTAAAACAACTGAGCATTAAAAAACTCCAGTTACAAAGAACTAAAAATTTGTTGTAACTATAAAAATTGGACATACCTGTAAGTATAAGTCTGCTGCACCAGAGAAAATGTTTATAGCAAATATATTTTGTCCCAGACATGGCAACTTATTGGCTTCTAAAAATTTTGCTTTTCCTTGGTTAGTCTCTTTTAAACTTAAGTAAGCTTTGCTTTTTAAATTGTAATTTTTATTGAGATAATTCTAGGTTTAAATGAAGTTGTAAGCAATAATACAGGGAGTTCCCCTGTATCCTTTACCTGTTTTCTCCAAAAGGTAACATCTTGCAACACTCTAACATAATATCAAAACCAAGATACGGACATTGGTACCATCCACCAAACTCATTTAGATTTTATTAGATTTACATACACTCATTTGCGTTTATGTGTGTGTGTGTGGTTCTGCACAACCATATCACGTGTATGTTCATGTATCCACCACCACAGTCAAGAAACTGAACAGTTCTATCACTAAAACTTTCCCTCTTGTTGCCTTTTTATTAGCATACTCATCTCCCTCAAACCATTCCTCCCCATGCTTAATCTCTGGCAACCACTAATCTATTCTCAATTTTTATAATTTTGTGATTTTAAGAATGTGTATAACTCAAATCATACAGTTTGTACCTTTGGGTACTGGTTTTTTCAGTCAGCATAATTCCCTGGAGGTTCACCCATGTTGTTGCATGTATCAATTGTTCGTTCCTTTTTATTGCTGAGTAGCATTCCATGGTATGGATATACCACAGTTTGTCTAACCATTCACTTGTTGACAGGCTTCTGAGCTGTTTCTAATTTTTTAGCTGTTTCTAATTTTTTCTTAAGTATGAATTAAGCTGCAATGAACATTAGTGTTCAAGTTGTGGTGTGGATGTGATGTAAGTTTTAATTTCTCTGAGATAAATGTCCAAAAGTGTAATTGCTGGGTCACATGTTTAGTTTTATAAGAAACTGTCAAATTGCTTTCCACAGTGTCTATACCATTTTTATTCCCTTCAGCAATGAATGAGTGATTCATTTCTTTGCAATCTCTCCAGTATTTGGTGTTGTTACTATTTTTTTTTAACTTTAGCCATTCTGATAGATATGTAATGTTATCTCATTGTGATTTAAATTTGTATTTCCCTGATGGCTAATTGCTATGGTATGGATGTTTGTGCCCCACCCTCCATGCATATGCTGGAATTCTAACCCTCAAGGTGATGGAATTAGGAGGTGAGGCCTTTGGAATGTTATCAGGTCATGAAGTCAGAGTCCTCAGGAGTGGAATTAGTGTCCTTACAAAAGAAGCCTGAGAAAGCTCCCGTGCCCTTTCACCATGTGAGAACACAGCAAGAAGTCACATTCTACGGACCAGGAACTAGCCCCTCACCAAACATCGAATCAGCCAAGTCTTGGACTTCCAAACCTCCAGAACTGTGAGAAATAGATATTGGTTGTGTATAAGTTATCCAGTTTATGCTATTTATTTATTGCAGCTCAAACAGACTAAGATGGTAATGATGTTGAACATCCTTTCATTTACCATCTGTATATCCTCTTTAAGGAAATGGCTGTTTATATCTTTTGTTCGTGTTCTAAATGGATTGCTTGAGAATTTTTTACTGTTGCATTTTGAAAGCTCTTTATATGCTGTAGATACTACTCCTTTGTCAGATGTATGAATTGGAAATATGTTTTCCCAAACCATAGGTTGTATTTTCATCCTCTTCACAGGGAAAACATTTAAAATTTTGATGAAATCTAATTAATCAATTTTACTTTTAAGGAATGTGCTTTTGGCAGTTCAATTTTTAATTTTTTGAGGAATCTCTATACTTTTTTCCATAGTGGCTGCACTAATTTACATTACCACCAACAGTACATGAGGATTCCCTTTTCTCCACATCCTTGCCAACACTTGTTATTTGTTGTCTTTTTGATAATAGCCATTTTGATGCCAAAACTCAGCCTCTGTGCACTGGTGCCAAGTTGAATCTTGGAGGCAGAGTTTTGGGTGAAGTAGAAAAGAATAGCTTTATTGCTTTGCCAGGCAAAGGGGGAAACTGGGCTCAAGCCCTCAAAACTGTGTGTCCCAACCTGAGGGGATTTGGTGAAGAGTTTTATAGCAATGGTTCAGGGACAGTGTTGCTGGTAAGGAACAGGGTATGTGCAGGAACTGCATTCCTTTAATCTGGCCTCAGGTGGTCTCCTGATGAGCTTCTGTGGTTCTCGATATTTTCCAAACTGTGACCTTCTCTCTGGAATGAAGAATGCTCATCAAGTAGTTAACATCTTCCATTTGCTGGGGATTTTAGTTCTGCAGAAAAGCTCAAAGAAATTGTTATGTATATCCCTTGAGGCAGAACCAGGACCCTGTCCCAAGGCTGCACTATTGTTTCTTTTTTTAAAAAAAATACTTTTCAACATACACTATTTTATTTAGTATTTTTATAAGAATGTATGGTATAGTATACATGCTTTTTACAGATACATAAGCTGAGGGTCAATGAAATTATATAACATGTTTAATATTAGTAGTAAAAAGTAGTGGGTGGGAACAGGACTAAATTCCAGCTGACTTTAAAGTAAACACTTAATCTGCCTCACCTCACTACTTTGATCTCACAGATATGATAGTGGTTTAAAGGTAATTTAAATACTAAAGCTGAACAGATATGGCCTGTGGCCCAGCAATCCCACTTCTAAGTTATATACAACACAGAAATGTGTACATACATTCACCCAACACATGCACATATATACGTAACAGCATAATTTACAGTATGGAAAAGCTAGAAATAACCTAGATTGTCCAACAATAGAATCAATAAATTGCCATATATTCATCCAGTGGAATATAATACAGTGCAAAAGTTAAATTATTGGCACAATTTTCCCAACCACATGGGAAAATTGGACAAACCAAATAATGTTGAAAGAAGCCATTCAAAAATAAAGAGTACGTGGGCTTCCCTGGTGGCGCAGTGGTTGAGAATCTGCCTGCTAATGCAGGGGACACGGGTTCGAGCCCTGGTCTGGGAAGATCCCACATGCCGCGGAGCAACTAGGCCCGTGAGCCACAACTACTGAGCCTGCGTGTCTGGAGCCTGTGCTCCGCAACAAGAAAGGCCACGACAGTGAGAGGCCCACGCACCACGATGAAGAGTGGCCCCTGCTTGCCACAACTAGAGAAAGCCCTCGCACAGAAACGAAGACCCAACACAGCCAAAAATAAATAAATAAATTTTAAAAAAATAAAATAAAGTAAAAAAAAATAAAGAGTACAGTATGATCCCATTCTTATAAAGTACAAAATAAACTAAACTCTGAGGAAGTGGGTGGGCTACAGCAGGATGTTGGGTTCTGGGTGCTACTTCTGTGTGATTTATTGACCCAGGTTATGGTTATGGAACCCCCAGGGTGTGTTCATTTTGTGAAAATTCATCAATTTATAATGTTGCACTATTGTTTCTTGACTGCCCCTCCCTTGTCTCTGCATCCCCTCCCTTCCCTGATCAGCAACTCTTTGAACCTGCCCTTTGGAACACAGGGAAGGTCATGGAGGCTGAAACCTACTCCCTACAAACAAGAAACAGGAGACTCAGAAAAGCTTCCATGCCCGGGAGACCCACATGGTCCTGCTCGGTTTCAAAATGCTTTTTCTGCATCAGTTGATAGGACCATATGATTTTCCTCCTTAGACTGTTTATATGCTGGATTACATTGTTTCTCCAGTGTTGAACAAGTCCTGCACACCTGGAATGTTCTTGGTCATGGTGTATAGTTATTTTTATACACTGTTGAATTTGATTTGCTAATATTCTGTTTAGGATTTTTGCTTCTACACTCATAAGAGATATTGGTTAGTAGTTTATTTTTTTATATTGTCTTTGTCTAACATTGGTATCAGGGTAATAATAGCCTTATAAATGAATTGGGAAGCATGCTTCCTCTTATTTTTCTTGGAATATACTTGGAATCAACTCTTCTTTAAATGTTTGGCAGAATTCTCTAGAATTTTAACTGTACCACTGTATTTTTTCAGCTAACAGAACTTTCTCCCTTCACTTGACTCTTGTTTTGATATATTCTCATTCCAAGGAAATGCACCTACATTAAATTCTGCTTATTTTAGCCATGACCTTGTTTAGAGAAACAATGAGACAATCCTGATCTTTTAATATTGATATGCTACAACCTGGAAACATGTCTTTGTGATGAACAAAAATGTCAGAGTGGTAACTCACCTACAAAGAGCATACTATTAAGATAAAATTTTTGGAGATTATCAAGCAGGGCTGACTGAAATTCACTTTCTACCCTTTCTTGGGGTAAAAGAAAATAACTAAGGTTGCCATAATTGTGAAAGAAAAAAAAATGTTTGATGGCCCCAAGGGTTAATTTGACCTTCACTGAAATGAAAACAGATTTTGTTAGAGCATTTCTAATGATTTAACATTTGTTTTGGCTTATGGTATCAAGCATTGTTCCTGTAGCCCATTTTAAAGTTTTGTTATCTATCTGTATAGTACTAGTTATGAAATATTTTGCTTTCTGCTGTTCTTTGCTTGCAATGATTAATTCCTAGTCAGGTGATGAATGTGAATAAAGGGTGGCAATTACAATTTCTTTAATCACTTAATAATGTGGGTCCAGGGTTCAATTGAGATTTTAGACATATATCTAAAGGAATTATACTGAATTTTCTATTAATCACTGCATCTTTAGTGCTGACAAGGTCTCTTTCTAACAATAGATCTAATCATTTCAAGATGAGCCACAATTAGAATGAATATGATAAAGATCTCATCATCTGGGCCAAGATTCTGATCCCATGAGCCCAAGATAGAAACCTCTGTTTCATTACTTAATTTAACATTAAGGGCCATGCATTAAGTCTTGTGGCTCTGGAGATTTATAAATGTTTAAACCCCTTAATAAACTTAGCTTTTTACTTTTGGACCACAATCACTAGCTGAATAAAATGTTTGACTTTTTTTTTTAAACTGGGACTTTATTTTATATGCTTCAGGCAAACTAGATCAGTATTATACAGTTTTCTATAATTCATTTTCATAAGGTAGTGATTTACTTGTGACCTCAAAGCAAAACTTTTCCCTCTCACAGTCTTTTACTACCATTCAAGGCACTTTCGTATATATCAGAAATTAATTCATTGATCATCTCTAAGTAATTTTTAGTAGCTGACTTGGTCAATAGATTGTAAGATTCTTCCTTGTTTGTTATAGTGTACTCAAGGTTTCACAGTGCATGGTTAAAATAAAGGATGATGATGTTGATATTAACAATAACAGACAGAGTTTGTTGAGAGCTTACTATATGATGGTGTTAAGTGCTCTACAGAGCTCTGCTGAGAATAAATGCAGCCAGAGAGATAAATGGAACCATCCACTGTTTTATGTTGAACTGGAAGCTGAAAATAACAATGTCAATGTAGTAAATTGGAAAAAAAATGAAAATCTACATGATAGATTCACAAAGCAGTAAAAAATGTACAAGCTTAAAATATTTTAGATACTTTAAGAGCTAAATTCTGGGAAGACGCCTGAGGCGGATGAGCCTCTAGGGGAATGAAATACCTTTTTAAATAAAGCTCAGACCCAATCTTATGCAGTTTTAATGTAAGTCTTTGATAATTCAAGACTTTATGGATCACTCAGGAGGAGTGCTTTTATTTCTGTATTATAGAAATCTGGCAGCATCATAGATATTGGAGTCTAGCTATGGTAAGTATTCAGTTGTGTGTTTAATTAATATTCACTTTATATCTCTGCTAAAGCTATAACTAACTGTTTAGAAATTATTCTCTGGGAAATAAAATTATACAAGGATACCTCTATTATTGAGGGAAAAGCTGCCAAACTATTTTGAGATCACAAGTATTGTAATTATCTATATTCTTGTCTCTGTTCCCTTATGAAGACTATAATCTCTGTAAGGGCAAAGACGATTATTTCTATCTTGGCAATCGCTGTTATCTTAGTAACTAGCCTGGTGAATGAGTGAATGAAGAAGTTAGAGGTGATGGAGGAAACAAAAGTTCATTCTAGGCTGTATTTTCCCAGCACTGTCACACTGGGTAGTCCTTCTTACCTTGAAGGGGAACTAGATTGTGAATCCTTGGTCTTTTCTACACAAATAAGATGCTCTCCTTACATATGATGCATCTGACTTAACCAGATGGAAACTGAACAAAGAATTAAAATGTTTGAATTGGAAAATTGGTCAATTATACAATTTAGTAGTTTGCCTACATTATAGAAAATAAACTAATACTAGAGGCTCCAGATTATGCAGCTGGCCATGTTACTTGCATATGTAAAAACATTGAATATTCTAACTGTTAATATAAATATAACGGTAATTTTTGAGGGAAAATTAACTTAGAGAAATCCAGTAGGTAAATACAAATGTAACTGCCTAACGTTAAAATCAATGCAAATGACGACTTTATAGAAACACATCTGAATGTACTTTCTCTAGCATAGAAAATCATTAGTTAGGAAAGAAAGTACTCTAAGGGATATATAATATTTATCTATTTGGAATTATTCATACATATTTGAAACATTATTCATCATCTAATTTATTTATTGCTAGATATTGTGGCACATAGAACATTAACTTCTAGTAGTATAATATTTATTTTTGATGCATTTCTACCTAAGACATACATCAGGCTTGGGTGAAAAGAATATTTCCTTCCTGATTCATGCAATTTTGGCACATAGTATAAATCTCTGAACCTCAGTTTCCACACATATAACATTAGCATAATTGTATTTATGAACTATTCTAAGGATTAATTCAGATAATGTATACTAAGTAGCTAAGAGAAAGTCTGATTCATAGGACACTTAAAAATAGTAGATGTCCAAAATAGTTGGGAGAGAAAAAGAAAGAAGAAAAGAGGGATGGGAGGAAGAGGATTTTATTTGACCTTCAAAATAATCTCTAAGGGTAGGAGAGCTATGAATTGTTATTGTTATCTCCATTTTACATATCAATAAACAGATTCAGAGAGCTCAAAGGACTTGCTCAGGGTCACACAGCTCTTTGCTCCCTTGTGATATGATAGTATTTTATTCATCTGCCCATTACAACACTTAAAATGTAATACTGTAATTATCCATTTCTACCTCTGGCTTCCCTAATAAACTGTGAGATCCTTTTGGGCAAGGGCCTTATCCCATTCATTTTTCTATAATTTAGAAAATTTGTACATAGTACCAAATAGGCTTCTGCTACATGTTTCACAAATGAGTGAGTGATCTGGAACTGGAACCTATGTCACATTATTCAAAACCGGATATTCTATTTCTCTTGTACCATATGCTTACTTATAATCATCCCAGTCCTCCAAAAACTTACATATTATATGAAATATAGTGATTTGTGTTCAGTAATCTTTCAATGCATTTTTGGTTTGATAATCATAAAACAGAACAACCTATTTTCTCTCCTAAGGTATTGTTTTCCTGAAATGGGAGTATATCCCCTTCGCTAATTGTATTTTTAACTAGGACTGCCATAAATTACCAAAATATTTGGTTAAAACAACAGAAATTTATTCTCCCACAATTCTGCAGGCTAAAATTCTGAAATCAAGGTGTCCTCAGTGCCTCTGAAAGCCCTAGGGAAGAATCTTTCCTTGTTTCTTCCAGCTTCTGTGGGCACCTGACAATCTTTGGCATCCGTTGGCTTGTAGCTGCATCCCTCTAGTCTCTGCTCCACCATCACTTGGCCACTTTCTTTCTGTCTGTGTGTGTCCTCTTCTTACAAGGACACCAGTCTTTGGATTGAGAGCATCCCTAAATCCAGAATGATTTCATCTCAAGATCCTTAACTAACTAACATCTACGAAGACCCTTTTTACAAATAAGATCAAATTTTGAGTTTGGAGTGGACATGAATTGTTGGAGGACACTATTCTATCCACTAAAGCTATTATGCTTCATTTGAGTTGATAGTATTAAGACAAGCTTAATGAAATCTCACAAACCTAAAAGCAATGAATTCAACTGGGGAAAAAAATGAAGGGCTTTGAGTTTCAGTTTTTTCAGATGATTTGAAATAAAGTTGAAAATTCTACAGAAAATGCACTAAAAGTGGAAATTCAGTATGGAATTGCTAGAGGAGTTTGAAATAGGGGAGAGTATATCAGTAATCAGCTAAGAGCTGAAGAAAACTATATGATGATCCCAGAAGAGAAGATTTTTCCCACCTAGGAAATAAGCAAGAAGTGATAATGGGTATCAGACAATTATAATAACTTAGTCTGCTGTAAGCTAGGTAATATTAGATTAAAACTAAAGTTGAAGGATACATTAAAATGAATGCAACTATATCTTAGGTTCAAGTCACAATCAGGAAGTCATATGCTTAACTAGTACCTATGTGAGACCACTATATGAGAATTTAACGTTCACTTGAATCGATGCTAATGAAATAATGATACTGTTTTAAAATACCCTTTTGTTATCTCAGAGTTTGATATAAAGGCAGGCGCATAGGTCACTTTTAAATTTTTATTTCTTATCATAGATCTAGTTAGTCATGCTTTCATCTAATATAAAAACCAGGCATTCACAGAATTAAGCAGTCTGGTAGCTACTGCACATTAAAACAATGATTTCCTTTTAGCAAATAAGAAAGATCATTTGTATTCTGATGTTTATTCTCATAATCACTTTATTACTTTGATGTTCATTTTGTAAACATCTACAAGCTTTAATAGATGCAATGCAATATTCTCAGTTTTACATTTCACAAGAATGACACGTTAAGATGATCTGTAATTTAAAGTGATATTGGAGACAATTGCATATGTCTTTAGCAGCAAACAGAGGTATCTTTAAGCAAAATTCAAACAATTAAAAATGAAACACTGTTTTGACTGACATGCAATATTTTAAGAAAGCAGAAGTGTCTGTCACATTGATTTTGTTATTGTCACAGTATAAGAATGTTTCAGGGCAAGAGTAGGGTTTTGAATAAACCAGAAAGATTATGTGAGAACAAGTGTCATAGTATTCTAACTTAACCCTGCCTTCTCATAAGAAACTGTGAATTTGGTATCATCCATAATATTCCGCTTCTATGTCATTTTGAGAATATTTTACTCTTGTTTAGCTTTGTTAGATCAATTCCAGTATCAATCTTGAATAAAGCATTGTTTTTTTCCCCCCTTAGTTTGACTCTCATTCTGGTACTCTATATAATCTCTGCATGTTCCAAATCCAACGTTCAGCACCCATGAAAAAATCATTTCAACTGGATTTAATCAGTACTCTCAATCCCTTTCCCCCATATTCAGCAAATGCAATGTCATTGTCCCATGATATCCTATCATGATATCCTATGTGTTCTTGTCCCATGATATCCTATGTGTCCCATGATATCCTATGTGTTCTTCCCATGATATCCTATGTGTTCTTCCAACTGTTTTATCAGACTTTTAACAGTGATATACTATAAGGTAGGTGGATTTGAATAAATAATTTGACAAACATTTTTAAAAGTTTCATTAACTTTAGCAGAGGGAATTTCCTTAATGTATTTCAAATTATATGTAAATTCATATCAAGAAATAGATAACCTTTCAACCCTCTCAACGGATGGGTTTGGCAATCTATTCAATGGTATCTTAGTAACAGGGAATAGTACATTAAGCTCACATAGTAGAATAGTTCATGCTACATAGTTTTATTGATCTAATTAAAATAATTTTGGACTCCAGTGTATAGTTTTAAAAATATTTAGATAGGAATTTAATTCTAAGTATTCTAATATTTAATTCTAATATTCAGACACTCTTTAATTCTAAAGTTACAAATAAATTACCTTGATGGCAAGGATGTGGAGAAATTGGAACCCTTGTACACTACTGATGGGAGTGTAAAATTGTGCAGCTGCTTTGGAAAACAGTCTGGCATTTCCTCAAAAGATTTAACATAATGTTACCCTATGACCCAGCCATTCCACTCGTAGGTATATACCCAAGAGAAAAGAAAACACATGTCCATGCAAAAACTTCTGTATGATGTTTATATTAGCATTATTCATAATACCCAAAAGGTGTAAGTACCCAAATCCCCATCAATTGATGAATGTTTAAACAAAATGTGGTATATCTATACAATGAAATATTATTTGGACATACAAAAGGAATGACTTACTGAAACATGATGCAACATGGTTGAACCTTGAAAACATTATTATAAGTGAAAGAAGCCAACCACAAAAGACCACACATTATATGATTTTATTCATAAGTCCAGAACAGAGAAATATACAATGAAAAAACAGAAAGTAGTTTAGTGGTTGTTTAAAGCTTGGGAGAAGTGAGAGGTTAAGGGGTGATAGTTAAAGAGTATGGGGTTTCTTTTGTTTTGTTTTGTTTTATGTGTTTAAAAAAAATTTATTGGGGTATAGTTGATTTATAATATTGTGTTATAGGGTTTCTTTTCGAGGTGATGAAAATGTTCTAAAATTGAATATGGTGATGATTACAGATACCTGTGAATATACAAAAAAAACTTTGACTTTATACTTTAAATGGATTAATTCTATGGTATGTAAGGTATATCAATAAAGATGTTAAAATAAAACACCAGTAATAGGAGCTAACATATATATACTATTTAAAGTGCCAACTACTGTTTGATGCCCCTAGTTTACTGATTTAACCCTTGTAACAAATACTCTGGAGTAGGAACTCATATTTCTCTATTCTACAGATGATGAAACTAAGGCAAAATGACAAGAAGAAACATGCCTGGGGTTACATAGGTAATAAGTGATAGAGACAAGAGTTGAATCCAGTCAATATAGCTCCAAAATTTGTGCTTTTCAGTAAGATTCATAATCAATTATTACAATCTAGCTCTAATTATCTATGTAATTAAATAATAGAGGAATATCTTGTTATTTGATTCAGTCTATAAATATTTATTGTAGGTCTCCTTAGTACCAGGCACTTTTTTAGGCATTGAGAATATAGCAGAATTCCAAACTCCAAAATGATAAAATGCCTGCTGCCACGGAGCTTACATTCTAGAACTTTAGAATCCAGAAGATCTGGATTGAAACCTCAGCTCTATACCTTACAAGTAGAGTGATTAAGTAAATTTCTTCATCTCTTTGATCCACATTTTCCTCTTTGTAAAATGGAAATGATAATTTTCTCACATCAAAGTGTCACTATAACAATTAAGTGAGATGATATTTGTCACTATAACAATTAAGTGAGATGATATTTGTAAAGCATTTACTAAAATGCTTCATACTCAATAAATGAAAGGTGATGATAGCAGTGGCAGTGATAGTTGTAGTAATAGTATTCCTGTCATTGTCACAATCATCACCTTCATCATCATTAAATGTAGCTAATGCCTTGGATTCAGTGTAGGAGGAAGATATAGCCTTCTAAACTTTTGCTTGAATAAGTTCACATAGATACTTGTGAACCCAGGACTGAAACCTGAATCTTCTGATTTCAAATTTCATATTCTCTTTACTGATGTATTGAAACTATGTATACAATTTTTATACCAGTCTCAAATTTAGAAAAAAGAGAATAAGACAATAAAAATCCATAGATACATTCCCTTAAATGTGTTCTTTTGAAATGGTGATTTACATTTTAGAGAGGAAATAGATAGTAAACAAACATGTTGAGAAGGACTTTTAGGCTTACTATTATTATTAGATTCACCAGTATCTTTCCTTTAAAGCCAACAACACTCTAAGTTGCTAACTGAATAAAGTTCTGAAATACAATGTCACATGTACCAGCCTACTAAAAAAAATAAACTAGGCTGTGGTAGTTATATGGAGATTTAAGCCAAGTAAAAATTACACTTGAAGTTCTGATATTTTTAAAGCGTAGATTAGGGGGAGAGGTTGGATATTCCACATGGTATAGTATTAGAAACCTAACTCCATAGGCTTTTAATTTTTTATAAACACACATGCACACACAGCGATAAAAAACCTTCTTCCCCAGTTTTTTCCATCTGTTAGACAAATATTTATTCGGGATCTGCTCTGTGTACTATTTTCGTTTGACCATGCCATTCAGAAAAGGTACCACCACAACCCTGCTGGTGTCATTGAAAGTGCTTTTTGTTAAATCTTGACCACTACTGGACATCTCAAGTTGTTATTGCACCTGATCCAGCTGACAAAAATTTAGTGATGTTGAATGGACCTAGAGATTATCATACTAAGTAAAGTAAGCCAGACAGAGAAAGACAAATATCATATGATATTGCTTATATGTAGAATCTAAAAATAAATGATACAAATGAACTTACATACAAAACAGAAATAGACCCACAGACATAGAAAACAAACTTATGGTTACCAAAGGAGAAAGGTGGGGGGGACAAATTAGGAGTTTGGGATTAACATATACACATTACTATATATGAAATAGATAACCTACAAGGACCTACTGTATAGCATAGGGAATTATACTCAATATTTTATAATAACCTGTAAGGCAAAAGAATCTGAAAAAAATAGATATATATTTATGTATGACTGAATCACTTTGCTGTTTTCCAGAGACTAACATTGTAAATCAACTATACTTCAACTAAAAAAAGAAATTTAGTGATGGTTGATGCTTTATTGAGTGATAATCGTAATCAGCTTTTAAAATAAAGCTGTGCTTATCAAGTGCATTATCTCCTGTACACATTCTGTTCTATTTCTTTCCTAATCAGCAAGCAGAGTAGTGAGTTAGGATAAGCTCTGGTGTCTTTGTCCTCTAATAAGTTTCTTCCTCTTTCTGTTACCTGTATTTAGAGATGTGGCTGCCTTGACTTCTGACTCTAGTCTTGTTCCCTTTACTCTGTCATTAGTCTTAGTGATCAGAAATTCCTAATAGTTGTGTTCAAGAGTACAGCTGTACTGTACACAAGTCAGAAAAGGAAAAGAGAAGTAGTAAACTTGGAGATGGGTAAAAGAAGGAGTTAGGATTTTTCAGAGAGACTGCACAGAGGCAATATTCTTTTGGGTTAGAGATTTCTTCTTGTGTTGATCCCACCCTTTGTCCTTGTTGTGTTCATCCTGAATGCACAGGCCAAAAACAGACAAAGCTGAAACAAAAGCACATAGATATTGAGGAATACCAAAATCATTTGATCTTATTTCTTCCAATTATACTGATACAGCTACAGCCTCAGTGTATACTTGAATAACTCTTCACCGTGGTGACTTATCTGCCACCACACTCTACTGGGCTAACTCTGTATGATACAGAAGAGAGCTGACTAAAATTTGAGGATGCTCTCCTAGTTGGATCATCCCCTTGATATTAACACATTTTACTTCTCTTGTATGATATATCTTGGCCCTCTTTTTCATTAGAGTCAATCAGCTCTATCAATCTAGGAAATTAGATATAATAGGAGAAATGTTCATTTATTGGCAGCAAGAGTTAGAATTTATTCACTCCTAGAGGTTAATAAGAACGTATATGAAAACTACATGACTAATGTATACTATAGAAAATTCTGAGCCCATAACATTCAGACTGGTGAACTTTTCTCCCTACCTCACTATATATAATTTAGTTTGGACAGTGATTTTGTTGATATAATTTTGGCCTCTTGGGGGTCATTTTTAAAATAAGGGGATAAAAATCCATGTCTCCATTAAAATAGAAATTGCTTTTCAGCATGTTTTTTCCCTTTCCAGAATTGATTTTTTTTTAATGTTTCTATCATCAAGTCTGGTATTAATTTGCCAACCTACTCACATGCCTGCCAATATATTTCTGTGCTTTCTTTTAATTCTAATGCTTGTCTAGTTGTCATGAGATAGGGCCCACTTATGGTGACAGATTGTGTTCTGTCTGTGTGGTGTGGAAAATGCAAAGACTATCATTTTAATATTTCCCACTTGATCTATTTTAAACTTTCTCAATAGAAATTCTCAAACAAGGGCAAAAGGAGCACAGCACAGGCAATGCTCTTAATTAAAATATATAATTTAGGGAAATAAACACATATTCTGGAGTTGTCTTTTTTCACTGCAATGGTAAAGAGGTGCTCTCAATATGTTGACTAACCTTAAATATTAAGTCATTACTTTTTCAATAATTCACTAATTTACCAAGAGAGATATAATTAATATTTTCACATCTTCACTTGTCTTGCTAAGGATTTTGCATTGCTCAGTAATAAGTGGTAAAACATCTAACTAAAATCTACTGTGATTTTACAGTAAATTCTAATGGAGGGAATATAAAAAGATCTATCGTGGTTCTATAAAATAAAGAATGGTATTTTTTAATATTATATTCTTAAATATGGGTAAAGTTTTGAGGGTTTTTTTGTCCATGATATTATTTCTGTTGGAAAGTTAAAATTTTTAACCTGTTATTTAAGAATTATCATTCATAATAAAGAGAGATGTAAATACCAATTGTTTAAAGACATTAAAATCCAAGGACACTTTCGTGAAAGAGATTATTCAAGGCATTATCCTCAGGCTATGCCTTCACAGACAAATAGAATTCTAACACTGAGCCATTGACGGCTGAATTTGATCAACACATAAGGACAATAAGAATATCTTAGGCTAAAAATAATTACCCAAAGTGGAAAGAAAAAAAACACACTTTGATTTCCTTAGATAATAGAATTGTGACCATGTCTGGATACCTTCCTCAAAAGTCAATTTTGGAAACTCAAGTTATATTAATATGACAGGAAAAAAACTATACCCTCTTTGGTCTGAGAATAAGTCATTGGATAGCAAAATATAGAGCCTTTGTTTTGTTTCAAGGCAAATTATGCTCAGAGACTGAGATTATCTTTGCCAATATTTTATTTAACACAGGTCTACTGTGGGAATTATAATTTCACAAGCCAATAGCATATAAGATAATGTCCCTTAATAAGCCAATAAAGAAATAACATACTCCAAACCAATGATTGATTAATTACACTATTGTTCCAGGCAAAGGGCACGATGAAAGGAATAAAGTCCAAATTTAGTTGTGGTGTACCTTTCTGTTGCAGGAAGGGAGACCCCTTCCAGGGCCTAGAGTGGGCTCTTGTCAACACTCGCAAATGAATTGTCCAAGGAGACACATGTACTGACAAAGCAAAAGACTTTATTGGAAATGGGCACCCAGGCAGAGAGCAACAGGGTAAAGGAACCCAGAAGAACTGCTCTGCTACGTGGCCTGCGGTCTCAGGTTTTATGGTAATGGGATTAGTTTCCGGGTTATCTCTGGACAATCATCTTGCGTGGCGCATATTTGATCTGACTCAGGGTCCTCCCTGGTGGCGTTCACATCTCTCAGCCAAGATGGATTCCAGTGTGAGGGTTTCTGGGAGGTGGGCAGGACATGTCGTCTCCTCCCTCCTTCTTTTAGCCCTTCCCAAATTCTTCCAGGTTAGTTTTACAGGACATACTATGGGTTGGCATGTCCTCCCTCCTTTGGCCCCTCCCGAATACTCCTGGTTAGTTTTTGGTGGCAGCACCACATTCTTCATCGAGACCTCCTGTTGCAAGACAACTCAGGCAAGAGGTTATCATCATGCCTGGTCAAGGTTTCAGTCAATGATTCCCTGACATTTCTATGAGCTGGTTCTCGGGAGAGAGAGCTTAGTCAACTGAGAGCTGATGTCCAGCTGCCAGCGCAAAGAGGAAAGTCTCTTGTTGTAGAGCACATCTCTAGGAAATGAAGGCACTGAGGCTGGCAAGCATGATAATCTCCTTCCCTGGGCCTGCTTCATGGTTTTCACCACTGCTGAGCAGAGATCCACCTTCCTAGGCAGGAGCCAATACCCTAAAGTCTTCAGAGAGCTATTTAGATCAGCAAAGAGTCACCTTGCCCAGACCGAACACTCTCAGATGGTCCTCACACACTCTGGGTATTTATACTCTAATGTCCCCTTGCCATAGTTGCTTCTTCATATGTTCTTATTGATAAGACCCCAGCGGTGCCCCTCAGCAGTTGAGCTACTACTGAGTGCTTGTCAGCAATGGCAGATGTTGATGATGACATCCTGACACAACAACTTCAATACTTTTATTGAAACAAGTTTACTTATAAAAACAACTGTATTCTTAGATCAAAACAATTTTTGTCATGAACAAATAGATCTGAAATCATATCAAACCACTAAACAACAGCATTCATCCTCTTACTACATTTATTGTATCTTTCTTTGTATATACCCTTATTTCAAATTCACCTCTATCTATCTCCTCCCCAATTTTCTCTGATGCTCAGAGAGACTTTTGCACAACTGTAGCAATGACAGGGAACTGAGATAAATTTGGGGAGTATCGTTAGCTAGAAATGCTAGACATGTGATCCTTTTATCATGTGATGTATTCATCCTCTACAATGGAGAATGAATCCAAGCGACAAATGGCCTAAATGCTTCTGGAGTTTTCAAAATCAATTTACCCCATTTCCTGAGGTTGAATGGGAGAAAAAAAGAAGTCCTAAATAAAAATGAACAAAATGACTTTACCAGGATGGCTGCAAAAATTATTTAGTTGAACAGAATTGAATTAAGTTGCTCCTAAGACCCACAAAAATTAACATTTAGAGAGAGTATCCAAAGCTGTATAGATATTTATGTTTATTCCTAATTCATGAATCTCCAACTAAACTAGCTTTTCTTTTTAAGAAATGTGTTCATGCTTGAGATAAAGACTCATCCACTTAAAAATGGTTGGAAAATAAATAAGAGAATATCTAATTGGAAATATGTCTTTTCTTGGCCAATGCCTATGTGAGCTAAGGATTTAATGACTTTTTGATGACCATCGAAGATTTTTATATGGCTCTACATATTGCTGTATGAGATTTACAATGTTATTATATCCCTTTCCTGAAACCACTGAAGAATGCAACAGATGAAAATAGTTTCATTAGAAGAACAAAACAGTGTATTATTGCACTGGGAATTTTGGCATGTTTTTTAAAAAATGTATTTGCAATAACAAATTGGAGCTGATTTTTGTTTTTGTTTTTGTTTTGTTTTGTTTTCCTTTGCTTGCTTTGCCTCCACTTTATCCTAAATCAGCGGAAATCCGAGGGAAAAAAGGCGGGAAAGGTAAGATTGTAAATTTCAAAGAAAATTGATTTCAAAATATGTTGTGATAGTTTTTTCTTACATTTCTGAAGCCACAGTAGCTACTAAGTGGAGTTAAAACTGTAAGTATTTAAGATGACATATGTTGTAGTTCTGCCTTAAAAGAGCTTCAGGCTGAGCTGTCTCTACATTTTGTATCACTTACACAGTCCTGGAAGCAATTTTCAAGTCTTATTTTATTTTATTTTTCACCAACACTTTCTTTTCCCACTGTGCCAAAACAACATACCGCTGACAGCATCACTTCGTGAATATTCTGGTAATACAGTTATTTTATGATAAATTTTAACAATAAAAGGGACCATTTTGGTGTCAATTCACAATTTAACAGTGACAGCACAAGTTAGGGAATATGAAGCATGATGATGTCTGATAAGGTCACAGAGAAAAATACCATAAACTAAACATGGTTAATCAGTAAATTGATGTTCTCTGAGAAACTGGGCTTTAGAATGTCATCTTTCAATGCAAAAATTTTTTTCTAATTGAAATATAGATGATGTACAATATTATGTTAGTTTCAGGTGTATTACATAGTGATTTGACATTTGCATACATTATGAAATGATTAACACCATGATAAGTCTAGTAACCATCTGTAACCATATAAAGTTATCACAATATTATCGACTGTATCCTTTATGCTGTATATTACATCTGCATGACTTATTTATTTTAAAACTGGAGGTTTCTACCTCTTAATCCCCTTCACCTTTTTCAACCACTTTCCTCCCCTCTGCCAACCGCCTTTTTGTTCTCTGAAGTCTGTCTTTGTTTTTTAGATTACTCATATAAGACCATACAGTTGTTGTCTTTCTCTGTCTGATTTATTTAACTTAGCAAAATACCCTCTTGATTCATCCATGATGTCACAAATGGCATGACTTCTTTTTTTTTTAATGGCTGAGTAATATTCCATTATTATTGCATAATATTTGATGGACTCTTATTTGGCTTCCATATCTTGGCTATTGTAAATAATGCTGCAATGAGCATTGGGATGTATATATCTTTCTGAAATAGTGTTTTAGTGTTTTTGTGCTGGATCATATGGCAGTTCTATTTTTAATTTTGTGAGGAAACTCCATACTGTTTTCCACAGTGGCTGTACCAATTACATTCCCACCAACAGTGCACAAGGTTTCCCTTTTCTGTACATCCTCACCAACACTCGTTATTTGTTGTCTCTTAATGATAGCCATTCTGACAGGTGTGAGGTGGTATCTCATTGTGGTTTTGATTTGAAGTTCCCTGATGATTAGTGATGTTGAGCATCTTTTCATGTGTCTTTTGAGCATCTGTATGTCTTCTATGAAAAAATGTCTATTCTGTTCCTCTGTCCATTTTTTAATCAAGTTGTTTGTTTTCTTGACGTTGAGTTGTATGAGTTCTTTGTGTATTTTGGATATTAACCCCTTATCAGTTATATCATTTGCAAATATATTCTCCCATTCTGTAGGTTGCCTTTTTGTTTTGTTGATGGTTTCCTTCGTTATGTAAAAACTTTTGAGTTTGATGTAGTCCCATTTGTTTTTTTTGCTTTTGTTTTCCTTGCCTGAGTAAATAGACTCCCCAAAATATTGCTAAGACCTATGTCAAAGACCATGCTGCCAATGTTTTCTTCTAGGACTTTTATTGTTTCAGGTCTTACATTTAAGCCTTTAATCCATTTTGAGTTTATTTTTGTATATGGTGTGAAAAAGTAGCCCAGTTTGATTCTTTTACATGTAGCTGTCCATTTTTCCCAGCACCATTTATTGAAGAGAATTTTTCACATTGTATAGTTTGACCTCCTTCAATGTGAAAATGTTAAGTTCTACTCACATATATATGAACAGTCTAGCTGTCTAGAAAAATTTGGTTTTCTACCATTAAAAAAATAAACTATGTCACACATATTGTTAAATTTTAATTACCTCATTGGTTAAACTGCACCACCACTAAAAATAAACAGCTATTCAGCTGTTCACTGACATTTGTTTTCTAGAATTTATGCCTTGGTTTCTTCACCATGTTTTGAGGTTTGGAACCAAAATGTTGTCATAACTATATGCTAGGTTAAATATGAGTGTTTTTCTAGTTTGAGAGACCAAATTTTGTCTTTGAAAAATAACTTGCCAAAGGGTGGTCTAGACTATGCCAGAAGTACTCTGTTAGCCCTGGATGGCTTTATCAAGTGTGAGAATTACCTGAAAACGGAGCCTGACTAGAATGTCAAAATGAATTTTCATTAGTGTTTGAGAGATAAACTAAAATAACAGCATTAGAGAATTTTCACTCAATATACCTTTCTGAAAGTTTTTAAATGCCTGTCTGAACCATCTTATCACTGTGACCTTGGAGTGATGACTTTTTGAGAATTAACTCCTCAGAGAAGGCAAAAGTTTATAGAAGATTTCTCCAATTAAAAGGAGGAAAGCAAGGGGAATAAAATGTCACTAGCTATGTAAAGTGAAAGAGAGAGAGAGAGAGAGAGAGAGAGAGAGAGAAGCTCTACAGATTTTAGGTGTTCTAACATTCTCAACCATTCTGGTAAATTTAGAAAAGGACCTGTTACTCAGTTATTTAAAAGTTGGAATTTTGAAGAACAGAAATATTGGCAGATTTTATCTAGTATAGTTATTCTATAAATAGAAAAGTGTTTTTGTTTTAGAAAATTAAGACTCTGTATACAGCACTCTGGGGTGAACTCAGAAAACACCTGGGTCATGAAACTTTAACATAAACCACTTCAATTGTGAATATTAAAACAGTAATATAATCACAATATAAGGAGCAATGGAAAGTGTGGTTTTTAGTGATGGATATATTTTTTTTTTTGGTCAAATAAAAGCAAATCTGGACTTAGAGATTTTATTCAGAATAGAGAGAAGGCTCTGACCTCAGAAATCTGCAAGGTCTTAAAATCTAACAGAAAAAAAGGTGTTTCTTTTTTTTAAGGTAAAAAGGGGTAAGCAGAGATAAGCAGAATCTTTTAAGAAGAAACTGGACAAGCCAGATAAGTGACCAGTGGGGTCCACCAGGAAAAGTGTTTTGCTGTGGTCAGCTTATTCCCAAGAGACCCTGATATAGGGGATGTGTTCCACATTTTTAGTGCTTGCTCATTCCTTGGTGGCAAGCAGAGCTCAGGAGCCTGTAGGAAGGAGAGATTCCTGAGAAAAGTTTGGTCAAGACAAAGTGTTGTAAGAAAAGGAGGGCGCCAAAGAATGGTCATATCCCAGGTTTTGGGCAAGCCCCTGGGATGAGTTCCCAAGCAAAGATCTTTGGCTTCATGCAGGAAAGAATTCAAGAGCAAGTCAAAGTAAAGTGAATGCTGATTTATTCAGGGAGATACACACTCCATAGATAGAATTTGGGCCATCTCAGAAGGCAAGAGGGCCCTGGGGTATGGGTTGTTAGTTTTTATGGGCTGGGTAATTTCATAGGCTAACAAGTGGGAAGATTATTCCAACTATCTGGGGGAAGGGGCAGAGATTTCCAGGAGTTGGGGCACCACCAACTTTTGGTCTTTTATTGTCGGCCTCTGAACTGTCATGCCTGTGGGTGTGTCATTTAGATGTTAATGTATTACAATGAGCGTATAATGAGGCTCAAGGTCTACTGGAAGTTGAATCTTCCACTGTCTTGGACCTAGTAGGTTCTAACCAGTTTTTGTAGTATCCTGTTTTTCTCAACGGCTGTGTCATTCTTTTAATTGTTGTGCCCTGCCCACTTCTCTTCGGTCTCAAAAGCAGAGTATAAGAAAGGGACAGCTGTGAGAACTTGGTCATTTTTTCCCACTACCGTTCTATACCAAAGTAAACACAGTAAAATTAACTTACTAATATTGTGTTTACTCTGTTCCAAGCACTGTGTGTGTGTAAGTGTGTGTATACATATAAGTGCATATATGTATATATGTATACTTCTATATCTATATCTACATCTATATCTATATGTCTATACCTACTACATATTTAGTCCTATAAACTCATAGTTTAATCCTATGAACTCTTTTACAGTTGAGGAAACCATGGTACAGAGAGCTTAAGTGCTTGCCTAAGATTACAGAGCTCACCAGTAGAAAAGCCATGAGTTGAACCCAGGCAATCTGTCCAGAATAACTTTAAAAAAAAAAAAAAAGAGAAAAACTTGAATCATAAAACAAATACTTCTTTTATATCAAAATAATTGTTTTATTGTATTTTAGTAATTACCCTGAATATATTTAATGTTTTAAGATGCTTCTGGAAGAATAATATTTTTTAAAAAATTTACTTCTGTCAACTCTGATGATGCTACATACCTATTATCAAGCCCTTTTCACTAGTCTAGCCTGACATAATATGGTTAACATATACTATGGAGATTAGGTCTGTCCTCTGACGCCCTTTATTTTTGGTTCATTGCGTTTATGTATACATTTGAAGGGTATTTTGGATATTAAATTCAAGAAGCTATAAACCTTAAATATATTAAGTGTCAGAATATTCATTAACTTTGGATTTACTGCAAATGTCTCCATAAAAAGTTGAATTAATCTCTTGAACTCTCGAACCTCACCTATTTAGGTTTTTTTAGTATAAATTATAAAATATTACTTTTACATTCAGTTTAATTCAGAGTAAGTGAAAAATATAAGCTTCCTGCATTTGTAAAAAAATAGGGCCGCATATTAACTTAGCTAAGAATGAAGTATCTACATGAATGCTTTATTGTCCTAAAGTCTCAAACATCAAAGTACCTAGAGTCTCAAACTTCAAAGGACCTATAATTTCTCAATGACTTCCTCAGCTATTTACATTTAAATGACTTCAGAGGCCTCACCAAACAAGACTAGTTTTAGATTCCAAATCAGAGGTTTAAGGTACAGAGATAGATAGACATGTTTTTCTACCTCTCTTTTAAAAGATTACATTTCACAGGGAAGCTAGTGGCATTCAAAGAGCAGAATAAAAGCAAATGGCACAAAAAAAAAAAAAAAAAAAAAAAAAAAAAAAAAAAAAGCAAATGGCACACTCCATAGTTCATTCATTCTTTAGTATGGAATGGCTAAGAGTTAATTAAGGAGAAAATACATTTCAACACATAGCCATCTGTGATTGAATAAATTAGTGATAGCAATGTTTATTTTCAACTAAAAGAGAGAAATACAATTTTTGAACCTGGTTAATATAAAACAAACATTTCTTGCTTAAACACAAACTGATTCCCTAAGTTAGTACTAACCTAAAAATTTCCACATAGATTTTATTTTTTTAAATCCCTCCCCTTTGGCTAAGCCTGAGTTTAAATTGCCCTCAGGGTTTGCACAAATGGCCATGCTTGATAAAGAGTATGTTCACCAAAGTGCTAAACTGAAGTTGGCAGAAACAGAACTGACTGAGATTCTCAAAAGAGTATATTTCTTATTTCTTTATATTTGCCTAAGGTGAATTTACAAAGTGGCTTCTTTCAGACTAGGCTAGTTGGTAGCAGAAGGAATAGCTATAGGAAAAAAGCAAATAAAAGTCATTGCCTGTTATTGGCCTCTCTTCATCCAGACTCCTGTCATTTGTGTGACCATTTGCTCCAAGGCTACATGAAGAAGAGGGAGGCAATGAGAATGTTCAAAGGAACATATATTAAAGTAACATTTTACTGGTGTCTCCAAGATACTTCTTCTTCCCTTATCCTATTCAACAATCCAGAAACTTTGGGAAATTTCTTCATCATAAATTGTCCTAACTGTATAATTTATAAGTTTGAATACGGCATGGCATGTTGAGATATTTTTTAAAGGTTTTCTCTAAATGAAACTAATTCTAAGGTTACATTTCTGAAGAGATGTATCCACAAGCCTTGGCTTTAATGAAGGATTATTTTCATACATACTTTTTGCAGCATGATAATCTAGCAAATGCATGAAGCTAAATCTACAGCAGTTGTGAATGCTATTTCTTCTATACTAACCAGTTTTCCTTATCAGGCATTCAACTGAGTGTTAGTAATGCTATGAGAAAGTTAAATCACATAAGAGCTCTAATTTAGCATTACCAACTACAAGCAAACCTATTTACCTTTTTCCTACGTATGTTCCCTAGATGTGATCTTCTAGGGACATTGTACTGCAGGTATACTGAGTCCTTTGGTAGTGTCTTAACAGCTTCTTATTTTGCTTTGGAATAGATTATTTAACTCAATGAGTAGTGACTGAAAATTTAGTTAGTGGCAAAAAAAGTGACAGATTTTAAAGGACATCTCTGGTTTGATTTTTGGATTCTCCTTCTATGCTTATTCAAGACTTCTGCTTGCACTGACATTCAATGTTAAAACTGTTAATGTAGCTATCACCACAAATAGATATCTGTTTTGTCTTACATGTTTGTTTTTGTTGATCTGTTTTGGATTTTGTTGATTTTTGTTGTTCGGTTTGTTGATTCTATGGCCCTTACATGTACATGTGTGCATTTCCTGTATGTTATTTTCACGTGATTACAAGGACTCCATGATTTTGAACATTGTCCTCTCTTTTTATGACCATAACTTTATTATCCGCCTTGTGTTATCTTATCTTGTGAACTTGAACTTTCCCTTCATTAGGTCCTCTAATTGCTCATCCCACTTTATGAAATTCCTTCCTGGTTACATTTCTCTCCCCATCTCATCATTACTATCCTTGGCTTTTCATTCTTGGCTTCTCACTCTGTTTATGGTGCCAATTTCCAGCTGTAGTCCTCTCACAGATTGTATTCTCCACAGGTCACTGAACACTCTTTGGCAAAAAAAAAAAAGAAATTACAAAATTGTACTCAAAATCTAGCTTACTACACATTCATAGTATTAAACTTCTACTGTGGCTCTAGGTATTGTTCAGAAGTCTTTTTATGCTCCTTTCCATTAAATTTCTATCCTGGGCCTTGAATGACTATCCCAAACCTTTTCAACCATCTTCAAATTCCTTTTACAATTTCCAACCCTGAATTACCAGCAGACGACTTTAGGTCCTACTATCCTAAGATAGAAACCACCTTTGTAACCCCAATATATTTCTGAGTTCCTTTCTAGTATCTCATTTGTTCCCTTTCAGTTATTGAAATATCTAGCTTTTTAGTCTCTTTATACATGCCACTTCCATTTTTCCTTTAAATATACATAAATGTCATTTGTCAAGGAAAATAAATATGAAATAACCACGCCCCCAAGTAGACTATATCCTCTTCAGCCATTGCTGTAATTCACTACTAAATTGAGGGAGTCATCTCTCTATTAACTGCATTTCCTCACTACATATTCCCTGCTATAATTTATTATTTTTACTTCCAATTAAAATATAACCCTTTCATCATTTGTCCAAGATCTTCTGCTTACTAGCTCCAGAATTTCTGTTACATTTGACATTTTAAACACTGCTCCTCTCCCAGTATTTCTGGAAACCTTTCTTCCATAAAGCCTTCTGTGATCTGTCCATCCATTTCTACCCATAAATATAATGTTCACAACTGGATTGTGAGTTCATGTTAATCAAGTACATATTTCTTCTGTATCTTTTCAATTCCTAGTGTAGGAGAGGAAAACTTTTCCCTTTTTCCCTTCTAGGTTCTCTGGCTGGTCTAATAATTAAACTGACATAAGATAGATTAACAGGAGAAAAACAAATTTAAGTTTGTACGTATGGGAGCTCATAAAAATATGATGCTCAAAGAAGTAACCAAAGCCGGCAGCTTTTATATCTTTTAGATAAAGAAACAATAAATTTATAAAGAATTGACAAGAAAAAGGGATTTGGGCTTGGGGTAGTAAAATTAGTAAAGAAGCAACAAGGTTTTTGTATACAACTTTCTTGGCCCTGAATTCCCTGTCTCTGGTGATGAGGATCTCTATCTTTCTCCTTGTACAGGGAGGATACCTTTCACATTGGAGATTTATTTCCTGTTTTTAGGGGGACAAAGGAAGGTCAGAGTGTTCTTCTTGCACTTGCTATTTCTTAAGTTACTTTAATTCCAAATAATCAGTACAATGAAGTAGCGTATCTTGGGGTGACCTGCCCTGAACCTCATCACTAGCACACTATCATATTTCACTTTTTATAGACATTTAGTGTATTGTCTTATTTTAAATTTCCAAATTTTGATAATTTAACAGAACTGACTTAATCCAAAGGAAACTGATTTCAAATTTTCCAGAATAAAATGTGAAGTATTCTACTAATGTAATAACAAATGCTCGATTATACAGGGATTTAAAAATCTTCTTTTTAGGGTCCTCTGACTTCATGTAAAACAGAAAGAAATATGTGGCACAAATGGTAAACTACTACTTAGCCCTAATTCAGGCAGTTGTAATCCTGTTCTTTAGTGTGCATAGAAGTATCCTGGGAAAATCAATGCTGAGAGGTGTCTTCTTTGTAAAACTCTGATGCTCTGAATATTTTTTCAAGTATTTTTCTGTAAGGTCCCAGGTGACTGAACTGTCCAATTTGAACTCTTTATTTTTTTAAAAATGTTATTTTTCTTTGCTCCTATGCCAAAAAAGTGGACGGAGTGTGGCTATATGATCACATTGTGTCCTTTTCTCACCCCTTACTGAAAAACTCTAAACCTCCCTTGAAAATGTTCTAAGCCTTCCTACCTACCATTGTCTCACCTTGCAGCATCAAAATTCACCTATTATATCTCTGAGAAGCAGATGTTTTCACTCTGTGTGTGGCATAGTATTGAGGACGGTCTGAAATAAAATCATACATATTCATTTCAGCTCTATGCCCTTTTCTGAATGTATGGGAAACAATATACAGTGATATCTTAAGTAAAATAAGTCAAGGTTTTAAAAGGTTTCGAAATATATTTTATTCAAAGCACTAGAAAAGAAGAAAGCAATTTCAAGGTTTATTTGAATAACACTCTTATGTGTATTAAATACATTATTCCCAGGTCGTTAGCTTTACAATAGTGTTAGGTGTAGTTACAGATTCAGCCTTTCGCATATGTACTCTTTCCATTTTCACAGATTGGGCAGTTTTCCATTCCTTTTTTTTCTAGCACTGTTGAAAGTCCTTGCTTCTGTTCATTCAATGCCATCTGAGTCAATACATAATTTAGAAGCCTTGTCTGCTACTGTCTATGACTAACTCAACAACTGATACAGTGAAATTGATACTCCAAACTATAGAGCTCAGATTAGGATTTATACCTCTGATATCAACCAAACAATTGAAACAATTATAATTCTATCCTAAACTTAGATTTTCATATCAGAAACAGTGACATAGCTGTCTTCACTGCTGAATTCATGACACCTTTGAAATGTAAAATTCCCCTACTTTAGGATAAAAAGATTAATTTTGCTTTCACCTTCTTTTGGTTTAACAGCTTTATTGGAGATATAATTCACACATTTAAAGTTTAGGTGTTTTTTTTTTTTTTTTTTTTTACTTTCCTATTTATTTATTTATTTATTCTTTTAATTGAAGTATACAATATTGTGTTCGTTTCAGGTGTATCACCTTCTTAATTCATATCTTTTGATTTCTGAAAGTAACTCGGAGAGGAAACTTTCTTAGGCAATTTATTGGATAATGTTTTCTAATAACGTTTGCCAATATCATTGCTATAGAGATATCGGCTGACCACTCTCTTTTGGACTACTAGACAAATCATGTTTATTTCATTAAATCATATGTTTTTCTCCGTGGCTGAGCTAAGGTTTAGTTATTCTATGATCTATTGCTTTCTTGCCACCAGCAGGGGACAGATTCTTTTTCAGTTTCTACTGAATATATGTCATCTTCACATGTGTTATACCATGTTCTTTTGCAATGATGCCAGTTTTTCATAGTTTTCTAATATTCATAATTTTGTAAGCTTTATAGTAATAAGATATGTAGACTTTTCACTGAGTCTTTCAATCATCAAAAACTCCTTTATTATCTTATCTTAAATATTTATTGTATGTGTTATGTCCCTTAGGCAGTATGGTTTGAGGACTAGAACAAGCACACACTAATGATAAATTGTATAAGTAGATTGGACCCATGGAGGTGGATGAAGTTTGGCAATGCATGACAGTGCAGATTCAAATATTTTGTCTTTTTCTATGACAAAATATCTGGATTTAAGAGTGCAGTATAAGTCCTCGGTAATAGTGACTTAGAGTCATCTCTTTTCTACCAAGCAACATTTATATTGGAAAGTTAAGAAGTTTTCTTCTGAACACACATTTCTTCAGTAGAGTTAGCAACGGTTGCTGAATCAGATATTGAGACACTTATAAATAAGAATTGAGATTTTAAAGTTTCATATCTTGTGATGATTAGGTTAGATACATTATCTTTGGCATACTTCCTCATATTCCTTTACTTCTCACATATTTGCCCCTCATCATGCATTTAATTTTTAAAGTAGGCAAGTATCCTACTTAACTCTGAGGGAACTCACAGGGAAGCCTCTGAGAATTAATCATCAATTGTTATTTTACCAAAAAATTATGAATATGTTAGTCAATTTCTTAGCCCATTTATTGAGGATCCCTGTGAAACTAGTCTTCCTCATTTAGTTGAATTATTTCAAAATCACTTAAAAGAAGTTTATAGGGTTAACTTGTATGCTTTAGAGACACTAAAGCATAAATTTTACAGTCTAATATTGAGATATAAAGAATTAATAGTTCAAGATGTCTTATAAGTTCCTTTAGTTTATGCCTAACACACTACTTGAAACCTAGTAAATATTTAATGAAAATGTGTCCTTTGTTTAACAAGCATATATGGAATGCCTTCTATGTATCAGACTCTGTACTTGGTAATGAAAATATCTAAAGGAATGAGATAGTTTCTTTGACCTCAAGGACCCCCTTGTATAGTAAGGAAAATAGATATGTAAACCAAAATTCAACCTTATATAACAAGCTTAGTTTACTATAATAACCTATTTAAAATATTTTTCTTGAATAAAAATAAATTCCACTCACTTGTACTTAGGTTTTCTGTCAGGCTTACTCATTTAGAGGTAAGAGCTTCCATAAATTCACTAACCTTTCTTTAAAATATAATGGCTTCTTGTTTATGTTTTTGAGCACCTATATTTTGGTCTCTTTTTAGCTTATATCAGACACATATGCCAGTGTATTTTTATTCTGTTTAAATTTCATACCCCTTCCCATTATATTTGCCTCCTCTTGGCCTACAGTATTTATCAGGTACCCTTTAACAGCTTGTATTATTATTTATGAATGAGAGCTAATGTTATCCAAATATACTTTAAACATTGATTTAGGAGTTGGGTTTTCTCTTGAAGTGCATAATGCTTCAAACAGTGTATCTCTTTACTAACATGACAGATTATCCTCCTTATTTTCTTGAAAGCAAGATGTGTAGTGGAGCAAATCTCAAATACTGACCTTCAGTCTTTTCCATAGTAAGCAATTGTGAATGCAGTGCTGTAAATCTCTAGCATTAAAGAACTGTCTCTGTTTCATATTCTGTAATAAAGGTGATTGCTAGGAATTGTTTGTTGTGTAACTCTGGAACAGGCTGTGTATCATTTTTATTGATGAGAAGATACCATCTCTGTAATGCCTATGTAAAGTTGTCTGGGTGTTAAATTGATTTAAAACATTATGCTTTGGATTAGCCATAAAAATTTCAGTGAGTATTGCAAAACTCATTGTATTGCAAAACTCAGGAAATCCCATTACAAGACTGAGCAAAGAAGCCACCTGCAGCAGGAAAAAAAAAAAAAATCACACTTCATGGCAGAAACCAATGCATTTAAACTTAGTAAACAAAAGCTGCTAGTGGGTAAGATTTTTTGGCTTTTGTTGGGCTTTGTGAAACAAGTAGATAGCAAATGCTCAATTAGTCCATTTGCTTCTCCCAATGTCCTTATGATCGTCAGTCAGCTAATGTGGCTCACTGCACAGTGATTCTTGAGTAGGGAGGGAGTTTTTCTAGTGCTTCTCAACTCTGGCTGCGTGTTAGAATCACCTAGGGACTTTTGAAAACTGGCAATGTCCATTTTACATTCCAAGCAATTACATCAACATCTCTGGGGTGGGACCCAGACATTGGTAGTTTCTTAAGCTCCCTACATGTTTCAAATACATAGCCAACTTTGAGAACTACTTTATTCAATTCTTACTGCCTTTAATTTAGATTTAGCAGATTTTATTTGTTTCTGTGGCAAATCCTTTATATAAAATCCTAAGTTTCGTTGAGGAAAAAAATTGGATTGATCGGTCTTTTCATGAATGTTATTAAAATAGTGCCCTAATTTTATTGATGTAAAATATAGTTTGCATGCCAATATAGGACCAGTACCCACAGAAAAGGCAAGCAATGACCAGTAACATATTTGACAATGAGGTTAATCAACCCTACTGAATATATGCATGTGTGATTGTAACGATATAAAACCTTCCAAAAAGGCAGCTGGGGGCTTCCCTGGTGGCGCAGTGGTTGAGAATCTGCCTGTCAATGCAGGGGACACGGGTTCGAGCGCTGGTCCGGGAAGATCCCACATGCAGCGGGGCAAATGGGCCCGTGAGCCACAATTACTGAGCCTGCGCGTCTGGAGCCTGTGCTCCGCAACAAGAGAGGCCGCGATAGTGAGAGGCCCGCGCACTGCGATGAAGAGTGGCCCCCGCTTGCCACAACTAGAGGAAGCCCTCGCACAGAAACGAAGACCCAACACAGCCATAACTAACTAACTAACTAACTAAATAAATAAAATAAAATTTAAAAAACAAGCAATGTTTAAAAAAAAAAAAAGGCAGCTGGTGCTTTCAATAGGTTTATTCAATCCCTGGTTAACAGAGCCCAGTTAGATTGTTTTCCCAATCTTACAATTTAGTAATGTTTAAAAGATGATTATAGCATACTAGATTTCAAGTCTACGTATTGAGTAAGGATAGTAATGTGCCCATTTATTTATGTTGATCCAAATAACAACCACAATATGTATAATTTCCCATATTTTGTTGTTATTGAATGAAGTATTGAAATGGTATTGCTTCATGACACTCCCCCAAGCCAAGGTAACAGTATATTAAATACACTCATTTGCAATCTATAAACATGTAATAACTGAATAAACTTTCCATTCTTTCTGTGATTATATTGTAGTGCTGCTGGATAAACAAAAGCTTTGTCAAACAGGAAAGATTGCAGGAAAATGATCAGGGTAGTAGGTAGCCAACTAAAAGTGGAGCTCAAATGAATTCTGAGGGTGAATTAAAGACAATGGTAACAAATAAAGTACGTAAGAACTGGATGGCAAGAGAAATAGGGCACACATGAAATAAAGTTCTGTAAACTGATGATATATATGAGTACTCTTTGACCTATTTACAAAATGTGCAAAAAACCAAGTTTATATTGCTCTTACTAAAGAGTGTGAACTGTGAAGCCTTGATCTTTCACTCTGCACTCATTATTCAAGTGGCTGTTATCAAGAAATCTGTTTAACTATGAATGGCACCCCACAAATCCTTGATGTATTCTTGGCAGTGTATTGGAGGATTAGAGAATTTTCTTAGATATAGAACCCTTTAAAATAAGTGTCATTATCTGCCTAGCATATACTATTCAATGTATAAAACTTGTTTATGTGACACATAACAATATTTCTGAGAGATGTATTCACTGTGCATTGAGTTGTTACAACACTCTATTATTAATACTTTTTCTAGCAGAGTATTACTGCTATTTCAGGATCTCTGTTGATATTTTAATATAAAACATCAGAAATTCAGCCTCACTAAGATACTTTATACCAAGCACTAACCATATTTAAGTTAATATTTAGTGAAAGTCTTCCTCATCAGCACTATCAAGAGAAAGCAAACAGTGTCATTTTCTTTTATATTCTATGTGCTTTTGGTTAAGTTTATCATATGCTTTCACTATAGATAAGAATATTCTCAATAGATGGAATCTAGGGTGTCATAGGCATAACATCCTATCATTGCTTTCTAATTCCATGCTGCTACCATCACTATTTGGAATTACCTCGCCTTGTTTTGTTTAAAATACGTGACAACTTTTGTTAAGAAAATATATGCTCTTACACTAAGCATTCATTGAAATTTGAGGAGTTGTGGCTTAAGAGATTAGAAGTTTGGAAAGAAAGAATATTATTCAGATCTGAATATTATTCAACTCCAACTTTAACTCTCTCCTTTGGAGGTGTGTAACTTGACAAGGACTATGCAACTTTTCAAGTGGGGGTCTTAACTATATTGAGAAAGTGCTCAAGAGTAGATTCAGCATTTTCTCACATCAAAAACACAATTCAGACATTGGCCGTTGAAAGACTGTCACAACTTAGTTCATTGAACACCTTTTAGAACACAAATTAACCCATATTTCCTCAAGTCAAGAGGAAGGAAACTCATGTGTATAGAATAATTTATTAGTTGGGAATTATTAACCCATTGGGAATGCTCCATCCTAAGGTATTATAGATCTGTATTAAGTTATGTTTTACTCTATTAAAGCAAGTGTGGTTCTCTTCCTAAGAAGTCTTTTTTCCTAAGTAGAAAAATCAGCTTACAACAATACACAAAATTTCTGGTTAGAATTCAATGTATTGGATTTCTACCTAGCTTTTTACATTAGGATATATTTTTTTTTATAAGTTATTTCATGTCAAACAAAGTGGCAATAAAAGACATTGAAATGATTTATAGTAATTGAACAGAAATAAAATAATTTCTAAAAGCATAACGAATTCCCAAATTTAGATGATTTACCATGGTCAACTGTGACTTTAGATACTATAGCTATAGATGTATATATACATACTAGTTTTGAGACTAATAATAGCCTAGATTTTCACATTTGTCTGCTAGAAAGTATCTAAACTAAAAGCAGACATGATTTGAATGTAATTGTGACATTTTGAAATGACAATTTAATAGTGACTGAAAAAGATAAGCTTGTAATCATTGAAAGTAATATGCATTTACATATTGCAGTGAAAACATTTTCAATGCAAGTTTAAATACACAATTCATCTCAGTCTTTGTTCTATGGCCATATCTATACTCATAGGTAGTTTGACCATTTTTATTATTGGAGTGGCATATATTGTGAATATCCTGGGTTGGAAATCAGAAAATCCAACATCTGTTAATTACATGATTTCCTATTTAACCATATCTTAAACTGAATTAGTTGAAGGAATTTTTCAGTTATTCAGTCACTTTAATTTTCTCTTTTTGCTTCTGATAATTCTCTTCATTAGACTAACTTTTCATAATGGCACTTTCTTATCTTTTCATTCTTTTTCCTTAAGGTTTATGCTTATATCATATCAAAATATTTTTTCTAGAAAGTGGAAAAATTGTCTAATAATTGTGATGTTAATTTTGGAAACATGTCAATAACCAAGCGATATGGAAAAAAATGTGTTCATTAGTTGATCAGGTCACTTTTTACCCACACATTTCATATCATGTAAATACAAGTCATTTTTACTCATTCCTTCTTAATTAGAAGTCTCTTGAGTTAATTAATGGATAATCTTTTCATAATTCTATATATACCATGTTTTGACTAAATTGAAAGTACAATTATATTAAAGAATTTGAAGTCACTTTTCAATAAATTAAAGAAAAAATATGAAACTTGAATATAGACTTCCAATTGTCTTGATTTCTAGTAGAATACTAAAATTCAATAATTGGAAGCGTCTTTAGATAGAATAAAACCCAATAATTTTATTTCACACATGGGTAAACTAAGGCCCAAAGGATTAAGTAACCTTCTCAAAATCATATGTCTTAGTAGAAGAGTCAGGAATAAAGCCTAAGCCTTCAGAATTCCAGCCCAATGTTTATTTACTATGACTTGCTGAACAAAGATAAGTTAAACATACAGTAAAGATATAATAACTAGTTTATTATCCCTTTCTTCAACTCTAAAGGGCAGGTGAGTAATAATAAAAATAATTAACTTATCCCTTCATTCTCAAAGCTGACGTGTGCCATGATAAATATAGCATAGCAAAGTAATTTTTACTTGGCAATACGTTACTTGGTATATGTATTAGTTGGCATATATTTGGCAATATATGAATGGCTATTGCCCGGCTTATTTTTCACATTTTTCATTATTCAAAATATTGAAATTTCAACTTAATTCACTGCAGATCTGATAGATTTAAGATACTAAATAAAAAACCATTGTTACATCTCACTCAAGAATTTGTTCTTATACTTTATTATCCAGTTCTGTATCTTTCACATATTTAGTTAAACTCTAAGAAAATTTGGCTCCAAATTAAGTGATTACAAATATGCAGTGATATAGAACTAAATAAAGACTAGGTAGAAAATGGGAAAACAAATGGGTTACTTTGAACAAACAATCCTTTGAGACATAAAACTATTTAATCTAATAGATTTTTAAGAATTCTGACATAGTGAAAAGTAGCCCTTCATTTATTGGGTCTAGTATCAAATGTGGAAAAAACTTGAGATCTCGTCTAATATTACTGCTAAAAATAAATCTATGAGATAGGAAGAATAAAAATTGTTTTCAGCAAATGAACCAAGGAACTGACAAAAATATATGTTAAAGTTCAGAATGAGTTCCCTCTGTAGTATTGTAAGCATGAGCATCTGTTTTTTAACAAATTGAATTTTAAGTATCAATGGTGGTGATGGATGAGGGCCATTTGTGTCCTGAGCTCATTCGATGCACCAACAAAGCTTACTTCTCAGTGTCTTACTGGATTTTTCTATTGGCCATACCACTGCTTATCTCCATAACAACAGAACCTCCTTTCCATTTCTGAATCAAGGATTGTTTGCATACGGTCAAGTATCTGTATTTCAATCTACCCAACTTTAATTTGTGCGTGTTTCCATATACACGTTGTGGAAAAATAATTGGTGGTTAAAAAATAAAAGCAAACTTAAGCAATGACAGTAAAAGTTGCAAAGCTGGATCTGGCAAGATGATTAAAAAAAGTAAATAGTCAATTTGAAACAAAATATATATCAATATGAGTGATATACAATTTATAGGGAAAATTAACATCAATTAACCTTAAACGTCTGAAATTATGAGGCATAGAATTATAATCTCTGTTGATTGGGTTTTCTGACTCCGTTGTCACATGGCTTTTCCTTCAAACAGCGAGAGTCCAAATTAAGAACATGTGAATTATGGATATTGACCTATCCCATATTTTTAACTCATCTGGACCCTGTATCATGGCCTCATATGCTTGTTAGACTAAACTGGTAGCAGATAAGAATGAGCCTGCTGTGTCTAAAATACATATTATCATGTATGCTAAGGGGACTCAAATTCATTCATTCATTTAACAAACATTTATGGAAGTCCCACTGTATGGCAGGAACTGAACTACTTGTTAGGTTGTGACATTTACATTCAGATATATAGACATTAGTCAAGTTATTTAAAATTTTTGGACCTGAATTTCTCTGAGAAGAAAGAAGAAGAAAGGGAAGAGTTAGAGGAGGACAACGAGAAAGAAGTGGGAACAGCAGGGGAGGGAAAAGAAGAAGGAAAACAAGGAGAAGAAGGAGGGTAAAGGGAAGTGGGAGAATACCAGCAGTTCTACAATCATGTTTATGGAGTTGTCATTCCATTCCATGGGAGCTTTCCAGCAAATGATTGCCTGAAAAATATCTAATGGATTATTAAATTTAAATTTTATTTTAGCTCTTGAAGTTGAAGTTTGATAGTGCTCATATTCAAAAATGAATAAAAATTATAAAATTCAGAGGCTGTAAAGCTTCACATATTTAATGTCCTACAAAAATAATATCCTAGTTCAATTTTTGAAAAAGGTATAGAATTTTAAAGTCATGGAATTTAGTAATAATAAGGACTGAAAGAGGATATGGCTCGGTAGTACAGTTGACCTTTGAACACACAATCCTCATCGCAGATGAGTTAAAAATATGGTATAGTTATTAGGTCAATATCCATAATTCACTTGTTCTTTTTTTTTTTTTTTTTTTTTTTTTTTAAAGAGATTAGAAGTGGTCCCTGATCAGATTCAGGGCCAGTTGCTTCTCAGAATGTTTGGTGATATTCTTTTTAAAGTTTAATTTTTATTTATTTATTTATTTATTTATGGCTGTGTTGGGTCTTCGTTTCTGTGCGAGGGCTTTCTCTAGTTGTGGCAAGTGGGGGCCACTCTTCATCGCGGTGTGCAGGCCTCTCATTATCGTGGCCTCTCTTGTTGCAGAGCACAGGCTCCAGACGCGCAGGCTCAGCAATTGTGGCTCACGGGCTCAGTCGCTCCGTGGCATGTGGGATCTCCCCAGACCAGGGCTCGAACCCGTGTCCCCCACATTGGCAGGCAGACTCTCAACCACTGCGCCACCAGGGAAGCCCCTCACTTGTTCTTAATTGAACTTAACTGAACTGTGCGGGCCCAATTACATAGAAATTTTTTTCAATAAACACATACTACAGTACTACATGATCTGTGGTTGGTTGAATCCGAGGATTTGGAATCTCAGATACAGAGGCCTGAGTGTAAAATTATACATGGATTTTTATATTAGTTCCATTATTTCTAATGGGAAGGCAGGGGTAGACTGTTAAGAGATTTTTCATTATTGGAAAATTATGAGTACTATTTTCTGTAATGCTGAAATTGTGAATCTATTGTGCAACATTTTAAAAGACACATAAAGTCAATCAGTCTCTTGATATTAGGAAAAGCAGACCAAAATTTATAAAAATATATATCTCTCTATCTATAGGTCTACCATTGCCCAAATTTGTGGAGCACATACCATATGCCAGGATGTGTGTGAGGCTGGGATTTGAAGACTCAGTATGACACTAGAGCCGGATCTCTTGAGCTAAAAATTAAACTAAATAAGACAATCTATATCCCCAGCTCACTACACGATAATTCCAATTGGGATTAATTGTTTTAGCAACACCTATGGCAATTCTTACCTCCATATAAAAGCAGGTATTTAAAACTGAATAGATTAACCAAGTTATGCTGCATTCGGGGGTATGGGAGACAATTATTAATTTTCTTGCCCCTGTTGTCCCTAATGACAAGAAAAATTATGTAAACAAGGATTTCTTTACAATTTTTATTGAAATTGTCTACCTTTATTATTGTTACTTTCATCCCCTAACCATGAGTGGACAGTGCTGCAGCATGATCAAAGCAGAATGCACTGAACTTCAGATTAATACCTTTTCCCAGTCAGAATTTCTTTCTAAAAGATTTTCTTTTAGTCCAGTTTTCATGTCATGGCCAACATTAATGAGGCAGTGATTTAATATGATTTTATTTCATTTTATTTTTGCTGTTTACAACTATGTTTAGGTTTCTGATGCCTGATTTTCTTCCCACATGATTCCATTCTTAGTTCCACAAATCACCTTTTCTAATACAAAGATGTTGGCCCTTTTCATGATCTGATGTACAGTTTTGCACATATGCCCATATAAAATGCTATATCATCATGTAATATAGCCAGTGGTTCTAAGCATATTTATTTCATTAATTCACCTCTCATTAGTTATACAGCTTCATATAAATTATTTTATTTGAGGTATATATTTTGGACTCTTTAGATTAAATTTTTCCTTTTACATGAAGTGGAGTATGGAATGATGGAAGATATATTTCTTTTATTTTAGTGTATTTTCTGTTTTAAAAATAAATATTATACAGTGTTCATCAACTGATTTAAAATTTCTCATTTTAGGCAAGTTACCTTTTTTATTAGTTGACTAAATTACCCATGTTTCTTTTAGTGGATTCAAATTTTCAGACTCTCTCTCCAAGCACAAACTGACTGAAATTACCATTTTAAACTGATTCTTGTAGTTAACTTTTTCCTAATAAAATTCAAATTAAGACATGTGAATCCTATTTAGAGTTCTATCGTTAGTCAACTTAGCGAATTATTAGTAACATAAATCAATCTATTTATGTAAATTTAGTGACCAATATAAAATTTTCTTGTTATCTTTTACTATACTTGGGAGAAAGTTAGATTAGTACTAATCATTATAATGGCTCATATTTATTCCTGTTAGCTCTAAGGTTGTGCTTCTTTTTTATTTTTTAAATTTATTTATTTATTATTTATTTTTGGTTGCATTGGGTCTTTATTGCTGTGTGCAGGCTTTCTCTAGTTGTGGCGAACGCGGGCTACTCTTCGTTGTGGTGCGTGGGCTTCTCATTGCAGTGACTTCCCTTGTTGTGGAGCACGGGCTCTAGGTGCGCGGGCTTCAGTAGTTGTGGCACATGGGCTCAGTAGTTGTGGTTTGTGGGCTCTAGAGTGCAGGCTCAGTAGTTGTGGTGCGCGGGCTTAGTTGCTCTGTGGCATGTGGGATCTTCCCGGACCAGGGCTCGAACCCGTGTCCCCTGCACGGGTTCTTAACCACTGTGCCACCAGGGAAGTCCCAAGGTTGTGCTTCTTGATTGTATTTTTTTTTATTAATTAATTTATTTATTTATTTATTTTTGGCTGTTTTGGGTCTTCGTTTCTGTGCGAGGGCTTTCTCTAGTTGCGGCAAGCGGGGGCCACTCTTCATCGCGGTGTGCGGGCCTCTCACTATCGCAGCCTGTCTTGTTGCGGAGCACAGGCTCCAGACGCGCAGACTCAGTAATTGTGGTTCACGGGCCCAGTTGCTCCGCTGCATGTGGGATCTTCCCAGACCAGGGCTCGAACCCGTGTCCCCTGCATTAGCAGGCAGATTCTCAACCACTGCGCCACCAGGGAAGCCCTTGATTGTATTTTTAGAAAGAAAAAAGTCAAAGCTGCATGTATGGAATAGAATATGCGTAAGACTGAATCAAACTATTAGACATTGTAAATTACTATGTGCTTTTTAAGCAATTATAATTTAACACAAAAAGAAAAAATTATGCTGATACCTGCTGTAAAGTTTATTCTCTTACACCTCCCCAGAATAAAAAACATTGAACAGCAGTATCTTCATCCACCATGAATGTCCATGATTTAGGATAATTCTAAGAATGGGAGAAAGTGATATTACTTAGCTTTTTCTTGATAGGTACACTTAATAACTGCCAGCAAACACAGGATAAGAACAATTTTTGCTGAGAAGTAGGGCCTCTTTTTTCGGAAGCTCTGAAGGAAGCTAAAATTGTTTGTGCACAAGGATATTTCTGCTGCCTAAAAAATAGTTTATTTTTATGTTTGAGCAGGATCTATTCTAATGCAATGTAGAGATTTTATTTGGGGGATAATCTGGTGTCAACTCTCAATGGCTTTTTGCATAAATTTGTGTAAAAACAAGCTGGAACTCTGGGGTTTAGTGCATAAAATACTATCTTTTCACATCTGGGACTGCATTTCAAATTTAATCTGAAGGATTTGATGAGATATGCCAAACTGCCTGAAAACAATTTGAGTAGCTAGTGAACTGTGGTATATGGAGGCCCATAGACACTAAAGGCACTTTTCTTTGCTTTTTTCCCTCTGCTTTCTCACTCCAAATAACTGCAGATTGCATACAAGCAACCTATGTTGATATTGCAAGGAAGACACAAGCACAGATTTTTTTACTGTGATGAAAGATGACATTTATTCAGTGCCTAGTTGTTTTATTATTATTATTATTATTATTAAGATATCAGTATGTAACGAGATGCAGATATGCTAGTAAAGTCTATGGTACTGGTCCCACTTTATTATAGAGTATGGATTTACTGATAGCAGCATATTTTAAGAAAAGCAGTAAGTCAGTCTATGTATGTAATAAGGTATCTTTATGCTTTAAGTTTGAGCTTTGCCAGAGAACTAAAATTGAAAACAAGGAAATATATTGACCTAAATTGTATATTTTTCTATTCATATATATGGAATATTTATAAGAAAAAAGTTGTTTTTTCAAAACTGCTTTATCATATCTCGGTGGTTTCTGCTTTGCTTTCATTAACGAGCTTAGAAAAAATTTCTTCATTGTTGGTGCACAAAAATATTCCAGCATTCTCAGAAGATTCAGAATTAGCCCTTAATTGAGGGATACTGATGGTTAGCCAAAAGTCCACTTGACATTTTGAAAAATAGAGTGGAATGTTAGGTATTGTTCCTCTTAATGCTTTAAATGCAATTCAAAAAGTAAAAGAATACATAAATAAATAATAAAGGAAAAGCAAATGGATATAGTGACAATGGACTCCTTAAAAGAGGACAGTTATCTCATTCTAAATTAAATGGGCTTCTGTACTTTCAAATTGATGCTTACACAAAGGTATGTTCTCCTAAATGATCTTACTAGTTTCCAATTCTGTAGATTTTCTATTAGAGAATTTAGTTCCTTTCTTAGTGCTATTTAAAGATTTCAAAAAGAAAAAGTAGCAACTACTGAAAATCTGAAAATATAACAAGAAGGAGGTTATAATCTACAGATATTGGTCCCCTTCGAAAGATCTCACATCTACAAACATGAAATCATATTAAGTGATCAAATAAGGTCATTTTCAATGTAGTAAAATGAAGATAATAATCATACCTACTTCACTGGGTTGTTGTAAGGATTAACTAAGTGTATATTAAATAACTTTGTGTATCTAAAATTAATCTTAACCATGCTTGGTATATAGAAGCACTATGCAAAGTTTAGCCATTATCATTATTATTAGTGGTAATGTTAGCATGATTCAATGCACTGTATTTACATGACTTTTAAACAACGGATACCAAACTAGTAGCTTGTTTTTGTAATTGAGTATCAGTAAAAAATAGAATGTGAAAATACTGATTCTGTTTTACCTGTCCCAATATATATCCCTTTCAGTTTCCACCATCTGCATTCTCTGTCTCTCTAATGTCCTCATTCAATCATCCAGCAACACAGATAATTGTGTTGTATGTCCCAAATGATCTAACACTATTTGGACAATATCCTGGATTGTAAAATTGTTCTCCCTGCTGCCCCCTTCCTTTAAATTTTCCTACATCAACATGTTCTTACCCAATATCTTGTTCCTTCAGGGTTTATTTTCTACACAGTAAACAGACAGCTAGCTAATTCTACTAAAATAAGTCTGTGCTATTGGATTTAAAGTATTACTACTCTTAGAATTGCACTTTCCTTTTTGACAGGGTGATTGCAAAGTCAAAATTTAATGGCTACTTTTGGGAATTTTAGCTCTGTTATGAAAGGTCTGGGATAGTAGTCAGCGGGCTCTTATCTTACCTTATTAAAGGATCTGCTTAGTCACTGGGAGATAGTAAGGTCGCTAGAAATTTTGAGTTAGTTATTTTTCTAAAGCTGTATAGATAAATTCCAGACTTAAAAAGTATTTATTTTTACCAGTAATCAAGGAAGGCTGTCATTTCTTTGCACATGCTATGGTATTTACACTGGTTAAATTGTATTGTCAGGGTAGAAAAATAAAAATCATAGGAAATACATTAAACAGTTCTTTGGTTTATTTTTTTAAGTTGATCCTTTTTAAATCTTAATGTGATTCTTTCAAAAGCATATACCAGGTTTCGTATTATCCCAGGAAACAATTCCAGTCTGCATTTCAAAATGTTTTTAAGAGAGTATCATGAATATGAACATATTTTCTTAATTTGATAAACTATCAGTTGATCAATATTTCTATAATGTAAAAGAGAAATTAATGGATGCTGTATTGAAAGGTAACCACTCTGCATTTGATCCCACTATAATTTCTATTTATTTAAGAACTTTGAATCATCAACTAAAACACTGAAAATATTTCTCTTATTTAGACTATATGTATTTTGTCTTTTAGGGAATTTAGTACTAAAACTATCAAATAGAGTTACCACTTAATCTTAACTTGGTTCAATTTTTATAGGTGCTTCTTATCTACTGCATAACTCAGATCTAGTTACTGAAATTCTTTCAAAGTGTATTACTGTGTTTTGCGTGTTTTTCTGCTTTTTGTTTGTTTGTTTGTTTTCCCTTCCACCCGGCAACAGCCCCAGGTCCTCCCTCGCCATCAACCACTGCCGCTGGTTTTTTTAGTTATGTAATTAAAATTTATATTAAAATACAAATTGTTACTATTACATCTATATTATTAATGATTACAGTGAAGTTTTTATCTGGATTTCAGTCTATATACTTAAAATCACATATGGAATCATATATTTGCTATCTTCTCAATGAACGCAGTATGTGACACCAAAGTGAAATGTCTATTAAAGTTGTTTAAAAGTGTTTATTAAAGTTTTTGGATATCAGGCTCTGTTTTTCCAAGTTGGTATAACAAGGGCTGAAACATAGCTTCTGAAGCATTAGGAAGTTAAAAAACTGCATTTTCATGCTTTAAATTACAGCCCGATTTATTTCAGCTTTCACTTATAAATAAGTACTTATGTACTAATGAATATGAACAAATATACTTAAAATGGAAGACGTAAATCTTATTTTAATAGATTTTAGCAAATTAAGATCTGAGTACTATTGAGTGAGAACAAAAAGGAAAATAAATTTGTGAGGATGGTCACATATACATAAATACCATATCGTTATGACGAGGTCAGATATTTAAATTCAGCTAAAAAATACACCTATGTTTTATACTCTGTAGACTCGGTAATTGGAGGGATAATCTAGTGAAAGATCATAATTTAATACACAGAAGCCAATATACTTTTTAAAATTTTTCTTTTAACTAATTAATTTATATCATAATTCTTTATATGAAAAGTTTCATAGAACTATCATCTCATCTAATAAAGATTTCCTAGGGAAGTTTATCATTTATTTAAGCTTTCTTAAATCATAGTTTGTTTTAACATATTTTTAAAGGAATTGAGTCATAGTCAAGAATCTGAAACACATTAGTCTAAAACACTTCTTTGATATAAGGGTAGTAGCAGCAATGACAGATGACATTTAAAATTGTCATTAAATAAAGCTGCAGTATTGATTATTTTTCTTTAACAGCTATAGTTTGATTATGATCAATGCAAGTGTTCTCATTTGTTTGATATCTAATAAAATCATTAATGAATCAAATTAGTGAGTGTTAATTACACCTTCATAGTTTATTTACCTTCAATTTGCAATACATATATTAGAGATGATAAGGTATAAAATATGCTAAATTTTACAAGCTATTACAATCCAGTGGTTATTTCTTCCACTGTAGTTGGAAAGAGGTTAGAATTAGTATACCACTTCCACAGATTCACTTGGTGGATAAAATGCATTGTGAAAGCTATTCAAGGAAATAACCAAGGAAGAATAGTTGACTTCTAACATCTGGCTCCATAAGCAGACGCTTTAACCTTAATTCAGATTCCACTACCTAAATAACACATCAGATCATTTTAGTCATAATAAAGATACTTTCAGTGATTTTATGGAAAGCATATCAGTGTGTTGACTTGTGGAGAAATTGAATTTGTTCTCCATAAAAGCAAAAAATCAAGTGTTTTGAGGAAATTGCCCTCCTATGTTGTCATGTTTGTCTGAAATAAGTTTAATATTTTGCAATGACTAACCAGTGGCATAACTAAGTGTGCAAATACTTTCAAAAGAAATAAATCTGATCCAAGTCATTGGACCCATTTTATCAGTCACATTATTTCAGTATGCAAAGTTATTATATAACGGTTACATTTGCATAGTGGTAAGAACAACGTACCACCATGTATTTATTACTTATATGATTTATACTTTTAGAGACTCAAAGTAATTTACATAGAAGATGTAATTAGTGGTTGAAAGATGAACTGAGAAAGAAATGTTCATTTGTTTAAAGATACTGGTATAACATTGTCTTTCCAAGCATTTTTGCTTATGGAATCACTAATAAGTCTGTGTGTGTGTGTTTAAGGTGGAGAGATATATATCCTGTGTCCTAGATACATGTTTGGTAGCTTTAAATAATTAACAATAATTTAAGAAAAAGTTGGAATGCTCCTTTTTGTTGAAATCACAGAAGATTCACCCTCTTACAATATTGAGAGAACTCACAGATGGATACACCACATTTGTAACTTTTAAGGTTCAGTAAAATATAACACACATCTGCTCTAACCCAATTCCAATCTTTTAAAGCCTACGCATCCAACCAATACAGGATAAAAGTGGTTATGCAATCTTAAGCTAGCAAAACGAACTATCTCATTACTCCGTGTTGCTTAAAATATAGGAAAGATAATTAGTTTTTAGTTTTGTTGTGAGTTTCCTCCTTTTGAAAAAATTCCATAAACTATTATTAAAATTATATGCTTCACTTTTATTTTTCATCTTTGGAAATGAATCACATAGTAGTTTTTGTACCTGAATGTGCAGAGGTGGAAAAATCCTATCTTGAACAAAAGCAACAGAGACATGATTTATGATTTTGTAAATACGTCTAAATCATAACCTTGTCTACTGTGTGGCATTATGAAAATGTAAATTGCTGAAAATAGTATATATGAGACTCTACAGAATATTAATAACACTTCTTTTCAGGCAACAAAAGATAGCTTTCTAAGTAAAAAGCAGTGTGGAACTCAGATGAATTTAGCCTTCTTTCCTGAATCCATATTCAACTCTTTGAAAGTACAGTTACACTGCACCATTTATTTCTGTGAATAGGACAGAGTTTGAAAAATAGAAAGACCTGAAGTCATGCATTCAACTGAGCTATCCCTTGGCTATTGAAAGATACAGCTGTGGTTGTCTTCTCTTTGCCCCTGCTGTTTTAGACTGACTCCTTACATCAGGGAGTGTGGATTTTGTACAGTAAAGTTGCTGTTTTTTAATCAGAGTGAGGGAGAAAGGAGTTCAGGTTGGTTAAACTTAATAGTTATCAAATATTGTATATCATCATTTGATGATCATTTTTTAAAGCATTACAATACAATATAGAGTAGTTGACACTAAAACCATAGCAAATATCATTTTAAACTTTTCCTAGTAATCCAGAAGGTCCATATGAATTTCACCAATTGAGAGGAATCATGAATGCCAATCATCCCTCTACTTGGTAAAATGGATAAATTGTGGTTAATAGAGATTTGCAGCAGACAGAATTGTAGGCAAGTAGAGTTTACTATAAATTTCATCCAGTGTTGGCAAATGTCTCTTCCCTAGACCTATTTTTCAGTTCTAAGAGAAAAGAACATAGCAACGCTTCATCATGGAAAATGATTGTGGTATTTTAGAGTCATACAAAGCCCAAAGGTGGAAAGTATCTTTTTTTTTTTTTTCCTCACTTTCCTGACTTGAAATCCAGGGAAGGGATTAGAAAAGGGGGATGGCAGGGACGGGGTTGTTGAATGGATGAATGGAAATGGTAAGTGAAAGAAGAGATCTTTTTTCATGAAGAAATGATCTTTTCCATTAAGTAAATGCAATCCCTTCCTTGGATCTCAGGTTAGAATTGTAAGGAAAGAAGGATAGTTTCTACCTGTGTCTTTTATATGACTCTTAAGTTACCATGATGAAGTTTTGCTGCTGGCTTTTCCTTTAGAACTGAAAAAAGGAACATGGGAAGAGACATTTGCCAACACTTCTTGGTAAAAATTTATAATATCAATAAATGCTACTTGCCTATAATTCTGCCTACTGCAAACCTCTTTTAACCACAATTTCTTTGGTAGAGCTACTGTGATTTTTGAATTTGGATTGTAGATGGGATAAAAGGTAGTGAGCTGATTGGCCAGAATAAACTTGAAGTTTTTAAAAAACATTGTGAGATAAACGGCAAGAGTGGAATAGGCCTGTGACAATCTGACACCTTGTCTTCCCTTTCATTCTCTTCTTTCCCTGATTTGCTTTCCTTTTCCTTCTTTTTCCGGTTTCCCTTCAAAAGCATCAATACCTTTCTTTAATTTCCCCTTCTTTCTTCTCTTCCTTCCTCAAGAAGAGAAAATAAACATCCACATTACTAACTTATGTTTTCCTAAATTTCTCTTGTAGTTACTGGATTAGTTGTGAAGAAGAGTAACAGTTATTTATAGGGAGCTAGATGCAAAGGAATAAGGAAGAGAACAGAAAAGGAAGTGTATTCTAGGAAGAGTGGGAAAAACATGGAAACCATTTCCTATCCAAGAATCAGTAGTAACTTTACAAGTACAGGAAAAACTTGGAACAATTTGAAACTTTAGAATAAGTTGCCAGAGGTCTACCTGAAATTTCATACATGCTACCTATGTACTATAAACTGTCATACTGCACACATAAATAAGTTGGAAATGTGAATAAAATAAACTTACAATAACATTTTGTTGGTACCGTCAACAGGGTTATGGCCCAATCCAGGAAAAATTCCCCAAAGTAGGCTTTTTGTCTCTAGTAAATCCTCCCTTCAATCTGCCTGGTGCTTTCATGCAACCCATGCCAACTGGGTTAGAATCATCCCTTCTTATGCCAGGCATGACCCATGGCATGTCTCTTTGTGCTCCCAACTTCTTATCTGCATCGTCCTGTCTGTACTCCATCCTCTGTTCTCTACCCTGAAAAACTGATAAATGTGATAAAATGGTAAGAAAAATAGAGGCTTCTTAGCTCAGTCTTTAGCGGTAGCATATTGACCTCTTGGCAATGTTTATGATACTGCTTGGAGATATCCATATTAAATGTGTGACTGACACTTTAGGAATTAGAGCAAAGCAGGAGAGACAATAGCCTACCGCAAGCAAGTTTTACAATACCTCTCTATTTACTGTGTGAATGTCCTTAAATCGGACTTATGGTCAAATTGTTTCCTCACAAATAGATAAAAGTCTTTCAAAAATCTCAGAAAAATGTGTGTCTTTGCTACACGAATTACTGATAATTGGTAATTTCCCAAGTTGTCAATAGTTTGGTACACTCCTCTCTCTTTCTACAAATCTAATTTGATCCCATTTTTTATCTCCGTTGTGACTCTTAGTTCTAAACTGAAATTTTGATGTTGGTAGACATACAGTACATTTCCCTGACTGCTTCTGGAGGCAGATGACCAATTTTCAGTAAGTTAGACATGAGAAAGTGATTGCTGTAATTCTAATTGGCTTCCTGTTGTGCAGAAATAATCAAGAGTAGCCTGCTGGTTGCAGCCAAAGCTGTAGGAGATCAGATTACCTTTCAGTAAACTTTCAAGCCCTGTCATAAATATTTTGAAATGGGTTATTTCTGATTGACTGTCTATGTGTTTTTCTCATTAGGAAAAACAGAAAATTCCCACTTATTTTGAATAACATTATTTACCTAACCCTAAACTAAGTTTTTCAATGCTTTTTAAAAATGGTTCCTAATACTAAGTTTACGATTTTAAAAAAAAATTTTATTGAAATATAGTTGTTTTACATTGTTATGTTAGTTTCAGGTGTGCAGCAAAGTGATTCAGTTATACATATAGATATAAATATATTATTTTTTTACATTCTCTTCCATTATAGGTTATTACATTATAGGTTATTGAGTATAGTTCCATGTGCTATACAGTAGGTCCTTGTTGGTTAAATTTATGATTTTTGATATGAAAAAATATGTAATGTTCTCAGCCCCCAATGCAGGACTTATTACATATTCACAAGCTGAGCATTTTTCTTCAAAGTCAACACCTTAGTTCTACATCCCTTTACTCTACCGTGTTTACCAGGATAATTAAGATTGAAAGCACAAAGGGAGAGAGTGTAAGTAATATCTGAATGAGAAATTAAAAATAGCTTTCAATTTTTCTTTCCTCACAAAGGAAAAGGAAAAAAAAAACTTTTGTTTGAGTATTTCATGAAGCACTTGTTATAGAAAAGGACGATATGTTATTGTAGACAATTGCACATCTGATGTGATTCATCTCCCTGCTGTGTTGAACATCAGCAGAGGCAGAGCTGTAGTTACAAAAGCAGATTATAAACTGTGACAAAGCCTATTCACTTTGAGGAGTGTTCATCTCCCGTGAAGCATATTTAGACCAATTATGTAATACAGAGGTTTTTTGAGGTGTCTCTTCTGACATTTCCTCTCAGGAAGATGATACAAAGTTTGAAATAGACCAGGTTTGTCTTAGTTCTGCTCTACCTCCCTCCTTTATAGTGGCCTTTATCTCACTCATATGCTTTGCGTCTCATGGGATTCTAGCTGTTTAGCGTTCTTCTTTATGATCCCATGTCTCGTATCTTGGTTTATCTTTTCCCCCTTAGGTGAAATTGCATTTTCTTCAAGAATTGCACTAAATGCACTGGCTGAAGAGAAGGAATGAATCCCTAATAACTGTAGTTAGTCATTGCCATGGGACACTGTGGGTATGAAAGGGTCAAGATGGAAATGGTGGTTATTTGACAAGTTGGCTATTTCCCCTGCATTCCTCCAGTATATGACTTACGTAACCACTGCCTTCTGTATGTAAAACTAGTTCTGAATATTGAATGCAAGAGGTTGCCATTTGCAATTTTGATCAGAACTTTTATTCTCATTATGCTCAAAGAAGTGACTAAGACTGCCTGACAGCAGGCATCAAGTAACATGGAGAGTGACTTTGACCTTATCATTTGAACTCCTAGGATGATATTTTTTTTTTCATATAATTTTTTATTGAGCTATATTCACATATCATAAAACTCACCTTTCAAAGTGTACAATTCGGTAACGTTTTAGTATATTCACAATGCTGTGCAACCATCATCACTATAGGATGATATTTCTAAGGGAAATTACTGAAGGGTTCTGAAAAAAATTTGAATAGAAGGAAGAAATCAGGAAAGTAGAGGATATCCTTCTGTCGTGTCCATTAGTGATTGGAACTAGACAGAAAGTATCGTTCATCTGACTTACTAACAGCAGAGCTAGGCCACAAATGAAAGTCTGAAAGCATCATTCCCTCTTCTCCAATTTATATGTGGTTACAAGGAAGCAATAAATGCTACTGGTATTTATTTTATCAAGTGCTCAGAAATATGAAGATGATGTTATTCTAGAGAAAAAAATGTCAAATAAAATCAAATAAAATTGCATATCTGGAGAGTTTTTTAGGTGAAAATGTGATATAAACATCTAGGACTACATTGTTTCATGCCTAAGAAATAGAAAGTTCTCTTATTTTTGCTCTTGAATATTTCTGATTGTCAGATATGTATTTACATTGGGGATGCATAGGAAAATACAGTGTTGTATGTACTATAAAATAGATTTGAAAATCGTCATGTGCGTCTGTTTTGCAATTTTGTGTAAAATACTCATCCTTGAGAGTGAGTTCACTTGAAAATGCAGTTACCGATTTAGATTCATAAAAGACAGTGTGACAGTGTATTGTTGATTATATTAAGGGTTATAAGGCTAATTTGTTTTTAGAACTGCCAATCAAGTTCATTTTAACCAGGTATGCATGTAATCAAGTTCTTTGACGTGCAAGTTCATGAGAAAGGGAAAGACGACGGCATTGCTTCTCCTTTTACAAATGAACAAAAAAATGATGCAGGCTTTGTATTCTTGTTCTTCTAGAAAGCATGAATGCCAGTGAAAACAAGAATAATTCATTTTCTTTAACTATCCACCCTCAAGAGACTTTCTGGGAAATCAGCTCTGAATAGATAGAATGTAGAATCAACTATATCTCTTTGGTTAAGTATTAGTAGATGGCCATGTGCATTCCAAGAAAAGATGGGCCATTATATATAATACTGGGCTTAACATTTAATAGTTATAACATATTAGACATAGAAAATATAGAGTTTAATCTTATCTCTCTGGATTATGGATGCAAAGAGTCATTTGCATCTAAGAACTAATAAAGTGGCTGATCTTGCTTGATCAATGGGTGAAGAATTCTCAGGTTCTGCTGCAGGAGAAAAAAACAAATTTTCACTTTAGAAAAAATATTTAAGTGCCATAGCCGTCAAGAGGTAAGGTTTTACTGAAAACAATGGGGAATTTATAAATTGGAAAGATCCTTAATGGATTTGCATGTTGCTGGAGCACTTTACTTGCACACTGTCCTTTAAATGCTCTCACTCTCATTTTATTTCTACTTATACTATCTTTTCATGGAAGTCATTTCTATGCACTGCTTGCTAGGTCAGATTACCTCTTGTTCTATTTTAGTTGAAAACAATTCAGGAGATCTCTTAGAGTTTGGCACATAGGTGATGATTGTTTTAAAAAATACATCTGTAGATATTCAAATAAGACTGTCACATAATGGAGCTACAATCCTGAGAAGCAAAACAAGAAAAGTCAAGAAGAAAGTGTTCAAGGAAGTTGTCTTCCTAACTCTTGTTATGAAATCTTTACTGTTGGTGCACTGTACCACAAAACCACATCCCCCCCCAAAACACATAACTATACACAGTCACTATTGAGAGCAATAGGCAAGGAAGAAAACCAGTTTAGTATTTATTGGTATTCAAAGAACTGCAAAGTCAAGGAGAGAGAGCTACAGTAAGAGTACGACATGAATTATTTATTTAATTCCTTCAATTTGTTGACCTTAATGAAAAGCAAAGTGATTTGAACTAAGAGTAATTAACAAGAAAGAGCCTGCCTGATAAAACCAAGAAAGAATCATATTTGTTTTAGGAATCAACAACAGCCAGAGATAGAAGATCATAATGGAACCATTCAGCAAAACAAAGAGCCTTTTGCCAAGGCAGTTGTCGTGCTGTACAAGTGTGCATCTGTGCAGAGATTTTTAACTGTATCCCTTGAAAGAAAGAAAAGAGAAAATGCTTGGTAAATGTTGAAGAATGTGATACTTTATTTGTTAAACTGTCCAATACTATAATTACAGCCAGTGCATTCCTCTACTGTGTCTGCAATAACCACTACCAAACAATCTTAGAGAGCTAATCAAATTAAAATGTTCTTTTCCTTTAAGGATTTGTGGACTATTGTATGGTTTCCTGTATCATGGTTATCATATCTCATGGCTAAAAATTCTCAGTAAGGAACAACATTATATGTCTATTTGCTTAGGAAAAGTTGAGCTGACAGGAAAAAAATTAAATATGTACTATATGTTATATTCCATGAATTTCTTGAAACATCTTTTGGAGTTCTCAGTGTTCTTAAGTGGGTTAACAATGACCCAAGCTGTAATTGACCATGAGCTTGCACCAGCTAAGATTTCATTACATTAAAGTTTCTTCTATGGAAAATAAAGTGAGGGGAATAGTGAAGTAGTAGGCAGATCTCAGTGACACCAAAATGTCATTTTTGATGCCAAGTTTAAGAAAAGCTGTGTGTGGTGAATGGCATACAACACGATTTTTCATTTAAGTAAAATGTTCCAGTGTGACTAAAAGTAAAACTTAATGCGACATTGAATAAAATTTAATTAGTCACTTTGGAATTATAATGGATACAATCACCTTTGTAAACTTGATTCCATTTCTATTCTAGTTATAGTAAAGACTTAAATATTTTGTTTTATTTTAAGTGTGTATGTATGTATTTTGTTTTATTTTAAGTGTGTATGTATGTATTATGTATATACTTTGTTCTAAGGATTTCAGAGCCCTCTAACTGGCCTGTTCTTGCTCCCCTCACTAGATGTGATGTTTATTTTGGAAATGGGGAAATCAAGATATAGTAATTAACTCATTTTCTTCCATCTTTAGAATTCCATCTCATCAATTAGTTGATAAACTGCTTGGTCACACTTGCCCTAAAATATTTACATTGTGAATTAATTATTGAGTGAAAAGGAATAAACCCTGATGCCCCTCCTACCACTTTATATAGAATAAAGCTAAATCAGTAAAACTAGAAGCATTAAATTTAGGAACAAAAGTTTTTACATAAAATAAATATAAATAAACATGTACTACATTTGCTGATGCATTAGGATAGTCATTTATGCATTAACAGAAAATCATTATAACTATAAATGTTTTAGAATAGTATTAGTTTCAGAGTTAATATGGCCAAACCAAACAGGGTACACAGTGGTAGATTAGGTATGCAAAGTATAGGCTATTGAGATGAATCCCCTATGATTAAAGAACATAACCTGAAAGTTATTTGGGGAATAAATCCGTGCTTTAAGTTTATTTTCATTGTGATTTGTGTATTTCTCTTAAAATGCCAAGAGTATAAAAACAAGTTCTAAGAAGTTGGGAATTTTGGTCAGCATTTTGTACTTTCTTATATAGTTCTAATTATATTTCTAGCCATAAGATATCTTTATGCCAAGATAACTTTTCAATCATGTTGTAAAAGGGACAAATAAAAAGCAGATAAAGAGGAAATAAATGCAACCTTCTAATGAGAAGATACTTGGTATGGCAGTCTAATACAAATCAAATACAATTAAAACATAAAAGGTCCAGGTTTTTAACTTCTTTAAAAACTTGTGTCTAATCTGTTAATGTTGACATATCTAGGCCTAGAATTGAAAGTTGAAGTTTTATATCACTTATCTGGTTTCCTTTGAACTTAGAACTAAAACTGTAAACACATTCTCAAAGGCTATGTTGGCATGTAGAAGCACATCTTTGTGTCTTCTGCTATGAAATCTGAATTTTAAAACATTAAGTTTTCCCCAAATTGAAGGACATTCTACAAAATACCTAACCAGTAATCCTCAAAATTATCAAGGTCATCAAAAACAAAGTCTGACAAACTGTTATAGCCAGGAGGAATCTAAGGAGATACGGTGACCAAATGCAATGTGGAATCCTGGATGAGATCCTGGGACAGAAAAAGGCATTAGGTAAAAACTAAGGAAATATAAATTAATTAATAATAGTGTGTAGTATATTGGTTCATTATTAGTGGCAAAATTTATCATAGCAATGTAACAGAAAAATGTGTGTGGAGTAGGGGAACTATCTGTACTACCTTTGCAACTTCTCTGGAATTCTAAAACGACTCTAAAATAAAAAATAATTTTAATTATATACTAAAAATATTAGAGAGTTTTGCCCCAGTAGCAATTCTAGCAGTATCAATGGTTTTTACTCCAGTCTGCTTAATAATCTCCCCTTCTTAGGGAATATGCCCATTAGTTAAGTACCCAACTTCTCCAGTCATCCCAACACTCCACAGTAATGGATATTCCATTTTTGTTCATACATTTTAGGAGCTGTGGTCTTGGGGAAAAACAAGTGGACCCACAGTGATTGCAAAGAGAATTTTTTATAAACTATTGTTCTGCAAGTGCTATATACTAGTTCTCATCAAGAATACCTTAGTGTTTTCTGTTGTAAAACAAGGGCATCCTGTCAGAGAACTACTGTGTGGAAATACATAAAAAGAGTAATTATTAGATTCAAGGTTCTAGAAAACGTATTCCTGCCATTTTCAGTGAGCACAATGCTATTATGGTATTGAGTTTTGTACGATGAAACATCTCACATTGTAAAAGCTTATGGAGTCATGGAAGTTCTGAAATTTTCTATTTCTCATTCAGCTATTTTAAACTATTCTCTGGAAGCCAAAATGGTAACTACCTAAAAGGAAGTCAGCTATTATGTTTTTTAATTAATTGGAATAAATATATAATTGTAGTTTCATGAAACTACAAGATTAAGAAAACTTGTAATGATACCAAAAATATAGAGAAAATCAGCATGAATAATACCTTACATTTTTCAAAGGACAAATGCAAAATATGATGTATGAGTAAAAACACTGAACTGCAAGCAATTACAGAACTGAGAAAGCATTAAAAAAAATGAAAACCATAGATCAATGGAACAGGATAGGAAGCCCAGAGATAAACCCACGCACATATGGTCACCTTATCTTTAATAAAGGAGGCAAGCATATACAGTGGAGAAAAGACAGCCTCTTCAATCAGTGGTGCTGGGAAAACTGGACAGGTACATGTAAAAGTATGAAATTAGAACACTCCCTAACACCATACACAGAAATAAACTCAAAATGGATTAAAGACCTAAATGTAAGGCCAGACACTATCAAACTCTTAGAGGAAAACATAGGCAGAACACTCTATGACATAAATCACAGCAAGATCCTTTTTGACCCAGCTCCTAGAGAAACGGAAATAAAAACAAAAATAAACAAATGGGACCTAATGAAACTTAAAAGCTTTTGCACAGCAAAGGAAACCATAAACAAGACCAAAAGACAACCCTCAGAATGGGAGAAAATATTTGTAAATGAAGCAACTGACAAAGGATTAATCTCCAAGATTTACAAGCAGCTCATGCAGCTCAATAACAAAAAAAACAAACAACCCAATCCAAAAATGGGCAGAAGACCTAAATAGACATTTCTCCAAACAAGATATACAGATTGCCAACAAACACATGAAAGAATGCTCAACATCATTTATCATTAGAGAAATGCAAATCAAAACTACAATGAGATATCATCTCACACTGGTCAGAATGGCCATCATCAAAAAATCTAGAAACGATAAATGCTGGAGAGGGTGTGGAGAAAAGGGAACCCTCCCTCTTGCACTGTTAGAGGGAATGTAAATTGATACAGCCACTATGGAGAACAGTATGGTGGTTCCTTAAAAAACTAAAAATAGAACTACCATATGACCCAGCCATCCCACTACTGGGCATATACCCTGAGAAAGCCATAATTCACAAAGAGTCATGTACTTCAAAGTTCATTGCAGCTCTATTTACAATAGTCAGAACACAGAAGCAACCTAAGTGTCCATCAACAGATGAATGGATAAAGAAGATGTGGCACATCTATACAATGGAATATTACTCAACCATAAAAAGAAACGAAATGGAGTTATTTGTAGTGAGGTGGATGGAGTTAGAGTCTGTCATACAGAGTGAAGTAAGTCAGAAAGAGAAAAACAAATACAGTATGCTAACACATATATATGGAATCTAAGGAAAAAAAAAAAAGGTCATGAAGAATCTAGTGGCAAGATGGAAATAAAGACACAGACCTACTAGAGAATGGACTTGAGGATTTGGGGAGGGGGAAGGATAAGATGTGACAAAGAGAGAGAGTGGCATAGACATATATACACTACCAAACGTAAAATAGATAGCTAGTGGGAAGCAACCGCATAGCACAGGGAGATCAGCTCTGTGCTTTGTGACCACCTAGAGGTGTGGGGTGGGGAGGGCGGGAGGGAGGGAGATGCAAGAGGGAAGAGATATGGGAACATATGTATATGTAAAACTGATTCACTTTGTTATAAAGCAGAAACTAACACACCATTGTAAAGCAATTATACTCCAATAAAGATGTTAAAAAAAAAAATGAAAAGCAGTCCAAAAGTTAAATATATGGTGTTGTTTACATTTGTCATATCTAAAAATGAAAAAAAAAATGGAAGAATTGGTAAATACAACTGATTTTTATATATTGATCTTGTATCCTGCAACCTTGTTGAACTTTATTAGTTCTAATTATTTTTTAGTGGATTAGTTAAGATTTTCTATATACAAGATCAGGTCATCTGCAAATAGAGGTAGTTTTATTTCTTCCTTTCCAATCTGGATGTATTTCATTTATTTATTTTATTTTATTTTTTGCATAATTGTTCTAGTAAGACTCTAGAACAATGTTGAATAGAAGTGGCAAGAGTGGACGTCACTGTTGTGTTCCTTGTCTTAGTGAGAAAGCATCCAATTTTTTGCATCAGTTACAATGTTATCTGTGGGTTTTTCATAAATGCCTTTTATTAGATTAAGGAAGTTCCCTTCTACTCCTCGTTTGTTGAGTATTTTTTCATAAAAAGGTATTGGATTTTATCAAAAGTTTCTTCTACATCTATTAAAATGATAATGTGGATTTTTGTCTTTTACTGATGTGGTATACGATTGATTTTTGTATGTTGAACCACTGTTGCTTTCCTGGGATAAATCCCACTTGTTCATGTATAATTATTTTTATATGTTGCTGTTTTGGTTTTCTAGTATTTTTTCAGAATTTTTTTGTCTATAGTCATAAGAAATACAGGTCTTTAATTTTCTTGTGACATTTTTGTCTGGTTTTAGTATCAGGGTAATATTGTCCTCATACAATGAGTTAGGAAGTGTTCACTTGTTCTTCCATTTTGGAGGAAGTGTTTATGAAGAATTGGCGTTAATTCTCTTTAAATGTTTGGTAGAATTCAACAGTGAAGTCAGTGATACTCTTGGTTTAGGAGCTGAGGGCTTGGTGAAGGAAGGGATGGGCAGTCACAGTAGTTTCAAATCTTAGCCTTTCTCTCTGGGCATGGAACCACTCACTGCCTTACAAGCCAGGGCAGGTTAGATTGGGACCCTAATATTCTCAGAGGGTTCTGGTCCAAAGTAGAGCCTCCAACCCATGAGTGAGGGCTTGGTGGAAGCAGGGAGCCCCTACCTCTCAGCTGCTTTCACTTCAAAGAGAGAGGAATGGAAGACATGGGTTTTCATTCAGATACTATAGACTCTTGCTGTTTTTGACCGAATTTTAGTAGATATTCTTGAATAAGTATTTCTTCATTAGTTGGATGCCTTAGGCCCATTTCCAGAGACTTTAAATGGCTGTTCTTCTACAATTTTTACCAGTTTCACTGGGGAACAAGTCTGTGGAGTTCCTCAGGTGTCCTGCTAGAAGTAACTTTTCACCCCATAATTTTAAGATAAAGGAATATAAAATCAGAGTTTATTAGAAGGAGCACTTTTTGTTTTGTTTTAAATAGGCTAGAGCTTAAGGTATGAGGTTACCATAGATTGTGAAGTGCCTTGTATGTCATACTAAGAAAATTGAAAATTAACATTTTGGCAATGTAACACCCTGGTATCCTCTAAGATCCTGAGTGATATGACCAGATTTGGGATTAAAAAAACAATTCTAGCAGCTGTGTGGAACAAGTATTGGAGTTATCTAAGCACAGATGCACATATTAAATTTTTTAAGAGCCTACACCATGACTCCAATAGTAAGAACAAATAGAGAATAAATTTAAAAGATATATGAGGTAGAAAGTTGAAAAATTATTGATTGAATATGGAAATTGAATATGAAACAAGTAAAAATTTGATAATGGAACAATAGTTTCTGGCTAATTTCTGATTTCAACACAAGTAGGATATATAGGGAGAGGACAAAACTTGAGGCAGAAGGTTATGGATATGGTTTTGGAGACATTACATTGTTGGAACTGCAGGATATCATGATGAAGATGTTCTGGAGGCAACTAAAATACAGGTCTTGAGTTCTGAGAGAATTTGACCTTGGGGATAAAGATGTGGGAGTCATGACAGGGGATATAGTGTTTGAAGTCACTGGAATAGATGACATTACCCAAGAACACATAGAAGAAGAAGATAACATTTACAAATGTTAGCAGAATACAATTTCAATGACATGACTGGAAGAAGAAGAGCCAAAAATTTTCGCTCTTACGGAGGAAGATAATAGGATTGAAAAGAGGAAGGTAACAGCGTTGCAAAGCAAATGCTTGACAGAGTTTCAGGCAGGGAAGTGTGGTCAGCATTTCTATACAGAATTCTAAAATTCAGTGGATTTTTATATCTCTTCCTCCAAGGTGATCATTTATATAGTATACTAGAGAACCCCTAAGTGAGATAAATCTGAACAAAAAGAACAATCTTGACAGTATGTCATTTAAAGAAACGTTATCTGGCAAATGTTGTGGTTTTGACTGTATGTCTTGTGTAGAGGTCCCATTTTGTGTCTCCAACTATGAATATATTTGCATTTGTTTGGCACCTGTAAACAAGTGTTTAAATGTTTCTCAGGCCCCCAGATGTTTAAGAAGTGATATCTGTTAAACCTTTTAAAGAGTAAAATTTCATTCTCATTTTTTAAAGATCACTTTTACATAGTAATTTCATACTGAGAAGCTGATTTTCCCTCCAATGAATACAACTAACACTAATGATTGCAATTACAACCCAAGACAGTCCCTTGTACTGCCATTAATAGTATTGTTTTAGAATCATGCCTTACAAGATAGACAGTGCTTAAGTGCATTCAGATATTTATTACAATGCAACATGAGTTTTAAATAAGATGAGATATTTTATGTTAGGAGCATGAGAACCCTTAATTTCCAGTGGAATGAGAAATTTTATCAGCAGTGATGTTTAGGGAAAACAAATAGGGAGAGTATTTAAAGGTAAATCACAAAAACAGTATTTTACGCCTGTGTCATATTTAGGTTATATCTACCCAGGGTCATCCTGGTTGGCTAGTTAAATTGATAATATTAATAAGATACCTGCAAAATTCGTTCTTTATGTTTCCCAATTTAGCTCTGGACTCAATGTTGATGAAAATAATTAAGTAAAACGTTTTTACTGAAGGCTTTCACTGTATTCATTTAGAGAATGTGATCTATAAAGTGATATATAAAAATGATGATCTTGCGATCATTGAAAGCCTTTAAGTCCAAAGTATTAAGCAGAAACAGAAACTGACTCAAATTCACTGGAATTTATTAAGTTGACAAAATGTTGATTAGATATATTAATTTTGTTTTTAATTGATATGTATTTATGATATTGGAAAAGAACCATCTAATGTAGAAACATGTTACTTATGATGTCCCTATCTATGTCAGATGTGTTTGTTTTTCACTGTTGTAATTCACTTCAAACAAAATAAAGAGAGTGTATTATGTAAGAAGAACATTAATCTTCAGATAATATATTGTCAGAACTGGGGAAATCCTTAGGGATTATCTAGTTTACCCACCCACCCCCATTTTTCAGATGATGAATATGAGGTTTAGGAATATTAAGTGATATTCCCTGGCTCACAAAACATCTTACTGTCAGGGACAGGACAACCATCCTTATGTTTTGACCTCTGTCTGCCCTATCTTCTTCCACTTTACTAGAATACCCCTTATGTTAAAAATCATAATAATCTTTGATCAAAGAGGAATAAAATAAAACTGCTACACTGACCAATTCTTCTAGTGAATTTGAGATGAAAATAAGATGATGTCGAATTGAGATAAACCTAGAAAAATGACAGTTTCTCAGTCCTCTTAAGTTAGCCATGATTGCAACGAATATAATCCTGCAGCAATTTTTTTTTTATGTTTCCCAAGAGATGATACTGAAAACTGTTATACTCACATCTGCCTACCTTCAGCCAATTGAATCAAAAAATTTTTTGTTGATTTGGTATATTTTAATAAGGCTGCACTTAGCAACAGATTGCATAAATACTCAGTAAAAAATCCTCAATAAATCCCAAAATTATTGATAATGGTGCCACACATAGACAGCTGAAAGCCTGCTGCTAGGGATGCTATAACAAAATACCACGGACTAGGTGGCTTAAACAATAGGAATTTATTTTCTCAACGTTCTGGAAGATAGAAGTCCAAGGTCAAGGTACTTCTCAGGGTTGGTTTCTAGTAAGAACTCTCTTCCTGGCTTATAGATGACAACCTTCTTTTTTTTCCTGATTATTATGTTTTAATTTTTTTTAAAAAATTTTATTGGAGTATAGTTGATTTACAATGTTGTGTTAGTTTCAGGTGTACAGCAAAGTGAATCAGTTATACATATCCATATATCCACTCATTTTTAGATTCTTTTCCATACAGGTCATTAGTAAGTACTGAGTAGAGTTCCCTGTGCTATACAGTAGGCCCTTATTAGTTATCTATTTTATATATAGTAGTGTGTATATGTCAATCCCAATCTCCCATTTTATCCCCCTTGGTAACCATAAGATTGTTTTCTGCATCTGTTAACTCTATTCCTGTTCTGTAAATAAGTTCATTTGTACTATATTTTTACATTCCACATATAAACGATATCATATGATATTTGTAGATGACAGCCTTCTTGCTGTGTCCTCAGATGGTCTCTTTTCTGTGCATTCATGGAGAGAAAGCTCTCTGGTGTCTCTTCCTTTTCTTATAAGGATGCGAGTCCTATTGAATTAAGACCTTACCCTTATGATCTCATTTAACCTTATATTTCCCTAAAGGGCATACCTCCAAATACAGTCATATTAGGGGTTACAGCTTCAATATATGAATTTTGAGGGGATACAGTCCAGTCCATAACATCTCTTAAACATATCAATTTTCTTTTACCTTATTATCACACCTTTGCTACTCAAAAACTTTTAAAGTGGAATCTACCTAGAGGAAGAGCTGGCACATACTTGTATGTTACTAATACAGTGAAATGTGATTGAATGACACAGTATTTTCAAACTAGTCACCACACTTAAATTTCTTGCTTTTTAGGTGCACTTATCCAGAACATTCAACCAACATAAAGGAGTAAGGAATTTTTTTCCAGAAGAACTTTGAACCAAAATAAAATAAATGATAATGGTAGTAGTTAGTTTTTAAATTATTTGTAAGATTTTTATAAATAAGTTTTGCTTTCTAGTCAGTATTTCATAAGCTTCATATGTAGTGATCATTTGGAGCCCAGTAGAATGAAAGGTGCTTCCAGGTGGGTAGAGACATAATTCTACACCCTTATAACAAAACCCTCTTTGAAACAACAGTAAAATGTTGTCTTTGCATGCCACTTTTATTTAAATGTGAAGCAATAAACACACTTATTATTCAGAAAGCTTGCATTCCAGTTCCTAAGATAGTAAGCATTGAGTTGTCTGAGTGATGCAGAAGCAGAGCTTTATGGCTATTTGGAAGGAAGCTCTTGAGAGAAAGAGAGAGAGAGAATATAGAAACCAAGTGTGGCATTGTGTCAGTGTACACTAGTACTGGTTAGGTTGAATACGTTAATAAAGAGAAAACTCTATAACTAAATGTAGAACACTAACAGTAGAGGATAATTCAAAACTGCACAACTAAGAATGGAAAAATTGATCATTTTCAAGGTGTTAATACTTTGTTAATAATGCTTTGTATTCCTGGGTTAAGATATATAACCTTACCAAACTAGCTAATAAGAGCAAAAAATTTAAAAACTCAAACCTGAAATAACCAGACCGATATAGAAACAGAGAACTTGAACAACACTATAGAAAAATTGAACATAACAGACATGTACAGAACACTCCACCCAACAACAGCAAAATATACATTTTTCTCAAGAACATATGGAACATTCCCCAGGAAAGATGGTATGTTAGGCCATAAAGCAAGTCTTTAAATTTTTTTAAAGATTGAAATTATGCAAAGTATCTTTTTCAATCACAATGGAATGAAACTAGAATCAACAGCAGAAGGGAAATTTGCAATATAGAGAAATTTCATAAACAACCAATGGGTCAAAGAAGAAATCACAAGGGAAATTAGAACATATCTTGAGACAAATGGAAATGAAAACACAATGCACCAAAACTTATGGGATGCAAGTCTAAGAGGTAAATTTATACCTGTAAATGCTTACATTAAAAAGGTAAAGAGGGCTTCCCTGGTGGCGCAGTGGTTGAGAATCTGCCTGCCAATGCAGGGGACACAGGTTTGACCCCTGGTCCGGGAAGATCCCACATGCCGCAGAGCAGCTGGGCCTGTGAGCCACAATTACTGAGCCTGCGCATCTGGAGCCTGTACTACGCAACAGGAGAGGCCGCGATAGTGAGAGGCCCGTGCACCGCGATGAAGAGTGGCCCCCACTTGCCACGACTGGAAAAAGCCCTCGCACAGAAACGAAGACCCAACACAGCCATAAATAAAAATAAAAAAATAAATAATTTAAAAAAATAAAAATTAAAAAAAATTACTCCGATAAGAAATAAAAAATAAATTAAAAAAAAAAAAAAGGGAAAGAATCTCAAATTAACAACCTACCTTTCACCTTCAGGAAGAAGAAAAAGAAGAACAAACTAAACCAAAGCAAAGTAAATAATAAAGATAAGAGGAGAGATAAATAAAATAGAGAATAGAAAAACAATAGAGAATATCCATGAAACCAAAAGTTGGTTTTTCAAAAATATCAACAAATTGACAAACCTTTGGCAAGATTGACTAAGAAAAAAAGAAAGAAGACTAATAATTAAAATCAGAAATGAAAGAGGGAACATGACTACTTATTAAAAAAAAGAATTATAAGAGAATGCCATTACCAATTGTACACCGATATATTGGCTAACTTAAATAAAATGGACAAATGCCTAGAAACACACAGCCTCCCAAACTGCATCATGAATAAATAGAAGATCTTAATAGTCCTACAACTAATAAGGAAATTGAATCAGTAATCATAAACTTTTCAACAGAGAAAATCCCAGGACCAGAAAAATTAAAACAGAATTGCTATATGACCTAGGAATTCCAATTCTGGGTATATATTCAAAACAATTGAAAGCCGGGACTTGAACAGATATTTGTACACCCTTTTTTAGGTTTACAGCAGTATTTTTATAACAGCCCAAAGGTGGAAGAAACTCAACTATCAATGGATGAAAGGAAAAACAAAATGTGGTATATACATATAATGGAATATTATTCAGCCTTAAAAAGGAAGGAAATTCTGACACATGCTACAACATGCAGGGACTTTGAAGACATTACGCTAAGTGAAGTAAGCCATTCACAAAATAACAAATACTGTATGAATCCACTTACATGAGGTACCTAGAGTAGTCAAATTCGTAGAGATGGAAAGTGGAATGGTGTTTGCCAAGCACTGGGGGCAGGGGAGGGAGAAGAATGAGGAGTTATTGTTTAATTGGTATGGAGTTTTTGTTTGGGAAGATGAAAAATTTCTGGATATGGATGGTTGTGGTGGTTTCACAACAATGTAAATGTACTTAATGCCACCAAATTGTACACTTAGAATGGTTAAAATTGTAAATTTTATGTTAAGTATATTTTACGTTATGTATATTTTACCACAGTAAAAGAAACAAATTTAAAACAAAACAGAACAAAATGCAAACCTGTAACTTGTACCATGTCTGAAATAAAATGGGACTTTCTCTCCACAGAGGAAGCAAAGGAAAGCACTTGCTAACAGGGCATCTCTCATTGCCAGGGAAATTTCTCCAAGCTAGTGAAGGTAGGGACAAAATGCAGACAAAATAGCAGAAATTCTCTATTTAATACTGACCTAGATTTGCTTTCTGTTGCTTTCTAAATACCTGTTAATTGTGCAGGTTAAAATTTTTTTAAATTGTATTATTAAAATTTTTTTAAGGAACAGAAAAGTCTGGCTCAATTTCCAGATACTCTGGCTTCTACCCCTCAGTCAAGCCATCATTTCTGTTTTCTTACATGGACTCCCTGCCCTGTTTTTCTCCAGGCAGGTCACTACAGTGAATTATTTTTGTTGTACCTCTTGTTTCTTGTAAACTACTCTATTCAACTTCCCTTTATGACCTGACTGCATACTTTTCTCCTTGATTTCCAGTATTCTCTCTATTCTCTTGTGTTTTGATCTTCTGTTCAGGTTGAAATATGGCACAATAATAAGGTTGCATGAGGAAAGTTACATTTAATTAAATTTGGAAATAGGGACTTTTCAATTTTATAAACATCATCACATTTGAAATCTCTTTTTCCTTCTGAAACCCAAATGATTTTTGTCTATAGTGACTTTTACCTCAACCAAACTTCCAGATTACCTAATTTCTATTTGAAGAAAAGTAGATGGAAAATAAACTTTGATATGTGAAATGTTGAAGAAAACTAGAAATGTAAAATGGGGATGATACCAATCTCTCAAAGTTTTCTAAAATAGGAAGTAAGATAATGCATAAAACCTACAAGAAACATAGTAGATATTCAATTACAGTAGACTCTTTTCTGCTTTCAAATTAGTTTTATTTTTCACCTTGAATCCATTTCAAGGTAGAGTCGAGTCAACCTTCTAAAAACATTAGTTAATTGTTAGTTTTCTAAGTAGAGGCTAATGTTTGCATTTATTACTTCTTGTCTTTCTTTTTCTGATTATCTTGTAATCTTACTTGATGTACCATCAGCAGAAGGCATTATCGTTTAAATACATAGTTCTTAAATTAAAAAACAAACAAACAACCAAAGACCTAGTACTTAAATATTGACATTGTTCAGTTAAAATAAGGAGCCACTACACTTGGCAGTTGGAAAGAAAGTCTCTAGAAAAGCAATGAAATCAAATTTTTTTCAGAGTAGCTCACAGGACTTATCTCCCATCACTACTAGTGTTGGCTTCATGCATTCCAGAAAGGAAGGAATTACAGTGTCCATGACACATTTTTGTCCCTAACATTCATCTGTACAATTTTAATATGGGAATTCAGGTCTTATAACTACTATTTTTTAAATGGAAAGAAAAGATATAGTCCTTTTTTCCTCATTGTATATGACATATAGATAAGATGTATGAAATATATGACTAAGAGGCAACAGGATGCTATTAAATTTTTCCATAGAACAGGATTGTTTTCTTTGTAGCATAGAAAAGAAATAATAGTTACTATTATTGAGAAAATAGGGCAACAAAAAGTCATCTTTTGAGAATTAAGTATCTGCACTGAGTAGATTAGATAATCTAAGCATTGTCAAGGAAACTTGGTTTTAAATTATTTTGCATAACTAAATTTGGCATCTTTGCAGGGCAAAAGCATGCCTCAGTGTCCTTTGAGATAAAAGGGTCAGATCTGTCTATACACTGACTCTTTTCTGCTAGTGGGTATGAAACTGTTACATGATAAACTAATTTTTCTATTTTATTCACCTCCCACAAAACATAGTTGTTTACCTTCTTTATTATGATAGAGCAGAATGTTTGCCATGAAGTAGTTGTGTCCTTTAGAGAACTTACAGAGCAAAATAGGAAAATGGAGACATCTAATATCACTGTCAAGTTCAAAGAGGAGTTTATATATAGCATGAAAGAAATTTAATTAGCATAGATGTTTTATACTTAATAAATAATTTTATTCCAGTGCAAGTTTCCTTTAACTTAAAGTTGTGGAAATTGAATCCTATTTTTATATTAACTTACATGTTAAATTTAGAGATTAGGTCCCCTGGGAAAACTATTTTGACTAATCTACTACCCAAATTAATAGCATAACAGACATAAACATTATATTATTTCCAAATAAATTACTACACAAGAACACTAAGGAAAAAAAAAGAGACAGGTGCCTGCCTCAGTTAGTTTTCCATTTGCAGGAATGACAAGCCGTTACTAAAACCTTAGAAATTAGAATGAATTTTCGACCAGCCACAAATCATCTTAACCATTTAAAATTTATATTCAAGTGGATTTTTTGCATTTGAAAACATTTTCCACTGTTAGAACTTACTCCTTTATTTTAGATCATTTTCCTACTGACACAAGTTCTTTTTTTTATAATATGTATCCTTGAATGAGAGGAATTAACGAGGATACCGCTAAGGCCTGAAATCCTAATCCTTGTTCAGCAGTAGAGGTTTCCCCCAGTGTGTTTTCGTGATGTGGACTTATTTCATCAAATATCTAAAGCTGTCAATGATGATTGCTTGATTTTCCTCATGCTACTATTCCCTACATGATGGTTTCTTCATTAATGCCTGGGTTGTTGTATATTGATCATTGCCCATGTTTTCCCAGTGACAAGAGTTTTTCATTAGTCCTCACTTATGGGAACCAAGGCAATTCAGTGACAGTAGCAAAGCAAAGGCAACACTTTTGTGGTCTGTAATTCCATAGAATGTAGGTTTGTGTTTTTTTTGTCTATTTGTTTTTGTTTCTTTTGGTAAGAAGGACAGGAACTAACATTCATTGAGTACTTACTATGTGACAGGGACATTACAAAATACTTTACCTAAAGGTAGGTACTTTTAGCTCTCTTTGCAGTTGAAGAAACAGCCTTAGAGAGGTGGACGAACTCAGCCAAGGTCACATAGTTAGTGACTGATGTTATGAGAAAGCAAACCTACATCTATCTGGGAAAAAACTATGCTCTTTCCATCATTACACACTGCCTTCATACTAAGGAAAAGATATGACTAATTTATCGTGGTCCTTACATTAGAATATCTGCTAAGTAATGCTTTCTTGAACAAATTATACTTGTATAATTTTATTTAAACGACACTAATACTAGCTCAAAACTGTTCTTTGCACAATCTTATTAAATACATCAACACAGAACACTGGATTGTTTTTTTACAATACCTAAAATATTAAGATTCCCAATTATATAAATAGGGCACAAGATTAAAAAATAAGGGGCATAAGACTGTTTATCAGTCTATGAAGAATGAAAAGTGCAATATTTGGAGACCAGGGTAAATCAGTATTTCCATGAAAACCTTCACAGGTGCAGATTTCAATATGTTTAAATTTGAATGCCTTATAATATGCCACGATTTGGGTTTCTATTTAATTTTTTTTCCTTTCAAGTACCAGCATGAATTTTGCGAATCTCCATCCATGCCCCTGGGAAATGAATGCTGCAGGAAGAGTGCAATCAATATGTATACCTCCCAGAGAGCCCTGAGCAAGTTGAATTGCTACACACCTTTCAAATCTTTGAATTTTTATAGATGCACATGGATGCACAGTGATATTAGCTGTACACTCAATGCCATACTAAAATATTTTGTAACATGGACCATTTACTCACGCCAGACCTATATACCATGAAGTGCAGAGCAAGATTGGCATCGGTGTGATAAATTTTAATCAACAGAGAGCCAGTTTAGATATTTCAAACTACCTTTTCTTAACAGCTGCTTTTTGTTTTGTTTTGTTTGCTAGCTAGATTGCTTACTTAATTATTGACTGGAATCACCTGAATAATTTCACTTACACAGAACTGGCCTCAGAGAAGTGACCTTGAACCATAACATACATGTTGGAATTAATAGAATCCTTTAATTTGGGGGCACTGTTTTTTACTTATTGTTGCTATAATTTTTTAACAAAAACTAAGTGGACAGTTGAGAAAACAACTCAGGTAGTTAATGAAAATATAACAACCAAAACAAGATGGTACTTAATTTCTATTTTTTTTTTTTTTACCTGGATAGATTTGGGAAATGAATGCAACGCAAATGTTGCCTTCATTAATAGAACAAATTATTGGTGCCCTATTAATGTCAAAGGAATTATTGAACCCCATATGATTTAATCATCACATTTTCTGCAGAACTTTAGTGCCTGGAACTGTGCTAGAATCTGAAGATTATAAACAAGCAGGTCATAGTGCTTGCTTTAGACAAACTCATAGTAGTATGAGAAGAAGACAAAGAAACCATAAATTGTAAAACAGTATATTTAATGTTTTCTCTAAAAATTACCAAATGCTAGGCAAAGAATACTGTGAGAATGACTACTTGAGAAAGTCATAGAAGGATGCATATTTGAGTTGAATTTGAAGAATGATTAGGCTTTTTCAAGGAAGAGAAGCAGAAGGGATAGCGTTATAGGCAAAAGTAATAGCAAGTTGTAAATAACAGTGCACAGCTTACTCTGGAGTTGAATAGAATTTTGTTTTAGCATCAGTTGAGGTCATATACACATGTACATGGGGGATTATGAGGGAGGTGAGGAACAGAGTAATATTCTTTCTTTGTGACACCACTAGGATGAAACCAGGTACATAAAAGTAGAGACATTTTAGATAGAAGAAAGAAAAATGAGGGTAGAGTATATAATGACCTTTAATTTTACTACAGTGGAGTAAGCTATCAATTGATAGAGAGTGGAAAGGGTGGGGGTTATGAATAGTTGCGCTAAAAGCTCTTTAGAGCCTTGTAGTTGCCAAATAGGCATTAAATAAAAGTGTTTGGTTTGACTTGCTCATTTGGTAGGTATATACTTAGAGAGTAGGGAGAGTTGATGGAGACAAGATCTCTCTTTATCTCTCTGTCACTCACTGTCTCTCTCTCTCCACACACACAAACACACATACACACATATGCCATATATATATATGTGTGTGTGTGTGTGTGTATATATATATATATATATATATATATATATATATATATATATATATGTATGTATATATGGCTTGGGGAAGTGATTTCTCAAGCCTTTAAACACCCTTGGTTAAGGAATGATCATTTGAATTACTCTTGAATAATTACACTACTTCTCAGCCTCCTTTGTAGAAATTGAAATTTGAACATTGTGCACCTAGGTCATATCTTTAAAGACTTTTACTCACTTCCATCAGTGTCCTCTGATTTTATTTTAAAGGAACATCATATAAACCAAACATATGGTATGTTTATTATATATCATCCTTTATCTCTGCTGGCACATTGAATGAAACTGGTTTCCATAATCCCATAAGAAAATTGCTTATGATGCAGAGACATCTACAGATCTCTCTAAATAGAACAGTAAATGCTGAATTTGATTAGTTAATCAGTTAGCCAAAACTTATTTTTCAAAAGAAGATCCGAAATTAGCTTCTTGTTTATATCCAAGGCAAGTTAAAATATGATGTAATGCTTTTCTTTTCTTAAAATGTGAAACTTCTTTTCATAAAACGACATTATCTGTGATTATGCACCCAATAATTCATTCAGTTTAGAAATTTAATTAACATTATTAGGGATTTTTAGTGTCATTGTGAAAGATACCATTGTGAAATTATGACAACAGTGATGTCAGATTTATTTGTTTTTCTGTTATTGATGTAATATTATTAGTTTCTTTAATTTGGAACTCTTTACAAATAATTTACTAAGGTCAAAACTGTTCTGAGGCCGATATCAGAAAGAATTTTAAGAAAAGTAAAGTTACTTTGTATTTTAAGTTTTAAGGGATTTAGAACTGTTAGATTTTGGAAACTCTTCTCCTAGTTCTGCTAAACCAAGGAACTGCCTTTCTGAAATTTTAATCTCATAAAGTCCTTGTACTCACTTAAAGAACCAGTCTCTGAAAGGCATTTTATTCACTGTGCTCTTCTACATTGAAAAGCTCAATTCAGGTCTTCAGTGCCAAAAATTGAATTAAAATGTTCATATCTGAAAGACAGGCAAAGACATACTATCTGAAACAATTTCAGTCAAGGACGGAAAAGGAGAAAGTCATCTGTAAAACTGTTAGGTTTAAAACGTTGGAATTAGAGAGTGGAAATATGATAGGGACAAGAGTGAAGAAATGTTAACTGGAAAGAATATGTTGTTATCACTTGTTTTGAAATTGTCCCTGGACAGGCTGCCCCAGGAATAACATTTAATTGAAGACATACTGATAGACAAAAATAATTTGATATGTCTTTAAAAGTTCCTTATTTATCCTCTTTTTTTTAACATCTTTATTGGAGTAAAATTGCTTTACAGTGGTGTGTATTTATCCTCTTTTAATCTATAAAGTATATTTCCACATTCTTGTCTCAGATTTCTTCACCACTCCTCCAATTTGTTTAAAGAGCCCCAAACTCTAGGTTGTACAAATATGAACACTTCTGTTTGTTAAAAGAATAGTTCTTTTTAAAAATCTCTCTCTCTCTCTCTCTCTTTCTAATATTGCTCCTCAGTTCACAATATATCAAGTACGGTTATAAACTGACAATAACAATTGAGAATATTTTTCAGTGGTCCGTAAAATATCTTAATTATTTCTCAGTTGTAATGTTTGTCTAGGTACAAAAGTATTAAGTAAACATCTATAGAGTATTTTGAACCGAGATTTAAAATCCATAGCAAATCTAAGCAGTTCCATCAGATCTTTTCTTCTTCTCATACTTCAGTGCAAAAGATAGTTTGGTATAGGAGAAAGGCTTACACACTTGGCATTGGAAATACATGAGGTTAGATCCTGGATACCCCATTTACTAGCTATTTGAAATTTATCAAGTTACATAGCTTCTTTAAAACTCAATTTTCCTAACTGGTAATGGTAACTATCTCTTCTGGCTACTATTAGCATTAAATGTATCAATAGACATAAAAGATCTCAACACACAATACTTCTTATTAAATGCTTTTTATTAAATGTTAGTTATTCTTATTAGTAGTAGTTGTAGTAGAAGTAGTGACAGTAGTAGTAGTAACAACAGAAGTACAATTTCTCTGAAAATATAAGATTATCATTAACTTATTTTTTACCTTTTCTAGCTTATTTCATGCTTAAATTCAGAGTGTAAAATCACTTTTCGAATGCCATATTTATTTCGTCCTAAGAAAAATATAGGGCAATCAATTTTGTATCACAATGCCCACTGATAAAATCCACTTTGAATAAAATTGTTCTATCAGAGTATACCATCTGGAAGAAAATGTCTTCCTCATGTTGTTTTTGCCTATCTGCGTTTCAAAACTGATGTGTTTATCCCTTGACTTGGAATTTGCCACATTCCTGAGAATTCCATATATTGTAGCTAAACTTGATTTCGCCATGCTTTATGATAGTTGTCAACCAGAAAAGCCTTGCCTGTGAAATCCAGCAATCAAAAAACCACATGCAAACGCAAAGACGAAAATAGGAATAGTCAGTAGGAAGCAGTTTTTGCTGAGAAATTTCTTCTGTCTATGATTGCATACCCAGACTCAAAGTTGTCTTTTGAAATACAGAGATTGGGTAGTTGAGGTTTATTTGCATAAATCCTTTTGCTTCTCCCTTGGGATACTTTTTACTCTTTCACTGGTGTGAGTTTAGGGTTTAATATCCTCTTCATGGGTATAGGTCAGCACCTTTACTATTTCAAAGCTCCTTGGCATAGAAAGGGCTGATTTAACGTCTGATAACCTAAAATCTCAGTAACTCTTCCATTATCTCTCTAATTAGGGGAAAATGGACTCCTCTAGAACAAATTGAAAAGAATACCACCCAAGGTAAAGGCAAAAAATTCTGTAATTGTTAAACTTTTTCATCAGTTTTACTGATCAGTGAGAGGTTAAGGAAACGTGTTAACATCCTTGAAGACTGAAAAATCCATGGTCATTTAAAGACTTCACAGGCTCTATACCATGAAAAGTCTTAATCAATGAAACTATCATTATCTTTATAAAACAACTTTTCCTTACAGAATAAAGTAGGCATTGCCTACTTTATTAAAAGAATGTAAATTCTCTATAAAAATGCCTAACTGTACACACCTTTTAAAAGCAGCTTCATAGCTCTGTAGACAGAGCTGTAAGCTAAACCAAAAGATTCTATTAAACATCAAAATGTTTTGTGGAAATATTTAGATAACTTTGATAACCACTTGAATTTTCCATTATTACCTCCGTGTTTGGTACTATACAGCTTTACATGGGGCTCCTGATTATCTTGAGAGTGCATGGTAAGTCCACCTTCCTCTATCAGGTGGTCATTTATCATATATGCATGTCTACAATATGTATCCTAAAACCATCCTGCAAAATTGTCAACTTAAATTTTGATTGTTCAGAATAAACAAATATCAACGCACGAGGACTTTGAACATGAGGTTTTAAAAATTTGGTGAGGTAACAAAGTATAGAATTAAATAATCTGGATTGAATTTTAAGATCCAGGTTTTCTACTTATTAAGAATGTGACCATGGGCACAGAATTAAGATTTATTTAGCTCAGTTATTTTCTATGTTAAATGCAGATAATCATGTCTACCTCAGATAGGATTATCAAGAAAATGAAATGAGATTTTACATGTAAAGTGCTTAACACAAGGCCTCTCATATCATAAACACTGTATAGATGAGAGCTGCTATTATTATCAATGATAGATTAAAATTTGTAAATGCAAAATAATACTGATTAGTAGAACAAGGCTTTTTTGATTTGCATGCTAGTGAATATAGAATACATTTTGAAATGCTGCCATTTATTTGTAACCTTCCTGTGCTTTCTTGAAATATTATACTTTTTTTTTTCATTTTGCTAAGTGAGCATCATGGTATAATTCAAATCAATATTCATTTATGTTCAGTAATTTAATTGAAGTTACCATGCCCTACCAGAATTGTTACTACAGTTAATGGGTTTAGGTAGGTACCAAAACACTATGTGATGTGACATTCTACATGTACTTAAATAAGGCAAAAATATCTCATTTTACCTGCTCTCATACTGTTCAGTTTTATGAATGGTACACAAATGCTGTATGTATTTATGGCAATTGACTAGTGAGAAAAATAAATTATTATAAGCAATCATTGTAGTAGACAAAAGTTCTGGCTCGTATTCCTCTGAGTTTTGCACCTGCTTATATAATACCTCTGAAATTTACTTTCCTTGTCCCCTGCTCCTGTTATAGAACTGACAATGTAGAGAGGAAGTGGGCAGACTTAACAAATAGTCAAATACCTCTCTCTCTCACACACACACACACACACACACACACACATACATACACATTTTGTTCAACCAAATCAACCATATGGAGAATATATGATGAATAAATCACTAGGCTTGCTCATATCACTAGCAAGTAAAGGGTGTTACAGGTTTTTAAACTTATTATGATTCATTGTACATACTTAATTCAAACAATATATGAAGATATTAGGATGAAAGGAAAAACTTACTTTCAATCTTGTTATACCCACTACTCAAACAAACATGGAGGTTTTTTTTATGTTCAAGTTTTTGAGTATATTCACATGGAGCTTTCACAGAATTTCACACATAGCATACAAAATATTTCCTATTTTTAAGCTTTTGTAGCAGAAACATATATGTTGTTGATATGTAGCCTTTTAATTATAATTATTGTCTGTATAACTTTCTATTGATATTCTCTTATGGCTAATTTAACCAGTTATATACTACAGGAATTTGATCTTACATACTTAACACATGTACACATACAAGTATTTACCAGAAAGAGACCAGAAAGTGTACTAAATATTCAGTATTACCTTAAATATAACTAACTACCCTCGGTAATTACTACCAACATTTACCAGAATTATATGCAATATTCTCCAAATGTATAGGTGGCTGAATCAAATATGTATGAGGAAAAACACTAACAATAGTAACAACAAAAATAAACATTTACTCAGTATTTACTATGTACTTTCTGTTCATTATTTCATATAACTCAAAATAAGCAAAGAAGAAAGTTATTTTTATCAATATTTTACAGATGGCAAGACTGAGGCTGAGAGGGGTTAAGTACAATGCAAAGAATATATGAAAAAGGTGGGCTTAATCATGAAGACATGAGTATAGTCTTAGAGCTTTATGAAGTCTTTATGTCTTATTTTAATTTTATCATAGTTCTACTCACCTAAGTACAAATATATACAGTAGTCTCTCAGTATCCATGGGGGACTGGTTCCAGGACCTCCATATATATCTAATTCCAAAAATGCTCAAATGCCTTATATAAAATGGCTTAGTATTTGCATATAACCTACACACATCCTCGGTATACTTTAAATCATCTCTAGATTACTTATAATACCTAGTACAATGTAAATGCTATGTAAATAGTTGTAAATACAATGTAAATGCCATGTAAATAGTTGTAAATACAATGTAAATGCTATGTAAATACTTGCTGCCTGAGGCAAATTTATGTTTTCTTTTTGGAACTTTCTGGAATTTTTTTTTAATATTTTCTTTTCACGGTTGGTTGAACTCCCAAATGCAGAGCACACAGGTACGGAGGGCCAACTGTATGACACATCATATAAACAGGTAACACTAAAAATAGTTCTTGACAAAAAAAATTTTTTTTACGAGTCATTTCTTAACAATACTAATTCAATTGCTACCGCAAAACTATTAATAACATTATATTAACAACACTAATAAAACCTATTGCAAGGGCAATATTGTCATTTTAAGGACAAAAGAATGACAGAGATAGGAAAAAAAGCTTGAAATCAAAGAGCTATAGTAAAACTGAAATGGTGAAGAGCATGCCTATTAATACCATTTTATTTCAGCTCTCTTTTAGTGGTGTTATGTCCTTTAGATCTGTCCCATAGTTTGTGTTTCCTCTCTTGGTTTCATACTGTCCTTTCACTGGAACCACTGGGAAAGACTATTAACTTGAAATTGATGATACATTTACAGCTAACTTCGTTTAGTTGCTGAGTAATGACACTATCCTTTTTAGGTTATTTGCTTGCTTAAGCAAGAAACTAACCAATTAACAAGCAAGTGCATTATAATAAACAAATACTTCATAAAGGCTTCATAGGGGAAAAAGCCTATTTCTTTCTATTTAATGCTATCACTATGCTTATGTGAACAGAAAATATTAAAGCTCTTGTTTTAAAGGGGAAATAAGGCTTGTCTTATAGAGATTCAATTAAAACTATGATACGTTATAAGAACGAATCGAAAAAGTTATCAGGCTGTGATTTATTTCCCCCTGCTGTTATACTATTTAGATAGGCTGGTATTCCAATTGTTGCAGGACCAGAAAAAGGGGTAACTGTAGGATTTTTCATTTACCTCCCACTATTAGATGAATAAGGAAGCAATACATCCACAGGTCCATTCTTGAAACCTGGAGTCCATACATGTCTCTTCACTGGTGGTCTGGTGAGCCCCTGTATAGGAGAATGTTCTATGTTTATATTAGAATAGCCCATTCCCCTCAACTTTCAAATACTGATATTTTACTAGGAACACAGATGTGAGCCTCTGGGGAAGGGAGGTTCGTTATCACACCCTAAGACCCCCTTATCAGATTCACCTTGCTTCTAAAAGTGTCAAATCTATTTCTTTTAAATATCTGGATTTCTCTTCATTTTAATGGTAGAAATGAAATGGTGTTATTTTATACCTTTTTCAATTTTTCCAGGCTTTAATAAAATATTTAAGGCCAATCCAAGAAAATTAATTATGTTAAAAATAGAATTCAATCAATATTCCAGAGAGTAGTTTTAGATAATGATCTAATCCTAGCTCATATATTCTGTATTTCTTTACTAAAATTATCTTTTTTAAATTGAAGTATAGTTAATTTACAGTGTTGTGTTTGTTTCAAGTGTACAGCAAAGTGATTCAGTTATACATATATATTATATATATATATTCTTTTTCAGATTCTTTTCCATTATAGGTTATTACAAGATATTGAGTATAGTTCCCTGTGCTATACAGTAGGCCCTTTTTGTTTACCTATTTTATATACAGTAGTGTGTATATGTGAATCCCAAACTCCTAATTTAACTCCAGCCCCCATCCCCTTTGGTAACCATGAGTTTGTTTTCTATGACTGTGAGTCTATTTCTGTTTTGTAAATAAGTTCATTTGTATCAATTTTTTAGATTCCACATATAAGTAATATCATATGATATTTGTCTCTATCTGACTTACTTAAAATTATCTTGATAACAGTGATTAGTGTGTTTCTGCTTTAAGCTGGTAGTTTAGGGTGGGACTAGAATAGAGAGGGAAAATCCTGGCTTATAAAAGGTAGAACTGTAAAAGAAACCCTCATATACTTTTTTTGATGAGCAGGAGTATGACATTTCTTGTACAGTTAAGGGTTTTAACAAGATGTGCTAAAGTCACTGACACCTGCTCTGCACTGTCAGCTAGAGTGCTCAGGTCACACATGAGGCCACCCCAGTGCATAGGGTCTTCTGTGTAAACTTAACAACCTGTTGCTGGAAGGCAGTGAGTTAATTTGGTGGTGTCCCCAGTACTTATAAATCAACTTGGCAATCTCTTTCTGCAGTGTCAATAGAGTGAACAATCTGACTTCATAGGTCAGATGAATTTACCTTCATTTATAGCATGAGACCTTCACAGCAGTCTGTAGCATTATTGAAATAACTTGGTGACATTCTATTTTTCTTTCAGTGCCTTCAGGAAACAGAAAGACTACCTTGAGTAATGTTTATATACAATTTATTGCTGAGTTAAGCTCTTAATATAAAAAAGATAACAGTGTAGTATATAATAATATTATTTATCACCATCATCTTGAATGTCATTATTAACATACCGCAATTCTTTGGGCCAAAAGGATATCTGGTTGGGAAAGATAGAAACTGAGCAACCAAAGTCTTTGGGGATGGTCTTGTATACTCCCAAACTTGGCAACATTGTAAGTCTAAGAATTCAAGGAGTAATGACTCACTCTAGTTCAGACCACACTTTCTCTGATCTTAAATAAAATAAATGAAAACAGAGAGGAAATGATAGTAGCCAGCAACTCTTGCTTTTCTCACCAAATTATGTAAAAATTTCCAATTTCCAAAAAGCAGTAACTATAAGTGCAATCAAAATTACATTAAGAGAGTCTCTGCACAAATAATCCTAACATCAAGAAAACAATACTTTAATAGAAAACCCATCATTCCAATTTAACGAGCAAAATTAATTTTAAATGATATTTTCATTTAAATGAGAGGAAAAATCACAAATTATCTTACATTGTTCTAATTTCTCCGTGTGCTATAGAGGAGGCAGATCATAACTGTGTCCTGGGTAGCCTTACAGCTGTGGCAAATGCCACAGTCAGCATGACCCTGACTTATACTTTAATAACACCTTGATTCAGCAGACAAGGCTTATCTCTGCCTCCAATACATCCCTTAATCTAGCACCTGTCCTCACGTTATACCCTGGTTGCCTAAAGCCATATAAGTTTCATCAATTGCTCTAGAATTTTCCTGAGCTCCACATTCCTATTAAAGCTAGCCTTCCCCCATTGCCTCCCTTTGTAGTCAACTGCTGATCAGAGAAATTAATACCACAGTGTTAATAATTGATGACAGCAAAACATGTCAATGTTGTAAAATAAACCAAAAGAATGAGTATTTTGATTATCTGTTTCTACATAACAAATCATTCCAAAACTCAGTGGCTTAAAACAACATCATTTTTTTATGTCTCACAGTATCTATAGGTCGGGAATTCAGGAAGGGCTGGACTGGGTGGTTCTGGCTTAGGGTCTCTCATGTGGTTGCAGTCAGAAGTTGGCTAGAACTGGAACAGATGACTGAAAGAGCTGGAGACTGGCAGGGCAGCTCTTTCCTCAGGTATATTCTGGGCTTCTCCATGTGGAGTAGTTTGGACTCCCTTGCAGTATAGCAGCCTCAGGGAAATCAGATTGCTTATGCATCGAGGTTCATGGCTCCAACAGCTAAACAGGTGAAAGTACACAATATTTTATGACCTAGCATCATTTCTGCTGTACTGTGTAAGTAGAGGAAGTCACAAAGGCCCACTCAGATTCAAGAAGAGGATATACAGACTCCACCACTTGATGGTGGACTGGCAAGGTTCTAGAGGAAATTGTAAGATAGGAGATATTTTTGTAGATATCTTTGGAAAATAACAATCTGCCAAAATGAGTGATGTGGGCATTTTGTGGCCTTCATTATGTTTACTCTATAACATGTTATATTTATTTTTGATAAATGTTTATCGATATATAATGGAAAAGAAAATGATAGGAGAATTGATTGAATGCCACTTAGGACTTATTTTCTTTTTGCATTTTTCCCTTAGGAAGACTACCCCAAAACATGTAAACTCTTACTTACCTTTTCCATGTTTAATGAAGGTATTGTTACCTATACCAGTATTTGAAAAGTCAGATTCTCCTTGAAAAATACAAAAAGAATTGTGAAAATTATTAGAAATACCAAACCTTCACCTCATGATTTGCAAATATAAAATAGTGAAGAATTGTAAAACATTCCAATCTGAAGTCCCTCATCAGTCTTCTTAGGTATCTGTTTTAATGGTCGGAAAAACTAGAGCACGTATATCCCATATATCTTCAGCCCATAATTACATGCATTCAAAGGCCATATCTGAAGGAAATCATTATAGTGTAGAAATAGAAAACTTAGCATTTGACCTGATAATCTTACATTAGAGGGTCAAAGAATGAACTTGGAAGCCCTTGAACATTTTGAATTATATTGTTTCAAAAACTACTGTAATAAATAACCTTATGTCAATCCATTGTGAGGTTTTGCAGTGCTCAATTGTCCTCAAAATTTCTCATTTGTCACCTGCACTTGGGCAGTCTAGATGACTGCATACTGAGCTATATTCTGAAGCTTTAAAGAGGTTTCTTAGAAAGAACACATAAAAGGCTTCCTTTAGACTACCTGCAAGGTGTCCATGTGCTTTTTGCTACTTGAGAAAATAACATTCATAGTATAAGAATTAATCATTTTCAGTTGGAAAAGAAATAATTAACTTCACCATTTTACTTTCGGTCTTAGCAGCTTTTGATCGTGTTTTGCAGAATTTAATTATTGAAGACATCTCAAATTGCCAGTATAGTATGTACCTGACATTAGTACACATGTTGACATTTCTGTTCAACTAGGATATATCATCAAAATATATTTTAATCCTCCTTGAGGAACATTTCTCCTACAGAAAGACTTCTTTGGAGCAAATAAGAAATTGGTAATTAAGATGTAAATAAGATCAAGCCTATAAACATTTCTTCCTCAGAAATATAACATAACATTTCTGAGACATAACTCAAATGTTTCTGAATCATGTAATGTGTTCTTAAGAGTGCCCCATTTTTGGGCTTCCCTGGTGGTGCAGTGGTTGAGAATCTGCCTGCTAATGCAGGGGACATGGGTTTGAGCCTGGTCTGGGAAGATCCCACATGCCGTGGAGCAACTAGGCCCGTGAGCCACAACTACTGAGCCTGCGCGTCTGGAGCCTGTGCTCCGCAACAAGAGAGGCCATGACAGTGACAGGCCCGTGCACCATGAAGAAGAGTGGCCCCCGCTCGCCACAACTAGAGAAAGCCCTCGCACAGAAACGAAGACCCAACACAGCCAAACATAAATAAATAAATTTCTAAAAAAAACAACAAAAAAGAGTGTCCTATTTTTATTTTTTTTCAGAAACCCAGACACTTGAGGTAATAATTATATTTAAATAAAAGCAAGTAATAAAATCATTCAAGACTTCTGTCTCTGACCAAGACTGAGTAACAGGGAGAGGGTTAATCCTCCACCAAATAAATGTATGAAACAATGGTTCTAAAGATATTATATGTAGAGTTACAAGAATAGTGATACTAAGGGACAGAAAACAAATAAGGTGATTTCTGCTATTGCTTTAGCTTACTGCCTGGATAACACTTCTATGCTGTAGTACAGGGAGAGGGAACCCAGGCAGAACACTTTGGACTCTTGAAGTTGACTTTTCGGGAATTTGAGTCGAGGGAGGCCAAGGTGACTAGAGACCCAGAGTGGTGTTAAAGGAAAATTTATAGTATAAAATTCTTATATCAGAAAAGAAATGTGGTCTTAACTTAACTATCTAAGCTTCCACACTAAGAAATTAGTAAATGAAAAGCAGAATAAAAACAAGTTCATCAGAAGAAAAGAGATAATAAAAATTAGCAAATCAATGAAATAAAAAACAGAAAAATAGGCTTTCTCTGCAGCTTGATAGCAGGGATGGAAGGAAGCCACAGCAGAAACTCCAAGTCAGTTCCCACTGGCCTTTCCCACTGTCTCATCTCTCCCCCTCTGGGTTGGAGACAAGATGGTGGAGTAGAAAGACTTGAGCTCAACTCTCATGAAAACACCAAAATCACAACTAAACGCTGAACAACCATTGACAAAAAAGAATGGAACCTACCAAAAAAAGATATCCTACATCCAAAGACAAAGAAGCCACAACAAGACAGTAAGAGGGGTGCATTTGCAATATAATCAAATCCCATACAAGCTGGGTAGATGACCCACAAACTGGAAAATAATTATATCACAGAGGTTCTCCCACAGGAGTGAGCGCTCTGAGCCCCACATAAGGCTCCCCAGCCTGCGGGTCTGGTGTCGGGAGGAGGAGCCCCAAGAGCATTCAGCTTTGAAGGCCAACAAGTCTTGATTGCAGGAACTCCACAGGACTGGGGGAAACAGAAATGCCACTCTTGGAGGGCACACAGAGTCTCATGTGCACTGGGTCCCAGGGAAAAAGCAATGACTTCATAGGAGCCTAGGACAAACCTACCTGCTGGTCTTGGAGGGTCTCCTGGGGAGGCAGGGTTGGCTGTGACTCACTATGGGGACAAGGACACTGGTGGCAGAGGTACTGGGGAGTACTCATTGGTGTGATCTCTCCTGGAGGCCACCATTTTGTCACCAAGACCCGGCCCCACTCAAGAACCTGTAGAGTCCAGTGCTGGGATGTCTCAGGCCAAACAACCAACAGGGAGGAACACAACCCCACACATCAGCAGAAAGGCTGCCTAAAATCTTCCTGAGCCCACAGCCACCTCTAAAAACAACCCTTAATGTGAACCTGCCCACCAGAGGGACAAGACCCAGATCTACCCACCAGTAGGCAGGCATCAGTCTCTCCCACCAGGAAGCCTGTACAAATCTCTTAGACCAACATCACCCACCAGGAGACAGACAACAGAAGCAAGAGGAACTAAAACTTTGCAGCCTACTGAATGGAAACCACAGTCACAAAAATTTAGGCAAAATGAGATAGCAAAGGAATAAGTTCCAGGAGAAGGAACAAGATCAAACCCCAGAAGAACAACTAAGTAAAGTGGAGATAGGCAATCTACCTGAAAAAGAATTCAAAGTAATGATAGTAAAGATGATCCATGATCCCAGAAAAAGAGTGGAGGCACAGACCAAGAAGATGCAAGAAATGTTTAACAAAGAGCTAGAAGATAGAAAGAACAAACAAAGAGAGGTGAACAATACAATAAATGAAATGAAAAATACACTAGAAGGAATCAATAGCAGAATAAATGAGGCAGAAGAACAGATAAGTGAGTTGGAAAACAGAGTGGTGGAAATCACTGCTGCAGAACAGAATAAAGAAAAAAGAATGAAAAGAAATGAGGACAGTTTAAGAGACTTCTGGGACAACATTAAATGAACCAGCATTCACATTATAGGGGTCCCAGAAGGAGAAGAGAGAGAGAAAGGGCCTGAAAAACACTTGAAGAGATAACAGGTGAAAACTTCCCTAACATGGGAAAGGAAACAGTCACCCAAGTCTAGGAAGCACAGAGAGATTCACACAGGATAAACCCAAGGAGGAAAACGCCAAGACACAGATTGATAAGACTGACAAAAATTAAAGACAAAGAGAAAATATTAAAAGCAACAAATAACATACAAGGGAATACTCATATGGTTATCAGCTGAAACTCAGCAGGCCAGAAGGGAATGGCACGATATATTTAAAATGATGAAAAGGAAAAATCTACAAAAAGAATACAATACATCCGAAAGGCTCTTGTTCAGATTCAACAGAGAAATCAAAACTTTACAGACAAGCAAAAGTTAAAAGAATTCAGTACAACAAAACCAGCTTTACAACAAATGCTAAAGGAATTTCTCTAGGTGGAAAAGAAAATGCCACAACTAGAAACAAAAAAATTATGAATGGGAAAGCTCACTGGTAAAGGCAAACATATAGTAAAGGTAGAAAATCATCCACACACAAATATGATATCAAAGCCAGCAATTGTGAGAAGAGAAGAGTACAAATGCAGGATATTTGAAATGAATTTTAAATTAAAAGAACAACAACTTAAAACAATCATGTATATATATAGACTGCTATATCAAAACCTCATGGTAACTGCAAACTGAAAATCTACAATAGATATACACATAAAACAGAAACAGCAATCCAAACACAACACTAATGTTAGTCATCAAACCGCAAGAGAAGAGAACAAAAGAGGAAGGGAAGGAAAAAGACCTACAAAAACAAATCCAAAACAATTAACAAAATGGCAATAAGAACAAACATATCAATAATTACCTTAATGTAAATGGATTAAATGCTCCAACCAAAAGACATAGACTGGGTGAATGGATAAAAAACAGGACATGTATATGCTGTCTATAAGAGACCCACTTCTGATTATGGGACACATACAGACTGAAAGCAAATGGAAAGAAAAAAGTATTCCATGCAAATGGAAATCAAAAGAAAGCTGGAATAGCAATACTCATATCAGACAAAATAGACTTTAAAATAAAGGCTGTTACAAGAGATAAAGAAGGACACTACATAATGATCAAGGGATCATCATATCCAAGAAGAAGATATAACAATTGTAAATATATATGCACCCAACATAGGAGCACCTCAATATATAAAGCAAATACTAACAGCCATAAAAGGAGAAATCAACAGTAACACAATAATAGTGGGGGACTTTAACACCTCACTTTCATCAGTGGACAGCTCATCCAGACAGAAAATCAATATGGAAACACAGGCCTTAAGTGACCCATTAGACCAGATGGACTTAATTTATATTTATAAAGCATTCTATACAAAAGCAGCAGAATGCAAATTTTTCTCAAGTGCACATGGAACATTCTCTAAGATATATCACATGCTGGGCCACAAAGCAAGTCTTGGTAAATTTAAGAAAATTAAAATCATATCAAGCATCTTTTCCAACCACAATGCTATGAGATTAGAAATCAACTGCAAGGAAAAAAAATGCAAAAACCACAAACACGTGAAGGCTAAACAATATGCTACTAAACAACCAATGGATCACTGAAGAAATCAAAAAATACCTACAGACAAATGAAAACGAAAACACAATGATCCAAAACCTATGGGATTCAGCAAAAGCAGTTCTAAGAGGGAAGTTTATAGCAATACAATCGTACCTCAGGAAACAAGAAAAATCTCAAATAAAAAACCTAAACTTACACCTAAAGCAACTAGAGAAAGATGAACAAAAAAAACCCCAAACTTAGTAGAAGGAAAGAAATCATAAAGATCAGAGCAGAAACAAATGACTTAGGGATGAAGTAAACAATAGAAAAGATCAATGAAACTAAAAGCTGGTTCTTTGAAAAGATAAACAAAATTGATGAACCATTAGCCAGACTTATCAAGAAAAAAAGGGAGAGGGCTTAAATCAATAAAATTAGAAATGAAAAAGGAGAAATTACAACTGACACCACAGAAGTACAAAGGATCATAAGGGACAACTACAAGAAACTATATGCCAATAAAATGGACAACCTAGAAGAAATAAATTCTTAGAAAGGTACAATCCCCCAAGACTGAATCAGGAAGAAATAGAAAATATGAACAGACCAATCACAAATACTGAAATTGAAACTGTGATTTAAAAACTCCCAGCAAACAAAAGTCAAGGACCTAATGGCTTCACAGGCAAATTCTATCAAGCATTTAGAGAAGAGTAAACACCTAACCTTCCGAAACTATTTCAAAAAAAATGCAGAAGAAGGAACACTCCAAAACTCATTCTGTGGGGCCACCATCACCCTGATACCAAAACCAGAAAAAGATACCACAAAAAAAGAAAATTACAGGCCTATATCACTGATGAACATAGACGCAAAAATCCTCAACAAAATACTAGCAAACCAAATTCAACAATACATTAAAATGATCATACACCATGATCAAGTTAGATTTATCCCAGGGGTGCAAGGATTTTTCAATATCTGCAAATCAATCAGTGTGATACACAGTTAAAAAATTGAAGAATAAAAACCATATAATCATCTCAATAGATGCAGAAAAAGCTTCTGACAAGATTCAACACCCATTTTTGATAAAAACTCTCCAGAAAGTGGGCAGAGAGGGAACATACCTCAATATAATAAAGGCCATATATGGCAAACCCACAGGAAACACCATACTCAATGGTGAAAAGCTGAATGCATTTCCTCTAAGATCAGGAACAAGACAAAGATGTCCACTCTTGCCACTTTTATTCAACATAGTTTTGGAAGTCCTAGCCATGGCAATCAGAGAAGAAAAAGAAGTAAAAGGAATTCAAATTGGAAGAGAAGAAGAAAACTGTCACTGTTTGCAAATGAAATGATACTATACATAGAAAATTTTAAAGATGCTACCAGAAAACTACAAGAGCTCGTCAATGAATTCAGTGAAATTGCAGGATACAAAATTAATACACAGAAATCTGTTGCATTTCTATACACCAACAATGAAAGATCAGAAAGAGAAATTAAGGAAACAATCCCATTTATCACCACATCAAAAGAATAAAATACCTAGGAATAAACCTACCTAAGGAGGCAAAATCCTATACTCTGAAAACTATGAGACTCTGATGAAAGAAATCAAAGATGACACAAACTGATGGAAAGATGTACCATGTCCCTTGATTGGAAGAATCAACATTGTGAAAATCACTATACTACCCAAAGCAATCTACAGATTCAGTTCAATCCCTATCAAACTACCAATGACATTTTTCACAGAACTAGAACAAATTTTTTTAAAAATTTGTATGGAAACACAAAAGACCCTGAAGAGCCAAAGCAATCTTGAGAAAGAAAAATGGAGCTTGAGGAATCAGGCTCCCTGGTTTCAGACTATACTACAAAGCTACAGTCATCAAAACAGTATGGAACTGTCACAAAAACAGGAATATAGGTCATTGGAACAAGATAGAAAGCCAAGAAATAAACCCATGCACCTATTGTAAATTAATCTACTTCAAAGGAGGCAAGAATAAACAAGGGAGAAAAGACAGCCTCTTCAATAAGTGGTGCTGGGAAAACTGGACAGCTACATGTAAAATAGTGAAATTAGAACATTCTCTAACACCAAACACAAAAATAAACTCAAAATGGATTAGAGACCTAAATGTAAAACTGGATACTCTAAAACTCTTAGAGGAAAACATAGGCAGAACACTCTTTGACATAAATCGCAGCAATATCTTTTGGATCCACCTCCTAGAGTAATGAAAATAAAAGCAAATGTAAACAAATGGAACATAATTAAACTTAAAAGCTTTTGCACAGCAAAGGAAACCATGAACGATATGAAAAGACAACCTATAGAATGGGAGAAAATATTTGAAAAAGAAGCAACCAACAAGGGATTAATATCCAAAATATACAAACAGCTCATTCATCTCAATATCAAAAGAAAAAAACAACCCAATCAAAAATGGGCTGAGGATCTAAATAGACATTTCTCCAAAGAAGACATACAGGTGGCCAAAAAGCACATGAAAAGATGCTCAACATTCATAATTATTAGAGAAATTCAAATCAAAACTACAATGAGGTATCACCTCATACCACTCAGAATGGCCATCATCAAAAAGTCTACAAACAATAAATGCTAGGGAGGGTATGGAGAAAGGGAGCCCTCCTACACTGTTGGTGGGATTGTAAATTGGTACAGCCACGATGGAGAACAGTATGGAGGTTTCTTAAAAAACTAAAAATAGAGCTAACATATGATCCTGCAATCCCACCCCTGGACATATATCTGGAGAAAACCATAATTCAAAAATATGCATGCACCCCAATGTTAATTGCAGTAGTATTTACAATAGCCATGACATGGAAGCAGCCTACATATCCATTGACAGATGAATGGATAAAGAAGATGTGGTACATATATAAAATGGAATATTACTCAGCTATAAAAAAGAATGAAATAATGCCATTTGCAGCAGCATGGATGGACCTAGAGATTATCATACTAAGTGAAGTTAGTCAGACAGAGAAAGACAAATATCATATGATATCACTTATATGTGGAATCTAAAAAATGATACAAATGAACTTATTTACAAAACAAGAACAGCCTCACAGACTTAGAAAACTAATTTATGGTTACCAAAGGGGAAAGCTGTGGGGGAGGGATTAATTAGGAGTTTGAGATTAACATATACACACTACTACATATAAAATACATAATCAACAGGGAAGTACTGTATAGTACAGGGAACTCTACTCAATATTCCATAATAACCTAAATGGGAAAATAATCTGAAAAAGAATAGATGTATGTAAATGTATAAGTAAATCACTTTGCTGTACACCTGGAACTAACACGACATTGTAAATCAACTATACTGCAATATAAAATAAAAATAAATAAAAGAAAAATAATGGAGAAAATCAATGAGAGCAAAAGCTTGTTCTTTGAGAAAATTAATAGCCAGACTGATCAGAAAAGAACAGAGAAGACAAAACTTCCTAATATCAGGATTCTGAAAGCTGACACCACTACAGATTCTACAGATACTTGAAGTATAAAGGGGGAGTATTAACATATATACCTGTACATTTGGCAACTTTGATGAAATATAAAAATTATTTGGAAGAAAATACAAAAGCCCACTCAGGAAGAAATAAAAAACCTGAATAGCTCTATATCAATTAAAGAAATTGAATTTGAAGTTATAAACATTCTTTTGAGAAAGGATACTCCAAGCTTGGATGGCTTCACTAGGGAATTCTACTCAATATTTTTAAACAAGACAATATTAATTCTGTACAAACACTGAGATAATAGAAGAGGAGGAATATATCCCACATCATTCTTTGAGGCTGAAATTACTCTGATATCAACAGCAGAAACAGATATTAGACAACAAGAAAACTTTCACACCAATATCTTTCATGACCATAGATGCAAAAATTCTTAACAAAGGTTTAGTGAATCAAATCCAACAATGTAGTAAAAGGATACTATGTCATGAACAAGTGGGGCTTACCCCTGGTATGCAAGATTGGTTTAAACACTCAAAATCAATGAGTGTAATTCACAATACTAACAGATTGAAAAAGGAAAACCATATGAGCATCTCAATCAATACAAAAAAAGAATACAACAAAATCCAGCACTGATTTTTTATAAAAATTCTCAATAGACTAGGACTAGAAGGGAAGTTTTGCAGCTTGATAAAGGATATCTGTGAAAACCTATGGTTAACATTATACAGAATGATGAAATACTGAATGATTTCTCCCTAGGATCAGGAACAAGGCAAGAATGTCCCTTGTCACCACTTCTATTTAACTTGTAGTGAAGGTATTAGTCAATGCTTAAGGTAAGAGAAAGAAATAATGTTGGAAATGAAGAAGTAAAACTTTCTTCAAGGATGTCAAAAAATCTTACACAAAAACTGCTAGAAGTATATCCTCCTTCAAAGATGTCAAAAAATCTTATACAAAAACTGTTAGAACTAACAGTGACTTCATCAAGGCTGTAGGATACAAGATCAACATACAAATATTAATGGCATTTCTATATACTAGCAAAGAATAACCAAAACATCAATCATGGATTGACATTCTCAATGTTGTTGAGATGTCAATTTTCCCTAAATGATTTATAGTTTATCTCAAATCTCAATCAAAATTCTGTAGGCTTCCATTTTTTTGTAGAAATTGACAAGCTGATTCTAAAATTCATATGGGAATGCTAAAAAACCAGAGCAGCATAAGAAACTTTGAAAGAGAAGAACAATGTTCAAAGACTTACATTGCCTGACTTGAAGACTTGTTAATGGTGCAGTAATCAATACAGTGTGGCTTTGTGGGGGAAAAAAGGACAAATAGAACAGAGTAATGGAATGGAGAGTCCAGTAATAGACTCACACATATATAAACAACTGATTTTTACCAAAGGTATAAAAAAAATTCAGTGGAGAAATTCTTGCCAATACATGGTGCTGCAATATTTGGATATCCACATGTGAAATCAATAAAAATTAACTCAAAATGGATCATCAACCTAAATGTAAAACCTAAAGCCATAAACCTTCTAGAATAAAACATGTGAGATCTTTCTGACCTTGGGTTATACAATAATTTACAATAATTCCTTATATGGAACACCAAAAAAAAAGATTAATTGTACCTCATCAAAATTAAGCATTTCAACTTTTTAGAGACATTCCTTTTTGTGTGGGTGTGTGTGTAAATATGTATGTGTGTGTGTGTGCCAGGCCCTTTAAATTTTTATTTGCATTTTTTCATTTGTAGAGACATTCTTAAGACAATGGAAAGACAAGCCACAGAAAGAGAATTTATTTGCAGATCTCATATTTGATAAAGGATTTATATCCAGAAATTTATTTTTAGAAATTCTCACAACTAAGTAGTGAGATAACAAACAGCCTAATTAAAAATGGTCGAAACAACGTGAACAGACACTTCAAAAAAGAATATCTATGGGTGGCAAACATTTCATTAAAATATGCACATCCCAGGTCATTAGGGAAATGCAAAATAAGACATTTGAATACTTGAAATTAAAAACTCTTAGTGAGAATGTGAGGCATCTGGAATTCTCATATATTGCTGGTGGGAATGTAAATTGAAGAAATATGCTGGAAAACAGTTTGACAGTTTCTAAAAAGTTAAACATACTCCCATTAGATGACCTAGTCATTCTATCCTTAGTCATTTGCTCGAGAGAAATGAACCTCTCTCTCTCCCCCTCTCCCCCCCCCATATGTATATACACACACACATATGCTTGGGGAAATTTTATAGAGGAAGTTGGGTTACCACGTATTTTATTCAAATGGTCCTTTTCCTTCTTAACCAATCTATGCCTTTCTTTACAACCTGGTTTTAAAACCACCTCCTCTGTAAAGCCTTCCCTGATTAATCTCTTCTCGCTCGTTCACAGACTTTAATACACATCCTCTCAAGCTTGTTGAACTCGGTTTTTCTAATTTAATCTGATTGTTTACAACATTACATCTTTAACTTAAATCAATTGTGATCAGGGAATCTTATTTTCCATTTCTTTTGTATGCCTCCATGTTAAATTCAGTGTTCCATGAATAATAGGCATTCAGATAAGTAGCAAAGTAGCATTATCTGGCACACATTAATTATAACATGTGCCATAACTAGGGTTTTGTTATTTCCAATTTGAAGTTTACAGTTATAGACTGTTTTTAAAAAATGCCTTGTTAATAAAGTTACAGTGAAATCACTACCTTTCGCTAATTATCTGCTAAACATTTAAGAGTTGGGGTCACCTAAATTTCTTGGGAAAATGACAATATTCAGCATAATGAGATGTATAAACAAGAGAAATTAAGAAAGCAAGTAAATACTTTTTTAATGAGTATTTCATTTCTTTTGACAAAGGCATTTATTTACTGGTATCACAGGGCAGCTTCACTCTTAATAAGAACATTCAGGTTGTACTTTGTCTTATTTTCCTAAATCTTTGGTGTGTGTGTGTGCAGGTCTCTGGTATGTAAAGGTTACAAATGTTATAATAAGAGCATAAGATGTAGGATCTCTGGTAATTTGGGCTCCTATGTATTTCTTGAAATATGACCTCTCACTTCCAGTACACATTGTCTGTGTGTCAGTGAAGAAAAATAAATAAGTAATGAAAATTATTGGCTTCAATTTACAAATATGTCCTGACAAGTTCTGGAGCTAAATGTTATAATTTACCCTTATCACATACTTTCACAAAATATTGTGTTTGTTAATAAACAATGGATTGGGTTAGTAGACCAATGTTTCTCAAACTGTAGTTCTTAGACCAACAGCAGCATTTGGGAACTAAATCTTAATGCATGTTCTCAGGCACCACCCCAGGCCAGTTTAATCAAAAACCCCAGGGGTGGGCCCCAAAGATGGATGTTTTAATAACCCTACGAGTTATTCTGATGCATGTTAAGGTTAACTATTGGGTTAAACCGAGTGAAACTTACCAACTTGGGTTTACGCCTAGGCGTTCAGGGTTGCTTAGCCAATAAGAAATGCTATCATACTAAATGCCAGGGTAAGAAAGAAACAGTGAAGGTAGAAAATCTATGCAACATGTACATAGGAGGCAGCACAGAGTATTAGTTTAGTGCCCTTGATTTTGTTTGAAACTGCTAAAATTTCATGCCCAGCTTCACCATGAATTACTGATAAAAACTCAAGTTATTTAAAACTTCTGTGATTGAATTTCGAATGTGCAAAATGAGGATGATGATACTAGTACCTGATGAATAGCATCTTGTGAGGATAAAATAATACATATGAAGGATTCGAATTGCAAGAGATTTAAATCCTAAGATTTTGCATGAAAAGACTCTGTTTATGTACTTTTTTGTGGCTTATGTTATACAGCTGACAATCAATGGGTGTATGTGAGCTACGGAGTCATTAAATCATTTCTACCTGATGGAGAAAGCCTTTCGCACTGAAGAACTAAGGTTTTATCAAGCATTCAATTTCTGGAAGATTGCTTTGGAAATAATTTTTCACTATTCAGAAATTCACTTGAAATGCATATGCAGCCATGTGAGTAAAGATATTGAAAGAACTCACTTTGAGAACTTTCCTGAGGGAAGGTGGGCATTGAACAGATTTCATGTTCTGAATAGAGGTTGTAATAGGACAGATCATGTGCCTAGTTGAACTTGGCAATTTGCCCAATTTGATTTAAATACTTTCTGATCCATTCAATCTTTTGATATCAATTTAGCACTTAGAAATTATCTTTGATATTTCTAGAAAGTAAACTTCAATTAAGCAAGATATATTTATCAGCATCTTTAGTGACAGAAAAACCTTACAGTCCTTTACCTTTATAAATAACTTGCGAATTATCATCAGTGTTGAAAATTGGACCTGGAATCTATTTTAACTTTGTGCTTTTGTGATTCAACTGTACTGGAAAGCTTCTGTTTGCATTTCAGGCTCTGAATATAGCACTTGCTTTTGGACTACTTTCTTCAGTCTCTCAGAGTTAGGGGGTTAGGGTCAATCAGTTCCATTATGGAAAAAACAAAATTAATTGTTTATTCCTGATATGCTATAACTCCCTCCTATTTTTTCAGTTTGAAGATAATAAATTATTTTTCCAACATTGGATGCAGTAGCCACCTAGATTGTGTGCAAAATCAATTTTTTTTCAGATCCTAAGGCATAAAAATAACTACTATCAATTTGAGATGAACACCAAAGTCCATAGTTTTATTTATTTATTTATTTAAATAATCTTCATTGGAGTAAAACAGTTTTTTCTTTTTAACATCTTTATTGGACTATAATTGCTTTAGAATCGTGTGTTAGTTTCTGCTTTATAACAAAGTGAATCAGTTATACATATACATATATCCCCATATCTCCTCCCTCTTGCATCTCCCTCCCACCCTCCCTATCCCACCCCTCTAGGTGGCCACAAAGCACAGAGCTGATCTCCCTGTGCTATGCGGCTGCTTCCCACTAGCTTTCTATTTTATATTTGGTAGTATATATATGTGTCTTGCCACTCTCTCACTTCATACCAGCTAACCTTTCCCCTCACCGTGTCCTCAAGCCCATTCTCTACGTCTGAGTCTTTATTCCTGTCCTGCCTCTAGGTTCTTCAGAACCACTTTTTTCGTTTTCTTTCTTAGATCCCATATGTATCTGTTAGCATACGGTATTTGTTTTTCTCTTTCTGACTTACCTCATGCTGTATGACAGACTCTAAGTCCAAACACCACACTAACAATAACTCAATTTCATTTCTTTTTTATGGCTAAGTAATATTAAATTGTGTATATGTGCCACATCTTCTTTATCCATTCATCTATGATAGACACTTAGGTTGCTTCCATGTCCTGGCTATTGTAAACAGAGCTGCAATGAACATTGTGCTACATGACTCTGTTTGAATTATGGTTTTCTCAGGGTATATGCTCAGTAGTGGGATTGCTGGGTCGTATGGTAGTTCTAGTTTTAGTTTTTTAAGGAACCTCCATACTGTTCTCCATAGTGGCTGTATCAATTTACATTCCCACCAACAGTGCAGGAGTGTTCCCTTTTCTCCACACCCTCTCCAGCATTTACTGTTTGTAGATTCTTTGATGATGGCCATTCTGAGTGGTGTGAGGTGATAACTCATCGTGTTTTTGACTTGCATTTCTCTAATGATTAGTGATGTTGAGCATCCATTTTCAGTTTATTTTTGTGTATGGTGTTAGGGAGTGTTCTAATTTCATTCTTTTATATGTAGCTGTCCAGTTGTCCCAGCACCACTTATTGAAGTGGCTGTCTTTTCTCCATTGTATATCTTTCACTCCTTTGTCATAGATTAGTTGACCATAGGTGTGTGGGTTTATCTCTGGGCTTTCTATCCTGTTCCATTGATCTATATTTCTGTTTATGTGCCAGTACCATACTGTCTTGATTACTGTAGCTATGTAGTATAGTCTGAAGTCAGGGAGCCTGATTCCTCCATCTTCGTTTTTCTCTCTCAAGATTGCTTTGGCTATTTGGGGTCTTTTGTGTTTCCATACAGATTGTGAAATTTTTTGTTCTAGTTCTGTGAAAAATGCCATTGGTAGGTTGATAGGAATTGCACTGAATGTGTAGACTGCTTTGGGTATTATAGTCATTTTCACAATGTTGACTCTTCCAATCCAAGAAGATGGCATATCTCTCCATCTGTTTGTATCACCTTTAATTTCTTTCATCAGTGTCTTATAGTTTTCTGCATACAGGTCTTTTGTCTCCTTAGGTAGATTTATTCCTAGGTATTTTATTCCTTTGTTGAAATGGTAAATGGGAGGGTTTCCTTAATTTCTCTTTCAGATTTTTCATCATTAGTGTATAGGAATGCAAGAAATTTCTGTGCATTGATTTTGTATCCTGCTACTTTACCAAATTCATTACTGGTTCTAGTAGTTTTCTGGTAGCATGTTTAGGATTCTCTATGTATAGTATCATGTCATCTGCAAGCAGTGACAGCTTTACTTCTTCTTTTCCGATTTGGATTCCTTTCATTTCTTTTTCTTCTCTGATTGCTGTGGCTCAAACTTCCAAAACTTTGTTGAATAATAGTGGTGAGAGTGGGAAACCTTGCCTTGTTCCTGATAGAGGAAATAGTTTCAGTTTTTCACCATTGACAACGATGTTGGCTGTGGGTTTGTCATATATTTCCTTTATTATGTTGAGGAAAGTTCTCTCTATGCCTACTTTCTGCAGGGTTTTTATCATAAATTGCTTGGCTAGCTATGGCACACTAGCCCACTTCAGGCTGTTTTCTCACAGCCAACCCCAGTCCTCTCCCTGAGATCTGACCTCCGAAGCCCAAGCCTCAGATCCCAGCCTCCACCAGCCCCGGTGGGTGAGCAGACAAACCTCTCGGGCTGGTGAGTGCTGGTCAGCACTGAGCCTCTGTGCGGGAATCTCTCCACTTTGCCCTCTGCACCCCTGTGGCTGTGCTCTCCTCTGTGGCTCCAAAGCTTCCCCCCTGCCACTCCCCGTCTCCACCCACGAAGGGGCTTCCTAGTGTGTGGAAACTCTTCCCCCTTCACAGCTCCCTCCCAGAAGTGCAGATCCCATCCTTATTCTTTTGTCTCTGTTTTTTTCTTTTTTCTTTTGCCCTACCCAGGTACATGGGGAGTTTCTTGCCTTTTGGGAAGTCTGAGGTCTTCTGCCAGCGTTCAGTAGATGTTCTGTAGGGGTTGTTCCACATGTAGATGTATTTCTGATGTATTTATGGGGAGGACAGTGATCTCCATGTCTTACTCCTCCGTCATCTTGAGGGTCTCCCCAAAGCCCATAGTTTTAGACCTCAAGTGAATCTTCATCCAACAAGAGAGATTACTTTTCTATTTGGTTCACTTGTAAGTAGCTTCTTATGTTTAAATCACACTGGAATGTATAATCAGGAATCTAAAAGTAATGTGCTCCAGGCTTTGATTCCTGAAACTTGTCTGAAAATAAGTGAAAATCAAGGCATTTGTAGGAAATTGAAATGTATTCATCTTGAACAAGCTTTGCATGCATAGGCATGTTTTTCAATCCATTGTTGGACTAGAAGCAACCAAATGATAACAAATCTTAACAGTGAAAATGAGCTCCTCTCTAATCTGCAAGTATCGGATCAATAACACTCCATCTGTTAATGGAGAAGGCCAACACTCTTGAGGTTTCCAAACTCTGTGACAATCACACTTAAAATGAGTAACAGAAAGCATTTACTAGGAACATTGTGAAGAAAAGTTGCTTTAAATATACTTTGCTGGTTAGCCTGAAACTTCACTATAATGAGATCATTTCTTTCTAGCCAGTTATCTTATAAATGTTTGTATATGTATGTGAGTAGATAGACACTGGTAGAAGGAGTGTGTTTTTAAAACATTCACAATAGTGATTATTATTTGACAGTTAATATCTAATCTCTTTTTTATTTAATATCATTATATTTTGTTTTTACTGACCTACGTTTGCACAGTAGGTGGTATAAAAATAAGCCTAGAATCTTCATTAGGCCAGTATTAGTCAGTTAGCAAAGCTGTGTTATGATTTGGAAGTTAACTAGTGGGTTATATTTTATTTATTTTTTAAATTCATTAATTAAATAATTTTTTAACATCTTTATTGGAGTATAATTGCTTTACAATGCTGTGCTAGCTTCTGCTGTATAACAAAGTGAATCAGCTATATGTATACATATATCCCCATATCCCCTCCCTCTTGTGCTTCCCTCCCACCATCCCTATCCCACCCCTCTGGGTGGTCACAAAGCACCAAGCTGATCTCCCCGTACTATGCAACTGCTTCCCACTAGCTATCTATTTTACATTTGGTAGTGTATGTATGTCCATGCCACTCTCTCACGTTGTCCCAGCTTACACTTCCTCCTCCCTGTGTCCTCAAATCCATACTCTTTGTCTGTGTCTTTTTCCTCTCCTGCCCCTATGCTCATCAGAAACTTTTTTTTTTGTTAGATTCCATATATATGTGTTAGGATACAGTATTTGCTTTTCTATTTATGACTTACTTCACTCTGTATGACACACTCTAGGTCCATCCACTTCACTACAGAAAACTCAATTTTGTTTGTTTTTATGGCTGAGTAATATTCCATTGTATATATGTGCCACATTTTCTTTATACATTCATCTGTCGATGGACATTTAGGTTGCTTCCATGTCCTGGCTATTGTAAATAGTGCTGCAATGAACATTGTGGTACATGTCTCTTTTTGAATTATGGTTTTCTCATGGTATATGCCCAGTAATGGGATTGCTGGGTCATATGGTAGTTCTACTTTTAGTTTTTTAAGGAACCTCCATACTGTTCTGCATAGTGGTTGTATCAATTTACATTCTCACCAACAGTGCAAGAGGGTCCCTTTTTCTCCACACCTTTTCCAGCATTTACTGTTTGCAGATTTTTTAATGATGGCCATTCTGACTGGTGTGAGGTGATACCTCATTGTGTTTTTGACTTGCATGTCTCTAATGATTAGTGATGTTGAGCATCCTTTCATGTGTTTGTTGGCAATCTATATGTCTTCTTTGGAGAAATGTCGATTTAGGTCTTCTGCCCATTTTTGGATTTGGTTGCTTGTTTTTTTGTTATTGAGCTGCATGAGCTGCTTGTAAATCTTGGAGATTAATCCTTTGTCAGTTGCTTTGTTTGGAAATATTTTCTCCCATTCTGAGGGTTGTCTTTTCATCTTGTTTATGGTTTCCTTTGCTGTGCAAAAGCTTTTAAGTTTCATTAGGTCCCATTTGCTTATTTTTGTTTTTATTTCCATTTCTCTAGGAGGTGGGTCAAAAAGGATCTTGCTGTGATTTATGTCATAGAGTGTGCTGCCTATGTTTTCCTCTAAGAATTATATAGTGTCTGGCCTTATATATAGGTCTTTAATCCATTTTGAGTTTATGTTTGTATATGTCTTTAGGAAGCATTCTAATTTCATTCTTTTACATGTAGCTGTCCAGTTTTCCCAGCACCACCTATTAAAGTGTCTGTCTTTTCTCCACTGTATATTCTTGCCTCCGTTATCAAAGATAAGGTGACCATATGTGCATGGGTTTATCTCTGGGTTTTCTATCCTGTTCCATTGACCTATATTTCTGTTTTTGTGCCAGTACCATACTCTCTTGATTACTGTAGGTTTGTAGAATAGTCTGAAGTCAGCAAGCCTGATTCCTCCATCTCCATTTTTCTTTCTCAAGATTGCATTGGCTACTCAGGGTCTTTTGTGTTTACATACACATTGTAAAATTTTTTGTTCTAATTCTGTGAAAAATGTCATTGGTAATTTGATAGGGATTGCATTGACTCTGTAGATTGCTTTGTGTAGTATAGTCATTTTCACAATGTTGATTCTTCCAATCTGAGAACATGGTATATCTCTCCATCTGTTTGTATCATCTTTAATTTCTTTCACCAGTGTCTTATAGTTTTCTGCATACAGGTCTTTTGTCTCCCTAGGTAGGTTTATTTCTATGTATTTTATTCTTTTTGTTGCAGTGGTAAATGTGAGTGTTTCCTTAATTTCTCTTTCAGATTTTTCATTGTTAGTGTATAAGTATGCAAGAGATTTCTGTACATTATTTTTGTATCCTGTTACTTTCCCAAATTCAAGGATTAGCTCTAGTAGTTTTCTGGTGGCATCTTTAGGATTCTCTATGTATAGTATCGTGTCATCTGCAAACAGTGACATGTTTACTTCTTCTTTTCCAATTTTTATTATTTTTATTTCTTTTTCTTCTCTGATTACCATGCCTAAAACTTCCAAAACTATGTTGAATAATAGTGGCGAGAGTGGAAATCCTTATCTTGTTCCTGCTCTTAGAAGAAATGGTTTCAGTTTTTCACCACTGAGAATGATGTTGGTTGTGGATATGTCATATATGGCCTTTATTATGTTGAGGTAGGTTCCCTCTATGGCTACATCCTGGAGAGTTATTATGATAAATCGTTGTTGAATTTTGTCAAAAGCTTTTTCTGCATCTATTGAGTTTATTGTATGGTTTTTATCCTTCAGTTTGTTAATATGTGTATCTCATTGATTGATTTGTGTATACTGAAGAATCCTTGAATTCCTGGGATAAACCCCACTTGATCATGCTGTATGTTCCTTTTAATGTGCTTTTAGATTCTGTTTGCTAGTATTTTCTTGAGGAGTTTTGCATCTATATGCATCAGTGATATTGGCCTGTAGTTTTCTTTTATTGTGACATCTTTGTCTGGTTTTGGTATCAGGATGAAGGTGGCCTCGGAGAATGAGTTTGGGAGTGTTCCTCCCTCTGCTATATTTTGTAAGAGTTTGAGAAGACTATGTGTTAGCTCTTATTTATATGTTTCATAGACTTCACCTTTAGGGCCATCTGGTCCTGGGCTTTTGTTTGTTGGAAGATTTTTAATCACAGTTTCAATTTCAGGGCTTGTGATTGGTCTGTCCACATTTTCTATTTCTTCCTGGTTCACTCTCAAAAGCTTGTGCTTTTCTAAGAATTTGTCCATTTCTTCTGGGTTGTGCATTTTATTGGCATATAGTTGATTGTAGTAATGTCTCATGATCCTTTGCATTTCTGCAGTGTCATTTGTTACTTCTCCTTTTTCATTTCTATTTCTGTTGATTCAAGTCTTCTCCCTTTTTTTCCTGACGAGTCTGTCTAATGGTTCATCAATTTTGTTTATCTTCTCAAAGAACCAACTTTTAGTTTTAGTGATCTTTGCTATTGTTTCCTACATTTCTTTTTCATTTATTTCTGATCTGGTCTTTATGACTTCTTTCCTTCTGCTAACTTTGGGGGATTTTTTTGTTCTTCTTTCTCTAATTGCTTTAGGTTCAATGTTAGGTTTCTTATTTGAGATTTTTCTTCTTTCTTGAGTAGGATTGTATTGTGATATACTTCCTTCTTAGAACTGCTTTTGTTGCATCCCATAGGTTTTCAGTCATCGTGTTTTCATTGTCATTTGTTTCTAGGTATTTTTAGATTTCCTCTTTGATTTCTTCAGTGATCTCTTGGTTATTTAGTAGCATACTGTTTAGCCTCCATGTGTTTGTATGTTTTACAGTTTTTTCCTGTAATCAATATCTAGTCTCATAGCATTGTGTTTGGAAAAGTTACTTGATACAATTTCAATATTCTTAAATTTACTGAGGCTTGATTTGTGACCCAAGAGATGATCTGTCCTGTGGAATGTTCCATGAGCGCTTGAGAAAAAATGTTCATTCTGTTGTTTTTAGATGGAATGTCCTATAAATATCAATTAAGTCCATCTTGTGTAATGTGTCATTTAACGCTTGTGTTTCCTTATTTATTTTCATTTTGGATGATCTGTCCATTGGTGAAAGTGGAGTTTTAAAATCCCCTACTCTTACTGTGTTACTGTTAATTTCCCCTTAATTTCCCCTATGGTTAACACTCATAGGTCATTCATTCACAAAAAATATCCTCAATCCACTTATTGTTCTCGGCCCTGGAGATATAGAGCTGAATAAGACAAGCTTCTAGCTGGAGTCAAGTTCATAATCATTCAAGAGGCATGGAAATTTAAAGATGTAATACAATGTGAATAAATTGTAAAATGAAAATATTAATTGATATGAGAACCTATCATTGATATTACTGAGAGTAGGAAGCAAGTAAATCTGTCTGAGTAATTAGAGTAGATTCTCAGAGATTACTTGCTATAACCAGTCTTGATTCCAGGGAGCTCATCTTAAGGTTTTTTTTTTTTTTTAAAGTTGTTAAATATGGGTAAATGTATAAAAGGTGGTGATTTGCCATGGGAAAAATGAATAACTGTATCTGTATTGACCATTTATAGTGTTTAGCATATTCTAGGAACCATACTAAGGAATGTAAATGTAATTAAAAGCTTACAAACAAAAACAATCCCTTTGGTAATCTCTAAAATATACAAACAGCCCATGCTGCTCAATATCAAAAAAATAAACAACCCAATCCAAAAATGGGCAGAAGACCTAAATAGACATTTATCCAAAGAAGACATACAGATTGCCAACAAATATGTGAAAAGATGCTCAACATCACTAATTATTAGAGAAATGCAAATCAGAACTACAATGAGGTATCATCTCACACTGGTCAGAATGGCCATCATCAAAAATTCTGCAAACAATAAATGCTGGAGAGGGTGTGGAGAAAAGGGGACCCTCCTACACTGTTGGTGGGATTGTAAATTGGTACAGCCATTATGGAGAACAGCATGGAGGTTCCTTAAAAAACTAAAAATAGAACTACCATATGACCCAGCAATCCCACTCCTGGGCATATACCCAGAGAAAACCATAATTCAAAAAGGTACATGCACTCCAATATTCATTGCAGGTCTATTTACAATAGCCAGGACAAGGAAGCAACCTAAATGTCCATCAACAGAAGAATAGATAAAGAAGATGTGGCACATATATACAATGGAATATTACTCAGCCATAAAAAGGGAAAAAGTGTGCCATTTGCAGAGACGTGGATGGACCTAGGGACTGTCATACAGAGTGAAGTAAGTCAGAGAGAGAAAAACAAATATCATATTATATCGCTTATACGTGGAATCTAGAAAAATGGTACAGGTGAACTTACTTGCAAAGCAGAAATAAAGACACAGATGTAGAGAACAGACTTATGGATGCCAAGGGCAAAGGGGGAGTGGGATGAATTGGGAGACTGGGATTGACATTTATACACTATTGATACTATGTATAAAATAGATAACTAATGAGAACCTACTGTATAACACAGGGAACTCTACTCAGTGCTCTGTGGTGACCTAAATGGGAAGGAAATCCAAAAAAGAGGGGATTTATGCATACATATAACTGATTCACTTTGCTGTACAGCAGAAACTAACACAATGCTATAAAGCAAGTACACTCCTATAAAAATTAATTTAAAATCCCATAAATACAGAAAAATTCACCAGAAAAAAAATCCCTTTGGGATACAAATATGTAATTATATATATATATATATATATATATATATATATATATATATATATATACCCAAAGAGATGAGGAACATAAGCTTAAAGAGTAAAACACTTGCCTCAGGTCACACAGTTAATAAGTAAGTATTTCAGCCTCCATCTCAGTTCTTTGATTAGACTCCAGACACATATTCTTAACTTCTACATTTTACTGCCCCCCATTTAGGTCTATAGTTCCATATCTAACAACTAGAATTATTTTTGCTTGAGTAGTTTGCTTTAAAAATATTCTTCGATCAAAAGCCTATATTCACACAAAGAGGGCATGCTTCAGTTTTCTCAGACCCACATTACTTTTTCAAATAAAACAATAAACCAGGTTGACAATCTTTTCGAATAGAAGCTTCTTATTCAAATAACTACCATCATTAACCTATTATATGAATTTCTTGCTTCTCAGTTAGGTAAAGTTAATAAATTATCTTCTATTGCTTTAGAGAATTTAGTCTGCATTCTGTATTCTTAAATCATGTTGAGAAAGGAAAGTGCAGAATTTGCAGTTGTGGAGTATTGTCACAATATACCTTTTTTTTAAAATTGAGTAATTTGGACATGGATACATAAAGAAGTGTATATAAAAACAACTACAAGCACATTTATGTATAAAACCTGTAGTTAATTTTCTCTCCTTTAATCAAATTCATAAGATTACACATATATAAAGTAAATTCTTTACCAAATATTGGAAGCACTCCAACATATAATACTGTTTTCCTGCCTTGGATAATTGTTAGATTTAGACCCCATTATAGTGGTCTTCAAGTGGTTTCGAAATATAGAAAACACAGCATGTTAAATGCCTATAAATAACCCACAGTCAATTACATTAAATTGTTAATTTGTATTGCTACCAATTCCTGTGCAATAAGTGGCTGGGCCATGTTGGTTGATATCCTGAAGCTCAGGTATTAACACTGATTTTGAAGTGCTTGGTTTGTTTTTCTCCATTCATAATCACTTGTGGTTTATCAAAGCTACAAATTTGAATATATTTACCTTGTTTAGAAATTCAAAATGAACAATAAAAATATTTGAAGTTAATTATATTCTTCTGTTTATCATTTCTGATTATTGGATTATGTCTATTTCATGCTGTTTAGTAGCTAATCTGAAACATTTTCCAAACTAAACAACTGGCTAAATGTAAGAATATTTCTAATGAAATTGAATGTTTTATTTGATCAGAATCATGATTTGCTAAAGTTGGCTTGGTGCTAAACACCTTTATTTGAAACTCAAATAGCTGTCTTATTGTAAATGTGTAGCAGACAGAGTTCAGGCAAAATCCATTTTCAGGATGGTGTGCCTCAAAGCCATTTGGCAGACCAAAGTTTAATATTGGATTCATTTTGGAAACTCTATCTGCCTTCTTGAGTGTTAGGTAGAATAGAATTCAGCAGAAACCAGTTGAGCACTAATGATATAAACCTATATGGTTCTATCAATTTAGAAATCAACCAAAAGCACTTAGACATTCAGACTCGTTTTCAGAACAGGTTTTCTCCTCACCCTTTAGTAGAATAAGTTAGATTACAATGAAGGGTGGGGAAAGGAAGCAATAAATCTTAAACCTGTAATGACACTTCAAATTTTATTTCAGAACCACTCATATTGAATATGAAAATAAGGGAACATACACAAAATGTTTTATCTAAGGCTCCATCTCTAGGTATAATTCTTCATGTAAAAAGACTTTTTGTCTTTAGGGGAAAAGATCACATTAGATAAGATTTTTAACATTATCAAACTAGCTTTGAATTATCTGATGGATCTTGTCTGTAGTTTTAAAAATCCACTGTTTGTGCATTTTTAAACATGATTTTTTGGGGGAAAAATATGGTTTTACTCAAGAAAACTGGGAAAATAGTGCTACCAAATTTAATCCCTAACTCAATAACATTCAATATTATTTTTCGATAGACACTTAGCTTGCTTGCATGTCCCGGCTATTGTAAATAGTGCTGCAATGAACATTGGGGTTCATGTGTCTTTTTGAATTATGGTTTTCTCTGGGTATATGCCCAGTAATGGGATTGCTGGATAAAGAAGATGTGGTACATATATACAGGAATATTACTCAGCCATAAAAAAGAATGAAATTGGGTCATTTGTAGAGATGTGGATGGGCCTAGAGACTGTCATACAGAGTGAAGTAAGTCAGAAAGAGAAAAACAATTATCGTATATTAATGCATATATGTGGAATCTAGAAAAATGGTACAGATGATCTTATTTGCAAAGCAGAAGTAGAGACACAGATGTAGAGAACAAATGTATGGATACCAAGGGGGAAAGGGGGGGTGGGGGGAATTGGGAGATTGAGATTGACATATAAACATTATTGATAGTACATATAAAATAGATAACTAATGAGAAGCTACACTATAGCACACAGAGCTCTACTTGATGCTCTGTGGTGACCTAAATGGGAAGAAAATCCAAAAGAGAGGGGATGTATGTATACATATAGCTGATTCACTTTGCTATACAGTACTATACTCCAATAAAAATTATTTTAAAAATATTATTTTTTGGACATTCAATTATACATTATATGTAAACTAAATTGACTCTTATGTTGAGTCTGAACAATGTGACTACAATTGAGTATTTAAGAATTTAGCTACATGAGAAAACTTTACTTTGGGTATTCTACCTTTACGTCAGATTATAAATTCCTTGGAGGTGGATTACATGGGGTTTTTTGCTCCTGAACAACAAGTCCTTTGGCTCCTCAAGTTTTAGCACAGTATTCTACATATAATAGAGACTCAAGAAATAAATAATTTCTGATATACAGAATATGAAGCTGATGAATGATGATATCTGGGGATTATGTCCATCTGGCCCTTTCCTCATGCCTTTAGAAGAAAATTAAAGGTATTATTAATGATGAGGCAGCCAGAAGCAAGAAAGTACTGTTAATTCTATTTTGTAAACTGATTAACAATATGGCTCTTACATTATTTTATCAAAGTCATATAGCAAGTCAAGGCGGAGAGAGAAGCATAATCTACACGTTCTTAGTCTCAATTCTCACTTATAATAGACTGCCGTTCTCTTCCACTTTCTGGGTAAGGGGTGATTAATATGTCAAAAGAAATTTATATGTAGTGCTAAACACTTGTAAAAATAAAATTTTTTTCTTTACATTTTCCACAATTGTACTATAGAATTGTATTGTAGAAATGTTATTGATGACAATAACTTCCATGGATTTTATAAATATCTCACCAAGGCAAAGAAAACTAATGACATTTGATAAGGAAATAAAACAGATTTATTTGTCAAGAACATTTTGTTTGTAAGCTACTCCTACATTCTCTCTCAACATCCAAGTTTATACAATAAGCTCAGTTTTGAATAAAGAATGAAGAAAAGGGCCAATGGCAAAAGTAATAACAACAAAGAATATTGAAATTAATAATGTTAAATGGAAATTAAAAAATAAAATAATGGGTGTAAATCTGGGAAGATAATCCAGGAATCTAGCAGAGTGCTCTCTACTATCTCTTCAGGAAGCAGGAGTAGGACAAATTCCTCCCACAAGTTCTTCCTAATTTTGTACAATCAAAAGGTAGAAATGTTTGCCCTTCATTTCCCACCCCCCCTTTTCTTTGTTATTCCTTCTCCACTTTACTTCCTTTGATTTTTCCATATGTCTCTGTATGTTCACTTGGTTCAGTTTTTGAGTTCTTTGAATGAGAGGGAGTTTATAAATCTTATTAACCAAAAAATAGGGTATATGAAGAAACAGTAACATAGCTTTATTAGGAAGAGAGCAAAAACAGATGGAAAGAAGCAGATCTGTTTAATTGGGTGTGTGATTTTCCTGTTGTAGCTACTCGCTTTTTAGTAATATGACTGAATTCAACTATGACTATTATCCCTTACAAATAGACAAATCATCAAAAGTCACTTTGGGTTGAATGCAGTAAACTGGTTGTGTAGTACTATCACATAGAACTTCTTACTAGCTTGAAAAGAATAAATTTGGAGGGATTACAAGGAGAAAACCATAGAGAGACTCAGGATATAAAGCTTTATACCCTTTCTCCCACTACCCTCAACTATACAATAGAAACATTCCCAACACACACTATCAGAATATTAGAAGAAGCCTTAAAAAATCTTTAAAGAAGTGTATTAACAAATGCCTTAAAGAAATTTTATTAAATCCAGAATGCTTTTAATTTATGATTTTTCACTTATATTAATTTCAAGAACTGTAGTAATCTCAGAAGAAGAAATCTCAAACAAAATTCAAATGCCTTATAAAATAAGCTCATAGTCTTAATAGTTATTTATCGTCTTTCTCACATTATTGAAATTCAACAAGTTATTCCTGACATCTGCATCTGTCCTTTGGAGTTACTCTACAGCTCATCAAGATAAGCTCATTCATTATCTTGAGAATAAGTGAACACAGTAGATGAGGTACTGATAACTGATTAGTCACTCCTGTGTATATATCAGAATAGTATCAAGGGTTAGTACCTGTATTTTTTTCTGATAAAATGACTAGCTTCTAACGTGTAAATAATATTTCAAAAGAATCCTAAAATAAGAAGGAGAAAATACATAGAACTCCATCTTTAAAAAATGTTTTTTTGAATTTCCAATTATAAGTTATGGGTCTTTTTCCTTATTGAAACAGCAAATATTTGCTTATTGAAACAAATATTAATGATCTTAGATGTACATTAAAAACTACCAATGCTATATTGGCAATGAGTCTATCAACTCATATGACAGATTCAAGACTAAGTTTTTATACCTTCCATGACATTTTGAAGTAGATCATTTTTGTAGTGTGGGAAAGAAAGAGGAAAAGGAAAGGTCATAGAATTCTTATCAGTCAGTCATATTGTCCTGTAAAATAGAAATGTCTGTTTAATGTCAGTGAACAACTCAGATGGGGATTCATGGATTATTTGTTAGAGCAAAGCATCTTTTTACCTCATTTTACACCTCAAGTCTTAAAATCCTTTAAACTTTGCAATAATAGAATACTCAGTCACTAGGTGGATCCTCTGTGCAAGAGAAGTTATTTCCACTTTCCAAACCTCCTCCTCTCATGATATCAATAAAATCTGCACAGATCCAAGAACCAATAGATTTATCAGACTGTCTTCTGAGAAAGTAAGACTTTGTATTGAAAAATTTACCTGTGATGCATAGAATTATATGTTTAAGTGAAAACATAGGCATACATAGTAGACTACAATAAATATTTAACAAATGCTTGTGTATCCTGACTTCTCACAGAACAATTATATATTCCTCCCAAATTCTATTAGGTTTGTTTTCTTGATGTTCAATAATTCATTCTAGTCAAGGGACCTATCTTAGTCCATCCTTATGGTGGCAGCCATAGACATTTAGTTATTATATGACTAGATTATGCTTTAATTCACTGTTATATCACAGATTTTAACAGGCATCTTTCTACAGGTATTCAAACCTTAAAGAAAATGACCTAGAGTGTATTTTTCCCATAGAAAATGTTTTGTGTGGCACCCATTAAGACATAATTCTTTTTAATTGATTTTGCACTAACTTTATGTTAATTGGGGGTAAAAAGAACTGGGTTTTATTAAATCACTTTCAAATTATTCATTTGAAGTATCTACTTATATGTCTTTTGTGCTAAAATAATCTCTTCTATCTTTAGATACACTTAAAATTCTCTTTTACATCCTTAAGTATATATTGAATTACTCCTGTACCTTGCTTTATAAAATAGATTTTTTAGTTATTTGCATATGTGGCCATATTTGTGTGTGTGTTTGGCCAAGCTCAGCCATAAACCATGTTACTGCTGGTGATAAATGTCATATTAATCAACAATCATATAAATAACTTATTCATAGACAAGTAACACATTAAGTAATTTAAGAAATTGTAGAAAAGTAGATGTCATTATACATTCACATAGTTTGATGCAATGAAATGTTTGATGTTAAACATGACACTAATAGTTAATAAAGAGTTTTTTTTTTTTCCCCTTCAGATGCCTTTACAGTCTTCTAATGCAACAAAAAATCTGGCAGTTAGAAAGAAAAGAATAAAATGTTTTGGAAAAAATAAAGGGCACCTGAAATCATAGTCTAAAATCTGAGAGGATTCTGGGTAGAAATGGATTTCCTAAGTATATCTGTGTGTAAAGGAAAGCAGCTAACCCTCAGGAACACCATTTATACCAGGGTTTTATACCCGGCTTATGGCACCAGGTTTGTGTCACAAGGTATTTTCCATTGTTTGCAGTTGAGGATCCATGACTACTAGATGGCAGGGGGTCAAATCTACATCCTATTTTATGACCTCATAGATTCTACTTTTTTTTTTAATAATCTGCCTTTGGGCAAAATATATATTTTTATATAAGAAAAACTCTTTATAATTTATGCACATTATCTGTATTGTAGTATAAGCATGCTAGATTCCACAAAAATATCAATATTTGAGTCTTTAATTGATTTGCAAATCAAAGATTATTTAAATTTTTCTTATTTTCTTCAAGTGGCATCATTTTGGGTCTTAAAGCTATCCTTGAAGACAAACATTTTATTAAGTTAAGGCCATAGAGATTACATGAAACAGGAAGACATACATTTGAGCCAGAGAGAAATTTAAAAACAGAACAATGGTTGATGTCAGTCAGAGCTCCATTTTCACTTCAGAGCATGAGCTTTCTTGTTAGGGTAATTTATAGTATCCACTCTCCCCAACCAGACTCTAACATTTATCTGTTCTTTTGTGCAACACTCTCACCTGAATTCCTCAAGCTCAAGCAAAGAGGTTGTTTAAGTAATTGAAGGAGTCTTGTCATTTCATGTCTGACAACCTCTGATGGTGAACCTGTGAGCTACCAGCAACCAATGATTCAGCCCCTGACTTGCTCATAAAATCAAAAGGAAAAACAAAATACAAAAATAAATATTAAATATTTTAAGCCAAGGGCTCTGCTAAGCTAGCAAATAGCAGTATAGGATTCTAATTCTGGTTTATTTGACTTTACAAGCCCAGGAACTCCACCAATATGCTGTACTACTTTCTCTTCAGTAACCTTCAAAAATCAGAGTTAAGGGATTAAGACCGTTCATCTATCATATATCTCAACTCATGGAAATCAAACTCAACAAATGATAATGGACAAATAAAGTATGGGACACTGGTCATAGTCAACACCATTGGCTTCTTGACAGTAGTGAAATTTTTCTGCACAGTTGCTCTCCTAAAGAGAAACATTCATTCTAAAAGAACTCTAAACATCTTAAACATATGGGGATTAGTACATAATTGCAGCTCAGTGCATGTGGCTGTAGCTGGTAGAGTTCATAGGATCTCAAACATGGTAACTTTCTGCTTAGATCTTTGTGAAATGTACCTTAACACATATATTTAGATGGTTAAAGGCATTGTATACTTATATATCTACGAATTAGATTTTTTTACAATTTTAAAAATTTAAGTATACAAACAAAAATTGTCATTATCTAGGCTATATAATGATCTAAATATTCATTATTTGGATGCCCACATTAGAATATTAGTTCTATCAAACCAAGAATTCTTGCTCTGCTTTGTTTTTAACTGATGTGTCTTCACTGCATACAACGGTTTCTAACACACAACAGATGATGAATAAATATTTGTTGAATGAATATAAATAATTTTTATGGATTTTAGTTGATGATTAAATTTAAGTTAACTATATAAAGAAATTTGAAAACTAATTCAAAAGTAGATTTTATGATAATTGGAACCATGCCCTATCCTTCCTGGCAAATATAATTTGTGTCTATGTAAAGATTTTATTAATGTCTAAAAACATTTGCTATCTCTTTCCTGACTTCGGAAAAAAGTTGTAGTTCATATAAGTTCCTATAGACCTACATTTATAACTTGAATACAAATGAAGCAGGATAGCTTATCAGTAAGTGTGTAAAAATTGTAGACCTGTGACCATTTATTTTGTTGTTACATTTATTTTTATGCTACTGTACTTCAAAACATGTCCATTCTACCCATATCATACATTATTCTCTTCTTTTGTCATGAAATATTTGTGCGCTGATAGACAATAAAAATTGGCATGTTTCTCTAGGTTTTCCATTCCACTGCTGGCAGCTTTTGAACTTATATAGACTACTTTGCAATTCAAAGGGGAAGAAAGAACATGTGAGTTGATTTCAAACTTCTGAGTAACCTTTGTTTGGAAAGATGTTTACTTACTGTGATCACAGTTCCGTTGTTCTTCAGTACTAAGAGACAATAATTCCTAATCAGGTACATCTGTTTCAAGAACTAAAATTACCTCTACTTTACAAGACTCACTTTCTTTGAACCATCCTTTCAATTGAATTCTACCCCCGTGAAGCTCTTTTGTGTTGGTTCACAAATAAATAATTTCAAATTTCCTTACCTTCAGAATAAACTGCCCAAGAATGACTTCATGTAAACTAATGATATTTAACTTTATTGAAAATTATTTTGTTTCACCTAAATCTGTAATGTGCATTTAATAGTAAGGGTTTTTTTTCCCCATTTCTTTAGCTATCTTTAAAATTCAAGTTGATTAGTTTTTTAAGATCTGTAACTATGTAATTTCACCTTAAGAGTTATCAATGTTAGGGCTTCCCTGGTGGCGCAGTGGTTGAGAATCTGCCTGCCAATGCAGGGGACACGGGTTCGAGCCCTGGTCTGGGAAGATCCCACATGCCGTGGAGCGACTAGGCCCGTGAGCCACAATTGCTGAGCCTGCACGTCTGGAGCCTGTGCTCCCCAACAAGAGAGGCCGCGATAGTGAGAGGCCCGCGCACCGCGATGAAGAGTGGACCCCACTTGCCACAACTAGAGGAAGCCCTCGCACAGAAACGAAGACCCAACACAACCATAAATTAATTAATTAATTAAAAAAAAAAAGAATAAAGAGACTTTATTAAAAAAAAAAAATACTAGGTCCCTCCTTCTAAAAAAAAAAAATATAAAAAAAAAAGAGTTATCAATGTTATTTATAGTGTAATACTAATTACAATACTTTTACATTTGAATAGTGTACACTGGGCTTGGGCCAAATTTTGTAACTCAGTGATCAGACACTGCATGCTCATTTACTGCAAGTATCATATGAATCACAGTTATCTGAGGTGAAATACATTTTTCTTCAACTGCCTTCATGATTCTCCACTGTGATTCCTCCCTTCATCTGGACAAATCTGATCGATGTGGAACTTCTGTGGTGTTGGGTACAGGAGAGGTTCATACAACCTGAATTACTGGCACATCAACTATTGATTTACTGATGTTTTGGTTCCTTAAGATCATCATTCCACACCAAAATGTTGCCTATAAAGCATCACATAGATTATGGAGAAGAGCTGTGAAGTGTTTATATATATATAGAAATCTTTATTTTCAGACAGTGGGAAATTGGGGAGAGTAACTCAATCCAACTAGATGATCACACCATCAATTGGGGAGAAAGTTATTTCCAGTTGCCTTAAATTGGACAGAGTAATTTTCTTTATTATCATCAAGATTTTCTACTTTATACAATAAAAAAATACTGACTTTGAAGATGTGGTATGTTATTTTCATACTCCATCTGTTGACCTTACATTTTAAATTAATTGGGGCTCATGCCTAGAGTTAACCTCTTTCTACAAAAGCCATACAATTTTAGAGAGGAAAGGGATATTAAAAATTAGAGACTGACCTAACCCTGTCATTCGGCAGATGAGAAAACTGATGTCAAGTGTGTTTTGATTACCCAGATTTACATGAACTAGAACTGGAACTGAAATGTGGGTCTCTCGATTCACAATCTAGGGCACTTTCTACTCTATTAAACTCTCCTTATTATTAACTATGTCTTGCACATTTTATTAGAAATAAAGTATTTAGTGTAGGATTTTGTTTTCATCACTAAGACAAGTGTTGGTGTTGACATATATAGTCAAAGAGGAAAGAAAATGGTTGAAATTAGGTGAATTTATAATAAAGGCACCAAGGAAAATCATCAAACATCAGTAGATACTCAGTGAAAAAAAGGAGTTCAGTGTGGTAGAGTTTTAAAAGGCTTGATAAATGTGAGGTCAATCAGTAAAATAATGACAATGATCTTCTTATGTGGCAGATCTACATAACCTAGCACTGCAGATCAACCTGAAAGAGAAACAGCAAGATGTTGTGAACAATAGCAGCATCACTGAAATAAATTGTCCCTATTTATGCTAGTTGGTAATTAGAGTTCTAATTAATTAGTAATTTTTATTGATTTCACTTTCTAAAAGGAACTGCTAGTCTTGTAATCTTTATCTCCCTTGACATCCAATAAAATCTACGCTGATTACTTTGCAGGGGAAAAAAAAAAAGAGTTGTTGAAGTAGAATCTCCTATATTAAAAATAATGCAAACACAAAAGAAATAAACAAAAAATCTCTTTACTATCTAAAGGCTCAAATAAAAGATACAGATTTGAGTTTTATTACCATAATATATTATTAAAACATGACATCGTGAATGGTTTCTTCATTTAACTGAAGTTTAAACTGTCTTTGTAAATTTCTGAGAATCCTTGCATTTTTTGAAAATACCATATTATCTAATAGAGATACTCTGTGTTCTATATCTGTCTCATAGACATCTAGTTTGGTCCTGACCGAGCATTAGCAGCCTAAGGATACATTTAGAAGGATACAGGGAGAGAATATAGATTCATATTGCAGTATTTTTTGAACATTTGTAACTGATCACTGCCATCAGAGAAATGTGCCACCCAATCTTGGGACTGTGCAAATATACAATTTCACAAATCTCCATATAATCCTTGTGAATTCAAAAAGACACTTTAAATGTTGCCTTAAATACACCAAGTGTTGCTATTTCTGTAGCCTCGTATTTCAGCTGGCTGGCCGAGCAATTCATATATAGAATGAAAGAATAGCTCCTGTTGTCTCTTTTGATTAGACCACCAGGAGCTCCTTCTATGTCAGTGCTCCTGGTAAAATCTTCAACTTTTATTCCCTAGAGGGAACCCTAGGAGACAATTTGGAGAGCAAAGCAAACGTTGTAACATTTTCTCTGCTTCTTTGATGCACTAGGAATTCATTTACTTTATTCACAGACTGGCCTTGCTTTGCCAGCAAAGAAACTAGAATTTATATTGCTTTATAAAAAGGATCCATTAACAACACTAAAAAGTTTCATGTCTCTAAAAATGTGGTGTGTAATTACCTAATACTGAATTATTTAAAGAAGAAAAAGCTACCAAATTTAGCTCTAATATGCCTGGCTATATGTCATATAAATTCCATTAAGTTAACTATTTATCCTAAGCTTACAATTATTAAGTGATTCACCCTTCAAAATATTTCCCCTATAGTTGCAACATAGTTTAGAGTAGAATCATCTTGCCATAATCAAATTTCAAATCAATGTACTCGCCTCTTGATACAGGAAACAACAAAGGCAACAAGAATATAATAGCGTAAGTGAAAGTAGAAAACAAGTTTGATCTGGGTGGTGCCTTTTTTGCAGGAGGTAATGACATTTGTTTGTTGTATTACCATTTTGGTATTGTTTACATAATCACTGAGCAAGAAAATGAAATAGGTTAAACTATGTATCTTTCAACCCTAATAGAATAAATACAGCCAAACTATTAACAAATGTGCCACAGGGTATTTTACTGGGGAATTTCTGTGATCTTTAGAGTAAGGTCTTTGGCCATGTCAGTTCCCCTAGTTATCTACTTAAAGTGAATGCCATTTATATAGCAATTACTATTGTACAAAGATGGTACATAAAGATGCCCACTCTGGATGATTCGGAGACCATAATGGAGATGGTTATTGTTAAAGACAACAGGAAATGCTTCTCTTTGCAGGGAATGTGGCTCTTACGGAACAGTGAAACTAAAGTAAGTACTGAGTGCCTAATGTAGGTGACTCAGGATGGAGCCAAGTTTGAAAAACTCACTTTGATTCTCAGTGGAGAGTAGTCAGTTTTTTGCTGAATGAATCACCCAAAGCATTATTGGTTAGATTTCTCTAAAAACAGAAAATGTAGGCCATTAATTAGAAGTCATGGTGATTCTTTTGCTTTCTTCTAAAAACGCAGTCGAATGTGATTACCAAAATTTAAGGTCTGGAGGAATCTTTTAAAAGCAAGAATGTTCATGTCCTAATATTGTCTTTGCCATTAACTCTTATAATTGAGGATATAAATTACCTCAGTTACCCAATTTGGAAAAAAATTAATCCAGCGTTTCTGTTACCCTGTTTTATCTGCATTAATCTCATTAATTATAGATATGCTTTTCTTTATTTTATTTTGTAGTTTTTCAGTCTTCTGCCTGTTTTTTAATACTTAAGAGAACTGAAGATGTTGAAAGCTAATTTTCAGGGATGTATGTTATTTTTATTTATTTTATTTTATTTTATATTTTATTTTATTTTATTTTATCATTTTACTTGCAGATAGAGTTTTAGTCACAGGCAGTGACTGTAGGAATAAAGTGAGAGGTTTGGAGGGTAGGGGAAGGGAGACATTTGGGGCATGTAGACAGTGTAGAACGACAGGAATTGGTGATGTCTTATTAAGGGGCAAAGGTCAAGGAACCACAAGGGACAGAAAACATGAAGTACAAGGATAAGGCTGGGACAAAGGCAATATGGATTATATTTTTGATATGTTGACTTTGAAATGTTTATGAGCAGTCAGTTGGACATCTCCTGTATGTAGTTGGAAAACAGTATTGGTTTAAATCTCAAAAGTGACATCTAACAAGGCTGAAGGTAAATGTTTGAAAGCCATTGGTTAGAGGCAATAATTGAAGTTGTGGAGTAAAGAAAGAGTCTAGAGCTTCTTAATATACATATTCATTCATGTATTCAACAAATAATTTTGACTGCCAATTATGTGCCACACACAAAATGATAAGATATCACATTCTTGTTACTGAAATCACAAAGATGTTGAAAGTATGCATTCATTTAAAGTAGAATCTGTATTTTTGGCCATGGCCAGATCCTTTTAGGTACTGGATTTATACTTTTCAGTCTTTTACGAAAAAATCTTATAATACTTCAGGTAAGATATATATATATATATTTCTGTTATACACTTATGGTTGTTTCCTTCACTGAACTTTGTTCTAACACCGGAATTTGATTATTTGGATATTTCTCTGTCTGTCCATAATCACCCATGGTTTATATTGTGACTTAAAGAAACTCAGTATTCCTCCTAGCTCTAAAGTTACCAGCAACGCAATCCGGGGACTCACAGACGTGAGAAAATACTCTGTTATGCTCACAGAGACAAAAGTGTGATATTGGGTAAACAGAATAACATTTTATCCCATGTCCATTTGTTCCTCTTATTTTCTTTTAGCATCTAGAATCTGATATCTATAGGTTCTTCTATTCATTTATTACAAATTCTGCTCATAAGGGACGTGCTATTAGTCTTACAAGAAGTTTATATTTCAGGCTGTAAAGTCTTAAAGCAAGGACATTTATGGTTTCATCAATTCTCACTAACCTGTAGTCCTTCAGCCTTATAATCTGATTCCCATGAAAAGCTGTCATCTGATGGCAGTAGGTAAAGTGTACATTTTCCCTGGAAATTGATTGTCACACATTGTTTAGTGGTGGTGCCTCATGCCTGGGGCAGGAATGGTTATTCTTCATTGCATCTCATTTGTGTTCTTTGATACTAACTGCCCTTTGTTAGAAAAAGTATATATTTATGTGATTAGTTTGGGAATGAAGGAGGATAAACATACATTTTGTGTGAGCAGATTATCTCTACCTTTTGAGTTGTTCAGAAGGGACTGATTATTTATAATCACCACTAATAAAGTCAAATTTGGGATCTCATTATTTAAAGTTACTGACCACCAGGAAAGAAAAAGCACCGTGAGAATGAATTGTACTTAAAAGTCTATAGGCTACTACATTAGCTTAAAACATCTAAATAGATTTCTCACAACAATTAAGGATAAATGTATCCCTTGGTACATATACGCAGTGAACAGCTTGGATTGTTGTATTCAATTTCTTACACAATACAATAAAAGCAAACTAATTGAAGTTAAACATTAGTTTAAGTCAAAGTTCATGACTCGATGATAAAATTCAGTGGATCAAAAACCAGTGTTTCCAGCTGACTTAACATCTGATTCATTTCATGACACAATAGATTTGATTGGCTCTGCCGTTTAAGATATACAGAGCCAGCAAATGAACTAAAATATGTATACAATCTACAAGTATAAGAAATCTATCTCTCCATCAGTGCATTTTGGGCTATGTGCATGGTAACTAGATCTTACTGGAACAAGCAAACAAAAGTGTTTCTTAAAACACAATATTGCTCCATTAAAAAAAAGTCATTCTGCTCCTCCTCAGTGACTTGCACCCAGCACATACTTAATATGTCTTTTTAAATGAGTTGTCTGTAAGAGCAAACAAACCTATTTGTCTAAGCATAAAAAAAAAAAATCTTTCAATCAAATTTCATTGCTAGGATCCTTATTTTCTCACTCCTTAGGGAATCTTTTTTACAAATTATCTACATTTGAAGGATCTGAAGTCTACGTTTTATGAAGCTTAAAATATACCTCATTTTGAAACTATGTAGATTTTTTTAATAGTTTAAAAGTATGTATAGTTTATTTTTTTTAAATTTTTATTAGAGTATAGTTGATTTACAATGTTGTGTTAGTTTCTGCTGTATGGCAAAGTGTATCAGTTATACATATACATATATCCATTCTTTTTTAGATTCTTTTCCTATATCGGTCATTACAGAGTATTGAGAAGAGTTCCCTGTGCTATACAGTAGGTCCTTATTAGTTATCTATTTTATATATAGTATTGTGTATCTGTCAATCCCAATCTCCCAATTTATCCCTCCTCCACCTCCCCCGCCCACTTCCCCCATGGTAACCATAAATTTGTTTCCTACATCTGTGACTCTATTTCTGTTTTGTAAATATGTTCAATGGTACAAATAAAACTATATAGATTCTAATTGTTTCCTTTTTTGAAGTGCTTGTACAGTACTTTTATCATTTTGTGAAAGTGAAATATAGCTTTATCTCTTGCTTTTCTTATGCTACTTTTCTGTAGCATAAAATTATTTTAGGGCAATAGATTCATTTCATTTCTATTTCTACAACATTTGAAAGACTGGAATATTTTAATACTCAAAATATTTTGAATTTGTCCAATATAGTACATGTAAGATGAATGAATAGAATTGTCTATTGTAGGAATTGAGCTTACCTAAATTGGATGTCCATAAATCAGGTAAGCAATTCTAAAATGAGGGGATTATTTAAAAATATAGCTGAGAAAAAAATTGGGCATCATCTCAAAATGCTGTTTCAGTATTTCTGGTCTAAATTAAAGCTTAAATTTCTCCCCTTCATCTTGTAGTTTAAAAAAAAATACCAGCAAAACTGCCTTCGTCTAGCTTTTTCTTTCTTTTCTTTTTTTTTTTTCTGTCTTCTACTACATCATACATATTTAAAAAGACATTGCATCATTAGTCGGTCAACAAAATCTCTTTAATGTCTATATGCTCTGGGCACCATTCTGGGCACTGTAGGTCTTCATTAGGTCACTAAAGTGTCATTCATATTAAAACTAATGGGTTGAATCATGCAAAAGTAAGCATTTTGTTCTTCTGTTCACACATTTCCAAGAACTGCTGGAAAATATATTTTTTAAATGACCTGTCTGGGACCACGGCAAACTCATGCTGTCAGGGTTCTTGGTGCCTCTGGGCAGTATTTTTATTAGTCCTCTTATTATTTCTTATCACATTATCCTCAGAAGCTGATTCAAACTTTTTCAGTCTTTTCAAACTCCAAGTCCCACCCTATGCCACTTAACAATTTGCCAGATATTATCTCAATTGCTATCTTCTTTAGAAGATTAAGATAATTTAACTTGGGTTTTCTCCTCTACATTTCAGAATATTATTGAATCTTTCCTTTCACTGTCTTTTCTTGTTTTTATCTTTGAAGAAAATATATATCTCTCCTTTCAATTCCCCCATTTTGCATCTTTAAGTCATTATTCTATTTGGTCTTCCTATATCTTTATGCACAATCAATCAGGTCCTCATTAGTTTAAAAAACAAACAAATAATTCTAAATGTCTTAAGCCCTGCTTTTCCTTCAGACTTATGCCCAAACTCTTCACTTTCTTTTGTCTTCAAATTATTTAAAAGATCATTCATTCCATAACTGCTACCAGAAGACATCAACTCTTAAACTTTGTGAAACCTGGAATTATTTTTCACAATTTTATCATTTTATTTTCTTAAAGGGAACCAGTGGTTACCAATATCAGCTGATTTTTCTCAGTTCATAGCTTCTTGAAAATCCCTGGTTTATTAGTTTTTGTTGTTGTTTTTGTTGTCATCTTGTTTTTTTTTTTTCTGTCCTGTTTTATATGACTCCCCCCTCTACTGTAACCTTTTTAAAGATTGTGGTAAAACACAAATAACATAAAATTTACCTCCTTAATCATTTTTAATTATACAGTTCATGAGCTGTTTTCTCACTCTACTGATTGTGTCCTTTGATGCACAAAAGTTTTACATTTTAATGTAGTCCAATTTATGTATTTATTCTTTTGTTGACTGTACTTTTGCTGCCTTATCCAAGAAAGTGTTGCCAAATCCAAAGTCATGAAGATTTTCCTCTATGTTTTCTTCTAAGTATTTAATAGTTTTACCTCTTATGTTTAGGTCTTTGATCCATTATGAGTTAATTTTTGTATAGGGTGTAAGGTAAGGGCCTACCTTCATTATTTTGCATATGGATATCAATATTTTCCAAAATCATTTGTTGAAAAGACTGTCCATTCCCCATTAACTGGCCTTGGCACACTTGCATTTGACTGTATATGTGAAGGTTTATTTCTGGACTTATTTATTCTATAGGTTTACTCTATTCCATTGGTCTTCATATCTATCTTTATGCCGGTAACACACTGTTTTGATTACTGTAGCTTTGTAATAAGTTTTGAAATCAAGAAGTGTGAGACTTCCACCTTTGTTCTTTTTTAAGATTGTTTGGACTCTGTGGAGTTTCTTGAGATTCCATATGAATTTTAGGATGGATTTCTTTATTTAGTTAAAAAACATTAGGATTTTAATAGGGATTTCATTGATTCTGTAGATCACTTTAGGTATTATTGACACCTAAACAATATTAAGTCTTCCAATCCATAAACACAGGATGTCTTTTCATTTCTTTGTGTCTTCTTTAATTTCTTTCAGCAAAATTATGTAGTTTTCAGTACAGAAGTCTTTCACCTCCTTGGTTAAGTTTACACAAAAGAATAGTTTTTGATACTATTGGGAATGAAATTGTTTTCTTAATTTCCTTTTTAGATTGCTCATTGTTACTGTATAGAAAGTTTTTGATACTATTGGGAATGAAATTGTTTTCTTAATTTCCTTTTTAGATTGCTCATTGTTACTGTATAGAAACTAAACTGATTTTTGAGTGCTAGTTCTGCATCCTACAACTTTGCTGAATTTGTTTATTAATTTTAACATTTTGTGTGATGTGGAATCTTTATGGTTCTTTAATGTAGGTTCATGTAGACTTACAAACAGAGATAATCTTTTCTTTTCCTTTCCAATTGAATGCCTTTTACTTCTTCTTTTTTGCCTGATTGCTCTAGTTAGGACTTCCAGTACTATATTGAATAGAAGTGGTGGAAACAGGCTTCCTTGCCTTGTTCCTGATCTTAAAGGGAAAGCTTATAGACATTCACCATTGAGTGTGATGTCAGCTGTTGGATTTTCATATGTGGTGTTTATGATGTTGAAATTATTGCCTTCTATTTCTAGTTTATTGAGCAATTTTATCATGCAAGGGTGTAGAATTTTGTCAATGCTTTTTCTGAAGCAAATGAGATTTGTTTTCCCTTCATTTTGTTAATGTGGCATATTATATTGATTGATTTTCATATGTTGAGCCATCTTTGCATTCCAGGAATAATTCCTGCTCAGTCTTGGTGTGTAATCCACTTAATGTGCTATTGAATTCTGTTTTCTAGCATTTTGTTAAGGATTTCTTCATTAATGTTTATCAGGGATATTGCTCTATAATTTTCTTTTCTTGTGATGTCTTCTGTCTAGTTTTTGCATCAGGGTGATAGTTTCCTCATAGAATGAGTTGACAAGAATTACCTCCTTTTCAAATTTTTGGAAGATATTCAGGAGAATTGGTATGATATTTTTTTTGGTATAATTCTTTTTTAAATATTTTAAAAAACTCACCAGTGAGGCCATCTGGTCCTGGGCTTTTCTTTGTTGGGAGATTTTAGACTACCGATTCAATCTTCTTACTCATTATAGGTCTGTACATATTTTCTATTTCTTCATGACTTAACCTTGGTATGTTGAATGTTTCTGAAAATTTGTCCATTTCATCTAGGTTACCTAAATTATTAACATACAATTGCTCATAGTATACTCCTACAATCCTTATTTCTGTAAAATTGTTTTCAATATCCTTTTTTCATTTCTGATTTTAGTTATTTGAGTATTGTCTCTTTTTTTCTTAGTAAATCTAGCTAAAAGTTTGCCAATTTTTTGGTGTTTTTGAAGAACATCATTACAAGTACTGCTTTTAGTGGCCTCTAACTTGATATCCAAACTATTACATCATTCCCATCAGTACTCTGAGTCAGGAAAGACAGAATCACATACTTTGGGTAGCCCCCCCTCAAAAGCCAGAATGTTGAAAATAATTTTGACACTTTTCCTTCATTCCTGAGTGAGCAACTGGGAGTAGGACTGCTTCCTCTTTACTGTGCACCACTGGTGAAGGAATGGGGCAAAAATAAGCAAAAATGTCATGAATTTTCTACTGTTTTGAGTGCGGATTTTTCTTGGTTGGGCATTCACTTGTTAGATGCATATTCTTAACTGTTTTCTAGGGCTCCAACAAAGCTACTTTCTTAATTATGTTGGCGTTTACTTGGTATTTCACTGGGGAAATGAGAACCCAAAACATCCTAGTCAATCGTCTTATCATCTAGCTGATATCTGAAATCATCAGCCTACATCCTTCATTCTTAGATTTTGTTTCATTTACTTCTCTGACCATTCCTTTTCTATCCTTGATTCTCCTATCTCCCATTCTATCCCATTTTCAAAACTCCTAGTAAAAAATACTCCCTGAAATTTAGTACTCAATAAGTATTAGATTTTTTAAAAAATCATCTTCTTCTACACTTCTTGAATTGGAACTGACTCCTTAAAGTGTAGGTGACTTCTCTTTTGAGGTACAAAACAGAATTTCCAGTTGCTTGTTTGGCATCTCAACTTGTATGTTCATTACTGAACTGACTTAAATAGGAAAAGAGGATGCTACTTTTGACATTTGTTTTCAATATTTTAGGTACAAGCTGGAAGATCCAGTTCATAAAACATTACATTTCTCAACATGTAACTTAAGTCTAAGTATTATAGTCTTTTACAAATATCAGTCCTTAAATTCATTAGTTTAATTCAACAAAATTTATTGACTTTTACCTACTAAGTTCTGAGCATTGTTCCAGGCACTGAGCATATTACAGTGAATAACACAGACAAAAGCCTCTGTCCTCATGGAGATGATAGACAGTAAATATAATATAAAAATATATAGTATGTTAGAAGCTATTTATGTGCTGTGGAATACCTAGAGAAGTGGAAATGGTATTAGTAACACCACTTGGGGGTGGGCAAGTAACATTTTAAGTAGCATGCTTAAGGTAGGCCTCATTTATAAGGTGATAGTTGAGGAAAGACTTGAAGGAGATGAGAGAGTCTTTCAGGTAACTCGAAGAAGAGCATTTCCGGTCATAAGGAACAGACTGTGTAAAGTCTATGAGGCAGGAGCATGACTTAATGTGTATGAGGATCACTAGGAGGCCATTATGTCTGAGCGATTTGAGGAAGGGGAGAATGATAGTATGATGGATCAGAGATATAATGAAGGGCCAGATTATGTAGAGATTAGAAGGTTACTATAGGATTGTGACTTTTACTCTCAGTGAAATAGAAAGACACTGGAGTATTGTAAGAAGAGAATTGACATAATTTGACTTTGGTTTCAACAAATTCACTCTGTCTGATATGTTGATAATGGAAAGAGAGATAGACTGAAGTTAACAAGACCAATTAGGAAGCTAATGCAATATTCTTAGCAAAATATGTTAGTGGCATGGATAGCCTGCTCACAGTGGAAGCACTGGGAGTGTTCAGATCTTGTATATAAAACTGTTCCTTGATATCAACAGGGGGTTGGTTCCAGGACCTCCTATAGATACCAGAATCTGTGGATGCTCCAGTCTTCTACATAAAATAGTGCAGTATTTGCATATAATCAAAGCACAAACTCCCATATACTTTAAATCATCTCTAGATTACTTATAATACCAGTACAACATAAATGGTATGGAAATAGTTGTAAATACAATGTGAATGCTATGGAAATAGTTTCTGGCACACAGCAAACTCAAGTTTTGCTTTTTGGAGTTTTCTGGATTTTTTTTCAAATAGTTCTGATCCACGGTTGGTTGGTTGGTTGGTTCAGATTTTGTGCCCAGAGATATGGAGGATTACCTGTATATCCGGTAATAATTAGTGACTTCTATACATCAGAAGGTAATTGCCATGATAAAATAAAAAAAGTATGATGAAAATGTGAGTACATTTATATATCCATAAATGGATAACTAAGCTAATAATTATTAACATATATAATAAAGTATAATAATAAGTGTTTTTTAAAAGAGTGTTTCTCAGTATAGTGAATCAGTAACAGAAAACAGAATTTCCTTTTTTATAGCATGTAAATGCTTATGGGTAAAGTAAATATATTTGTAATATTACTAATATGTTATGTTGTAAATCAATGAAGGAAAAATTCCTTAGCAATTTTTTACAAGCATCAGGTTTTCTTTAACTCGCAAGCCTTGCAAGCATGGTGGAAAATATTTTCCTTCTGTGGCTGGCTCTTAAGTATAAAGCTTTAGATACTTTTGGGTACATAAGGAAGACAATCAGCTGGATTTGGGTCATAATGCAAACAAAGGCCCTATGCATGAGGTGATTACAATTATATTATGAGACACTGATGAGATTTATTTATCTTTATAATGCAAGAAATGATATTATGTATCTATTCCATTTATAAAGCACATTGATTCAGTATGATTCTTAGAAACTGATAACTAGCTGAGTAAATAAATCTCTCTCTTAAGCTCAAATGCAATCAATGTATGCTAATTAATAAAGAAATTAAGGCCAGAACCCATGTAGGACAATGAGGAATTAATGATTATCAACATCAGAATTTCCTTTCAAAAGGCTATCACAAAAATATGCTGATAGACAGCATGGAGAAAAATAAAAGATTCTTGAAAGAGGCATGGTCCTATTTTTCATGATAAGCAATTCTTGTTTATGTCTTTTGATAGAGGACAATAATCCAACCCTCAATTTTAAACTGTTTTGAAAAATATGTTTTAAAATGAACTAAACTATTAAAATATAATAAGTGAATTCAGAGAGAGGATGTCATCAAGATGGTGACATGGGTTGTTAGTGATGTCAGTTCCCTTCACAAGATTAACTAACGACTCTTCAAGAAGAGGGCATCACTGAGAGGATCCTAAAACACAGGGGTGAAGCTGAAACACCTCCATGTACAGCAGAGACCAAGACAGACTGCATTTGAAGGATAAGAGAAGCAGCTACCTGTTTACTGCATTGTCCTTCACCCAGGCCAGTACAGCTCCATTCAGGGAAGTCTCCCTTGAGCCTCTTTTTCTTCCAGTGGGAAAAGGGAACCAGGGGACAACCAAGTGCTTTCAGCATCATGGGTCACTCTTCAGAAGCCCCTACTTAGACCTCACATCATGAGATTGCAGGGAAATCTGGAGGCCTCAACCACTGTGAGTATGACTATGATGGTAGACTGGAGGCAGGAGTGGGGTGGGGGGTGCGGTTGCAACAGCCAGCACAAGGGTCTTGGCAGATAGAGTTCATATCTGCAGTACTTAAGTAGTAATACCAACCAGCAGCTTTGCTCAGATGCAGAAACAAGTGAGGGTGCATTCTGACCAGGGAACTCAGCAGGCTGCAGATCTGCCTGATTCACATCATTAAATGAGGAGTTCTGCTGGCCCTAGAGCCCAGTTTGCCGATGCCCAGGCGAGGAGCTGGATCACAGACCCACTCACTGTGGAGAGTGTTTTCCAGCCCCATCTGACCAGAAGGGCTGGCAATAACTCCTGGAAGCAGTGTGACCCAGTGGCACTAAAGCTGAGAAGGAGGCAAGCAGAGCTGATCACTCCCAGAGAAAAGTCAGTACCAGGTGTGGAGCATTCCCAGGCTATGCACAGGTAGGGGGGTGAATTCACAGACAGTGCTGGGGAGGATGTGAAGAAAAGGGAACCTTTGTGCACTGTTGGTGGGATTGTAAATTGGTACAAGCAATATGGAAAACTGTATAAAGCATCCTCAAAAAATTAAAAATAGAACTATCATATGATCTAGCAATTCCACTTCAGGGAATATATCCAAAGGAAAAGAAAACACTAACTGGAAAAGATAGCTGCACCCTCGTGTTCATAACAACATTATTTCCAATAGCAAAGACCTGGAAACAACTCATTTGCCCATCAACAGATGAATGGATAAATAGGTTGTCGTACACAATAGAATATCATTCAGCCATAAAAAAAAGAGGAAATCCTACTATTTGTGATGAAAGGCATTATGCTCAGTGAAATAATTCAGACAGAGAAAGACAAATACTGTACGATCTCACTTATATGTAGAATCTAATAAAAATAATTTTAAATCTCCACCAAACTCATAGAAAAAGAGGTAAGATTTGTGGTCACCAGAGTCAGGGGTTAGGGGGAGGGAATTGGAGGAAGATGGTCAAAAGGTTCAAACTTCTAGTTATAAGATAAATAAGTACTGGGGATGTAGTGTACAACATGATAACTATAGTTAATACTGCTCTGTGCTATATAGGAAAGTTGTTTAGAGAGTAGATCCGGAGAGTTTTCATCACAAGGAGGATTTTTTTTTCGTTTCTTCTTTCTTTTCTTTTTATTGTATCTATAAGAGAAGATGGATGCTAGCTGAACCTCTTGTGGTAATCATTTCACAATATATGAAAATCAAACCATCATGCTGCAAGCTTAAACATATATAGCGATATATGTCAATTATTTCTCAATAAAGCTGGGGAAAAATAAGTGAATTCACTGATAGACTCTCCCCTTCTAGGTTAGGTATTGCTTGATTTATTAACTATTAGTAAACTATTAAACAAGTGATAAAATGGACTTAGCTGTAATTACTTCTTATTTGTAACAGAAACAAAATAGCTTGAAACTGCTGTAATTTTTTTTTTCTTTTTTTACTAACTCAGATCTTAAATGATTTCCTTTGGTTTTTACTTTTAGTTTTAGTTGGACGTTTTTCTCGTGCAGCTCCTTCTTCATGAATTGCTCCAACACTCTTAATGGATTCTGTCTCAGTTGTTAGATAAAAAAGTAAAAGATACTTCCACTTAAAACATTATATCAACTGATTAAGGTGTTAGCAACCTTTATCTGGACCAATTATCATTTACTTTTCAATTGCTAGATTAAGAGACACTGTTTCTGGTAGAATTCAAATAAATTAAACAGTTGGGGAACAACAGGTCTACTGTGTGTGTCTGTTCTTGAAAGTACTTACATTTGAAATGAGTTGTAAGAGAGCTACAGCTTATAATGTATAGATTCCAGTGCACGATGTTTAGTGAGTTTTAGAAATGAACGTCACTGCCTTCACAGTGGAAAAGAAAACAGTCTAAGAAACACTAAATTTTTACCATCTTTTTTGTGACCACTAATTAAACAATGCCTTGCCTGTATCTAATACTAACTAACACTGATTATGCTGATAATATTCAATCATCCAGGGAGAATATGTTTATACTCCCGATGGTGTTCTTAATTTTTGTGATGTATGTGTGTACTATCTATCAACAGGTGTTGAATTTCACCAATTTCACAGTCTCACACTGGGCCTCTTGATCCCTTGAATCTGTCAACTCAGTGGCAGTTTTAATGCCATATAGTTTCATTTTGCAAAAAGATATTGCAGAATAAATGATAGCCCAACCTGAATAGTACCCTGCACGGAGCTTAAGGGTAACTGAAAATTAAGAGTAAGGTACCCAGAGTGAAAAACATCTGTCTCAAAGTGTGCTGTGACTAACGGAGACACTGAGCTACCTCTTTTTCCTTATAATGCCATATATGTGCATTCATTGGTAGTATTGGTATATTGGAATTACTCATAATACTTAACATTGATAGGGCAGTATGTACCATGTATTTTTTTAAATTTATTTTTTATTGAAGTATAGTTGAATTATAATGTTGTGTTAATTACTGCTGTACAGCAAAGTGACTCAGTTTGAATGAAGATGGAGAATGACAAAACAAGTCAGGAAAATCTTGATGTTAATCATGTATAGAACTGAGAACAGAGCGTGGTTTTTCTTATGGTACTGTTATAGGAAATGGCTTGTAAATGCAGTGAGACTCAGGAGATTTCTATTCCATTTAGTTAAATCATGGAAGCAATTTTAAGTTAAAGTTGCTTCCTTGATTGTTGCAAACTTACTTCAATTTATATTTAAAATCTTCTGTATTTTCTCACTCAACTCTTTCATATTCCTGTAGTACATATTTCATTATTGTCCTGATTCCCTCTCTCTCTCTCTCTCACAAATTTTTAAAAAAGCTCTCTAAAATCAGATTGATTTCCTATTTTCAGTCAATTTCATATGATAATGAGAGAGGAATGTTAATATAGGACAACAAGATTGTATTATTAAAAATAGCATATGAAATTATTTTAAGCTGATATATTGTGGTTAAAGAGGAAATAAGAATTAGGTTGATTATATGACCATTTTATAATTTATTATACTATCACATTTGCAGAAATTTTTTCAAATATGTATTTACTAGTCAAAATCAACTTATCACTAATAATTGAGGCCATGGATAATTGAGAATCTTCAAAAAAATGTATGGACCCAAAATATTTCTTAGGTTCAGTTCTGGTGTTCTAACATCCTAGGAATGTTGTGAATATTTGTTAAGGAGATTTAAGGGAATTTTAATTCTAAACATAATAATCTTTTTAAAGAAACCATATTTCCATAGTATTAATCAAAGAGTTAATTGATAATGTATTTTCACTAGTTTCTATTATGTTGCAAGATAACATAGAAAATCTACATAAGACATATAAACCTTTTACCTAGTATAGTCTTCTTAGAGCTCTATAGAGTTCAATTATTGAATATTTATTTCCATTTATTTGTATATGAATGCTTTCACTGTTAGTATGTATGACTGCATATATATATATATATATATATATATATATACATAAAGGTAAAATACATTTACATTTAACTTTAAATAAATAGAATACATTTCTATGTATACTAGTTGACTAAGTAATTTCAAAGATAAATATCTAACTCTTCTGGAATTTCTAATGTAACTTTGACTTATCTATTGTCATTTCATTTTCAAAGGTTAATAATGAGGTGTTTTGATTCTTTTGATTTTTTTATTCTAGATTTTAAATCCTAAGGATGTGTGTGTTTGTGTGTGTGTGTGTGGTGAGTGTGTTTTGAAATAAAACTTTTTTTCTTTTTGGTGAAGCAGTTGCCACTTGCATTTATTTACAAGAAATAAATTCTACCTGCTATCAGCTCTATTGAGGTAATATTTATCCCATTAGTCTGTCAACACAAATAATCAATAAATAATCTATAAGAATAGAAGAGAGTTTTTAAGAAACTACTCTTGAAATTGTATAGAACATCACTGGTATCATGCTTCCCATTTCTTGTTAATGTAACAGAAGTACATTAGGCGTATATTTGTTCTTCAGTTCCCCTAATGTGCATCTTGTGTCTATGTCATGAAATCATAACTTTCAGTGGGCACAACTACTTTAGAAGTGAGATACACTATGAGAGATTTGAATTAATCTTAAATGAGTGGATTATTGGGAGAATTAGATACAACTGTATGAACATCTGATTCTTCTGGTTTGTATTGACCATATTAGATTTCTTGATTTATATTATGCATTTTCAATGTGGTAGAAACAATATCTAAAAGTATTCAATAACCATTTTGATCAATCTAGTTAATAAATATTGTTATGGTGTAAATTAAAAAAAAAAATTACAATCACGTCTAAGTGCTGGGAATTTTCTCCCTTCTATTTTTCTTCAATTAGCTGAAAATAAATGTTCAACTAATAATATACTTTTTAATAATTTATCCATAGTCAGTGCTTAAAATTAGCAGCACTCAAAATTTAGTGAACATAAGAATCATGAAGGGTGCAGGTAAAAATGCAGATTTCTAGACCATGACACCTGAGATTCTGATTCAATAGGTCTGTGATGGGACCTACTAATTTGAATATTTAATTTAACCTTGTCACTCACCACCACCACCCCCACTATTCCTAGACCAAGTACTGAGAAATACTGGTTTAAATGATGCAAACTTCATGCTGCTATGGGGGAGAAAAAATAATTTGAATTTATTCAAATAATGATTTTTAAATGCATTCTTTTCTTTAATGGTTAAAGCAGTTGTGCAATATATGTTTGACTGGCCACAAACAGGCAGTTTTATTCAGCATAAAGTTTAAGTTAAATTATGTATAAGCCAGAATGACTTCCCTCTACCTCAATATGTGAACATTTCTTCCATCAATTGGATTTTCAAAGCCTCATTTTTATATTTGTAATTTTTTTCTTCTGAAATGGATCACAGAACTGTACATATTCCTGACTATTTTTATTACATAAATTTTAAAAATCAAATAAATTCAATTGTTTTAAAATACATGTACCAAATTCTAAATTTCTGAAGATTATTATCAATTGATTGATTTATAAAGCCACACTTTGTCCATTTCCCCCCACTACCAGCCCTGAGATTACAGCCTTAGATTTCCATAGCACAAGTCATTTATCTTAATCTTTCTGTTTTATCCAAAGATGGTTTATCCCTTGTCTCCCAGAGAGCACTCACTGTCTCCAGACATTTAATTCTAAGATTGTAAAAATCAGAAAGACTTTTATTAATACTTAAAGTATCAATGAGAAGTCCTTTTTTTTTCCACCTAAAGAAATGTCTATTAGGTATGTAAACTTCATATTATTCTACCTTTCTAGTTTGATAATTGATTTAACTTGTTTGACTGAAGAATGATTCTCTGGGAAAATGAACTTTTGTTGGCTCATTTGAGAGTAACAGAAAGTTCAGTGGCTTATCTGGATATGAGTTGTTTTCAAGTATAATAAGTTTATCTGAGCAAACTCACCATGAAGTGTGAACTTCTACGATGCTTTGATAATCAGGAACTATATTTTATTCATGTTTCTGTCCCTTGCACTTAGCACGGTATCTAGTACATTGTTGACATTTAACAAATGCTTTTGGAATTTAATTGGATAGGATGTTTAAAATGATAATTCATATCACTATGTGTGTGCAGTGATTCAGATCATATTTATCCATATTTAAAGTGTGTATGAAAGTAAACTATTTTCCAAAAGGGCTATCAAATTGAATTATCAGTAACCATCTTGAAATTATAAGTATTCTAGTAATTTTTGTTAATGTTAATATTAATCCATGGGAGAGAAAACTTGGATGTGATTTCTTCATACAAGAATGGCAGCACAAAATTTTTAAAAAGAGAGATTAAAAAATAAAAGCTCCTAAATATTTGGGATTATTAAATATCAAATTAAGCATGCACATTTTATAGAGTTCATTTTCTTGTGAATCATTCTGTGTATGTTTTTGAGAATTAGCTTAAATTTACATTTATTTTAAATTATTATTACTTTAAACAATATAGCAAATAGTATCTAGCTAAAATAATCTCAGTTTGAAGTTTTTGCTAATCAATATTTATATAAATGACTTTTAATATGTCATATTTGTTAAAATTAATTTTTAAAATAACTCCAGGGACTTCCTTGGCAGTCCAGTGGTTAAGACTCCACACTCCCACTGCAGGGGGCATGGATTCAATCCCTGGTCTCAGGACTAAGATCCCACATGCTGCGTGGCAAGGCCAAAAATAAATAAATAAAATAAATAAATAAATAAATAAAATAACTCCAGAAGGAAAATAAGACATATTGATGCACTTGGATTTGTGAAAAGCATGTTGTGTGTGTGTGTGTGTGTGTGTGTGTGTGTGTGTGTGTGTGTGTGTGTATCTTGTGTAACTTCAAGATTATCTCTGTTTTGTCTTCCCTTGCCTATTACGTCTGAGATCATATTTTTAAATTTAAACATCACAACATATGTTTTGGGTTATCATGTAGATCAGAGTAAAATCTTCTGTATAATGAACCACAAATAGACTTTTCCAACTTGTTTTTAAAATCAGTTGTGAGTGAACAATTCTCTTTAATTTGAATTTATCCCATTTCTTATGACCAACTTCTAAACTTAGAGTTAAACATTTTACCATCAAGTTACTTGTCTTATTTTCTCAAGGTGTTGTAATTTTGTTTTATTACTACAACAAAATTTGAATAGGTTCATAGATATGCTATTTTAGTGGAACATGAAAACTAACCTAACTTAACCTAGACACACTGAACAGATTTGAAGATTTGCTGCTCCATGAGACTATTGAACCAAAAATATCCAGCAGCACTAATATACAGCAAATTCATCTTTCAACAATAGAGTTACATTAATTCTTTTGTGCCATATTTCCATCAGGAAGCTGTGAAGGATGTTAAGTTGCCTGGTTGCCCGTGGTTGCTAAGTGAAGGTGAAGTCTTGTTTAGCAAAATATTTTCCAGGGGCTGATGTCAAATGGAAGCAAATCTTAGGGGTTTGCTACATTGTTTCCCTGTCAGTAAAAGAAATAGTATTTGGTTCGCCTAACTCTTTTCAGTATTACTTTTTGGAAAAAAAAATAAAAAGAAATCTCTTTACTTATTTATGGCAATAACTTAATGCTCCAATATTTTTAACTTTAGCATTCTGTCTGAATTTAAACATTATTACCTAATGGCATTTCCTAAAGTGTCACCAGTTCTTACTCCTGACCTTTATGTCATTTACTTATGGATCACTTACCTTTTACTCAAAGATTTAAAAATATGCTCAAAATCATTCTTTTCAAAACAGATCATTTATCAGTAATGTTGGGAATCAGTAATATTAGGAAAAAACTTTCAGACATCCAAGGAAATATTCTATATAATTTCTAAGTACAACTATAATTATTGTATGTGTCGATCGCTTACTGAAGAATTGTCAGGGCATGCATGGAAGGCACTAAAAGACATTATTTCAAAATCTCATAGGAACTTCAGAGATCTAGAGATAACACTCCTCATTTAACATTGTAAAATATGACCTCCTGTACTTTGTAGGATCTAATCTTTTCAATTTGTGTATCTTAAACCAAATTGTAGAATGCACTTCAAGAATAAGTACTTTTGGAAGATTTATTGAATTTGAACATTAATTGAATTCAGTATTGGGCCTGGAGTTCTTATATTTAGTTCAGAGTATTATAAATGAAGTTGTCTCAACACCAGGGAGCTTAAAGAGCTTCTAAGTACAAATATATTTTAGCAACATTTTTTCTTCCATGGCATCAAATTCATATATTTAATTTTAACAGTTTTATCATTGAAGTTGTCTTCAGTGTCAATAAAAACAGAATTTTGTATTATAAAGACTGCACCAAATAATAATTAATGCTTATTAAATCAAATTGTATTATTATTCTATCATTCATACATACGTATGAACTGAAAATACGTTTTAATACTTATAATACCATTGGAATTATCTTTGTTTTTGTTCAGAACAATACTGTATGTTAGCATGATCAAGTTATAGAGAGAAAATTTTATATCTATGAAGTTTCTCACATATATATACACACACACACACTGTCATCATTTTATGCCGTGGCCACCTCTATGTTAATAATGTCATAGGTATATCATATGTATCATTCATCAAAAATGAACAAGAACATTTCCTGAATGCAAAAGGAAATGTCTCATATAAAAATTATGAAATAATGACTAATTAGACTACAGTCTGACATTAGAATCCCATTATTCTAATGACTCATTTTATTTTAAAATGTCAAAATGTCTATTCAAAAATATTTAGAAAATTTAAGCAGGACTCCTTGTTTTCCTTTTTTTTCCCCTTGAAATTGTAGTCAAGGGATTATGTAATGCAACATTTGAGTCCTACCTTACACCCACTGAATCAGAATATTTGAGGGTTGGATCCTAGGAATCTGCATTACTAACACATCAACTAGGTGATTTGTATGCATCTAGTGTTTTCTAAACCACGGAATAGCTGGTTGCATTAGCTGGCTAGCGATTTTACCAAAATCGAATGCCGTTTTCTCCCTAATTCCCAAATACAATGAAAGGCAACAAAAGTAATATTACAATAGGTCCAAATAATGTATTTAAGGTAAACACATAAGATTGACTTGAGGGTTTGGGGTTAGGAAACAAAATATTTCACTAGTTTCTATTTCATCCTCAGCTTAGATATATTTTAGAAATATGTGTATATAACTTTTTTAAAGCAATGAAAAGGATAGTACCATATCAATTTCCTCTTGGGACAGTAGCATAATAATTTTTTTCACCTTTTTAACTTGTAGATCACTTTGAGGTTATTTTTAATACCATTTGTGTGTGTGTGTGTGTGTGTGTGGGTGTGTGTGTGATAAATGGAATATAGGGGTGTTCTTGTTTGTATGTAAAATAAATAGGGAGAGGTCTGCTTTTAGAAAAATACATCTGTATAAAGAGTTGCACAATAAAAGAGTACAGTAATAATACAGATACTAATACTTTGCAATACTTCTTCCTTCCACCCTCAACTATATTCACCCCTACATTGCTTACTGTTACCTTCCATCACTGACAGTTGTTGTTGGAAGATGCAGCTATTTTAATTTACTCTTTGATTACCAATGGGAATTATAGAACTCCAGATATTTTTTAAAGAGTAACAAGAGTTCAAAGGAAATATTGGTCTTTTAATCTCATATATTTCCAGGATGTGACCCATTTTACCTGAGTAGCAGTTGTTTTTGATGTGCTCTGATGAGCACCAGGTAAAGAAGCTGAAGTTAAACATGCTTTATGTACACTTGAAAGGGTCTAAAACAAACAGGTTACCAATGTTTGGTACAATGCAATAAAAAAATTACCACCATGCCAGCTGATGTGCACACTCTTCAGTTTTATTAGGAAAATTTTCTAGGTCATTTTTATTTTTAAACTGGTATTTGATCACCATCACGTAGTTTCTTGTTGTGATTTCTACTAACATTAAACAGGAGAATATTTTGTTCCAAGTGTTTATGCAATTAATGACAATGCCAGGTTTTTCATCTTTCACTGTATACTGCATAATGATTCCAACCTATATAATTCAAGTCAGAAACCATCTGTTGCTTGAATGACATTTGGTTTGTTTAAAATGCATCAATTAAGCAGACATGTTGTGTAACTACAGCAATGGAAGAGTTATTTTGCAAATATAAAAAGTCACACCAGAGACAAAGCACTACTCAAAACAAAACTTGTGGCTTCTGTCTCGGAAACACATTTTCAAACAATTTAACAACTTGAAAATATTAAATATTGACTAATATTATGAAAAATAAAATGATTATTTGTATCATATGTGATCTATAAAGCCATCATCTCCTAAGCCCACATTATCACCAACAATAAAGTGGTAAATACTTAAGGTCTGACTTTGTTAATTACATAAATAAATTACATGGGTAAAAAGGAAAAGAGTTAGTAAAATTTAAACGGTCTGAAAATACTGTGTCAGGGAGGAAAAATTTTCATTTACCCCTCTCGGTTCTTCTAGCTGGTCTAAGAATTAAATTGACATGAGGCAGACTAACAGTAGAAAAATCATACAAAAGTTTACTAACATGTATACATGGGAGAGACTCAGAAGAACTGAGTAACTTGCCAAAATGGCCGCAGCCCTTACCTTAAATACCATCTCCAGCTAAAGACAAAAGAGGATGTTGGATAGGAGAGATGCAGTAATGGGAGGAGACCAAGCACAGCACAGTAAACAAGAGTAAGGTTGTTATGCAAATTCAAGTCATTGAATTCTCCATTGATAAGAGTTTCTAAAGATTTAGTCATCCTTCTTTTCCAGGTACAGGGAGGGACACACCCTTACAAATGGAGATTTCCCTTACAAATGTAAACGTTTCTTATAAAAAGGTAACTCCTACTTGGTTTTCAGAGTTTTTCCTGTGCCTACTGCTTAGAAAATAACCGGCTTAAAAAAATTAATATGCCAAAGAGACATATTTCAGGGTGGCACATTCTGCCCCTCTACAGATGCCAAATTAAGTTGGAGATTTTAGCTTGGAATAGGAATATTAGTAGATGAGGCTTAACTATCTTCAAACACTGGAAGTCTTGTCATGTACAAGAATCACACTTATTCTATATAGCTACAGAAGACAGATCTAGTAATAATTGGTGGAAATTTCTCCTTCTGTCAATATTTTTATTTCCAGCAGCTACCAAGAGTTCTATTACATTTTGAGCTGGAGAATCAAATAATCAAAGATGTTAAAGTTAAACAGGAAAGCAGACTAAGGCAGACATGATTCTGAGCATGAACTTACCTGATAAATATTTTAGCAACTCACATGCCTTTTTTTTTTTTTTTTTGTCTTTCTTATTTCCTGGCATGACTGTTTTTTGAATAGTTTGAGGTTACCAGATAACTGCTTCTGGACAATGAAAGTCCTATGATGATTTATATATTTAAATGTAAGTCACTAAATCTACATGTGGTTAGCACCAAAAACAATGTAGAGATGTTTCATCTATTTTTTTAAAATTGATACTTGGGTTTTGTCTTAGAGACCATTGCAATGCCTGGTTTCAATTTTAATATCTGGTTTTAATTTTTGTACACATGCCAATTTCAAAGCAAGTTAGGTTTCAGTTTTGTTCTATTTTCATTGTTAGTCACACAATTGTAGTTTCTCAAATATTTGTAGATTCAAATTCACAAAACTCTGCCAATTGCCAATTTAACACTTCATCATGGTACCTATCTACAAATAGATTATTTCCATTTTGATTAAGCTGAAATGATTCATGACTCAAGGAAAGATGCCCTCAAGAAATGCCATGTAGTCTTCTGACTATCAAATGAATATGTCTGACAATTGCCAAAAATTAAATAAATAAAATAAATTTTAAAAATTGCCAAGTGCCATGAAAAAAATTCATGGCAAAATAGAGCTAAGAGAAGATCTGATTCTGGAGAAGATCATGAAGAACTTCCTGCATATGCTAATAATAAGTTATGGTATTAAAAAAATAAAAGCCTTGAAGGGTAAACATTTCAGGAACATAAAGTGAAAGGGAAAATGAGAAATTATACAGACCTTTCAAATTTTATGAAATGGAACCCTGAAAAAACAATCAGGTGAACTGATATATCCTGCAAGATGACTTGAGTTGGAAACATAGGAGGTTTTATGACTACAAGTATAGGGTCAAATAGTGAAGGACTACTATAAAATATGCCATCTGGGAGTTTTTACACTGGGAATTATGAGCTTCAAGTGGGATATATGTGCTGACCATGTAATGCTGGTGAAAATTTCAAGTTGAATTTCTAACTATTTTCACATTTAACTTTATAATATATTGAGTAATTATAAATTCTTTTGCAAAGAGACAGGACCCAGAAACTTAAAATGTGTTAGTTTGATATCAAGAATGTTTTATATATGAATCAAAAACACTCTTGCATATGGCAATCTTTAAAAAATAATAACCCTACCTATGATTACCCTTTCTAATCAGAGTTCCTGGTGTTGGCAGTGAATCTAAGGTAGACTGGGTCAAGGTATATTAGAATTGGAGTCAGGGGGAATGCAAGGATGTATGATTAGTTTGAAAACTTTGACAGGTAATTCTAATGAGCCCTCTAGAACATGATACTCAAGCATTCAATAATGAGATTCACAGGCTGGCCTATCTGTATGCAGCCTCTTTGCTGCCAGATTAACCTTTCTAAAATGCCACTTACATCATGTTATGGAAATGTAACAATATTCACCTGATATTTAGTATGGAATTATGCCTTCATGAGGTATAACGGACACAAGAATGTTGGGAATTTGATAGTTTGCCTGTAAATGATTCATCTAGGTGACACCAATATTATTTCTGAGCATTCACACATTTTGGAATTTTGATTGATTTGAGCTAAAAAGAAGGCATGTAGATTATAGGGAGAGGCTCTCTGTCGATTTTTCTCTTACTGGCAGAAAAATAACTAGCCTTTCAGTACAGACATTTATTCATGAATAATCCAGGATTTGTTTCCATCCCGTAAAGTCACCATTGCAATCAATAGATTGCTTTAATTTGAATGCCACAGCTTCCTGGAAGAGTAGCAGACAGGCAAATTATGACATGGTCATTAACGTAATAGCTCTTTTATATTGCACAGTAATCATCGTCAACACTTGAAAAAAGGAAATTATTTAGTCTTCTCTTTGAGAGACCTAAGGAATGATTTTCATGAAATAGTTAATATTTCTAAATATACTGGGTAAGAAAAATACCTCTGTATTTTGAATACCTCCGTATTATGAATCTGAGCAGAAAAGTGCCATCAGAGATTAAGGATTCATCCATTAAAAAGTAAAGGGCAAATGAGTTAAACCAGATTGCCAAAATTTACTACAAAGGATTCATAAATTGTTAAGTTCATATAATTATTTTATGTTCAGTTCTATCTAGAAGTGTCACAAATTGCAAAATGCAAGCTTAAGTAGGAATCATTAAAGTAACCCTAGGAAAAAATAGTTAGCTGTTCTTTTCCCATTAAAAATTAAATTTTCAGAAGCCTTTTGAAACAATTCCTTAAAAATTAAATTCTAACTATTTCACCTAAGGAACTATTTCATGGAGATTTTATAAAATGATGGACAACCTAGTTAATCACCCATGTGACAATAAATAGCCTCTTGTGAATTCACTGAATAAAGACATAGAATATTACATTTAATCAATGATATTTGAATGCCTTCTATGGATTATAGAAATAGGTAAAAAAAAAATGCTTTAGACTGTAAACTTTGAAACTGTGAATTGAGAAAGAAATCAAATCCTCAGTATGCAGTTGAACTTCAGACTATTTTAAAATGATATAGAGCCATTAATGATGAAACAACATACCTTGGTTTCCCCTTAAAGCATTCCGATATTTGTTAAAGTTAATATAGACATGAGAGTTTATTAATATGACTGTTTGAAATCTCAAAGGTGTATATGTAATAATGTCACATATAAGAACTGCATTTCAGGAACAGGATGCTGGTGCTTGTGGTGTTTTATGGGCATTCAGGAAGGGACAAAAAACAGTTGTGTTCACTAAAGGGAGTCCTTACCAACCCATTTATTCCCTCTTATGTACCCTTAAGGGGATTCAATTTATGAGTATCAGGAGAGTTGGGGGTCAATACGTGACCTGGCTAATTACAGATTCACTCTAAGGCATTCCTTTGCAAAGAATTTTAGTTGTTACTAGTTACAGGTGTCATAGGATGGGATATCTTTTTGACTTAAATTGCCTTCTTTTCTGTGTAGATAAGCAATTGAACACAAAACTCCATTTCTCTTACATCTGGAAGTAATATATATATAGCCCCTACTTCTATCATTTGATAGAACTTTACCTTCTATTCACTGGCAATTTTAACTCTGTTAGGGTATATGACTCCATGCTTAACTAGCACATGTTAAATTCTAGATTCATTTATTTTTGTCAGCAGTAATTATTTTCCTATATATAGATTCTATTATCTAGGTCTAATACTTTAAAAAAGCTGAATGATAAAAATACTTGAAATATCTGACTTATGTCTTAATAGAAATTTAAAATACCTCTTAACAGTTATGCATTGTGGTGGAACAACTGTAAATTAATCTCATGCTTAACTGGCTTATTTTATATACAATGACTTTTAAATTTATGTGTTAAGTACTATTTTGGCTTTAAGTTACATACAATAACTGACTGTTGATAAATGTCTACAATATAATGTTTCAGGCATTTTAAAATCCTGTTTTTCCAGTTCTTGAATTTTTAAAAGGTTTGTGAGCATAAATGCTTATATCTTACTTGAAGTGGCTGAAAATATATTCACAACTATAAATATTTTTTGGAATTAAATGAGGTTTAACCTATAACTAAATGAGCTTATGGCTTCTTAGAGAGAGAACAGTCAAATGCAGCTTTGCTGGACTGACAAAATTAGCTCATTGTGTCCTCACATGGCAGAAGGGGAGAAGGAGGTCTCTTGGGCTGCTTTTATAAGGACACTAATCCCATTAATGAGGGTTCCATCCTCATAACCTAATCACTTCCCAAAGACCCCACCTCCAAATGCTATTATGCTGGGGATTAGGTTTCAACATATGAATTTTGAGAGGACACAAACATACAGTCTATAACAATATCAACATCTGAAGAAATGGCTGACTGTCAAGCCTGAAGTTATGAAAGTATATGCACTCTGTCATGGAAATTTCTAGTACCTAATTACATGTACCCTTTGATATGTATAAATTTCTTAAATAATTATCTCTAAATTGCATCTTTCATGCTACTAATAGTTAAATATTTTGGTTGATCTATTGTTACATAGCAAACTATCCTTAATCTTTGGAGCATAAAACAAAAATCAAGTGTACTTAACATTTTTTAGGTCAGGAATTTAGGTAGTGCGCAGCAGAGATTGCTATCTCTGCTCTACAGTGATTGGTATCTCAAATGGAATGGCTCAAATATCTGGAGATGGCTGGGATGGATGGCTCAAAGGAGGCCATAAGCTATAATGTCCAGAATGGATTCTTTACATACATATTTAGCACCTGATCTCGAGTGGTGGGCCTCTCTGGGTATTGTATTGTACTTTCTTTTTGTGGAGTTTTTCCACATGGGAAGCTTGAGCTTCCTCACAGTATGGCAGTCTCCAAGTAGTCAGACTACTTTCAACTCAGCTGTTTTTCCTGAATGAGTATTCTAAGGGAGCAAAGCAGAAACTGTGAGATTTGGTTACACAGGGCCTCTCCATATTTATTGTGGTAGAAGACTACATAAGGGTCTGAATACCGAGACGTGAGGTCCACTGTCAGGGCTATCTTCAGAGACTAGCTACTACATGTAGCAATACCACAAACAAAATTACTGCTACATCTGGTGGAGTTACCACACTATTGGATGTCATGAACCAAATCCTTCATCTTTATATGTTGGCATGTATAAGTTTTTTATATTCTGCTATAATTACTATCAGAGATGATCCCTATAGTTTGCTTTTATAATTATCAACTGTTATCCATACCAAGTAATTATTTTTATTTTTTAGAGTGTAGAATCTATTTAAATGAATTCCAATTCAAAATCTTGCCCCTAAGATTCTTTGAAAAGATGATTTGTAATTTTAATTTATAAGAAGACTACATGATTGAATAAATTTGTATTATTATTTACTGTTTCTGCCCACCAGAATCTTACAGATATAACAGTAAAATTTCATTATATTTATTCAAGCTTATTATTCAAAAAATGAAATCTTGTAAAATTATAGTTAAATAAATCCATCTTCAAGTGATGATCAGAATATCCAATGTGCTCAAATGTCAATATGGGTGACAGCCTCTTGCTTTAGAACAAGTTAACTTTTATTCTGCAACTGGATGTGCCCTGTTAAAAAATATAATAAAAGCAATTCTGCTGCCAGGTAAAGCAGGTTTGAACACAGAGCTGACTGTTCACAAAAGCCTGAAATCGTTCACAACTCAAGATAATATTAAAGTGACTTCACTAGATAGCTGAAATAATACATTTTCTCAATTGGATGTATTAAGCAATTATTCAGATCATAGCTGAAACCCTGTAATTTTCTGTCTTTTTCAGTCCCAGCGGCGTGTCACATTTCACCTACCAGAAGGCTCTCAGGAAAGCAGCAGTGATGGTGGACTAGGGGACCATGATACAGGCAGCCTTCCCAGCACATCCCATGCCCTGCCCCTTGGCTATCCTCAGGAGGAGTACTTTGATCATGCTGCACCCAACAACCGCACTGAAGGGGATGGCAACTCTGATCCTGAATCCAGTAAGTGATACCTCTCTAGTCCTGCAGTATAAATGGGCTTACTGTGTTAGAAAGTCAAACAACTGTAGCCATAATAACATTGGCCATTTAATTATGTTAATAACACATTTTCAAAAGGTAAAAACACAGAATTAGGTGGAAGGCATATATGCAGCAGTTTATCATTTTTGAAATATGTGATCACATCTACTTTGAAATTTACTATGAAATTTTAATAGTCATTTTGTTTAGGCATAGATAGAGTTTTCCATTTACCTAAACATACATATGTATTTGTATGTATATAATCAGCCAGTTTATTTTATTCATTTATTTCTGTACAGATAAAATATTTTTATAATTCATATAAAGTATTTTCTAGATTTTATTTTTAATTTTTAATAGAGATAAGAATCATAGACAATTAATTCTTTTTTGAGGAAATAAGAGATCCCGACTCCAAGGTAGAAGAATTGGTCTGAGGTTTTCAATAATGTATTGAAACCACATGCCTTAAGCCATGTTACTGTTTAGAAAAACATTTAGATTTGGTCTCCAGACTGAAGGTATTAAAGGCTATATTTTGCACAATCCAAAGATGTTGAACTCTTGAAAAGGATCATGAAGTTGGTACTAAATAGAGCTCATTAAATTTATTATCTTGAACATGTATCTTGAACATCACTACTTCCTCATAATTTTGGGAAATACAAAATTTGGTAAGATTATACATATCTCAGAAGATTCTTGTATTTGAAGAATCATAATTTGCCTCAGATATGTTTTATATACATAAAGCTGTGTAGGTCCAAAAGAGCATACCATATATGTGATAGAGAAGAGTCATAGGTATAAAAAAAGAAGAAAAATGGGACCACGTAACATATAAAATAAATATAAAATAGAAATTTTGTAAGGTATTTTGAGCATTATGGATTGTATGGATATATAATTTAAATAAACCTCTAGTTTTGAGAACAAAATGGCTTCCCCATCATTGTATTTTAATCCCTATTTTCTAAACTCAAAAAAATAAGGGAAATGTATTGGTTAAAGATCAGAATGTAATCTAAGACTAAGCATACAGAACCAATGACAGCATAACAAAATTTTTCTCTCTACAAAAGTAGACACTGGATATTAAAGGTGTTTTCAATATAAACATTTTAGAGACGTTTTAGACACCAAATTCAGAAAGTCCTAAACATCTATCTCTTTATTTAATTTTATACTTAAAACAATTTATCAGCATTCATTCTGAGGATGAAAAATTCTTCCATAATATGCAATACTAATCTACCTTTCATTTACTTATGTATAACATGATATAGTGACTTCTGGTAGAAATACATGGCTGTGACTATATCTTCTGCTATAATGAACTCAGAGCCAATTTCTAATAAGAATATGGTGATAAGTAACAAATATGCATTAAGCAAAGGTATCTTTGTTCTTTTTTACTTCATAAATTATTATTGTAATTGTAGGCCTATCACTGCCTTGTTAACAGATAGAAATATATAGATGAAATAAGCATCATTTTTATAAACTAGAGAGAATTGATTCCTTTGTGTATGACATGTGTTATTAAACCCTTTTCTTAGAGGATGGTATAGCAACAATTAAAGAATAAACTCAAAGTAAGCATCCACAGTGTGGATCTAACCCTGAAATAAATTTTCAAGCTGAATGAGACTAAGATGGTATATTATTGATAGTAATAGGGGCAGAATTGGTATGGGTTAGAATCTATTATAAAACACTTAAAATCAAATACAGCTTTATTTATTTCAATTGTATCTATTAATAAGCAATTGCTTAAAAATATTCAAGTGCAGAGTTCTTTACAGGACCTCATTTTATTAGTAGTTAAGAGTGCAAGTATATACCTGAAACTAATATAATACTGTAAATCAACTGTATTTCTATAAAAAAAGTGCAAGTGTTAGTAACAATGTAAGAGCTTTATTTTTAAAGCTTGTTTCTACCAGGGACTAAACATTTCTCTAATCATATTGACACTGTAATTTTGAGTACTAAATATTTTGTTCATAATTACCCTACAGGATGAAGCAATGACAAATTTCAAGTTAATGAAGTTCTTTATTAATTATGTTTTATTTTAAAATTGGGATGGCTGTAGGCAGTAATAATGGTAATACAAATAATACATTTTTGCTATTAGTTATTATAATAAACTTATGCAAAGGTAGAGATAATTAAAAATGAATATCCATTTCTGTATAAGCCTAACAATATTTATGGGTTAATGTTTAAAGTTTATTTTTACTATGAGTCATATTAGCTACCTACTCTACCTCGGAACCAGAAACTTCCATCTAAACCATGTTCCAAGAGATTTTTGTCCATTTTGGACAATAAAGGACCTTAAAACAAGGGCAGAAGCACAATATTTCACTTTAAATAAAGTTCTATTATATTAATATGGCATGCTAGTGGGATTTTTAACATATACATGTGTGTTTTGTTTTGATTAAAAAGGAAAAAAATAGCTGATGCAAAATTTGCCATAGCAAAATAATCTCTTTAGGCTACTACAGATGATAAGGTACTCTGATTGTTCAAAAAGAAGCTCTATAGCTCTGAAATAGTACATAATAATGGGTTTTGTGATATGGAGCAGATGCCAATATAATGTGCAGTGTTAGTCAATACCACTACAAATAAGAATGTAAACCATTAGAGGAAATAAATGCTGTCCTTAAGCAATAGAATTAATTTATGCAGTTCTCATTTCATATTTTGAAATGCATTACATCCTCAATCTGCTTTCTTTTCTGCTAATGAATTGCCCAAAATAGTATATAGTTCTGAATATTCTTTGTAAGTTCACAAAAACAGATAGAAATACAACTTTTATGAATAAGATTTTCTCCAAAATTTGCTAGAGGGATTTATTAATACTAGTTTAAAATATAGTTCCCAGGTTGATACAAATCTGCTGATTAGGTGAAGAAATTATGCGATCTATTCTCCTGAGTCTTTTGCCAAGAATATTAACTTTCCTTTTTAAGATAAAGAAGAAACAAGCAAACTCAGTCCAATTATTTCTCTTTCAGGAGACAAGTTTAATAAAACATTCTGTCTCATTCCATTTGAAGCCTTTTTGAATTTTTAAATTTCACAATTGCCATCTCCTGACTTTAGCCTTTGGTATGAGGGTCGCTGAATGCCATTCTAAGCAGTTTTTTCTTCCTTGGCTAACAGCCTATGTCCCAGAGCTTTCCTCCCGTCATAACCCCATCAAATTATGTGTACCATTTCAAACGGACCCTGCTCTTTGAAGCTAGCTTAATTAGGTGAAAACATAAACAAACAGAAATCCAGCTCATAAATAGTATTATTGCTTGCTTCTGGGTTACTGTGAATACTGTAACAGGTTATGTCTTTGCATTTTCAAAGAATCTTGTGGAGACACGCAAGACTGTGGCCCTAGCAGACAACAGAGTATGAATGTGTACTGCTGAGAATTTTATAAATGAAGATATAGTATTAATTGACAGATCTGAGGACAGTGTGGTCCTCTTGGGACTACTCTAAACACACTAAATTACATATGGCCCTATGTTCATATATATTTATTTACAAGTAGCATCAAGTAAAATATAATTTATGAAAAGAAGACTTAAAAATACTTTCTAACTTTCTTTTGTAAAACACTGCTCTGATATTATAATTCAGAATAAGTTCTGAGACACATGGAAATACTAGCGAAGGTTTGCCATGTTAAACTTCAGAGATTTCTGAATAGTTCATACACATGAAGTTAGAATGTGTGTGGGTTTTTTTCCCTTTAAATAGAGAATGCAGTGCTACTCTCTCACTATGGGCGAGTTGGAGTGAAAAGGGTAACTACTTCTAAATTTCTGTTGATCTGCTGGCATATTATAATTTGACTGATCATAGATAACATCCATGTTTCTTTGGAAGAGAAATGGTGAAAAGAAAGTTGCTAAAGAGGTTCAAGTCAGTCTTCAGGTTACCAGCTGTAACAGTTCATTTTCAGAGAAAATCCTCCTAAATGAAGGGGAAAAAATACTTTGTTTAATCTGTGCTTTAATGATTGTCAACTGCAAAATTACATCATCTGCATTTTTTGAAACCTCTTCATTGGATGTGGTCATTTCACACACGAAGTCACTCTCTGAAAATGTTATAGTTGGTCTATTGGCTAAAATTTGAATTTAAAGTAATAAAATACATGTAAAATTTCATCAACGTTAAAAAAAAATGTTTTGTAATGTTTTTCTTTTACTTTACTCATTTCTGTGATGCAAAAGAAAAAAAAATAGAATTCCAAGAGCATTTAGGGCTAAAGAAGTTCTACATTTAAAGTAAAGAGGAATATATTTTTTCATTAATTTAAAAATGAGAAATCTCTCTGCTAGAGTATATCTCAGGTTAACACATCTCTTTGACATTCATTTTTCTTTCACTAGATCAGGTTTGCTAAGCACTCTAACATTGTACTAATTAATTCACAAAAAAGGGAATAATTAATCTTTTCCTGGCAACACGTTTTGATTGATCCTCTACAAGTAATCTAATTAATTGGTATAGAAAGTGGGAGACCAATTTGACTGACTAGAGTACTGCTCAGAGAAATGCCAAATTTTGTCTTGTTCTGCCGAGACTGTTGACATGAATAACACCACGGTAATTATTAGTTGAATGTTTGATTAGTTGAATATCTAATTCTAAATGTAGAAATTGGGTAAAACAACAACAACGACAAAAAGTATGATACTATGAAACTATGACTTACCTAACAATGGATCATTAAATCCCAGCCCTTCATAATTAAGAACATTAGGAGTCAGTTAGCTAAAGGAAAACTAAAACTACCCAAACATTTTTTCAGGCAAATTTGATATACTAGTATTGTGTTAATTATTCATCTGAAAAATTCAATGAGAAAATACCATTCAGTTTGTTAGAAAGAAGAATAATAATGGTACATATATTTAAGGGGACAGTAGCCATTACTTTTCCAAAAGATGTCACAGAAAATCATCTAAATCTATAACTCAGCAAATGTTACCCATATAAATGTTAATTAGGTATTTTTGTTGCCAAATTTGACTTCTTAAATCCTCCAATATTGTTTTAAATGCATTTTTGAGCAAAGCTACACATCAATTCCCATACCACAACAGAAAGAAAAGTGAATGGCATCATTTTATTAATATTGTTATGTGAAACAAACAGGAAATGCATTCAAACTAAGAGAGAAAAGTTATCCTCCTTTTAAAGGTTAATTATCCACCCAGGCCAATTCTGTCTCAGCTGGCTATGTATTTGAAAGATAGTTTCCTAAACTGTGTTTATTCTTAGCCTGTATAGTAGTGTCAGTCCAGGGAGGGCAAAGTAAAATAAATAAATAATTTGAATCAGCTCAACAAACCTGAAGTCACGGATTTTGAAAGATAAATCAATCAGTATTTCTAAGGAGTGACATTATCAACTATCAATTCTATTTGTTCTGTCCCACCTGGAGAAAGGGACTGAGCTCAGTGCTCCTGGATTCTGAAGGTATAAGACAAATGTCTGCTAATTTTCATTGCCTTGACAATAGACAACAACATTCAGCTTTATCCATCTATTGAAATAAAAAAAAATCCTTCACATAGAGTAATATTTTTTTAAGCTAACAATAATATCAAAGAAGTCACTTTTATTCATTCTCACAGGAAAATCATTGCAGTCATGAATACTGTCTGTGCCTACCAGCTTATTTTAGTCCCTGGTGTGTTATATAAATAATAGTGTATATAAGTAGATTAGAAAGAGTGGTTCCACCCAAGAGTTCAGCTGTCTGCCATTGCTTGGGAACGAATAAGACACACTTGATAGTTGTTGTATATTAAATGAGCTTAGGCAGATATAAACAGTGATCTAGTGGCAGATGCTCTGTAATTTGTATTAATTTTATCACTTAAATTGACATGTTTTCGAAAAGTCAATTTTTTTCTTTGCATACTTAGGAAAGTTAAAATATATATCTTAATAAGAAAATGGGTGAAACAAATCTTACTGCACCATCCTATCATATCTAACTTTCCTATACAGGAAATGCAATCACCATACAAGCCAATCGAAAAATGACATCTCATTTGGAGTATCTAGGCTTTGTGAAGGCAATGAAGGATTTATACTAGAGATAATCTAAAAAAAAAAAAAAAAGAGTCACAAAAGTCATGGATCAAGATGAAAAGTATACCTCTGAAGTTGGAAACTTGAAGACATTTACAGGATTCCATTTGGGTGACAGCCTTTAAGATGAGTGTATCTTTAGTATCTTAAATCTAATATGGATTAGATAGAGGTTTATCAGTCAAAAGCAGGCCACTCTAAGTAAAGCAATCTCTTATCTTGTCTTTTCTGTTTGAAAATGACAAGCACTAGGAGCTTGGCACAAGCTGCCAATTGAAAGCCAATGCTATAAGGTCTAGAATGTCAGTAAGCTTGAAAAACCACCTTCAGTGGCAGAGAAGAGGTGGCCTTCTCTTCACAATAAGCCTTCCTTTGTGTCTAAATTTTTATTAGGCTACCTACACCACATAATAAAGTTCATTTGACATTTATATTTCTATTATTTATGAGCCATGAGGCAGTTCTTTTTATGACCTTCTTCTGTCTTTCTTCTGCTTCTTTTATCTTACTCTTACTTCTCACTTTGCCTATAAGACAAGAATGTTTGCCATGTGTTCTTTTTTGTAGTTCTTTGAAAGATAATACAATCAGTCATGCAAGATGCAACTTTTGGGTGACTTGGACTATTTAGTAGTGTTAGCCATATACCAATTTCTTGTCTTAAAATAATTTATAAATTTTAATGAATGAGAAGCATTATAGCAATATATTTTGTCCCCATGACACTTTTAAACTGTACAGTAACTTGCAACTCTCATAACTGCTTGCATCAACAGAACACTCAACAACTAGTAAGTATATCAAGGAAATCATTAAATAATGAATAATTATAGACGATCTATCTTACCATGATTTCTGCAATTTGTTAATTTACATCTTTATCAAATGTTGAAGATTCCCAGTAGAGAATAGAAGTGACAGTGTTTGCTGAACCAATTTTTTCCCCATTTTAATCAATAATCTTAGTAATTTTTGTCCCAGTTCCACTAAAATAAAAATAAAGCACATGATCATCTGGCACTTTATCAGTCTTATATTGGAAAAAATGTGTAGGTTGCATAAAAAAGTTCTTCTAAGTAGTATATATGAAATTAGCCTTTAAAAGTATATTTTTTTTTGTCAGAAATTTCTTCTCCTGTAATATGTATAGCTCTCAAAAGCTATGAGAAAACAGATGATTTTAAATATTACTTTGAGGTATCTATGTAAATCATACTTTTAAAAATTTGGATGTTGACTAATAGTTTTATTGTAATATTTCATTTTGTAATCACTATTCATGAAATATTTTTACCACAGACCACAGCACATCAACTTGTTTAGGCCATCATTTTGCATATTATAGGGTTCTAATTCAGGCACTGCAATTAACTAGCTAGGTGACCTTGGACAGGTATTTTAACCTTACAGAATCTTCTTTTCCTTAGCTAAAAAATAAGGGGATTATACTGATCTCTAATGTCCCTTTTAGGGTCATAATTTTGTAACTATTAAAATCACAAAATGTACATGTTCAGATGTTGCCATTTATATAGTCTTTGAATTTCAGAGCTCTAAGGGACCTTAATGCCATTTAGTCCAACTCCTTCATTATGCAAATGAGAGAACTGAGATTTAAGCCTTTTAAGCAATAGCTTAATGTCCTAAACCAAGATTTAATGTTTATCATGTTCTAAACTAAAAGAGTCACTAATGTTGGTAAGCAACTACTTTTTGTAATTTAAATGAAGCAACTTGTTGAGAATAGACAAGTATAAAATTTAAATACTTACCATCCCTCAAGGGGAATGTTATAATATATCCATATGGAAATTTTTTTATATATGTGATGAGGCCTTGTATTAAAATTTTAAAATGGTTCCCATTTAGCATCTTATGCAACTGAAAGGCAATTGAGCAATATGGACTGATCATTTCTAAAATTACTATTAGTGCTAACCAATGAAAGTTTTATAGGGAAAATTGCAAACATGCTGAATCTTAATGATTGCTATGTCAGGAAAGCTAGCTAATCTTTACTATGATTATCTAACATACATAAATTTTTGATTGTGTGTGTGTGTGTGTGCATGTGTGTGTGCATACTACTTACAGAGCAAATTGGGATTAAAAATGAATTGTACAAGGTTAATTTCCTCTGAATAGGGTGAAAAGTACGTAAAAAGAATCTCAGGGGGGTGAAACAGAATGAATATGTGAACATATCCCTCATCCTTTCTGCTGAAAACTCAACTCTTCCTCTATTCTGAAATTCCTATCATTCTATCCTACTTCAATTTCCTAGCAGAATGTTGAAGATATAATTAACAAGGAAGTGATTTTGATAGACTCAAGTCGACTGAGTTAATAGTGTGCCGTATAGTAAAAATATTTGGAGAAAACATTATAATAGTCTTTTATGGACACTGATCAGAACTGGAGATAAAAGCGTAATAACTTTTAGAGCTATAAAGCAGCTGTACTCTGCTCAAACTTTTAAATTATGTGAAGAAGTTTGTCTTACCTAGAAAGTATGTTTGCTTTTATTTATACTAAATTGATGACATGGAAGTTAATCCTCTGGATTGAGAAAGTCACGTTGAAGTCAAAAAAAATATTTTGAGAAAATACTTTTTGGTCTTACAAATAGCATTATTTTTACAGCTCAAAATTATCTAAGCATGTAAAAAAATGATGATTTTCATTTGACTTTTTGATATTCTACTCCTATTCTTTGGCTCATCAGCAGTGCAGCACAAGGCTCACTAGCACATTATCATTTTTGTTTTAATGGCCTAGTTTTCCAGGGTTGGGGTCAGATCAGATTTACTTACATGTAGATCTATGTATGGAAATTAATCCAAAACTGAATTGCACAATTCTTTCTTAATTGATGGTTCTATTCAACTACACCCTGCTTATCTCTTTGCAAAACGTGTGTTCTCATAATGCATAAATACTTCTTGGCTTTGATTTGAAGGAGAAGCCAATTTTACAGAGGCACATACGTGTTGTCTAAGTCATTTTAAAGAATGTAGCAAATTAATCTTTAGCAAATTATATGACTAAGTTAAATATTAACAAGAAATTCAGGTATTCTTTGCTTAATTCAAACTCTAGTTACAAGGATGCGGTACTCATCTGAGATATTTTTGAAATATGAATGCACCAAAGGCCTTTTCAATTGTTTGATTATCATGCTTTTTATTGAGCTGTTTCTGTTTGTTTTTTCCTAGAGATCATTTTCTATAAAATGTAGTTTTACAAGTTTAGAACTATTGCAAACATTGCAATACTAATGTTTTCTAATGTTTTGTCCTCTTCTCCAGCGCTGATTCTGAGTTGAATTGGACAGGAGAACAGGATATATCAAAAACTTCACGCAGGTATCTGTTTTTATTCAAGTAGAAAATTGGAATTTGGGGATTCAACCAGAAGTAAATCCAAATATTGAAATTCCAATTAAAAGTCCCATCATATTGAACTATTAAGACTTCCCTTCTGAAAGAACTAGCCATTACCTTTTTGCAGAACAGCTTAGCTTCCAAAATATAATATCTGAAATCCAAATATCATGAGGAAAGATCTTAAACACACTGAACCCAATTCAATACCCATGTAACTCTTTGAAATATCCCCTCAGGGTTTCAAAGGATATGAACTGTGGTTAAGTAAAAAAACCTTTCATCTAGAAAGATCCCATAATACCCAATAGTCTGAAGTGAATCTGTCTATACATTATCATTCAATATAGGAAAAAAGCAGATTGCTTTTAGGACAGAGAGTGAAAGACCACTGCATAGGTAAAATTAATCACACATTTTAAACTGAGTTTTCTGAGCTGTTTCAGCAATACTATTTTTGCAAAAAGAAAGAAATATTGGAGCAAATTCAAGCTAAGACCTTAAGAGACTTTGATTTTAAAAGACATTGATTTTCTTTGTTTGCCCACTCCCAGATAGGTTTTTTTTCCCCCTGAAATTGAAGAATTTTAACTCTCAGAAGATTAAAAAAATACATTAAGATGAAGTGCAGATGTGTTTTGTCTTCTCCCATTTCTGTTTTAGTCTCACGTCTACAAGTGAGCCTAGTTGCTATTGTAATATGTATGATTAAATAATTAGTTATGAAGAGAAGCATTCTAATGGGATGGGGCCAGGCTACTTGGTTAGACTCAGTCCTGCAACTCACTAGCGATATGACATTTGACAAGAAATTTAAGTTCCCTGTGACTCAGTTTTCCTCATTTTTAAAATGGCAGTGATGACAGCTGTCTCACAGCATTGTTGTATTAAAGGAGTGTGTGCACATGTATCTGAGTATATACATATACTTAAAGTATTTTACAGGATTTTTTCTTGGGATAATGCATATTCTCACACAGTACTTTCCAAAGTTTCATGCACACACACCACCTGGAGATCTTGTTAAAATGTAGACACAGTAGTCTGGTGTGGGAAACTGAGGTTCTGCATTTCTAACAAGCCCCCAGGCAATGTCGATCCTGCTAGTCTGGGAACCTCACTTTGATTAGCAAAGTTCTAACAAGTGTGTTGAGTAGCTGACCAAAATAGAGATGAGGGAGAGCAGTGCAACAATTAGCCATGATGAGTTAAAGCATTAAAATAACTCATGATGATCTGTGATAAAGCCTCAGTGGAGGTTCTGTTATATTTTAAGAAATATCAAAATTTACTGTATTGGAGTTTATATTGTATACACTTTGGGATAAATCTTGTACCGAAGTGTAGAAAAGCCTTCTAGATAGTTTTGAAGTGTTAGTATATACTCACTTGGTTCTTCAACCAAAAGGTTGTCTTTCCTTACTGTCTCTTCATACACACATAGGTACACACACACACATGCACAGACAAGTGCACACATCTTATTTTTTTGACAATTCCGATTTGAAAAACAATACATTCTATTTATATGTCACCATGTCATCTAGGTGAGGATAAATGCTCTTTTTATTCTAGGTGTGCAGCTATATACAGGCTCTCTATTTCTGGGAAACTTATCAGAACAACAGGGCAGAGAGGGCATTAGCAAAGTAGAGCGCTAGCTGCACAGTCAACTAATCGACTCAGCAAACATCTTATATGCACGTGAAGTCATTAAGCTTCCCATTACACACAAGCTGATTAAGAATCCTTCTGGATCATTGCTCGCGTTGATGGTCTGATTTCTGTGAACTATTATCAGAATGGGGAAGATGAATAAAGAAGTCGAGAAAGTGACAAAAAGTAAATGCAAAGAGACAGATAAGTTTCCTATTGAATGTGGGGTGCTGGACTGTTTCATTTGACTACTTTTGCATGTATCCAGAAGAGTCTGCTTTTTGTGTATGCCTATTGAATCATAAAAAGGAAATGTCCTGTTGTTAAAGTCCTAATAGTTTTGAGAAGGCATATTTGCTTAGCAATTCGATGTGGATATATTCTCTGATAGGAACTTTGAGTAACTGCTGATTATGTGTGAGTTTTATTTCTTTCTTTATCTCATTGCTCACTAATATATCCTAGTTTAGTTCGAAAGAGTGAAGAATTATTGACTGATTATTTGTTCTTGCATCGTGTTTTATTATTATCATTCATTTTCTTTGCAATCTTTCTCCGTACTCTCCACCTCCTAGTTTGTTTTAGGAGGCTGTATGCCTCGAGTCTAATGGACATAAAATGAAGGGAAGTCTGTGTAGTATGCATGATGCTTTCTGAATATAGATGCTGAGGGAAATTGTAGGCAGATGTCTTTTCATCTCTCATGGTATATGGCTTTTTCTATTCCACAGTAGGAATCAAAGACAGATAAATTCTATTCAATATTTTGACTTATTTGAATTAAACCTTCACAGAGTTTAAAATATATTAATGATTTTATTTCAAATTGTTTTAGAATTTTCAAATTAACTATTAGAGCTTTTCCCAGAAATGAATAGTTTAGGATCCTATCAACAATAGCAGCAGCAGCAGCAATAATAATCATACAGTCAAAAGTAAAATGTTCATGTTGAAATTTACAGAGTGTATACTCTTCTTTGTAAGTGGGTGGATTGATATGTTAGAAGGGGTAAATGGAGAATATGTTACTGCTGATTTGTAAATCAGGCTTACCCTCACACTCCATAGGCATAAGTGCAAATAAGTATTCCTCCCCAGGGTGAGGATTGAACATACTGAAGATAAAGCAAACTAACTTACTCTGAGCAGGAAGAAATAAAAAGAATACTTTCCATTTTTATAACTTCCCACCATTTTCAGAGACATAAACCATCTTTAACATTATGTTTTTATTGCATGAATATGGCAGCCCCATGTTTTTGCTCCATTACAAAAGCATTTCATTGCAAATCATGTTTCTTAAATGCTCTGTGCAATGCCTGTATTATATGAGACCAAGCCATTTTATTGGAATATTTTAAGGTGATTTATTGCAAGTAAACCCATGGCAAAATGTTATTTCTTAAAAAAAAAAGTCATAGGTGAGCACAAAAATATGTTTTTAATCAATGAAATTTCTTTTAAAGTATTTTATCTTGATATAAGTAAAGAAACTTCTGTATATCTGGAACACTGAATGCCCTATCAAGACTTCAGTTTGTGCTGATTTATAATGAGTAATTATCTAATGAAGACAGTGTTAGGCATGCATGAAAGTTATTGAAGCAATGATTTGCGGTTTTGACAAATTACTGTAGATCAAATGATAATGTCTCATTCATATTCTTTCTCCTCTTTCTTGAATCTACGTCCTTAAGCAAATATAGAAATGGCTTTTAAGGGAAATACTCATTTGCATGGAAAAGTAAATGGCCCTTAGATGGATACATGAATTAATCCTTAGTGTCCTCTTTCAGTTACTCCTTCCTGTTTTGGAAGGAAAGAATAATTTTGTTATCAAATTAATAGATACATGTCTACTTGTATAGACATGGAAAGAACAAGGTTAGGGATAAGGGGGACTGAGATATAGAGTCTGTCAATAACTCTTTGTGTCCTTAAAGAGGTCAGTTATTCTCTTTAGGCCCATGTCACATATTTGTAAACTAACAGGCTTGGAATGGCTCTATAATTTTGTGGTTCAATTTTCCCATACACAATATTATATTCTGCTTAGGTGGCAATTTAAAAATTCTCTACTTTTTTCTGTTACATTACCTTAATTTGTTAATGTTGGATAATAACTATCACTAATACCTGTTATTCATCCCAAAGGATTGAATTTTAATTTTCTTTTTTAGCTAACAAAATAGTGTGCAGTGTTAAAAATATAATAACTTCAACATGAGGGTGAAAACTTTAAATACCTCAGAAATTCACCAGCTAAATACCTAGGAGAATATCTTACCCAGGTTAAGCCTTAAGGGAAATTCTAGTAGACCAGTAGGTATTATATAACTTTAGGAAATATTAGAGAAAATAAAGAAAATATTTTTAGTGATCACAGGCAGCAACAAAACATTTTTATTAAAATACCATTAAAGTATTCTACTATATATGTCGGTTTATTGTCGATTATTCATAGGTACTGAATTAATCATGTATAAATTTAGGGAGATAGAAAATTTCATAGAGAATTCTGATAAAATGTAAGGTGCTTGCAGTAGAAAGTATTACCTAAAGAGAATCATTAGAATTTGAGAAATATTTATTTTTCCATTTTAACATTTTACAGCATAACTTAATCCGAAGAAACTGTTATTTTTCATGAACTATTTAATTTATTTACAAATACAGGTGACACTCTCTTTTGTGCTGCTTTAGAAGTAGAGGGAGTAGTTGTTGGTGAAATGTTAAATAAATAGTCTACATCTATTATCTGCCATATAGAATTGGCTCCTGAAGCACACCATTCCACTGCTGCCCACTATCTTATCAGAAATACCTAAGGCTTTTATGGCTTTTTCTGTGGATGTTTTGGCCACACAGCTTTCCTTCGATCTTAACACCAAATTTCACAATTGCTTCATAGGCAAAGACAAGATGAACAATTAACATTGTTTTTTCAACTGATTTTACTGCATTTCTTCTTTTATATGTGTTTACAATTTCAGACATTTGCCAAAGCAGACACATATATATCATCTTTCAGTATTTTCTTTCATTGGTTGGAGAAAGTATCATCTAACCAAATGTTGGGATAAAAAATACTTTTTCTCCCTGTAAACCTGCTGAGGGCTTATACTTTTTATGGGTTAATGATAAGCCTTACCTCTCACCTGCGGGTTGGTGAAAAGAGATTATTATTTCATTAGATTTCATTCGGGTGGGAAGGGAGGATGTATGTAGTTAAAGACAAAGTTAATTACACACTGCTTTCTTTTTTAATATACTATGAAAAGACTTGCTTCATTCAGCACAGGCCTAGTAATAATGTTTAATGATTATGTTTTTGTAGGAAGATATAGTACAGGTAAGAGAAAGTAAAGAATACCCTTATGTGAACATAGGCTCTCACTGGGAACAATTAGGTACTCTATTTATACAACACAAATACACACACATATATATATTTTAAATTATGCTGTGTATTTTGTGTTATTTCTGGATTGATTCACAAAGTTCTTAAGGGCCCATGGGAATAATACATTAAAGACTTATTTTACATATCTGACATAACCCTGAGCCAAATCACTTTAAAATATCTTAAAATCCATTAAAATATTGTTTCTAAGAAAAGTAACACAATATGCTCCAAAGTACTTGTATTTTGTTCTCAGGCCATTAATATGATGAAGGTATGGTGAATTCTTGATAGAGTTTTAAGCACAATTTCTCATACTCTTAATACTTACCATCCGAAGACTAATACAGAGGTTGCACCCATTGTCATGACTTTGGTTTAATGGATTATTTGTAAGTTATGTACTTAAAAGTCTTAGGACTTTAATCTAGGTTAGGCTATCCATCATGTTTAAAACCCAGAGCACTCTGAAATTTTCAATAGAAATGATGGTAGGTTCTTTAAGTTTGTAAAGAAATTTTAGTTTGATATAATATCTTCCATTTTTAAATTTGCATTACAGAATGATAGCTAGACTATCATGACTTCTGATACCTCAATATTAAACAACAAAGTCTCTTTTTCTCTGAGATTATGGCTTACTTCTGATGTCAACATTACTTGTAGGGATGATCACTGAATGATATTTCATATGATTTTCAAAAAATACCAATAATGCTTTAAATGTCATTATATGTAAGTTTTTTTTCTCTTCTGCTTATTTTTTAACTCCATTGAAAATTAGTGGCAAGTTTTATATTAAAACCTACCTGACAAATATCACTCATAAATAATGTAAGAAATAAATACCTTGGGTAGGAAGCTCATTTTTAAAAGGGAGGATAAATAAAGGAAAGAAAAATCATTGCTAAAATATACCTTAAGAAGATCAAGCTATGGTGCTCACTTATATTTTTTGAACATTGTATAGAAACTAAATTTCCTTTTGAGCTTCTAGATCCCTTTTTCCAATCTAAGCATTTATCAAAGGCAGAGATATAATGATGATGAATGACTTTAGTAACTTATTTTATACATATAACAACAAAACAAAACAGCAGGTTGAAAAATAAATGTACTAGATTTTTATAGATTATAATTAAAGGTGAATAGTGCATTTAAATCCAGGAAATCTTACTGCAATGCCTTTGAGTTACTGATAATAGCTTCCAGAACAAAGTAATACACTGAAGAAATGATAAACCATAAATTACTAATAAAATATAACAAGTCCATTTTTATCCAGTTTAAGGTAAAGATGACAGACATTTAGGCAGAGGATTACTGTCTGTCTTGAGATAATGAAGCTTCCTCCTATCTTAGAAATTTCCCTGGGTTTCATATGAACTCAAGTCAGTCTGAATTATTAATTTACATCTAGATATTCAACTTTAAAATCTATAAACTTCCTATTTATTTTGGTTCAAAACATCATGAAAAAAAAAAAAAAAAAAAACCATCATGAATTGTTGTTTGTATTTGAGTACCTACCTGAGTATCTGTTTACATGTGTGTTCAGAGATATGGGTGGGATATATACTTGCTATTTATTTTGTAGAATGTGAATTTGTAAGTCACTTCATGCATTCCTCCCATGAGTTTAAAAATAAATCTCTTCTGCTTGCTAAATCAGGTTGTAAATACCTCATTTAGTCTGCTACTACAGTAACTCATAAGAAGAGAAAGGTTGCTTTTCCATATTTTACCTCTGGCCTCATCTTATGCCAGTGACTGCTGATTATAAGTACTATTAGTGAAACTGAAATCAGCATGGAGCACTCAAGTTGCTTTTCAAATAAAGTTCTTGTTTCAGCATTTAGTTTCCCAAAAGCCTTTTAATCAAGATTATGGGAAAGTCCATAAACTTTCTGCTGAATATTTAACAAGCTGGAGGTTACTACAAACATGTCTTATCAAGGGCAAGTGAAATGAGATTGCAATCAGGAAAACAGAAGACTCGATGATAAGCTAAGCTTTGTCTCTTAGATAAAAATCTAACCAAAAAATCAAAGTGACTCACATTTTCACCTTTCTTTTGTAGGATTTACTTTTCCTGGTTTGAGCCATAATTTTCAAAAATGGTAAATAGGACTAATTCATTTGATTTGAATCACTAGCTTATCTTTAAGATGATGATGGTAATTAATTCTGCACAATGGAAATACTGGCAGAATTTAAGTAAAAAGGCTTCACTAAAGTTTCACAGTTTAATATTAAAAGCATAATTCCTTTTGCTAAAAATAAATTTTAAATGCCATGCGATATTGTACATTTTCTAATTGACCTAACTTACTTTTACTAAATCAAAAATCTAACAAAACTATGTTTCTACCTTAAGAACAATCAAAAGATAAGAAAGAAAATAGAACCAGATTTTAAAACTCTTACGCATTGCACCATCCTCAGAAATAAATGAATGAATGAATGGGCTTTCAATCTACCCTCATTTATGTTCAAATTACCTGTATAAAGAAGTTATCTTTAGCTGGATCATACAGAGATGTAGAATGAAAATTTCAATTGTATATACTCTTCTAGCTAATTAACAAAAAATATATATGAGATTTAGCCTTACTATACCTTCAAGTTGTAATCTATAGTAAAAATATAATACTATTTGTTATTTATCTTAAAGTTGTATGTATAGGAATAGGAACCTTATTTTTCTTCTAAAGAGAAAGCTGTTTTTAAGGGAAAAAATAAATAGCAGAGCTGCAAATGGATTACAACTTCCAGTCTCCTGCTTACATATCTTTGGAACTCTTTCTCTAGCAGAGTTTAAGTAGAACAGTGAGTGGCTAGACCATAGGTTGGTCTTTAAAATTAATCACTAAATTCTACCACTCCATCCAGTGGATTTGAGAGGTAGGTAGATATTGAAGAATGGACTTAACTACATATAGCATAGCCAGCTCTGGCCTCTGCCATTTTGTCTAAGCAAACACAAAACTGAAGAATTTTAAAGGACACAAATGATTTGTTGTGTTAGAGGAACTTTCAATGCACGCAAGTAATATTCTGTTATTGCCCCAACACTTCCTATGAAGAATAAAGATGTGCATTATAGGATGATGTTTGGTTGTGACTATGAGGAAGTTGCATACTCAAGCTCTATCGTTTTCTCCTTTGTATAAATGTGTATAATGTTAATACCTACCCCACTGGATTGTTTTCAGGATCAAATGACATAAGCAGTGGAAAACATTTACAATACCCCAAAGTGTGTATGTGTTTTCTCTTTCCCTACACTCTTGCAGACACTGGATATTATTAATATGTTTTAATTTTGCCAAAATGATATATGAAAAGTGTGTTTCGTTGATGTCTGTATGCAATTTTCCATATTTATGAGTGAGACAGAACATCTTAGCATGTTTTAACATGTGTTCACCAGGATATTAATTTCAGCTATAAAAAATTTCCCTTTATCATTATTACTTTGGAACATATTGGACTTTTACCAATTTCTGCAGTTTGTAAAAAGTAGATTCTCAGATTTCTCAGTTACATAAAGCTGTATGCATAGAAATTAATTTGCATTATTTAACCCATACAGAAGGCAGAAGAAACACCCAAAATGTTAGTGTTTGCTGTAGTTTTCTAGAACACATTTAATCATGAGAAATGCGTTTTTTAAAATTTAATTTTATTTATTTTTTTATACAGCAGGTTCTTATTAGTTATCCATTTTATACATATTAGTGTATATATGTCAATCCCAATCTCCCAGTTCATCACACCGAGAAATGCCTTTTTTATCACTATGCTTAACAGGATTATATTTTATATAAATCTATATAGATTTTATCTATAGAAAAGCATGTTTAGCGTTAAAATATTTTTTTAAAAGATACCTGGCTAATTATACTTAGAGTGATACAATTTAAGCTGGGAAATGTCAACATTACACTGATATGTTGTGTATTATATACTTCCTGAGGAATAAGGGTGAAAGACATCATTTGCTACTTTGAAATGAGTTTTAAAGTACTTTGGGAGAATTTATTTTGCTAGCGTGACTTTCTTTGACTGTGGCTATACTTATTTTAATCATGCAGGACCAATTTGAGAGATGCTATTTACAATACCAAATGCGTTTTTAGAATTAAATTATGTATCATCCAATAATACGCCTGATGTCATCATAGTTCAGCAGAGGACAATTTTAAATAGTAGTTATCTCATATAGACACAAGCATACCACATAATACTTAAGCTAGAACTTGGTTTGACATTCTGTTTAAAGACCACATCAAAATGGTAAACTTCCCCTGCTCTTGATCGCTTTGAGATCAAGAGGTATACAAATTATAAAACACTGTTTGTCTTGTTGCTATAACTATTTTGTTATTTGAATAAATTCCATGTTGGTGAATAAGTCGTCCACATTATGTATATTAATGGAAAAATAGAGTAGATTTAGCAAGTAGATGGTAATGAGAGAGAATGCCATTTGGTTGTAATAATAGAGCTATGCAGTGTTTTTCTCCCTTATTTCTGAAATACAAAAAATTTCAAACTCTGTGGTCCACAAAATTGTGTTACATTGAATGTATTATATTGAAATTATGCTTTGTTAAAAATTGGGTTAAAAAGTAACAATGGCTAAACTCAAGTGAAGATTTGGTCCTTAAGTCTATTTGATTCACAGTACTTTTAGTTAATTGCTTTACTCTACTTCATTTTGCTTGTGCTTATTCTATTTCAATTAGTGGACTCTTAACATTTGTATTTACTGAAAATCAATGCCAAGAAATTGCTTATTCAAGACTTACGCTTTGAAGTGTGAAATATTTATCTTTCCCCAGCACTTTAAAAGCGTATCTTTTAACATTTTAAAATAAACATACATTTACACATCGGACTGGCGATAGCAGAATTTAAACTAGAAATGTGACTGTAGTAATAGCTTTAATTACTTTGTGAGGAATTTAGAAGGATGTATCCATGCGGGAATAAAGGCTTCCCTCCCTCCACTGGCATAGGTATAATTTATTTTTAAAGAAACCATCCTTTATGCATTTCAGGGTCCCCCCCACCGCCCGCCCCATCATTGTTACTGGGAAAATTGGTAGAAAGGAATGTAATTAAGGGAGGAAAATCACACTTAGGAATTACCAAGCATAATTATCTCTTCTCCTCCCATTGCTTGCTGATAGGCATCTCTCCAGGTGTTTAGCTAGAGATAGAGTGAGTCACTTTCTTGGTACATATAGTGAGTGACTTGCTTGGCAACATACTGTCTATACTGAGAATTAGTTGCACAGCAACAAAAGATATATTCTTTAATTTTCAAGGTGAAATTGGTACCTGAGTGGAACTTTTCATGCAGAATTGTCCCTGCAGTAGCAAGTAAGAGAATTTTAATGCTACACCTGCATGAAAAGGAGAATAAGAAAGAGGGTGATGAAAAGATAGCTTTGAAGAGAGATAGGTGATTCCTTCAAGATATAAAGGAAAATATAATTTGTGATTATCATTAATTTTTGCAAATTTGGCTTAAAGGCCTTAATAGTCTGTATGCCCAGAAGCCCTGGCATAATATTCATTATTATAAATCTTAGTAGGGCATATTAGGATTTTAGAAGTGATATTTTGAATCAACAATGCCAAAAAGTTACAAGGGACAATGGGAAGATAAGGGAATCTGCATAAGTAGTAAGGACTGCTTTCTTGAGGCATCTCAGAAGGGTCAGCTGGTATTTGATGACATCAAAGGATAAAGAAAATCTGTGCCTTGGGGGTAAGAAAGCGGTATCTGCAAACTCTCTAGAAAGCAATGTAGATCTATGTGGTATCAGTCAGTAAGAAAAAGACAAATGAAGAAAAAACCTTTTGCATTCCGTTATTAGCTGTGGAAGTGGATAAAATCAGCAGATTACAGTTTAAATAACCTCAATGTTTTCTTTATTCCTGGCTGTTTTGTATCACTAATTTCTAAAACTAACAAAAATATGAGGCAGAAAGATTTTAAAATCCAATATATTGCAAGAAATCGTTGCCAGAGAATGTTTGAGTAGTTCAATGCTATGAAGACACACTAGACATATATTTCCCTTCAGGTTGAATAAATTGGCAAAGTTATGTGGTTGCACTTATTTTTCAAGGCAGTTAAGAGTTAACAGGAAATGAAAATCAAACATGCTATTTCAGAGAGGATTAATCAGATAAACTGAGGGTAACAGAGGTGAAATACTATTGTCATCACATCATATGAAGATTACACATTATATACATGACTTATCACTGAGGATCCTTTCCAGAAATGAGGGTCTTCAGGAGATTTTTACTCTCAGGATAGTTCACAGCCTCCAGCATTTCATCAAAATTACCATTTAAGTGTTTTTACCGTCTTATGACTCTAGAGGCTTCTGCTCCAGGTATGCAAAGGTCACCTGTGACTCTGGTTTTGCCTATCTCTCCAGATTTTAGGCTGACAGTTTGTCCTGCAACCTTAGTTCTCTGATAGGTCCAAGAAAAGTAATTGATTTTAATCTTGTTCAGATTTTTCTTGTAAGGGAGCTAGCTCTTTGCATACCAAAGCGGAAACTGGAAGTTGCCTCATAACATTATAATTAGTTCAATGAAAATATATTTTAATAAATTCTGCATTCAATCACATTAGATATTATCACTTTTCAGTGTCCTACTTGTTTCCATCTTCTTCTTGGATAACCTTTTTATATTCCTGAAAAGTAATGTAATACTTGAAACAACTAAACAATGACAATTTAAAACATTTTTTGAACAATATTTTCTCTTCTATAAAAATTCCAAAGACCAACTTTTTAAAATGAATTTTTTATTAAGCTATCACTATGTATTCAATATAGTTACTTTTTCTTATTTAATGAATCATTGTTTTTTGTTTGGAATAGACATGATATGACAAAACTTAAAACAGATTTAGGGATATTGATCAGAAAACTCTACCTAAATTTCAATGTTTTAAAAATTAATCTTTGTGCCTACAAAAATTTAACCAGCCAACATCACTTTCATTAGTTCTTTTTATTTATAGATGACCTAGTTAAGAGGTGTTCAATATAAGGTGCCAATTGTGGGTAATCATATATTCGGTTTGAACATTCTTTTTACCCCTGGCTTGGTTCTTTGTTGTTGTTGAAATCTAGTTTTATTTTTCCTAATTCAGGTCTCCATGTTAATTTATTATTGTTTCACAGAGAAATTCACAAAAGTTATAATAAATAATCTTTGATTATTTCCTACAGTATAAACAACCCAGAATTTATTAAGAAGAACTTGGTAACATTTGGATCTATATATATTTATCATTTTCTCAAGAACACAACAAATTCTATTGCTATCTATCTCTCTTTGAGGGAAATCAATCACTGATGCACATACTTTTCTAAGAAAGGTCTTACTGCAAAGTAGGTCTGGTGGGTTTAGTTATTTATGGTCTCTCAATTCATATTCTCTTAATATACCATGATAGAATGAATCAAGAGGTAATCACAGTGGAAAATTTATAAATATGGCAAACTAAATGTTTTAATATTGCTACTAATTACTAATTAATAATGATATCAATGCCTTTTATCAGGTGTTTACTGTGTTCAAGGCACTAAGATTTTATTCTCAAAATCAAACATATGGAACAGAATTTAATATCTCAAATTTAAAGGTTGTTAAATGAAGGCTTACAGAAGTTAAATAGGTTGCCAAGTTATACCATTAGAACATGATGGAACCAGTGGTACATCTGATTCCAATATCTTTGTTATTAACTATTAAGTGAACCTGACACAAATGCTTGTTTACAGATTTATGACATTTGCACGTGCACATTGATTATGAGTTGAGCAAGAAGTAAAGATATCACCAACTGTTTCACAGAATCATTATTTTTTTTTTATTTTAAAAGGTTACAGCTTTCCAAGACAATCAACCACTATAAACCAACAAGAGTCACATGGCTGTACCAATGTCACCTCAAGTCTTGAGTCCTAGGATGAAATTCTTACCCAAAGAATGACATAAACAATCACACTGGAATTTTTATGCTCAGCCAAATCCAATGGCCTCCAAGTTGAAAAATTGATTTCCAGAAGGCAATTATATTATAGTTCTCAGCATTTATCTTTGGGTACAGTGTATACTTTGTTATCATTTATTTTAATATCAAATCTCAGTTCTGATCAATAGCGCTAGATTGAAGAGGAAAAAAATGTTTTTTTTCATAAGCAAGGGCTTTGGAATGAAATGTAGTACTCTTCAGAACTTTATACTATTTTAATTTTTGTTTTTTCTCTGAAGCATATGGTATTGAGTGAAAGTTCTATAACTCACTAATAATTACCCATTCACAGTGCATCTTCATCAGAGGAGGACGACTTAACTTCCTACAAGAGATGATTTACCTCATATGGGTGAACATATGTATGCTTATCATTTTATCTTTTTAAATAATTTCCAAGAGATCATGGACTTTACTTCATTACATTAATGTACCTTTCTGTCACTGACTAACAAAACCTAATTTCTACTTCTTAATATGAATTAAACTACTAGTCCCTTAATGAAAATACAAATGTATCGATTGTCTTATCTGAATATTAAATTTATTTTATAAAAAAAGAAATAGTATTTTCTTGACTCAAAAAGTATGAAATTAAATTTGAAATATTCTAAAATACAAGTCAGCATTTATTTGCATTAAAATAATCAAGAAGATACAGTATAGACAACTTGAAAACATTTCCAATAGAAACATTTTAGTGACTTTAAATCTAAATTGTATGGAATTTTAGAAAAGAAAAAGAATGTGTTATGTTTATAACTACAATGAGAGGTGTGTTTGGTCTATTTAGATACTTAGCTGAATAGCAATCATGAAAATGTGAATTACAAGACACAATTTATGCTGGATGTGTGTTTTAACTAATAAGTGAAATGGCACAAATTCCAAATTTTGCAATTAAAATATTGACATTCTGCAATTCACTTACTAGGAAAAATTATTTCCAAAGCTTTATATTATTAGGGAAGACTAAATAGCCATAGTTATTTTACACTTTGTATGATTGGAATAATTGCTTTAATATGTGCTTATAGGAAAGTAAACATTATTTTTGTTTTTATTTCTTACTGTACTGTGTTGAATATATGTATAATGAAGCTTCCCAAGTGAATTGAATTCAAAATATTTCTCATGTTTTCTAACCAATTAAAAGCCACAGGTATGCTGTTGATTGTGTGTGTGTGTGTGTGTGTGTTTTCTTAAGTAAACTTATCAATATTTAGTGTATAAAACTCCAGTATATTCAATTAAGAAGAGAGGAAAAATCAGGCATATGTTTAAAAGAAGATCTGGGCTTAATTGAGAATGGAAATAATTAGAAAGTTGATTCCTCTGGGTTTTTTTCTTTATTAGTGCCTATTTCTCTTTGAGAACATTAAACCTGGTGCTTCTATTTATTCTGGTAACTAAATATTTGTTCACTATAAATAAAAGTTGTACATAATTTATTCTGTTTTCAGGATCCAAGCCACTTTAGTGGCATTTTTTTTTTAACATCATCTCATAATTATAGCTTTAGTATACTGGACGATTACTTCATTTCACGTAAATGCATCTCATTGATTTTAGCAATGACAGAGGTGGGCAGCTGATAGTCAGAGGTATTGTTTTTAGCTGTTGTAGTCCTTTTCTGAGTGATGGCGTAATGTGCATTATGCATGGGATAAATGCCATCTGTAGACAAATTAATGATTTGTTGAAAGAAAGGTAACAATAAATAAACTCCTAGTAGAATATAACGAATAGAGTTAGTTGAATTGTGAAAAGCAAGTAAATATTAGTGTTTGCATTTTGTATGAGTTGGTATTTCCAAAGTATTAATAATTATTATTTGTGTTTTTTTCTATTATAGTGCTAATGTCATACCAGGCACATAGCTGCCAAATTGATATTATTCTTTTAGATTTTTAGAAATTTAGTCAGCATTAGAACAAAAGATATGCGCCCTGCATTGGTTGCAGTTGGCATGGCTCCCAAATGTGTCAGTACCTGAATTATGGATCTTTTATACTAGCTTTCAAACAGATTTTTTTATTACTTACAATATTGAAATAGAATGTTATTCTAACTTTCTTTCAGGAAAGACACATAGGGAATACTCAATATGAATTTGAAATATATATTTCAGTGTTTAGGGAGTTCTAATCTATACATGTAATTTTTGTTAAACTTTTTTTCTGCTCCTTGCTCACGCTAAATTTAAAGGCAATAATGACTGGTTAAGGAGACTATGAAACTGTTATTGGCTGTGAATACTGCAGAGGTTTAGCTCATTGCCTAATGTGTTTAATTAATATTGAACAACCATCAGATCACTTTGGCTTACAGCCCGGTCATACACTTTTGCTTTCTTTTTTTCTTCTGTTCTTTGTTTCTGTCTCTTTCCTCTCTTATGCAAAAGCCTGTTCTTATTTCATATACTAGACAGCTAAGCTTTGACTAACCCACTCCTGACAGACTGGTTTACTACATGAGGTGTGTTCTGTTTACTCGATTTTAATATAATTGTCTTTTGACCTAGTTGAATAAGGATTTTCATGTTTTTAATATGATATTGAATAAAGTTCATCTAACCTTCCGCTGAGGTACACTTGCCACCACTTGCAACATGCTTCTATCACCCAAAGCCAGATCTCTTCCCTACCTACTAGTTTTTCTTTTTTCTTTTTTTTCTTTTTTTTAGTTATTCTGATTTAACACATTTGATAGTACTAGTAGTTTCAACTAGTTTAAGAGTGTGGAATAATTACTACTAAGTTTTGCTGCCTGCTAAGACAAAAGTGTCAAAATAGAGTAAACTCTTGATTATCCCTAACCGCAGATAATCATAAAGTAAAAATGGCCAGATAATCCCAAAAGTGTATCTGTGAAGGCAAATATAATTTCCTGATTTTTTAAAAATAATATTTTATTTAGAGGTTTGTTGTGATATTTAAATGGTAAGTAATCCATATCTTGGAGCTTTAATAAACTTTCAGTGTCTCCTATCCTTTGATAATGATGAATTATTCATTTAGAAAAAAATATTAGTAAAATAAGGCAACTTTTAGGAATTTGCCAAGTACTTTCTGCACATTTTGGGCACTTTCAGAACATAATAAAACCAGTGTGTTGTTAGAAAAGGAAATAATTCTGGCATACAACTGCATTCAAGTGATAAAATGTTTACCAGATCTGGCTTTTGTTGATTTTTTAATAACAGTTTGTGAAATAATGATAGATGTTGTTATTTTTTGTACTAATCACTAAGACCCAGTGGTTCTTCAGATAATCAGGTCAATAAACCTGGAAGGAAGGGAGAAAGGAATTCTTAACCTTGAATAAGACAAGATTAGTCCCCATGAGATTTGTCATAAATTATTCATATTATCCACCTAGAATGGCATCAAATTACCTTGTGTTGTCTGCATAAGGGACTTCAACGGAAATGATAGCTATGTAAATTTCATTTTTTAGTGCAATGTGACATATTTTGACTAGTGAGAAAATGACACCAGAGAACAAAATTTTATGACTTTATGTTTAGAAAGGGGTTCATAGCTTTTCTCTTGCTTTCCCAATGTTGGTTCTCTACATTCACTTACTGTCATAATTCATTTAATAATGTATTTACTGAGGGGAAAATTGACAGACAGATGCCATTTCATGGACGTAGGTTCCTGGGGCAACAAGCCAGATTCTAATCAGTACAAACATCCAACTTTCTACAAAGCCTGATAAATTTAATAGGGGCTCTGCTATTGCAGTGTGAGTATTCGCAGACATATCCAGAGTAAATTTCATTTTTAGACGAAAGTTTATATTGAAAAAGTTCCCAATGCAATGGTGAAAGGGACAAAACAAACAAAATATTCTAAGTAAATATGTTTATAGTTTTATTTAAAAATTTTTCCCTGATGAAGTATATATGGCATTTTCTTTTCCCCATTTCCTTTTGAGACTTTTTATGTAAAGACTCTATTATGGTTACAGAGAGGCAGTTTGATCATCGTTTTAGTCACCAAAGCATGTGTGACCAAGGCTTTCACAGCTATCATCTCTTTTTTTATTAAATCTCAAATCATATTTATTTGCAATGACTTTCCAGATATTTTTAAGAGTTTCAGATCTATTATTCATTTGTGAATATTATATACATAACATCTTATTATTTAGAAAAAATGAAGACCACAAATGTCATCTGTTTGGAATACATGTAGACTTGTAGATTGTGGAGATTTATCTTTAACACAATCTGAATTTTTCAAGGGGCTCAAATTGGGCCTCTGACAGCTCCAACTCCATATTAGGAAAGCACTACTAATACTTATTTTCCCAACCAAATATGCTTTAAGATATTTTTTTAAATGTTATAGAATGAGATCCTTTAGTTTTCAAATTTTGTTTCTAATTCTCTGCTACACAGTACTAGACCATAAAGTTTGATAACCAATAGTTTCCATGATCATGACTCATCCATAACTTGGCTTGTATAATTATAGTGATTTTCATCAATTCTACAGAAATAGAATGAACTAAAATCAAATTGTCCACATGAAAATAGAAAATAGCTCAAACTCTGATTATCTTGTCCATAGATTTACTTTGCCAGAAGCAAAAGTATCTTTACAAGATAATGTATTATTTACTATATCCTGTGCTTTTTAAAATTTTCACCCACTTTGGGCCTTTCAAATAACCAGCTTTTGGTTTCATTGATTTTTTCTATTATTTTTGTTTTCAATTTTGTTGATTTCTATTTTCTTTGTTATTTCCTTCTTTTTGCTTGATTTAGGTATAATTTACTCTTCTCATTTCTTAAGGTGGAAATTTATAACATGGAATTGAGGACTGTCTTATTTTCTAACTTGTGGTATTTAATGTAATCGTCTCTTAACCACTGCTTTAGCTACATCTTACAAATTGTGGCATGTTGTGATTTTATTTTCATTCAACAAAAATTTTTCCAAATCCCCTTGAAACTTCCTTTTTGGCCCATGTATTATTTAGAAGTGTTTTGTTCATTTCTCTCTCCATTTCTATTCCTTTTTGTTTCATGTATTTCAAAGCTCTGTTACATAAAACATATACTTGTAAGATTGTTAAGTCTTCTTTATGAATTGATCCTTTTATCATTATATAATTTCTTTCTTTACCCATGGTTGTATTCTTTATTCTGAAGTCTATCTTTTCTGATAGTAATGTGGTCATTCCAATTTCCCTTTAATTATTGTTTGCATAGCATATCTTTTTTCATCCTTCAACTTTTAACTTATCTATATCCTTATGGTTAAAGTAGGTTTCTTGCTGACAGAATATAGTTGAGTCTTTTGTTTTTTAAATCCAACCTGACAATATCTTAATAAATGTGTTGCACCTATTTATTTTGATGTATTTATTGATATAATTGTATTTAATTCTACCATTATATTACTTTTTTTCTGTTTGTCTCTTCTCTTTTGTGCTCGTCTTTCCCCCTTTCCTTGCCTTCTTTGTATTCTTTGAGTATTGTTTTCATATTCCAGTTTAAATTACCTATTGACTTTTGGCTATATCTTTTGTATTATTTCTTAGTGTTTGCTCTAGGCTTTATAATATACATACCTAACCTTTCACATTCTACTCAGTTATATTTTACTACTTCAGTAAAAATGTAGAAGCTTTACAACCATATAGATTTCTTTTACTCTCCCCCATTAGACTTCTCATTACAGTTGTCATAAGGGTTAAATCTATACAAATTGATTTCAGTGAGCATACATATTTTAAAGAATTTAAAAGAAAATAAGATTTTACATTTACTGATATATTCACTATTTTTCTTGCTCTTCCTTCGTTCCTGAATATACTCTCTACCGGCCTTCAGACAAACCTCTTATTACTTATAATAATGAAACATAATCTTTAAAAATGTATTCTTCTGAGAAAGAGAATTAATAAATTCAAGTTTATATCATTGCCTTTTAGCTGAAAATTTTCGTTTAGCATTTTTTAGAGCATGTCTACCATCAATGACTTCTCTGAGTTTCCCTTTATCTGATGATGTCTTTGTTTATCCTTCATCCTGAAAGAGATTTTCCATATACATAAAATTTTAGATTAGTGGTTATTTTCTTTCATCCCTTTAAGATGCAGCCCCATTGTCTTCTGGCTTCCATGATTTTAATCAAAAATCAGTGGTAATTTGAATCATTGTTCCCCTGATTTTAATGCATTGTTTTTCTCTAGCTGTTTTCAAAAGTATTTATTCTAGTCTGTTTTTAGTAGTTTGATTATGATGTGCCTGGGCATTGTTTCCTTTGAGTTTATTGTGATTGAGGGTCTGCTGAGCTTTTTGAATCTGTAATTTTATGTCTTTCATCAAATGTGGAAGTTTTTGGCCCTTACATCTTCAAATAATCTTCAAATATTTTTTTCTGCATTGATCTTTTTCTCTTCTTCTTCTGAGACTCCAATGGCATATATTTAAAAACTTTTGAGATTGTCCCATTGTTCCCTGAGGCTTTATTCATTCTTTTTATAACATTTTTTCTCTCTGTTCTTCAGATTGGATAATTTCCATTGATTTATCTTCAAGTCTATTTATCTTCAAGTCTCTTCTATCATCTCCGTTCTGTCATTGATCACATTAAATGAATTGTTTATTTTTTATTTTAGATATTGCGTTTTCAGTCCTATAATTTTCATTTGGATATTTTGTATTGTTTCTACTTCTGTGAAAGAAATAGAACTTCTACCTTTTCATTTATGTCATGGAGCAAGTATATAGTTGTATTAGCCGCTTTAAAATCTTTGATAATTTCAATACCTAAATCATCTCAGTATTGGCATCTGCTCATTTTCTTTTCTAAAGTATTTAGAATTGGTCATATTTTCTTAAGTCTTTTTAATTTCAAATTTTATATGGTAGAAATCCTGGGTCCTAATTGAATTCTCTGAATAATGCTGATTTTTCATTTGTTTGTTTAGCAGGCAGTTGTTCTAATCTTAATTTTTTTTAAAAAATCTCATTTTGAAAAGGCTTTGTTATGATGTTTTGGTTAATCCAGTACATGCATGCTTCAAGAGTTAGTTGAGGCTTAGGCTGGAGTTTACAGAGGTACTTCTTTTTATTGTTCTTTACTTTATTGTGTTTCATGGATATTGCAATTTTTACAAATTGAAGGTTTGTGGCAACTCTGCATCAAGCAAGTCCATCAGCACCATTTTTCCAACATCACTGTGTCACATTTTGGCAATTCTTGCAATATTTTAAGCTTTTTCATTATTATTATATTTATTATGGTGATCTGTGATTAGTGATCTCTGATGTTATTATTGCAAAAATTCTGGCTCACTGAAGGCTCAGATTATGGTTAGCACTTTTTAGCAATAAACTACATTTTAAATAAGATATGTACTTTTTTTTAGACATAATGCTATTATCACACACTTAATAGACTAGACTATTGTGTGAAGATAACTTTTTTTAAATTGTTTTATTTTATTTTTATTTATTTATTTTTGGTTGCATTGGGTCTTTGTTGCTACACGTGGGTTTTCTCTAGCTGCATCGAGCAGGGGCTACTCTTTGTTGTGGTGCACGGGCTTCTCATTTTGGTGGCTTCTCTTGTTGCAGAGCATGGGATCTAGGTGCACGGGCTTCAGTAGTTGTGGCACGTGGGCTCAGTAGTTGTGGCTCACGGGCTCTAGAGTGCAGGCTCAGTAGTTGTGGCACACGGGCTTAGTTGCTCTGCGGCATGTGGGATCTTCCCAGACCAGGGATTGAACCTCTATCCCCTGCATTTGCAGGCGGATTCTTAACCACTGCACCACCAGGGAAGTCCCGTGATCTTAACTTTTATGTGCACTGGGAAACCAAAAAGTTCATGTGACTTGCTTTATTGCAGTGGTCTGACACCAAACTCACAATATCTAAGCATTATGCCTGGATATCATAGTTCAGTTCTCAAGGCCCTTTGCTAATCTGCTTTGAGTCTATCTCCAGCTTGTGTAGCTCAGGGATGAGCCTGGGACTTCTGTGGATTCATACACAGAGTTAGGGAGTCTGTTTATTTAAATTTATGTTTCTAGGACTTCCCTCACATTCTCTGACACTTTTCTTGTTCCTCTGGCCAGAAAGACACAGTTTCTACTGGAGAGTTAGCTGCCAGCTCCAAACCTTTGCTCAGCTTTGCATCTGGGACCCTATGGGCAAATCCATGAGACAAAAAGGACAAAATGTAGGGGGAATCTCATCCCAGAATAGGTTGCTTCTCCATGTTTGTTTGTTTTTTTTAATTTTTACTTACTTACTTACTTACTTACTTATTTATTTATTTATTATTTTTGGCTACGTCGGGTTTTAGTTGTGGCACATGGGATCTTTCATTGAGGCACACAGGCTTCTTTCTAGTTGTGGCACACGGGGGGCTCACAAGTTGTGGAGTGTGTGGACTCCAGAGCACATGGGCTCAGTAGTTGTGGCATGTGGGCTTAGGTGCCCTGTGGCATGTGGGATCTTAGTTCCCCGACCGGGCATTGAACCCACATCCCCTGCATTGGAAGGTGAATTCTTAGCCACTGGACTACCAGGGAAGCCCCCTGCTTCTCCATGTTTTGACTCCTTTCCACCATCTTCCCTCTTTTTTGGTTATATTTCAGGTAGTTGCTTTTTAAATATTTTCCAGAGATTTTAGTCCTAATCAGTGATAAACATAGGCTAGACTGGGCTTACTACATTTTGGACAGAACTAGAACCCTCTAAGAAGGAGGTGCATTTCAGTTGGTCCTTAGGTCTATGAGCACAGAGGAGGGTTCTCTGAGCTTGAGACTCTGGCCTTTGAGAAGGGGATGCTGGCTAACTGTCACAGGGGTCTCTGAGGAGGTGGTGTGATATGATTGCTTCTTTAAGTGTTGACACAACTGCAAGCTGATTTCAGCAGTGGCTCCTGGGACAAACTATCTTTATCAGCATGAATTTGTGAGGCTAGGATAACTCCCAAAGGAGGGTCTTGAGCCAATAAGTGGCAAGATCTAATGTTTATTTCAAGATGATCACTCTGATTACTCTTTGGAGAACAGACTGAATGGGACTAGAGCAAAACAAGAAGACTAGTTAGAAAGTATAGCAATAATTCAGATGAATTATGGTTTATAGCAGGATAGTAGCAGTATATGTAGAGGATAGTCATCAGATTGTAGGTATGTTTTGAAGATAAAGCCAGAAAATTTCCTAATATATCAGATATGCAATTTTAAGAATGATGGAAGCATCAATGGTAGTCCAATTTTTTGACCTAAGGAAATAGAAGTATTTTTTAAATTGAAATGGTAAAGACTGTGGAAGAACCAGGTTTGGGGTTAAAAGAAATTTCCAGGGGAGAGGGACATATTGGATTTGTGATGCCACTTTCACATGCAAAAAATATGTTAACTAGGCACTTAGATATACCAGGCTGGATTTTAGGCAAGTTGCTTTGGCTTGAAGTTGAGTATATAGATGGAATTTAAAGCCATGAAGATGGATGATATCACCTAGGGAATAAGTATAGATAGAGAAGGGAAAAGTTCTGAGAACTTATTCCAAAGACATTCCAACCTTTAGAGGTGGTGGAGGTGAGAAGAAATCAACAAAGAAGATTGAGAAAGAGCAGTATGATGTAAGAGAAAAATTGAGTCAATGGGATACTGGAAGCCACAGGAACAATATCAAACGTAACGTCAAGAAAATGAGGGGAGACCTTCAAGATGGCAGAGGACTAAGACGTGGAGATCACCTTCCTCCCCACAAATAACATCAGAAATACATCTACATGTGGAACAACTCATATAGAACACCTACTGAATGCTGGCAGAAGACCTCAGACTTCCTAAAAGGCAAGAAAATCCCCACGTACCTGGGTAGGGCAAAAGAAAAAAGAAAAAACAGAGACAAAAGAATAAGGATGGGACCTGAACCTTGGGGAGGTAACTGTGAAGGAGGAAAAGTTTCCACACACTAGGAAGCCCCTTCACTGGTGGAGACAGGAGGTGGTGGTGGGGGGAGAGGGAAACTTCGGAGCCATGAAAGAGAGCACAGCAAAAGGGGTGCAGAGGGCAAAGCGGAGAGATTCCCGCACAGAGGATTGGTGCTGACGAGCACTCACCAGCCTGAGAGGCTTGTCTGCACACCCACTGGGATTTGTGGGGGCTGGGAGCTGAGGGTCTGTCTTTGGAGGTCAGACCCCAGGAAGAGGACTGGGGTTGGCTGTGTGAACACAGCCTGAAGGTGGCTAGTGCACCACAGCTAGCTGGGACGGAGTCCGGGAAAATGTCTGGAACTGCCTAGGAGGCAAGAGACCATTGTTTCTGGGCGCGTGAGGAGAGGGGATTCACAGCACCGCCTAAACAAGCTCCAGAGATGGGCATGAGCTGCGGCTTTCAGCACGGACACCAGAGACGGGCATGAAATGCTGAGGCTGCTGCTGCAGCCACCAAGAAGCCTGTGTGCAAGCACAGGTCACTATCCACACCACCCCTGCTGAGAGCCTGTGCAGCCCGCCACTGCCAGGGTCCCATGATCCAGGGACAACTTCCCTGGGAGAACACAGGGCGCACCTCAGGCTGTTGTAACATCACGCTGGCCTCTGCCGCCGCAAGCACGCCCCGCATTCCATACCCCGCCCTCCCCCTCCACCCCCTGGCCTGAGTGAGCCAGAGCCACCGAAACAGCTGCTCCTTTAACCTCGTCCTGTCTGGGCAGGAACAAACGCCCTCAGGCGACCTACATGTAGAGACGGGGCCAAACCAAAGCTGACACCCAGGAGCTGTGCGAACAAAGAAGAGAAAGGGAGATTTCTCCCAGCAGCCTCAGGAGCAGCAGATTAAATATCCACAATCAACTTGATGTACCCTGCATCTGTGGAATACCTGAATAGACAACGAATCATCTCAAAATTGAGGTGGTGGACTATGGGAGCAACTGGAGACTTGCGGTTTGCTGTATGTGACTGATGGTTACTGGTTTTATGTTTATCTTAGATTGATAGATTTGTTTACTGATTTGGTTACTCTCTTCCTTTTATTTGTTAATATATGGATATATATATATTTTTTTTCTTTTTCTCTTTGTGTGAGTGTGTATGTGTATGTGTATGCTTCTTTGTGTGATTTTGTCTGTATAGCTTTGTTTTTACCATTTGTCCTAGGGTTCTGACTGACCTTTTTTTTTTTTTAATTTTGGTTTTTAGAGCTTGTTATCATTGGTGGATTTGTTTTTTGATTTGGTGGCTCTCTTCTTTCTTTCCATGTTTTTTCTTTTTTTAAAATACTTTAAAATTTTTCAAAATAATTTAAAATGTTTTTTTCAATAGCTTTATTTCTTTTTATTTCATTTTTTCCTTCCTTCTTTCTTTTTTTCTCCCTTTTCTTCTGAGCTGTGTGCCTGACAGGGTCTTGGTGCTCTGGCCAGTGTCAGGCCTGTGCCTCTCAGGTGGGAGAACCAAGTTCAGGACATTGGTCCACCAGAGACCTCCCAGCTCCACATAATATCAAATGGTGAAAGTTCTTCCAGAGATCTCGATCTTAATGCTAAGACCAAGCTCCACTCAACGACCACAAAGCTACAGGGCTGGACACCCTATGTCAAACAACTAGCAAGACAGAAACACAGCCCCACCCATTAACAGAGAGGCTGCCTTAAATCATAATAAGGTCACAGACACCCCCAAATACACCAGCAGATGCGGCCTTGCCCACCAGAAAGAAAAGATCCAGCCTCATCCACCAGAACACAGGCAGCACTCCCCTCCACCAGGAAGCCTACACAACCCACTGAATCAAGCTTACCCACTTGGAGCAGACACCAAAACCAAGGGGAACTATGAACATGCAGCCGGCAAAAAGAAATCCCCAAACACAGTAAGTTAAGCAAAATGAGAAGACAGAGAAACACACAGCAGATAAAGGAGCAAGGAAAAAGCCCAACAGACCATACAATGAAGAGGAAATAGACAGTCTACCTGAAAAAGAATTCAGAGAAATGATAGTAAAGATGATCCAAAATGTTGGAAATAGGATGGAGAAAATAAAAGAAATGTTTAACAAGGACCTAGAACAACTAAAGAGCAAACAAACAATGATGAACAATGCAATAAATGAAAATAAAAATTCTCTAGAAGGGATCAATAGCAGAATAACTGAGGCAGAAAAACGGATACATGACCTGCAAGATAAAAGAGTGGAAATAACTACTGCAGAGCAGAATACAGAAAAAAGAATGAAACAAATTGAGGACAGTCTTAGAGACTCCTCGGACAACATTAAATGCACCAAAATTCGAATTACAGTGGTCCCAGAAGACGAAGAGAAAAAGAAAGAGACTGAGAAAATATTTGAAGGCATTATAGTTGAAAACTTCCCTAATATGGGAAAGGAAATAGTCAGTCAAGTCCAGGAAGCACAGAGAGTCCCATACAGGAAAAATCCAAGGAGAAACATACCAAGACACATATTAATCAAACTATCAAAATTAAATACAAAGAAAAAATATTAAAAGCAGCAAGGGAAAAACAACAAATAACATACAAGGGAATCCCCATAAAGTTAACAGCTGATCTTTCAGCAGAAGCTCTGCAAGCCAGAAGGGAGTGGCAGGACATATTTAAAGTGATGAAAAGGAAAAACCTACAACCAAGATTACCCTACATGGCAAGGATCTCATTCAGATTTAATGGAGAAATTAAAACCTTTACAAACAAGCAAAAGCTAAGAGAATTCAGCATCAAAAAACCACCTTCAAAACAAATGCTAAAGAAGCTTCTCTAGGCAGGAAACACAGGAGAAGGAAAAGACCTACGATAACAGACCCAAAACAATTAAGAAATGGTAAAAGGAACATACGTATTGATAATAACCTTAAATGCAAATGGATTAAATGCTCCAACCAAAAGACATAGATTGGCTGAAAGGATACAAAAACAAGACCCATATATATGCTGTCTACAAGAGACCCACTTCAGACTGAGGGACACATACAGACTGAAAGTGAGGGGATGGAAAAAGATATTCCATGCAAATGGAAATCAAAAGAAAGCTGGAGTAGCAATTCTCATATCAGACAAAATAGACTTTAAAATAAAGAATATTACAAGAGACAAAATAGGACACTACATAATGATCAAGGGATCGATCCAAGAGGAAGGTATAACAATTGTAAATATTTATGAACCCAGCATAGGAGCACCTCAATACATAAGGCAAATACTAACAGCCATAAAAGGGGAAATCGACAGTAACACAATCATAGTAGGGGGCTTTAACACCCCACTTTCACCAATGGACAGATCATACAAAATGAAAATAAATAAGGAAACAAAAGCTTTAAATGTTACATTAAACAAGATGGACTTCATTGATATTTATAGGACATTCCTTCCAAAAACAGCAGAATACACTTTCTTCTCAAGTGCTCATGGACAATTCTCCAGGAGAGATCATATCTTGGGTCACAAATCGAGCCTTGGTAAATTTAAGAAAATTGAAATCATATCAAGTATCTCTTCGGACCGCAATGCTATGAAACTAGATATGAATGACAGGAAAAAATCTGTAAAAAATATAAACACATGGTGTATAAACAATACACTTCTTAATAACCAAGTGATCCCTGGAGAAATCAAAGAGGAAATCAAAAAATACCTAGAAACAAATGACAATGAAAACTCGACGACCGAAAACCTATGGGATGCAGCAAAAGCAGTTTTAAGAGAGAAGTTTATAGCAATAGAATCCTACCTCAAGAAACAAGAAAGATCTCAAGTAAACAACCAAAACTTACACCTAAAAGAATTAGAGAAAGAAGAACAAAAAACCCCAAAGTTAGCAGAAAGAATGAAATCATAAAGATCAGATCAGAAATAAATGAAAAAGAAATGAAGGAAATGATAGGAAAGATCAATAAAATTAAAAGCTGGTTCTTTGAGAAGATAAACAAAATTGATAAGCCATTAACCAGACTCATCAAGAAAAAAAGGCAGAAGACTCAAATCAATAGAATTAGAAATAAAAAAGGAGAAGTAACAACTGACACTGCAGAAATACAAAGGATCAGGAGAGATTACTACAAGCAACTACATGCCAATAAAATGGACAACCTGCAAGAAGTGGACAAATTCTTAGAAAAGCACAACCTTCTGAGACTGAACCAGGAAGAAATAGAAACTATAAACAGACCAACCACAAGCACTGAAATTGAGACTGTGATTAAAAACCTTCCAACAAACAGAAGCCCAGGACCAGATGGCTTCTCAGACGAATTCTATCAAACATTTAGAGAAGAGCTAACACCTACCTTCTCAAACTCTTCCAAAATATAGCAGAGGGAGGAACACTCCCAAACTCATTCTACGAGGCCACCATCACCTTGATACCAATACCAGACAAAGATGTCAGAAAGAAAGAAAACTACAGGCCAATGTCACTGATGAACATAGATGCAAAAATCCTCAACAAAATACTAGCAAACAGAATCCACCAGCACATTTAAAGGATTATACAGCATGATCAAGTGGGGTTTATCCTAGGAGTACAAGGATTCTTCAATATACGCAAATCAGTCAATGTGATAAACCGTATTAACAAACTGAAGGAGAAAAACCATATGATCATCTCAATAGATGCAGAAAAAGCTGTCGACGAAATTCAACACCCATTTATGATAAAAACCATCCAGAAAGTAGGCATAGAGGGAACTTACCTCAACATAATATAGGCCATATATGACAAACCCACAGCCAACATTGTTCTCAATGGTGAAAAACTGAAAACATTTCCTCTAAGATCAGGAACAAGACAAGGTTGTCCAGTCTCACCACTATTATTCAACATAGTTTTGGAAGTTTCAGCCACAGCAATCAGAGAAGAAAAAGAAATAAGAGGAATCCAAATCTGAAAAGAAGAAGTAAAGCTGTCACTGTTTGCAGATGACATGATACTATACATAGAGAATCCTAAGGATTCCACTAGAAAACTACTAGAGCTATTCAATGAATCTGGTAAAGTTGCAGGATACAAAATTAATGCACAGAAATCTCTTGCATTCCTATACACTAATGATGAAAAATCTGCAAGTGAAATTAAGAAAACACTCCCATTTACCACTGCAGCAAAAAGAATAAAATTCCCAGGAATAAACCTACCTAAGGAGACAAAAGACCTCTATGTACAAAACTATAATACATTGATGCAAGAAATTAAAGATGATACAAACTGATGGAGAGATATACCATGTTCTTGGATTGGAAGAATCAACATTGTGAAAATTACTGTACTACCCAAAGCAATCTACAGATTCAGTGCACTCCCTTTCAAAGTAGCAATGGCATTTTTCACAGAACTAGAACAAAAATTTCACAATTCGTATGGAAACACAAAAGACCCCAAAGAGCCAAAGCAATCTTGAGAAAGAAAAGAAAGCTGGAGGAATCATCCTTCTGGGCTTCAGACTATTCTACAAAGCTATAGTAATCAAGACAGTATGGTACTGGCACTAAAACTGAAATATCAATCAATGGAACAGGATAGAAAGCCCAGAGATAAACCCACACACATATGGTCACCTTATCTTTGATAATGGTGGCAAGAATATACAATGGAGAAAAAACCGCCTCTTCCATAAGGGGTGTTGGGAAAACTGAACAGCTACATGTAAAAGAATGGAATTAGAACACTCCCTAACACCATACAGAAAAATAATCTCAAAATGGATTAAAGACCTAAATGTAAGGCCAGACACTATAAAACTCTTAGAGGAAAACATAGGCAGAACACTCTGTGACATAAATTACAGCAAGATCCTTTTTGACCCACCTCCTAGAGAAATGGAAATAAAAACAAAAATAAACAAATGGGACTTAATAAAACTTAATAGCTTTTGCATAACAAAGGAAACCATAAATAAGACGAAAAGACAACCCTCAGAATTTGAGAAAATTTGCAAATGAAGCAATTGAGAAAGGATTAACCTCCAAAATTTACAAGCAGCTCATGCAGCTCAGTATGAAGAAAACAAACAACCCAATCCAAAAATGGGCAGATGACCTAAATAGACATTTCTCCAAAGAAGATATACAGGTTGCCAACAAACACATGAAAAGATGCTCAACATCACTAATCATTAGAGAAATGCAAATCAAAACTACAATGAGGTATCACCTCACTCCACTCAGAATGGCCATCATCAAAAAATCTAAACAATAAATGCTGGAGAGGATGTGGAGAAAAGGGAACCCTCTTGCACTGTTGTTGGGAATGTAAGTTTATACAGCCACTGTGGAGAACAGTATGGAGGTTCCTTAAAAAACTAAAAATTGAACTACCATATGACCCAGGAATCCCACTACTGGGCATATACCCTGAGAAAACCATAATTCAAAAAGTGTCATGTACCCCAATGCTCATTGCAGCTCTATTTACAATAGCCAGGACGTGGAAGCAACCTAAGTGTCCATCAACAGATGAATGGATAAAGAATATGTGGCACATATATACAATGGAATATTACTCAGCCATAAAACGAAATGAAATTGAGTTATTTGTAGTGAGGTGGATGGACCTAGCGACTGTCATACAGAGTGAAGTAAGTTAGAAAGAGAAAAATAAATACCTTATGCCAACATATATATATGGAATCTAAAAAAAAAAAAAGTTTCTGAAGTACCTAGTGGCAGGACAGGAATAAACATGCAGACGTAGAGAATGGACTTGAGGACACGGGGAGGGGGAAGGGTAAGCTGGGATGAAGTGAGAGAGTGGCATAGACATATATACACTACCAAATGTAAAATAGATAGGTAGTGGGAAGCAGCCGTATAGCACAGGGAGATTAGCTCGATGCTTTGTGACCACCTAGAGGGGTGGGAGAGGGAGGGTGGGAGGGAGACGCAAGAGGGAGGGGATATGGGCATATATGTATACATATAGCTGATTCACTTTGTTATACAGCAGAAAGTAACACAGCGTTGTAAAGAAATTATACTCCAATAAAGAGGTTAAAAAAAAGAAAATGAGATCTGTCAAGTAAAATTTGATCTGAGAATTAACTATTTGATTTTAGCACCATAGAAGTTGTTCATACCTTGAGAATATTCAGAGTAGTATTGAAAGTCAAAGTCTGGATCAAGTGGGTTCAAGACAGATGAGAGGAGAGAAATTGGATACAAATGGCATAGACAATTATTTTGAAGAGTTTGCTAAAAGGGAAGCAGAGAAATTGTGTGAGTTCAAGGAAAACATTTTCAAAGAACAGTATTGTAGAATGTAGTTTGACAAAATATTATGATTTTATTAATATGTTGCTTCTTTCAGCTGTTGCATTCATTTTTCTATTGTTATGATTAAACTATTAAATAGTCAATAGATAACTATTAACCTCAAAGTATACTGGAACTGACCAAAATGTTCTACTCCTAGTAAATAGAGCATAAATAATATTTATAGAGCTAGAAGGACATTTCAATAATTCTAGACTTCAGGCATTGCTGAAAGCAATTTGAAACATTACTGTCCTGTCTTAAAAGGGCAATGCAAGGTAGAGAAAGAGAGCAACCTAAAATGACTAAGAAATGTGTTTTCATCAATCTTATGAATATTGTAATAACAATTTGGTCTACATTATTTTGGGATTACATATTTAGGACAGACATATATATTTCAAAATAATGAAAAATTTGCATCAAACTATACTTTCATGGAGATGCTAAAAACTATTATAAGGAATAATATAAAGGCTCAGTTTTAATAATATACCTAATATCAATGCTTACATATTGTTACATAAAATAATACTATTTTAGGAAATTATTAAACATCATACTTGTTTATATTCATGAAGATGAAAATATGTTGAAATGTTGAAAACAAGATATTGCTTATCTTTAATATACTCTTTTAAAATATCATTTTATCTTATAACTTAAGGTGAAAATATTAGAGAAAATAATATAATTTTATTTAGAAGGGACCCTTTAGATGATATGGTCCAAGTTTATGTATTTACAAATGCAGAAATTTAAATACAGTGTATATAATGACTCACCCAAAGTAACACAGCTAATTTTGACAAAGTTTGGTATCAGATGGTTTTCAGTACTCTTGCTGCTGTATTTTTCAGAATCATATTAGAGAAGAAAATTAAACATATTAGGAAAATGTCTTTTTTTTCTTTCCTTTCTCTTCCCCTTCACTACCTGCATTTCTCCTTTTCTTCTTTTCTCCCTACTCCCTTTCAGCTTTTTGCTTATTCTTCTCCTTTAAGAAAGGAAGGTTTAAATGTTAATGAAATGGGAGAAGGTTGAAAGAGAAGAAGCATTCTAGTACTTTCCCCCATAATTCTTTACTTCACACACACACACACACCCCTGAAGCTATTTGGAAGAAGAACTCTAATGTTCTAAATTCTTTGTAGTTTAAAAAAATAACCTCTACTATTTCAGAGAACAAAATAGCCCATATATCCTTGGACAGAAAGAAATAACAGTAAACCTACAGATTTATTTCATGAACTTCAGATCAATCATGTTCTGAGATTTCTCTTTTCTCTGGGGTGTTGACCAATATACCTAAAAGTTACTGGTTTAAGAGTGCAGACAACCATGGTTTTGAATTCCACTTTCTATAGTTATCAGTCATTTGAAATTTGCAAATGATTTAATACCTCAGATCTTCAGTTTGTTAATCTAGAAAATAAGGATAATTATGCTTATTTTATTATGACATTACTAGCTTTAAACATTACACCTGACACAGTATAAGTACTCGTGTTTTTTTTATTATCAATATTATTATCATAAACAACTCTCTTTAAATGGGAAATACCTTTCTGAAAACTCATGAACATATTCATAGTCACTGTTTCAAAGAATAGCCATAGTAGGACCTGTGAACTATTATGGAGCTGGTCTACTTAAAATTCAGTTAGTGACATCATAAATAAGTAGAGGCATAAAAGGGATACCTAATCTAAAGTAGTATTATCTTTGCTTTAAGACTTTTGGCATGTCTTTATATTCCGTCCTAAGAAATCCAATTCTTTTAATAATTGTAATCAAGTCGAGCTTGTTATTAGAGTGTTTAACTGTACTATTGAATGGGTTTGAGATGAAAAGTGATATGGACAATTTTATTTATGAGCCTCAAATGAGCATTTGCTGATGCCATTGTAATTTCTCATACAAGTATACAAATGATACAGCAACATTTCTTGCAGTGCTACCTTCAGAGTCATAATAAAACTCTTGCAGAACATGTGTGTGCACCATAAAGGAAAAGGCAATGATTTTTCTTTGGGAACTGATGGCCCTTATTAGCATGAATTGAATTGTGCATCTGTGTTCGTAACAGGGTGAGTGATGTGCCAATGGATTGCTTTTTACACATTCCTGTGCTTGCCCTTCTGTTTGCCCCGCTGTTTGTTATTTTCTCATCCAGCCCACCCAGGTGAGTGACATTTTCCCTTCCCGACTTTACTCTCTGGAGATAATGGAGGAAGGCAGTAGTATGTGTAAGCAAACGTACCAGTTGCCATAGTCTCCGTTTTCTGGTGTCCCTTTTGATTTCCTTCTGTGCCTTTGACATTCTAGGCAAAACTCTTTTATAACACATCACGATACACCCCCTCCCACCCACCCAGATAGAATAAGTGGTTGAATGCCTCACACACCATGGCCTTTATTCATCTATGTTTATAAAAATGCCTCTTCTTTTTTTTAACATTGCCAACTCTCGTACGTTTACTTATTTATTTTGGTTCAGTAAGCATGCTGCCACTGTTGTGCCATCTGAAAATTTAGCCTTTTAGCTTCTTTGATGGCATAATTAACATGAACTAAATAAATCCAGCTTGTACCACAGCTGTCAAAGCACCTGGGTATTTATAGTTTCACCCTCTCTTCTGAGGCAGGAGAGCTTTCATAACACATATGGTAGGGTGAATCTGGAGCAGACGGACTCATATACTCTGGCTTTCAATAAGGCAAGAGGGGATAACTGCATAAAGCCCAGTCACAATTCTGTTGAGGGTACTGAATTGATTATGTCCTGCACCAGACAATGCCTGGGTCCAACCAAATGCATTCTAGATGCCTCAGTGCTGGGTTTTGGGGTCCTGAATTTTAAAATTAAAATAAAATGCTTAGCTTATACAGAAAATAGCAAATACTTTTCTTCTCAGTGGCCAAGGATGGGAACTAGCATAAATAACCTTTTGCATTTATTCAGGAGAAGATAACTCAGAATGCTAAGTGACTTTCCCCTTTCACCTATATGACAAAACTTACCTTGACCAATGAAAAATCCAACAGTATCTGAAAAGAAACTCCAGGGGGCATAGGAAGCAAAATAAGTCTTGAAAGTGACAATTGGTGTATAAAAAAGAAGGGTTGAGAAGTCTGTCAACCCTTGGAAGGCACAGACACCCTCTTACAGAATCATCCTGCCCTGAAAGCACAGGTGGCATCTAGCAGCCTAATGAATGTCATAGGTAACTCTATTGTCCATTAATAGTATCTGCCATACACACACTTTAGGAATTAAATAGGCCATTGAAAGCCAATGTCAGGGAGTTAGTGAAATTTTAAAAGAATAATCCACACCTGGCTAATGAAAAGCTGAGGTAGATGGAGTTTTAGATGCTTTTATACACAAGTCCTTGTTGGAAGTATTCTGTGCCTTATGGGGGAGGAGATCCGTGATTTTCAGAGAGCATGAGTGGGCGGTAATGCAGCTCTAGGGGACGCAGATCATGATAACTGATGGGCTCTTTCAAATTACACCTCCTCACTACCCAGATTCTCTGAACCTCCTAGAGGTGCATAGCCCTGTGAGAATCACTGCCTGGTGAGCTTAATTGACAGATAACATCACACTCAGGTTTGTCGATGTGGAAGAAAAGTTAAGTAACTGATGACTTTTCTTCCTCCATAATAAGTTTTCTTAAAACTTCCAGTGTATTGTTAAACAAGAGAAAAGCTCTTTCAGTTTTAGCAACTTCTGTCTGTAACAGAGGCATGAAGTATGCTTTGTATGAGAATATGAAACTTACCATCTGCCTTAATGTCTTCAGAGAACAGTTATCAATGATTTCTTTCCAGGGTTAAAATTCATAGACTTGAGCTTATTGTACTGTGAGCATCTTTAGGATTTTGTCCATTGTGAAAATATCCTCTAAATGGCATCCTGCCAAATATTAGGCCTTCTTGTGGAAGTTCACAGTTTGTGACAGTTCATCCTAATATGCATAATATTTCTGTTCTAATTCCATTTTTGAACTTTTGTGTTCTATTTTTATCTGAGGATGGAGATAAGGCTAAATAAGATTCAGAAGAAAATATATTAAATGTGAAAAATAGCAGTTAAGACTTAATTTCCCATGGCAATTGATTACATGTTTATTCAGTAGTTTGGCACTGTTATTTGACTAGACTTTTCATTTCCAGTGTCAACTGAGCAGTTTATCCATTTTACTTTAGAGTGTTCATTTTTTGTGATAATCATTTCAATGTTTTTGCATTTATTACGCCCAAGGAATAGGAAACTTGCTGATAGAACAGTTTAATTTCAAGGAGTGTGGTCTTCTCAGGGGCTGTAAATGTCTTGGCTATGTGGTTGAACTTTCAACATTTCTCCTCTAAAAATAATTTGCAACCTCCACTGCCATCAATCTTAAATCTGTATTCATTAATTATGTGTTAAAAAATATATCTAAAAGTCACAGAGGAACAAAGTTGTGTTATTTCTGTTGCGGAAGACTGGTTTAAAATATTTGTTAGAAATAGTCTGAAAGTACAACATACTGTAATTGTGGTTTGTCATATGTGGTTCATTGTCATTAGTCAGAGGCAGCACTATATATAGTACATATAACAGCATAAGTCAGGTTTACAACTCTGCATCCATCTGTAATGCATGATAGCATATGTTTTATAGGGCTGATTATTAAGATAATACATCTTTGTATTCTCAAAACCTCAACTTTGAAATTTCTTTGCTGATAAGAAATTAATGCCTAAGAATTAAAAGCTAAAGTGAATTCCATTGTACTTAGTCTTCTACTGACTTTACAAAATGCAGGTTTACCTGCAGGAGACATTCTTTCTTTCTTTTTTTTTTTTAAGATAAAGATGTAAAAAAAGCTAACCTCACCTTATATTGTATAATAATATTGTTTGGGGGAAATAAAATGAAAAGTACAGGATTCCTAACACTCTCCCTCAAAATGTAACTGAAGACTGACTTTTTTTCTACATTTTCTTTAACACTTACAGTTCTAAGTCTCCATACTTGTGAAGAAAATGTTCTGTTGATGTTTTGCATGATAAAAGTAATGCATTTATAAAATTTGTACACAGGCACTTTCCACTAAAGATAATTGTACTTTAAAGAGGCATTTTTTTCCCTAGATGATAGTACTGTACATGAATTAGCACTATGATAAAAGGGAAACATTCAGGATTTAGCAGAATGTCATCAAATTTAAGACAAGAGAACTCAATCTCCATTTTTGGTAAGCTTACTGACACCTATAAGAAGGTAAGGGGGAAAACGTAGTTACAAGTAATCAAAGCATTTGTAAACACACAGCTATATATTTTGGGGGGGGGTGAGGGATAGGTAGGGGGCATTATTTTCAAGCTTTTATTGTCTATCAATCATGTGTGATATGTTTATTAATTCAACCCTCAGCCATCTTAAAGACATTATCTTCAAGTGGCGTGAGAACATACTCTGTCTGCCTATATCCTTTCCTGCCTGAAAATCACCAACTTACAATATAGTCAAGCCAGTCATTTGGGAAGTTGCATATTGCTTAGGAACTGAATTATCTCACTGTGTATCACCTTTATGGAAATTAATTAGCTTATGTCTAGGAGTCCACCTGTTTTCACTCCTGTGAAAATTAGATAAGGTTAGAATCCTAAATAATTTTTAAAATCTTTCCTTTAAAGAAACACTATAAAGGAAATATTACCTCTAACTCTTCAATTAAATTTGTATTAACCTAATAATTAATTAGATTTATTTTACATATTTTAATATAAATTAGAAAATGGTTTGGAAATATTTTATTAACATTTGATTGGCCCAGAAATGCACCACCCAACAAATATGAACAAAAGCATGTTTCAAATAGTAATAATGAATTGACCATTTTATCATAGTTAATGATCCCTTTGAATTTTTATACCAGGGTTGTTGGTATTGTTGTTTCTATTTTTTCATCTTTCTTAGCATTCGTTTCAAAGTCATTTAAAAATTTCATTGCCAATTTTTGAATTTTTAGTTGATTACAAATCATGTGGCACCATAGTTCTGAAGTTTTTATGACCAGTTTTTCCTATAACCAGCTGTATATTTATATCAGTGGCTTTCAACAGAAATACTATTTAGACTGGTTCAAAGATTTCATAGATTAGATTTTGCACAGCAAACTCTACTTTAAACTGTCTTCCATTTCAAAGTTTTATTCTCCAGTATGTAATGTTCCTAGATATGAGTGACATCAAAATCACCTCTTCAAGAATTGAAAAATTCCATCACATGGGTTCATAAATGCAGTATAGCCCCAAATACTTCCTTTTCTTTTCTGCATATCTCTTGGTAGTTAGTTCAGTGCTTGATATCTAGTAGGAGATGAATAAATAGTTGTAGAATATGCATGAAAAACAGTTGCTAAAGAAATCCTGCCAGAATATGACTGTAATTTCTGTGAGCACTCCTTGCTAAAATGGGGGTTTGGTCTTTATTTATTTAGAAATATGACAGCTAAATAAAGTTAAAATTTCATTATTTAATAAAAATAACTACTCATTATATTGACAACATCATTATGGTTGTTTTATTACTCTTGGCTATGATGTTTTATAATTAGAGCTCTGAATCTTTAGAGAAATCCACAAGAAGACCTGGTGAGCAAATTTCATAAGTTTCCAAAGTGTATTTATTTCATCTTCATGCTTTAAGTTAATTAAGATTTAATTTTAAATTAAATTATCTTCAACACAATTTTGGTTGAGATACACTAAAGCATATTGTATTACTTCAAAGCCTGCTGTAAATCTGTCAACATGGGTTTGGACACAGCAAAGTGTAGCTTGGTTCAACAAGGAATAGACAATAAATGAATGATTTTAATTTCTGCAGTAGGAAATGATAGGGAAGACATTTTTTGGTGGTGGTTTTAGTGGCTTGTATGTTTGGGGTTTTGTTTGGTTGTTGTTTTAGAAACTGTCATTGTAATTGCTACTAGGGAATATAAGCCAACAATAAACTTATCCAAAAAAAGGTTTATAAATCATTTAGTGTTTTAAAGTTTCAATATCCCCTTCCTTCATTTGGCCTTACCAAGCAACCAAAAGTAGCAAGGAAATAAGTGTATAAATAAGACATTATTTACAATAGTAATAATAATAATAAATAAATAATATTCAACCTTCTTTCCTGTAGGTCCAGAAAGGTGACCTACATTTTGGAAGCATTCTGTAGAGGCCTACTTTCACACTGTGGAATATTCACCTTTTATCATGATTCACACAAAGCCTTGTGAACATATGAAGGACATGCAAGACAGCTCAAAGATGTCCCATGAGCCTTATTCCTTTTTCTTAGATTTTATGTTCTGAGAACATCTATGGTAGGAGTCTGTGGTGTGTTGCCAAAATGTCAGTGTTACGGAATTTTATAATTTATTCCACAAATGATCCTCAGTTAGAATTGTGAAGGGAACATGTGTTTTGGAATCAGTCCTGAAAGTGAATACTGACTTTGCTGTAAAATGGATATGATAATGCCTACCTTAGTGGGTAGATGTGAAGATCAAATGACACATGTACATAAAGCACATAGTATAGTGCTTGAAACCTATTACCTGCACAGTTATGATACGTTATTGTTTTTGTCACTGTTTTCGTTGATATAGGGAGATTTAGGAATACAGGTGCAACTTGACACATACATGTCTTTTCATGATCAAATAACATCAGTGATGTGAGTAGTGGTAAAACAGTGAGAAAAGGCTCTGAACACACAGCAGGCTCATGGAAGCAAGAGAACACGAAAAGCAAACTAACTTTGCCTAGAGTTAGCTTCAGACTGTGAATACAAGGAGAATCTGTTTCATTATTTTCTCCTCTTTTAAAATCATACAGCATAAGCACAGGGTTCTTATAGATGTATTTTAACCTAAAATTTATCTATCATTTATCATCTGCGTATTTTTATAATTATACATTCATGCCATGATGTACAAATAGACTTTTGCCATTTACCAGTATGGTGCTTAACGTTTGCTTCAACAAAAAGAAGCTGAATGAAAAGAACATGAGTGAACCATCTTTTATAACTACCACAAATATATCTTTCAAAAATCATAGCAAGATTTCATAATGAGATGACACTACTTTTTTCATTGGCATAGCTTAAGGGGAAAAAAAGGACAAAATGTGTCAGTCTTTGGCAGAGTGTATTAAATATCTTTACTCATAGTGAATAAAATATAAATGGTAAAAAGTAGACTGAATTTTAAAAAACATATTCAATAAATGGATACCTTAAGTAATGGTGTATGGCCGTACTCAAAATTTAAACTCCCTCATTTTTTGACAGGTTGTCTAGTACCAATTTAGGAAAAAATTACCATCAGTTAAGACTCACATTAAAATCCTTAATTCATAGTGAAAATAATTTGGAGGCTAACAAAATTAAAGGATCTTCAACAATTAAAAAAAATAGCATTTTTTGTCCAAAGAAGTAAAACTGTTTGAAATTTTTAATTTTAGATAATTTTAAATAGTGTAAATAAAAAATCTCCCATTTTAATTTGGATAAAATCTGCATGGAGAAAACTGAATGACATAAAAGAATAAATTCTAAATGGATGAACAAAATAATAATAGAAACTATCATAGAGAAATAGCTGACATATATTGTCATTAAAGTAATAAATATAGTAGAAAAAAGTCCCTTATAAAACATGAATTGAATTTGAGTTTTAAGAAGAATTAGGCAAAAAATTAATAACTCCATAAACCAGAAATATGCATAATATACTGAATTCTCCTGATTTAATATCTGGTATTTCTACATGGTTATATCTTACAACCAATCCCCTAGCTTCCATAGACTTGTGGATATACTATTCAAGGAATTAAAATAAGTACTAAGTCTGCTATTTCATTGTTTTCTGTAATTATAACAACATCAACAATGTATCACTGTTAACTAACTTAGAAGCCAGCAGGGATAATGTTTTTGTCCACTGTAGTGCTTAATAGGTATATCTCATCACAGGGTAACTCACACATAGCATGGGTATATACACAGGGATTTTTTTTTTTCAATTGCATTGTTCGGGTTTATTGTTGTCTGTCTGTGAGTATGAACTAGCTGTGTTTAGGAATATTTAATAAAGAAAACCTGAATACTGTGAACTTTGATATAAGCCTCAACTGTCGCCTATAAAAAATAATATTATGTCATTTAATCTGGTTATAATGTCTGCTATTTGAGACTTTGTCTTCTCTTTTTAATTCTAAAATAATTTGTGTCTGAACTTGTCACCTGATGTTTTCTCATCAAGGAGCGGGTAGTCATCAAATTTGAGTGTGTGTTGCAGCAAAAGTTTTATTCAAGTTGTTAATATATTGCCATTTAGTATCTGTAATTGTATTTAACTTGCACAGAGTGCCTGAATATAAGATTGGGCACAAAGCCAGTTCAAACCCTCAAATATAAGTGTTGAGTAAAAGTAAGCATTTGACCTTGTTACCAATAAACATGGGGAACAATATGGCTGAAACAACATGGGGTGAAAACATGGGAGTTTTAGATGAGAATTTTCAAAGACGGACTTTTTGAAAAATACATAGTGCTGTTATTAATGAGGCACTAAGTAACCTTAAATATATAAATCACATTTAAAAAATAAAGAGACAAATACAGTGTATGTATATATGTTTTATATAATGGCTCAAGATCGACTTCAACAATAGGAATAGGTGGTTAGCAAAATAGTAAGTCACAATTCTCTTGACAATTCTACTTAAAGATAATCACATATTCATTTTGGTAAAATTTCATATCTTTTCTACAAGTGTCAGTAAAATTTTGTAGTGAATCTCTTGGGTGAATCTCTACCCAGGAAATCAATATATTTGAAAGGTAAATGTAAGTTTGGAAAGTCAAATACTGATAATGAAGGATAAATCACCTTAATTAAAATAAATACATAATTGACCTTAATAATAGAGGCATAAATATGACTATAATTAATTTGCTAATTGTCCATGTGTGCCCTCCCTTCTCTCTTTAAACTTAGCATCTGCTCATTAATTAATTTCACTGGCTTTGTTAGTTGTATCATTTGCTCTGGCAATGTGCTGTTATTGCCTTTGAGGCTTTTAGAGAAACAGAAGAGATTTCTCACATGGAATGGTCCACAGATTTAAATGGAAACAGAAATCCTGCAACAGTGTAGAATTTTTCTTAGGTGGTGTGTGATACATATGATTCTTGTACACATATAGTGGTCATGTAAGAAAACAATTGTAACTTAGAATTAATCTGAAAGAACTGGAAGGCGGGAAAGGATACTGTTATAAGCCTTGATTAAAGTACAGCTTGCAGAAAGATGGATGAGAAATGTAACACAATTACAGGTACAGGTAACAGGTAGGATGGAAGTATGATTTAGGTGTACTGGAAACAATAAAGGAATGACTGATGAGTAATGGAAGATAAAATTGAATAGAAAGTTGGGTTCCACCTAAAAGGCAGTCTGCATGGTTTGAACATAATCTGATGGGTAGTCAGACAGACATAAGCAAAAGGCAATATTTTAGAGTTTATAAAAATTCAGTCTTGTAAGGAAATTTAGAGGTCGTATATTACTTCTCATTATTCAGTCAAAGAACTTAATCCACATATTGTCCTTTCCATAATCCTACTCTAATGACAAGTCAAATCATAACCTGAAAGATTCTTTACATTGTGTTAAAAATTGTATGAGCGCATACTTTAGAATACATGACACACACTGTAATAATAAAAAAAAAAGCTACCTGTGTGCTGTTGCTTTTACTCAATGCAGTATTAGTTAAGGGAACTGATGATTTTGTTGTATTTAACTTTAAAAAGTGAATTATGCATCAAACATTCATTAAGGGAAATCTGATGCACTTGAGCATATATGTCATGACACGGCATGTAGACATACATGGGATTTTTTGTTGTTGTTGTTATTTTTCTGTTAAAGAAACACACAGGAGAAACCTGGCCTTTCAATGAATGTGAGACTGTGCATAAATATATAACTCAGACTTCATTTGGGCTTCTTAGGTGCCATTGTGGATTAATGGCATTTACATAATTAAAGTGAGGTTATAAACTGTCATAAAAATGAAGAAGGAAAGAGGAGTGTCTCTAGGATTACATCTCTGAAGGTAATAACACTGAGTGGGTAGCAATAATAAAAATAATTTAGTTCTGTGTTGTCCTAGCGATCACTTTGGATTGTGACCATTTATATTATATTGAAATAAGAGACCAGAGCTTAAAAGGACAACAATGCGTAACCTCAATCTGGAAGAGTATAGACAGACTACATACTGAATCAGAGCCATGGGGTCTTCCTCCATATGATGATTTAAAAAAAAAATGCAGCTTTTCTGAGTAGCTGTTGATCAAATCACCTAGTACTAAAACCATTATAGTTTAAAAGCATATATTTGGAAGAGTATGAAAAAAATACCTGAGTTTAAGATTATAAAGCATGCTAAAAGTCTTCTTATCTACATTTAAAGACACATGCTATTTAAGTAATCATTCCTCGAAGCATTTTAAACAGACATTTTGTGAATTTCTTGAGAGTTCAGGTTTAGGTGTGTAAAAATATGTCAACATAGAAATTTCAACTCTCTCTCTCTTTTCTTCCTTCCCTGTCTTCCTCCCGCCTCCTCCTTCTTTTCGTTGCATCTGCTTATGCATTAGAGACATTTAAAGCAAAATGATTCGAAGAGAACATTATATTCACAAACTTTGGAAGACTAAAGACTTTTTGAAAATAATAAACCAAAAAGTATTATAAATTATAGGATATAATATAAGAGCATGGAGTATAAAATGTTACTTTTAAAGTCATTTCTACTTGATAATCATGCTTAATTACAATGCTGTGATAGCTAGTTTTTTCATTTAATTTTTTTGCTTTTATTATGATGGGCTAATATGTTTTTCCCTTTAGATTCTCAAGTACGTACAAGTCTCGATTTTAACATTATTAAATAATGTTAAATGTTAACTTTTTAAACCATTCTTCCAATGATCTCTTAAATTTGTGAGATTTCATATTTTTAAATACCACAAATCGCTTAAAAATGATGCAAAATACAAATTAATGCCAACATAGATTTCAATAGTTCATACCAAGTATGATTGAGATTTAGCTTTATGGCATATCAATGAAAGGATTGTTTGGAAGCCACTTTATAAAGCTGGATAACATGCATCCTAAAGAAATCAATGTTTTAGCAGTAAATTCATTAACATGTTAGAGAATTCAAAGATGAAAGGTGTAATATTCAGATCTTGGATACAGTTACTCAAAGTGCTTATCATTAAGGGCAACCTTAATTTAAAGATTATTCAGAAAAACTTAACTGAAGAAAAAATTGAAGTTAGAGCTGATAGAATTAAGGGGGATTTTTATTTGTTTAGTTTTTTGTAAGCATAGCATAAGGGACAGCAGCTAATGTAATTTTCTGATCCACCAGTCATGTGTAATAAATCTATTTTCTATTTCATTATGTGATAAAATGAACAATTTTTTAGGTAAAAAGATTTAAATATCACCAAATTACAGCACAGATTTTAATGAGGCCCAAAGTTAAATTTGCAACAAAGAAGTAGGATCACTCACTTTGGATCAATTTAGAAAAGTATAAATCTTATACGTAACAGTCTACATGGAACAGAAGAACTTTGATATCATTCCTTTACCATTGAGAGACTGTTAGGGTTTGGGGCACCATGAGTTATGAGGTTTGTCTAAAACAACAACAACAACAACAACAACAACAACAACAAAAGTATTCAGAGTAGAGCAAAACAACCAATCAGGGGAAGAAAACATAACCCATGAGAAAAGTATAAAGGAATTGGGAGAAGGAAAGGTTGAAAAGTGATTTTAAAATTATTTTCAAGTATTTAAATATTTAGTGAAAACAGAGTATTTGAAGATCAACAGTTCTTTATTTTCACTAAGTATAGAAAAAGCCTTTGAATTAAATTTAGAGATTGTACTAGCTCTAAAGAACCGTTTCTTTAGAGTAAGATAGGCCATTGGATAAAGTCTCTGGGAAATTGTGGAGTCATCTCTCTTGAGAATAATTAAGAGTAACACAGATAACTAAAATTCAGTCTTGCAATGAGGTAGCAGACTGGATTAAGAGAATTATTATTTTGTCCCTACACTTTGATTCCATGATAATCCTGAATGAATTAAACATGTTATCAAATGCCTCCAACTTCAGTGAAGTTCTTAATTTAACCTCATATTATTTGTTTTTTTCATGGCTTAACATTTCACCAAAGCCAGGTCAGATTTTAAATTCTGTATAATGACTTAATAACACCTAAATTTTTAATCTTAGAAAGTCATTTTCAAGGGATTATGAGGCAGAATTAACAAAAGAAAGAACAAGAATACTTATTACTTCCTGAATATCACCCAGTATTTGACTCTAGATCAGTTTTAGCCTCTCCTCTTTCCTATGTAGTGTGCAAATAATGTGGCTTTTTTTCCCAGATTAAATAGACCCAGGAGTGAGCACATACAAACTAGAATATTAAATAAAATTGTCCTGAATTGATTATATGTAATTTCCGCTATCTTTTAAAATGAGAACTAAAGAGAATGAACACACAGACAAAGTTGGGGAATAGAGAGCAGGATTTAACCATTCCCAATTTGAGAATTTTGAAAGGTAAAATTCTGTGCATACTATATGTAAGTATTGTCTTAGGTAATTCATTTTCACTAATGTCTTATAGCCTGAATTTTATTGTTCATTAGCTGGCAAAAGCATTATACTTTAAAATATATAGTAACAAATATTCAGATCATTTTAGAATGACTCACATAAGTAAATCTGCTCATTTGCAGATGGCTTTGACATTCCTCAGATAGGCACCACTTGAATGTGATGTAGCATATAGGATTTTTCTAAGATCTTCTTCAAATGAAACATAAGTCTTTACTTCTATTTGCCAAGCTTAACAAATAAATGTTTGACATTCATCTCCTAACTAAATTGGTACAGAACAGGAAGATCAACATAGCCATACTTTGAATTTTTTGCTCATTCATGATGGGCTACAATCATTACCTTACAAGTAGCATGTAGAATGTTACTTTTAGAGAAAAATCTTAGCAAATAGCACAGGTATCATACTTAGACGTTTCATGTATAGACAGTATGAACAGGCAATTATAGTCAACTAAATAAAACCAGGGCAAAGCAGATATTTGAAAAGCACAAACACTCTCTGATTAACTTCTAATATAATAAATAACTTCAATCTTCTCTACCACAAATTTTAATTGACTATTAAATTGAATTTTTTTGTTTGACTTCATAGCATTATCAGGGGGATATTCTCATGTGAGTGAGAAGAACAAGAAGAGATACCAACCAAGAGAATAAGGAGAAAATGAGTCTCTGGTCAACCTGCTAATTCAAAAATTAGTCCCTAATATAAGAGTATAAGAAATCTTTCAATTCTAAAGTGAATATTTAAAATAATATACACAAACATTCCACCACACAGATCTGGAATTGAGGCAGAAGGATAGGTTATTTGCACAAAGTTACACAAAAGTGTAATGATAACACTTGGGTTAAAAACCAGTCTCAAAATTGTTTTTGAATCTTACATGAGAGCTTGCCTTGTGTTCTGCCCATTCTGCCAGGGAGTATTCTGAAGAAATATTTTCTTGCAGTGATTAAGCCCACAAAAGTCTCAAAAGTCAGAAACCCCTTTATTTCAATCTCAGATCTGCCCCTCATCTTCTTATCTGAAACTCAGTTTCCTCATCCATTAAGTAGGAATGAAATAGTAATATTTACAAACTTAAACAGTTGTTGAAGGAATAAAATAAATGCAAAAAGAGAGTTCTTGACACATAGTATGTGTAACAAACAAAAGTATATTATAGGGTTTTTTTTAATTGAAAATGTATAATTGTGTAATTTAAAAAATTATTATTTCATTTCACATTGAATAAATGACTTATTTATTATAGAGTTCCTGAAATGGCAAAGATAAAAGTTTATTGAACTGTGTCCATCACAGATCACTGGGAAAATTTTCTTAACATACACATACATTCATGCACACCCACCAAGAATTAAACCACAAAGACCAGAAATTAAAGCTAAATTTTATTGATAAGATTAACAAACTTTTGGTTAGAAGACTCTTATTTATAAGAACATTACCCTATTCAATTCTAATAGGAAACCTATTAACAGATACAATTAGAACCAGTTGTAGGATGCTTTACCAAAGAAATCAGATGAAGGGGTAAATCATTTTAAAATGCATACGTACCTTAAATATATGTGATTCATAAATAATTGAAACAAAGAAGTGCACATTTATCTTCTATTATTTGATGTCTTTGTCTTTTCTTTAGCTGTATGTTCACTGGTTAGAGCCATGCATCATCTTATTGCAAAAACCACACCCACAATACATAGTCTGTAACTGTCAGTTTTGGGTCCCATAAAATAGTGTGTATTTAAACATTCTTGAAAAGCTTTCTGAATATGGAATGCTTCTGGAATTTTATGGCACTTTTCCTGAATCTTCTGCTGTTATCTTGCTCAGACGTAATTCTATGACAAGCCTTGGTGCAACTTAACGTTAACAAGTCTTTCTGAAAAGCTCAGTTTAATCTTCTTTGAAGCAATTATTTTGTATTCATATTTTACTAGTTAACATAAGATTTTAATTAAATGAAATAAATTTAATAGCAAGTGCAGCTGATATTAACATGTCTATGAATTCATATCTAACTTTTCCTAAGCATAAAACGCATTTTGGCAGCAAAAAAGTAAATGGACATACTATACTATAAAGTAGCATCCTAATTGGGGACATACAGCTTACTGAGGTCAACAAGTCAATATTGTTTATTCATGGAAAGAAAAATGAATTTGTTTGACCAATGAAGTGATTAAGTAGAGGTCTGTCAAAAAAGTTTTTGGGCTTCCCTGGTGGTGCAGTGGTTGAGAATCCGCCTGCCAATGCAGGGGACACGGGTTCAAGCCCTGGTCTGGGAAGATCCCACATGCCGCAGAACAACTGGGCCCGTGAACCACAATTACTGAGCCTGGGCGTCTGGAGCCTATGCTCCGCAACAAGACAGGCTGCGATAGTGAGAGGCCCGCGCACCGCGATGAAGAGTGGCCCTCGCTCGCCGCAACTAGAGAAAGCCCTGGCACAGAAACGAAGACCCAACACAGCCAAAAATAAATAAATAAATTAATTAATTTTAAAAAAAGTTTTAAATTTATTAATGTTAAAATATTTGCCATATCAAAGTAGGACATCTAATTATGGTAGACGTCACTACAATTTAGCACTGTATTTACATAGCCAAACTGAAATTTTGATGAAAAATCAACACAATACATTTAATCCTCTAATATCTAAAAAAAAGTTTGTTTGCAGTTTATGTATATCCTTCACAGCTACTTGACTGCTACATGACAGCAGCACCAGCCTTTAATCACAGATACAAGGTTTTAAATGAAAAAAGTACGTATGAATGATTTTTAGAGTAGTTAAAATGAATGCATCTCAAATTTTCATGTCCAGATGCATCACCTATGAATCTTGTTTTTTTTTTTTTTTTAATAAATTTATTTATTTAATTTATTTATTTTTGGCTGTGTTGGGTCTTCGTTTCTGTGCGAGGGCTTTCTCTAGTTGCGGCGAGTGGGGGCCACTCTTCATCACGGTGCGCAGGCCTCTCACTGTCGAGGCCTCTTGTTGCGGAGCACAGGCTCCAGATGCGCAGGCTCAGTAGTTGTGGCTCACGGGCCTAGTTGCTCCGCGGCATGTGGGATCTTCCCAGACCAGGGCTCGAACCCGCGTCCCCTGCCTTAGCAGGCAGATTCTCAACCACTGCGCCACCGGGGAAGCCCTGGGTCTTGTTAATGGAAATTCTTTTTTAGTAAATTTTTATGTTATATATATATATACTTTACCACAGTAAAAAAAAGACAAAATATATTGATGCCATGTCCCACTCCAGGCCAATATTATCATTTACTCTGGGAATAGAGCCTGGAAATGGTAGTTTTGTGAAGTTATCCAGTTGATTAAATGTGCAGGCAAATTAGAGAACCAGTATTTAAATGGAAAAACTTAAAATACCTTCCAATCATTTACCATTTGAGTTCTGGTGAGAATGAAGGTAAAGTTTTACCTTTGATTCCATCAATTCTTTGTGTCACAAGGGAAGAAAATATGTTTACTAAGTAAGCACATTCTCAAAACTTTGTTAAGCTAAATGTAACATAGAAAAGGCTTCATGGTAAGAAAAGCAAAGAAACTTGATTAATAGTAATTAATTTAATGAAGAGCCACAAAGTTCTGGCATTCTACTTTGTTTATGGTCAACTATTAACAGTATTTGTTTGAGGATCACAAAATACTTTACTAGAAAGATGAAAAGCAAAATTTTCCTTTTAATCATGTCAAATTCTTCTTGGGCTAAATTCAATGATTTTTAAATTCTCAAAATAAAGGAAACAGGAAGGTGATCAGTAATCATTCAAACGGGTATTAAAGTTTCATCTGCTAATTATATCATAATATTTTTATGAATCTGAGAGTATTCATAGAACTGGTATGAAAACTGAAGAACTGTTAAATATGATATTTTAGTGCACATGAATGTGTGAATTGTATTGTATGTTAATATTATCTATGTATGGATATGTATAGATAGATTAGATAGCATGATATATAAATATACATATATTACATACAGGATAAATGTTTTCTGAGCATATTGATTCATGTATAGACTTTTATCAAAACAAAACATTTATCAAAAGAAAGAATATAAGCATCAGGATCAGATTGTCTGAGTCCAAATATTACCAACTTTGTAAACTTGGGCAGCTTCAATCACTCATTTTCTGAGTTCTTTAACATCTACAATAAAGACTTCCTGTAAGAACAAAGACGAATCCATCCTGACAAAGAGTATAGCAATGGTCTTCGAGCACTACAGTGCAAAACTGAGATGATCTAAAAACAAAACAAAATTTCATATATATACATATATAATATTATGAGATATATAATGGCATACCAAACAATACAATATTTGTGGCATTTATATGTCTTCCTTCTTTTATGTCTGTACCTTTGTTTTTGTTGTCTTCTGTCCCTCTATTACAAGTTCGCTGACATACTCAGAGAATGACCCATATAGAATTATAATTATGTTGAATATTTATAGAGATGTCAACATTTATAATAGTATTTGAGGTATACAAGTTCCTCTCTTAAATCTGTCTTATAAATGTGACTGGTAATGATACATCTTATGCAGTATTAAATATTAATTTGGGATTATACATTAATGATAAAGACCAAGTGACTTCCTTGATTGCTAAGTCAATGGAAACTAGAGAAATGACTTAGTTTTCTTGCTGTGTAAAAAACATTTCATTTGTGCTCCTGCATGCCACAGAAATGCAGCATATAGAAGTGATAGCAAGTATTATAGTCATAAATATCCATTCTGAATTTGGTCCTAATTAACACTACTTTATGAAAATATAAGATGGTGAACTCTTATCTTAATTGCTTGAACTATAAACATGTATCGACCTGGCAAAGTAGTTTAAGTCAGTAGAGGTTGCATACCAAGTAAGGAGTGTAGTCATAGGTATTTGAAAACTGGGTCAGTGTTCTTTCTACTCAATAGTCAAATTTAGATTCTTTAACAATGCTATCAAATTCAAAAGTCATAAAATGGAATCCACCCCAACCGTTTGGTCAACAGAATGAAATTTCTTTTTCTATTTTATGGTACTACCTACAGCATCTTTTAGACATTTCTCTATTGCCTTATAAACTATTTTTGAATAATTGTTTCTGCTGAGACAGTCTATGATTTAAATGTCCTTTGAAAACCAAAGAAGGCATTTCTTCCATTTGAAATCGTACTTAAAATATTTACATTCTTAATGTTAAGGCTTGTAAAGTGATTGCAAGTACCTGCAAATCAAGTGAAATTTGAATGTACTCTTCCATTGACCTGATGTTCTATGATCTGTACCTGTATTTATATAGAGATAATTTGGATCAATGACCTGTAGGAAAATGACACCTAATTTGCCCATTTTAAAGTGACTCACTGAGGTTAAGCCATTTAGACAGCATACCAAAGACAGGACAAAACTGCTGAAAAATGCTAAACAGAAGCCAGTACATTAGCATGTCTTCCAATAGATACATATTTTTTAATAGAATATAAGTGCCAGGTGATCTGGGACCATGTTCTTTTTTTTCACCAAAGTATTCTCAATATATAGCAAGTCCTGCAACATGATAAATATTTTTTGGTCTAATGAATGTCAGAGATGCTTTATTTGGTATTTTAGATTTGGGAATTCTGCCTAAACAAAGCAGAGTAGGCAAAAAGTATTCTTTCTTCTTTTAAGATTAAAAATCATGACGAATGTAGGGTTCCAGAAGTTCTTATTGGTGGAGAACTCATGACCTGGCAAACCAAGGCAGTGATGCAGAAGGATGTTCATTATAACAGAAATAGGTTATACAAAAGTCTGACAAAAAGACCATTTAGAAAATTTGCCCCAAGAGGGTGAGAAATGGGTTTGATACAGGCATACATTATAGACTTTTTTCTTTCATCCTTAGATTTGGTTTCATTATTTTTCACTGAGCTGGAATTAGTGTCACAGGGTGACTGTGACATATTGACACTCAAACATTCAACATGTTTTCATTCACTCAACAAATTTTTGTCAAATGCTTAACGATGCCAGACACTATTCTAGGTTATTTTTGTGCAATCTTTTGCTAAATATACCATAGCACATTAGCCTTAAACAAAAAATTTTGACCGAAAATATTGTGAGATAATTTATTACTAAATTACTATATGCCCCTAAATGTATTGCATTGTTTTACCCCAGGATATGTTTGGATTTGGATTATACATGGCCTGAAAATAGTTTCACCTGTGTAAAGGATTTGTTCTTTGAGACATTTTTTTGTCAAGAAGTCACACATATTAATATTTTTAGGTTTAGTGGCAACATGTTTATTAGTAGCAGTACTGCATTCTATTATATATTTATGACTCCTAAAATCCTTGATTTAGATTATATAATTAATTTTGAATTACATCTTCTTTTTTTGTTGTTAGATTGTTTATTTGAGATTTTTCTTGTTTCCTAAGTTAGGTTTGTATAGCTATAAACTTCCCTCTTAGAACTGCTTTTGCTGCATCCCATAGGTTTTGGATCGTCGTGTTTTCATTGTCATTTGTCTCTAGGTATTTTTTGATTTCCTCTTTGATTTCTTCAGCGATCTCTTGGTTATTTAGTAACGTACTGTTTAGCCTCCATGTGTTTGTATTTTTTACGTTTTTTTTCCCTGTAATTCATTTCTAATCTCATACTGTTGTGGTTGGAAAAGATGCTTGATATGATCTCAATTTTCTTAAATTTACTGAGGCTTGATTTGTGACCCAAGATGTGTTCTATCCTGGAGAATGTTCCGTGCACACTTGAGAAGAAAGTGTAATCTGCTGTTTTTGGATGGAATGTCTTATAAATATCAATTAAATCTATCTGGTCTATTGTGTCATTTAAGGCTTCTGTTTCCTTATTTATTTTCATTTTGGATGATCTGTCCATTGGTGTAAATGAGGTGTTAAAGTCCCTCACTATTATTGTGTTACTGTCGATTTCCTCTTTTATAACTGTAAGCAGTTGCCTTATGTATTGAGGTGGTCCTATGTTGGGTGCATATATATTTATAATTGTTATATCTTCTTCTTGGATTGATCCCTTGATCATTATGTAGTGTCCTTCCTTGTCTCTTGTAACATTCTTTATTTTAAAGTCTATTTTATCTGATATGAGTATTGCTACTCCAGCTTTCTTTTGATTTCCATTTGCATGGAATATCTTTTTCCATCCCCTTACTTTCAGTCTGTATGTGTCCCTAGGTCTGAAGTGGGTCTCTTGTAGACAGCATATATATGGGTCTTGTTTTTGTATCCATTCAGCGAGCCTGTGTCTCTTGGTTGGAGCATTTAATCCACTCACATTTAAGGTAATTATCAATATGTATGTTCCTATGACCATTTTCTTAATTGTTTTGGGTTTGTTTTTGTAGGTCCTTTTCTTCTCTTGTGTTTCCCACTTAGAGAAGTTCCTTTAGCATTTGTTGTAGAGCTGGTTTGGTAGTGCTGAATTCTCTTAGCTTTTTCTTGTTTTTAAAGCTTTTGATTTCTCCATCGAATCTGAATGAGATCCTTGCCGGGTAGAGTAATCTTGGTTGTAGGTTCTTCCCTTTCATCACTTTAACTATATCATGTCACTCCCTTCTGGCTCATAGAGTTTCTGCTGAGAAATCAGCTGTTAACTTTATGGGAGTTCCCTTGTATGTTATTTGTCATTTTTCCCTTTCTGCTTTCAATAATTTTTCTTTGTCTTTAATTTTTGCCAATTTGATTACTATGTGCCTCGGTGTGTTTCTCCTTGGGTTTATCCTGTGTGGGACTCTCTGCGCTTCCTGGACTTAGGTGGCTGTTTTCTTTCCCATGTGAGGGAAGTTTTCAACTATAATCTCTTCAAGTATTTTCTCTGGTCCTTTCTCTCTCTCTTCTCCTTCTGGGACCTCTATAATATGAATGTTGTTGCATTTAATTGTTGTCCCAGAGGTCTCTTAGGCTGTCTTTATTTCTTTTCATTCTTTTTTCTTTATTTTGTTCTGCAGCAGTGAATTCCACCATTCTGTCTTCCAGGTCACTTATCCGTTCTTCTGCCTCAGTTATTCTGCTATTGATTCCTTCTAGTGTAGTTTTCATTTCAGTTATTGTATTGTTCATCTCTGTTTGTTTGTTCTTTAATTCTTCTAGGTTTTTGTTAAACATTTCTTGCATCTTCTCGATCTTTGCCTCCATTCTTTTTTTGAGGTCCTGGATCATCTTCGCTATCATTATTCTGAATTCTTTTTCTGGAAGGTTGCCTATCTCCACTTCATTTAGTTGTTTTTCTGGGGTTTTATCTTGTTCCTTCATCTGCTACATAGCCCTCTGCCTTTTCATCTTGTCTATCTTTCTGTGAATGTGGTTTTTGTTTCACAAGCTGCAGGATTGTAGTTCTTCTTGCTTCTGCTGTCTTCCCTCTGGTGGATGAGGCTATCCTATATCTTCTTTCTATTGTATCTCATTTAAATTATTTGAACTAAAGAGCCAATTGATAGCTAGGAATGTTTTGTGTCCATTCCTGAAAGTGCCTATTTTTCAAAATGAGAGTTTTGTGATAGTCTTCAGAGTTTATTGATAACCATATATGGTTTTATGTTGAAAATATGTAATGATGCACTAGGTTTGGTTCTTTTTGATGTTATTCAGTTAACTATTTATAGGAAGTAAAGTTTAAAAAATAAGAATTAGAAATTCATGCATATTTAGTTCAAAACCACACATCAAATTCTTTTTTTAACTTCGTCAACCTAAGGGATAATATATATTCTAAAAAACAAACAAACAAAAAAAATCCCAAAAAACTCTTCTAGTAAGAAAAAAACAATATTCTTAGGTCTTACTTAAATCAAGTAGTATTCATTATTTTAAAAATGGGTATGTTTCTCTTTCCCTTGACACTTGAAATCCAGGTATAATGTTTCAAATTACAGGGAAAAGATCAGATTATTTTGTTTTTGGAAACATACATTGTGGTTTGGGTATTTAATTTAATTACAAAATTTTCCCTTCAATTTTTACAAACAAAAGTGCATGTAGTATTTGAATTTAATTTAAAGAAATAAAATACAAATTGAATTTAATTCTATTTATAAAAACATGTAGAATCACTTTTAGAATTTTTACAATGAGTTGTAACTATGCAAACTGAGTGAACACTGGTTTCTTCCCTACATGATCCACTACAAACGTAGAAACAGAATAGGAAAGTATTGTTACTTAGGGATCAGGGGATCCAGGGACCTGCCTAGAATATTGTAATTGTCTCTTCTTACAAATTCTTGTGTCATAATGTTTCATCTGAGTGCAATGAACATTAGAGGACTAGATAGGACTGGCATACATTTTAAATAAACGTCTTGGTTGGTCATGCTTTAGATTATCTTAGGCTAAATTTCAGATTCTTAGCAATACTAATCTGCATATTTGACACATTTTGTGTATCATTTCCCCAACCTGGCTAGCAGAAATGTTATCATTCTATGTTTGTAGAAACTTAGCTAAGTAAAGGGAGAGATTAATACTTAAGAACTCAAGCAAGTACAGAATCAAATTTATACTATGTGAAAGATTTATATTTTCTTTCTTATTATGTAAAAAGTAGATCTTAGGCAATATTTTGTCTCTAACTGATATGCTTTTCTTTTGCAAATACCAAAATATAATATTTATATTTTGTGTATTCAAAGAGCCATTACCTTGAATCTGTGTCTTCTAATCATGAAGTGAAGATGATTTCTAAGGCAGATAGCATTTGGTTTATTCAAAAAACCTTTTAACATGTCTTATGTAGTCAGTTCATCTGTCAGGCTGATAACATAAGTCCTTCATACTCCTCCTCCTCTTCCTGTGCATATAAACTTTTATTTAATTCAGTTTGAAATAGCTTACTTCTACTTTTCATTTCTTCTTCATGTTTGTGGCACTGTCTCTTACTCTTTGTTCTTTGCTGATGTAAAATATTTATCAACATATCACCAAAGGAGATTGGTTCTCCACAGTAGATACCCAATGTTACATCACATGGAAAATGTCTCTTCTTGTTTATTCCTAAAATCTATAGCCAGATGTCTATATGTCAGGTTTATCCATTGACATTTGAAATATAAAACTGAATAATTTTATGGATAATAATTATACATGGATATGGCCATTAAACACTAGATTTTAAAATAATTTAGATCTAAAATAAAAAAAAATGATCACACTTCTTTTGATATCAAGCAAACATAAATGTGGATTTTATTTCATTCTTTTAACTGTCCTAATGGAAAAATAGGTCTTCCAATACATTTACTTTTCATTTTTTCTTCAATATAATGTCCCAAATAGTTGAAAAAATAAAACTAGCCTAAGACTATTTTTTAGAAATGGCCTATTGTTTCAAGGTTAACTCCTTTCCCCAAATGTTAAAATACAACACGTGAATAGCCAGTTAGTTCCAAGAATGAAAATTTCTGCCAAAGCTTGTGTTCTGTACTCTGTCACAAAAAGTTTCAGCAAAATATATATTAGAGAGAAAGACTCTAAAATAGAAAATAAATGAAAAGTCTCCAATTATTTAAAAATACCAACTTGGTACTATGATTTAAACTGTTATTAATTCACTGTGATTACAAGAAATCACAACTTCCTAGGCACTAACGTAGCATATGAGATGAAAACATATTCATAAAGAGAATCATCAAGTCAGATTGCACTTCTAACACCAAACTTTTTCTTTCAGTCATTTTATCTACTTAAATATGTGATATGTAAATATTAAGAGATACATCATAGAATAACCAATTTACTTGGAATTTTCTAAGTAGTACATCCAGGTACATCTCTCTAAATTGATGCATTGAGAGAAAAAATACTATCAATAAATAGTGTTCACTATCTTTCTCATTTTTCAGAGAATTTTAAAGCGAAATTAATAGAACATTGCTTTGGAGAGCCATATAATATTTAATGATAGTGAAAGATAAAATGTTATTGAAATTAGCTATTTCTTATGGATTTTTAAAAATTATGCTCCTGTGTACAAAAATGTATCAACCTCTGCTCAAAATAGAATTAAATCAGGTATTTTTCAAATGGTTATTATATGAAATATTTCCTTTCCTGGTTCCTATTTCATATACTACATATATATATTATACATAATAAGAAATATACAGAATATGTTTATAATATAAATATAGATGTGCATATACTATAAATATAAATGTTTCTCCAATGAAACATCTTTGTCTCTAAATTGTACTTTAAATGGTATGCAGAGCCTAATATTTTTAGCAATGCATATATTCATGTGGAAGGACAAAATACTCTGGAATTCACAAAGTTGATTTCCACTAATGAAATAATAATCTGAAGTGTTTCAGTAAAAGCCATTCCCTGATATCATGTACACTTATGCCATACAGAGATTTTAATTACCTACTGTTTTCTTGCTACTACAGCAGATTTTTTAATTAGCTTGTTATAGAGCAAACAGTTTGGTGAAAATGTGAGGGAATATTTTCAAAAGTTTTTTAATCTAAAAAGTAACTTATTTTTAAAAGAAAGTTTCATTATATTAATAAAGCTAGTACATGTACATTTAGCACATGTCTCTAGATTTAATTAAGGTTTATCTGTGTTATTTTTCTGTGTGCACAACTCATGGTCATTGACAAGCCAGTCAAAGCTTCTAAAATTGGATAAACTGATTAAAAGAAAATCATATTAAATTTCACAAAGAAGAGATTTAAAAACTTAAATCCTTTAGTAGTGTGCAAATTGTACACTATTACCTTGGAGGTATGTACTTTGTCTGCATTAAATCAGGCAAAGGAAAATGCTTTAAAAATCAATTTCTCTATGGACCCAAAGACCAGATACACCATCAAGTCCTATTTTAAAATGGTCTTAATTTAGAATTCATTCACTGAAGAACAGATTGAGTATTAAAAGGTGTGAAATATTTGAGAGCTACAATTGTTTCTAACATTTTGGATAGCTTAGAGGCAGATTTCAGAAATATTGATTTTTTAGTATTTTCTTTGCCAAATGAAAAGACAATGGATCCAGCCCTCAGGCTTTTGTTTTTGGAATTTCTCAAGATCATTTAAATTTGTGTTATTTTCAGAGCAGCTTCATACACCTCTCAGAATAATGTAACTAGGGCCTTGGTAGGTCCTTTCAATGAACTGTGAAAACATTTATATTCAAACTTTTGCTTTCTTGAAAAGTTCAGAATCCTTCATGTTTCAGTTTCTTTGAGGTTTGTTTGGTTGTTTGTTTTGTTTGTTTGTTTTGAAGTTGGAGGAATGAGCTCAACTCTTTTTTTTTTAATTTTATAGTTTTTTTATTTTTTTGTGTTTTTTTGTTTGTTTGGTTGGGTTTTTTTGTTTTTTTGTTTGTTTGTTTTTTTTTTTTTTTTTTGGCAGCACTGCGCGGCTTGCAGGATCTTAGTTCCTGACCAGGGATGGAACCGAGGCCCTCAGCAGCAAAAGCCTGGAGTCCTAACCACTGGACCAGCAGGGAATTTGCAGCACAATTCTTAAAAGAAGGATCTTCTCCCTTAAATAACCAAACTAAACCAGAAGTATTTGGAATTAGCATTTGTGCTGCTTAGAACAGTTTTACAAAGTGATTAAGTGAAGCCAAAATATCTGTGTTCACAGGAGTCCTATTCTCTAAGGTATCTGGCCCTGTACATCTCAGAATTTTTCTTCTCTTAATTGTAACTGTCAAAAGGAACTATTATGATTGGCTAGATTCACTCCGTATGCTTCTGAACCATTTAAAACATTAAGGTCAGATTTTGAGATTGAACTTTTTGACTTAAATCTTTAAGGAAAGGAGGAATAACACTCCAGGACCAAGCTAATTTACAAATTACTATTTTTAATAGGAATTATCTTTTTTTTTTAATTTGCCAAATCAAGATTTTGATTCGTAAAGTATGCTCTTCTCTTGTTTGCCCTTGTCAATTGGTGTGTACAGGAAAAGGTAAATTACATTTAATATTCATCTAAGTTGGCATTTCCCCAAAATATATTCTAAAAGCACTGATTTTTTGATACTCCCTGAAGTAAATGTTTATCTTGGGCAAATAGGCTTGGATATACATATTGTTTCCATCTCTTGGAAATGATCAATAAACCATCAATAAAATATTTCATAGTGTGTGAGTTCTTTGGTAGAGAAAATGTGAATTCTAATTCTACTTCTTCCTCTAATTAGTTGTGTGGATCATAGATAAGTAATTTCATTTCCTTTTATTTTTTAAATTTATTTTTATTTTTTATTGAGATATAATTGACATATAACATTGTGTAAGTTTAAAGTGTGCAACATGTTGATTTGATACATTTATATATTGCAATGTGATTACCACTGTAGCTTTAGCTAACAGCTCTATCATGTCACATAATTATTATTTCTTTTTGAGGCGAGAAGATTTATGAGCTAGTCTCAGCAATTTTGAAGTATGTTATATAGTATTTTTGACTGTAACCAGTATGCTGTGCCTTGAATCTCCAGAACTTGTTCATCTTCTAGTTGCAAGTTTGTACTTTTTAAGTCATTTCATTTCTTTTGTCCTCATTTCTTCATATGTGTACTAAGAATGTTGAATCAGATGACTTTCTAAGGGCTCTGGTCCTTGGCCTGTGAATTTATTTTATTCTAGATAAAATTTAAGTTGTACCTCTGTGCTCTTTGAAGTACAAACACTGTCAACATGAAAAAAAAATGACATTTGAAAGTACTATCTGTTATAGTGGTCCCAAAAATATCCACTAAATAAAAGGTCAGAAAACCAATGGATTATGGATTAGAAAGATTTTGTAATGAATAGGAAAAATGAGTTAATTTCAGGAATTTTAAAAGACATACAGCTCTAAGCTGTGGTCCCAAAGATATCCCCTAAATAAAAAGGCAGAAAATACAGCCAATAGTTCATGGGTTAGAAATATTTTGTAATAAATAAGAAAAATGTGTTAACTTCAGAAACTTAAAAATATGTACAACTCTAGGCTAAGAAGGAAAATGAGCCATTTGGTATGGCACAGCATGAGTTTGGTTAACCAAAATCCTATTAATGTAGACAATGGTAATTGCATATTAGTGAAAACGTTTCCTTTTAATTTCTAGGTTTTAGTCTCTCCAATAAAGCCAACACTATGACTTTAGTTGTCAATTTTGAAATGAATATTTCTTTTTTTTTGTCTGCACCGCGCAGCTTGCGGGATCTTAGGTCCCCGACCAGAGATTGAACCCATGCCATGGCAGAAAAACTGCCAAGTTCTAACCACTGGAGTGCCAGCGAATTCCCTGAATATTTCTTTAATCCAGTAGTAAACTAACTTTTATAGAAACTCAGGACCGACATGAATGGAAATTTTAATATACAGAGATGAGAAATTTATTTTATACTTGCAACATTGTTTTTATTGTAAATAAGGTACTCATTATACTAATCACCTTGCATCTTTTGCATTTGTAGCCGTAACCTTTCACACAATTTGAACAGAAAATTTGATTTGAGCTTCACTATTTTTGTGGTTCAGACTCAAGTACAATAATGCTGTAGCTTATTAGTTTTGCAATAAACAGGAGATGCACTGGGGTGATTTGGATTATACATCAAGAAGAATTGGATCTTCTTGGCACATCTTATGGAACGCTTTAAAATTAGCATTATTCAAAGAAAACTAGGTATTGGCCAATTAATTTGACATTACAATCTTCAAGTACATTGTTGCTTTTTTTTATACCAATTCAGCTATATTCTGTGACCTTCAGTACAAACTCTTGTGTGGCTTGGCATAAGAAAATGAATGAGGAACTTGTTCTCAAAAATTAGTCCATAACTTAGAATATGTGTTAGGTTTTAGGTGAATTGAATCTTGATTTATCAGATTTTTCTCTATATTAGGAAGCATAGTAAACACTGTAATGTACTGAGACATGGTGATGCATTAAATAAATAAATATTTAAATATTTATTTAATACTTATAGAAAAAGTTATCCTTCAATTGACTATAGTGGCAAAGATATCTGATTATCTCCAAATGAATGTCTTTAAAAATGTTTTCAAATCTTACTTACCCCCAAGATAATGACCTTTTAAAATTTCATTAAAGTAGCCTTATTATGCGACTTTAAAAATTATACATGATAAAACAACTGCAATTGTTACTACTTTTTTGAAGTAAATGGCAGTAATAGATTGTTGCATGATATTTGATCAACAAACATTAAGGCAACACCATCAATTTTGTGGTGAGCTCTGTTGACCTTTAAGCTATTCAAGCAGTATCTATTTATCATTATTTTTTTCACATTTAGCCAGATGTTCCTAATGCATGTTGAGTATTTAAACATTTATGTTAGGATTATGAAGGAAATGTTAAAATATGTTTGTATAGAGTAATAAAACATATATTGGTATTGTTCTTGTGATAATTTTTTGTAATTTTTATGTGACTTAAGTAGAAGCTGCATTTTTTACTGTAAAATGTGATTCCTTAATTTAAACTTTGTAGTACAAGACTCCCAGTAATTCATGTTGTTTACTAATTAATTACTTACGTTCCTTTACTAATTAAGATATTTGAGTAATAAATTTAGAAAGTAATTTTAAAACCTCAAGTATATTTCAAAGTAAGCACGTACACAAACTTAAATTTTTATGTGATTATTGCATTTGTGTAAGTAAAACTAATGATACCTGAACTATTAATGGCTTAAATTTATTAATTAATACATTTATTATTAAATACATTGCAGAATATTTAATAACCTGAAAACAATTTTCTTGGTGAAAGCAAGTTTAACTTGTTAGATATATTTATTTTATTTATTAGTAAAATTTCAAGTTACACATAAATGATATACTCATTCATAATATAACTTTGGTTGGATTAATTAGTAAAAAAATTCATTTCAGTCATAGTGATTCACATAGATTCTAGTATCTCAAATGACAAGGATTATCCTTATTTTGATCTTGCAAAAATCTTGAGCAGTATGGATGCTTCAAAAATATCAATTATAAACCTTTAAACATTAGGAAGCAATTGAAATTTAGGAATGCATTTGGAAATGAACTTTATGTAAAAAATCTTCCTAATATAATGAATGTATCTATTAATTTCTGTGTCAGCATATGAGCGCTTAATATTGCTTTAGAGGGGGGAAATTATTCCCTTTTTGACTATTTTTCATGTGATGAATTTGTTTCTCTTCAGAACTGTCCTGAAAATTTTATGCAGAATCTGCTTACTGTCCTGAATTTTAAAGAAAATTGATCAATATTTGACTTTACTGGTTTATAAACCAATTTTCATTTTTCAGCTTGGGAGCTAAATGTTTCCTGGGATGGATTTTTAAAATGTGTTTGTTTTCTTTTTCACTGTTGTCATGTCACTTGTTTTGCTTTTTTTATTTGTACCTCCTTACCCTTAGAAATAAGTCTAGACCTATCACATTTTTTTTCTGACCTTTTCAGTTACCAAATTGGAAAGGATTTTAATAATTAGGTCTAGACCACACTGAAATTACATTCTTAAAAATGAAAGCAAGCACTTTATTACTTCTCTGCTTAAAACAGTCTTTCTTTTTCACTTCAGTATATTGAAAACTCTACATTTAAATACTACAGGAATTTTTAAAAAAGTATTACAGGAATTGATTATTAATTCCAATAATAAATTAAAATACTGTGTGTGTGTGTGTGACAGAGAGTGAGAGACTTATCATTGAAGTAGAACCATTATTTGAGTGGTGCAGGGTTGATGAATATTATTTAGAAGATCAATTCTACCTAAAGTGCCTTGTGAAAGCACTACTTTTTTTTTTTTTTTCTTTATGCTTTGGTTTGTATTACCATTAAATTACATTGCTTATAGACAAAACACCTTATGATGAAAAATAAATGTGCACAACTTAAAATGTTGTGCAATGCTCTATAATTAATCCATATTATCACATAGAAACACTACTTTCACCTCCATTTTTCTGTCTTTGACCTATTCCCTCTCTCTAAGCATTTCATACATCTTTAGTTTCATAATATTCGAATTTAATCCAAAGTTGATTTTTAACAAGTTCAAAATGTTTATCTTTAAAGTTTTTATCTTTAGATGTGTGTTATTAAATATATCAGAAAATCATTTTTACTGTTGGCTTTAAAATTTTACAAAGAATAAATCTGTGATTCATTTTTCCAGATCAACACATATCAAAGTATTTATAAATATATAATTACTTTGTTTTGTTTAAAAATAGACCTTGCTATTTGTCTTAGATCAAGCATGATCTCACAGTGTTTTGAAGGAAGTCACTTAATAATGCAGTGCTAGAATTTATTTATCTGGATAATAAATATAATGATCTCGAATCCCCCATTTTTAATTGTGAGAAATAAATGAAATTTTAGTTATGAAAATAGCTGTATTATAGAAAAAGTGTCTTAACCAAGATAAGAATACTTCTATTGGGCCATCTAATATTAATATCCGTTGATGTTTTTTTTTTTCCCATGATTTTTTCAAATCAGATTTGGAGGAAATACAACCTGTTAAGTCAAAAACAATGTTTTCCTTATGCTACATTTCCTGTAGGAGGCTCCAGGAGAAAAAGTGAAATTTTAATAGAGGACTATACTTTGTTATCATCGGCAATGAAGCTAGAAAATCTACTGAGTTCTTGCAAAATGTTGAGTTCAACGATACATTGCCTTAAGGGGAAGGACCAATCATTACTTCCCAAGAGGTCAGCATATAGCATAGGCTTGGTCTGAGTTTAGAAAAACATACTATAGGAGATAGATTTTTATGGGTTATCAGTATTCTACCTTATCTATCTCAGTCATCACATTGTCTAAAAAATGATGTTGAACATATATTGCAATATATTACAATTTACATTTATTTAGTTAATGTAACATGTTGGGAATAAAAGAAAATATTTATTTGTACTTAACTTTGTTAAACTCTCTTTTTAGCTTTCATTCCTGGACTAAAGAAAGGTACAGTAGAAATCAACACAAATCATAACCATGGTGCATTTATCATTTTAAAATGAATTTGTGTTTAAGAACTTTTGGCCTCTTCATTTCTCATAAAACATTGCAATTTCAACTGTTTGCTTCAAACACACTTTTAATATGTTTAAAATGAACTGATATCTAGGAAAGGTATCAGTCATTTGGATATCTTATATAACTGGATGCTTTTTCCAAGTTATGTGTAATTAATCTTTAGATGTTAATGTGACCCTGTAGTCATTTATTTGACTTACAGTAGTTACTTTCAAATTACCTATGAATTTAATTATTCATTTTTCTCCTCTGACAGTATAAGCATATTCAGGATTTTGTCTGAGGATGCATTTAATATATAATTCTACTTTTCTATATTTTCATTTGAAATTGATCTGTAAACCGTGAATGCTGTATACATGCCTAACAAAATAATCCAAGTTGACATTCTTTGTGAACTTGTAAATAATATGCATTTTCTTTGCCAAAAAATATATATAGATCACATGTGAATCTATACTAAGTCATGGTCAACAGAAAACAAATATCTTTAAATATGGAGTTTAAGCAATCAGTTAAAATGTATATAATTTTACTGTGCTGATAAAGTTTTAAAATGATGCAGGATATTTTGAATGTTCCAAATATATTTGCATTCTCTGTGTATATGCACCAATTTCTTTATTGTGTATTTCATATTTCATAGTTCAGGATGGATCTATCATATTGTTTCATTGCTATTTAAGACAATAATTCATTTCACTTCACACACTTTTAAAATATGTTACAGTCCATCAATATTTTGACCGAGTGGAAATAGCACTCAAAGAATAATTTTTTTCTGAAATCAGTCATAAAAATCTAAATCGTTACGTAAAGAACTTCCCCTTTAATTTTTAATTTTGACATATCATCAATACTAACAGCATGTGTTATTATTTTTGGTATTTTAAATGTTTTTTCAATGTTGCTTTGGTCTTTTTACATTGCATTGGCATAGTTCTCTTGTGATCTTATGTAATTTGTTTTAATGTCCATGATAAATTTTTAACTACAATCTAACTAGCAGAATTTCAAGCTAAATATTTTACTCCCCATGAAAATCTTGAGTATTCAACATTTACATGGGTTATTCAGGTGAAAGTGGATGCATTGCATGTACTTTTCATTTTTTCTCTCCGCTTTTCATTAGTTTTTATGTGTCCCATGATAGATACTGTTCAGAAACTAGAGCTATATAAAGTCATGGTGATACTTTTGTGGTTGTAATGCAAAGTCAAGGTGTTTTGAGCATAACTACTCAGAGGCATAGTGGAAACAACATTTGAATGTGAGCCAGGACATCTAGAGTTCTAATGACAGTTCTGCACCTGACTAGATGCATACTGGCCAAGTCATTTAAACTCAGAGTCTTTATTTTCTTCTTTCCCTCATTAAAAAAATCTAGTAATCATAATTATGCTTAAGCCTCAGGAGAAATCATGCTGCTAAAACATGACAACATAATAATAATAATAATCACAAATTTAAAAAAAAACAAAAGTGTGTACAGTTCTATATGCTGTCCCTAATAACCTACAAATGTTTTTACCTTAATACACCACTGCTATGTGTAAGTTCTATCATTTTATCCATTTTTGCAGAGATAGCAACTGAGGCAAAGAAAGGCTAAATAATATAGAAATTCATTTGATAAAATGAATTAAAGCACTCTCCCTGTATAAAACACTACTATTACTTAGATTTTTGAACCTTCATCAATACACCAATGAGTAATGATCATTGCAATTAAACTCATATTTTAAATCTTGCTCTAATTGATATTTATTTAGTATATTCATATGCAACTGGGCTCTGCGTCCAACTGCACTGAAACACCATAGTACCTTTTGTAGTTACATTCTATGATAATTTTCATACCATATTTTATATATCCATTTTCCATCAACTCATTTGAGTAGACTTGCTATTATTTAACTCACGTAGCACAATTTCTTAGGCATATTTTATGTAGTTAAGTGTTAGTTTATAAGAGGAAAAAGCCCTCTGCGACTCTAATCATAAATTTATAAAACTAAGATCATTTCGTTTATTTAGCTCTTCTATTGAAGGGTGACTGATAACCAGGGATCACATTGAGTTTTTTTTCTTAAATACAAAAATATGTAGGCTTTTTCCCTCACAGTAAATAAGATATATACATGCAAATTCTTATAGTAAGAGAATTACTTTTAATTCTGGTATGCTTTACTTGTCCCCAAGGAAGAACTTGCAAATATATACTTGTCAGTTCATTCGGAGCAAATTCTTTTGTACCTCCTTCTGAGGAAAACATACATTAATAAACATTTATAAATTAATACATTTCATTGAATTTGCTTGCAAGTGTACTTTCCTTTTTTGTGGGCATGTTTTAATGTAAGGTGAGAGTTTTAGCTATAATATATCAATTACATTTTCTGTTTTCATTGAGGTCTAGGGTTTGAGCAATAGAATGTCAACTGGTTTGTCTACCTGCAGTCGTTCGTTGTCCATAGTAATGTTCAGTTGTCCAAGCTGAGTGTTGGCATATCGTTACAGTGTTTTATTACCCTTCTGGCCTTCAGATAACTCTCAGGGATCTGTTCTTGAGAGAGGTTTCCATATTTATTGTTAGTACTCAAGGGTCAGCTGTAATTTAGGAGTTCATTACTTTAGACTTGAAATGTTGAATTTGAGTCAGGAGAAGCTGTTTAGAGATTAGAATGTGGGGGGAAAAGTAGGCTGAAGTGGAAGGTTCTAGGAAAGACTGGGGAAATGAGTTATCTCTCAGCCAAATCAATCACCTCACCTATCTTCATCCAACTACTTAGTTAATAAGCGTTTGTGAACATAAAATATAATTCATCCTTATGCATGATAGATATGGAGTTTTTCATATGTCAGTTAGTAAGAAAAGTAATGTCTTCTCATAAGGTATCTTTTTTTTTTTTCATGGCCAGGAGTTAATGAAAATGCATGTGTAAGTTTCAAAATGAAACATTTATAGCACAGGCCATAATATTAATCACTTCATGTTATAATTTATATAGAATCTCCCTAAATTCTCAGACCAAAGGACTAAATCAATATGCAGTTTTGTTAGTTTTGTTTTAGATTACTAATAGTAGACTCTAGAATGTCATAGAGCAATATTTGTGAAAGGAATTAAATCTAATGAAGCATTTGCATATCTTACTATCTAAAATTGCCTTCTTTAGATCATGTATAACAAGTTAATTCCACCATATTATGTATTATACAGTGACACATAGAACTAGAAAAAAACATGCCTTATGATAAAATTATATTGTTTTTTAATGTTTTTTTACAATGAAGAAAAAAAAGAAACAATTGTGACACTATTTATCACATAATAGTAGACTAATTAGTAGAAAATTTAGTATCTTTTTGAGGCTATGCAGTGTATTAAAGTTAGAAAATGGGTGCAGTACTTTAGTGTTATCATTCTGATAAAAACTCTTGGCATAGCTTTGAAACAGTATATAATTTGTGAATAAAAAAATGCATACTTTAAACTTTATGTTCTGGGTATATACTACTGTCTTTTAAAAAATCTTTGTAGGGAAATAAATAGTATTTCTAGGTGACATATTGGTCAGCTGCTTGTTAGCAAATCATGGCTTGAACATTTAAATGAGCCATAAACATTACTTCTGCTACAGCTAATAAGAATAGTAACCCTGATTTCATAAAGCATAATTTTATTATACATCACTCTTCTCTTACATTGCCTTGAAATTGATACTATTTGACTGACACAGTAAAATGATAAAATATTACTTTACTTTCATTTGCAGATGCCATATCAAAAGCTGGGTCTACTATGAGGCAGAATTTTTCTATTGAAATATACTTTACAAACAGGTGTTTTTTCAAGGACACACATAACAATTGATTGTTTAAAAGGCAACTTTCTCATTAGGTAAATTGTCTATCTGAGAATATAGCCCAGGAGTCTTGAAGTTCAAGTAATTTATTATCATTGATTTTGATCAGCACTGTCACTGGAAATATAATGAAGGACACATATATAATTTTAAATTGTCTAGGGGCCACATTTAAAAAACAAACAAAAAAAACCAACAATAGGTGAAATTAATTTTACCAATATATTTTATTTAACCCAACATAAGCAAAATATCATTATTCCAACAGGTAATCAATATAAAAATTTTCTATAAGATAGTTTACATTTCTTTTCATAGTAAGTCTGGAAATCTGGCATGCATTTTACACATAACAGCACATCTCAGTTCCAACTAGCCACATTTTAAGTGTTCAATAGCTATGTGTGGCTAGTGGCTGCTACATCAAAAAAGCTTCAGATCTCTCTCAAAGACTAAGGATTTGGGATTGGGCTGCAGAGAAAAAAAGGGCTTTGGTATACATTGGCTTGATATTATACCTTGAAGAAAAACAAACACACAAAAAACCCTTGAAAACCTTGAATTTATCCTTGCTCATCTGAGGACATTTTCCCCCTGGCTAGCCAAAGTTCAAAGAAAAAAAGAAAACATTTGGGAAGGGTACTCTTGTTGATTTTTGCTGCCATGGGGGATGAAAAAATGTCCAATGTGAAACAGCAAAGGGCTGTATAGATCAAAGTCAACACTTTCAATTGCAGACTTTTTGTCATATGTTTGAGGCTCTTAAGAACGACAATTCATTGCAATTTGCTCTCCTTGAAATTCTTGAGTAGTTTTCGAGAGGAGCCTTCAGTAGAGAACACTGATTGGTGCTTGTTAATCTCGAGGCATGGATGATTTAAAAACGTGTATTGTATAGGGTTTTATAATAATCAATATGTATCACTATCAGAACTTGAGCCAGAAGGCTGAAAAGTTTCTATCTTCCAGTTCACATAAAATGTGATACTTCAATTTTAAAAGATTAGCAATATGATTTACCATGTTAATGTGAATGTAAGAATGTGAATTTCTAAGAATATTAAATAAGAGCATGTAATTTCTTAAACAAATCTAAAATATTTATATAATAGATGTCTGCATGTGTTATTCATGGTGCTCATGCTCACAGGGTGTATTTCCTAGGTCCATCCACTATAAAAATGATTCTAAATAGTGCTGTGTGTCAGAGACAATTTAAAGCATTGATTTCTTCACTTGATAATCACTTATTACTGGTCCAAAATATCACCAAGCTAAAAACAGAAAACACCTTACAAAGTGATGAACTGCAATGCTCATTTAATAAGACAACATTCAAGTAAATCGAAAAATGCTTTATGTTCTTAACTACAATTATATCTAATTATATTGTTGCTTATAGGTAAAGATATGGAATATAGTATTTACCTATTATTCAGAATCTAAGTGAAATTTATAAAATTTTAACAGTTTGCATTTTGAAGAAACTGACTGTTGAAGGCTTTACACAGTTTGAATTTATATCAGATTAACAAAAATTGCATTTTCTTTGCTGTCTATATTTGTTGCTGTTCTCCAAATGTAACAATATCTTAGAAGATAAGAGGGAAGAAATAGGGAACTTTAGAAAACTCATATTAAATACTTTCCAAATATATTGACTTTGGCCTTCTTAAGCTTTTTCTAATGTGTTTAAAATGCAAAGAATAAGAATATTTAGAAAAGTAACAAAAAGAGGGGAAAGGCTTTTGTCAGCAAATGTCAGAATATATAAAGGTTTAACAAAAACAAGATGGTAGGTGTGTAGAAATTGATAGATCAATGTGGTAAAATAGTAAATAAGCTGACCATAATGCATACCTGAAGTTAATATATGATTTTAAAATAATCAAAACCAGAGGTAAACAAATATGTATGAATTATTAAACAAATTGTGCTGTGAAATTTGGCAAAGTATTTGGAAAAAGATCATCACTCCAAAATACAGATCCAAAAAAATTATAGTAGGTCAAAGATATAACTATAAACCTGGGGACATACAGTAGAAGAAAATATGTGAATATTAATTAATCAAATAAATGGACTTCATTTAAAATTTTACTCCTGAATATCTGTATAATTTGTGACAAAACTAGTTCCAAACATTTCTGATAAAAATATTTCGTTGAATTGAAATACTGAAATTAGTTCTCATGTTACACTATGGAAATCACTGTTACTCCTGGTTAGTTTTACCAAAAGTTTCAATTCTAGAGTGATTCTATTGTCATTAATTTAGACATAGCTCTTGAAAGAAAGGATGATTGCAGAAGGCAGACTGTATGGCACTAAGTAATAGCTATTCTCTTTTTTTAAATATTGATTTTGATGATAATGATAATAATAATCACCAACTTTTAATGAGTAGGTATAAAACATTACTCATTGTTCACATTTCAAAGCAGAGACAGATGAAGTCTGTCACTTTCAAACAATGGGTTATTTTTAAATAGGTGATTGTATGATTTCTTCTAACAATATTTCATCAAACTGGCTTATATTTGTAGATGTAGCCCTATTGCTCCTTTCATGCTAATGTACATTGAGAGTAAAGAGTTTCCTAAAAGCCTTGCACAGATCTGCCTTTTCCTCCCAACCTTCCCTTTCACAGACCTCTTGACAGGTCTCGACGGCTCTCTTTCCCTTTGCTTCCTTTTATTCAACAATCTTTTTTGAGTATCTGGTACATGCCAGGCACTATACTAATTCCCTTCCTTCATCTTTTAATCTCTCTCCAATAGGCAAGGGATGACATGGGAGAAAATTAGTAGTATAGTTATAGTTAGAGATGGAAGTTAGATAGAGGCAGAGGTAGAGTTATTTATTCATAAATAGATGAAATTACGATTTTAATATTAATGTTCCATGGTATACTTTGTAGGAAGATTTATCATATTGTGACCTTGCATTAGGATAACATAGAGATAAATTTCAAATGGGATTGCTAGAAAAAAACTATATACAATTTTCAACATTTTCTCAAAATATTCAGAGGCAGAAGTATAAGCCAAAGAGTCTGCCTGGGTGGATCACTTTGAGAATGTACTCTTTCATGCCTGCTATATGATTGCATTTCAGTTTAATATCAAAATGGTCCATGCGTAGCTTCATCATGAAAAATGATATTGGAATTTTGTTGAAAACTGTATAAACAAAACTACTTTTTAATCATATGTACTTCTGCATATTCTTCCACATTTTTCAAGCTGCTAAAGCAATCAGGATTGACTGAAAGTCAGATAACAGAACTACTTAACTTGATAATCTAATTTTAGGCTCAAGTATAAAAGCATCCACTTTCCTTAGTTATCAGTAACTGCTCTGCCTAATTTATTTTTGAGGTTAGTTCTATGACTCCCCTAAACTTAATATTTTATTATAATTAGTTGATGTTCAAAAAAACAGCATTGTTATGAAGGGAAAATACTACCAAGGTTTTATTTATTCCATATGTTGTTTTAGGTTTTCTGGCAAGACTCTGAATTTCCATTTTATCTATGATAATATTATAATAATAATTCTTATTTACAGTTTAATGGAAATTCAAAATTAGGGTTATACCATACACATTTGCTTACTTTTAGAATTTACTTAAGAAATATCACCCAATCAATTAATACTTTCTTGAAAAGACTCTCTACTGGAAATTGTAAAAATTTTTTAACCAATTAATTAACACATCCTAATTTAAAAGGATTTGTTGCATTGTTATGGGATTTAGTTGTAGTGTGTGTTGCAGTTTCTTCAACTTTTCAATTTTCCCTTGAATACAACTATTGTAAACGTTTTCTCTTTGAAAGCTTATATAGCAGAACTAATATATGTTGATTTAGTGCTTTTATTGAGATATAATTCACATAATATACAATTCACCCTTTTAGAATGTACAATTCAGTTGTTTTTAATATATTCATAAATGTGTGCAACCTTCACCACTATTGAATTCCAGAACATTTTCATCACCCACAAAGACCCACATAACCATTAGCAGTAACACCCTAATCCCCCATATCTGCATTCTGGCAACCAATACTCTCACTTCTGTCTCTAGATTTGCCTATATAGGAAATTTCATAAAATAGAATCATACACTATGTAGTCTATTATGTCTGACTTCATTTACAAAGCATAATGTTTTCAAGATTCACCTGCATTATAGTATATATCAGTACTTCATTCCTTTGTAAGGCTGAGTAATATATCATTGTAGTCTATGATACACACATTTTGTTTATCCATTCATCAGTTGATAGAAATGTGGGTGTTTTCATCTTTTGGCTGTTATGAATAATGCTGCTACGAACATTTGTGTACAAGTTTTTGTGTGAACATGTTTTCAGTTCTCTTCAGTGTATATTTAAAAGAGTAGAATTGCTGGGCCATGTGTTAACATTATGTTTAATATTTTAAGGAACTGCCAAACTGTTTTCCAAAGTGACTGTACCATTTAACATTCCCATCAGCACTGTATGGTGGTTTTGATTTCTCCAAATTCTTACCAACAATTGTCAATATCTGTCTTTTTAATTGTAACCACAGTAACGGGTGTGCATTATTATCTCATTTTGGCATTGATTTACATTTTGCTAATGATTAATGATGCTCAGAAGATTTACATGTGTTTATTGGCCATTTGTATATCTTCTTTGGAGAAAAGTTTATTTGAATACCTTTCATTTTTCTTTTGGAGTTTTTTTTTTTTTTAATTATTGAGTTGTAAGAGTTCTTTATAAATTCTGGATGCTAGTTACATAAAAGATATACAATCTGCAAATAATTATTTTCATTCTGTAGGTTGTCTTTTTATTTTCTTGATAGTGTCTTTTGAAGTACAAAAGTTATTTTCATGAAGTCTTATTTGTCTGTTTTTTATTTGTCTGTTGATGCTTTAGGTTTTTGCATCAAGAAATCAATGTCTCATACAAGGTCTTCAAGATTTGCACCCACGTTTTCTTCTAAAAAATGTATAGTTTTAGTTCTTACGTTTAGGTTTTTGATTCATTTTGAGTTAATATTTGTATATGGTATGAGGTAAGAATCCAACTTCATTCTTTTGAATGTGGAAATCAAATTGTTCCAGCAGCATTTGTTGAAAAGACTATTCCTTACCCATTGAACTCTCTTGACATTCATGTCAAAAATTGAGCAAAATGAATAGTTTATTTCTGGAATATAAATTGTGGTCTATTAATCAACATGTCTATCTTCATGATTGTACCACAAACACTTGATTATTGTAATTGCGTGTTAAGTTTTGCTATCAGAAAGCATTTCTCCAAATTTGTTCCTCCTTTTCAAGATTGTTTTTGCTAATATGGATCTCTTAAATTTCTGAAACAACTTTAGGATCAGCAAGTAAATTTCTTAAAAAAAAATCAGCTCAGATTTTAATAAAAATTGTATTGGATATATAGAACAATTTAGGAAGCATTGCCATTTTAATAATATTAAGTCATCTAATCCATGAACACATATCTTTCAATTTATTTAAATTTTCTTTAATTTCTTGATGTTTTGTAGTTTTAATATACAAGTATTGAACTTCTTTTGTTAAATCGGTTCCTAAATAGTTTATTCTTTTAATGCGAATAGAATTGTTTTTAAATTTCAATTTCAAATTTTTCACAGCTAGTTCATAAAAATTGACTTTTCTATGTAGATCTTGTATCCTGCAACCTTATTAAATTGTTTATTAAGTCTAATAGTATTTATGTGTATTTCTTTGGATTTTTTGTATACATTATTTCACCTGTGAATAGAGAGAGTTTTACTTCTTCCCTTCCAATATGAATGTCTTTTATCTCCTTTTCTTGCCTAATATCCTTCTTTGTCTCTAGTAACATTTTTTGTCTTAATGTGTTTTTTTGTCTCATGTTAATACAATTATTCCACTCCTCTTTTGATTACTGTTTACATGGTATCTATTTTTCCATCATTTTGTTTTCAACCAATTTGTATTTTTGAATCTAAAGTGTTTCTCTTGTGGCCAACGCATAGTTGGATGATTTTTCAATTTATTCTGTCAATCTATATCTTTTGATTGAAGTGTTTAATCTGTTTACATTTAAGGTAATTACCAAGTTAGGACTTGCATTTTTTTTTATCAATTTTATACACATCAGTGTATACATGTCAATCCCAATTGCCCAATTCATCAAACCCCCACCTCCACCCCCCATGGCTTTCCCCACCTTGGTGTCCATATGTTTGTTCTCTACATCTGTGTCTCAATTTCTGCCCTGCAAACCAGTTCATCTGTACGATTTTTCTAGGTCCCACATATATGCGTTAATACACGATATTTGTTTTCCTCTTTCTGACTTACTTCACTCTGTATGACAGTCTCTAGATCCATCCATGTCTCAACAAATGACCCAATTTCGTCCCTTTTTATGGCTGAGTAATATTCCATTGTATATATGTACCACTTCTTCTTTATCCATTCGTCTGTCGATGGGCATTTAGGTTGCTTCCATGACCAAGCTATTGTAAATAGTGCTGCAGTGAACATTGGGGTGTGTGTGTCTTTTTGAATTGTAGTTTTCTCTGGGTATATGCCCAGTAGAGGGATTGCTGGGTCATAGGATAATTCTATTTTTAGTTTTTTAAGGAACCTCCATACTGTTCTCCATAGTGGCTGTATCAGTTTACATTCCCACCAACAGTGCAAGAGGGTTCCCTTTTCTCCACACCCTCTCCAGCATTTGTTGTTTGTAGATTTTCTGATGAAGCCCGTTCTAACTGGTGTGAGGTGATACCTCATTGTAGTTTTGATTTGCATTTCTCTAATAATTAGTGATGTTGAGCGGCTTTTCCTGTGCTTCTTGGCCGTCTGTATGCCTTCTTTGGAGAAATGTCTATTTAGATCTTCTGCCCACTTTTGGGTTGGGTTGTTTGTTTTTTTAATATCGAGCTGCATGAGCTGTTTATATATTTTGGAGATTACTCCTTTGTCCATTGATTCGTTTGCAAATATTTTCTCCCATTCTAAGGGTTGTCTTTTCATCGTGTTTATGGTTTCCTTTGCTGTGCAAAAGCTTTGAAGTTTCATTAGGTCCCATTTGTTTATTTTTGTTTTTATTTCCATTACTCTACGAGGTGAGTCAAAAAAGATCTTGCTGTGATTTATGTCAAAGAGTGTTCTTCCTATGTTTTCCTCTAAGACTTTTATAGTGTCTGGTCTTACATTTAGGTCTCAAATCCATTTTGAGTTTATTTTTGTGTATGGTGCCAGGGAGTGTTCTAATTTCATTCTTTTACATGTAGCTGTCCAGTTTTCCCAGCACCACTTATTGAAGAGACTGTATTTTCTCCATTGTATATCCTTGCCTCCTTTGTCATAGATTAGTTAACCATAGGTATGTGGGTTTACCTCTGGGCTTTCTATCTTGTTCCATTGATCTATATTTCTGTTTTTGTGCCAGTACCATATTGTCTTGATTACTGTAACTTTGTAGTATAGTCTGAAGTCAGGGAGTCTGATTCCTACAGCTCCGTTTTTTTCCCTCAAGACTGCTTTGGCTATTCGGGGTCTTTTGTGTCTCCATACAAATTTTAAGAGTTTTTGTTCTAGTTCTGTAAAAAATGCCATTGGCAATTTGATAGGGATTGCATTGAATCTGTAGATTGCTTTAGGTAGTATAGTCATTTTCACAATATTGATTCTTCCAATCCAAGAACATGTTATATCTCTAGCATCTGTTTAATTTCTTTCATCAGTGTCTTATAGTTTTCTGCATACAGGTCTTTTGTCTCCCTAGCTTGGTTAATTCCTAGGTATTTTACTGTTTTTGTTGCAATAGTAAATGGGAGTGTTTCCTTAATTTCTCTTTCAGATTTTTTGTTGTTAGTGTATAGGAATGCAAGAGATTTCTGTGCATTAATTTTGTATCCTGCAACTTTACCAAATTCATTGATTAGCTCTAGTAGTTTTCTGGTGACATCTTTAGGATTCTCTATGTATAGTATCATGTCATCTGCAAACAGTGAGAGGTTTACTTCTTGCTTTCCAATTTGTATTCGTTTTATTTCTTTTTCTTTTCTGATTGCTGTGGCTAGGACTTCCAAAAATATGTTAAATAATAGTGATGAGAGTGGACATCCTTGTCTTGTTCCTGATCTTAGAGAAAATGCTTTCAATTTTTCACCATTGAGAATGATGTTTGCTGTGGGTTTGTTGTATATGGCCTTTATTATGTTGAGGTAGGTTCCATCTATGCCCACTTTCTGGAGAGTTTTTATCATAAATGGGTGTTGAATTTTGTCAAAAGCTTTTTCTGCATCTATTGAGATGATCATATGGTTTTTATTCTTCAATTTGTTAATATGGTGTATCACATTGATTGATTTGAGTATATTGAAGAATCCTTGCATCCCTGGGATAAATCCCACTTGATCATGGTGTATGATCCTTTTAATGTGTTGTTGGATTCTGTTTGCTAGTATTTTGTTGAGGATTTTTGCATCTATATTCATCAGTGATATTGGTCTGTAATTTTCTTTTTTTGTAGTGTCTTTGTCTGGTTTCGGTATCAGGGTGATGGTGGCCTCATAGAATGAGTTTGGGAGTGTTCCTTCCTCTGCAAGTTTTTGGAAGAGTTTGAGAAGGATTGGTGTTAGCTCTTCTCTAAATGTTTGATAGAATCCACCTGTGAAGCCATCTGGTCCTGGACTTTTGTTTGTTGGAAGAGTTTTAATCACAGTTTCAATTTTCATTACTTGTGATTGGTGATTCATATTTTCTATTTCTTCCTGGTTCAGTCATGGAAGCTTATACCTTTCTAAGAATTTGTCCACTTCTTCCAGGTTGTCCATTTTATTGGCATAGAGGTGCTTGTAGTAGTCTCTTAGGATGCTTTGTATTTCTGCGGTATCTGTTGTAACTTCTCCTTTTTCATTTCTAATTTTATTGATTTGAGTCCTCTCCCTCTTTTTCTTGATGAGTCTGGCTAATGGCTTATCAATTTTGTTTATCTTCTCAAAGAACCAGCTTTTATTTTTATTGATCTTTGTTATTGTTTTCTTTGTTTCTCTTTCATTTATTCCTGTTCTGATCTTTATGATTTCTTTCCTTCTGCTAACTTTGGGTTTTGTTTGTTCTTCTTTCTCTAGTTCCTTTAGGTGTAACGTTAGATTGTTTATGTGAGATTTTTCTTGTTTCTTGAGGTAGGCTTGTACAGCTATAAACTTCCCTCTTAGAACTGCTTTTGCTGCCTCCCATAGGTTTTGTATCATTATGTTTTCATTGTCATTTGTCTCTAGGTAGTTTTTGATTTTCTCTTTGATTTCTTCAACGATCTCTTGGTTATTTAGTAACGTATTGTTTAGCCTCCATGTGTTTGTGTTTTTTACGTTTTTTCCCTGTAATTCATTTCTAATCTCATAACGTTGTGGTCAGAAAAGATGATTGATATGATTTCAATTTTCTTAAATTTACTGAGGCTTGATTTGTGACCCAAGATGTCCCATGTGCACTTGAGAGGAAAGTGTAATCTGCTGTTTTTGGATGGAATGTCCTATAAATATCAATTAAATCTATCTGGTCTATTGTGTCATTTAAAGCTTCTGTTTCCTTATTTATTTTCATTTTGGATGATCTGTCCATGGGCGTAAGTGAGGTGTTAAAGTCCCCCACTATTACTGTGTTACTGTCGATTTCCTCTTTTACAGCAGTTAGCAGTTGCCTTATGTACTGTGGTGCTCCTATGTTGGGTGCATATATATTTATAATTGTTATATCTTCTTCTTGGATTGATCCCTTGATCATGTAGTGTCCTTATTATGATTATGTAGTGTCCTTCCTTGTCTCTTGTAGCATTCTTTATTTTAACGTCTATTTTATCTGATATGAGTATTGCTACTCCAGCTTTCTTTTGATTTCCATCCCCTCACCTTCAGTCTGTATGTGTCCCTAGGTCTGAAGTGGGTCTCTTATAGACAGCATATAGATGGGTCTTGTTTTTGTATCCATTCAGCAAGCTTGTGTCTTTTGGTTGGAGCATTTAATCCATTTGGGTTTAAGGTAATTATCGATATGTATGTTCTTATGACCATTTTATTAATTGTTATGGGTTTGTTTTTGTAGGTCCTTTTCTTCTCTTGTGTTTCCCACTTAGAGAAGTTCCTTTAGCATTTGTTGTAGAGCTGGTTTGGTGGTGCTGAATTCTCTTAGCTTTTGCTTGTCTGTAAAGCTTTTGATTTCTCCATCGAATCTGAATGAGATCCTTGCCAAGTAGAGTAATCTTGGTTGTAGGTTCTTCCCTTTCATCACTCTAAGTATATCATGCCACTCCCTTCCTTTTGATTGAAGTGTTTAAGCTGTTTACATTTAAGGTAATTACCAATTTAGGACTTGCATTTTTAATTTTACTATTTGTTTTCAATATGTCTTATGTATTTTTTGTTCCTTTGTTCCTCCATTGCTATCCTCTTTTTTGTTAAATGACTATTTTAACAAATTTCATTACTTTTATTATATTTTTGAGTTATTTTCTTAGTGGTTACCTTGGGGATTATAATGAACAATGCAATTTATAACAATCTAGTTCTGATTAACACAAACCTAATTTTAATAGTGTATAAAAACTGCTCCTATATAGCTCCATTCTCTCTCCCCTCCATCGTGCTGTTATTGTCATACGAATTATGTCTTTATATATTGTATGTCAATCAAAAGATTTATAGTTATTGTTTTATACAGTTCTCTTTTAAATCAAATGGGAGAAAAAGTTACAAATAGGAAAAAAATTATATTATCTTTTATATTTACCTATGCATTTATTTCACCAGCATTTGAGATACTCTCCAGTGTCCTTTTATTTCAGTCTGAAGGCCTCCCTTTATTATTTCTTGTAAGGCAGGTTTTCTAGTAATGAAATCTCTCATTTAAAAACAAAGCTGGGAATGTCTTAATTTGTTTTTCATTGTTGAAAGATAGTTTTACAAGGCAAAGAATTCTTGGTTGAAGTAATTTTCTTTCTACAGTTTGAACACTTCTGGCCTTTACAGTTTCTGATGGGAAGTCCACTGTCAATCTTATTAAGGATTCTTTGTACAGGATGAGTCATATGTCTCTTGCTACTTTCAAGATTCTCTCTTGGTCTTTGTCTTTCAAGTGTTTGATTATGTTGTGTTTAGGTGTTTATTGGAGTTCATTCAGCTTCTCAGATGTGTATATTAATGTATTTTACCAAATTTGGGGCTGGTGTTGGTGATTATTTCTTCAGATATTATTTCTTTTTTATCTTCTGCTTCTCAGATTCCCATTATGAATATATTGGTCCATCTGATGGTGTCGCACAGGTGTCTTCATTTTTCTTCATTCTTTTTTAGTTCTTTTCCACCTATAGACAATTTTATTTGACCTATCTTTAAGTTTGTTGGTTCTTCTGCATGTGTCAATTTTCTGATGATAGTCTTCAGTGAATTTTTCATTTCAGTTATCATACTTTTCAATACCAGATTATCTACTTGTTTCTTTTTACAATTTCTACCTCTTTATTGATATCTTTTATTAAGTGAGACATTATTCCCATGCTTTAAAAAAAATTCTTTAGACATAATTTCCTTTCATTCTTTGAACATATTTAAAGTAGATGCTTAAAGTCTGTATCTAATAAGTCCAATGTCCGCACTTTCTCAGGGACAGCTTCTATTTATAGCTTTTATTCCTATGAATAAGTCATAATTTCTTATTTCTTTGTATGTTTTATAATTTTTTTGAAAACTGGCTATTTAAAATAGTACAATGTGGCAACTCTAGAAATCAGATTCTCCCCCATCCCCAGGATATTTTTTGTTGTTGCTGACAGTTGTATTTGTTGTTTGTTTATTTAATTACTTTTCTTAACTAATTCTCTAAACTGTGTATTCTTTGTTATGCATGGTCACTGAAGTATTTACCTGAATAGCTAACTGGTAAGCTAAAGATTGGGCAGTGCTTTCTTTAAATGCCTGGAACTATAAATCTCCTAGTCTTTGCTGAGAAGAATTTTGTGTCTATTGAGCCATGCCTTCAACACTCAGCCAGGCACTTTACACCTCTACCCTTAGCCTTTACTTCTGCTCATACAGAACCTCAATATCAGCTAAAGGCAAAAGTTGAGGGCTTTCTCAGGTCCTTCGTGAGAATGTAATCAGGCCTACCCTTAGGTGTTTGTAGTTATCCAAGAATATATTGTGGCTTATCAAAGGCCCTGTTGAAATTCATTCCCCACCTTTTCTTTTAAGCTTTTTGGTAAGTCTATTATGTACTCCCTGTTATCCATCACCTCAGGAAGCAGAAATGTCAAAACACTTGCCTGTAATTGTTTTCAACATCAGCTCTCTGGGAGAAGGCTTTTAGCGCTGGGTGAGCTCTGTATCAGCTTAAAAGTAAGTCTTACAGGGGACCACAAAACAGGTAATATAATGACAACCCTTTGGGAATGAGGCTTTTCAAATAACTTCAATTCCATTCTCCTCTCTCCAGGGGTTACCAAACTGCCCCAGGAATATGGGTTGTTATTTTTCAAGGCTACTACTGAAGTGAAGGGTTGAGAATGAGTCTAGCGTAAGCTAAAACATGACAAATCTTGCTGTTCTTTTAGAGGTAAAGTTGTTTTTCTTGAATAAACCTTCTCTGGATTGCTTAAAGACTTTGGTTAGCTTCAAGAGTTCTGAAAAAAATTGGTTCTGATATTTTGGCCAGTGTTTTCATTGTTTTCATGGAAGAGAGGATTTTGAAAATTTCTTACTCTACAGTGTTAGCTGGCACCAGTCCTGGAATCAGTTTTAGGTGTGATTACATTTATTGAATACATTTCATCTGATTATAGTATTAAAAATACAATACAGTCTATTTTCCTACTAGTTAAACTATACCATTAGAAATAAGAAGTTAAAATAATAACAACCTTTAATGGAGGGCATAATTCTGAATTCTTTATCTCTTTTAGTCCTCACATGGTAAATGTTATCTTCAGTTTACAGATGAAGAAACAAAGGTCAAAATACTATATATTTACCATTTCACAGATAGTCGAAGCAAGATTTTGAACCTAATTCTCTATACCTTCAATTCCCATTGTTTCAACCATCAAAATTTAATTATAAATCTCCGTACTTAAAAATCTTATATCTTGTGAAGTATAGTGACAATATAAAATTTAGCTTTAAACAAAATATCTGACAGTATGTTGGGTGCTCAGTACTCTGTGAACAGTTTTAAATTGTGAAATGGGGAAATAAAACAACTGGACTATGTTTATGTTATGATAATAAATTCTATTATTTTACTAGCTAAAAATACTCTTATTATCATGTTCACTGATATATATCTAATGCCTAGGTTAGTGTCTGGCTCATAATGAATTAATATTGATTACTCAATCATGCATTAATGGCATCATATAGAGTATTTAATTATTAATAAATAATTGTTTACTGAATTTATTTTCATTATTTGTAGATTGAATATGTTACAACAATACAGTATATTAGCGAAAATTTTTTCATAATGAGCTGAGATCTATGGTTCAACAAATATTCATGTTTTATGGTACCAAGTAATATGGATTCCTTACAACAGCATAGAATAAAAAGTACAGATTTATCAAAATTTGAGAATGTGTGTAAAAATAACATCAGAGAGAAAGTTGATGTAAAAATACACTTACTGAGGTTATAGGATATATAAAATTTTTTCAGAAGGTAAAACAGAATATAGGTTAAGTATCATTAACAGAAATGGTGAAGTTAAATCAATAACAACTGCTTTTTTTCCTAATATTCCTTGGAATTGTATATATTTTGAGGTTATTTACACACAAAAAAATAAATTTTAAATAATTTTGACATCACTTATATTTAAGAAAGAAAATATTCACATTTAAAGTCAATTTTATAGATTGAAGTCAGTTTATTGAAAGGTTTTTTTCTGATATTCATAGCTGATCTGTCATGATCATTGAAAATGACATTTTTTCTAAATAAACGGTCAATTCAAGGATAGATTCATACATCTCATTATGATAAATTCCTCACAAATAAAATAAAATAATGACAGGGTAAAGATTACGAGAAATCTTGATGTAATTCTTATACAGTATATCTTGGTCTGAAAATTATGTGTAAAACAAGCAGAATCAACAGAACTAGAACAAAAGTAGATTGTTACAAAATAAACCTTATATTAAATTTTTATTACTAGAAATTTATCCTTAATTTTTACTTAAACTAACAATACTTTAATATCTCGAAAGAAATCCCTAATTTTTCTTATAAAATTTAATTTGCACATTTTAGACATATAGAATACCTAATACATGTAGGAAATTTGGTTCCATTTGGATAGCTAATCTCATTCTTTATCTCTGCTGTTTCAGTAACATAAGAAAAGTCTCCTGTCCACCAGGGAAAATTTTATAAGGCTACTTTTCTTTGTAAATACAGATCTTCTACTGTATCAGGCTTCTACTGATAATCAAACAAGCTTTAAGGATTATGGAAATGATAGGCCTTTAATATAGTTTGAGATACTTTTAGAAATTTTCCACATGAAACAATTTATTGTTATCACTATAATTAAATCTAGATTTTAGAATAATAAAAATCTTGATATACAATTAGGAAAGACATATTTTAAGTATTTTTAAATTGATTCAATTTGACTAGTTTATTAAGAATTTAGCTATCTAACTGGTTCATAATTTTTATACGACTAAAGTTTCCAAGAATGATATCCATTCAGGTGGTAATAAGAAATTAGGTTACATTTTCTAATTCAATCTTTAAGTTTTTTTTTTTTTAACTTAAATTTTATAGTCACATAAATAATCCAGGTAATTCATACCAAATAACATTTTTCCTTCAGGTGTTTGAAAGAAAAGAGAATGTCAAACCTATTAGTGTTTGCTTTAAGTAAGCAAGCAGGTAGAAAACTGGTAGAAATGCTTTTAGAATTATGCCTTAATAACTGCAAATTAACTTCTGAATATTAATTTGGCTATTAGATTTGCATATATACTTGGATATATAAATATAGATGATACAGATATATAGATACAGATACAGATATAGATATAGATAGATGGATGCAAATTTTATCAGTCTTTCTGAGAGTTGCATACCTCCTCTGTTTTCAAAGTCAATTTATTAACAGGTTTCTAGTGAATATTTGTGACCAACACTTTGCATAGCACCTAAGATTACTAGAACAATAATCAAACAGATTACAGCAACTTTCTGTTTGTATTAGTTTCTTATTGCTGCTGTAACAAATTACCACCATCTTAATGTTTTAAAACAGAAGAAGTTTATCATTTTACAGTGCCAGAGAGCAGAAGTCCAAAATGCACTTGGATAAAATCAAGGCATTGATAGGACTGCGTAGCATTCTGGAGCCTCTAAAGGAGAATCCATTTTCTTGCCTTTTCGCAGTTTCTAAAGGCTACCAGCATTCCTTGGCTCATGACTTCTTACCATTTTCAAAGCCAGCAAAGGCTGGTTCAGTTTTTCTCACAATGTCATCGCTCTGGTTTTGACTCTTCTTCCTCCCTTTCCCCCATTTAAGGGCCCTCGTGACAACGTTGGGTCCACTGGGATAATCCAGGATAATTCCTTTAAGATCATCTGATTAACAAACTTAATTCCACCTACAACCTTACTTCTCCCGTGTCATGTGTTATATATCATAATAAAGATTCCAAGGATTAGGATTTAGACATCTTGAGGATAGGAGATTTTATTCTGCCTACCACACCACACTTTACTGTTTGAAAAGCAACTTTTAATGCTGTAACCATGCTTAAAAGATGTCTAAACATATTTTTAACAAAGGAGTTTCAATAACTTTGACCTTTCAGATATATCCAAGAAAACTGAGAACTATTTTGGAAATTGGGGTGATTTCTGACATTCCAGGTTCATTCAGGTTTTTAGGATATTAAATCCTGGTTGATTTTAAATGACCCATTCCACAATTTTCAACCTGACTTGGTGTAAAGATATTTCCTTGCATCAGCATTTCAAATTATAAACATATCTTTCTTCTTAGCAGAAACCCATTTAGCCTCTTAAAGGTACAGTTTCCTCATTTGTAAAATATAAATACCATTACGCAACTACTTCATAGCGTGTGGTGAGGATTTAATGAATTAATGCATACAAAGAACTTAGCACTGTCCTTTGGACATTGAAGATGTTCAGTGTTATGCTAATATAATAACAGTTTTGTTATTTTTCCATTTTTATTATTTTTATGGATGCAAATTATACTGGATGCCTGCTTAGCCTTTAGGCAAAACTCGTTTTATTTTATTTTTATTCCAAATATAAATTAATAAAAGAGGTGCTGCTTGTTTTCATCAATCCATGAAATATTTTTTCTATGAATTTTAAAAATAAAGCTTCATGTGTAATTATATTCTTTTATCATTGTCAGTATTTTCAGGCGTATATGTCAAGTTAAAAAGCAAGAGAGATACTTCTTAATGAGTTTATCAAAGAAGCTTATAACTGTTGAATATGTTTTGAACCCTCTATTCTTATACTTAAGTACAATTAACCTTTACCTTTAACTAAGCTAACTTCTCTGTTAATTAGTGTCTAACTCTAAAGGTGATAAGGAGGTAGCAAGGTTAATTTGCATATTTTGCATATTTTAAAATCTAAACAAATCTTGATAGAAATTAATAGATGTATGCGTATAAATCTAAGGTTATAGTAACTCTCTCATACCCACATATGTTTTATTAAAATCGTAGGGACATTCTTCCTTTACTTGTTTTTCTTAGTCTTCAAACTTGTGTGTAAACTCCTTATAAATAGTCTCAACTTGATTGTTAGTTATAAATAGGAATATCTTTTTAAGAATTAGGCAGTAACATTTGCATTTTAACATCCATGGGAACGCTATATTGTGTCTGAATTAATAATCTGACACTAAACATTAAACAGTATTTTCTTTCTTATCTCATCCTTTGATACTTTTTAGCATATGAAGTGTTTTGAGGAAAGATGTGGAACATGTAAATTAATTGTCTTTTTTTACCCTTCAATGATAATTAGGGTATTTATTAAATTCCCTGAAGTCATATGACACACATCTAAACTCAAACTAAATTCTCTGCCTCTTGGAGGCTTTATGTATGACATTATGATAATCCAGATTCTATTTTTTTTAAATGACAAAATGAATTTATAAATCAACACAGACACATGGATTACCATAATTTTATAAAGAAAGAGAAAATTGTTACAATTGTGGCGTATGGCTTGTTTGACATTCCTTGCAGCTAAACAATTTATCACCTTTTACACAGACTATTGTCAGAGGTAGTGAAGGATTGCTGGGAAAACGGCATTTTCTCAATGCTTTGGAGTTTAAATTATTCCTCAAAGACACAGTTCCTGCAGTGGAGTATGTGGCTTTGTTGCCACTTGACCAACAGACTGCACCTTGCATGGGAAAAATTTGTCTCATTCTTTTCACATGTGATGCAAATACTGCTTTTTAAATATTTTTTTAATTTTTTAATCACAAATGATTAGTAATAGCTTAGAGGAAAATACATACGCTGTTGAATTATTTCTATCTTTTATTCTTCACCATATATAAGTTGTACTAAGAGAGTTGCAATATATTTACAAAGGTACTTATTTATTTTTTTTGACTTTATCTTTTTTTAGAATTTTTATTGGAGTTTAGTTGATTTACAATGTTGTGTTAGTTTTGGGTGTACAGCAAAGTGAATCAATTATACATATACGTATATCCACTCTTTTTTAGCTTCTTTTCCCATATAGGCCATTACAGAGTATTGAGTAGATTTTCCTGTGCTATACAGTAGTTCCTTATTAGTTATCTTTTTTTTTAATATAGTAGTGTGTATATGTCAATCCCAATCTCCTAATTTATCCCTCCCCCCCCTTTCCCCCCTGGTAACCATAAGTTTGTTTTCTACATCTGTGACTCTATTTCTGTTTTGTAAATAAGTTCATTTGTACCTTTTTTTTTTTAGATTCCATATATAAGCAATATCATATATTTTTCTCTGTCTGACTTACTTCACTCAGTATGACAGTCTCTAGGTCCATCCATGTTGCTGCAAATGACATTATTTTGTTCTTTTTTATGGCTGAGTAATATTCCATTGTATATATGTATCACATCTTCTTTATCCACTCCTCTGTTGACGGACATTTAGGTTGCTTCCATGTCTTGGCTATTGTAAATAGTGCTGCAATGAACATTGGGGTGCATGTATCTTTTTTTTTTTTTTTTTTTTTTTTCATGTAATGTCTGAAACATTTATATTAACATATTTCCATACATATTTCCATACAAATACAAATATAAGATTTTTAGGAATTTCATGTAATGTCTGAAACATTTATATTAACATATTTCCATACAAATAACCCAATGAAAGTTTAGTATTAGTTGTTTTGTTTGTTTTTTTATACTGCAGGTTCTTATTAGGCATCAATTTTATACATATCAGTGTATACATGTCAATCCCAATCGCCCAATTCAGCACACCACCATCCCCACCTCACCGCAGTTTTCCCCCCTTGGTGTCCATATGTCCATTCTCTACATCTGTGTCTCAACTTCTGCCCTGCAAACTGGCTCATCTGTACCATTTTTCTAGGTTCCACATACATGCATTAATATATGATATTTGTTTTTCTCTTTCTGACTTACTTCACTCTGTATGACAGTCTCTAGATCCATCCACGTCTCAACAAATGACTCAATTTCACCCCAATCCAAAAATGGGCAAAAGACCTAAATAGACATTTCTCCAAAGAAGACATACAGACGGCCACGAAGCACATGAAAAGCTGCTCAACATCACTAATTATTAGAGAAATGCAAATCAAAACTACAATGAGGTATCACCTCACTCCTGTTAGAATGGGGATCATCAGAAAATCTACAAACAACAAATGCTGGAGAGGGTGTGGAGAAAAGGGAACCCTCTTGCACTGTTGGTGGGAATGTAAATTGATACAGCCACTCTGGAGAACAATATGGAGGTTCCTTAAAAAACTAAAAATAGAATTACCATATGACCCAGCAATCCCACTACTGGGTATATACCCAGAGAAAACTGTAATTCAAAAAGACACATGCACCCGAATGTTCATTGCAGCACTATTTACAATAACCAGGTCATGGAAGCAACCTAAATGCCCATCAACAGACGAATGGATAAAGAAGAAGTGGTACATATATACAATGGAATATTACTCAGCCATAAAAAGGAACGAAATTGAGTCATTTGTTGAGGCATGTATCTTTTTGAATTATGGTTTTCTCTGGAAATATGTCTCATTCTTTTCACATGTGATGCAAATATTGATTTTAATGATCATGATGCATATGAACAGTTTTGCATTGAAGAAGGAATGAGAGTACATAAATAGAAAAGTAGTTCTTCAAGATCATATAGTTAGTTTATGAAGGCCCAAAACCCAGATGAGTCAATAACACATGCTCAGGAAGTTCTATATTCTTTCAGTTATATAGACTTTCCCCTGAGAAGTCTGAGAGAAAAATAAATAGATAGTCTGAGAGTCTGAGAGAAAAATAAAGTCTGAGAGAAAAATAAATAGATAGATGATAGATAGATTTTAGCAGCTCCATTGGGATATAATTTACATACCATAAAATTTACCCACTTAAAATATACAATTTAATGGGTTTTATATCTTCACAGAGTTGTGCAACCATAATCACAATCTAACTTTAGAACATTTTTGTCACCCAAGAAAAAAACCTATACCCATTATCAGTCACCCCCAATTGTTCTACTCCATGCCCCTTGTTATAAACAACCATTAATCTACCTTCTGTCCCTATTGATTTGCCTACTCTGGATATTTAATATAAATGAAATTATTTACTTGGGATCTAATTGTCTTCTTTCACTTAGAATAATAGTTTCAAGGTTCATCTCTCTGGAGTATGTATATCAGTACCTCAATTCCTGGCTTTTTAATATTGTAGTATAAAAACATGACATAAACTACACCACCTTTAGCATTTTAAAATGTAGAGTTCCGTAGTGTTTTATTGATGAATAATATCTCATAGTATGGATTACCACAAATTGTTTACCCAGTTAACACTTGATGGGTATTTGTTTTTTTCCCACTTTTTGGCTATTATGAATAATGCTGCTATCACCAACTGTATATACATTATTTTAACATCTTTATTGGAGTATAATTGCTTTACAATGGTGTGTTAGTTTCTGCTTTATAAGAAAATGAATCAGCTAAACAAATACATATATCCCCATATCTCCTCCCTCTTGCATCTCCCTCCCATCCTCCCTATCCCACCCCCCTAGGTGGTCACAACGTACCAAGCTGATCTCCCTGTACTATGTGGCTGCTTCCCACTAGCTATCTATTTTATATTTGGTAGTGTATATATGTCCATATCACTCTCTCACGTCATCCCAGCTTACCTGTCCCACTCTCCGTGTCCTCAAGTCCATTATCTACATCTGCATCTTTATTCCTGTCCTGCCCCTAGGTTCTTCAGAACCTTTTTTTTTTTTTTTAGATTCCATATACATGTGTTAGCTTATGGTATTTGTTTTTCTCTTTCTGACTTACTTCACTCTGTATGAGAGACTCTAGGTCCATCCACCTCACTACAAATAACTCCATTTCGTTTCTTTTTATGGCTCAGTAATATTCCATTGTATATATGTGCCACATCTTCTTTATCCATTCATCTGTCGATGGACACTTAGGTTGCTTCCATGTCCTGGCTATTGTAAATAGAACTACAATGAACATTGTGGTACATGACTCTTTTTGAATTATGGATTTCTCAGGGTATATGTCCAGTAGTGGGATTGCTGGCTCAAATGGTAGTTCTATTTTTAGTTTTTAAAGGAACCTCCATACTGTTTTCCATAGTGGCTGTATCAATTTACATTCCCACCAACAGTGCAAGAGTGTTCCCTTTTCTCCACACCCTCTCCAGCATTTATTGTTTGTAGATTTTTTGATGATGGCCATTCTGACCAGTATGAGATGATATCTCATTGTAGTTTTGATTCGCATTTCTCTAATGATTAGTGATGTTGAGCATTCTTTCATGTGTTTGTTGGCAATCTGTATATCTTCTTTGGAGAAATGTCTATTTAGGTCTTCTGCCCATTTTTGGATTGGGCTGTTTGTTTCTTTGTTATTGAGCTGCATGAGCTGCTTGTAAATCTTGGAGATTAATCCTTTGTCAGTTGCTTCATTTGCAAATATTTTCTCCCATTCTGAGGGTGGTCTTTTGGTCTTGTTTATGGTTTCCTTTGCTGTGCAAAAGCTTTTAAGTTTCATTAGGTCCCCTTTGTTTATTTTTGTTTTTATTTCTATTTCTCTAAGAGGTGGGTCAAAAAGGATCTTGCTGTGATTTATGTCATAGAGTGATCTGCCTATGTTTTCCTCTAAGAGTATTATAGTGTCTGACCTTACATTTAGGTCTTTAATCCATTTTGAGCTTATTTTAGTGTATGGCATCAGGGAGTGGTCTAATTTCATTCTTTTACATGTACCTGTCCAGTTTTCCCAGCACCCCTTATTGAACAGGTGGTCTTTTCTCCATTGTATATTCTTGCCTCCTTTATCAAACATAAGGTGACCATATGTGTATGGATTTATCTCTGGGCTTTCTATCCTGTTGCTTTGATCTATATTTCTGTTTTTGTGCCAGTACCATACTGTCTTGATTACTAAAGCTTTGTAGTATAGTATGAAGTCAGGGAGACTAATTCCTCCAGATCCGTTTTTCTTTCTCAAGATTGCTTTGGCTATTTGGGGTCTTTTGTGTTTCCATACAAATTGTGAAAATTTTTGTTCTAGGTCTGTGAAAAAATGCCAATGGTAGTTTGATAGGGATTGCATTGAATCTGTAGATTGCTTTGGGTAATATAGTCATTTTCAAAATGTTGATTCTTCCAATCCAAGAAGACGGTGTATCTCTCCATCTGTTGGTATCATCTTTAATTTCTTTCATCAGTGCCTTATAGTTTTCTGCATACAGGTCTTTTGTCACCTTAGGTAGGTTTATTCCTAGGTAATTTTTTTCTTTTTGTAGCAGTGGTAAATGGGAGTGTTTCCTTAATTTCTCTTTCAGATTTTTCATCATTAGTGTATAGGAATGCAAGAGATTTCTGTGCAATAATTTTGTATCCTGCTACTTTACCAAATTCATTGATTAGCTCTAGTAGTGTTCTGGTAGCATCTTTAGGAATCTCTATGTATAGTATCATGTCATCTGCAAACAGTGAGAGCTTTACTTCTTCTTTCCCGATTTGGATTCCATTTATTTATTTTTCTTCTTTGATTGCTGTGGCTAAAACTTCCAAAACTATGTTGAGTAATAGTGGTGAGAGTGGACAACCTGTCTTGTTCCTGATTGTAGACGAAATGGTTTCAGTTTTTCACCACTGAGAGTGATGTGGGCTGTGGGTTTGTTATATATGGCCTTTATTATGTTGAGGAAAGTTCCCTCTACGTCTACTTTCTGGAGGTTTTTATCATAAATGTGTGTTGAATTTTGTCGAAAGCTTTCTCTGCATCTATTGAGATGATCATATGGATTTTCTCCTTCAATTTGTTAATATGGTGTATCACATTGATTGATTTGCATATATTGAAGAATCCTTGCATTCCTGGGATAAATCCCACTTGATCATGGTGGATTTTAATGTGTTGTTGGATTCTGATTGCTGATATTTTGTTGAGGGTTTTTCCATCTAGGTTCATCAGTGATATTGGCCTGTAGTTTTCTTTCTTTGTGACATATTTGGTGTGGGTATCAGGGTGATGCTGGCCTCGTAGAATGAGTTTGGGAGTATTCCTCCCTCTGCTATGTTTTGGAAGAGTTTGAGAAGGATAGGTGTTAGCTCTTCTCTAAATGTTTGATAGAATTCGCCTGTGAAGCCATCTGGTCCTGGGCTTTTGTTTGTTGGAAGATTTTGCATCACAGCCTCAATTTCAGTGCTTGTGATTGGTCTGTTTATATTTTCTGTTTCTTCCTTGTTCAGTCTCAGAAGGTTGTGCATTTCTAAGAACTTGTCCACTTCTTCCAGGTTGTCCATTTTATTGGCATGCAGTTGCTTGTAGTAATCTCTCATGATGCTTTCTATTTCTGCATTGTCAGTTGTTACTTCTCCTTTTACATTTCTAATTCTATTGATTTGTGTCTTCTCCCATTTTTTCTTGATAAGTATGGCTAATGTTTTATCAATTTTGTGTATCGTCTCAAAGAACCAGATTTTAGTTTTATTGATCGTTGCTATCATTTCCTTCATTTCTTTTTCATTCATTTCTGATCTGATCTTTATGATTTCTTTCCTTCTGCTAACTTTAGGGTCTTTTTGTTTTTCTTTCTCTAATTGCTTTAGGTGTAAGGTTAGGTTGTTTATTCGAGATGTTTCTTGTTTCTTGAAGTAAGATTGTACAGCTATTAACTTCCCTCCTAGAACTGCTTTTGCTGCATCCCAAAGGTTTTGGGTCATTGTGTTTTCATTGTCATTTGTTTTTCAGTATTTTTTGATTTCCTCTTTGATTTCTTCAGTGATCTCTTGGTTATTTCGGAGTGTATTGTTAGAGTCCCTGTGTTTGTATTTTTTACAGATTTTTTTTCCTGTAATTGATATCTAGTTTCATAGCATTGTAGTTGGAAAAGATACTTGATACAATTTCAATTTTCTTAAATTTACCAAAGCTTGATTTGTGACCAAAGATATGATCTATCCTGGAGAATGTTCCATGAGCACTTGAGAAGAAAGTGTATTCTGTTGTTTTTGGATGGAATGTCCTATAAATATCAGTGAAGTCCATCTTGTTTAATGTATCATTTAAAGCTTGTGTTTCCTTATTTATTTTCATTTTGGATGAAATATCCATTGGTGAAAGTGTGGTGTTAAATTCCCCTACGATTATTGTGTTACTGTTGATTTCCTCTTTTATGGCTGTTAGCATTTGCCTTATGCTTTGAGGTACTACTATGTTGGGTGCATAAATATTTATAATTATTATATCTTCTTCTTGGATTGATCCCTTGATCATTATGTAGTATCCTTCTTTGTCCCTTGTAATCGTTTTTATTTTAAAGTCTTTTTTGTCTGATATGAGAATTGCTACTCCAGCTTTCTTCTGATTTCCTTTTGATTGGAATATCATTTTCCATCCCCTCACTTTCAGTCTGTTTGTGTCCTTAGGTCTGAAGTGGCTCTCTTGTGGACAGCATATATATGGGTCTTGTTTTTGTATCCATCCTGCCTGTCTGTGTCTTTTGGTTGGAGCATTAATCCATTTACATTTAAGGTAGTTATCAATATGTATGTTCCTATTCCCATTTTCTTAATTGTTTTGGGTTTGTTATTGTAGGTCTTTTCCTTCTCTTGTGTTTCCTGCCTGGAGAAGTTCCTTTATCATTTGTTGTAAAGCTGGTTTGGTGGTCCTGAATTCTCTTACCTTTTACTTGTCTGTAAAGGTTTTAATTTCTCTGTCAAATCTGAATGAGATCCTTTCTGGTAGAGTAACCTTGGTTGTAGATTTTTCGCTTTCATCACTTTAAGTATATCCTGCCACTCCCTTCTGGCTTGCCTAGTTTCTGCTGAAAGATTAGCTGTTATCCTTATGGGGATTCCCTTGTATGTTATTGGTTGTTCTTCCCTTGCTGCTTTTAATATCTTTTCTTTGTATATAATTTTTGATAGTTTGATTAATATGTGTCTCAATGTGTTTCTCCCTGGATTTATCCTGTATGGGACTCTCTGCACTTCCTGTACTTGACTGTCTATTTCCTTTTCCATATTAGCATAGTCTTCAACTTTAATCTCTTCAAATATTTTCTCAGTTCCTTTCTTTTTCTTTTCATCTTCCGGGACCCCTATAATTCGAGTGGTGGTGCATTTAATATTGTCCCAGAAGTCTCTGAGACTGTCCTCAATTCTTTTCATTCTTTTTTCTTTAGCCTGCTCTGTGGTAGTTATTTCCACTAGTTTATCTTTCAGGTCACTTATCCGTTTTTCTGCCTCAGTTATTCTGCTATTGATTCTTTCTAGACAATTTTTAATTTCATTTACTGTGTTGTTCATCATTGTTTGCTCTTTAGTTCTTCTAGGTCCTTGTTAAGTGTTTCTTGTATTTTCTCCATTCTATATCCATGGTTTTGGATCATCTTTACTATCATTACTCTGAATTCTTTTTCAGGTAGACTGCTTATTTCCTCTTAATTTGTTTGGTCTGGTGGGCTTTTACCTTGCTCCTTCATCTGCTGTGTGTTTCTATGTATTCTCATTTTGCTTAACTTACTGGGTTTGGGGTGTTATTTTCACCAGCTGCAGGTTCGTAGCTCCCATTGTTTTTGGTGTCTGCCCCCAGTAGCTAAGGTTGGTTCAGTGGGTTGTGTAGTCTTCCTGGTGGAGGGGACTGGTTCCTGTGTTCTGGTGGCTGAGGCTGGATTTTGTCTTTCTGGTGGTCAGAACCGTGTCCAGTGGTGTGTTTTGAGGTGTCTGTGACATTTTTATGATTTTAGGCAGCCTCTCTTCTAATGGGTGTGGTTGTGTTCCTGTCTTGTTAGTTGTTTGACATATGGTATCCAGCTCTGTAGCTTTGTGGTCGTTGAATGGAGCTGTGTCTTACCATTGAGATGGAGATCTCTGAGAGGGCTTTTGCCATTTGATATTACTTAGGGCTGTGAGGTCTCTGGTGGACGAATGTCCTGAACTCGGCTCTCCCACCTCAGAGGCACAGGCCTGACACCTGGCCAGAGCACCAAGACCCTGTCAGCCACATGGTTCAGAAGAAAAGAGAGAAATAAAGAAAGGAAGAAAGAAAAAAATAAAATAAAATAAAGTTTATAAAATAAAAAATAAAAAAAAATTGAAAATAAAAAAATTGAAAAATAATAAAAAAAGAAAAAAAAAAAGAAAGAGAGAAAGAAGAGAGCAACCCAACCCCAAAACAAATCCACCAGTGATAACAAGCACTAAAAACTATACTGAAAAAAAAAAAGACAGACAGAACCCTAGGACAAATGGTAAAAGCAAAGCTATACAGACAAAATCACACAAAGAAGCCTACACATACACACTCACAGAAAGAGAAAATGGAAAAAAGTATATATCTATATAGATATATAAAAAAGAGAGCAACCAAATCAATAAGCATATCTACCAATGATAATATTCTCTAATAAGATAAACATAAAACCAGAAACAAATTAGATGTAAAAAGCAAACCTCAAATCTACAGTTGCTCCCATAGTCCACTGCCTCAATTTTCAGATGATTTGTTGGCTATTCAGGTATTCCAAAGATGCAGGGTACATCCAGTTGATTGTGGAGATTTAATCCACTGCTCCTGAGGCTGCTGGGAGAGATTTCCCTTTCTCTTCTTTGTTCACACAGCTCCTGGGGTTCAGCTTTGGATTTGCCCCCACCTCTGTGTATAGGTCACCTGAGGTCATCTGTTCTTTGCTCAGACAGGACTGGGTTAAAGGAGCAGCTGATTAGGGGGCTCTGGCTCACTCAGGCCTGGGGAGGGCAGGGTACGGAATGCAGGGTGAGCCTGTGGAGGCAGAGGCCTGTGTTATGTTGCAACCGCCTGAGGTGTGCTGTGTGTTCTCCCAGGGAAGTTTTCCCTGGATCACAGGACCTGGCTTGGTGGGCTGCACAGGTCCCCAGGGGGTGTGTGTGTGTGTGTGTGTGTGTGTGTGTGGATAGTGACCTGTGCTTGCACACAGGCTTCTTGGTGGCTGCAGCAGCAGCCTTAGCATTTCATGCCCATCTCTGGGGTCCGTTCTGATAGCCACAGCTCGTGCCCCTCTCTGAAGCTCATTTAGGTGGTGCTCTGAATCCGCTCTCCTCGCGCACCCTGAAACAATGGTCTCTTGCCTTTAGGCTGTTCCAGGATTTTTCCTGGACTCCCTACCGGCTAGCTGTGGCGCACTAGCCCCCTTCAGGCTGTGTTCACACAGCCAACCCCAGTCCTCTCTCTGGGATCTGACCTCTGAAACCAGAGCCTCAGCTCCCAGCCCCCACCCCTCCTGGCAGGTGAGCAGACAAGCCTCTCAGGCTGGTGAGTGCTGGTCAGCACCAATCCTCTGTGTCTGAATCTCTCTGCTTTGCCCTCTGCATCCCTGTTGCTGTGCTCTCCTTCTTGGCTCTGAAGCTTCCTTCATGCCCACCAACCCCGTCTCCACCAGTGAAGGGGCTTTCTAGTGTGTGGAAACTTTTCCTCCTTCACAGCTCCCTCCCCGAGGTGCAGGTCCTGCTCCTATTCTTTTGTCTCTGTTGTTTTCTTTTTTCTTTTGCCCTACCCAGGTACATGGGGACTTTCTTGCCTTTTGGAAAGTCTGAGGTCTTCTGCCAGCATTCAGTAGGTGTTCTGTAGGAGTTGTTCCACAGGTAGATGTATTTCTGATGTACTTGTAGGGAGGAAGGTGATCTCTACATCTTACTCCTCCATCATCTTGAAGGTTTCCCTGCTGTATATACATTTTTGTGTGGACATATGTTTTTAATTTTCTTTGGTATATACCTAGGGTTGGAATTACTGGGTTATACGATAACTCTATTTTTAACTTTCTGAGGAATGGGCAAACTGTTTTCCAAAGCATTATTTTATATTCCCAGCAGCACTGCATGACGTTTCCAGTTGCTCCACATCTTCCCCAAGACTTGTTATTATCTGTCTTTTTTATTATAGCCATTATAATGGGTATAAAGTGATATTTCCTGATTTTGATTTGTATTTTCCTAAGACTAATAACACTGAGCATCTTTAACGTGCTTATTGACCACTTGTATATTTTCTCTGCAAAATGTCTACTCAAACTCTTTGCCCATTTTTAATTGGGTTGTTTGTCTTTTTATTGTTGAGCTGTAAGTTACCTATATGTTCTGAATATATTCCCTTATCAAATATGTGATTTGTAAATATTTTCTCCCGGTATTTAGCTTAATTTTTCATCCTTTTGACAGTTTTTCTCAAAGACAAAGTTTTTTATTTTCATGAAATCCAATTTTGTCTCTGTTGTTTGTACTTTTGATGGCATATCTAAGAAACCATTGCCAAATCCAAGATTGCAATTTGCTGCAATGTTTTCTTTTAAGAGATATATAGGTTTAGATCTTATAAAATATTTAAGTCTATAATGTACTTAGAGTTAATTTTGTACATGGTTTGAGTTAGGGGTCCTTTTGCAGCCTTTCCCGTGTGATTACAGAGTAGAATTTGTTAAAAAGACTATTCATTCTCCCATTAAATTGTATTGATGTAACATTATACTTTAAAATGTATTAATAGATTAAATCCCTCTAAAATTTCCTGAATTCTATCAGAATTTTGTTATTTGTCAGTTGTACTATTTTGAGGCTTACAATATTGGACTTGAATGGTAAGTGAGTTGGAAAAAGATGTGAAAATATAGACATGAATAAGAGGGGGCCTTTGTCTAAAAATAATCAGGACTGTACAATTATCCTACCTGGTACCTTGTGTAGTTATAAAGGATAGGACAATGATTTTCAGTGAGATATTCATCTGGTAATCTGTAGTGACACTGAGAGAAGTGGAATACACCCCACGACCTAGACATCCTCAAAATCAGGAATTATATTCATTTCCTTTCACTCTGTTCTTTACTTTCTAACTAGAACTTGGTAACATATTCCAACTTTCTATACAGTACTATAATACCTAACGTTTTTAAACTCCTTCTTTCTTCTGGTACTTTGCTATATCATTTGCATAATTCCATGTTCTGAATCCATGAATATAATATTTTTTAAAGGGTGAGGTAGTAGATACAGAGCAGTTAACAGAGAACTATATAATATTATCTATTAATTTCCACTGCATCAATCCTATATTAATAATAAAAATACTACAAATCTTACTTTTTGTCATTTGAACAAGTCGCTTAATTTCTCTGTGCCTCCAGACTTTAAGTAGCAGTCTCACAGTTTAAACCCAGTGAACGCTATTATGAATCCCCTTCCCATTCTATTATACCCTCTCCAAAAGACACAATAAATGATACAGAGAATGTAAATAATGTAATAATTTGCAATGCCATTTTCTAAAACAAAACAAAATGGGTGAATGGTTTTAAAATTATTTCACATAATTTTAATCATTTTTAAATGAAGACCTGCTGGGTTCCATTTCATATCACACAGGATAAGAAGTACCTTTGAATAAATAGTTATGCCTATGCAATGTTACAAATATGTTTCGTACTGGCATTTTATGATTGTCTATAGCTTAAGAAACAACAGACTGTGCTATTTTTACTATTTCTATTTTATGGTTTTCTCTAAATCATATGCCAAGTATCTATGGAAATTCTGAGTCAGAGTTGGAAGGGTGGATTAGATGACTGTACACTACATGAAGCCATCACAAGAGGGTGTTAACTTGGAATATGTTTTGAGCTTAAAGTAGCACCACAGTTCTTTGGCCGTATAATGAGATTATCTGAAAGAAGTATCTTCCAGGAACTGCAATTGATATCTATAGGTGGGTGGATAGAGGGAAGGGAAGGTGTGAAGACATATGGTAGGGAACCTGGTACAGTTAGAAGTACTTCCTTTTTTGTCATCAGAAGTTATCCCTAACATTAAAATTTACATTTAGTGGTTTTAGAAATGAATGTGTTAGTGATTGCATGAGAACCTCACCTATAGATAGATGATTTAGAAGATGATTCGGAACTGTTTATAAGTTAAATGCTACTCACATTTTATAGCATTATATTTTGCACAAAAATTTATCACAAAATATTTAGATACTTCCATTCTATTTTATCAGACTGTGATTCGGTACATATTTATACACATATGTTTATTCATTTCATTCTGTTTTCCCTCAGTAACAAGAACTTTAAACACTATCCTTTGAAAATCTTAATATTTATTTTGAAATTTGCCTCAGGTGGAGAAGTAGAGCTTTTAGCTTAAGGGATTTTCATTCTACATAATGTTAATTTCATTTAGTGTTTAGAAGAAAATGAAGTTTTCTCCATCACTTTATTGTTGTTTATTTGATTTCTTCAGAGTGAAATGAAGTCTCAGAATGTCACTTAGAGTGCCTGAATGAGCCTAACAAGCAATAGCTTCTCTTTGCTTGTTGGGAAAATAATCTCTTGTTTACTGAGTATGCAGTCCTTAATAATGTCTCTTTTCAGTTATAGTCAGGTATATGTCATGATCCATTTAAAAATCATTCCATTTTTATGTAAGGTCTGTTAGGGAAATTGACATTTAGATATTTTCATGACATTGGTCTGCATTGCTTTGTCTAGCTCACTATTCTTGTAAAAAGTCAATAGATATGATTACAAGGAAACTTGTAATTGATTGGAAGTTCAAACTCCTCCTTGTAATATTCTTTGCCCTGTGTGCATATAAGCACCAGTTAAGTTTAAATTCCTAACCTCAGAAAGAACAAACTTATCTTTTATTTTATTCTTTCACAATCCACTCCATAAGAGAAATGGCTTCTTTATAGATAGTTGATTTAAACACTTAAGCAATATTTCGCATTTGACGTATTGCCTAGAAAACGAAGTCTCTATTCCAGTGTGAGGTTATTTCTGATTTTATATCATTTCTGCCAGAGAATGTGAACTACTGAGGAAGCAGTGACATAGCAGTGTAATATGTAACTTTTCCCCCCTGAGCATTACTACTTAACTTTGGGAAGGAGCAAGGTTCAGTAGAAAGAAGATTAAAGTAGACTTCAGAGATCATAGTTATGTGCAAAATTAAGAAAACACTTGAATTAACATTCAAGTGATGAATGATAAACTAGTTTTTATACTTCTAAAAAGTAATGTGAAGCCACAAAGCACCATTAAGATATAAGGGTTTAGGGATGATTGCTTTAAAAGTATTAATTATTTGTTAGACAAGTTTCTACTGTACCCAGGTACCAAAAGGTACCTTGATATTAGTATCTGTTTTGTTTGTTTTGTTTTGTTTCTTTCCCATGCTCTACATGGTGATAATCAGTTTTTCTTAAGATGAGAAATACTGGATCATTGGAGATAATCTATTTTGGGGAGTTTTTAAATTATTATTATAATAGCAAACATCATAAATATTGTATTTGGAGCACTCTTTCATTGGTCATATGACTAAAACTGTTAAGAATATTTAAAAAGATAATGACATAAACATATAGCAGTGCACTTACCCCAGAAAAATTAGCGATTAATGATAATGACACAGGAAAAGATCAGGAAGTCTTCACTTATTATGTCAAACATGCTCATATTTTTTCACATGTCATAAGAAACACATTTACAATGAAGAACAATTCTGCATTTAATAATAAGAAAAGGGTTAATAAAGTAACACAATGACACATTTAGTATATTTAAATATAAATTTTCTCCCTAAAGGTAATAAAATATGAAGTTATTTTTAAGCCCTGAAAGAACGAGTTAATTTATTATTTTTAATAATCCATAAAGTTTCAATTACTTGTGATAATAAAGTTAATATTATATTCCCCTAAAATGTAAACTTGCATAATAATGGAAAGATTGATGAAATGGTCAGTAATGTTAAACTTAGAAGAAACATTTATTTATTTATTTACTAACATCTTTATTGGAGTATAATTGCTTTACAATGCTGTGTTAGTTTCTGCTGTATAACAAAGTGAATCAGCTATATGTATACATATATCCCATATCCCCTCCCTCTTGTTTCTCCCTCCTTCCTGTCCTGTCCCTAGGTTAGAAGAAACATTTATTATGAGAGAAGAAAGTCTTGTTGGAGTTCTCAAAACTCATTTTTTTCTGTCAACAGAACAAAAATTGAAAATACATAAAAAGTTTTATTTATCCCATTAAATGTACAGCTGAAAGACTTTTCAGGCTGCCTATTGAATTAGCAAGTAAAAAATTGAGTATTTGAGTGATACTATCCTGCCAAAGAGTCAGCCAAGAGGATTTGGGTAGCTTTATTAAAACTGGGTTGGATGGAGAGGCTGAGTGCTAATTCTTTATGTACTAGAACATAAGGTCAAAGCTTGCCTTCTGGGAGTTTTTCCTTGTACTAGATTACCAGGTTGAAAGGTGCTGTCAGAATGCAGAACAGAGTACAGAGAGCAAGTTAACTATCTAGATGCAAGAAAAGTGAAGTACTTTAATTGCTATTATCATTAAATAAAGTGATATTAATTCCCCCAAAATACTCAGAGTATAAGAAAATATAAATTGTCTACTTTAACTGTTAGCTGGGATGTACAGGTGGGCAAGATTCACAGAGTAAATGATACAGAAGGCATTATATTTAACATGGCAAGCATTGTAAATTTATTAAATCTTATTTATAAATCTCTCCACTCTTCAAGGATTTCATGAAAGTGATCCTATATACATGTATTAAATAATAAGCAGGAAATTTATGACTACCTCCTTAATCTTTATAGCTTGAAACTCGAATACCTTTGATTTCTTCATCAGAAAATGTGGGACAGTACTATGTTGAAACCAATATTTGCAAAACACGTGTCATATCGTAAATGCTCAGTATATATCAGCTGCTCCTTGCAATATGTGTATACAGAATCATAAAATCTAAAGATCATGGGCATACAATGCAAAGCTATAAAAAAGTAAAGTGACTCTCACATATCCCAAGTTAATTCAAATATCTGTATACTCCTATATTCAAATTCTTCTTTAGAAGAAAATATACTAATTTTAACCAGTATGCTCCAAACCATCATAACTCATAATTCATTTATTTTCTCTGCCTTACCTACTTAATTTTTCTTGGGGAATGATTTTGCTTGTGCAAATATATTGATATGATCAAATAAACTTAACAAATATTTCTGATTTTTATCACCGCTCACACAATTAAGTGCACAAATTGAGAACAGCATTTTTAGCATGTGTCTTTAAGCAGTAGTAATATCATTATGTTGTCAAAACGGATTTTAGTATATCCTCTCAGAGATACTGTATTGCAGTTTTCCAACTGTCATGTAATCCTGTGTTAAGTTTTAAATTGAAGTATTACATTGTGAAGCTTCAGAACTTCATGTGATTGTGGATGAAGTGTTTTCCTTAGAAAAGCTTCAATGACACGACAAATATATAGTTTTTCAATTCCAAGAAAAAAACTCTATTTTTGTTTAACTTGAACTTAAAAAAAGATACAGCTTCACAATTTGGTTAGTCTATTAAAGGAAGGATATAAGAAAGAAAAGATTGCACAGACAGTACTTAATGTTGTTAATTTTTCTGCCCTTACAGACATTACTCAGATACTGTTTGTTTAGTTAATATCTCTGGCTACCATTACCAGAGAATATCTTGAAACACATACTTCTAAATATATGAAAACACCCATCCCAGCTTTCTTCAGATGTAAAACAAAAATTCCACGTTATTTTATGTTATACTTATTTATCTAATAATGCCCTAAGATGAAAAGAAAAAATGGCTATATTTATAGGTATAAGCCTTATCACAAGAGTCATATAAATGGGGTAAGAGGGAACCAGTAAAACTTGTTAATAGTGATAACACCGTGATTTCTGACTTTTTTTTCCTTTCTCTTTCTTCAAACCTCCATGGGCAAATTTAAGAGTCAGGTTTTAATATCTAGGTCTGTACTGACCAATATAGTAACCACTTGCAACATGTGTCTAGGAATTCTTGCAATGTGGCTAGCTCAAACTGATATGTTCCCTAAGTGCAAACTAAATATGAGATTTTAAGACAGTATTAAAAAATAATGGAAAATATCTGAGTAGTTTTTTGTTTTGATTACCTGTTGAAATGATAATATTTTGGATATATTATGTTAAATAAAGTATAATATTAAAATGAATTTCACCTGTTTCTTTTTACTTTTTTTAATGGGGCTACATGACATTTTTAAATTACATATGTGTCTTGTACCCGGGCCTCTCATATTTTTGTTGGACAATGCTGCCGTAGAGGGAAGGAGTGGGTTATTGAGGACTTACTGATCAGAAGCAGGTGGCACAACAAAAACTGAGTCCCAGAAACTACATGACCTCCCCAAGATCTCCCGGGGTTAGTGCTACACTTAGAGGAGAAAGATGATCATTGATCTTTTATCTCAGAGTTCTATCTCCTGGAATATACTGACTTCTCCCCCTCCCCCCCACCACCATTTTGCAATAAATATGCAAACCAGCTGCCTTTGGAAATCAGCAATAAACATTTAAAGTAGCTGTAACAAATAAAATAATTAAAGGTTTTACCATATCTTACCAGTTTTCCACTCATGATGTTCACTGAAATGTTTATTTACTCTTGTCATCTAGATATTGACAAGCTATGTTAGAATTTTATCTATACTTCCAATAATTTTAGCCCACATTTATCTAATGCAGGGTTTCTCACCTTTGGCCCTATTAACATTTGGAGCTAGGTAATTCCTTGTTGTGGGGGGCTGTCCTGTATATTGTAGGATGCCAAGCAGCATCTCTGGCTTCTATTCTCTGTCAAGTGATATAAGTGGTAACCCTTCCCCCGCCCCAGAGTTGTGACAACCAAACTCTAGACATTACTACATGTCCCCTTGGGGGCAAAGTTACCTTCCATTAAGATCACTGATCAAATGTCTTTTTCATCTTGTATTTGAGCTAATACAAGATGGTAATGCAGTTTTCTAATATTCTGTTATAAAATACTAAGTGTTTTAGTACTTAATTATGCCAAGTTATTTCTGTATCCGGAAAATGGCATAAAAAGGTAAAATTTTCAAATGGTTGCTATTTATAAATGTTATTTAAATTTTCATTTAAAAAAAGATTAAGATTGTTTATTGTTCAATAATAGCTCAGTTAGCAATTCTGAGCCCTTATGCTGTGTCAGGCATTGCGGTAGGACCCTAGGGTTCAGAAATAAGTATATTGCAATCTCTGTTTCTAAGAGAGATTTAGGTTCAAAACTAGGTAATTTCCATATAATATAGTAAGTGAAGATATAGTTATGAAAATAGTTTTCTGCTCTGGAGAAATAAGAAGGCCCTTTCTGACTCCTATGAGCTAATAGGTTTCTCTTAGGACTCTTAATATTCGCCAACTAATGATGTGTATGCACCACTGACAAGAATAATTCATCCTTCAATGAACACCCTGTAATGATGTGATTGAATTACCTCCCAATTAATCTCAAATCCTGAATATCAGTAAGGGGTGAATCTGGTTAATGTTTTATTAGAACCGTATCGCATAATCATCTCCTTGGTTAACCTCTTACCATCAGTAACTTCTTCTTAAGGTGCAGGTTGTAAGAAATGACACGAGGCTTCTATTCTGGGGAAAGTTTTGCTTAGTGTCTTGAGTATTAGGAGAGGGATTTCTTTCTAGAGTCACTTGAATGTAAGTTCACTAGGAAGTAAGCTCTGTAATGGCCGAGTTCCGGTCTGTGTTATTCACTGATATTTCCCACATGCCTATAACAGTACCTGGCATATATAAGCTTTCCAATAAATACTTGTTCAGTGAATTTTTGCCCAATTTTATCAATCATTTGTCTATTTCTTTAGTACAGTACAATTATTCTAGGTGTCTTTTACAAATATATACAGGGCTCATGAACAATGACTAAGGTTGAATTTACATTTTTGAGCTAGTTAACTACTAGAAAGCTCAAAATCTTTAATTGTTAGACTCAGGCAGGCTTGAAGAAGCGTGTTTATAAGCTAGGTTTGTATTCAAAATAGTTTCAATGTGGGCTGCAAAGAAAGACCTAATCAGTCAAATCTAGATATAGTAAAACTCTATTTGCTGCAGAACAAGTATATACCATACAAACTATGATCTGAAGAAATAACACTTGTTTCAGAAACCGTGATATGTGGATTCCCCTAGAGTCTGTCTTTATATGGACAGAAAGTGAAGAAAGAACAATTAGGGATGATATGACCAATTTTCAAGACGGTTATTTGGAACAACTTATTACAGCTCAACTTTCCAGAAAGTGACACTTGCAGCTCTGTGGGGATGATTTCACACACAAGCTAATTTGTACCTCTTCCAAATGGCCAGATGCATCCAGACCCTGGATGTGGGCACACACCCACATCAAGTGAACATTTTAAAATATGCTGTGTATAACATAGTTTTATATCCAAACTAATGATTTAACTTTGATGACTTCGACTTCTAACTAATAAACAACAGACCTGGATTAATTTATTTTTTAACATCACAATAGATTGGCATTTATTGTGATTATAGTTATGTTGGTATTATACCACCAGAAAAATTAATGTGAATGAACTTTTTCATTCACTTTTGGACCTTGCTGGATTACTCCTATGTCTGAAAAAATAAAAGCATGAGGAAAAGACGTTTCTGGTATTATATCCTGGTGAAAGGCACCCACCACCTGCTCTGAACAAAAATGGCTGCCATAGCCAAAATGGCGACCACAGGCAATGCCCATGTTAGGCTTGGGGAAAACAATGGCTTCTTAGAGACTTTCACCCAGAAACCCAGATATGTTTACACTTGAATGTTCATTTAGTACAAAATATATTTGTCCCTTACCCCTTCTCTCACAATGTTTATTTTTCTTTTTGGGCAGGGTCAAATTTTGTGAGTTTACTTAGTTATTTCCACCCTCCTTTTTTCTCTTTCAGATCCTCATAGAGCTAAACTGAGGATGAAATAATATACCCTTTTCTGTCAGAATCTGTTCTGTTCTTACTATCAAAATTATTTTTCAACAATCTGTATCTCCACCCTTTTAATCTCTCTAATTCTCACCCATTTCATTTATTGAAATAATAGGAGTCATGCCACAGAACTTTTATGTATATCTTTCAAATCACTAATATTCTCACACAAGCTGTTGTATGAAACAATGTGATCTTATTTGAACCCAATAAGTATTAATTCTGGCATATTATTTTTAACACCTATAATTCTGTAATAGTCATTAAAGTACTAATAATAATAACAGCAAAAACAAAAATATAATAGCTTTCTCAAATAAAATTAAACTTCAAGGCAGATAGATAAAAAACAACTGTGACCATGACAAAGCAATGCCAGTCCTTGGACTGCACAAAAGTAGAAAAAGGTTTTGCTGATATGTAAACCTAATAAGTTCTTTAGAACTGACACTAATAGATTAAATGGTAGTCAATACATTCTCAGTACTTCTGGTTCTAAGAACTTGTACAAAAGAGATAGGAGAGCTCCTTGTTTTCAAAGAGTAACAAGAGCATCAGAGACAAATTAGTAGAGAAATAAAGATGTGGATTATCTTTAGAATAGATATTTTAATCATGGGCTTTACAGCAATAAAACGTCAAATATAATTTATATTACCTAAACCTCTATAGGGTTTTTTCTCCTCCACATATCTTTATGCCATATACTCTGGAATATTTTTCTTCCTTGTATTTACAGTGATGATACAGTTAGGTTTATGTCAGAAATACATATTTACAATTAACAAAACCTACGTGTGAAGATGGATGTGGGTTGAAGTTATGTACTTCTAGGAAGTAAAATGCTACTTTTCATATCAAAGATCATTAAAAATCTGTCTATGTACTTATAATGAACTTGTCACCAATAGAAGTTAAGCCAGATGTCAGAAAAAGGGACCCCAGAGACCATGATTCTCTATTAAATACACAGTACAGAAGTGGCATGTGCAGTGGCACTGAATTTATGTGCCCTGTCTCACCACCATGCTTGCCCTGCACACCTTGTTCTAGGAGAGAGACAGAAATTCAGTCTTCATTGAGCCATTAAGTTTTTGGCACAGTTACTGAAATGATAACTAGGAGAGAAATTAATGACAGCTGTGATTTTTGACACAGAGTCTTAGGGAATTCTAAGCTGGGAATTTTGATAGTTGAATGATTGTAATTAGTTACAAAAATATCAACTAAAAAACAAGGCACAGACCTCAGGAGGATCTTGTGAAGCTTGTCTTGTGATCTATTTTGTGATCTATTTTAATAGGAAGTGAAAAAGGTCTTCTGAAAGGAAGAAAGAGTTGAGTAAATTATGAGTGAGTATATTTTTTCTACTCAAATTTAGTTTAAATCATGGCATATAAGTTATTGCCAGAATCCCAATTCAAATTTCATTAAAATAGCTTAAAAGAGAAGCAGGAGGAAAAAGAAGGCAAAAAGAATGTAAGGTACATAATAAATTGCACTTAGAAAATTCCAGATTCCCTCCGTGTAATATAAACAACAAATGAAATAAAGAAAATATTGAGTATTCCTCCACGTGTTGCATTTCCAGGACTGTGTTGTATAGTCCAATGGCTTAACACAAGAGACTTAGTTTACCAGTGTCTGACATTAAGTCTCTATTAATAGCTTGATTTGTATGGCATGTGTTGGCAATATCTATATCTGAATGTCATGAAATTTATCAGCTTTGAATTTAGTATAGTAAAATATGCACTAACTGGAAAAATTTCAGTCTTTAATGGTGACAAGCCATGTTCATTTTAAGTTTAGGTTTTATCCTCAAACCTATTTTATTTTAGCTGTTTGTAAAAATTAAAGTGAACTGTGATGAATTAGCTTTTTAATTTTTTAAAATTTTATGTATTTATTATTTTTTTTGCTAGTTGGTTCTGAGCCTCTGGGTACAACTTGAAGGATTAGATACTAGTTATACTTCTGCAATAAAATAATAAGCCACTTAAACTTTAAGGTAATCTACATCATTAGAAAATAGTATTTTTATAATAGCAGTTTACATAAATAAGTTGCTTCAATTCAATTAGTTTGAATTCACTTTTGCAAGCATAGCAACCTTTATTGTGATATTATCTTCACTACAGAATAGCTAGGTACCAAATATTCAAATAACTTTCTACATATATTTCTTCACTTCAGTTAATCACTTTAGTATTTTGCTCTCTCTCACGATTTTTCAGAGTGAAATATGTTTGCTTTGGAGAAAGCTGCTTTTTCTGTGTATTGGTGAGCTGAATCCAAACTTTTATTGTGTCATTGATCAGAAATTCAGGTAGCAAAAATTTCCCCCAAATCAGTACACAATTGGGGGAAAAGGATGTTTCAGATCTAAATCTGCCCATAAAAAACGTATTTTGTTTAGATCGTGCATGCAAACTATACAAGCTAACACTGTTATGGAGATGTCACACCTTCTTTTACATCTTTCCCACAGAAAACATATAAGACCGGATTAATTAATCAGGGCTTCAATTTAACTTTAAGCTTCGTTCTTGCTTAACATACATTTTGGAGTTTGCGCAAAAGTAAACAGATATGTTTTGATGACTGAAAACATGTTATATATTTTAAGCTGATTTCTTCTTTTAGCCTTAATAACAAGTCACTACATCAGCTTTTCAGGAACTTCAATGTGCCTGGGGCTGGGAACCTAGAGATTTGCATTCTAGTCCTAGCTCTTTTTCTGTCATTTATTTTGAGAAAAATCATACCTATTGTATATAGTTCAGCTGTTCCGGTGTCAGTTGGGAAGGATCAGCAACTCCCTGCTTCACTTCCTTGGGTAGCATGAGATTCAGATGGGAGATAGGAGACTCATTACCAAAGTTGAAAGCACTGTGAACATACTAGGCTGTATTTCTCAGTGACTCAGATGTGAAATTAGTCAGGTTGCTTCTAACTCTTCAGGTTTTTCGATTTTCAGTTCATTTTTACACACTGGCACACCATAGGGGTTGTAGAGATGGTTTGTTGATATGAAAATAACGACCACTATGCTTTAACTTTCTTAGAATACAGCTATGCCCTCTGAAAATCATCCACATACATCAGCCTTGAGGCCCTTTACAAGTACTAATAGTGTCACTGGAGTTGCTTCCCACAAAGCCAACATGGCTTGGTGAGCTAGGCAGAACATTTAAATATTTAAATCCCAGTCACTAGAATATGCCTGTGTGTCCTTCTGTGAGGTCCTTAACCTTACTGAGATTCATCTGGAGCATGAGCCTGAAGAATGTCATTAGTTAAGGCACTGACCGTAACATGCTCTAGGATATATGAGTCATAGAAGATGCATTTACCAATGTGTATGTTGCTTGTTAAATTGTATATGTGAAAATTCTGAAAGTATAGATGCTCGGTGGTAAGCAGAACTTTTGAGGCAAGTATTATGGGGACTAATTTTCCAGAGAGGATCAGAACAAGTTTTCTCTTTTTTCACTTCCCCAAAAGCCTACTAGTACATTTCTTTAACTTATCTACCATGTTACCAAGTGATCCTTTAGAGCTGAGAAAATGCTTTAGAATTTGCAAACATCTTTATAAAACACCTTTGAGAGCCCAACATTTGATATTAAATAGGGTGTGATTTCTCTAAATGTTAGCTAATAATTGATTTATAATATTTTCTTCTTTTAAAATCAGAATCATGTGAAACAAATATACATTTCCAAAGTATCTATATAAAATATATTTGTGATGTGGATATATGGATGTATATTGCCCATACTAAAATGTCATAAGTACAGATCTCATTGTGTGAGAATATAATATAGTTCAGTGAGAGATATTTTATTTTTGATTGCAAGGTTAATTAAAAAAAAACCCTCTAAAGTCTTATTTCAGTAAGAACATCAAAACTGTCATAAATAAATGATAATATTGGAATTCCAATATAATAAATAGGGCAGTTCACACCTCTGTCGGTTTTGGTCTCATTAGAAGTCAATAAGGCAGTGGTGTGTTCATTTTTGTTACAAAATCCGTCTTTGCGACCAAAAAATATGGGAAACTTTTATTTAATACTTAGAGTCTGCATAACACAGAAACTAGTGAACTAAAGCAAGAAAAACATAATGTTTGTCCCCTTGATTTTTATAACCCTATTTGACAACATTTTACAAAAAGTTATTTTCTTTCCCTTCACAAAGCTAAGTAATATAATGAAAAAAAAAAAATGAGAAGCATATGCTGAACGGTCAAACACACAACCCTACCAAAATATCCATTTTGCTATTTTACCCATTCATCTAGTTTAAAGGGAGTTGGAAAGCCACACCTCAAACTCACACAATTCAACAATTCCCTTAAAGAAAATGAGGGTCAAAGTATCGTACAAGAAATAGTAAAGAGGTATAAATTGTTCAGAAGCTGTTATTATAAAATAACCCAAAGCTCATGCAAATATAGTCCTTCTAAGTCCTTTTCATGTCATTTGTGATTCAAGAGATGTATTTTGTCCTGGCCTTTCAATAAGATATCAGTGCACTTTTGTCTTCTCCGCATGAACTGCCAAGCAGTTTCACAGATCAGAACATCTATCCCCTGTTAGGAGTATTAAATGTCACTGTCTGTTTATCCTATGAAAAATGAAGTGTATGTTAGTGGGGCTGTCATGCCATATGTATAAACAGTTCACCTTTCACTTCGTTTCTGTAGAGAGAGGCTGACATTTGATGTTTTTTTAACTCTCCTTGTTTTCTCCAGTGAATATTATAGGCCAGCACCACTGTAATCCATCCTTTCTCACTGACAATACTGAATTTACATAATGCATTCAAGAAAATGCATTGATCTACAGTGATGCCCTCTTTCTGGAATAATGCTCAGGCCCTGAAGAGTGGTAGGAGTTTTTTCTCTAACCTGAGGTATCAGTAAATGCATCAGACTTGGGAATGGTTCACATGTATTGTCACTAAAACGGAACATAATCATTTGCCTTGCTGGGTTCTCATTTTACAGTTATATATATAGACTACAAGGTGCCGTTCTACAGTTGATGACTCTGCCAGATACAATAATACCGTTGCATTGGTGTTATGTCCACAATATCTAAGCAATTTAAGTTGTTCATATGTAAACTGAGATTCAAAAATGTTAAGTAACTCCCCTGTAGTATATAGTTATTAAATTGAAGGGCTGATATTTAAAGGCTGATTTGTCACACTCTATCCTAGTCCTTTTCTCATCACATCACACTGCATTTTAACAGTGAGTTTCCTGTAATATTTGTATAAATATATTTTTTTAAAGCTTTTTTTAAAAATTTTATTTATTTATTTATTTATTTATTTATTTATTTATGGCTGTGTTGGGTCTTCATTTCTGTGCGAGGGCTTTCTCTAGTTGTGGCAAGTGGGGGCCACTCTTCATCGCGGTGCACGGGCCTCTCACTGTCGCGGCCTCTCCTGTTGTGGAGCACAGGCGCCAGACGCGCAGGCTCAGTAATTGTGGCTCACGGGCCTAGTTGCTCCACGGCATGTGGGATCTTCCCAGACCAGGGCTCGAACCCATGTCCCTTGAATTGGCAGGCAGATTCTCAACCACTGCGCCACCAGGGAAGTCCCTGTATAAATATTTTATATATTGATGCAGCCCTTTTTTTCTGGTTGCCATTCTTTTTTATCAACTAATGCAAATTGCTTAGCCTAGCAAGTCTTCCATGATCTGCATCTCATCTATCTCTCCATGCTCATTTCTCCACTTGCCCCTCAATCTCAATGCTTTAAACAATCCAAATAATTTAAAGTTCACTTAATGATTCACTCAGCTTCCTTGTTGGTTTATATACTACTTTGTTTGCAATGTCCACTTTAAAACACTTCTCATTTTTCAACCCACAGCTCAAGAGTCAATTCCTTTCACAGTGCTTCCATGACCCTCCCCCAGGTAGAATTGAACACTCTCTCTTCTATGACCTCACTATATCCTATATGGACCCCTGTCATAGCAGCTAAAATAACTCAGATATTCTGTCCTCAGCTGTGTCCAGCTTACTATCAAGCCCATCAAAGTCATTCTTCATTTCTGTTTCAGTGTTTTTTGATCTCTAATATTTATTATTCATCCTTTCCATCTCTTTGCTTACATTGACCATTGGTTCTTGCATGTTGTTTCTGATTTAGTCATTAGAGTCCTTAGTTTATTAATCATAGTTGTTTTAAATTACTAGTCGGACCATTCCAACATTCCTGCCATGCCTGGCTCTGTTGCTTTGCACTGTGCTTTTTGCCTTTTAGTATGCCTTGTCATTTTTTTCTTGATAGCCGGACATGATATATTGGGTAAGAGGAATTGCTGTAAATAGACCTTCATTAACATGGTGATAAGGTATAGGGGAAAGGAGAAGTGTTCTGTAGTCCTATGACTAGGTCTCAATTTTTTAGTGAGCCCATGCCTCTGGACTGTGAACTTCACAAATGTTTCTCAGCTTCCCCACCCTTCTTGGGAGTGACAAGATGGCTAAAGGGGTTAGCATTGGACATTTCCCTTGCTCCATTTAGAATTCCATAGCAGCAAAGTTGGGTATTTCCCTTCCCTCAGGTTAGTTAGGCTCTGATAAAACCTCAGCAGGTTAAGCTCTGGTTAAATAGTTTCTCTTGAATGCAGGTCTTGTTAAGAAGAACGGAGGGCTCTGGCATCTTTCAAAATGGTTCTTTTTCCCCTCTCCCTGCCAAAAGACCCAGGGGATTTTTCTCACTGTGAGAACTTGGTAGAGTTCCAGGGTGTAAAACTCAACTCAAAAACTATTGGGGCACCTCAATGACTGAGTCCCCCCTGGAGTTTTTATCTCTCAGACTTGTTTGCATTGATCATCCAGCAATTTCTCAATTACAGTTTAGGTTTTCCTACCCTGGCACTGGTTTTCGTGGGGGTTTTTCTTGTGGATTTCTGTTTTGATAAATTGTTATTCACTGTTGCTATTTGCCTGTCTGCCTCTCTAAATTTGAGGACATTGTTTGCCCTTCTTGCTGAAGGCAGACTAGGGTGATCAGATTAGAGCTTGGGGAATTCTTGCTAAAATTTAGCTATGCAAGCCTGAGGCCAATCCCAAGGGATTAGGCCAGATTGAGAAGACGGCCTAGAGGATCCTGACCGAAGCTTGGTCAAAGAGAGAGTCTTTGTTACTATTACGACAGTTATCACACTTAAATGAAATATCTTTTGAAAAAAAATTTGTATATCCCTCACTAGAATGGAAGCTTCAGGAAGGTAGAGATCATTCTGCATTTAATGTTGTATTCCTCACAAATAGCCCAATGCCTTGCACATAGTATGCAATCAATAAATGTTTGTTGAATTGAAATTAACTTTTTAAGTACAGAGCATATGGTAACTTTAAACTACTATTTTTTAAAATATAGCAGTAGTGTCAGGATTCATTAGGATTTAGACACTAGGATTCTACAGTCAAAAGATGAATCTTTCAAAGTACAAACTTTTGATTGAAATGTTTATATATATTTCATAATTATAAAAATGAGAATTATTTCATTTAATTGACTATTTGATCAATCATGAAAACTTTTAATATTGCTTTGTTTCAAATCATTAATTGTCATAATAGAGAATGATCTTGTTTGCATTGGAACTAGACAGTTATATATTTATAGATATAGATGTATATGCATAGGACTAGGCAAATGTCCGTTATTTGCCAACTATATCAATATTCCAAGTTATCAAAATTTTATTTGATATGCTTTTGTAAAATTGCTATGCCCTTAGATGTTCCGTGCAAATATTGATCACTTAAGGATAATATCTACATGATTACAAAAAGTCTGATTAATTTGCTTTGTGGGAGAAAAGTCAAACATCCAGTTAATTCGGTTTTTTTAAATTTTTTAATTCATTGTTTTGTTAGTGTATAAAGACACACTTCTTGTTGGTTTAAACTGCAAAATATAACAAGCATTTGCGTAGAGTATAATGGTACTTCCATAAGTTGGACCATTATCTCAGATGTCCACAATTAAGCATGCCCTGAGAGTTTTCCTTTTCTCTCTTTTAAAGTTATTTTTATGAAAGTATGCTCTTTAAAAGAGATAGTTTAGTTTGTCTTGAGTAAAATTAGTCCACCTACAAAAGTAACAAAGCATAACGCTAAATTGCAAAGTTTCTATAGCAAAGATGTTATCCTATTGGGACAGCATGTCATCACATATGGTATGCCAAATTACCCACTCTTTAGAGACACCTGTGGTTCACTAACAGAATGTGGTGGATTATCACTAAACATACAGACATTTGACAGTTTAAAACAAATCTGCTACATTATTGCAGTAGAGTTCTTTTTTCCTCAAGAATTCTGCTGCCCAGTTTGTTAAAAATAAATACCATGACACAAGAATGAAACTTCAAGTCCGTTTATTAGTTATATATTTAGCTTTATAATGTACTAAGTCAATCAAACAATATAGTGATTACGAAACTGTTGCAAATTTTAAGTGTACTATATACTTATGTGATACATAACACTTCAATCCTAAAATGCTTAAAAGTAAAGATCACACTTATATACATAAAATGCAACCTTCAAATATGAAATGAATAATATAAACCTGAAGCAGTGATTAAAATCCCCAGTGGAAGATAAATTCCTTAACTTGAACAGAAGCAGCCTCCTTGCAAAACTGAGTAGTTCTTTCATGTATATTGCACATCAGCAATAGATTAGATATTATAGCATAATTCAAAATATCTTGACTATATTCTAGAGATAACTTGGGGAGTGGAAAATATAGCATATTTTTTTCTGGGTAATTCTTTATAATCTTCCTGAAAAGAAGTCCACAGACACTTATATTATTTTAGTGCCCCCACAATTCTCCCTAAATGTACTAAATATCTCCTAATTGTTTCATTCTAGTTTCTTTTATACCTTATCTCCTTTCATTAAATCTAAATCACTTCAATACAATAAAAAAAATTTTTTTAATTCAGAATTTAGAGGGTCTGTGAAATTTGTCTCGATATTTATGACTATTTACTTAGAGGAAAAATTTACTCATTATCAATATGATGCTAATTAATTAAGATTTATTTCTCTTTAGTGTAAACAAATAAATATAAAACAATCAAATATCTGATTCTATATTTATACAATTTTGGTAGTAATTTTTGCCCAGACATAAGCTCTGGATTAAAAAAAAAAAAGAATAAAATAAATGAAAGTACCTCTCCCTTTGGAGTTTCTGAAAACCAGTGGATAGTTATTGCCATCATTATGAATAATGCACTTTAGAAATACCATCGAAGAAGGGCAATAAGTAATTCCAATCTTCCTCTGGCCTTTATAATGTTAGTTCTGGTCACCGTAATGTGTATAATTTTCTTCAACTGTGAATCCAACTCCTCACTGTATTTGGTTTGTAACACATTTCTAATGCAGCTAAAATGAATCTTTATAGAAGCTATTTATTTATGAAAATTTCTGTGGCTTAAAACACTTTTCTTGTAATTGATACTCAGAATGAAAATTACACTGAAAATGTAATCAAGTTGTAAAATGTTTTAAAGTGGTTGCACTCCACTTTTTTATATGCTTATCCAAACAATTTATCTTTCAAGTGATTTTAATTCCAGGAATCAGGATCCTTTTGTAGATCTCTCTAATTAATAGTGTTTAATTTTGAAAAAAACTTACCTTAATCTGTGAAAAGCATGTGATTTGTTCCACCTTTTATTTTCCTTTTTACAACATCAATTCCTATCCTCATCTGCAAAGGTCGAAAATGTAATGGAGAGGGTGAATATATTTCTGCTTGTTTTCCGTTGAGGAAAAGTGGCAAAAGCCTTTATTTCCCATCAGGACTGAGCTAAAGAGAGATCCTACAAACTGTCAGAAATAGTGCCAGAAACATGTAACAATATAGAGGCCTGAGAGATATAGGGAGGATTTAGGCAGAAAACTGAGAACATAAACATGAGGTGGGATGGGGGACTGTTCTGAGTGTGCAAATCAGAGCAGCTTTTCAGCCGTTTCAGAATCGGACTTTTATAATGTCTTTGAATCACTTTGAATTGAGCGCTCCACATCAGAAAACACTCAATTGCAAAAAATGCTGTGTCAAAAATGCATTCCAAAACCAAATATAAATGCCTTATGGATTATCCTTGTTCCTGTCTTCTTCTGGGTCAGATGGGTGACAGCTGACTCTAGTTCAGTTTCTTACAATGAGAAATACAGATCTTTAAGTGAGAAAAATTTTTTTAGACACTGACATTTCATTCATTTGAAATCAAAATGCCTGGCGCAAACTTCTGCTGAATCATCTGGGTTTCCATGTGGATATTAAATATTTGACTTGCACCTAAAGAAAAACTTTCATGTTGTAAAAACTGATGTTTAACTGGTGTTGGAGTAGCAGTGAAGTGAAGAGGCAGGGCTGCAACAACAGCCTTTACTGGAGGAAAGCATTGCTCTGAGTTATCATGATCCCAAAAGCCTGTGGATTCAAAAGAAATGAAAGGGGAAGAGACATTGCAAAAGAAACAAGAATTTTAACATTGAACCTCCAACACATATCAATCCTCTCAGAATGCATAACATTTTATGGATATTTTACAAATGATGTAAAGCTAAGACTAACATAAAACTCATTAAAATAAATCAACATAAGATTCAAATAACTAAAATGATAGCAAAATTTAAAACAACATTTGGGACATAAATTTAGCTGGAATTTTAATAGGTGCCTGAAAATAACTTTGTATATACAAATAAGTTGAAAGAGAACATATTTTTAAATTTCCTGAAGAACATCTAATTTTACTAAATATTAAGATCAAAACAATGAATTTTTAAAACTTTTTTCTTCTGCCTCAATAGATTATATATCACTGAAAAAGTAAAGAGTTTTGCCAAGATGAGACAGTGCCCATGTTTTCATATTGGCTAGAAAAAAAAATATGTCTGGTGTTAGCCACTGCTCTGATTCTGCGATTATGTTAGACAAAAATTGATGTATATATTGGGGAAAAAACTTCACAGCTACCTATTTTTATTCACTTTCATAGCAATTTCCTAGGGAAACAAGACATATCAAAATTAAAACAGCAACAAGGAAATCGTTTACTAAGGTGAAGCTGAGGAAAGCAAAAGTGACAGCAGTTGTAGAAAGCGGCAGTAGCTCTTGAAGTTAAGCTGCTCTGTCACATACCATCAATTGGACCATTATCTGGTGCAGGAGGGCTGTAATAAATTGTCAGATTTACTTCTTAGCTGAAATGATGGGATGGAAATTGCACTGTGTATATGAGGGTTGGGTGGGGGTGGGGAGAATGAGTATATCAGATTTGCCCACATGTAAGAGCTACAGTGATTGACAGTCTGGCACTAGACATAGTTTCTTCAAATAAATTATAACTTGGGAATCTGGATATTGTGATTCTTTAAGGCCAAAAGTTCAGATAAAAAGAAAGTGCTATTAATAGTGACAAGAAATACTGTATTTACTTTTCCTTTTTTGAGACATATTCTGATTAGAATTCTGCAAAATGGTTTCTGCTTCAGATTCTCCTTTTCTTTTAGATAAGTATTATTTGAGAGCAGTCTACATACTTATTGATTACAGCTTCCTAGTCATTTGTTATAAGAGCTAATATTGCCTCAGTAATATTTTTCTTGTTTATTTCTTCTGCATTTCAAGAAAGGCAACAATGGTATATGGGGAAAAAACATGGGGCTGGGCTGGGACTTAGGTGACTTGGTTTCTATTCTAGATCCTAGTATATACGAGATGCTTATTAGTTGTTAGTTTCCATCCTCACCCCTGGGTAAAGAATTGTTTGGTTAGACAAAGGGCAAATTCGTAATAGCTTCTCTGTGCAACATAAGGAAACCCTGGTAGGAAAAATATTAATTATTGATTTTTGAGATAAACCTGCAAATTTTCTTATTAAGGCATATTCTCATTTGAGCCTTACAATATCTCTCCCTTTTTTTTGAGACTCACAATGAAATATGCCACGATTTAAAATAGAGGTTTAGCCAGAATCTCACTTCAAAAATTACAGGATATTTAATAATGAAACAATATGTTTTCTTTTCAGACATTTTAATTTGTAATGTAATTGTCGTTCTTGTGTGAAAGTAAACATGAAGTATTGAACTTGAAGGTGAGTGAAATTAAATAATTTCTTGCTTCAAAACAAACCTAAATCTTGATATAATTGGAATTTATAACTTACTGAGGACAACCTTGAAATATTTAATTAATAGGAACCACTGCCAGGCTATAACATCTTGTCTACAGAGTTGTTCTCAGTTGATTACTTTATTTCATTCCTTTAGTGATAGTGAATGAAGCCTGTTTTCCCCTGTTCCTGAATAAAAACTTGGCAATAAGATAAACACTTGAGCAGTATCACCATGGTTGAAAGAATTAAATAAAAGGGCAACAATCTTGCAAATGCCAGTTTCTGAATCTTTTAAATTAGCTCTCAGTATAAATTTGGGGAAAGGGTTTTGTCTGAATTATTCTGATATAATAATTGCCTGTCTCTACTTTGCTTAACCATGAAAATGCAACTTGAGGGCATTTAGCATGTTACTGACAATTTTCAAGGCACTAACTTGTCCTGAAGAGGCCTTGAAAAGCTAACTATGCTGTGAGAGCAACCTAACTTATCACCCTGGAGTGATTCAGGTATTGGGGCGAATCTGACTAAATATTCTTAACAATGCCTCCCTGGATTAACAGACTGTATCTTGAGCAGTTCTGGAAGGTGCAAGTTCTCTTAATAGAACTCTTCTGCTTGTGCCTTTTATAAGATTGTTAAGAAATTCAGTTCATATTATCCTAACTCATCTCTTTATTTTTAAGTACAGCTTCCCCAGAAACATCAGATTCACTCTGCTTTTCAATTACTGTGCATGAAAGGTATTCTTAAATTATGGAAATCTATTCTCAGGCTTTCAATTATCTTAAGTGTTTATCTCTAAGAAGTGCACATTTAGCAATACCTTTTAAAGCTGCTGAATGTTCAGACCGCAGACAGCAAGGCGGAATGCGCTGGGAGGTGCTGCAGGCCAGTTTTCCCAGATGCAATTTAGGAGTAGAAAAGTAAGGCCTGTAGTGATTTCAGTTTCTCACTGGATGCTGTGTCTTTGCATGTGTCCAATACACATTCCTGCGCTATCTCTTCGGGAGAGATGAGCATACCTGAAAATTGCTACTGTCTGTGAGCCAGGTCTGAAAGGCATTCCTATAGCAACTGTGTGATTCTAGGAATTCCAGTAACTCTACTGACCCCAGGCAGAGACAGTTGCAGAGCATCGTCAGAACATATTGCTGGCAGTAATTTAGATCAAAAGGGACAACAGAGATTGTTAAAATTCAAAATCCCATTCTTTGGTAGTAAGGAGGCAAATAGGCAACATTAAACTAGGCAACGTTAAGCTGGAAAGGGGAGTGCAGCTTTGGAAGAGGGAGTCTGGGTTTGAATATTGTATTCATTAGTTATTAACCTAATATGTTTCAGCTGTAAAATGGATGTGATTATATCGACCTTAATGCAGTATAATGTGTTTTTTAACGAACTCTAAGCACGGTTCATGTAACAGAGTGTCTTCCAAATTTATTGTGTCTATCGTTGTTATTGTTGCTTTTAGCATTATTGGTCCATGGAGAGACAAAACGAGGCACAGAGAAGTTAACTGAACTAGATGAGGCTGAAACCCGGTCTTAATTCAGTGCATTTCTGCCTTGAAGCATCTTAGTGACAGAGAACAGAGGCAGGATAAGATTTTCCTGTATTTTCTAAGAAATAATTTGAAGCAGCATAAAAAATCCCCTGAAACTCCATATCGTGTTCTTTGCTTCTTGAGTGTGTACATAGTGGAATCAAAAGCTTTCAAGGAACCTCCACACTCCTAGAAGATGAGTGGGTGCATAAGATTATGACAGGTCCAGCTTCTTGATGACAAACTTAGCAGAAATCCAATAAGGCCTTTATCTATGGCGTCACATAGTAATGTCTATTGCTTGTCTGTGCTGTCTTTAAGGGTATTCCTTGAAATATGGATCATTGTAAAATGTTGCTGTGGGGAAACTCTTCCCTGAGTATGTATTACTTGGTGTTAAAGCAATGGATTACAAATCAGAACCTTTAGAAGCCTCATCATCCATGAAACTGATTTCACATACCATCTGCTAGGTGAAGGACATCCTAACATAATGGTCTATTTCTTTGAAGCATCAACACATTCACGCAGATACCTGTCCATTTACCAGTGCTTTGGAAAGCAAAAGAATATTACCTTTTCACTGTGGTTCATTGAGTTGAATCAGTGCTTTCTCTAATGAAGGAAAGAGAGACACATCACTGGAAAATGCAACAGCCTTTGATGACTACAAAACTTCCAAGATTAGTAGATGGTAGTTAGCATATTAATACTGGTAACTGTTTTGGGGTTAAATATAATTATATTGAATTCATCAGAATACTCTTTCTCTTGTTACAACATTTTTAGAGAACCAACTAAGGTGTCTTGAGGAGACTGGGTTTTTGAAATATGGAATTAAGATGAGTTTTTCCTGAGAACTAAATTATTTAACTAGAATGAAATTACTGGAGGAATGTTTAAAGGATGATACACGAAAGAAAGGAAAATGTTTAATTAAAGCCATAGTTAGTATCTTTGTAACTACAGGCCATAAAACTGAGCCATCATCTCACAGTGGGTGTACAGAGTGCTGAAGCACAGTGGGAAAGTGATTTTTGTAGTACATTTATTAAATCAAATGATTTTGGATTGTTTTGAAATATGAGCTTGAAAATTTAACACAAAGTGGGAGGCAGCACTCAGCAGTGGTTAAGACCATGGTTCTGCAGTCAGACTACTGAATTTTATTCTTAGCTCTACAATTGCTAGCTGTGTGGTATTGGGCAAGTTACTTAACTGTGCCTCAGGCTTCTCATCTGTCAAATGGAGATAATATTAGTACCTACTTCATGGAAAAGCTTTGCAGATTAAATGACAGATGATGCGTATAACGTGTATAGAAAAGTGCCTGGCATATATTAAGTCCTCAATATGTTTCAGCTATGAGAATTAATTAATAGAGATAGAATGACTTAAAGCAGTTAGGATGGTGCTTATTCAGTATGTTATCTCTTTTATAGTTATGAAATATAGTGTATTCTCATGCTTACTATTGTTAAAATACAAAGTGGAGACAAAGGTGAATACATTTTTTAATCACACATGTGTACACATACCCTGTGCAACTTGAGTAACTTCAAGTTTCGCCCCTTCTTTTTAAAAAAGCAAGGGCAAATTGCTTCTTTACTGAGAATGGAAAGATTTTCTTATTAATAAAGTAGCAGCCTTTATATTGTGAAAGTATGAAAAACGTTACTATCAAAAATAATGAAACTTTGGAAATAAAGGGAGAAATGAAGTTTATGGAATTGATAAAAAAATAAATCATAATGAGGAATTCCTTTATATTTTGCACTACACAAAAATAAGAATATTAGAAATATGGCCACTGCATAATGTGACATTTCATAAGGTTTTCGTGACCATAAAAGATTTCAATATGTGATTATTTTATCTGTTGAAGACCTTAAACACTCAGACTTGAAATGAGGGTTACACCTCTGAAGATTCACTAATTTTGACATTTTTATTCCCATCATTTCAACTTTTCAATTCAAAAAGTACTTTTTTCCTTTTATATTCTTATTTTCATAAGGTTCCTCATGTTGATTTTTTTAATATTTAATCTTTGCCTTTACAGATTCTTTGAAGTAATATTTACATGCCATAAAATTCACGCATTTTAAGTGTACAAGTCAATGACTTTTAGCAAATTTACAGAGTTGTGCAATCATCACCACAATGCGATTGTAGAACATTTTCATCACCCTGTAAAAGATTCTTTGTGCCCATCCTTAACTCCAGGCAATCACTAATCTACTTTCTGTCTCTATTGTCCTATTTTTTAATATAAATGGCTTTTAATATAAATGGAATCATACAATATGTGGTCTGGCTTGTTTCACTTAATGTAAAATTTTCAAGGTTCATCCATATTATAGCATGTATCAGTACTTCATTATTTTATATGGCTGAATAATATCCCATTGCATGGAAATACCACCTCTTGTTTATCCATTTATCAGCTGATGGGCATTTGGCTTGTTTCCACTTTTTGGCTATTATGAGTAATGCTACTATAAACATTCATATATAAGTTTCTATGTGGATATATGTTTTCATTTATATTGGGTATATGCCTAGGAGTGGAATTGCTGGGTCATATGGTAACACTTTGGTTAGCATTTCAGGGAACTGTCCAACTGTTTTCTAAAGCAGCTGCACCATTTTACATTCCCACTAGCACGTTGCAACTAATGAGCCTGAATAAGATCAGATAAGATTTAGTGCTATCCTATTTACAATAGCCAGGACATGGAAGCAACCTAAGTGTCCATCAACAGATAAATGGATAAAGAAGATGTGGCACATATATACAATGGAATATTACTTAGCCATAAAAGAAACGAAATTGAGTTATTTGTAGTGAGGTGCATGGACATAGAGTCTGTCACACAGAGTGAAGTAAGTCAGAAAGGGAAAAACAAATACCATATGCTAACACATATATATGGAATCTAAAAAAAATATGGTTCTGAAAAACCTAGGGGCAGGACAGGAATAAAGACACAGATGTAGAGAATGGACCTGAGGACACAGGGAGGGTGAAGGGTAAGCTGGGATGAAGTGAGAGAGTGGCATGGACATATATACACTACCAAGTATAAAATAGATAGCTAGTGGGAAGCAGCCACATAGCACAGGGAGATCAGCTCTGTGCTTTGTGGCCACCTAGAGGGGTGGGATAGGGAGGGTGGGAGGGAGATGCAAGAGGGAGGGGATATGGGGATATAAGTATACGTATAGCTGATTCACTTTGTTATACAGCAGAAACTAACACAACAATGTAATGCAATTATACTCCAATAAAGATGTTAAAGAAAAATAAAATAAAATAAAAGAATGATCATGAGAGTGACAGGATGTGATGGTACCATCTGAGTTGGTGAACCCAGTGAGCCAGAGACTAATTCAAACTGTACTTCTAGTTATGGACAGACATAACTAAATGTCCTTTGTTGTTTGTTTGTCTGCCTTCATTGAAGCTAGTTTCAGTAGTGTTTCTATTACTTATAACTGAGTAATAAAGCTGTTGAGGTATTTATCAATGGATAATTAGATGATAGTCCTATAAGCAGGATAAAAGAAGCAAAGACACCGAAGTAAAAAAACAAAACAAAACAAACAAAAAACGTGGAGTGTGTTCAGGAAATAGAATCAAGGCCAAGATCGCAGTCCCCAAGGAGAACCAAGGAGTAATTCTACTTCTCTGATCATCTAATTGTAATTATTATCCTCCAGGTCTGTGTCTTCCCCGTGTGTCTCACTAGCACTTGGAACAATGTCTTGAGTGTGTGAGGAACTTAATATATGACTGCTGAATGGATGGATTCTAGAAATAAGTAATGTAATACTTAGATAAATGTTGGTTTATAAGACTATTTTCACATTCTGGTTTCTGAGAGCTAAGATGGAAAAAGTAACAACAACAAAAATACAAAGGCTTTATAATTAAACAGATATGAATTTATATACTGCCCCCTTAATTCACCAGTTTTGTGAACTTAGACAGTTTCATTTGCCTCTTCTATAAACTGAGCACGAAAAAATCTAGACTCAAAGGGTTGAGTCTAGTGTGGGTTTTATGAGATAATCTATATAAAATGCTTCTAGAAATGTCTAGCTCAAAATAAGTATTCAAGAAAAGTCAGTTGACGTTCTAGAATTCTTGAGGAGTCGTCTTCCCAATCCATTTGGAAAAATAGGAATCCTCCTTATCAGATCTCTCTGTTAGGTGGCCTAACATGCCTCTGCTTAAATATATTCAGTACTGGGTAGACCCCTGCTTCCTGTTTCATGTTTGGACCACCAGAGGTGCCTTTAGTGTTATCAAATCAGTTTGTGTTATAATTATTTAAGAACATTTAGTTTAACAGTTTGAAGTGATAAACAAAATTAATACTTATAAGTCACTTTTGTCCTTCAAAATTGATTTTAATTCTTGCTACAGGCATAGTTTTATCTCATATGAAAAAGTAAATCTTCAAATGACATTATCAAATTAATAAATCAACAGTTCAATGTCCAATGTCCTAATGTGAATTTAAAGAAAAGGTAGTTAGTCAAATTGAAATCTCTTTATCTGGAGAAGTTATTCACCATATTGAAAAGGGTGACAATTTTTCTGTACAATAACAAGAATAAGCCATTGGCTAAAGTAAATATTGCACATTTACTTAACAAGAAAAATATTATGCATTTCTTAACAAGAGCTTGGATACATATGTCTGATATTTTCTATTCGGAAGTTCCTTTCACTTGCAAATATGTCTGGGGAGGCAATGGACCAAATGTAAAAGAAATTTTTTTTCTTGCAGTGTTATACTGCTCATCATTCAGTAAATGTGTATATACCCTGTTTAGTAAAGAGGAAAGACCCATAGGCCTATATCTCCCTGTAAATTTCTCTTTTGCCAAGTGAAGTCTTGATAATTTCACCAGCCTTGAAGCAAAATTAAAGAAGTGACTGATTAATATCTTCTTGGCTGTGCGAACATAATTCTGTCTATTGAATTGAAGGATTATTAATCCCTAGCAATCATGTTTGTGCCAACTTGACTGCTGAGCTCAAAATATTTCCAGTCGCAGGAGGTTGAAAAAGCATATGGATTTTAGAAAGGGAACAGGGAGAAGATGGTGATTCTAAATGAAAAAGGAACAGTACTAAACAAAAATGTTGATATCGCAAGTTTAGAAAATGAAAGATTCTGTGAAATGCCCTGGAACCCCCTGGGGAGATAAAGAAATAAAATTGGGATTTTTCAGCTTGATTAGAGTTTGATTTATGAGCTTTTTGTTGTTGTTGTTAACAGAGGTAGAACAGGAGGAGAATAGGATTTACCTTCTAAGGGAGAAAAGCATTTTGAAAAATTTCTTATAGTTCACATAGTTTAACAACAAAAAAAAACTTTTTCAGTGCATAAAGCTGAGGTTAGTTTTAAAAAAATCCTGATAAGGGAAAGAAATTACTGAATCATATAATTAATCTATGGTTTAAATATGGGTTTATTACAAATAGTTCAGAATTTCAAGTTTTATCAGTGTTTCCCTGTCCAAAGTATGTATTCGCATTGCATTTTTAAAACTTCCTTATTTACTGATGCTTATCGATTAGAAATGTTTCATTATGCACTTAAAATTAAGTAAAACAAATTTTTATTACAGAGATAATAAAAGGGGAGAGCACATAAAAAATGAGATATTCTTCTACCTTTCTTATTAAAACTCACTGGTTTTTCTTTGTTTTTCTCCCTGCCTGTGTCCCTTCAACCTTATGCTAAGATTTGGTTGATTGGCCCTTTAGGAGAGATTGTTCTGAGGATTTACCTCCAGCCCTTGCCAAATTTTATTCTTTTTTTTTTTTTTTTTTCCATCACAAGAATATTATCCTACACAACACAGCATTTTCTGCCTCCTTGGCACCCTCTTTCTCCTTGCATGGGCCAGTCAGAACTTCTTAGCTATCGCTTCTCATCTATGCATGGAAGGATTGCCCTCTGCACTCTGTCAAAATTCTCTTCCTCTAAGGAAACTCTTATTTTTATAAGGATCAGTATCTGTCCTACAAGCACTCGGATTTTCCAACTCTTTTAATTTCCTCCTGTAATACAAAACAAAATACACAACAATATCAAAAAACAAATAAAAAATCCAACAACAACCTAAACCATAAACACAACCATCTAAATATGAAGGTTCATTTCAGAAAATAGTAACTTTCTAACATTTGTCTTCTGCCATCCTCAGGACAGATTGAGAAGAAAGGGGCTGACTCTGCAATAGACGTGCAAGATAAGGGGATCTAGGTTAAGCCTGACTGCTTGTTTTCTGACAATGATTCTTGCTGAATAAGAGAATGAGCTTTCATAGAAGACTGTGAGAAAGTAAGCCTGGATTGATTTATGTGAGGTACAGTCCAGGCTGGGAATGAACTAAACAATGTCTCAAAGTACCCAAGATCTATTAACTATGTTTCCTATTGAGGGCAAATTGGAGAAATGATTCAACTATTTGAATTATTCGAACCCATCCTAGTCTCTGTCTATCCCATAACCATTCTCCTCCCTGCTTTTATTTTGTTGTCCTTATATATTTTTTAAAAGTTTGAATATTTGAGAATGTGTGTGTGTCTGTGTGTGTTTGTGTGTGTGTATACACATATGTGTGTGCCAGATCTCAAAAGTGAATTGGAGCATCGTCAGAGATCTCTTTGAGGAGCAATTCAGACTCTTGAGAAAACTGTGGACAGTTATTCATAGCATCAGAATACCATCCTTTTTGTAAAGCAAGTAAATGTATAAACTTTCCTTAGCCTTTGTGATAATTCAAACATGAATTGCTTTATGTTTGCTGGAAAAAAAAGACTTTAAGATAAGAAAATTAATAACGTGAACTAACTTTCAAGGTAAATGCAGTACTCCATTTCCCTTGGAGTACTGCAAGGGAAATGTTATATATATTTAATATTTTATATATTGTTATATATATTGCTATATATAAAACATTAAATATATATAGCATTTAGATATAACTATACATATTGTTTTATATATTGTTTATAATGTTATATATATTTAATGTTTTATATAATATATATTCATATACAAAAATGTATTATTTATATATTTTTATTTATTTATATAAAACATTTATATAATGTTTTATATATACTTAATGTTGTATATATTTAACTTAATTTAATAAATATTTAATGTTATATAAATGTTACATATATTTCTCAAATATATAACATTAGGAATAGCCTATGATATAAAGACAACTGCCCATCTTAAGTGTCATTTGTGTTTTTAATAATTTAGATCTTATAGGATTTATATTTTATATATATTACTTATATATTACTGTAAGTATATGAAAATTTTAAAACTACATATACTTTCTGCAGTATTCACTTAATTCAGACATTGCTCTGATGCTCCTCTTTCCCTTTTCTCTTCCCAGCTCCACTTCCTACAATTAAATGTTTGAAATGAAATATTTACAGATATAAAACTTTGGGCAAACTTTTGCTTCTTGAACAATGCTACCTAATTTAATAGATTTCCTTCCCTATTTTGTAAAAAAAACATCCTTCTCATATATAAAATTCATTAAAATGCTCCCTATAATCTTTGACTTCTTTGATGATTTTTTAAAAGATGTTACAGTGCAATGACAGTATTTCCACTCACTGGGGATCTCACCTCCATGGTCTATTGGTGAAAATTGTTTGAACTAAGATGATAGATTAATCCCATGTTTTCTTGTTTTCTTTCTTTCTTTTATACTATAAGTTATTTTAAACAAACTAGTATGTGAAAGCTGTCACATAGTTTCAATATTTTTCAAAAACAAAGTTGACTTTCCTATCTACCTTAAACCTGTTTGATTTAACTAATTTGTTTTAATTTAACTGGATTTTTATCTTGAAGAATATTTGTAAACTCATCCAAATTGAGAAGTAAAATGCTGTATATATCGTTTTTTTTTGAAATGTCTTTCTTTTCAGGTTTGTTTCCATTCTCTTTACCTATCACGTGGATATTTTTATTATACTTTCCTTAGCAGCAACTATATCTTCGTGTATAAGCATAAATATTGTTATTATAAAATATTTTTGTAAAACACAATCACAACTCTGTGTGTGTGTGTGCATAGTATACATACACGCTCTGTAGACTCAGTCCAGTGATTGCTAGGGAATATGATCTGGAACAATTCAATTGAGCTAATTATCTTCTTGGGAGGATATCACCATATACCTTTCATCACTATGAAAAGGAGATGATGTTTTCCATTCTCCACTTGGTCTAGGCACCTTTTTGACTTGCTTATATAAGGCCTATTTCCTCAATTTTACAAAAGCTAGAATGATCAGGCCCTTCAGCATTATATCCTAACGTGGTCTGTTGAAGACCTTCTGTGAGCATGATAGCAAAAAAGGACTTCTCTAGATACAAAACAAATCTTTCAGGGAGCATTCAGTATGACTTACTGATAAAAAGATCTTTCAAGTCCTGCTACTACTGCTTACTAACAGTGCGACCTTGGACAAGCTCTTAGACACTCTGAACCCCATTTCCTCATTTGTAAAATGAGGATCATAATGTTAACTACTTCATTTTTGTAAGAATACATAAAATAATGCATGCCAAGTGCCTCATACATTGCACTGGCAGATGAACTACGTATAGAGAACCTGGGTAACTCATTCAAGCTCATATGAAACTGGGTGTTAACTCATTCATAATTAAAGCCAAACTTGTGTTTATTCTTCTATTATACTAGGACATAGATTTATCCTCTCTATCAAAACATGACCTTCTCCTTCTCCCTAATGCCAGGTAATATGTTCTTTGCCTTTATTTTACTTTATGATTAAGCTAGTACCACTCTCTGTCTTGCAGAGTGCTTAAGTATAATTATTACTCTTTCTTTGTTAGAGATAAAAAATATCATTAATGACTGTAGGCTCATCTATCAAAAGGCATATTAACCTATCAGTTGTAATTAGTTCAAATTACTGTTGACATTAGAAAGCAGAAATTTACCATAATGACATCATATTATTTTTTTTTTAATTTATGACAAGAAAATAAATCAAAATTATATCTTTATCATTAGTTAATTAATCATCCCAGTATATTCAAATAATATGTTTCATTTTTCAGCATGTCATTTTTACAGTATTATACTTTCCCTTTATCCCTTTCACCCTCTCTTTACCTTCATATGCCCACTTCAAGTACATATTAACAGGAAATGCTTGTTTTTTTACAGATTTTTTTGGCTTTTTGAGGATTTGTGACCAGAGATGACAATAATGTCAATAGATATATCTTTGTAGATTTGAATTTGTACTATGACAGTTGAGAAATGATACTGACAAGTATTAAGTGTTTTCTTTGCCCTGTGGGGTAGGGTGGAAGGAGCAGTTGGTTGGCTTCTAATTATATGAATGAGAGAGGAAATAGAATAATTGGACACTATTTGTAAAAATGACTCATTGTATAGAAAAATTGCTGATAAATAAAAATATCTGGGGGGGGCAAGAAATAGAAAGGAATCAACATGAACATTTATTGTATTTATAGTAAATGATATTTTATTTATTTTCTAGGTCCTCTGTTAAGAAATTTACATACATTATGTCCAATTTTCAAAACAGTCTTTCTGAGGAATAGGAATTGCAAACTCACTCTGGACCTTAAGAAAAAGGGGATAAGGGACTCAGAGGGAGCTAATTAACTTTCCCAAGATCAAAAACTCTTAAGTGCCAAAACAGAGAATCAAGCCCAGGTCTATCTGACCCTTAATACTTATACTTTACCCACAACTTGATATCACTTGAATAAAATATATTCAAGAGTTGTTCTTTGCAGTTAAGATTTTGACCATTCAGAAAGTAAGGCTCTCTGATAAATCTGTCATAGATGGGTCAGTCAGAGAGTTAGCTAAATATAGGACAGAAAATGATGGTTCAAGCCTTCTGCACTATTTTAATGATCATTAATTAAGTGTCATGTTTGGGGGCAAAACTGCTGAAGGTAGCAAAGTAGAACTTCTCAGGCTGTTTTAGAAAACTATAAAATTTGGTTGCACATGATTTGGTCTGAAGTATTGTTCAGCTCATGCAGACATTGTATAAATATGCATATCCCTTAAAAGATGTCACATTTTAAAGTCTTTTCCCCCAGAATAACATCACAGCAACAGGAAATCCATTTTGTCATTGTCATCCAATGTCATATCAACTTTTCTCAGTGATGCACTGCTTTTCGACCAAAATGATGATATTTATTGGTTTGGATGAGTCACGTCTTTTGCTTACTACTCTGCCCACAGGCTCTTTTGAATCCCTTTCTAGATATACAGGGAATTATAGTTGGTCTATCTCTAAAATTTCATGTTATTAAATTGGTCCACAAATGTTTTATCCACTCATCTCCTCATTATTTTTCCCTCATAATGTGTTAGATAGCTGTGAGCTACATTTTCTTTCTATAAATAGTAAGAGTAATGTTATGCATTTCTCACATCTCATAAAAACAAGACATATTGAATAAAGATTGAAATTTGACATTAACTGGTGCTATCATAATCTTGACTTTGTGCCCACCAGAGTCCACCCTGGAACTCAATGGCAGGGATTTTCTCCAACTGCCTCCATCTCTGCTTTGGTCACCCTGCCCACAAAGTTTACATGGCCTCCCTAAGGGAGTGAGCATATGCCCTAATGTACACATGCTCTTTTAAAAACTTCCAGGGAAAGAGATTTTGCAACAGTGAATCAATTAGCCTTTCTGGTACTTAATAGCTCACTTCATCATAAAGTTCTTTCTTTTACTCACTGATCATCACTTTTCTTACATCCTGAATCTAACACTTGCTGTTTTTTGTTTGTTTTTATTTTCAAAAATGTCCTTGACCTCTCAATTCATCATAATTTGTTTTTAATGTTTATTTTTTAGCACCTTTCCCAAATGAAATATGCCTGTTTCTTCATCCTTTTTCTATGACTTCATTTTGAGTTAAGGTGAGCTACTTTCATATACCAAACTAGATATTTTTCAGTATGCTCTAAAAGGGAGGCTAGAAGCCATGTAGTAAACAGTTACTATGGAAGAAAAAAATGGTTTGGTATTCTAGAGCTTCTGGCTATTTTCATTTATTATGTATTATCCAGAGTTAAATTTTAAATACCTTGACACCTCAGTACCCAGCTACTGCCTTTATCTCTATTGATTTTAAGCAACTTATCCTCTTGGAAGATCTCTTTCCCTTCTCTCTTTAAATTGCTCTGGAGTTGTGAAAGAAAGTTTATAATATGAAGCAAACACATCATGTCATATATCAGGTAGAGTTAATACAGGAAGACACAAATGATTAACTACCTAGATGGTGTAAATCTATCGGATGTCCAACTTTTGCTCTATGTCTCTTATCCAAAATCTGAATTCTTTACCTATTCATTTCTCAGAAGGAGCTCTTGTTAATGCATACTGTGGTGAAACTAAGGCAATAACATTTATCTGACTTATCCTCTGATTTCTGACAATATGGGTATCCACTCCCACCTATCAGTTATTTCATCCCTATTTTTATACCCCTACGAAAGATTTGTGTTTTCATTGGAGATTTGTGTTTTCAGTGTTAGTTTTCAGGGTCAGTTTGTCCTTTTCTTTTCTACAACTAAATATAGGTGAAATTTATCCTCCGGCATTCATGTTCTGTCCCTGTAACAGACACTTGTTTCAGTCTATTGCCATTTTGTGCCTTGCCATTCCCTTGAGATCTGATAATTGACCAAAAGTTAACTTAATAGGAGGATATATAGCTAAGAGAATGTCATCTTTAGAATGTGTATTGGCAATGCCTAAAGTCCAGTACACGGTTTGTGCTCATGTCTTTGACCAGGACCTTGTTTTTCTGCTATGAGTAACTCCATGATTTTTGATAATTGATCTGCAACCTACCCAAAAAAGTAAATCTGACAGTGAGAAACAACCTTGTAAAGTTTTTCCTTACTCAGTTAATAAGTAACAGTGCCAGAAAAAAGTCCTTAAATGGAAACTGTGTAGAATCTTCATAAAATATTATGTCTTCAACCCATTAAAAACAAACTTAAACTTAGTTTCCATGTGGTGTTATGATTCATACTATCATATCCTTTTTAACCATTTTGAATTTTCTTTTTGATATCTGCCAACTTTCCTTCCTGAGTTGTGTCTTCTTTTTTAACTTGATAAGAAGCTGCCTACTTTTTCTTTTATAGATACAGTCATGATGTCAAGAAAAATATAAAAATAATTAAAGCTATTCACAAAAGTGGTACTGCATAAAATTGCCAAAAATAAGATTTTTTTTAACATGGAATCTTTATTTTATCAGGTTTTGGCCAATCAGGTACACAATGGCTTATTGAAAAGTTCTCTATCAACCTTGCCTTATAAAACATCCTAATCATAACCTTTTTTGAAGCCAGTGTGTTGTTTTAATTGATAACCATTTAAAAGAAAAATATTACAATGATAATGTAACTTTAGCTAGACAAGCTAGACAATAGAATTCATTCACTGGGTCATTTTCAAATTTCTTGTTCTAATTTTTCAAATTAGAAGATAAAACACAGAGTGCTAGGAAATGACCTAAGAATTAATTGGGATACAAAATTAAGAAATGGAACTCAGTACTTGGGCTGCAGATTCCCTGCTGTTCCCTGTAGCTAAATATTTCTCAGGTGTCAGAATACAATAGGTCAGCATCTGAACTTTTAAAAGAGTACCTGTCCTTGAAATAAAAGTTATTCTTAATTCATCACAGGAGGTTTATGTCCTTGCAGACTGACTTTAGCATTTCCTTCCTTTCTTATTTTACCACCTGCAACATTTGATATATGGTTCCACCTCTATGATCATTAGCAGCTTTTGGAGTACTGAAGGTGGTGGAAGCCAAGTAAGGAAAAGAAGAAATCTGTAATTTTTCCATGAAGCTGAGACTTTAGATGAATTGGGTTTTTTATGAACTCTGCTTTACTTGCTTGCTATTTAACAGCTCATGTTTACATGGGGGAAGTTGTTGTTTTGGTCTACTTTTCTTTGTTTTATTTTGTAAAAACATATTATCACATTTTAAAACAAAGTTCCTCATTCCCTGAAAATTAGAGCTTTTATGCTATAGACTTGGTTAGAGAGAAAGACATTTTTACTGGAAAATCCTGAAGTCATATGGTAAAAATATACATTGGGTAGATTTTATTCAGAGAGATGGCTAATGCCCATGTATATTTACATTCAGAGTAAAAAAAATGTGTTTTATTCTACTGGTAAAAATTAAACTTTTTGATTTTCAGTTGTGGCTAAGTGGACATGCAAATTTTAAAATATTTACATTATTACTGAAATCTTCATATATTTAACTAAATAAGCAGTGTGATATCTGATGTAATGTCTTTGATGTGTGTGAAGCTTGAAAGGGAGTTTTATATAGTGCCTTCATAGACAGATTACAAGATTGAAGTATTTTTGTCATAAATCCTAAAAATCAGACCACATGCATAAATGAAGATATTTTTAAAATTAATGTAATATATAAAAATGAAATCAATGTCTTCATTTAAAAGCATTATAATAGTACAATTTCCCATGAAGGATATTCGAAATCACTGGACACATTTTTTTTTCTTTTTTAATTACACATGGTATGATTCTGTTATCTTTAGAATGCTTATAACCGATTTTAAAATGCTGGAAATTTTGACAAGCAGAATAGAGTTATTTAATATAGGTTGAGAAATTAGCCCTAAAGTTCATTTATTTAAAAAAATTTATCAGACCCTGCACTTAAAAGAAAACACTTTTAAAAAGATAAATATCCAAAATGTATTCATCTATTCAACAATCCCGCCCAAGAGAAGTTATCTAATATAATTGACCATTTCTTCCAAAGGGCATTCATCCATTCCTTCAAGACCCAAGTAAATTTTTAACCCAAATATCTGATTTCTACTTCACTTATAAAATTAGATTCCCTTCTTTCCATCAGTAATGTCAAGCATATTTAAAAAACAATCATAGATTTATTATGAATGAATGTAAGAATGCATGAGTGAATGAAATGGACCATAATCTGACAGATTTCCAGATAGCTCTTTGAGTGTGAAAACCATTCCCCATTCTCAGATGAATAGACGAAAATGAGAGGAGAGTGTGAGAACTACCTCTAAGTTCTCTCCTAGCCCTAGATACTAATCAAAAGAGGAATGAGACTGGTAACTGTGGAACTAGTTGTAAAAGCAGGTCTCTTTGGTTAGTTAAAGAGTTTGATTATTCTTCCAAGAACAAGAGGTCACATAATGCAGCTAACAAAATTAAAGAGAAGTTTCCTTTTAAGACAAGTAAAATTACACACACACAGACACAGACATATACATGCACAATGCCCATGCATTTAATGAGTCCTAGGTTGTGGCAGGAGTTCTTAGTGAAATTCCAGTTCAACCCTTTTTCATATATCTCTGAAAAGACTATATTTCTCCATGTTTTAATAAGAATTTGAATTATTATGTTAATATCTCTGAGAAAAGAAGAGGTTATGTTTGTACAGAAGTTTGAAGGGTCAAAGGAAGAACAGTGGTCTTTATCTTTAAACCCACTACCTACAAAGGTATATGTAACTCAGGTGATAAAATAAGAGCATCAGTATTGAGACTTAGAAAATTATGTCCAATTTAAGCCCTAACATTTGTTACATTATTAATTGAGGAAAGATTAGTACAGGATTGATAAAGGTAACAGAGGGAATCACTGAATGATATAATAATCAGATCCACACACCTTAAAAAATAAACAACCCTAAGTTAGATTAAGATTGCTGTCTGGATTAAAAGGTAGAGCTTTTTAATGCACCACTTTTTTCCTGAAGCATTATACTTAACACTGTGGAAAGCTCCCCTTTTTATGTGTTTATAGAATGAATGATTTTTTTTAAAGGAAATCAGAAGAAAAGAACACAGTTGGATTCATGTTTACAGAATAGGCAGTGATTAGTGTGCAATCTGTGTTGATGTAACCAGCAAAACACCATTGCTTGTTTTTTGGATGGGTTATTCATACTAAATGCATTAGTCAGTGTTTCTAGCATTAATATAGATATATTCCATGGCTGCAAATGTTGTTCTAACATCAGAACAGAGCTGTGATACCTTTCAGACAAATGCTAATCACAGTCCACTGAATCTATATGTATTATTTAGTGCCATTACCACTCTTAGAGCTTTCCAGATTTTTATTTCTCTGTTATTTATTTGTGTTCATGGATCTTGGTAATGCAGTAGAGCCCTCATACTGTAATAAGAAAGAGCAACTACAAGAGCAATAGTCAGTCTAAGCTCTTGCCCAGAGTAGCATTGGGATGGCAGTGAGTATGCAGAGGATTAATGGATGTAAAATCGTGAATAATTATATATAAGTAGCCAAAACAGATGGCACATCTTTTCTGGGTTTCATTGGTTGAACAAAAAGAAAAGAGAATAGCTGACTCAAACGCATGTAAGTAGAGACTAGCATTTTCTAAAGTACGTTCTATGGGATGCTAATAAAGAAAGAGTTCTTTTCAAAAAGTAAAAGTAAATAAATATAGGTTCTGTGATCTGTTTGTGAATGAGAAAGGAAAATTGGAGGTACATATAACTTGAGCCAATAATGGTGTCCATCATTGTTGATAACCGTCTTCTAGATTTGGTAGAAATAACAATTGAAAATTAAATAAGGATTTATTGGGAATATACAAAGGACTTCTCTGTAAGATACTGTGCTTTAGCAAGGACTGACCTTTTTTTTGTGAAACAGGGTTTTGTAAATAAACTATGTGTAATAGACTTAGGGATATTAAAATAAGTGATTTGAAATACTTTGCTACCATGCTTTCCTCTTTAGAAAAAAAAAAAAGGGAAAAGAAAAGAAAAGAAACCTTAGAACCTGAAAATTAACTTTCAATTCAGGCGGCCCTCAAATATTAAAAATATTTTTTAAAAAGATTAAAATTTTTGTTTTCTTTATTATTCTTTGAACCCCAAGTTCAAGGTACATATTAGACCTCCTAATTAGTCTTCATCTATGGAGGGAGTAGAAGGTGTTCCAATAAGATTCAAAATCATTTGAATATTGACTATTTTGAAAAATTAGCTTGACCCCCCTTTTACATATAATGTGTACAAATGCAAACTTTCTTGAGAAGGCTGGGGGAGAACATCCACCACCACCAAAACGGGACCCAAATTGTTGTCAATGTACCAACTACAAAGAACATTAAGCCCTACCCCAGTAATAGATACAAACTATAGCTGTCAGGCAGGAGAAATCCAGAGATGGGTGCTAATAATGCCACTTTCCTAATACTTTGTCATGCATGTCCCTTTCAAAGACCCTGTGGTCTCTTAGTACAAAAGTTACAGTAATGCTTCAAAATGGTTCTGTGCTTAAAGAATAAGATTGCAGAACTTAAAAAAGGTATAAACAAAATGCCCCAGCCTCACAGAACCCAAAGACAGAATATGATATCACTTAGGTGATGAATATCTGAATCAACTATTTTTAGTTCGTTTTTCCTTTCTTTCTTTCCTTCCTTCTTTCTTTCACTTTCTTTCCTTCTTTCTTTCTTCCTTTCTTTCTTTCTTTCTTTCCTTCCTTCTTTGTGTCTCTTGACAACTGATTACAAAGAAACAATTGTATTAGTCATGGAGTCATCTGATGTAGTCATCATGTTGGTCACACAATTCTAAGTAAAGCCTTTTAAATTATCCTTTCATGGATGGAAAGTAATATAGATGGTGCCAATTTCAACTGGTCTAAAAGTATATTGGTAGCAAACGTAGATGTAGAATGTATTTTTTTTTAATTCTCAGGTTAATGCGTTATCTCCAAAACTATTTCTCTTATGTTAGAAGAAACACATCTGTGGCACTCCCACATGTGAGAAAAACACTAGAAATGGAAAGGTTTCCTTGAGCCAAAAAATAGATAGATAGATAGATAGATCAATTTAGTAGGAGTAAAGTGCCAATTTTAAACTGTGTAGACAGAATCTTAATTTAACTCCTCTGGAGTTTCTTTGAAGGATTTAGAACAAAACTTAATGTCTTAAAATTAACTCTGTAAATAAAACGCTATCCTCAGTGTATCTAAAACAAAGGGTAAGACATCATAGGTATTATCAAAAATGCCAAAGCTACGTCTTTTAGCAGAATGTCAGTGTTCTCATTTTTTTAACTTTAGATGTCAAAGTTATTTCCCGCATAAGTGAATATAATTTTCTATAATATAAATCATTGACAGAAATATGCTGTTTTCTGAAGATCTGAACTCTGTGTGCATACCCTTAGTGAATTTACTTATTTGATTAATAAATGTGTTCGTACACGTTATTTGCTTAAGCCAGCTTATTTGCTATTAACATATTATATATCATGCTCTGAAAATTTGCTCAACCAGATTTTATCAAAAATTGAAGGTTTTTATGAATATCTTAAATAAGCAGGTAAATATTTATACTAACACTGAAAAAAATCTTATTTTGACAATATTTGACATATCAGAGAACTTGACTTGAAAAATATTAATATTAAGCCACTAACCCACTTATGTAATCTTTCTTAGCTTTGAGCTTTTCTGAGTTTAGTGAGAGTCTTATATTGTCAAAAAAATAGTGAATTATCTTTTTCAGAGAGAAAATCATGAAAAATCATGGCCTAACAGTGTGCCTGAGGGACTGGAAATGAAAAGATCTTTAAGTTCATTAATTTCACTAATGTGGATAATATAATTCCTATTTTTCATCGGTATTCTAAGGATAAATGGGATTTTCTGTCATGCAGCAGCAATGTATTACTAATGATACCACAGAGGCACCTCAGTAATCATGCTAACCTAGTACAGGGACAAAGTAGACACTGGGGAAAGCGAGGTCTAGTATATGGAATTTCATGAAAGAAAGATATACCAATAGAAATATATTTTAATTGTGGTAGACCCTACAGTACCTTGAGAGTATCTGGTCTGTCCTTTTATACTTCAAGTTTCCATTATTTAGCTGCTGTCCATAAACATTGGCTACTGATAAATATAGTGTTCATTCTCCCAAAGTGGTCAATAAAAGGGGAGTGAGGACATCAATAAGAAACTCTTCAGATAGAGTTTAAATTAACCTAAATTCAGTTACACTTGTTTTCTCCTTAAGAAATTAGACTTAATGTTACCTTTACTATTCAAATATAAGGAGTAGCTCCAATGTTCCATCATTTTTTTAAAGAAAAAAAATTCTTTACTAAATACAGTATACTAACAAATACCATACTATCTTCATCATCAACTAAATCTTTGTTGTACTTAAGCATATATGAGAGTAGACAGTAGAGACACGAAGTGTTTAGTCAGAATGAGGAGAATAAATTAGGAAATAGTAGAAATGGAAGAAAAGATACAGATTAGGTTCAATAAGATACAACATAGAAAGTGAAAAGATGTTCACATTAGGATGCAGTGAGGTTTAAGAATATATTAAAAGGGACTCAGGATAAGTTGAGGAGTAATGTATCTAGCAAGGAAATGTTTGTTTTCTAAAAAAAAAATGTAAACATTAAAAACTGATTAGAACAGAATGTGCAGTTTGTTTGGAGGCCTTGAGAAGGATATCATAGGCAAGATAGGATACTAATAAAATATCTTTGAGAGAGAAAAATAAAGATGAATAATACTAAAATATAGCCCTAATACTTGTGATGTTATGACGTAATTTTATATGTATAATAAAAATTCCTTTAGTAAATATTTATTGGATCCTCTATACCAGACCCAGTTCTAGGTAGCTGGGTTCTATCAGACGAAAAAACAGAAAAAAAATTCCCTGCCCTCTATGAACTTATATTTTAGTGGTAAAAGAGAGACAATAAGCAATCAACTTAAGGAATAATTTTGTAATATATTAGAAGATGACAAGTGCTATGGAAAAATTTAGCGCAGAGGTAGGAAATTTGCAAGTTGATTTTTAGGTGCAGGCCAGATTGTATTTTAAATAGGCCTGTCTAGGTAGAAATCTTGAAAAGGTGATGATTTTGTAAGACCTGAAGCAGGTGACCATATTTACTAATTACATTACATAAATTTAACATGTCTCTAGTCTATGTAACCTGAAGCTTACTATCTAGTGTGAATACTTTTATAATCTATAGTAGAGAAAAAGAAAAATTATACTTACATGTATTTATAAGACTTTTGAAATTATATTAAATTACCAGATTCTGGCTTTAGAACTTTTATAGCCAATTTTTAAACAAAGATATTCATACTATATTCTTAAGCTTTCCTGAACTTCTTAGAAACTCTTTAAGACATGTAGCGCAATAGTCTCCATAACATAATGATAAAACTTGTACAAGCTTCTTAGAAGGTGTTTTGTAGGACAGTAATATTTCAAGAGTAAAATTTTAGCTAGGACAAGTCGATATTTCCTTATGAGAAATTTATTATTAATTACTACTGTGTATCTTTAGTCAAAAGACTACAAGACAGATAAAAACATTAATCTTTTCCTTACTAAACTGTATAGCAAAGTCAAATGATTACAAATACTGAAATTTTTAGTGCATAATTCCAATGTGACTCTGTTATTTTGCGAAGACAGAGATTTATATTAAAATAGTTGCCATGGTTTCAACATATGTACCAGATAGATTGTGGGAGGAGTGTGATTTGTTAATATTAACATCAAATCATATTAGGAATCTTCATAAATAGTGTTATGTGAATATTTTTATTTGTTCAGAAAATTTCAGAAAAAAAAATAAGCACTCTTATTGAGGTGAAATAGTAGTTTCTTTGTTGAAACTACTAAGTCACTATATTCTATTTTTCTATATTTTAAAAAAATGTGAGACACCTACCTTAACTTCATTACCAGTACGATTCATAGAGGTGAAACTTTTCTGGGGAGATTGAAATGTTAACATAAAAAAGATTATGGGGAACACAAACTCACTACAGAAACAGCATTATCAAACCCTATAACACAAAACACTTTGTAAGGATTGAATATCAAGTTTAAAGGATGAACCTCTAAGACATTTCTTATTCACCCAGCCAGTATGATACCTTTGAGAAGGTAAAAGTTTTTGTCAATTCTATGCAAAACAGTGCTAAAATAAGAAAGACTTGAGAAGATAGTCTTGTTAACCTAAGATCATTCTATATAATGTTGTGTTTTCAAATATGTATCCTTACTGGTACTATACTGTACCACAGGTTCTTATTCCTACCTTTGCTTCAATTTCTAATTGGCTAGTATTTGATTACATGATCTAATCTAACTTAGATCTTTATATTTTTACTTCTAAATTATTTTATGGACCCGATAAGTCTGTTGAAAATAAATAATGCAATGTTGTTTGATAGCATTTTACCTATGATAGAACTTACTTCAAAGTTGGAGTCAGTCCTCTCAAACCCTGTCCCCACTTCATCAACTATGTTTAAGTAGTATTCAAAATCCTTTGTCATTTCAAAAATCTTCACACCCTCTTCACCAGGAGTAGATTCCATCTCCAGAAACCACTTTCTTTGATCAATCATAAGAAGCATCTCCTCATCCATTAAAGTTTTATCATGAGATTGCAGTAATTCAGTCACATCTTCAGGTGCCATTTTTAATTCTAGTTCTCTAGTTTCCACCACATCTACAGTTACTTCCTCCACTGAAGTCTTAAGCCCCTCTAAGTCATCCATGAGAGTTGGAATCAACTTCCAAACTCCTGTGAATGTTGATATTTTGACCTCTCCTCATGAATTATGAATGTTCTTAGTGGCATCTAGAATGGCAAATCCTTTCCAGAAAATTTTCAGTCTACTTTGCCCAGATCCATCAGAGGAATCACTATCCATGGAAGCTATAGCCTTATGAAATGTATTTCTTAGATAATCACTTGAAAGTTGAAATCACTCCTTGATCTATGGGCTGCAGAATGGATGCTGCACTAGCAGACATGAAAAGGATATTAATCTCATTGCTCATCTCCATCAGAGCTCTTTGGTGATCAGGTGCATTGTCAATTAGCAGTAATATTTTGAAAGGATTTTTTTTTCTTTTTCTGAGCAGCAGATCTCAACAGTGGGCTTAAAATATTCAGTTAACCATGTTGTAAACAGATATGCTGTCATCCATGCTTTGTTGTTCCATTATACTGCACAGGCAGAGTAGACTTAGCATAATTCTTAAAGGCCTTAGTATTTTCAGAATGGTAAATGAGCATTGGCTTCAACTTAGTCACCAGGTGCATTAGCCTCTAAGAAGAGAGTCAGCCTGTCCTTTGAAACTCTGAAGTCAGGCATTGACTTCTCCTCTCTAGCTATGATGGCATCTTCTTCCAATAGAGGCTGTTTTGTCTACATTGAAAATCTGGTGTTTAGTGTAGCTACCTTCATTAATTAGCTAGATATTCTGGATAACTTGCTGCAGCTTCCACATCAGGAGTTGCTGCTTCACCTTGCACTTTCATGTTATGTAGATGACTTCTTTCCTTAAACTCCATGAACCAACCTCTGCTAGCTTCAAACTTTTCTTCTGCAGTTTCCTCACATCACTCAGCCTTCATAGAATTTGCAAGAATTAGGGCTTTGCCCTAGATTAGGCTTTGGCTTAAGGGGATGTTGTGAGTAATTTGATCTATCCAGACCACTAAAACTTTCTCAATATCAGCAATAAGTCTGTTTCACTTTCTTATAATTAGTGTCTTCACCAGAGTAGCACCTTTAATTTTCTTTAAAAACTTTTCCTTTGCATTTCCTTTGCATTGGCTAACTTTTTGCACAAGAGGCCTAGCTTTTGGCCTATGTAGGCTTTCACATGCCTTCCTTACTAAGCTTAATCATTTCTAGCTTTTGCTTTAAAGAGAGAGACCTGTAACTCTTCCTTTCACTTGAACACTTAGAAGCCTTTGTAGGGTTATTAATTTGCTTAATTTCAATATTGTTGTGCCTCAGGGGACAGGGAAGTTCAAGGAGAGGGAGACAGATGGGGGAACAGCTGGTCCATGCAGTAGTCAGAACACAAGCAACATTTATCCAACATTTATCAGTTAAGTTTGTCGTATTATATGGGCATGATTCATGGCACCCCAAAATAATTACAATAGTAACATCAAAGATCACTGATCACAAATCACCATAACAAATATAATAATAATGAAAAAGTTTGAAATATTGGGAGAATTACCAAAACATGACACAGAGACATGAAGTGAGCAAATGCTGTTGAAAAAATGGTGCCCATGGACTTGGTCTTCCTCACTACAGAGTTGCCACAAACCTGAAATTTGTAAAAAATTTCAATAAAGTGCAGTAAAATGAGATATGCCTGTACTCTACATTTTATTGTTTGATTAAAAGGACTATTAGCATGTTTCAAAGTGTCTATGAATTTTAATAAAGTTATAATAAAAACATTTTCCTAATTTTTTCTTAAGAGCTCATAATAGGAGCCCAAATTTTGTGGCTCAACATATGCTTCTTAAAAATAATCTGTAAGAAAATCATTTGAAGCCAATTTATATGTGAGATACATAACATTCTCCTTTTAGATGAAAGAATAAAAACATTTTCTGTGAAAGTATGCAAAATAACATCAACAAATGGAATCCTTTCACCATTAAAAAAATTGTCATTTATTTTCTGATGACTAGTATTCTCTATGAAAAACCTAAAGCCTCTCAAGTGGCAGAAATCTACAAAGTTCAGTGCAGTCCTAATAAAAAGAATACATGATCTTCTTTAAAAATGAAATAAAGAAAATATCATTTTACTCTCTAGAGAGCCATCTTTCTAGATACTCCATGGTACAGAAGAAAAATGAAGTGTTTCAACCAATTGTGTTATTAATGATCCTGAACAGGATCATTCATCATAAGAGATCAAAATTCCTCAGCATTTTATTTCATCTTTCAAAAAAGTGTTAAGTCTGGATTATAAAACACTCACTTCCATTTTTTCATCTAGAATATGAGGAACTAGTGAGAGTATCTGATTTCTACAAATATTTGAAAGGGTCATGTTTCTTTTTAAAAAAAATCTGAAGTCACTAGTCAGTTTAATGTCTGAATGTCAGAACACTGCAGTTCTTGATCATACAACACTAATTATAGAGCTTTTTAAAAGTTGGCCCTTAATAACTTTTGAACCTTTATTTTTAAACATTGCCATGATTTCCTATAGACACATGTAAATTCTCAAAATTCTGCTTGAAGGTAAATATTACATAAAATTGACTTTTATACTATAAAGATGATTTACAGTTATCAACACAGCATTAAATTGTTATTCAAATCAACATTGTTGGCCAATCAATTCCCAAAGTATAAACATGTCAAGAATATACATGGTAACAGACTTTGTTTTCAATCCTTAATTTCCCAATAATCCCTACTAATCAGAAAGTAGAATGAAATCTCTAGCTAATTCATTTTTTCAAACGTTCTAAATAGGCTAGAAGTTGTCATATGAATTCACAAGATCAGTATCAGGGTCATTATTTGGGAAAAAAAAAAAATTTGCCCATAGTACATACTCTAGAACAGAAGGATATGCTGTACTCAAGTCATCTAAGGAAGTCATCAAAAGACAATCTTATTTTCCAAATATGTGAAAGGTAAATAAGAACATAGATATCTAAGATAAAAACAACAACAACAACAACAACTGTGTAAGTAGCATAGATTCAATTGTCGATAGACCGTTGAAGGAAGGAAAGAAAGAAGGAAAGGAGGGAAGGTAAGACGAAAGTTTAAGAAAAATCAGCCTCTGACAATTTCATTTCCCTCTTAAATAAAACTGGTAGGTTTTGGAGGGGGGGGGTCAGCATAGGGCAGTTGTTAAACACTTTTCTCACTGTGGCCTCCATACGTATTGGAATAAAACCTTGAGTTTCAGGCAGGTACAGTTTCATCACTGAATTTTCCTTTTGGGGCATGATTCTGTATAATTCACATTTTCCCATAAACTAGTTAAGTAAGATAGCAAAATGTCTTAAGAGAATGTATCATTTTAGCTTTTGTCTTAGGTGCATAAGTTACCCTTGGAGAAAATATAGCTATGTTCTCCTCCAAAATAGGTTTTATGAAAAACAGAGCCCTTGAATAATAGAAGAGAAAATTACTGGCTATGTTTAACAAAGAGTACAGCAAAACAGTTTGCTCTTGATTTATTTTTTTAAATAATGGGATTAGAAGAGCTGTTGTTAGACTTAGACTTAGTTAGCCAAGGAAGTACACTGAGAATTCAGCACAAGGCAATTTTGCTTTCTTTTTTTTGCTTTTGTTTTATTTGATTTTGTCTTACCCTCTTTGTTCCTATCTTATGTGAACAGTTACCACTGGAGACAGACATCTTAACATTTAACCCCATCATATGATTTTTATTTTAGTTCAGAAGGTTGGACACATTATCTAAAATAATTGGATTTTCTTAGACTCACTGTAATTAAAGACCTGATTTAATCAAAGCTCTCCTGAACATCACATTCTAGAAATGCCTTTAATGAAGAAAATATATTGGTGTGAATTAACAATGGAAGCAATTTTTTAAAGTAAGGAAAACTTGTATAAATGAAATTTTTAGAATCAGTTTAGACGGTGTATTTTTACTGATAGCCTAGAATCCTGCAATTTATATATCCAGACTCATACACCTCAAGACCCAGGCAGAGTAGACTGGCACCTATCTCTTCCTATTACCTGCACCCATGTTCCATGACTCCTAGAAGTGGCCAGAAATGTTAGTACATAGTATAGGGGTTTTAATAACATAATTGGAGAGATCCTATTGTCCAAAAGCATGCTCCCATAAGGTGGACTAAAAAGACCATTATAGCTTTTGATATACTCCCTGGGAGAGAGTGGAGAGAAAAGTCATAATGATAAGCATGTGAGTATTATAACCACCAAGGGAGCATGTGAGGATTTACTTTAGCATATATTCAATTTTTACCAGAACAATTTATAATTTAGAGGCTTTATTTGTTCCAAAGATGAATAATATCTTACCACATAGGAGATATTTATTCTATCAGATAAGGAGATATGTAAAATTGCAATTTTTAGAATCACTGACTTTAAGAGTTAAATTCTTGACTGATAATTAATCCACTGATATGCACTCATGTGCATAAATTTAAATAAGGCTCTTGCACATAATGTGATAGAAAAATCAGTAGTATGAATTTAGACACCTCATCTCAGACATTTTAGGTTAAGAATATAAAATTATTGTCGCACCTGATACCTTTGGTTTAAAGGTAGCATTTTCTGTTATCTCTTTCTCCAAAATTGTATGATGGGGAATAGAGGAAGTATTATCACTAGCCCTCAGGCACTGTTGATAAGGATCTGCTCCTTTTATTGCGGGTTGGCCAAAAAGTTCGTTTGTTTTATGTAAGATGTTACGGGAAAACCCAAACGAACTTTTTGGCCAACCCAAAATTTTAAAAGTATGTACCCGATAATGAACTGTTGAATACCCAGTCAAGGTATTATGTGGTGGGCTGAACCTTACACAACTGGGGGCCTTTTTTCCTCTTTAAAAAAAATGACAAAGAAAAGGGAAAGAATTTTTTATCTGAAAGAACCTTGAGGATCAGGGAATTCACATTGTTATTTTATAGATGAGAAAACTAAGCCCTAGTGAGGATGTGACTAACCTAAGATCACACATTTATTTAGTTGTGGAATAAGGAATAAAACCTGAAAGAAAAATTATTGACTTGCTACCAGAATCTGGCTGGAATAACGCTAAAATGAGAAACTATACAGTATTAGAGAAGACAGCATTGCTTTAAAGGCCAAATGTTGTTATCTTCCATCAACATATGTGGAGAAATCTTAGAAAATTCTTATCTCCATATATGTATGAGAACATTTTTTCAATAAATATTCTAGATGAATCATTACTAGTTTTCTTTTCCTTGTTACCGACTCTTATTTTGAGGATAGATAGCAAACAATTAGGAAACAATTGTTAGAGTATGTTACTCAAGGTAAAAGTTAGGTAATGTCAATTCCCCACTTTCCTCTCTTCCAAATTACAGATGTTATGACAGCCTAAATAAAGTTACTATACAGTAATAATCTATAGTTAAGTGGAGAAAAGGAGCCAAGTTTGAGAACTATGTAAAATGTGCAGGTGTCTGATGAAATTTTGTATTTTCTTGCAGTATTTCAAGCCACACAATTATTTTATCACTACTCTCCATTTACACAAGTATATTGCTTTTCTCTTAAAAAAATAATGTCTACAAGTGGCCTTTAGCTTAATTTTCCTTAATATCGGATCTACAGCTTCAGGAGCACATAGACTCCATAAATCTAATCAACATTTAATTATTATATTACAAAGACATGTTGCCTGAATTGCAAAAATTGATCTGCTGCTCTCTTCCCTGTCTCCTCACAGGGCACCCCAGCACAGTATCTTATTGTCCTCCTTGGAGCACTAACATTACTCACTACTGCGGGGGGTGGGGGGAACAATTTTCCTCCTCAGGGTGGACATATTTATTGCACCCTTAGGAGAACCCAGCAAAACAGAACTAGCTTCTAGATAGTTCCATTAGAAAGCACTATTACCACCATAAATTCAACATAAATCCCCATCAAGAATTATTAACACTTTCTGTCTGTGAATTAGAGTAGCATCATGGTGATTTGGCCAGATTTCTCTATTCCTTCATAGCTGTTAAGATTCCTTGATAAACTACTTGGAAAATGACATAAAAGGTGAGAGAATAGTGATAAAGGGAGTTGGTTATAAAATAAAATATGGTGAAATAACAGATTTTTTTTTTAAATGTTGCTTAAGGTAATACTGGTTTTTTGGAAAAATGTTATTTAAATGCATATTCTACTTCCCATTTAGGGTTTCTAAATGAAGATTAAGTTGTAATCTCAAGAAGAAATGTGAATACAAACCTCTCTCTCTCTCTCTCTCTCTCTCTCCTTTTCTCTCTCTCTCTCTCCCTCCTTTCCTTCATTCCTTCCCCCCTCCCCACCTTAACATTTTAGAATGTTGCTAGTTATTTACCTTATATTATCATGAAGATTTACTTTTAGTGTTGTTTTTTGCCTATCAAGGCTTTTAGAAGATACACACTTACCTTGAGAAAAATGATAGCTGGTCATTTTTATTCTAAAGAGCTTTTTCTTGGTATTAAACTGATGCTCTTATTGCTGTATAGTTTTATCAGTTCCATCTGTAAATAAGAAAAATTACACTGGATTTTGCAAAAATATTCTATTTCATCACCATTGTATAGATAGTGAACTATTTGTAAGATTTTTAGCATCCTTTAAAATGTTATTTTGGTAGTACAGAAATTATATTAAAACTCTAAATTCTATTTGTATCAGGTGCCAATAGCTTCAATATATGTAAAAGTTGATTAAAACCGAAAACCCTTGTTAAAAAAAGATGATCTGGATTCATCCTCCCAACACAATTCAAGTTTAAATTCTGCATCACTATCTATAAAATACCCATAAAGGGAAGAGCTCATTTCCTTCCTGTACTTTCATTTATTTTTTATTCTTTTATCTACCTTCTGACATCTTATCATCAGTGTTCACAATGACACTTGCTGATCCTGTCAAACCTGTGATAATATGATGAGCATCCCTAAATTAATTTCTCTTAAAATTAGTGCCTTCTGGAATGTGAACCAAAACTATACTGCAATGTCAAAGTTTTGCTTTCAGCCATCTTTCCCTTATCTCTCAGAATGCTATCAGAAGTAGTCCTCTTAAAAGATGACAGAGCTAACACCAAGTGACATAAATACTATTTGAAATGTTTGTTCATAACAGCAGAAAAAAAGTAAACATTTTAGAGTGAGATGTTTCACCTGTTATTAGAGAATATTGCAAGCATTACTACAGTTATTAAAATTATATTAAATGAAGCAACAGTCAATATGTAAACCAAAAGATCAGAATGTCTTAAGAAATGTCTAATCCATATCCTTAATGTGTGGAGAGTATAATTGTCATTTATTAAAATCAGGTTTAAAGTGTACCACTCAATATTTGATTGATTGATTGAAATATAGTTGATGTACAACATTATATTAGTTTCAGGTGTACTGCAGAGTGATTTGACATTTGCATACATTATGAAATGATAAACACCGTAAGTCTAGTAACCATCTGTCCTCATACAAAGTTATTACAATATTATTGACCATATTCTTTATTCTGTATCCTTATTCTGTATATCCCCATGGCTTATTTATTTTGTAACTGGAGGTTTGTACCTCTTAATCCCCTTCACTTATTTCAACACCTCACCCCCCTACATTGTGGTAACCACACACTTATTCTCTGTATCTATGAACCTGTTTTTGATTTGTTTTCTTTCTTTTGATTTTTAGATTCCTCATATAAGTAAGATCATAGAGTATTTTTCTTTCTCTGTCTGACTTATTTCACTTAGCATGATACCCTCTAGATAGATCCATGTTGTCTCTGTTGGCAAGTTTGATTTCATTTTATATATATATATATATATATATATATATATATATATATATATATATATATATATATATATATATATATACAAAATAACATCTTCTTTATCCATTCATCTAAGGATGGACACTTATTTGCTTTCATATCTTGGCAATTATAATAAATGCTGCAGTGAACATTGGTGTGCATATATCTTTCTGAATTAGTGTTTTCGTTTCCTTTGGGTAAATACCCAGAAGTAAAATTGCTGGATCATATGGTAGTTATATTTTTAATTTTTTGAGGAACCTCCATACTATTTTCTGGAGTGGCTGTATCAATTTACATTCCCACCAACAGTACAGGAGGGTTCCCTTTTCTCCACATCCTGGTCAAGATGTGTTATTTGTTGTCTTTTTGATGATAGCCATTCTGATAGGTGTGAGTTGGTATCTCATTTTGATTTTAATTTGCATTTCCCTGATGATTAGTGATGTTGAGCATCCTTTCATTTGTCTGTTGGCCATCTGTATGTCTTCTTTGGAAAAAAATGTCTGTTCAAGCCGATTTTTTAATTGAGTTTTTCTTTATATTGAATTGTATGGGTTATTTATATATTTTGGATATTAACCCCTTAGCAGATATATCATTTGTAAATGCCTTCTCCCATTAAGGAGGCTGCCTTTATGTTTGCCGTTTAATATTTTAAAACAGGCACCAGATACATCTGACCAAAACAGAACTAGGTACAATAAAAAAAATTAAAAACTCATTTAATCTCACAAAATACAGTGATATAGAGGTCCAAAATCCTGTTTTCAATATATTATGAGGAATACTAAGTTGTAACTGCCAAATCTCACACTAATGTTCAAGTCAGAAATTACATATTTAAATTTGACTTTGCTTTCCTAATTTAAATTTTAATTTGATATGTTACATTACCTTATTTTAGAGCAGTCATTTATAGTTGATAAAGACTTTCATATACATTACTTATTTCATTTTGAACATGAAGTGGATTTTCATTTTATTTCATTGGCTACTTACTTAGACAGTATTGTAATTTGGGGTCAATGTAAGGAAATACTGTTTAATCTGAAATTAACTGTCTCTCTCCAGTGCATATTTTGACCTTCAACCCAGTTTCTTTTTTTTTTTTTAACATCTTTATTTGAGTATAATTGCTTTACAGTGTTTTGTTAGTTTCTGCTGTATAACAAAGGGAATCAGCTATATGCATACGTATATCCCCACATGCCCTCCCTCTTGTATCTCCCTCCCTCCCTCCTTATCCCACCCCTCTAGGGGGTCACAAAGCACCAAGGTGATCTCCCTGTGCCATGCAGCTGCTGCCCACTAGCTATCTATCTTACATTTGCTGGTGTATATATGTCAATGCTGCTCTCTTACTTCATCCCAGCTTACCCTTCCCCCTCCCTGTGCCCTCAAGTCCATTCACGACATCTGTGTCTTTATTCCTGTCCTGCCCCTAGGTTCATCAGAACCTTTTTTTTTTTTTTTTAGGTTCCATATATATGTGTTAGCATACAGTGTTTGCTTTTCTCTTTCTGACTTACTTCACTCTGTATGACAGACTCTAGGTCCATCCACCTCACTACAAATGACCCAATTTCGTTCCTTTTTATGGCTGAGTAATATTCCATTGTATATATGTACCATAGCTTCTTTATCCATTCATCTGTTCATGGACACTTAGGTTGCTTCCATGTCCTGGCTATTGTAAATAGTACTGCAATTAACATTGGGGTATATGACTCTTTTTGAATTATGGTTTTCTCTGGGTATATGCCCAGTAGAGGGATTGCTGGGTCATACAGTAGCTCTATTTTTAGATTTTTAAGGAACATCCATATTGTTCTGCATAGTGGCTGCATCAAATCACATGTGCACCAATACTGCACGAGGGTTCCCTTTTTTCCACACCCTCTCCAGCATTTATTGTTTGTAGATTTTTTGATGATGGCCATTCTGACCAGTGTGAGGTGATACCTCATTTTAGTTTTGATTTGCATTTCTCTAATGATTAGTGATGTTGAGCATCTTTTCATGTGTTTGTTGGCAATCTGTATATCTTCTTTGGAGAAATGTCTATTTAGGTCTTCTGACCATTTTTGGATTCTGTTGTTTTTTTCTTTGATATTGAGCTGCTTGTATATTTTGGAGATTAATCCTTTGCCAGTTGCTTTGTTTGCAAATATTTTCTCCCATTCTGAGAGTTGTCTTTTCTTCTTGTTTATGGTTTCCTTTGCTGTGCAAAAGCTTTGAAGTTTCATTAGGTCACATTTGTTTATTTTTCTTTTTATTTCCATTTCACTAGGAGGTGGGTCAAAAAGGATCTTGCGGTGATTTATGTCATAGAGTGTTCTGCCTGTTTTCCTCTAAGAGTTTGATAGTGTCTGGCCTTACATTTAGGTCTTTAATCCATTTTGACTTTATTTTTGTGTATGGTATTAAGAAGTGTTCTAGTTTCATTCTTTTACATGTAGCTGTCCAGTTTTCCCAGCACCAATTATTGAAGAGGCTGTCTTTCTCCATTGTATACTCTAGCCTCCTGTATCAAAGATAAGGTGACCATATGTGCATGGGGTTATCTCAGGGCTTTCTATCCTGTTCCATTGATCTATATTTCTGTTTTTGTGCTAGTACCATACAGTCTCGATTACTGTAGCTTTGTGTATAGTCTGAAGGCTAGGAGCCTGATTCCTCCAGCTCCGTTCTTCTTTCTCAAGGTTGCTATGGCTATTTGGGGTCTTTTGTGTTTCCATACAAATTGTGAAAATTTTTGTTCTAGTTCTGTGAAAAATGCCAGTGGTGGTTTGATAGGGATTGCATTGAATCTGTAGATTGCTTTGGGTAGTATACTCATTTTCAAAATGTTGATACTTCCAATCGAAGAACATGGTATATCTCTTCATCTGTTTGTATAATCTTTAATTTCTTTCATCAGTGTCTTACAGTTTTCTGCATACAGGTCTTTTGTCTCCTTAGGTAGGTTTATTCCTAGGTATTTTATTATTTTTGTTGCAATGGTAAATGGGATTGTTTCCTTAATTTCTCTTTCTGATCTTTCATTCTTAGTGTATAGGAATGCAAGAGATTTCTGTGCATTAATTTTATATCCTGCAACTTTATGGAATTCATTGATTACCTCTAGTAGTTTTCTGGTAACATCTTTAGGATTCTCTATGTATAGTATCATGTCAACTACAAACAGTGACAGTTTTATTTCTTCTTTTCCAATCGGGATTCCTTTTCTTTCTTTTTCTTCTCTGATTGCTGTGGCTAGGACTTCCAAAACTATGTTGAATAATAGTGGTGAGAGTGGACATCCTTGTCTTGTTCCTGATCTTAGAGGGAATAGTTTCAGTTTTTCACCATTGAGAATGATGTTTGTTGTGGGTTTGTCGTATATGGCCTTTATTATTTTGAGGTAGGTTCCCTCAGTGCCCCCTTCCTGGAGAGTTTTTATCATAAATGGGTGTTGAATTTTGTCAAAAGATTTTTCTTCATCCATTGAGATTATCTTATGGTTTTTATTTCTTAATTTGTTAATATGGTGTATCACATTGATTGATTTGCTTATATTGAAGAAGCCTTGCATCCCTGGGATAAATCCCACTTGATCATTGTGTTTGATCCTTTTAATGCGTTGTTGGATTCTGTTTGCTAGTATTTTGTTTAGGATTTTTGCATTTATTTTCATCAGTGATATTGGTCTGTAATTTTCTATTTTTGTAGTATCTTTGTCTGGTTTTGGTATCAGGGTGATGGTGGCCTCATAGAATGAGTTTGAGAGTGTTCCTTCCTCTGCAATTTTTTTGGAAGAGTTTGAGAAGGATGGGTGTTAGCTCTTCTTTGAATGTTTGATAGAATTCACCTGTGAAGCCATCTGGTCCTCAGCTTTTCTTTGTTGGAAGATTTTTAATCACAGTTTCAATTTCCTTACTTGTGATTGGTCTGTTCATATTTTCTATTTCTTTCTAGTTCCATCTCAGAAGGTTGTGCTTTTCTAAGAATTTGTCCATTTTATTGGCATATAGTTGCTGGTAATAGTCTCTTATGGTGCTTTGCACTTCTACGGTGTCCATAGTAACTTCTCATTTTCCATTTCTAATTTTATTGATTTGATTCCTCTCCCTCTTTTTCTTGATGAGTCTGGTTAAAGGCTTATCAATTTTTTTTTTTTATCTTCTCAAAGAACCAGCTTTTAGTTTTGTTGATCTTTGCTATTGTTTTCTTTCTTTTATTTCATTTGTTTCTGCTGTGATCATTATAATTTCTTTCCTTCTACTAACTTTGGGGGTTTTTTTGTTCTTCTTTCTCTAGTTCCTTTAGGTGTAAGGTTAGATTGTTTATTTGAAATTTTTCTTGTTTCTTGAGGTAGGATTGTATTGCTATAAACTTGCCTCTTAGAACTTCTTTTGCTGCATCCCATAGGTTTTTGGTTGTAGTGTTTTCATTGTCATTTATCTCTAGGTATTTTTTGATTTCCTCTTTGATTTCTTCAGGTATCTCTTGGTTATTTAGTATTGTATTGTTTAGCCTCCACGTGTTGTATTTTTTCCAGTTTTTTTTTCCTGTAATTTATTTCTAGCCTCATAGCATTGTGGTCAGAAAGGATGTTTGATATGATTTCAATTTTCTTAAATTTACTGAGGCTTGATTTGTTACCCAAGATGTAATCTATCCTGGAGAATGTCCCATGTGCACTTGAGGAGAAAGTGTAATCTGCTGTTTTCAGATAGAATGTCCTATAAATATCAATTAAATAAATCTAGTCTATTGTGTCATTTAAAGCTTGTGTTTTCTTATTAATTATCTGTCTGGAAGATCTGTCCATTGGTGTAAGTGAAATGTTAAAGTCCCCAACTATTATTGTGTTACTTTCAACTTCCCCTTTTATAGCTGTTATCATTTACCTTATGTACTGAGATGCTCCTATGTTGGGTGCATATATATTTATAATTGTTATATTTTCTTCTTGGATTGACCCCTTGATCACTATGTAGTGTCCTTCCTTGTCTCTTGTAAGATTCTTTATTTTAAAGTCTATTTTATCTGATATGAGTATTGCTACTCCAACTTTCTTTTGATTTCCATTTTCATGGAATATCTTTTTCCATCCTATCACTTATCACTTTCAGTCTGTATGTGTCCCTCGGTCTGAATTGGGTCTCTTGTAGACAGCACATATATTGGTCTTGTTTTACTATCCATTCACCCAGTCTGCATCTTTTGGTTGGAGCATTTAATCCATTCACATTTAAGGTAATTATTGATATGTATGTTTCTATTACCATTTTCTTAATTTTGGGGGGTTTGTTTTTGTAGGTCGTTTTCTTCTCTTGTGTTTCTTTCTTAGAGAATTTCCTTTAGCATTTGTTGTACAGCTGGTTTGGTGTTGCTGTATTCTCTTAGCTTTTGCTTCTCTATAACGCTTTTGATTTCTCCATCAAATCTGAATGAGACCCTTGCTGGGTAGAGTATTCTTGGTTTTAGATTCTTCCCTCTCATCACTTTAAATATATCATACCACTCCCTTTTGGCTTGCAGTATTTCTGCTGAGAAATCAGCTGTTAACCTTATGGAAGTTCCCTTGTATGTTATTTGTCTTTTTTCCCTTGTTGCTTTTAATAATTTTTCTTTGCCTTTAATTTTTCTCAATTTGATTACTATGTATCTTGGCGTGTTTCTCTTTGGGTTCTCCTGTCTGAGACTCTATGCACTTCCTGCACTTGGGTGTCTATTTCCTTTCTCATGTTAGGGAAGTTTTCTATTATAATCTCTTCAAATATTTTCTCGGGTCCTTTCTCTCTCTCTTCTCCTTCTAGGACTGCTATAATGCCAATGTTGGTGCATTTAATGTTGTCCCAGAGATCTCTTAGGCTGTCTTCATTCCGTTTAATTCTTTATTCTGTTCCACGGCAGAGATATCCACTATTCTCTCTTCCCAGTCACTTACCCGTTCTTCTGCCTCAGTTATTCTGCTATTGATTCTTTCTAGTGTATTTTTCATTTCAGTTATTGTATTGTTCATATCTATTTATTTGTTCCTTAATTCTTGTATGTCTTTGTTAAACATTTCTTGCATCTTCTGGATCCTGCCTTCATTCTTTTTCTGAGGTCCTGGATCATCTTCAGTATCATTATTCTGAATTCTTTTTCTGGAAGATTGCCTATCTCCACTTCATTTAGTTGTTTTTCTAGGGTTTCATCTTGTTCCTTCATCTGGGACATAGTCCTCTGCCTTTACATTTTGTCAATCTTTCTGTGATTGTGGTTTTCCTTCCACAGGCTGCAGGATTGTAGTTCTTCTTGCTTTAGCTGTCTGCCTTCTGGTGGATGAGGTTATCTAAGAGGCTTGTGCAAGCTTCCTGATGGGAGGGACTGGTGGTGGGTAGAACTGGGTGTTGCTCTAGTGGACAGAGCTCAGTAAAACGTTAATCCTTTGTCTGCTGATGGGTGGGGCTGTGTTCCCTCCCTGTTGGTTGTTTGGCCTTAGGGGACCCAGCCCTGGAGCCTACAGGCTCTTTGGTTGGGCTAATGGTGGACTCTGGGAGGGCTCAAGCTAATGAATACTTCCTTGAACTTCTGCTGCCAGTGTTCTTGTCCCCGTGGTGAGCCACAGCTGCCCCCCGCCTCTGCAGGAGACCCTCCAACACTAGCAGGTAGGTCTGGTTCAGTCTTCTATGGTGTCACTGATCCTTCCACCTGGCTCCTGGTGCATGCACTACTTTGTGTGTGCCCTCCAAGCATGGAGTCTCTGTTTCCCCCAGTCCTGTCAAAGTCCTGCAATAAAATCCCACTGGCCTTCAAAGTCCAGTTCTCTGGGGATTCCTCCTCCTATTGCCAGAGTGCCAGGTTGGGAAGCCTGTCGTGGGGCTCAGAACCTTCACTACAGGGGTGGACTTCTGTGGTATAATTGTTCTCCAGTTTGTAAGTTGCACAAGCACCAATTATGGAATTTGATTTTATCGTGACTGTGCCCTGCCTACCGTCTCATTGTGGCTTCTCCTTTGTCTTTGGATGTGGGCTATCTTTTTTGGTAAGTTCCAGTGTCTTTCTGTCAATGATTATTCACCAGTTAGTTGTGATTCTGGTGCTTTTGCAAGTGGGAGTGAGCGCACATCCTTCTACTCTGCCATCTTGAGCCAATCTCTCACCACTTTTCTAACACAAAACCTTTCAACTGTTTTTCAGAAATGCTAAAAGATATACATTACTCAGAAGCACACTTTTACACTGTTAGATTTGATAGGGGCACAGTGAAAACTGGATTATACTATTTAAAATTATTACACATTTGAAATAATTTTCTTTATCACATAGGATTAAAAAGACTGTAATTGAAAACATTTTTTTCCTTAGATTGATGTGAAAATTGTAGCACTCATATTATTTCTATTTGTCAGTTTGACTACACATTTTCTCTTCATTTAAAATACTGAATTGTTGCTTCATGGAATGTTTCATTTTATGTTTATACTTTCTGGTGCAACTAACCAATAATCAAAATATGTCATTGTTTTTTACCCTTTTTATTGTGTAAGTCATTACCATATATTTTAAAACATTCATATCTACCTACACCAATTTATACTCACACTCTTGTATAAATAAATGTAATCTATCACTCTGTTGATTTTCATTTAATTTATAGAAAATGATCTAAATTTTCTTTGAGAAACAACGTGTATTTTTTTTAAATGAAAGGAATTATTATATTTGATAATATATGCAGTTACCATCCAAAATTTATATAAAACAAACTTTAAAAAGCCCATAACAATAAGATATTAACTACAAAATACAAATTAATTGTGGGCAAACATATGCATGTATGCAAATGCATATGTATGGCATCTATTCTATCATTATTTTGAAAGGTGTGAATGTTAGGCACTGGTGTTATAAATGCCAATATATGTTTCATATTTGTTGTTTTTGTAGCCTTTGGAACATGACTAATGGAATCTAATAAAATTTTCTAAATTATATGATATACAAAATATACTCAGTTAAGGGACATAAAGTAGATTTCAATTACATTTTACTATCTCTATGATATTATAAATAATTGGCAAGACTAGCTGGGAATAAACACGTTAGTTGAATATTGAAAACTACCTGCATTGTATTGTTCCTAGAGGTGTAATATTGTCAGAGCAATTTAGGTTTTGAAAATATATATTTTTTTACCTGAGTAAATAGGATGAATCACCACAGAGCTATAATAAACTTTTTAATATGTAATCATTAAGGTATAAAGCTTATTTTCAAAAAAGAGTACTATAATAGTATATTGACTATGTCTTAAATTGATTTGATAAAATATTCTAAGTAGTTTTAATAGTGAGTTTCATTTTACAACTTATGTAACCACACAATATCATAAAATGTCTAATTCAAAAATCTGCATATTTTCATATTTCAATTATATAATGATTGCTCTGTGAAATTGACAGATGATTCAAACCTTGGGGAAAATGTATTTTGGGTTGAAATTGCAACACTTTAGGAAAAAATGCAAAAATATAGACATACGTCATACTTATTGACTTGTTAAGGTACAATTTTACTTTTAATAGCTTTTGTAAAAATAAATAATATAGGTATATATTATCCCTTGCGTTTAAAACACATTTTTATTGTACAGTAGCTCAAAAATCCTCCTGCAATTCATGTAATAAAAATTTAATATTTGGTTTGTCTTTCTTACAAATGTGGATCCTTGGTCACAGGCAGGGCCAAGCAAGAAAGTGTGACTATCTCAGTATAAATCCATGACTGCCTTCAGCAAGGCTCTCACATCTTCACTCCTGCTAACTTTGAATTAGCACAGTAATATTCATAAATGAATAATAATTTATTAGTTAATATTAAGATGACCAGAATAACTGAATGTGCTTCCTTAAACATCTTTTTTTTTAGACATAAACTAAAGTAGATTGCACCACAAAATGAAAAGCAACAAATTTACCAAAATTTTTGTATATGGTCTAGCCTCTATCAATATCAGAAATATTAGAACCAAATAAATATTAATTGCTCAACAGGTCTTTGCTAAAATAATATCCTGTATTCCTTAAAAACGAAAGGAATTTTTCTGAGAGTAGGGAGCAGAGCTGGTTTAATATGTTAAAAAAGAGAGTGTTTTTCAAGACCTGGGATTTAAGTTGAAGAATTTAATATTGAGAAGGTTGTTCTTCTCTTTCCCCACAAGGTATATGGTTTATAATGTTAGGATGTATATAAGAAATATATGATAAGTTTATTCTTTAAAATTTTTACCTATTATGCATACACAAGGGTTACTTAGGTTATCTTTTTAGCATCTGATTGAAAGCAAATAAATTCTCATTGATGTTGTTTGTGGTTATTGTGCACTTACAGAAAATTCATGGATACATTAGAGCATCATATCAAGAATAGGACTGCCAGATAAAATACAGGATGCCCAGATAAATTTGGATTTCAGATAAACAACATTTTTTTTTAGCATAAGTAGATCTAAATATTTCATGAGGCATACTTACACTAATAGTTGGAGTTTATATAAAATTCAAACTTTACTAGGCAACTTGTACTTTTATTTGTCAAATCTGGCAATCGTAGTCAAGAAGCACTGTTAAAATCCTTTGGGTTGAATATAAGAACATGGTCTTGGAATATTCTCTGTTAACTGTTATATTTGTATTAACTACAATAACATTGTAACGTCTTTCTTTTAATGTGCCTGCAGGATTTAATATCATGATTATTATTGAGTCACTGCTCAATCTGCCCAGAAAAGTGATAAAGAGAAAACATAGACACTTTAAATAATTGATTTAAATTATAAATATAATTAATATTTTCAGATTTTCCTTATCCAATTATCAGAACCGTTTTTATCAAATACTTTTCTTCCTCCCCAGTATTAACTTTCTTTCTTTTAATAAAGAAATAATATTCTTTAGGTCTCTTCCAGAAGAAATCTGTAGAAGAATGACAAAGTGGGTAGTTAAAAACATCGTTATGTGGAAAAGTTTACAAATTCTTGCTTAATACTCTATATTTTGGTATTGTTCTCCAAATAATATGTCACAGTAAACACAGTAAATTACTACATTTTATGTTCAGTGGTACTGACAAAGACTGTCTCCTTCACCAAACTTTAGACAGGCTCCTCTGAGCCCTCTTTTTGACTAGATCTCATCTTTGGGCCCTCTCTTTCACCTGTCAAGTCCTGAAAATTCAGTTTAGAGAGAATCCCACACCCTCGATATTTGATTACTCAGGCCTGCCTTCAGCAAGAATTCTGTTGAATTGGTTTATCAAGAATCTCCCTACCCTTGATGCCTCCTCTTAGTAATTTTCCATCTCCCCATCCATCTCCCCCTCTCTCTTCTCCTTGACTATAAGTCCTCATCTGTCTTTACTGTATTCAGAGAAGAGCTCAATCTCTCTCCTCTATTGAAATTGTCTTCACACCACACCTATGACAGTGTCTTGAATGAAGCCTTCCTTATAGTTTTAACAAATGTCAGAATAATTTTTTAACAATACATTAATTTTAAGTAGATTGTAAAAATTGAAGAATATGCATTCTAATTCCTAGAGCAATCACTAAAAAAATGCAAAGACATATAGCTAAAAAGCCAATAAATAAAGAGGAAATCTAAAAAATTCAAATAATCCAAAAGAAGGCAGAAAAAGAGGAACAGATGTTAAGAAAAATAGAGGACAAGCAGAAAATTAACAATAAAATGGGAAACCAAATTAAATTATATCAATAGTTACATTAAATGTTAACAAAGTAAACACTCTAAATAAAGGCAGAAAGCAAAATCCAACTTTATGCTGTCTAGAAGAGATGCATTTTAAATACAAAGATATAGATAATTTGAATATAAGTGGATGGGAAAAGATATATAAATTGAACAGTAAATATGAGGAGCCAGAGTAGCCATGCTAATATTAGAAAAATAGACTTCAAGACAAAAAGTGTTACCAAAAATAAAGAAGACTATTTCATAATTATAAAAGTGTTAATTCATTAGGAAAATATATTAATCTTATATGGGTATGCACTTAATTTCTTCAAAATATGTGAAGCAAAAATGATGAAATTAAAACAAGGAATAGGTAATCCCATAAATAGTAGGAGATTTTAAACATCATTCTCTTTGCAATTGACAGAACAAGTAGATTAAAAAAAAAATCAGTAAGAAATAAAGGATCCAAACAACACAATCAACCACATTCACCTACTTGATAATTACATACAGAATACTACATCCTAAAACTGCAGGATATGAATTGTTTTCCAAATGCACATAGTGCATTCACCAAGGTAGACCATTTGCTGGACCATAAAACAAATCTTAATAAATTTCAAAGGATTGAAAGCACACAATATATTTATTGAACTTAATGGAATTAAACTATAAATAACAATTAGATACCTAGGAAAAATCACAATATTTGGAATTTAAACAACATACTTCAATGAGAAAAAGAAGAAATCAAGAAGTTTAAGAAAGTATTCCAAACTGAATTGTAATAAAAATACAATATATCAAAATTAATGAGATGAAATAACTAAAGCTGTTCTCAGAGGAAACATAAGCTTTAAATGCTTATATTAGAAAAAAAGAGAGGTCTAAAATTAATGTCCCAAGATACTAACTTAAGCTAGAAAATAAATACAAAATAAACCCAAAGTAATTAGAAGGACGTAATAAAGAAAAAAGCATAACCCAACAAAATAGAAAACAGACATTAATGAAAATGAACAAGTCAAAACTTGTCCTTTGAAAACTTTAATAAAACTGATATACCCCTTGCTAAAGCAACCAAGAAAAAAGATAGGGAACAAAAGTCAATCAACCAATATCAGGAAAAAAAGGGGAGCCATCTCCAAAGATCCTACAGATAGTAAAAAATAAGAGAATAGTTAAGCACAGCTTTTTTCCAACAAATTGGACAACTTAGAAGAAATAAACAAATTCCTTGAAAGACACAAGTTATCAAAACTCTCTCAAGAAGAAAATATACAATCTGAACAGTTCTATATCTATTAAAGGAATTTACTTTTTTTGCTGAAAATCTTCCCACAAAGAAAACATCAAGCCCAGAGAGTCTCAAAGGTGAATTTTCAAAAATGTTTAAAGAAGAAAGAATAACAATTCTACACAGACTTTTTCAAAAAATACAAGAAGGAATGTTTTACAACTCATTTAAGGGACCAGCATTATTCTGACACCAAAAACCAGGAAAAGACAGTATGAAATAAAAAAGAAAAGAATAAAAAAGCTACAAACAATATTCCTCATGAATATAGGCACAAAGTCCTTTTAAAATATTAGCAAAACAAATCTAACAATATATAAAATGTGAGATAAATATTAGGGAATGAAGTATTTCCTGGGAATTTCTTTAACATTTAGAAATATGTCTTTGTAATTCACCCCAGTAACATAGTAAGTTTTGTTGCTATAGTGAATAAATGCAGGTCCATCTTTAGATCCTACGCACAACTGAATCACTAGAAAACTTAATGAGTTAAAAATAGAATAAGAATATGAGGTTAATCCTTTCTTCCTTTCTTAGTAAAAGAAAGTTCATGTGTATGTACTGAATTGCACTTAAGTTGTGTATGTGTGTACAATAAAATCCGTATGTGGGGGAGGATACATGTTAATAGTGAGGAAAAGCAATTTTAGGAAAAATGTATTGAAATAAGTATGCTGCTTAATTCAGGGAATGTTGCTTTTTATTCTATCTTAATCTGCCAGCCTACATACAATGAACATGCTTCATCTATTTCCGTGTCCATTTATCAGGGATCATTTTTGGTTCATTTCCCTCAATTGAGAAAGGGTACTGCCTCCGGGGCCTTCCTCTTCACTTAAGGTTCCAATTAACTGTCCAAAGGACTGTTCACACTAGCTCCCTGCAAATCTCCCTGTACCTATATCTCTCCTTTTCTTCACTCATTTCTATCGTCCCCAGACCTCTATGGATATTGTGCTCTCTCTTCCATGGCCACCACAATCACATCCTACCTATTTTACACACACACACACACACACAGACACAAACAGACACACACACCACCTATGCCTTATTTATCATCTTCCTCTTAAATGGAGTAGTTAAATTGGCTGTCATTCACAGATTACATACATATATTTGGATTAAGTACATTTTAAGAAATCTTATTTTTTTTCCTCCATATCTTCAGCCACTTTGTAAGAAATATATGATTAGTCTATTACATAACTGTTTATTTATCTATATTGTTAATTAAACTTTAGTTTGCTGTGAAGAAAGATAAGATTGTTGTTTAAATGAACACTATCTCTATGATTCTCTATATGTTTTTTTTAAACATATATTTGTATTTCCAAATAAAGTCCTTCAATCAGTTCTTTATTTATTTATTTATTTATGGCTGTGTTGGGTCTTCGTCTCTGTGCGAGGGCTTTCTCTAGTTGCGGCAAGGGGGAGCCACTCTTCATCGCGGTGCACGGGCCTTACACTATCGCGGCCTCTCTTGTTGCGGAGAACAGGCTCCAGATGCGCAGGCTCAGTAATTGTGGCTCACGGGCCCAGTTGCTGTGTGGCATGTGGGATCTTCCCAGACCAGGGCTCGAACCCGTGTCCCCTGCATTAGTAGGCAGATTCTCAACCACTGCGCCACCAGGGAAGCCCTCTCTATATGTTTTTATAGCACATACACTTACTTACCTTTGAAATGTTGTACAGAGTAATTCAAATACAGGTTGTCTGCAGTGCAAACATCAAAGTTATAGTTCATTAGACTAAATTTGATTAATGCTTGTCCATCTTATATCTGAACAAACATTCTAATGCTCTTCATTACAAAACTTCACAAAACTCCTCATTCTAATGCTCCTCATTACAAAACTCCTCATTACAAAATGTATCTGTACAAACATTCTAATGCTCCTCATTACAAAACAGATATAAATTTGTACAGATCAAAAATATTGAATCCATAGTATGCCTAATACAACTGGAGCACCAGTTGCCATTTCTAAAAAAGCAATTTGAAAGAAAATCTTCATATGTCATTTACAGTACAGTTATGATATCTGCATTAATAAAAGCAAGCAATTAGCTTTATCTCTTGACCAATTAAATGTACTTGCATTATTACTGTAAAATTATATAAAGCATTGTTTTTTCAATGACCTACCTCTAAAGAATATGCAAATCAATACAAGCACAAATAGAAAAGCAAATACCAGGCATTCTCTGCTTCAAAAAAGAAAAGCAACATTTTTTTCTTCTCTCTTGCTCAAAGACAATCAGCATATTGACACCAGGAACATATTGAGTTTGACTAATTAAAATACAAAATACTGGATAAATGTTCACATGCATGTTTGGCTGAGGTAAATTAGAATTTATTGAAAATTGCATTCAAGTAATATGTAATACTGAATGCCAATTGGTTAATTCATACCCACCTATATTATGGGTAATAGTTCATAAACATTGTAACAGGAGTAAGAATATTTCCACTAGAGAAAGTTTGCATGACTTCTCTCACATTTGAATCAAGTTATTCAAAGTTACCATAGAATAAATGTTTTCACATTTGTTTCATTATATACATTGACATTTCCAAATCCTAGCTTAGAATAACCTAGAGGTGATCCCAGCAGTGGGAATATCTGGTGCCACTACTGTTTATCCTTGCTCTTATTAGTGTCCTATTCAAAGAGCATCATTAGGGGAAGAAATCCTTTCTCTTCTTCAGATTGTAAATGGCTAGCAATGATGATAGTAATAGCTCACACTTTCTCTGTTGTATATATTTTCAGTATAAAAATCAGTTTTATAGAAACAAAATTATTTAAATGGAATGTCCAAAGTAATTTAGATATCTGAGTTTTCTTTCTATGTATATCTTTTAACAGCATTACATAGTATTATATATGACAGACTTAGTTTGTTTTTTAATAAGCATGAAATGGTACTTTTTCAGTACCTTTGAATATATTTTTTCTTGTACTTCTTATTCTTTATGTCAAAGTCAAAGACACCAATACTGTAGATTGTGTTGAAAGGCATATTTAAATAGCATATTTTAAAAACTATCAATTACATTTTAAAATATTAATTAATTGATTACATATCTCTTTAGTCACTAAAATTAACTCTTCACTTGATCTAAGCCAAAAAGCCTAGAAGCAATAACATTAACTATTGCTTTTGCAAAATATAGTTCTTGAATAAGTAACTAATAGTAAATTTATGAACAAATATTTCCCCAAATAATCCCAAAATATCATGACTGATTTTGTGTTAATAGTCACCTATGAGTCTCTGTAATAACGTATATTAACATGTTTAACTGTAATAGTCTTTGTTAACAAATACATTGGACAGCATTTATTATTATTAATGATTCAGTATTCTAAAAAAACTCATTATTCGAAGGACCTAGCACGCTTGTAAGAAACTCCCAGAATTTATAATAGGGGAAGTTTATAATGGTAGCATTATTAATTTTTAAATGGAGAGAACAATTTCTATTTCTTGTAAGATATATTTAAAAAATGGGTTAAAACTAAAGTGTGAAGATTTTGCCAAGTGAGTTCTTACACAAGGCAGATGTGTCCCAGTTTTCCCAGTCTAAATAAACACAGGCTTCCTGCTTTATAGAATAACAATAGTTATTACCAAGCCCACTTCGTTAGCACAAATAGACCAAGATTATTGGATGAAAGGCATTGGCTACATTTATTGGTCATTAATAATTCTGTATGTTTTTCATAGTGTCTGTGGCCATAGACCAAAAGTCCCTTTTTCCATCTTCCAAAAGGAGAATCTATAAGTCTGATAGATTCTTCGTTAAACTAAAAAAAGTTAAAAGTCACACTAAGGCAATGGCCTTGTTCTGCTTTGGACTTGTAGATATTAAGTTCACGCTATAAATCAAAGTTCTAAAGAATAATAAAAAATTCTATGCTAATCCCCCAGAAAAAATGAAAATGTTTTACTTTCCAATTTCAAAAGCCAAATACAATTAGTGCTTTGTGAAGTATACTTTGCATCACAACACTCATAGCGTGATAATGTTTTGCATCAAAGTGTCATTGCCTCTTCATCAAGTATGTGTGCACTATTTCAATATGATAAAATATAAAAGAATAAAGTAATTAAAACTTTGGCATTTACCTGCATTCTGTCTTAGTTTTGCATAGATTTGGGTGTTTAAAATATTTTACAGTCACATGATGCGGAATATGTCACAGAATTTTGTAATGAAAGATATCACAGCTCATTTTATTAAAGTATATCAATTAATATTAACAAATAAGTTTTAATTCTTTCAAAGTATTGCAGATAGACATGAAACAAAATTTATTCAGTGATTTGATCCATGAGATTATTTTTGGCTGCTGTGGTAATTCCGAAGATTTTCTTCTTTTACCAGGTTTGAATTGTTATTTTCATCAAATACTACTTTTAAAGGGGAAAGGAAGACTCTTCTTAGTGACTATTGTTAACTGAACCAGTGTAAGGTTGTCACCATTGTTTCGCTGAGGTCCCAATAACCTGATAATATAAAAACTGCTACACTTGTTGATTAATCAGAAATGCTATAGCAAATGAAAGTCACTTATTGTTTGATGGTTGTTGATATTGTGAGCTATGTCTTCATGTATTTGCAGTGTTTTGAAATATGAAAAGTATCTGTGTAATTATAGACAGTTTCATTGTGTGAGAATTTTGCTTCTTTCATCATTTTACTCTAAATGCAATCCTAGGTTGTTAATATTAAGGATTTGCTTAATTTAAAACCTGCTCTTTGTTAAGCTAGGTAACTAATTTAGACTTTAAGTTATATAGGAATAAAACTCTGGGGAGTCTAAATTCAGAACTAATATATGATTATGGAACCATGAATTGATTAAAGGTCTGGTGTAGAATAAACAGTTTATTAACATAAAAATGTATAGATATATTTGTAGCTATAAGGTAGCCAACTCTAACGATATTTTCATAGTAAGCTTTCCAACCCCACCTATTTCCAGATGTTTGCTTACTCATATGGGCCCAAATTATTATTTTGGTGACAGTAACTTTACTCAATTTGTTCCCAACAAATCTCAGTGGATATTGGAGAGATGTCAGGTGAAAATAGGATCACTCATCTTATCATATTTGTTTCTAGTGTGTCCTTTTGCTACTCTGACTAGTTCACTTACATGAATAGATTGAAGGTATCAAGTAGCAACAGATTATCGTCAACAATATTAGGGGAACTTTAAATCACACAAAACTTTAAATAAAAAGTGAAAATCTGAGTTGAATGTCCCAAATACCTTTACTAGGCATTTGGACCACATTAAACCAAACTCTGAACTGTCAACCCATTAGGCAAGTCATAAATTTCCCAGTTATTCACTTGGGAAGACCAAATGATGAACAATTGAGGACAGTAAAAATTATTTGCTGAAATAGATGTATCAGTTACAACACAGTATTCCCCTAAAACATGACACTGAAAATCTTCAGTGGTACAATTGGGAAGCTACTGAAAGAGCAAGAGGAAGAAAGACCAAAGCAAATTTATAACAATCTCACATTCTTTTTCATGAGAGGTCAGCTTTGAAAACTAATCAAATGATCTGTATAAGAACCCTATCATGTGTAATTTGCTACCAGAGATTAACAGATACATTAAATGGAACAGTTTGGAGATTTTTGTATAATGAAGATTCTATTAAGTTCTGGAATAGCACTAAGGAAAATGTCTATAAAATATGCATTTGTCTTCAAATTGATAAAGGTTAGAGAATGATAGGGAGCATAACCAGAGCACATTTAATCACATCTATGAACTTGTTATCTGAACTCTGAAAGACTGGAATTTGTTCCTCTATTTCTTGAAATATATATATCAGCCAATTAAATAAATATGAGTTAACAGATAGATAGTTCTCAAAAGCAATTTAAAGGTCAAATAAGTGTAAGCATTTAGAACAAAGGAAAAGAATATCCAAATGAATTTATTTAACCTCATAAGAGCACATTTTCTTTCTGAGACAAAACAGATGGATTACACTCTAACAGTGATCTTAATTTCATTGTGCTAAAAATATATTTCAATATTCTGTCATTTTTCCTCACTCCTTCTCAACAGCTGCAGATGGTAACAGTTGTCTTGTAAGTGATTTCCAAAGAGAGATATTGGGTCTGTCTCCTTTGCAATATATTCTTTATAGATAGGTATCTTTATTACCCTGTTATATATTCCATTTTCCCAGTATACTCGATTGAAGTGCATATTGGCAGAATTTTGGCCATCACTTGACTCATAACTTTAGTTCAAGTTGCCTTTTCAACATGATAAAATGATCAACTATATGACTACATCACATTTTCCCTATAGAAGATTACTGTGATATCCAAAGGGTATTTTGGTGCTTTACGAGGATAATATATTTCCCTAGGAAGAATATTTATTTCTTCAAAGTTAAATGTTATTAATGAGTTACAGAAACCCTCAGAGAATGTTGTTTTGAGTGTAATTAATTTGAACTCCACTAATTCACAACGAATGTTATTCTGAACTTGCACTGAATTATTCTGTGCTTGACTTGTACTCTCTCTTTGGGAAATAGTTCATTAAGTTAATTAAATGGTATCGATAGTATTAAGGGAGACTGTATAGCCCACTAAAAAAAAATACTTAAAAGAATATTTTAGTAGCATTCATTCAAATAGAAACTCAGAATATTAATTACACTTCTGTTTTTGTGCTTTTATTTAATATTGATTCTCTAGTAGTTGGTGGATTTTTATGCACTTAGAAATACAACAATGAAGTTTATTATAAAACTTGTTTTAATTAAAACTAGGATTTTCACCAAGGTATTCTGAATTCTGAGATTAAAAACATTTAGCTAAAAACGTGACTTTTTATAAATTTTACACACACACACACACACACACATATTGTGAACAATCTCCTGTTCATCTAATTGGGTATAAGTACATTTAGTAGTTCTGGATATATGTTTTCTGTTTGTTGTAGCTTGTGAATAGGTTTTTTTCAAGTCATTAATGGTACTAACTATAGCAATACCCATTACTTAAAGGACAAGACAGAGTATTTTTAAGGACAAATAATATCAATGTTTCTGGTTATTTATTAAAACTCTGCTACCAAATTGGCAGAGTCTCTATTCAATTAGTACTTATGTGGTTTATCCACTATAAGTCAATTAAAGTTAAGTGATAAAATTAAAAAAAAAGATGTTTTGGATTATCGTCAAGGTGAATTTTTGAGAAAAGCTCTAGACATGTACTTAATTACCTATATTTTATAGTAAATATCATTTGAACAATAATATTACATTGTTCCACCACATTTTTTGGAAGCACTTTATGTGAAGTATCATCTATCCATCTAAAATATTATGTGTCAGCTAGTTTCCAAATTCTTCAGAAAATCTGTCAAATTGTGAAAACCACTACAATATTTTATATGCATAATGAATTTTTTTTAAAAACCCTTACCTTTTGGCTTTTTAAATTTTTCTTCAATTCTGTATGTATTTGTTACTTAATTTCCCAAGTTTTCAAGAACTCTCTAATTTTGTTAGTCAAAATGTTAGCATTGAATTCAGTTCTTAGCATGCTTTGTTTTATTCTCTGTGGATGAAAGCTATCTAGTAGGAAATTATTGATTTCACTTGGTAAAGTTAATGCTTAACTAGAGACAGAGTGACAGCAAGTGAATTCAGAAGGTGGATGGTTCCTAATAAATTAGACTTCTAAAACTTGAAAGATGCTTGTTTAAATATATAGAAATAGATCTTTTGAGAAGAAGGGGCAATATGAATGGCTGCCATTAAGCAACTAGAAGACAACAAATAGTGCTGGGAAAACTGGATATCCACTTGCAAAAGAATGAAGTTGCACCCTTACCATATACCATACACAAAATTTAACTCAAAATGGATCAAAGGCTTAAGTGTAAGAGCTAAAACTATAAAAATCTTACAAGAAAAAATATGGGGAAAAAACTTTATGACATTGGATTTGGCAAGATTTCTTGGGTATGACACCAAAAGCACAAGCAATAAAAAAAAATAGATAAGTTGGGCTGTATCAAAATTAAAAACTTTTGTACAACAATGATCCTGTCAACAGAATGAAAAGGAAACCCACAGAACAGGAGAAAATATTTGCAAATCATATATCTGATATGGGACTGATATCCAGAATATAAAGAGAATTCTAACAACACCAAAACAAACACTCAAACAACCCAGTTTAAAAATGAACAAAAAACTTGAAAAGACACTTCTACAAATGTAGTATACAAATAGCCAATAAACACATGAAAAGATGCTGCACATCACTAGTCATTAGGGAAGTGCTAATCAAAACCACAGTGAGATGCTACTTCACACATATTAGGATGGCAGTTATTAAAAACACAAACACACATACAGAAAACAACAAGTTTCAAGGGGAATGTAGAGAAATTGGAACACTTGTGTATTGTTGGTGGGAATATAAAATGGTGCAGCTGCTATAGAAGATGTATAGTGATCCCACACAAAATTAAACATAGAATTACCATATAACCTAGTAATTTCATCCCTGGATATATACCCCAAACAACTGAAACGGGCTCAAATATATTTGTATACATACATTGATAACAGCATTATTAAAATTATATATATATATATAATTTATACATATATATATATACACACACACACATATATATGACAATAACAGCATAAAAGGGGTGGGTAGGAGCAAAACTGAATTGGAGTAACAAAACAACATCAGATGGTAACTCAAAATACACAGAAACAAGCAAACAAATGAAGAGAACCAGAAATGGCAAATAAGAAGGTTAGTAAAAAATAGTTGATAATTATTTATAAAACTTGCATGCCCATCCTTGTTTCAGCTTCATTAAAACAAATAATACATAAAGTAATAATTATAACAATATATTGAATTTGTACATACATAGGTGTTTTATATATATATATATGTATATATATATATATAAATGGCACAATAAAGAGGAGAGCAAATATAGGTATATAGGAGTAATATTTCTATATCTCACCGGAATTAATGTATAATAAATCTGAAGTAATTGTAATAAGTTAAGACCACATGATCTAAAGACCAGTAAGAGAATGACATACACACACACACATGCGTGCACATATGCATGTATAAATAAGTATACATATTTACATGTAACATTATATACACTATATATTATATATACATATGTAGTCAAAAATCATTGTAAGAATTACAACATTAAACTAGAAAGTATTCACCTAATGCAAAAGAAGCTGTAAAGGAGGAATAGAGGAACAGAAAAATACATGAAACACATAGAAAACAAAAAGTAAAATGGTAGATATAAATCTACTATATCAATAATAACATTGAAAGTGAATTGATTAGAAACCCCAAACAAGGCAGAATTATAACACTGAATTAAAAAATCAAATCCAAATGTATGCCTACAGGATGCAGGCCTTAGTTTCAAAGATACAGATAGATTAATTATGAAATGATGGAAAAGTTATATCATGCACACAGAAATCATGATAGAGTGACTACACTAATATCAGACTTATTTTAATTAAAAAAACGTTTAAAATGTTACTAGAGATAAAGAGGGATATTTTATCATGATAGAATGGTCAAATAATCAGGAAGATATAACAATTATAAACACATATGCATCTAACAACAGTGCTCTAAAAATCATGAAGCAAAAACTGACATAATTGAAGGGAGAAATAGACAATTCAATAATAACAGTTGGAGATTTCAATATTCCACTTTCTATAATAGAAAGAATAACCATGTAAGAGACCACAGAGGAAATAGAAGAAGTGATCAGCACTCTAAATTAGACCTAACAGACATCTGCAGAACACTCCAGCCAATAAGAGCAGAATACATAGTCTCCTCAAGTGCACATGCAGCATTGTACAGGATAGACTATATGCTACGCTATAAAACAAGTCTCAATAAATTGAAAGAATTGCATTCACGCAGAATATATTCTCTGGCCACAATGGAACGAAATTAGAAATAAAAGAAAGAAATTTGGAAAGTTAACAGGTATGGGAAAATTAAACCACACATTCCTAGATAATCAATTGGTCAAAGGAGAAATCACAAGAGAAATTAGAAACTACTTTAATGGTGAAATACTCTGTTTTCCCCTAGTATCAGGAAAAAGACATAGGATGTCCATTTTCATCACTGCTATTAAACATTATACTGGAGGTTTGAGCCAGGACACTTAGACAAAAAAATATATAAAAGGCATTCATACTGCAAAGAATGAAGCAAAACCATCTCTATATGCAGATGATATGATCTTGTATACAGAAAATCCTGCAAAATCCACTAAAAACCTATTAAAACTAATAATCAAGCTCAGCAGTGTTACAGGCTTTAACAGCAATATATAAAAATCAAGTGTATTTCTATACTCTAGCAATAAACATTCCAAAAAAGAAATTAGGAAAACAATTGTATTTGCAATGGAATAAAATACTTAAGAGCAAATTCAACAAAAGAAGTGCAAGGTTTTTACTCTGAAAATTTTGAAATAACTATTGAAAGAAATTAAAGATATAAATAAGTGGAAAGACATCCCATGTTCAAAGACAGGAAGATTTAATACTCTTAAAGTTCAATACTTCACAAATTGATCTTCAGATTCAAAACAATCCTTACCAAAATCTGCAAAATCCAAATTGAATTTTTGCAGAAAGTGAGAAGAGGAATTGGAACCTTCATGTATTTCTGATGGCAATGTAAAATTGTGCAGCCAATTTGGAAAACAGTTTGGCACTTCTTCAAATTAAACATAGAGTTGCCATATGACTCAGCAACTCCATACATAGGTACACTCCCAAGAGAAATGAATAACTGTGTCTACCCCAAAACTTTTATACAATGTTGATAACAGCATTACTCATGATAACCAAAAAGTAAAAACAACCCAAATGTCCATCAACTGATGAATGGATAAATAAAATGTGGTATAATCATACAAAGTGTAATCTTGAACAATAAAAAAAGAATTGAAGTGCTGATACATGCTACAACATGGGTGAACCTTAAAAACATTATGCTAAATGAAACAGGCCAGTCGCAAAAGACTTCATTTAAAGGATTCCACTTATATTACATGCCTAGAATAGGCAAATCTATAGAATAAAAAGGTAGATTAATGGTCACTTAGGGCTGTGGAGTTTGGGGGGAAGTGACCAGTGACTGCTAATGGATACCAGGTTTCTTTTGGGACTGATAAGGATGTCCCAAAATTGATTGTGGTGATAGTTGCACAGCTATGTGAATATACTAAAAACCATTGAATTATGCAATGAATAATGAATGATTCAATTATTCAAATGAATAATTCAATTATTCAATTATTAAATGAGTGAACTTTATGGCATGTGAATTATATCTCAATAAAGCTGTTAAAAAAGGAATTTCTATAAATCATATATTTCAGTGAAAATGACTTGGTATCTATTTCCTCATCATAAAGAGGCAAATAACTCAATGTTGAAACTATGATGTATTCTTTTGTTGTAAAATTTAAAGCTGCCAGATCAGTTGCTTTGCTGATGGTGAGGAAATTAAATTTTATTTTAAATTATAGTTGTATGTATGTTCATATATTTCCATGCATGCTTTTATGATTTAATGTCACCCCAAATATATAAAACTCTACCTTCCCAAATACTTCTCAAATATAATTGTGCAAACATATAGAATATTTTAAATGTTAATCTCATAGGGACATTTTTTAAGTGCCTTCTAAATGAAGAAAAGTAAATGGTTATCTAATGGAGAAAATCAGTCTTATTAATGAGAATCACTTCTGATATATACTATTCTTTGGTTTTAAGTGTGATAGGATAATGACAGTACCTGGACTCTATATCCTGTTGAGGACTTATAGGAACATGAATTCTATTTTTAACTTTTAAGATTGTTATGTCTTCTTAGAGAAGTGACCTTTTTAAAAAAAAAGTTATGATGTAATATCCTTCACTATCGCGAGTAGCATTCTTTGCTCTAAAGTCAACTTTTATATTGATATAGCTACTCTATCTTTACTTGGCTAGTCTTTGTATGGTATACTTATTGATATTTGATACCTATGGGCATTTGAAAATGTTACAGAAATCTTATAAAGGAGTTTTAAAAAGTATTATAGTTTAGAGCTAAGTATTTTGGATCTGTAATTCATTATGCTGCTAAACTCTGATTTGCCATGATTTCAGAAAATGAGGAATACAGAAATCAATTGTCTTTAAGATAATTATAGCTATATTTCATTCTTGAAACTAAAAGTCATATCTTAGAGTTCAACAAATGATGTTTTCATATTAACCTAATTGATTCTTAGATTTATTCTCAGATTAATTAATTAGATTCTTAACCAAACCATTAGCTATAATTGGTTAGTTCATTACATGTTTCTGTGACTGGTTTTTCCATTCGTTTCACTCATGTCGTCTCTTTGTGTTAGGACCATATTTCAACTGACTTGTGTGTAGAGATCAATGACCACAGCTTCCATTCACAGTCACAAACACAATTTAAAATATCTACATTTGGGAGACTAAACCAAAGTATCCTAATTATAGAAATGAAATGCTATCCTCCCACTCCTGGTTATTTATGTTACTGTAGGAATTATTTCTTGACAAATCAAGTACCAATTGTGAAAATATTAGAAGTCTCTGATGCATTTATATATAGATTATTAAATGTTCCTGTAACAATATGAATTATTTTAAGTAGCTATTAAACATATGCCTTTGAAACATAAATTTTATCATTTGTTTCCCACCCTAACAGCTGCAGAAATAACTGTTCAACCAACCGTGGAAGAGGCCTCTGACAACTGCACTCAAGAATGTCTCATCTTGGGCCACTCTGATGCCTGCTGGATGCCAGCTTCTCTGACCCATTCCAGCCCTTCACAGGCACAGACCTCCGCTCTGTGCCACAGCCCGCCCCTGATGCAGACCACTCTTCGCCGGCGCAACCCTCCAGTGACACAGACCGTTGCGCTCTGCCACAGTCCGCCGGTGACCCAGGCTATCGCACTGTGCCACAGCCCTCCACCAGCACAGACCTCCACTCTGTACCACAGCCCACCTCTAGCACAGGCTACTGCTCTTCGCCACAGCCCTCCACCAGCACAGGCCTCTGCCCTCCGCTACAGCCCTCCCCTGGCACAGGCTACCGCAATCCACTGCAGCCCTCCTCTGCCACAGGCTGCTGCCCTCCATCGCAGCCCCGCACAACCACCAATGGGTCTGCAGCAAGGTTGGGGGCAAGGTGCTGGCCCTGATGGACTACTTTCTCTTGATCAGGGAGCACAAGGTAGTACAAGATCTCAGTTTTACGTCATGTCTGAAAGACTTCATCCTAGTGATGATTCAATTAAAGTCATTCCCTTGACAACCTTCACTCCAGGCCAGCAGGGCAGACCCTCTAGGGATGATTCTCCCATTATGGAAGAACATCCTTTATAAAACTATAACCGCTACTTCACATTTTCCAACAGGATGTATATAATCAAAGTTTAAGATTCATTTTCAATGAATACTTCAAATAGTTAGATTTGTAAATAGCTATGTAAATAGAAACCGACACCAGAATCAAGTCTAGAGCTAGACCCTTAGTCAAAAGTTAAAAATAAATTTACAATTTGATTAATTCAGAATATGTATTTAAAAATAAAAGAAATTGAAAAAAGTCACACCCTTTTGTACAGAAAGGCTTATCATGGTAGATATTAATACATAGTATATATTATTTCTGATGCACTGTATTTTTTCACTTATTTTTACCAACATGTGCAATATTACTGATTTTTTTCTATTCTGTTTTTTGTGGACCCAGTACATAGCTAATGGAAAACTAACAAATATCTGATTTTCCAAGGGTACGTTTATTCTGTCTAAACTTTTGTTTAGACAACATTAGAAGGTTTAAGTACGGTAGCATTTTTGTTTGTCTTTTTGTTTGATATTTGTTGTTGTCTCCACTTTTTTGCTATTAGTTTTTCTGTAAAAATGAACAATAGGGAGTAGAAATATCTCTTATATTTTTTGTATCTGTCTGTTTTTTATGTTTTCTACCTTTATTTTAAGAATATATTGTTGATATAATTTGTATATACATTTTCAGTAAAGAACTTATAAAAACTGTACAGATTTATGTCTATAACCTATTTCTCTACTCTTTAGTAGAGTTCGAGACACTGAAGTGCAATAACTGTGCCCAAATTAGGCAATTATTTGCTAAAAAGGGCCTCTTTCTTTTTGTGTTAAATTTATCTTTGTAGTTTAGTGTAAAGTGCATCAGAAATCATGTTGTATCTGTCATATTAAGCCTATATTCCACTATTAATTGGGTCTTTATCTTCTGAAATTTGTATATAATAGCCTAGAAAATCATAAAGAAGGTGGATGTATTCAACTCCTAATTAAAATAAACAACTGTAGATAAAACCACATACTAAACCTATAAGACTAAGGGATTTTTGTCATTCTAGCTCAACCTACTGAAGAAAACCACTGATAACAAGATGAAAGTCAGGAAGGAACTTTTCAAGAGACATAATTATAAATCTACATCAAATGTGTTACAGTATAGAATTTTAAGGAGATGTGCAGAGGGAGAAATGGGGTTCATGACTGCCTCTTGGGGTCTAAAAGAAATACCCCATTAACACACAGACACACAAAAATAAACCAACAAAATCTCATATATGAAACAATATATGTCATTCTAAGCAAAGAATACATGAGTATTCCTAGGGAACTTTAGTTTCCTTCTGTTCTTTATTTTATTTTTTGTCCTCTTAACTGTCCGTGATCTTCTATGTGCACATTTTATCAATTTACAGAAACACCATCAACTTAATTTTCCTCCATAGCAAAACTGAAAATACTTATTTCAGTATTACACTAAACCAAGAAACAATTGATGTTTTAGTTGCTGTGCGGGGTGGGGGGAGTGAATATATCTTCTTGCTTAAATTAGGTGTAGACTTTGTAATGTGTAACTTGAAGATATGTAATTTATGATTAAACTGTGTGTAAATGGTGTATTATAAACTGTGGTAAATGTATAGTTTCATTGGTGAAAGTTTCCACTGATTGTTGAGAAAGCATCTCTTCATGTGCCCAGCAGGTTACGTAGCGTTTTGAGAATATATTGTTCCCATTATGAAGCTCTTTAAATCATATCTGATTTGGTGTGTAGAACTCCTTAACTTTTAACTACTAGAGTTTAATTGCTGAAATTTCAAATTAATTAGTATTACTGATTTTTTTCCCTCATTTGTGTTTGTTATATTCAAAGGGATTTGGAGCATCCTGGTATTCCAGATGCATGTGAGTCCTGAAGGACTGGTGATGTTTGAAAGTGAAGATATTGAAATATGATGACGTATATGTGTTGGTATTCTTGTTGCTATGGTTGATGAAGATTTTAGACCTGGGGAAAATAAAGAAACCTAGAATGACAAAATCGGTGCTTCCAGTAGATTTTAGAATGTTTTTTCCTCTAAAGCTTGCAAAGATAATGTGAGAATTTTTTTCTTTTTTTTAGTTATTTCTACATTTTCCTCTCCACATTATTAGTTAAGATCTACACACACAAAAAGAAATAAATGAAAAAGAGATAAAAAAGAGAAACTGAAAGACTATTAAATAATGTCAGTAGTATGAATAGTTACTATCTATGTTAATGAAAATCAGAATACAAACCAATGTTAGATATTTGGGATTCTTTTTCTGATAGTGTGATTTATTGAGTTATATGGGTGGCTCTTAAATCCTCATGTAAAATCTGTGAAGTTTTGATACCTTTCCTAGAGATATAGGAATGAACAAATATGCTTTTATTGCCCTTTCTAACTCTGATTATACAGTCAGACTTAGATTGTGTTTAGAATAGTAGATGACTGGGCACCCTCTTCTGTGTTTGTACCAGAGAGGCTTTGAATGGAAGCAGGCTCAAAGTAGCCAAAGAGGCAAGGGGTGTGAGCCCAGTTATGCTCCCCTATGCATTCTCTTCCTAAGCTTCCACTGGGTCTGGACTTGGCAACCTGTAACTTCCAAGGTTTCAGATCCAATGAGATCTTTCTCATCACATTGCAAATTCTTTCTTTGAGTGGATGGACAGAGCTGTAGGTTGACAAAACTCACAGATGGCTTTTTTAATGTGCAAAAATTTAGTCCTGGAACTCCAAAAAGTCTTATTTTACCATCAACCAAAAATATTTCCCTTGAAAAAAGTAAGATTTGATTTAGTTGGAAATAAGAACTTATAACTGAATGACAAGGATGGTAATAATATGTTTAGTCAGACTGGTTGTTCTATTTTGTGGCCATGTTCAGTTATATGTGATCATTAATTTTCTAGTTATAATGTTAATATACCACATTTGTAAGTATGTATTCAAACACTGTGTATCTTATATGCTAAGTGCATACATATTTTTTCCTTGAACTTTATCTTCAAGTTTTAGCTAATAATGTGTCAGTGTATTAAAATCAAACTTACATATGGTACAAACAATGTAATAAATTTAGAGGGTACATTTTGTGTAGTCTCATCTGATTATTTAACATTTTATTTTTGGTAATGTAAATTTGGTTAGAAAAAAAACTGGTTGTTGAATGATTAGTGCTATTGTGTACTGATGACAGTTATGAAGAGCCTCTGCCTTCTCAAACTAATATTTGTCACACACTTCCATTAAAGTGGAGAAAAATAGACTAAAAAAATTCACAAATTCGGCAATCCTTAAAATGCAATCATGTCACAAGCAAAAAAAAAAAAAATCCCTTTCAGTCATGGGAAAATTAAGTTTTACCCACATGTATATTTCAACATTAGTTTTTTTGTTGTTTATATTAAGTCTGAATGTGCATATATCTCCTAATCCACATTTGTGAACATCTATTCGTTTAAGCTTTTCTCTTTTTATATTCTTCTGATGTATATTTTCCACTATAGTTATCATTTCCTTTCTTTCCTCTTTCACATTTATTCCAAACCAAATTTATGGTTATATATAGATGAACTTTTTCTCACAATTATTAGACTATTTTGCCTATTTCCAACTGGCACAATTGCCCTGGAAAACATGGGAGCAAGAGAAGCTGAACTATATTTGGACAGGAAACTTTTTACATTAACATGCCAATTACCACACCAGAGCAATTTTATGCAGAGTCCTTAAAATATTCATTCATAGTAGCTTTCTTACACTAACCATCCATATGCTTTCAATAAATATGATTTTTAAAAGCAGTACAAGTTGACATCAGTAAAAGTAGTAAAATGAAAAGGCCACTCAGAAAAATGTGTGTGCACAAATGAAAAAAAAAAAAAAATGAAGACAATTGTTTAGTGATTGTATGTGATACTTTTACAAATAAAATGTGTGAAATTTATGCTATCCCTGCTTAAAATACTTGGAATTTTATGAAATATGTATTTATGTTTGTATTTCGAGAAGATTCCTCCTCTGTGACATCATACAGCATCTGAAAGTGAACAGTATCCCAAAGCAGCTCTAGCCATGCTTTGGAAGTGAGACGGTTGGATATTGTATGGCCCAGGATGGCAGTATGTAGTCCAGTGGCAAATGTGTATTAATTGTTTGATATCAGATTCTGTATTGCATGCTTTCTTATTCATTAATATAGGTATTAATAAAGCTATGAGAAATGAAGATACATATTCATTGTGTGTGTTTATTAATTCAAAAGTCAAAGGTTTTATTTTATTTTAAATTGTTTTTTAAATCTATCTAGAGTAAAATACACCTTTTGGTGGAACATTTTGATGAGTTAGCTTACTTTTTTGTTTGCTCAGTCCCTTCAATATAGTTCTTTGAAATGCACATTTTTTCACCCACTTTTCAAAGTTGGTAAGCAATATTGTAGTGTTTTAGAACATTTATTTTGCATCTTACAAGACAAACTTGAGATATTTATTTATTTCAGAATAGGCCTATTGTCTCATTTAATGTAAAAGCCACCTAAGGATTTCCCTTAGGTGAAGTAAGTGAAATAAGATTCTGGAGAATGTTGATAATATTTGTGGAACAAACTAACTTCGCTCCTGGCTTCACTTTCACTTTGGCTAAATGGAGAGAATTCCAGTACTTTGAAACCTCTCAGGCTACACAGGATCAGTAAATACTCAATTGCACTTGGTATTTTTATCAGTCCTGAAGTTTGATTAAGAGTTATAGAGCACATAATCTAGTGCTTTTTGTCTTCTTTCTTTTCTCACCCATCTTTCTGTAATTGTGATATTAATTTACTCATTCTTACCAAAGGTTGGCTGATGAAGGAATCAAAAACAAAAATTTAAATCAAGTAAAAATTTAATTTCTGGCAAAAGGAGATTGGAGATTTAGAAGAAGTATAATATATGTGTAGGTTAATTTGTGTTATTTCTCAGCTTGACTCCAGCCATTTGGGAAAAAACACAAGCTGTAGTGAGTAATATGTAGATTAGGAATTACCAGGTTAGAGATAGACATTATCATAGTAACCTTGGCAAGAACTCTAAAAACCTGAAAAAGTGAATATGGTGAATACACACTCTGTGATTGGGGGAAAAGTGCCCTACTGGAAAAGAATGTTGAAAATTTATAATATTTCAACAAGTGGAAAAATTAGTGAGCTAATATTTAGTTTGATTAAAACCATTATTGAACTTGCTGCTTTTATTGCCAGAACTGGTCACAGTGATTTATAAAATAAATTGTTAATGGTGTAATGGAAATGGCTTCAAACAAAGCAAAACAAAACAAAACACAACTGTGAAGCAGGCAAGTAGGTACAGTGTTTAATTTCTGTAAGTTGGGTTACAAACTCAATAGCCATTTCAAGTATCTGAGAATCTACAGCTGCCTAAAAACAATAGAAATTTAACCTGTACACAGGCTTAATTCCTTTCTTGTCTATCAAAGTGTTCTAAAGTTAATTGGGGAAAACAAAAGTAAAAGACAAAAATAAAGAAAACCATAAATGGAAGCTTAATCCTGTCAACAACTTAAGTAACTCAGGGATCTATTCATTGTACATTTTCTTCATAAAAAGTTTTGAAGAGTTTTAGATTTACAGAAAAATTGCAAAGATGATACAGTTCCCAAATATTCATCTCCCAGTTTCTCATATTATTAACATGGCTAACATGGCATATTTGTTACAATTAATGTGCCAATATTGGTACATTATTATCAACTAAAGTCCATAGTTTATTCGGTTTTCCTAAATTTTCTGCTACTGTCCTTTTTCCATTCCAGGATCCCATCCAGAATTATACATTGCATTAAGTAGTAATGTCTCTTTAGGCTCCTCTAGACTGCGACAATTTCCCTGACTTTCTTTGTTAATGATGACCTTGACAGTTTTGAATACTGGTGTGGTATTCTGTAGAAAGTCCCTCAGTTGGTATTTCTCTGGTGTTTTTTTCTTGATTAGACTGGGGCTATATGTTTTTGGGTGGAAGACCATAGAGGCAAAGTGCCTGTTTCATCACATTTTATGAATTGTACATGATAGTACATTATTTAACTTATACAGTTAGTGTTTTGCATCATCTCACTTCCTGCTTAGGTTTCACTCTTCACCATTGAATCAGAGACCCACAATTTTTCAAGTGTTTGGTGCACGGAGGCTCAGGATATCCCGACAACATTCCTTCCATGTTCTTGAAGTCCATGGGACAATTTAGGATATGCTCTTTCCCAAATTACCACTTTTCACAAAGATTTCTATCTTAACATTTCATTTTAATTTTTCAGTGTCTAATGGGGCAATTTTAACTAAAGTATTAATAGAAAATAATAAGTAACTGTGTTCCCCTTCCCACAGTTACTAAATAGTAAATGAGTGCTGTGGTGATGTTCCACTAATGATGAAAATTTCAGGAATCATGTCTGTGATATTGTGATTTGTAATAAGAAATACATATATATTCATATCTGTCCCTGGTTCCTGGCACAGAGATCCTAAAACCCTTGTAAATTCTTAAGTGATAAGAGCAGTAAGAACACCTTTTGTTTCAGTATTTGGTCTCTGACCCTGGTTCCTGACACAGAGCTCCTGAAACCCTTGTAATTTCCTGAGTGGTAAGATTGTCTTTTGTTCTAATGAGGCAACTCTGAGTGGGCTCCTGGATGAGAGCTGGTCATCTAAAAGACCAAGCTACGATTAGAAGATTGAAATTTTCATCCTCGCCCTTGCCCCCATTCTCTTGAGAAGAGAAAAGGGTTGTAAATGGAGTTAATAATCAACCATGCCTATGTGATGAAGCCTCCATAGAAACTCAAACATGACCGGGTTGGTGAACATGTGGAGGTGCTGGGAGAGTGGTGTGCCCGGAAAGGGCATGGAAGCTCTGCACTCCTTCCCACATATCTTGCCCTATGCATCTCTTCCAATGGGATGTTCAGTGTATCCTTTATCATACCCTTTAATAAACTGGTAAAGGTAAGTAAACACGTCACTGAGTTCTGTGAGCTGCTCTAGCTAATTAATGGAACCTAAGGGAGGAATCTCCAATCTGTAGCTGGTCAGTGGGAAGTACAGGTAACACTCTGTGCTTACTACTGGTGTCTAAAGTTGGGGGTGGGGGTAGTCTTGTAGGACTGAAGATTTAACTTATAGAATCCTATGCTATCTGGATATCTAGTGTCAGAATTGAGTTGAATTGTAGCACACCCAGCTGGTGTTGCGTGCAGAGAATTGCTTGGTGTGGAAAAAAACCTCCACACATTTTGTGACTAGAAGTATCAGAAGTGAACTATTCTGTGTGAGTAGTAAAGGAGATACATAAGTAAGAGAAACACAGAAGGAGATGGAAAACTGAGGTTTTACCTTTTATAATGGCAAATAGAAGACATTGAGCACCTAGACACACAGAGAACAAATACAATACAATAGGTAAATATCCCTGATTTCTGGGGTTGGGGACAAAAATTGCTGGATTCTAACTTGTTTTACTTGTCTTGGAGTTGTGAAGAAGTGTAGATAAATTGATTATTATTTAATAGATTGGTGCTTTGAAGCTCAAGTTTATCTACTAGGGGATATTCACTAGATATTGTCAAGGGAGAAATGTTATTGAAGATTTATCTAATGAGAGAAAACTGTTGGCCCTTTTCTTAAGTCTTTTTTAATTTTACACCTAAACCAATTGGCTCTTTGACACCATATATCTGGTAGTTACAAAAATTTATTACCAAACAATATACTCAATGTGGGAGAGGGAATTGATTTTTCATAAACTAAAGGAAAAAAGTTGTGGCTTTCAATTTAGAACGCTTCTGTAAGAACAGATCAAATTTATAGAGCAAATTACCCTGCGGTAGCCCAAGGTAAATTTTTTCCACTGCATTCTTTATTCATAGGAAGAGAAAAAAATCAATTACTAGATGACACATGTGAGTGCCTTTTAGACACAAAGATGATAATGCTTGTCACTGTATATTTTTCTATGAAAGCATTCATGTGGTCAAACGCAATGAAACTAAGAGCCTAAGTCATACACTGCCCATTTCCAGTACTTAAAGTCATTGTCCTACATATTACAATTCAGTTATATGCCTAGAAGGGAGCATTTGTTTAAAGGGTCAGCCAACGACTCCCCATATAGCTTTAGTTTTACTTAGTTGTGTCCAGTAAGGTGTCAAGAAAGATTGTCTTACACACAAGTCTGTTTCTCAACCAGGAATGACATTGAAAGAAGTTGAACTTTAAACATGAACTGTAAGGATACAAAGTACTTGTCTTGCCAGCTATCCAATTGGAGGAAGTATCCAATCATCCTATTATTCTTGTCTGCAATGTGCTGCTGAGCAAGTGGAAAAATCCAGGAAATGGATTACTTAGAAAATCTTATTGTCTATGTCTCTGGATAAAATATTTCACACTAGATTTTCCAAAAAAATTGATTCTAGCAATTAGATTTGGTAGGTAACCAAGGCAGAGTACTGAGATTCTGTGATGGTTAATTTTATGTGCCAAGTTGGGTAGGTCACAGTACCAGAAATTTGGTCAAACACTGGTCTAGATGGTGTTGTCAAGGTCTTTTTTACATGAGATTAACTTTTAAATAAGAAAACTTTGTTAAAACAGATTATCCTCCACAATGTGTGGTGGGTCTCATACAAACAGTTGAAGGCCTTAAGAAACAAACTCCTATCCTCCCTCTGAGGAAGAGGGAATTCTGTCAGCAGACCATGTTCAGATTTGAGCTACAACATCATTGCTTCCCTAGGTCTCCAGCCTGCCAAGTACCTTCAGATTTTGCACTTGCCAGCTTCCACAATTGTGTGAGCTAATTCTTTAAAATCAACCTCTCTGCCTCTATCTCTGCCAGTCTCTGTCTGTCTTGTCTCTGTCTGTCTGTCTGTCTGTCTCTCTCTCTCTCTCTCTTTGCCTCTGTTTCTCTCTATATATCTATCTATCTATATATCTATATGTACTGTTTTTATTCTGGAGAGCCCTAATTAATACATGTTTTAATTTTAAACATGTCTTAACTAAGATCTGTCATACAAGATCAGGCCTGATGAAGTGCTGTTCAATTCAGTATTCGGGTTCTGAGAGAACTATATTTTTTCGACATGTAGGTGGGATTAGCTAGAATTCTATCTGCCTCCAGTAATTGTTTAGTAGTTAAATTCTAAAATCATACAAATCTAGGCCCAAATCCCAGTTTTTCCACTTGAAAGCTAGATTACCATGGGACAATATTTAAGCCTCATTTTTCTTTCTTGTAAACTGGGGTTAATATAGGTATATTGTAAGCAATCATGGCAATATGTGACTTATGAACTTTGGCTGGAGAAGGGAACAACTAAAAGGACAAAGAAAAAAGTGAAAAATTTTTCCTCTGGAATGACACCTATATATAATTCACCTTACTAGATTATTACCTCTTTCCATTCAATGGGGAAGTGAAATAAAGAAAAATGAACTAATCAACCCTCCTCTGTCCTTAGAGAAGGTGCCTCAGCCCTGAGACACTTGAAATCTAACCACCTGATGAAGTTAAGTTGTTAGTCACCTGAAGAACACAAGGGCCTCTCATCCCATTGGCACTGAGTCAATGCTTATGGGCATTTTCAAACAAACACCTAACCTGATCATGGACATCATATTATTACTAAAGTTTTACACTTAGGGCATTATTAGTGAGGAAGATAGCAGTAAAGGAAAGAACTTAAAGAAACAAATATTTAGAGAATGAGATAATGAGGCAGGGAAGGAAATAAGAAAGACAGGCTTGAAAGAGAATTGATAATTCGGTGGGTATTTAATGAGTGCCTATGAAGTGGAAATCACTGTTCTAGTCACTGAAGATACAATCATGAGAAGAAAAATGGTTTCTGCTCTTCTGGAGCTAGTGATCTAATGATATGTAGGGGACAGGCAATAAACAAGAATACACATACATTTATTAGAGAATGTCTGATAGTGATCAGTGAGGAAAATCCAACAAAGTAATATGATAGAGGCTGACTCTTTAGTATGTGTATTAAGATGCTTTTAGCTCCATATAATAGAAAACCCTGACTCAAAGAAGTTCAAAATGAGAAATTTCATTATTTGACTTAACACAATATCTATCCTAAGGTGAGGACGTTTCAGATGTGGTACATCCAGGCTCTAACTTTGCTTCTCTGTTAATTCCCTTGGTTTTACCTACTATTGTTTATTGGCTTCATCCTCAGGCTGCTAGTAAGAAGACGGCTGCAATTTCATTGTCACATCTAAATACAGCAACATCCAGAGAAAGAAGGAGAGATGTCATATTTCAAGAATGAGAAAAATCTTCCTCAGGAAACTCCCAGCTGACTATTTTATTGGCCAAAATGAGGTCACATGTCCCTAATGAAACAATCACTGGTAAAGTGCATGGAGTTGCCATGAATAAATTAAACTAGAAGGAATAGATTTGGTTTAGTCAAATACAGAGCCAGTTTTGTTGTGATTTTTGCTAAATTAACATTTGTTAGGTAAAGCCCTGGGGTACCAGTCGGTGAGCCACCTGTTCAACGAAGACCACAAGGGAAAATGAAATAGAGAAGGTTATTACTCACAGGTCCAGGAAGATGTAGAGAGCCCATCTTGAGGGTCCAAATGGGAAGGACAGGGCAGAGTACAGGCAGAGAGCAAGCAGCAGGACCTGGGGCATTTGCTTTGTTAGCGTCCATGGGTTGAATGCTTTTGGGGTTCCTGGACTAAGGCTAGATTGGTCAATTCAAAACAAAAAAGTTGGGTTTTGGTAAGTTCCACAGCGGTCTTACCTAAAGGGGGCACGAGAGGAAGGAGTTGGGAGGCAGGAGTGACTGTTTTATCACCAGAGGTGTTGAGGAAGTCATATCAGGAACTTGCACTTACTTGTGACTCTGAAGGCCACTATTTAGGGCATGCACTAGTGAGTGAGACTAGTGTCAGTTCAAGGCCCCTGTAGGCTATTAGCCACGCAAAATGGGTGCTGAGGCAGCAATATTATGGAGTGGTTTAGCTAAATTCTCAGCAACCTTAGAAGGCCTCTTTGAGAAGACATTTGAGGTGAGATGAGATATGGATGTTAAAAGAGGCAACAAAGGATGAAGTGAGACAGAGAGGTAGAGATAATAAAGATGGAGAAAACAGCAAGAGTAGTTTTGTAGAAGTCAAAGAAGGAAAGAATATCAACAAAATGTGAATGTTTGACCCTGTTAAATGTCAGAATTTTAAGTTACTGTTCTTTCACCTCAAGTGGACCTTAATGCTGCCCAACAACTATACCATATTAGTGTATTTTTTCTTCTACTCTTATAGATGATTCACTCATCCTTGGCTGATAATATTTTTCTTATTTTAATGAGAATATTGGAGCAACTCAAACAGAATTTCCACAAGCTCCTACCACAAATTCCTATTTCCAACTGCCTGCATCTGTGACCATATAGTCTTCCTTCTCTCTTGTTATAACCCTGGAGGTGCCTTCTTCGTTGTCTCTTTCCCTGGTTGTCTCTCGTAAAGTTCTAGCTGGTCTATGGTTTGGTTAATTTTCTCAGGGAGGCAACAGAATTGCTTACCACTAAAATCTGCATTACTTTCAACAAATTTCCTAGGCTTAAACATCCCCACAGTCCGTTCTAAATTTAGCCTGATAACTTGGGGTGAGCTTCAGAGTTTTCTGTTCTTACAACTTGTCTCTATCACTGTGCAAAATCTTTCTGCCATTGTTCCAGACCTTGTGACCATGACAGTGGCTCAATACTCTCAGGCTCCCCTACACCATTCACACCCAAGGTGGATGGTAGCTTCTGGTTTTCTCAGTTTGCCTCCCTAGTATGGCTCCATCTTATGAGTAATCTGAAGTGAAGGTAACTAGGCCCTAGTATCCTCAGCCTGCCATACCAGGAGAAGAGCTAGTATCCCATGAGTGAGGGCTGAGTAGAGAAAGGGATTCCCAGAATCAGTCTTGCCTGGAATGGAGCTTCTGCAACACAGATCTGGGAGGGATAAGATATACCGGTAACCCTCCCATCCCTGGAAGACACTGAAACACTAGATTGGAAGTTGTTGGTGGGGAAGGAACCCTGTGTCCTTGGCTGATCCTGGCATGAGTGGACCTCCCATGATTCTGGAGAAAGGGAGTGGGCTGTGGCTCAAATGCCATATACACATTCTGTTCTTACCAGATTTTCTTGGAAAAAAAAGTGTATTATATGCCCTTGGAACAATTTCCAGAGACTTTAAATGGTTATTTATTTTTGTTTTTCAATAACTTTTACCACTTATGGTTGTTTTGTTGGAGCAAGCTCCTCACACTGCTATTCTAGAATCCATTTCCCTAAACTTTAATCTTAAAAATTGAAGAAATGTCAAATGAAACCAAAAGTTAATTCTTAAAAATACAAATAAAATTGGTAACTTTCTGTCTAAACTTAGTAAGGATAATAAAGAAAGTAAAATTATGTCATATAAGAAAAAAGATATAATCATGGATATGGAACTTATTAAAAAATTTAATGTGAAACATTACTTGAATAATTTTAAAATCTGAAGGAAATAAATTATTTCATTGCAAATATAAATTACCAAAGTTGACCAAAGAAATGGTAAAATACCTAGACATAAAAGTAATCTTAGAAGACAGAAGAGAGGCAATTAAACACCAAGTATTTAAAAAAAAGACCAGACTTAGATGTTTTCCTGTTCAACTATATATAACTTTTAAGACACTTAAAACTCCTATATTTTTCAAACTCATTCCATTTTGGGGGAAAAAGAAATTTTCCTCTACCCTTCTAGGTTCTTCTGGCTGGTCTAAGAATTAAATTGACATGAGACAGATTAACAGGAGAAAATCAAACAAAAACTTATTAACACTGATACATGAGAGAGACTCAGGAAAACTGAGTAACTCACCAAAATGGCTGAAACCCTCACCTTCAATACCATCTTCAACTAAAGACAAAAGAGGATGTTGGGGGTAGTGGTTTGGAACTTCAAGGGGGAGGAAGGCAATTCACATGGAGATGAAAAAGCAAATGTTTGCTGGGTCTAGCAGAGAAGGTGGGACACAGAGAAGAATTTTAACAAACAGACTTTGCTAGGTTCCTCCATTTCTATATACCTAATTCATACTATAGTTATCTATGTTGATAGCTGCCTGCCTGGAACAGGTCCTCTATCTACATTCTTTTAGGCAGTTAGAGGGAAAGTCAAAGGTTCTTCCTGGGTCTTTTGCACCTTAAAAATAATGAGCTTAAATGAATCCTCATACCAAAGAGACACATTTTGGGGTGGCAAATTTTGCTCCCCTACACCATTCATTAAAAAAAAAAGTAAAATTTCCATAATTCACTTTATGAAACCAAAAAACTTTACTGCTTAAATATTAAATCTCAAAAGTAGCACAAAAGAAGAAAATGTTAAACAAAGTTAAATTATGCATAAACGAAAAAATCTAAAAAATATTTAGTCATCCAAATTAAGCAATACATGAAGAGAACAATACACCAATATACCATGACGACAGAGTATGTTTTACTCCATATATGCAAAATTGTTTTTTTTTTTTAGAAACTCTATCAATAGAATTCACTCTAACAATAAATTAAAGGGGAAAATATATGATTGTATCAATAGATGCTGAAATTAAACATCCAACTCAAATAAAAATGTAGGTAAATAGAAATTAAAAGGAACTACAAAATATGGTAAATACATTTTGCAATAAAACTAACAGACATAAATAGTAATGAAATACTAATTTCCATTATTGTCAGAAAAAGACACATACATGCTGTCCTCACTAATATTCTACATTCTTTTTGGAGATTTTATATAGTGGAATAAGATAATAAAATGAAACTTTCAGTATAAATCTTAAAAACTTAAAGTTATTTTCAATAAATATTGAAAAAAAGTTATTTCCAAAAATGTTCTGGAATTCCACAGACTCTTCTATGAACTAGTAAAAATATTAAGATAATTTGAAGGCATATTTGGAATCAAATTAAAAGGAAAAACAAATTTTAAAGGTCAATAACTTTTCTGTAGACCACCCAGTTAAAAGTAGGAAAAAAATATTCACAATAATGATATCACCACAAAATACCCTGGAGTAAATTTAATAAGAATGAGGCAGGGTCTACATGAGTAAGTCTTTAAAATTCCAAAGAACACAGAACCAAATCTGTAAATGGACACACAAGCCATATACTCAGATGGGAAGACATGATACCATCAAAATATCATTACCTCATAAGTCAATACATTTCTTTAGTCATCAAGTAATAATCCCAATGGAGTTATTATTTTGAGAATCCACATCAAATTATTTTAAAGTTCAACTAAGTATTTTTGAAAAAGATGAGTAATAAGGGGAGAGATTTGCCTCACCAGATGTTAAAATTTACTATTTACTCCATATAATATGACACTAAGACAGAAATAGAAAAATAGATCTTTAAAAAGGAAAGATTAGGGGGTATGGAAATAGATCCAAGTGCATACATAATGTTGGTTAGGATTAAGTTTAACTGCAAGAGACCTAAAATATCGGTGGCTTAAAAAGAGACTATTTTATTTCTCTCATTCGTATGGAGGAAATAATTCAACATTGGTAAGCAATACCACTGTGTTAGTGATATCAACTTCTTCTGTCTTGTTTCATATTGTGTGGTCTTCATTTTCAAGGTCATTTATGATCCAGGATAGTTACTTCAGCTCCAGTCATTCAACCTGGATTCCACTCAGCAAGAAAGAATAAAGGGGAAGATAAGGGCAAAAAAATTCGTCCTTTTAAGAACTTTCTGACAAGTCACACATACTACTTCCACTCACTCAGAATTTAGTCATCTAGTCACACCAAGTACAAGATAAGTCAAAAGATTAAATATTTATTTTAGGTAGCCATGTGCCCAGATGAAAAGTGGAGGATATATAACTATAGATGAAGGGGAGAACAGATTGATAGACAACTAGCAATCTCTAACACATTTATGACAAGGTTAGCATTTCAATTCAGTAGGGGTGAGATGGGTTATTTCAATGATTCTCGAACTTGAGTATGCATCAGAATCACCCAAAATGTTTGTTAAAACACAGATTGCTGGGACTCACCCCCAGAGTTTCTGATTCAGAAGTTCTGGGATACGGTCCCAAAATTTGCATTCTTAACAAATTGTCTAGGGTGATAGATTTTCAGGTGGACCCCATGACCTCTACCACCTATTGTTCATTCTTTTGTGAAATTCCCTGTTCTTGATTGCTGGCAGGGCCTGTGAGTTGATTCTAATCAATAGAATATGGCAAAAGAGATGGGATATATGTGATTATGCGTATGCAATTATGTTACATAAGATTGTAATTTTTGTCTTGCTAAGAGACTCTCTCCCTTGCTGCCTTTTAATAAGTAAGCTTCAGTGCCATGAGCTGCTATCTGGAGAGCCCACATGGCAAGTGAGAATTCTACTGCTGAACCACCAATGCTAGAGAGGGCCACAGGGGAAGGAACTGAGGACATCCTCTGGTTGATAGCCACAAAAAAATTGAGGCTCTTAGTCTAATAACCTACAAGGAACAGAATGCTGCTAGCAATCATGTTAGCTTGGAATCAGATCCTTCCCCATTTGAACCTTGAGATGAGAACTCAGTCCTAACCAAAACCTTGATTTCAGTCTTGCAGAGTGCCTAGGTAAGCCACGACCAGAACTCTCACCTACAGAAGCCGAGAAATAAATGTGTGCCTTTTTAAAGTCATTATGTGTGTGATAATATTAGTGGGCAGCAAAAGATAACTAATATGCGGGGTTATATTGATGCTGCTGGTATTGAGGCCCACTAGTTTTTAAAATACACTTTGCCAGCACCCCTGACTATCTGTAAAAAGATAATCCTCATTTCTCTATGACCTCAAGTTTCCATATAGAGATTCTATGTAGAAGATCTTCAGATAGAGAAACAATTTTACTGTCAGTTCATTCCTTATTCATTCTTCTAAGAGAAAGAAATTGCCTGGTGGTAGATGGCATTCATTTGTCCATGATTATTAATTGAGTGGAGCTAATGGAATAATCTAGATCTAAACTGTGCAATGGTCACTAGCCACATGTGTCTGTGTATTTTTAAATTAGGTAAAATTAAATTAAAATTTCAATTATTTATTCACAGTAGTCATATTTCAAATGCTCAATAGTCACATGTGGCTAGTGGCTACTGTATTAGAGAGTGCAGATGGAGGACATTTCCATCATTACAGAATGTTCTATTGTATAGTGCTCGTCTGTACACGGCAGGAGAGGACAGTGGTAAGCAGAGAATACTTGGAAGGTCTTTGGACCGAAGAACTATAGTTTTTTATTTTCTCTCTTATCATCTGTATCAGTAATAAATCTGACATTTTGATCACTAGGTATCTATATCTTGCATCTATCTCTCAACTGGTTCCAACCTTCAGAGAGGAAGAAAGGAATTCTATGAATTTTATGTAGTCACCTTTTAAAATTAGATACTGTTCATCAGGACAAAAATGTAACATGATCCCTAAGTCTTATCTCATGTAAAACCGCATGACAAATAGGTTAAATACCTAATTATAAAAATATAGTATTTCATCTATTTTAAGATGCATATTTATTTTTCACATTCTAACATCTGAAATAGAATGTGTCTTACAATTAACGGTGTTTTACAATTGCTTGTAGACAGATGGCAGTCATGACATAGTTGCCACTGTCTGCACATGTGTGAGTTTGATTGTCATTTCTGATAAAAAGATTGCACAGCTGCATTTCTTCACGATTGATTCAATAAGCCATATCAAAATAATTTGATGAAGGAATGAGTCCACTGACAACTACTGATAAAGTCAAAAGAGAGAACTTATTACAATTTACAGAATGGGTGTCTGAGGTTACTAGAAAAATCCAGCAGACAATAGTAGAGTACTCTTGACACAAAATACATAAATATATGATTTTGAATTTGAAAAACAATTCAGAACAGTTGGATCTTCAGAGTAAAGAAATATTAGGAATATTTTAATCAATTTACTTCACTTTTGTTCCCCTTTTTATAAATGCACAATAACAATAGTGTAAACTCTATATCTAAATAGGTATTAAATTTTTCAATGAGATTAAAAAAGTTATAAGTTATAATAAAGTATTGTGCCAGTTGAATTGGCAGTACCATTTTCTTCCTTTGCAGTATATAAAATAATGATACATCATAAAATTGAATTAATTTTAATAGACTCAATATAATTAAATATAAAATTAATAATAATATTAATATTAGGAGAAAATTTGGTAAAATATTTTGAATAAACATGAGGGAAAATTTATTAGGCTGGGAAGTGAATCCATAATCTGTAAAGCAAAATATGGATATTTTGATTGCCTAAAAAGAGTCATTTGTAAAGATACCATAAACAATGACAAAATATGAACAATATTGAGAATAAATATTTCCAAAATGTATGACAGAGTAAGAATTAATAGCACTAATATACAAAAAACTCTTAAAATTGAAGAGAAAAAAACAAATAACCCTGTTAAAATATGAAAAAGGGGTACTGAAAGAAAATTCAATTAAGAAAGATGTTTTAATAAAGAATCAGAATAGTTCCTTCATTCGCTAAGACCATACTCTAGAAATTCCTTGCAAAGTCCAAAGTCCTGGCTAAAATCCGAGTGCTGTTATGTACTCTAATCACAAGTAAGCAATGGAGGCCAGATACATTTAAATATTCATCGTTTCTTAGTTTTAGAGAGAGAGAGCAAAAGCTGTGTAACTCATCTAAAAGGAACTATAATGGTAAGATAACTCTTAGGCCAATATCTGTTTCCTGATTTCCTAAATTTTTCATCTCATTGTAATTTGAAATTTTTTTCTAAATAGTATAATCTATACAGGGGAATGTGGCAGAGTAAATACGCCCACACATTCTTTGATACTGCTCCTATTGAGAGAGAGGTTTATGACACTGACCATAAATTTGGTTGGACTCCTTGATTACTTTGACCATTAGACTATAGTAGAAGAAATACTATGATAGATTCTAGGCCCAATCTGTAAAAAACTGGCAGCTTCCTCTTCCTATGTTGTGGAACACTTGCTCTTGGAGCCCTGAACCATCATATTAAAAGAGCTGCTACTGGACTTCCCTGGTGGTCCAGTGGTTTAGACTCCCTGCTTCCACAGCAGGAGGCACGGGTTCAATTCGTGGTTGGAGAGCTAAGATCCCACATGCCTCGGGGCCAAAAAAACAAAACATAAAACACAGAAGCAATGTTGTAACAAACTCAATAAAGACTTTAAAAATGGTCCACATCAAAAACTCTTTAAAAAAAAGTTTAAAAATAAAAAATAAAAGAGCTGTTACCGTGCTGTAGAGGTGATGTGCATGACTTCTAACACTACATAGAGACAGAAGCCCAGATAAATGCATCCTTCTAGCCTTTGCATCCAAGGTGATAGACATGTTACTGAAGCCACCTTGGACCCTCCAAACAGGAGGGTCACATCAGTTGACATCATGTCTGCACTGAGGAATACTTCTGTGAAATGCTGCCCATTTGGCCATTATATCTCAGGAGGCTGCAGGGCTGTTGAATTTGATAAGTAATGAAGGAGTTAGGAAGACTTTCAGAATTTTGTTTTATTTGGAATACAAGCTCCCAAATATATAGTAATTCTCCAGGACTACCGTGCCTATTTTAGGAGGAAATTAATATGTTCCCAATCAATAACACATTCTCATTTTCCTGCGTAATATTGTTTAAAGAGAAGTCTTGTTCCATAACTTTTAGGTAGCCAGGAAAGTGAGGCCTCTATTATAGTCTCACTGAAATGTTATCTAAATTTAATCATAATGAAACAAGCAGTTGTATCTAGATTATGGGAAATGCTAAAATGTAAATGGCCCGGACTCTTGCAAATGTCAATATAATAAAAGAGAGATAAAGGTGGAGGAACTATACGTGATAAAGAGAGCCTAATGACAACCAAGTGTAATGCATGTTTCTTGATTAGATTCTGATTTGGGTGTGAGAGGTGACAAGCACTTCCTCTTTGATCAAACTTTAGTCGGACTCCTGTCAGCCGTCTTCTAAATTAGGAGGCTTGCCCAGTTTTGGCAAAGAATTCTGTCAATCCCAGTTTTAGCAAGAATCCTGCTAAGACAATTTAGCAATACCCCTAACCTTAACATCTAATCAAATTCTTCTTTCCCCACCTTTATATCTATTAAACTCTTCTTAGTAATTTTTTTATTTACTGACTCCCTCACCTTGCCCATCAGCTATAAATCCACATCTACCCTTTCTGTATTTGGAGTTGATGTCAGTTCTGTACTTAAGTCTCTCCCCCGACTACAATAGATCAAATACAATCTATCTTACCACTTTTAACAAGTGTCCAGTGCAATTTCCTTTAAATAGGTGGGGCAGCTTCATAGGATATTTTTGTGACTTTTGGAAAAATTTCAATAGAGATGGTATTTTAGGTATGATTTTTGTTTCAATTCTAAATATTTTGGGTATGATAATGGTATGTGTGGCTTGTTTTAGGAGATATATATTGAAGTATATACTGGTGAAATTTCAAGATGTCTGAAACATACTTTCAAACGATTTATCTGCCATGTCAAATGTGTGTGTGTATGTGTGTGTGTGTGCAGAGAGATAGAGAGAGAGAGAGAGAGAGAGATTACAGGTGTGCTCATTATGTTATACTTTAACTTTGCTGTAGCACTGAAAAATTTCAAAATATAAACAATTGGAGAGAATGAAAAGATAGTCTCTTGAAAGCTATTAATGGTTGTTTCTTTGAAAAGAGGGACTTACGAACACGAACATGAGAGAAAAGTAGATCTTTTCACTTTATAACTTATTTGTAATGTTTAGATTTTAAAAATCAATGTATATGCATATACCTTCATCAAATATGAGATACCATTGATTCTTATATACTTTTAAGAAAAAAATATTCTGCTGATTAGATTATGACACAAGAATTTAATGGTGGTCATGCATAACACAATGCTTTAAGAATAATCCTGTACTACATATGAATGGGTTATATCAGCCTCTCACTGTATTGAATTTTCTTTCAAATATTCCAAGGTATATGGAGATTCTCTTGCCTTCAGTTGCATTGCTTGTCACATGATTGGCAACTTTTTGCACATATCTCAGTAATAAAACTTAACAGAGCTTCATTTACTTGTACTGTTCTTTCTTTGGTCTTTTAAAACACCTGGTTAGTGCTTTGCAAGGAAAAGGAAATTGAACTCTAGTGGAGACTGTAATGCCCCTTCGGATTCTCTTCCAGAAATGAAGGATGTAATCTTCCAGCTACTAAGTGTTGTTACTAGAGAGCCCTCAGCTTTCTTCAGAATTGTCTTGGCTGAAGAGAGTTGTCACATTCCATTCATGGGACAACAGATATCAAATACCTAAAGGCCCACTCTCTTTATGTCAACTCTGGTTGATTCTGAAGGACCAGCCCAGCTTCAGAGTTCTTTATGAATACAGTCAAGGCATTTGTAAAGATGTGAATCTTGCCCCATCTTCTCCTTCCGTCCAATTCTGCTTATGTGTTTTCTTTCAACATGTGTTGATTCCCAGGAACTCTTCCTAATAAATATCCTGCACACTAATATCCATCTCACAGTCTGCTCTTCAGGGAATTAAACTTGCAAAAGGTTGTTCCACTAATGAGATTATTTACTTTATTGATATCAGATTCATGACCCCTGATCTGATTCCATGTTTTTCTGCATACCCAGTAATTTTTTATTTCAATGCTAAATCATAGTGTGATATTTTTTGAAAACATTTTAAAGAACAATTAAGCTCAATGTCTGTAATACAACAATGCCCATAACTCAGTTTGAGTGATGACAATATGAACAGTTTTGACTGCACTTGAACATGTGCAGTGAAAACTATGCCACAGCTGCTTCCTGGACAAAGGCAGTTATAAGACACCATCAATTGCAAGTTTCATACTGTTTTCAAACATATTATTTTGTGAAAAAAAAAGAGTGCCTCAGAATCTATGTAATATATTTTTGAGTTTTATGTCAGTGATGGTTATCTGGACAGAGAGACTACTGATTCTTCCCGATACAAATTCTGCCTTGAAAACTAAAAGTTTTTTTTAATAGAAATATATCCTTCAATCTTGCCAGGATATTTGGAATTGCTAGAGTTTAAAAAAACAATAGAAATCCAAAGAGACACACACTAAGACATAGCATAATTAAAAAGGCAAAATTTAAAGATAAAGAAAGAATTTTAAAGGCAGCAAGAGGAAAACAATGAGTCACAGGCATGGGAACCCCCATAGCTATCAGCTGACTTTTAGCAGAAATTTTACAAGCCAGAAGGGAGTGGCATGTTATATTTAAAGTGCTGAAAGGAAAAATCCTACAACCAAAAATATTCTATCTGGCAAGGTTATCAATCAGAATTGAAGGAGATATAAAAGTTTCCCAAATAAGCAAAAACTAAGAGTTCATCACCACTAAACTGGCCTTAAAAGAATTGTTAAAATGTCTTCCTTAATTACAAAAGAAAAGGCCATAACTAGAAATAATAAAATATATGAAAGAAAAAAATTCTTACTGGTATGGCAAATACAAAGGCAGTGAACCAACCACTTAAAAATCTAATATGAAGGTTAAAAGACAAAAGTTGTAAAATCAACTATAACTACAATAAGTATTTAAGGTATACACAGAGTAAAAAGATGTAACATAGGCTGTCAAAAACATAAAAGTGGGGGGTATGTGTAAAAATGTTGTGATTTTACAATGCATTTGAATTTAAGCAACTTTGAGTTTAAAACAAACAGGTTTATATGTATACACCTCATGGTAACTACAAATCAAACACCTACAAAAGAAACACAAAAAATAAAGGTAAAGGAATCCAAACATAACACTAAAGAAAATCATCAAAACCCAAGGGAAAAGACTAAAAGGAGAAGAAAGGAACAGAGAAGAAATACAAAAACAAACAACAAAATGGTGATAAGAACATATATATCAATAATCACTTTAAATGTAAATGGACTAAATGCTCCAATCAAAAGACATAGGGTGGGGGCTTCCCTGGTGGCGCAATGGTTAAGAATCTGCCTGCCAATGCAGGGGACATGGGTTCGAGCCTTGGTCTGGGAAGATCCCACATGCTGCGGAGCAACTAAGCCCGTGAGCCACAACTACTGAGCCTGCGCGTCTGGAGCCTGTGCTTCACAATGGGAGAGGCCGCGACAGTGAGAGGCCTGCACACCACGATGAAGAGTGGCCCCCGCTTGCCTCAACTAGAGAAAGCCCTCACACAGAAACGAAGACCCAACACAGCCAAAAATAAATAAATAAATTTAAAAAAAAGGAAAAAAACTCAACTATATGCTATAAAAAAAAAAAAGACATAGGGTGGCTAAATGGACAAAAACACAAGACCTATCTATATGTTGCCTATAAGAGTCTCACTTCATATTTAAAGACACACACAGACTGAAAGTGGAAATATGGAAAAAAATATTCCTTGCAAATTGAAATGAAAAGAAAGCTGAGGTATAAATACTCATATTAAGCAAAATAGACTTTAAAAATATATAACAAAAGACATAATGATAAAGGGGACAATCCAATAAGAGAATATAACATTTGTAAATATTTATGTACCCAGCATAAGAGCACCCAAATATATAAAGCAAATATTAACAGACATAAAGGGAGAAATGACCATAAAACTATAATAATAGGAGACTTTAATACTCCAATCACATCAATGAATAGATCATCCAGACAGAAATCAATAAAGAAACATTAGCCTTAAATGACACATTAGACCTAATGGACTTAATAAATATAGAACATTCCATCCAAAAGCAGCAGAATACACATTCTTTTCAAGTGCACATGGAACATTCTTCAGGATAGATCACATGCTAGGCCAAGAAACAAGTCTTAATAAATTTAACAACGTTGAAATCATATCAAACATCGTTTCCAACCACAGTGGTATGAAATTAGAAATTAATTGCAGGAAGAAAACTGGAAAACCACAAACACCTGGAGAATAAATGACATGCTACTAAACAACCAGTGAGTCAAAGAAGAAATAAAAGAGGAAATTTTTAAAAAGCTTAAGGCAACTGAAAATGGAAACACAACTTTCCAAAATCTATGGGGCACAGCAAAATCAGTTCTAAGAGGGTAATTTATAGTAATGCAGGTCTACCTCAAGAAACAAAAAATGTCTCAAAGAAACAATCTAACTTTATACTTAAAGGAACTAGAAAAAGAATAAACAAAACACAAAGTTAGCAGAAGAAAGGAAATAACAAGAAACAGAGTGGAAATAAATGACATAGAGACTAAAAAGCAATAGAAAAGATCAATGAAACTAACAACTTGTTCTTTGAAAAGATAAACAAAGCTGAAAAACCTTTAGCCAGATTGATGAAAAAAGAGAGATGGTCCAAATAAATAAAAGCAGAAATGAAAGAGAAGTTACAACCAATATCACAGAAATACAAAAGATCATAAGAGATTACTATGAACAATTATATGGCAACAAATTGAACAACGTAGAAGAAATGGATAAATTCTTATAAACAAATCTTCCAAAACTGAATCAGGAAGAAATAGAAAATCTGAACAGATTTATTACTAGTAATGAAGTTGAAAAAGTAGTTTAAAAAGATGACTTCACAGGTGAATTCCTCCAAACATTTAATTTATTTTTTTTAATTTTTTTTTTCGTGGTTTTTTTTTGGGGGGCTTTTTGTTTTGTTTTTTTTTCACATTTCATTTTATTTTTAACTTTTTATTTTATATTTATTTGTAACTTTTTATTTTATGTAGTTGATTAAGAATGTTGTGTTAGTTTCAGGTGTACAGCAAAGTGATTCAGTTATACATATACATGTATCTATTTTTTTCAAATTATTTTCCCATTTAGGTTGTCACATAATATTGAGCAGAGTTCCCTGTGCTATACAATAGGTCCTTGTTGGTTATCCACTTTAAATATAGCAGTGTGTACATGTCAATCCCAAACTCCCTATCTATCCCTCCCCTGCTCCCCCACCCCCTGGTAACCATGAGTTCATTCTCTAACATTTAAATGTTCCTAAACATTTAAATAAGAGTTAATAGCTATCCTTCTCAAACTATTTCAAAAAACTGAAGAAGAGGGAATGCTTCCAAACTCATTCTACAAGGCCAACATTAATTACTCTGATACCAAAACCAGACAAAAACACTACAAAAAAATATTATGGACCAATATCCATGATGAACATAGGTGCAAACATCCTCAACAAAATATTAGCAAACCAGATTCAACAATATATTAAAAGGATCAGATACCATAATCAAGGTGATTTATTCCAGGGATACAAGGTTGGTTCAATATCCACAAATCAATCAAATTGATACCCTACACTAACAAAATGAAGGATAAAAATCATATGATCTTCTCAATAGATGCAGTAAAAGCATTTGACAAAATCCAACATCCATTTATGATAAAAACTCTCAACATAGTGTATATACAGAGGGAACATACCTCAGCATAAAACATAAAACAGGCATACCTCAGTGATATTGTGGGTTTCATTCCAGACCACTACAAAAGAGCGAATCTTGCAATAAATGAACTCACACTTTTTTTGGTTCCCTAGTACATATAAAAGTTAAGTTTAGGGGCTTCCCTGGTGGCGCAGTGGTTGAGAGTCTGCCTGCCAATGCAGGGGACACGGGTTCGAGCCCTGGTCTGGGAAGCTCCCACGTGCTGTGGAGCAACTGGGCCCGTGAGCCACAACTACTGAGTCTGCGCATCTGGAGCCTGTGCTCCGCAACAAGAGAGGCCACGATAGTGAGAGGCCCGCGCACCACGATGAAGAGTGGACCCCGCTTGCCGCGACTAGAGAAAGCCCTCACACAGAAACGAAGACCCAACACAGCCAAAAAAAAAAAAAAAAAAAAAGTTAAGTTTACACTATACTGTAGTCCATTAAGTGTGCAAAAATGTTATGTCTAAAAACACACAGTGTACATACCTTAATTTAAAAATAATGCTGTTGGAAAAAATGGTGCCAATAAACTTCCTCAACACAGGGTTGCCACAAACCTTCAACTTGTAAAAAACACAGTATCTGTGAAGCACAGTAAAGCAAAGCACAATAAAATGAGTTAGGCCTGTAAAGACCACATACAATAAATACACAGCTAAAATCATACTCAGTGATGAAAACCTGAAAGCTTTTCCTTTAAGATCAGGAACAAAACAAGGAAGCCCATTTATGCTACTTTTATTCAACATAGTATTGGAAGTCCTAGCCACAGCAATCAGAAAAGGAAAAAATTAAAATAAAAGGAATCCAAATTGGAAAGGAAGAAGTAAACCTGTTTGCAGATGACATGATAGCTATATATATTGATAGAAAACCCTAAAGATTCCACCAAAAACTGTTAGAATTAATAAATAAATTCTGTAAATTTGTAAGATACAAAATTAATATACAGAAATCTGTTACATTTCTATACACGAATAATGAATGATCAGAAAGAGAAATTAAGAAAACAATCTCATTTAAAATTGCATCAAAAAGAATAAAATACCTAGGAATAAATTTATTTAACCAAGGAGATAAAGACCTGTACTTTGAAAACTATAAGACATTGGTGAAAGAAATTAAGGCAACACAAATAAATGGAAAGATACCCTGTGCTCATGGGTTGGATGAATTAATATTGTTAAAATGTCCATGTTACCCCAAACAATCTACATATTCAATGTAATCCCTATCAAAATATCCATGGTGTTTTCCACAGAACCAAAAAAAAAAAAATCTAACATTTGTATGGAAACAAAAAAGACCCCAAATAGCCAAAGCAATCTTGAGAAAGAAGAACAAAGATGGAGGTATCACACTCTCTGATTTCAAACTATCCTGCAAAGATATAGTAATCAAACAGTGTGGTACTGGCACAAAAACAGACACATAGATCAATGGAACAGAATAGAAAGCCCAGAATGGAATCCACACTTATATGGTCAATTAATGTACAACAAAGAAGGCAAGAATATACAATGGGGAAAAGATGGTCTCTTCAGTAATACTTGGGACCACTGGACAGCTACATATAAAAGAATGAAACTACTTTCTAGCACCATGTACAAAAGTAAACTCAAATGGATTAAAGACTTAAATATAAGACATGAAACCGTAAAACCCCTATAAGAAAACATAGGCAGTATGCTCTTTGGCGTCAGTCTTAGCAATATTTTTGGGGTCTTTGCCCTCAGCCAAGGACAACAAAAGCAAAAATAAGCAAATGAGACTACATCTAAATAAAAAGCTTTTGCACAGTGAAGGAAACCATTGACAAAATGAAAAGGCAACCTACTGAATGGGAGATGTTTGCGAATTATATGTATTTTAAAGTGTTATCCAAAATATATTTAAAAAACTCATATGACTAAATATTTTTTAAAATGAATTAATTTTTAAAAAATTCTATTAAAAAATAGGCAGAGAATTTGAATTGACAGTTTTCCAAAGAAGACATACAGATTGCCAATGGGCACATGAAAAGAGGGTCAACATGACTAATCATCAGGGAAATGTGAATAAAAAAATGCAATGAGCTATCACCTCATACCTTTCAGAATGGCTATTAGCAAAGACAAGAAATAACAAGTGTTGGTGAGGATGTGGAGAAAATGGAACCTTAGTACATTGTTGGTGGGAATGTAAATTGGTACAACCACTATGGAAAACAGTATGGAGATTCCTCAAAAAATTTAAAATAGAACTACTATACAACCCGGCAATTCCACTTCTGGGTATTCATCCAAGGAAAACAAAAACACTAATTTGAAAAGATATATGCATCCCAATATTCATAGCAGCATTATTTACCAGAGCCAAGGCGTGGAAGCAACCTAAGTGTCCATCAATAGAAGAATGGATCAAAAAAATGTGGTTATATATACAATGAAATATTATTCCCCTATAAAAAAAGAATGAAATCTTGTCATTTCCAACAACATGAATGTACCTAGAGGGTATTGTGCTAAGTGAAATGTCAGACCAAGAAAGACAGATATCATCTGTTTTAACTTATATGTGGAATCTAAAAAACAAAAGAACAAACATAGCAAAACAGAAACAGACTCAGAAATATAGAGAACAAACTAGTGGTTGCCAGAGATAATGGAGATGTGGGGAAAGAGTGAAATAAGTAAAGAGAATTAAGAGGTACAAACTTTCACTAGTAAAAAAAAAAAAAGTCATGGGGATGTAATGTACAACACAGGGAATATAGTCAGTAATATTATAATAGCTTCTTATGGTGACAAATGGTAACTAAACTTGAGAGGTGATTATTTCATAATATATAAAAATAGTAACTTACTCTGTTGTACACTTGAAACTAACATAACATTGTAAGTTACCTATATTTCAATAAAAAAACAGAGAAAAGTAACTTTATTTTCAAGTTGTAATGTTATTTGAATAGTTAGGTGAGGCTAGGTTATGCAGAGTAAATTATTCTACAGTCTCAGTGGCTTAAAACACACCAAGTCTCTTGAAGATCCAGGTAACTCTCCAGGGTATCATTCTGTTATGGGTTGCTTTACCATTCCAGTCTTCTTTAATCTTCCAGTTATACAGATATTTCTATAAACATTGTGGTAGTGGAAGAGCAAGCTGGAGAGTTGAGTATAAGCAATTAAATACTTCCACTGCAAAATGAAAGCTCAAATATCATTGGCCAAAACTGTTCATCTAACCATGTCTAATTTCAGGTGGATGAGGTGATGGAATACTCCTGTGTGCCAGGATATAGAGAACCAGGTATTGGTGACTAGTAGTAATGCCCACTACACTAACTGACAAGTGCTATACAAAGATTTTATCATTTAATTATAAAAAAATAGGTTTTAGTTTGACAAACTTGATATCTGTATGTACCATCTCTCATTGTCTGAATATAAATTCAGCTTTTAAAATAAGTAGTTTATGATAATTCCCAGGTATTTATTCTTCCATAAGAAATTCAAGAAATTCAATCTTATCCAATTCCTGAGCTATCTAAAGTTGGATGTTAATTGGAATGTGCTTGAGGATCCACTCTAAAATTTTTCACTTAAATGGTTGGTGAGTTGGTACTAACTTGATCCTGAGCTCAGCTGGGGCTGTGGGCCAGGGACTTCGGTGCTTTGGTTCCTCCCCAAGTGGTTCTCCCCACATGGTTGTTTGGACTTTCTCACAGTTATGTTAACCAGATTCTAAGAAAGAGAAACCCAAGCAAAACAAATGGATGTGTTACCATGTTTTATGGTCTAGCCTCAGAAGCCGCATATTGTCACATCTGACATAGTCAAATTGAGAACCCAAGTCATATTGTAAGAAGACTGTAAGAAGAGCTTATGGGATTGGCCATCTTTTGAACTTACAATAAGACACACACAGGTTTAAGACAGAAATTGGATAGTACAATTTTAAAGTTCAATGGAAAATAAAATAGCTTAGAGTAGCCAAAAATATATAAATATAGAAACATAGAAAAACTAAAGAGGAACTTAGCTTTTCCAACATATGAAAACAATATAGCACTGGCAAAAGTATGAATAAATAGATTAACTGGACAGAAAGAGAGTCCAGAGGTAGATTCCAATATACACTGAAATACATTCAAAAGACTGTGTTCTATGTAAATGGTAAAAAAATGTTTTATTCAACAAATAGAATGGGCACAACTCATTATCATCTGGGAGAAAACAAAGTTGGATTTCCAGAAAACATCATATTCAGAAATAAATTCCAGGGAGATTAAATATGTAAATATACAATCTAGAGCAATCATAACTTTTTGAACTTATAGATTATATATGTAACCAAGGACCTGGAGAGAGTTTTCTAAGATAAGAAATACAGAAGCTATAAAAGATAAGAAAAAATGCTTGACTATTTAGGAAGTAAAATTTTTTTCAAAGAAAGTTAAATATTTTAACTATGTGAGGTGATTGATGTGTTAATTATCTTGATCTTGTATTTATTCTACAATGTATATGAATATCAAATCATATTGTACACTTTAAATATATAGAAATATATTTGTCAATTATTCCTCAATGAAGTCAAAAAAATTAAAAAATGTTTTCTCAACAGATGTATTATACAAAGTCAAAAAATAAATGATAGATTAGAAAAAAATATATGCAAGGCAGATGACAGATAAAACGTTGATACCTAAAAGGAACAGATTTCTTAAATTGAGAGCAAAAGACAAAAATCTTAATAGAAAAATGAGAAAAGAGTACGAGTAGATAACTAACATAAGAACAAATCCAAATGGACTGAAATATAAGATCCCTAGTAGCGAAATTAAAATTAAAATAAAAATGAACTGTTGTTTTTACCCAACAGATTCCTGGCAAGGAAGTATCTGTGGAAAATGATACTCATTCATTACCAGTGGATTTGTGAATTGTTTGAATTTGTGGAAAAGTACTCTTGCAGCAACTATAAAAGATAAATGAAAATATACCACTGCCTCTCTGTTGCTTTTAACATACTTGGTTCTCTCTCTCTTCTCTTTCCTCTCCTCTCTTCTCTTCACTTCTCTTTTCTCCCATTCTTGGTCTGTATCTCTCCATCTTCCCTTTCTTAGCTTCTCTACATCAGGGAACCTAACCAATAGAAATACATTTACATAAGAAAAATTGCAACCCTCTTTGCACAATATTTGGCAAAACATGGAAAACACAATGTGAATACTGATCACACAATGGAATATGATGCAGCCATTTTCAAAAAGAGCTGGAGCTGTACCACCTAATTTTGCATAATTTCCACAACATACTTTTGATTGAGCAAAGATGCAGAGAAATAAATATAGTACAATTCTATTTTGTTAAAAATTGCACATGTAAGTATAAATATATGTTTGTTTATGATAAATATGAACATGGAGGAAGGTATAGAGAGAGCCAAGCCAGGTTGTGACCATTGGTTATTTAGAGAGTGTGGCTGGAGTAAATGTCTGGAAGTAAGAGAATGGGTAGTAGTGCAGAAATCTGCAAAGATTATCATGTTGTTTTAATGCAAGCAGAATCAATTGGTGGTGGTAGTGGTAAGGAATGGGAGATCAGGAGGAAAGAGATCAAAAGGCCTTGACACTCAAACTCTGGAAGACATTTAATTAAATAAATAATTATAAAGGCTATATAGTGATATTTCAGCAAAATATGCTAAATAAGTATGCCCATCATATATAAAATACACTATTCATATTAATATATCTACTATTTGACAATATATATCTATATTTCTATCTCTGTCTCTATCATCTAGCTGGCTGGCTAGCCATATTACACACATGTATGTGCAAGTACTATAGGGGAACATGGAAAAAATGAGTATAGTGTATTTGTTTTGGATGGAATGTTAATTAATTTGTTATCATTTTTTGATTTGCTATTTATGATACCATTTGGCACTAAAAAATCTCTCCACAAAGTATAAGCATAATTGCAACTTATTTTATACACAAGCCATTTTTCTATTTCTCAGTTTCTATCACTATTGTGTACTTCTTTTCTACCCTCTTTTTTCATATCTAAGATTTACTCTTTCCATATTTTTATCTGTTCAGTTTTCTTGCACTATTAGTTTTAGTACCTATACTTCTTCTTATTGTTTGCTTTCCTTTCTCCAAGTTCTGTGTATCCTACATTTTATTTATTTGATTTGTGTTCTGGTGCTTTACTACACGTCTCTTAAATTGGTGAATTTATCATGTTAGCTTTCAGTCAGATGGTTCCACATGTGCAATACAGGGGTTCTGCCAAGATTTTGCACTGTGACAACATGCCCTTCCTTTAGCCTTGTTATCTTATACCATCAACATCTACATTTACAGGGGCCATTTTACCAGATGGAAGATTCCTTCACCACTAAAGAGCCATGGTTTCCCAGAGGATAAAGTTTGGAAGACTATACACTTGTTCCCTCTTTCTCCTTGTTTCTGTCTTTATTATAAATTTTCCTGTCCATATGACTGTGCTTTTATTTGATAATCACATTACTGTGTATTTTTCCCTTTCTCTATTATTCTGCCTCCTATCTACTTATTAAATATTTTATTCTATTTTATAGACCATTTTCATTCCTATGTTCTCTCGGTTAATTGTCTTATATTTTATCTTTTTCTTCTAACCTTCTAATTTATTGTTTTGCCCGTTTTCTTCTACTTCTACTTTCAGTATTTTTTAAAAATTAATTTATTTTATTTATTTTTTGCTGTATTGGGTCTTCGTTTCTGTGCGAGGGATTTCTCTAGTTGCGGCAAGTGGGGGCCACTCTTCATCATGGTGTGCGGGCCCCTCACTATCGCGGCCTCTCTTGTTGCGGAGCACAGGCTCCAGACACGCAGGCTCAGCAGTTGTGGCTCATGGGCCTAGTTGCTCCGCGGCAGGTGGGATCTTCCCAGACCAGGGCTTGAACCCGTGTCCCCTGTATTGGCAGGCAGATTCTCAACCACTGCACCACCAGGGAAGCCCTTCAGTATTTTAAAATCTATTTTTATATCTGTCACCTGCTCCTCTTTCCTTCAAGCACAGAAACATGCTATTCTTTTGTTCAGTAGCTCTCGATTTGTACCTTGTACTGTCTTCATACAGAAATAATAATATCAGTAATTTATTGAAAGCCTATTACATGCTTGACCCTGTATTTAATACCTGACACCTATATTATTTTATTTACTCCTTAAAAGACTTTTATGAGTGAGGCATTATTATATTAATTTTCCAAACAATGAATCTTTCATTCTCAGAGCTTAAGCTGTGCAACTTCCAAGGTCATGAATATAAGTAGCCAAGCTACTTTCATATCCAAGTCTTCCTGTGTTCAAATTTCATGCTGTCCTCACCATATACTGTCTCTCGAAGCTTAAAAAAATAGAAGATAAAAAAATTGGAATATATAAAAATGTATCCCCTTCTCTTGAGGAACTTTCAATCAAATTGTTGTGCAAATTTCCCAGAGAAACTTAAATTTAATTCTTGATAAACATTACTAAGTGTGATATTATGCATTTAAGACTAGAATGCTAAAAGTGAGGTTAGTGAGGGTAAAGACTTGGAAAATTTGGGTCATGAGTTAGAGGAAGGGTTGGCAAAATTTTTCTGTAAAGGGTCAGGTAGTAAATATCGTTGACTTTGTGAGCCACAAGATCTCTGCTGCAACTACGTGACTCTGCCATTGTAGCATAAAAACAATTATAGACAATACATAAAAAAATGGGCATTACTCAAAAAATAAACTTGAAATAGATTAAGGACTTAAATGTAGGACCTGAAATCATAAAAATCCTAGAAAAAAAACAGAGGAGAAAAGATCCTTGACATTGGTCTTGGTAATGATTTTTTGGATATGACACCACAAGCGAAAGCAACAAAGGTAAAAATCAACAAATGACTTATATCAAACTAAAAAGTTTCTGCACAACAAAAGAAACAATCAACAAAATAAAAAGGCAATATATGGAAAGGGAGAAAATATTTGCAAACCCTCTATTTGCTAAGGGGTTAATATTCAAAATATATAAGGAACTCCATAGCAAAAAAACTGCACAAATAATCCAATTTTAAAAGAGCAAAAGACATGAATAGACATTTATCCAAAGAAGACATACAAATGGCCAAGAAGTATATTAAAAGATGCTCGTCATCAGTATTAAGGGAAATACAAATCAAAATGTTGATGAAATAGCATCTCACACCTGTTAGAATGACTATTATCAAAAAGACAATGGATAACAAATGCTAGCAAGGATGTAGACAAATGGGAAGCCTTGCACACTGTTGGAGGGAATGTACATTGGTGTAGACACTATGGAAAACAGTACGGAGGTGCATCAAAAAATTAAAAATATAACATATGATCCAGCAATTCCACTTCTGGATATCTATCCAAAGGAAAAGAAATCACTACCTTGAAGAGATATCTGCACCCCCCACATTCATTGCAGAATTATTCACAATAGCCAGGACATGGAAAAACCCTAAATGCCTATTGACAGATGAATGGATAAAACAATTTGATACACACACACACACACACACAAACATGAACATTATGCATCTATTAAAAAGAAGGAAATCCTGCTACTTGCAATAATACTATTGGATTTTTTTTTGAGATTACAATCTTTTCTTTCTCTTATTTTTCATGCATAAAACAAAGGAAACTTTTTACAAACGCTTATGCAGCATACAATATTGTTTATTTTCTTTAGAAATAATGGAAAAATTAAGGAGAAATATAAAAATGTCCTTGAGGGTTAACCAGGATGTGTTTTTGGTGTCATGACTCAGCAGGAAAAAGTCACCTGCCTAGTCCAAGGCTGGGTGCAAATTTCACTGGACTTCCATGGTCCACACCAGTGGGAAGGCATGGGTTATAGAAGTATTATAGTAAGAAAAATGTTATTTTTTTTTAATGTTTGGAGATTGTTTTCCTTTTTAAATAATTTTTTTTTAAATTTAGGTATAGTTGATTTACAATGTTAGGATTGAAACTTGAGAGCAATATCTAAGTGAAATAAGTTAGACAAAGAAAGACACGTACTGCATGATCTCACTTTTATACAGAATATTAAAAAAAATGAACTCATATCAATAGAGGGTAGAATGGTGTTTGCCAGAGACTAGGGTGTGAAGGAAATGGGGAGATGTTGGTCAAGGGAACGAATTTCCACTTATAAAGTAAATAAGTTCTTAGTATCTAATGTACAGCATAGAGAGTGTAGTTAACAATACTCTATTATGTACTTGAAAGTTGTGAAGAGTGTAAGTAGACCTTAAATGTTCTTACCACAGACACACAGAAAAGGTAATTATGTGAGGTGATGGATGTGTTAAGTAATTATATTGTAGTAATCACTCCACAATATATATGTGTGTCAAATCATCACTTTATACCTTAAACATACACAATGTTGTATGTCAATTATATTTCAATACAGCTGGAAAATTGCTAAAAAATTAAATATCTACCAATATGAAAATTTGTAATCATTAAAACTGATGATTATAAACACAATATAATGTAATAAGATGCATTGAATAAAATTCAAAGAAAACAAATAAACAAAATAACCCAGGCAAGAAATGCTAGTGGTCTGGAGGATTCATTGGCATTAGAACCTGTTGGAGTCCTCGAAAATATAGTATGTAGCTTAGTAGAACAGCATGGAGAAAATGTTCCAACTATGATATAAGGTCAAGAAGGAGAAAAGTCACCAATGAACAAGGTTTGACAAATAAAAGTAAACAGACTAGACTACCTAAAGTGAGTAGACTGCTTGGGAAAACAATGATATACAAGTGTATTACCTGGGATGTTGGCAAGATAGTGAAATGGGAAGCCCCAGGCACTTATTCCCCCATTGAAACACTTAATAAACAACATGTGAATCAAAGTAGCTTTGTGGGAATGCTAGAAACCAGTTAAGAATCTGCAGCAGCAAAGCGTGCCCCAAACCAAGAAAAAGCCACTTAAAACAGTAGGAAATGTCATGGAGTTTTTGCTTGTCTTTGCTCTACCCCCTCCCCAATGAAGCATGACATGGTCAAGAAGAAGTTGCCCAATTACTAGTTACTTCCCTTGGGAAGAAAGGAAAAGAATAAAACTTGTTTGCAATTTTCTGCTTTGTCTGGGAGCTGCCTAAGGGACTGATTGCTGTGTCACCTGACTAGAGTACTATTCTGAATGGTAGAATTTGGATATTAGGTTGGAGTCCAATAAAAGTTGTGACAGGCACCACTGAGAAAGAGAAGCTGCATGGGGACTGCAGACCCATAGACATCTGGGAGCAAGAGATTATAGGTAAAAAAATAATAATAATACAATAGAACATCTAAGGATCGGAGAAGAAATAAGAGTGAGACTCTTGGGAAAACTAAGACATTTAAAAGTATCCATGTATATAGAGGAATTGGGGGAAAAGCACACACATAGGCCCAGGAAAGACACATGTAGGAATCGGCATCAAAGATCTTAAGTCGTAACTCCACACTGATTAATGAAGTTCCTCCCCTGGACAGAACCACTCAGCAAAGACTGAGAGGGGTAGTTGTTTTTTCAAATGACAAATTTTCAACAAAAGATCACAAGACATACAAAGAAGCAAGGAAACATGGCACATTCAAAGGAACAAAATGAATGTCTAGAAACCGATGCTAAAGAAACATAGGTTTCAAACTTACATGAAAAATACTTTAAAACAACTAACCTTAATATACTCAATGAGCTAAAGAAGAAAATAAATTGAGAAATAAGGAAAGTGATAAATGAAATTGTGAATATCAACAAAAAGGTATAAATTATAAAAAGAACCCAACGGAAACTCTGAAGCTGAAAAATACGATAATCAAATTGAATGGCTCACTATGGGGGTTCAACAGAAGACACAGATAGAACAAAGAATAAGCAAATTTGAAGATTGAAATTATTGAATATGAAGAGAAAATAGAAAAAAGATTCAAGAAAAGTAAACAGAGCCTAAGGGCCTTAAGGGAGACCACATTATGGGAGTCCCAGAAGGTGAAAGAGAGAGAAAGGGGCAGAGAGATTATTTGAAGAAATAATGTCTGAAAACTTATCAAATTTGAGGAAAATCATGAATCTACAAATTCAAAAGGCTTATTTAACTCCAAGTAGGATAAACCCAAATATATTCATGCTAAGAACATTATAATCAAACTAAAGGAATTAAAAAACAAAGAGAGATTTTTGACAGCAGAGCTTCCTTATCATATACAAGAAACCCTCAATAGGATTAGTAGATTTCTCAGCAAAAACTTTGCAAGCTAGATGGTATATTCAAAGTGCTGAAAATAAAACAAAAAATAAAACTGTTAATCAAAAATTCTATATTGGAAAAACCATCCTTCCAAAAAGAAGGATAAATTGAAATGTTCTCAGATAAAACAAAAGTTAGACCTGCTCTACAAGAAATACTAAAGAGAGTTCTTCAAGTTGAAATAAAAGACACTAGATAGTAAATTGAACACATAAAAAAATGTCAAGTTCTTCCATTACAGATAAATACACAGACAAATAAAACATGTATTATTATAATTTTGGGTTGGAATCCCACTTTTAATTTTTCATAGGATTTAAAAGATAAAAATAAAAATAATTATAAATCTAAGTTAATGATACAAAATAAATAAAGATGTGATTTTGTGACTTGAATAAAATAAAGATGACAGAGATATAAAGGAGTAAACTTTTTTCAAGATTGAATTTAAGTTGTCATCAGAATAAGATAGATTGTTATAACTTAAGGATGTTTTATGTAATCCTCATGGTAATCACAAAGAAAATATATATAGACTATACCAAAAAGAAAAGAATCAAAATATGTCACCACAAAAATCAACTACACAGAAAGGAAGAAGTAAGGGAGGAAATGGACAAAAAGGTATAAGACACACAGAAAACAAATAACAGAATGAGAATAGTGAATCCTTTCCTTTCAGGAATTACTTCAAATGTAAATGGGTTAAACTTCCCAATTAAAAAACATAGTTTGGAGGAATGGATTAAAAAAACAACCAAAAAAGAATCCAACTGTATGCTATCTACAAGGTAATTACTTTATATCCAATGGCATGCATAGGTTGAAAATGAAAGAATGGAAAAATATATTCCATGCAAATGATAATCAAAAGAGAGCAGGGATGGTTAAACTAGTATCAGAAAAAATAGATGTTAAATAAAAAATTATAGCAAAAGACACAGGACATTATATAATAATAAAAGGGGCAATTCAATAAGAAAATATAGTAATTATATACATACCAAACATCAGAGCTCCTAAATATATGTAGTAAACTTTGACAAAATTGAAGAGAGAAATAGAAAGTTTTACAATATTAGTAGATTTCAATATCCCAGTACTGATATTCAATATTTGATAGAAAAAAGAGATAGAACTTCAGTAATGAAAAAGAAGTTTTTAACAACACTGTAGACTGACTGGACCTAACAGACATATAGATGACACTCCATCCAATAAAAGCAGAACACATTTTTCTCAAGTGTACATGGAATAATATCCAGGATAGATTCTGTGTTAAGCCACAAGTATTTACAGATTTAAAAAGATTGAAATCATACAAAGTATCTATTCCAATCACAGTGAAATGGAATTAGCATTCAAAAGAGGAAAGAAAGCTGAAAATGCACAAATATGTGGAAGTAAAACAACATACATTCTTAAGCAACTTACAGGTCAAAGAACAAATCAAAAGAGAAATTAGAAAATATCTTAAGACAAATGAAAATAAAAACGACATACTAAAATTTAGGGACTGCAATGAAAACAGTGCCAAGAGGGAAATTTATAACTGTAAATGCTTACATTAAATAGGTAGAAAGCTATCAAATCAACATTCTAAATTCACACCTTAAAGACCTAGGGAAAAAAAAAAAACACTCTAAACCCAAAGCTAAGAGAGGAAAGAAATAATAAAGACTTCAGCAGAGAAAAAGGATAGTAGAAAAAATATAGAAAATAAATGAAACCTAGTGTGTGTTCCTTAGATCAACAAAATTATGAAAAAAAAGAGAGAAGACCCAAAAAATGAAAAACAGAAATAAAAGAGATATTACAACAAATTCTACAGAAACTAAAAGGATAATAAAAGATTTATGTGGACATTTATGTGAGATCTAATTGGATAATCTAACTGAAATGGGTAAATTCCTAGAAATACAAAATCTACCAAGATTGATTCATGAAGAAAGCGAAAACTTGAAAAGATGTATAACTCATAAGATTGTTTCACCTGTGAATTGGATAATACATTTAAAGAAGAATTAACACCAATCCTCCTTCACCTCTTCTAAAAAAACTGAAGAGGAGGGAACACATTCTAATTCATCTGTGAGTCCAGCATTACCATGATATCAAAAGCAAACAAAAAGAGTACAAGACCACGAATAGGTAAAGCAATCTTGAGAAAGAAAAATGTGGCTGGAGGAATCAGGCTCCTTGACTTCAGATTACACTACAAAGCTACTGTAATCAAGTCAGTATGATACGGGCACAAAAACAGAAATATACATCAGTGCAACAGGATAGAAAGCCCAGAGATAAACCCACACACCCATGGTCACCTAATCTATAACAAAGGAGGCAAGAATATATAATGGGGAAAAGACAGTCTCTTCAAAAATTGATGCTGGGAAAACTGGACAGCTACACATAAAAGAATGAAATTAGAACACTCCCTAACACCAAACACAAAAATAAATGAAAAATGGATTAAAAACCTAAGTATAAAACCGGATACTCTAAAACTCTTAGAGGAAAACACAGGCAGAACACTCTTTGACATAAACTGCAGCAAGATCTTTTTTGATCCACATCCTATAGTAATGAAAATAAAAACAAAAATAAACAAATGGGACCCAATGAAACTTAAAAAGTTTTGCACAGCAAAGGAAACCATAAACAAGATGAAAAGACAACCCTCAGAAAGGGAGAAAATATTTGCAAACAAAGCAACCGACAAGGGATTAATCTCCAAAATATAAAAACAGCACATGCAGCTCAATATAAAAAAACAAAAAAAAACAAAAAATGGGAGGAAGATCTAAATAGACATTTCTCCAAAGAAGACATATAGATGAACAAAAAGCACTTGAGACTGGGAGAGGAGAAGATGGCGGAAGAGTAAGACGCAGAGATCACCTTCCTCCCCACAGATACATCAGAAATACATCTACACGTGGAACTGCTCCTATAGAACACCCACTGAACGCTGGCAGAAGACGTCAGACCTCCCAAAAGGCAAGAAACTCCCCACGTACCTGGGTAGGGCAAAAGAAAAAAGAAACAACAGAGACAAAAGAATAGGGACAGGGCCTGCACCAGTGGGAGGGAGCTGTGAAGGAGGAAAGGTTTCCACACACTAGGAAGCCCCTTCGCGGGCAGAGACTGCGAGTGGCAGAGGGGGGAAGCTTCGGAGCCACGGAGGAGAGCACAGCAACAGGGGTGCGGAGGGCAAAGCGGAGAGATTCCTGCACAGATGATCGGTGCCGACCAGCACTCACCAGCCCGTGAGGCTTCTCTGCTCACCCGCCGGGACTGGTGGGGGCTGGGAGCTGAGGCTTGGGCTTCGGTCAGATTGCAGGGAGAGGACTGGGGTTGCCGGCGTGAACACAGCCTGAAGGGGTTAGTGCACCACAGCTAGCCGGGAGGGAGTCCGGGAAATGATTTGAAGCTGCCGAACAGGCAAGAGACTTTTTCTTGCCTCTTTGTTTCCTGGTGCGCGAGGAGAGGGGATTCAGAGCGCCACCTAAACAAGCTCCAGAGATGGGCGTGAGCCACGGCTATCAGCGTGGACCCCAGAGATGGGCATGAAACGCTAAGGCTGCTGCTGCCGCCACCAAGAAGCCTGTGTGCAAGCACAGGTCACTATCCACACTGCCCCTCCCAGGAGCCTGTGCAGCCCGCCACTGCCAGGTTCCCGTGATCCAGGGACAACTTAACCAGGAGAACACACGGCGCTGCTCAGGCTGCTGCAACCTCACACAGACCTCTGTCACTGCAGGCTCGCCCCGCATCTGTACCCTTCCCTCTCCCCAGCCTGAGTGAGCCAGAGCCCCGAAGCAGCTGCTCCTTTAACCCCGTCCATTCCGAGCGAAGAACAGACACACTCAGGCGACCTACATGCAGAGGTGGGTCCAAATCCAAAGCTGAAACCCGGGAGCTGTGCGAACAAAGAAGAGAAAGTGAAATTTCTCCCAGCAGCCTCAGAAGCAGTGGATTAAAGCTCCACAAACAACTTGATGTACCTGCATCTGTGGAATACCTGAATAGACAAAGAATCATCCCAAATTGAGGAGGTGGACTTTGGGAGCAAGATATATAATTTTTTCCCCTTTTCCTCTTTTTGTGAGTGTGTATGTCTATGCTTCTGTGTGAGATTTTGTCTGTATAGCCTTGCTTTCACCATTTGTCCTAGGGTTCTGTCTGTTCGTTTTATTTTTTATTTTTTTTTATTTAAAAAATTTTTTTTCTTTCTTTTTTTCTTAATAATAATTTTTTTATTTTTTTATTTTAATTTATATTATTTGATCTTACTTTATTTTATTTTATCCTCTTTCTTTTTTTTCTTTCTATTTTGTCTCCCTTTTATTCTGAGCCGTGTGGATGAAAGGATCTTGGTGCTCCAGCCAGGCATCAGGGCTGTGCCTCTGAGGTGAGAGAGCCAACTTCAAGACACTGGTCCACAAGAGACCTCCCAGCTCCACGTAATACCAAACAGACGAAAATCTCGCAGAGATCTCCATCTCTACACCAAGACCCAGCTTCACTCAACGACAAGCAAGCTACAGTGCTGGACACCCTATGCCAAACAACTAGCAAGACAGGAACACAGCCCCGTCCATTAGCAGAGAGGCTGCCTAAAATCATAAAAAGGTCACAAACACCCCAAATCACACCACCAGACGTGGACCTGCCCACCAGAAAGACAAGATCCAGCCTCATTCACCAGAACACAGGCACTAGTCCCCTCCACCAGGAAGCCTACACAACCCACTGAACCAACCTTAGCCACTGGGGACAGATACCAAAAACAACAGGAACTACAAACCTGCAACCTGCAAAAAGGAGACCCCAAACACAGTAAGATAAGCAAAATGAGAAGACAGAAAAACACACAGCAGATGAAAGAGCAAGGTAAAAACACACCAGACCTAACAAATGAAGAGGAAATAGGCAGTCTACCTGAAAAAGAATTCAGAATAATGATAGTAAAGATAATCCAAAATCTTGGAAATAGAATAGACAAAATGCAAGGAACATTTAACAAGGACCTAGAAGAACTGAAGAGGAACCAAGCAACGATGAAAAACACAATAAATGAAATTAAAAATACTCTAGAAAGGATCAATAGCAGAATAACTGAGTCAGAAGAACGGATAAGTAACCTGGAAGATAAAATAGTGGAAATAACTACTGCAGAGCAGGATAAAGAAAAAAAAACTGAGGACAGTCTCAGAGACCTCTCGGACAACGTTAAACACACCAACATTCGAATTATAGGGGTCCCAGAAGAAGGAGAGTAAAAGAAAGGGACTGAGAAAATATTTGAAGAGATTATAGTTGAAAACTTCCCTAATATGGAAAAGGAAATAGTTAATCAAGTCCTGGAAGCACAGAGAGTCCCGTACAGGATAAATCCAAGAAGAAACACGCCAAGACACATATTAATCAAACTATCAAAAATTAAATATAAAGAAAACATGTTAAAAGCAGCAAGGGAAAAACAACAAATAACACACAAGGGAATCCCCTTAAGGTTAAGAGCTGATCTTTCAGCAGAAACTCTGCAAGCCAGAAGGGAGTGGCAGAACATATATAAAGTGATGAAGGAGAAAAACCTACAACCACGATTGCTCTACACAGCAAGGATCTTATTCAGATTTGATGGAGAAATTAAAATCTTTACAGACAAGCAAAAGCTGAGAGAGTTCAGCACCACCAAACCAGCTTTACAACAAATGCTAAAGGAACTTCTCTAGGCAAGAAACACAAGAGCAGGAAAACACCTACAATAACAAACCCAAAACATTTAAGAAAATGGGAATAGAAACATGCATATCGATAATTACCTTAAATGTAAATGGTTTAAATGCTCCCACCAAAAGACACAGACTGGCTGAATGGATATAAAAACAAGACCCATATATATGCTGTCTACAAGAGACCCACTTCAGACCTAGGGACACATACAGACTGAAAGTGAGGGGATGGAAAAAGATATTCCATGCAAATGGAAAACAAAAGAAAGCTGGAGTAGCAATTCTCATATCAGATAAAATAGAATTTAAAATAAAGACTATTACAAGAGACAAAGAAGGACACTACATAATGATCAAGGGATCGATTCAAGAAGAAGATATAACAATTGTAAATATTTATGCACCCAACATAGGAGCACCTCAATACATAAGGCAAATAGTAACAGCCATAAAAGGGGAAATCAACAGTAACACAATCATAGTAGGGGACTTTAACACCCCACTTTCACCAATGGACAGATCATCCAAAATGAAAATAAAGAAGGAAACACAAGCATTAAATGATACATTAAACAAGATGGACTTCATTGATATTTATAGGACATTCCACCCAAAAACAACAGAATACACATTTATCTCAAGTGCTCATGGAACATTCTCCAGGATAGGTCATATCTTGGGTCACAAATCAAGCCTTGGTAAATTTAAGAAAATTGAAATTGTATCAAGTATCTTTTCTGACCACAACTCTATGAGACTAGATATCAATTACAGGAAAAAATCTGTAAAAAATACAAACACATGGAGGCTACAAATTACACTACTTAATAATGAAGTGATCACTGAAGAAATCAAAGGGGAAATCAAAAAATACCTAGAAACAAATGACAACGGAGACACGACAACACAAAACCTATGGGATGCAGCAAAAGCAGTTCTAAGAGGGAAGTTTATAGCAATACAAGCCTACCTCAAGAAACAGAATACATCTAGAGTAAACAACCTAACCTTACACCTAAAGCAATTAGAGAAAGAAGAACAAAAAAACCCCAAAGTTAGCAGAAGGAAAGAAATCATAAAGATCAGATCAGAAATAAATGAAAAAGAAATGAAGGAAACAATAGCAAAGATCAAAAAAACTAAAAGCTGGTTCTTTGAGAAGATAAACAAAATTGATAAACCATTAGCCAGACTCATAAAGACAAAAAGGGAGAAGACTCAAATCAATAGAATTAGAAATGAAAAAGTAGAAGTAACAACTGACACTGCAGAAATACAAACGATCATAAGAGATTACCACAAGCAACTGCATGCCAATAAAATGGACAACCTGGAAGAAGTGAACAAGTTCTTAGAAATGCACAACTGCCGAGGCTGAACCAGGAAGGAATAGTAAATGTGAACAGACCAATCACAAGCACTGAAAATGAAACTGTGATTAAAAATCTTCCAACAAACAAAAGCCCAGGACCAGATGGCTTCACAGGTGAATTCTATCAAACATTTAGAGAAGAGCTAACACCTATCCTTCTCAAACTCTTGCAAAATATTGCAGAGGGAGGAACACTCCCCAACTCCTTCTATGAGACCACCATCACCCTGATACCAAAACAAGACAAAGATGTCACAAACAAAGAAAACTACAGGCCAATATCACTGATGAACATAGATGCAAAAATCCTCAACAAAATACTAGCAAACAGAATCCAACAGCACATTAAAAGGATCATACACCATGATCAAGAGGGGTTTATTCCAAGAATGCAAGGATTCTTCAATATATGCAAATCAGTCAATGTGATACACCATATTAACAAATTGAAGGAGACAAACCATATGATCATCTCAATAGATTCAGAGAAACCTTTTGACAAAATTCAACACCCATTTATGATAAAAGCCCTGCAGAAAGTAGGCATAGAGGGAACTTTCCTCAACATAATAAAGGCCATATATGAGAAACCCACAGCCAACATCATCCTCAGTGGTGAAAAACTGAAACCATTCCCACTAAGATAAGGAACAAGACAAGGTTGCCCACTCTCACCACTATTATTCAACATAGTTTTGGAAGTTTCATCCACAGCAATCAGAGAAGAAAAAGAAATAAAAGGAATCCAAATCGGAAAAGAAGAAGTAAAGCTGTCACTATTTGCAGATGACATGATACTATACATAGAGAATCCTAAAGATGCTACCAGAAAATTACTAGAGCTAATCAACGAATTTGGAAAGTAGCAAGAAACAAAATTAATGCACAGAAATGTCTTGCATTCCTATACATTAATGATGAAAAATCTGAAAGTGAAATTAAGAACACTCTCCCATTTACCATTGCAACAAAAAGAGTAAAATATCTAGGAATAAACCTACCGAAGGAGACAAAAGACCTGTATGCAGAAAATTATAAGACACTGATGAAAGAAATTAAAGATGATACAAATAGATGGAGAGATATACCATGTTCTTGGATTGGAAGAATCAACATTGTGAAAATGACTCTACTACCCAAAGCAATCTACAGATTCAATGCAATCCCTATCAAACTACCAATGGCATTTTTCACAGAACTAGGGCAAAAAATTTCACAATTTGTATGGAAACACAAAAGACCCTGAATAGCAGAAGCAATCTTCAGAAAGAAAAACGGAGCTGGAGGAATCAGGCTCACTGACTTCAGACTATACTACAAAGCTACAGTAATCAAGACAGTATGGTGTTGGCACAAAAACAGAAACATAGATCAATGGAACAGGGTAGAAAGCCCAGAGATAAAGCCACGCACATATGGTCACCTTATCTATGATAAAGGAGGCAAGCATATACAGTGGAGAAAAGACAGCCTCTTCAATAAGTGGTGCTGGGAAAACTGGACAGGTACATGTAAAAGTATGAAATTAGAACACTCCCTAACACCATACACAAAAGTAAACTCAAAATGGATTAAAGACCTAAATGTAAGGCCAGACACTATCAAACTCTTAGAGGAAAACATAGGCAGAACACTCTATGACATAAATCACAGCAAGATCCTTTTTGACCCAGATCCTAGAGAAATGGAAATAAAATCAAAAATAAACAAATGGGACCTAATGAAACTTAAAAGTTTTTACACAGCAAAGGAAACCATAAACGAGACCAAAAGACAGTCCTCAGAATGGGAGAAAATATTTGCAAATGAAGCAACTGGCAAAGGATTAACCTCCAAGATTTACAAGCAGCTCATGCAGCTCAATAACAAAAAAACAAACAACCCAATCCAAAAATGAGCAGAAGACCTAAATAGACATTTCTCCAAAGAAGATATACAGATTGCTAACAAACACGTGAAAGAATGCTCAATATCATTAATCATTAGAGAAATGCAAATCAAAACTACAATGAGATATCATCTCACACTGGTCAGATGGCCATCATCAAAAAATCTAGAAACAATAAATGCTGGAGAGGGTGTGGAGAAAAGGGAACACTCTTGCACTGTTGTTGGGAATGTAAATTGATACAGCCACTATGGAGAACAGTATGGAGGTTCCTTAAAAAACTAAAACTAGAACTACCATATGACCCAGCAATCCCACTACTGGGCATATACCCTGAGAAAACCATATTTCAAAAAGAGTCATGTACCAAAATGTTCATTGCAGGTCTATTTACAATAGCCAGGACATGGAAGCAGCCTAAATGTCCATCATCGGATGAATGGATAAAGAAGATGTGGCACATATATACAATGGAATATTACTCAGCCATAAAAAGAAACGAAATGGAGTTATTTGTAGTGAGGTGGATGGAGTTAGAGTCTGTCATACAGAGTGAAGTAAGTCAGAAAGATAAAAACAAATACAGTATGCTAACACATATATATGGAATCTAAGGGGGAAAAAAAGGTCATGAAGAACCTAGTGGCAAGATGGGAATAAAGACACAGACCTACTAGAGAATGGACTTGAGGATATGGGAAGGGGGAAGGGTAAGATGTGACAAAGTGAGAGAGTGGCATGGACATATATATACTACCAAACATAAAATAGATAGCTAGTGGAAAGCAACCACATAGCACAGGGAGATCAGCTCTGTACTTTGTGACCACCTAGAGGGGTGGGATAGGGAGGGTGGGAGGGAGGGCGATGCAAGAGGGAAGAGATATGGGAACATATGTATCTGTAAAACTGATTCACTTTGTTATAAAGCAGAAACTAACACACCATTGTATAGCAATTATACTCCAATAAAGATGTTTAAAAAAAAGTACTTGAAAAGATGTTCAAATTCACTACTTATTAGAGAAATGCCTATCAAAACTGCAATGTTGTATCATCTCACACCGGTCAGAATGGCTATCATCAAAAAATCTACAAACAATAAATCCTGGAGAGGGTATGGAGAAAAGGGAAACCTCCTACACTGTTGGTGGAAATATAAATTGGTACAGCCACTGTGGTGAACAGTATGTAGGTTCCTTAAAAAACTAAAAATAGAACTACCATATGACCTAGCAATCCCACTCCTGGGCATATACCAGAGAAAACCATAATTCGAACACATACATACACCCCAATGTTCATTGCAGCTCTATTTACAATAGCCAGGACATGGAAGCAACCTAAATGTCCATAAACAGAGGAATGGATAAAGAAGATGTGGTACATATATACAGTGGAATATTACTCAGCCATAAAAGAATGAAATAATGCCATTTGCAACAACATTGATGGACCTCGAGATTGTCATACTGAATGAAATAAGTCAGGCACAGAAAGATATATATCATATGATATTGCTTATATGTGGAATCTAAAAAAAAAAAAACCAGGTTACAAATGAACTTATTTACAGAAAAGAAGTAGAGTCACAGATGTGGAAGACAGGCTTATGGTTAACAGGTGATAAAGGAAGGGGAAGGGATAAATTGAGAGATTGGGATTGACATATACACACTACTATATATAAAATAGAGAACTAATAAGAACCTGCTGTATAGCACAGGGAACTCTACTCAGTACTCTGTAATGGCCTATATGGGAAAAGAATCTAAAAAAAAAAAAGAGTGGATATATGTATATGTATAACTGATTCACTTTGCTGTACACCTGAGGCTAACACAGCATAGTAAATAACTATACTCCAATAAAATATTTTTAAAAATTAAAAAAATAGTACAAGAAAGGACAACTACAGGACAATATCCTTGATGAATATTGATGCAAAAATAAAAAACAAAAAATAATAAACCAATTCAACAGCATATTAACAGGAGTATACATGAAAACCAATTGGAATATATTCCTGGAATGCAGAGATGATTCAACCTACAAAAATCAATCAATGTAATACACCATACTTACATAATGAAGAAAAAAAAAGATGATCATCTCAATGCAGAAAAAGAATTTGATAATATTCAATAACTTTTTTATGATATAAATACACAAGAACTAGGAATAGAAAGAAATTATCTCAGTAAAATAATAAAGGCCATAAATGAAAAGCCTGGAGTTAACATCATACTCATTGCTAAAAGACTGAAAGTTTTTCCTTTAAGATCAGGAACTGAACAAGGATGCCCCCTTTTACAACTTCCATGTAGCATCCAACTGGAAGCCCTAGCCACAGTAATTAGGGAAGAAAAAGAAATGAGACATCCAAATTGTAAAGGAATTAGTAAAATTATCTCTCTTCATCGATAATATGATCTTATATGTAGAAAATCCTAAAGATTCCAAAAAAAGGAACAAAACTGTCAGAACTAATTAATTCATCAAAGTTGCAGGATAAAATCAATATAAAAAATCAGTTGTATTTCTGTACACTAACATGAGCAACCTAAGGATGAAATTATGAAAACAATTCCATTTATAATAGCATCAAAAAGAATGAGATATGTAATAATAAACTTAACCAAGGAGATGAAAGACTTATACACTGAAAACTACAAAATGTTTACAAAAATAATTAAAGACACAAAAAATGGAAAGACATCTATGCTCATGGATTGGAAGACAATATTAAGTTGTCATTACTAATGAAAATGATCTACAGATTCGATGCAATTTCTATAAATTTCAATGAAGTTTTTCTCAGAAATCGAAAAATCCATCCTAAAATTCATATGGAATCTAGGGATCCCAAATAGCCAAAATAATTTTGAATAAGAACAAAGTTGAATTTTCACATTTTATGATTTCAAAACTTATTACAGGGCTACAATAATCAAAACAATATCATACTGCATAAAAATTGACCAGTGTAGAATAGAGAACCCAGAAATAAACCTTCACATATATGGTCAAGTGATTTTTGACAAGGATGCCAAACACATTTCATGGGGAAGGGGGAAAGACAGTTTTTTTCAAAAAACGATGCTGGGATAACTGGATATCACATGCAAAAGAATAAATCTGGACCTATAGCAAACTTGCAAAAATTAACACAAAACAAATCAAAGACTTAAATGTAGAGGTAAAACTATAAAGATCTCAGAAGAAGAGATAGGGAGAAGCTTCTTGAGATTGAATATGGCAATGTTTGCATGGATATGACACCAAAAGCAGAGGCAACAAAAGAAAAAAGTAGACAAATTGGATGTCATCAAAATTAAAACTTTTGTGCATCAAAGGACACAATCAGCAGAGTGAAAATGCAACTCACAGGATGGGAGAAAATATTTGCAAATCTTTTACATGACAAGGGGTAACATCAAGAATCTATAAAGAGCTATAACTCAACAGACACACACATACAAAAACTTCAATTTAAAATGGGCAAAGGACTAGAATAGATATTTATCCAAAGAAAATATACAAATGACCAATAAACACATGAAAATATATTCACCTTCACTAATCAATAGGGGAATGCAAATCAAAACCATAATGAGATACCACTCCACATCAATTAAAATAGCTACTATGACAAAAAAGAAAATAACAAGTGTTGGTGAAAATTGAAGAAACTGGAATTATTGTGTACTTTGGTGGGAATGTAAAATAGTGCAGCCACTGTGGAAAACAGTATGGCAGTTCTGTGACTACAGCAGTAACATAAAGTTACTATATGATCTAGTAATTCTACTTCCTGGTAATACACCCCAAAGAATTGAAAGCCAGGTCTGAAAAAGATATTTGTACACTCCCTTTCATACAGGCATTATTCACAATAGCCAAAAGGGGGAAGCAACCTAAGTATGCCTTGACAGATGAATGGATAAATAAAATGTAGTTTATCCATGCAATGGAATATTATTTGGTCTTACGAAGGAAGGAAATTTTGACACATGCTACAGTGAATCTTGAGGATATATGCTAAGTGATAAAAGTCAGTCACAAAAAGACAAATATTATATTATTCCACTTATATGATTCATCTAGTGTAGTCAAATTCATACATATAGAAAGTAAAATGGGTGCTGCCAGGTACTAGGGAGAGGATGGAAATAATGTTATAGTTTAATGGGTAAAAAGTTTCAATTTTGCGTGATGAAAAGAAACCTTGAGAAGGATGATGATGATGGTTGCACAAAAATGTGAACGTACTTATTACCACTGAACTGTACACTTAAAAATGTTTAAGATGACAAATTGTGCACTATCTATTTTATCACAATTAAAAATAAAAAATACTACTAAATTTACCTACTATTTTGGTCTTCTTTTGTCCTTTTGTCATTTAGCCTATATGCTGAGAAAGATAAAAAAAAAATGTTTCAGAGTAAAAACTTGGACTGGGAGGTTTTGCCATATAAGGCATCCTTTCCAAAAGTATTAATTTCAGAGTCTATAATTTCCAAACAAAACTGATTTCACATTCTTTTTTCAGAGTAGGGTTTCAGGGAGGAGGGGAGAAGAAGAATATACAGGCACACCTTTTTTTTTATTGCACTTCACTACGTTACACATTCCAGGTACTGTGTGTTTTACAAATTGAAGGTTTGTGTCAACTCTGCATTGAGCAAGTCAACGTGTGCCATTTTTCCAAGAACACTTGTTGACTTCCTGACTCTGTGTCACATTTGGTAGGTCTGACAATATTTCAAACTTTTTCATTATTATTATATTTGTTACTGTGATCTGTGATCAGTCATCTTTGATGTTACTATTGCAAAAGGATGGTGATTAGCAATTTTTTATCAACAAAGTACTTTTAAATAAGGTATGTACATTATTTTTTAGACATAATTCTATTACACACTTAATAGATTACAGTATAGTGTAAATATAACCTTTATATGTACTGGAAAACCAAAAAAAAATTCTATGAGTCATTTTACTGTGATATTCACTTTATTGCAATGGTCTGATGACAAACCCACAAATCTGAGGTGTCCTTATAATTAATAAAAACACAAACCTGAGGATCATTGTTGGGTTTATTTCTTGGTTCTGCTACAGACATTTGCTCTGGCCCTGATTTCTCTATATATGAAAAAAGTTGATAATGTGAATGAAGTACCTATACAGAAATAATATGAAGTAGAACTCCTACACATGCAATCAAAAAAGTGTGAGTCCCTTTCTTCTTATCTGAAAACTGAGTAGAGTTTGCAAGGAGATGGATTTGGCCCCACAAAACAGGAGACTTAAAAACTAAATGCTCACAAATCAAGCCTTGGTAAATTTAAGAAAATTGAAATCATATCAAGTATCTTTTCCAATGACAATGCTATGAGACTAGATATCAATTACAGGAAAAAATCTGTAAAAAATAAAAAACATGGAGGCTAAACAATACACTACTAAATAATCAAGAGATCACTGAAGAAATCAAAGAGGAAATAAAAAAATACCTAGAAACAAATAACAATGACAACATGACAATCCAAAACCTATGGGATGCAGCAAAAGCAGTTCTAAGAGGGAAGTTTATAGCAATGCAAGCCTACCTCAAGAAACAAGAAACATCACAAATAAACAACCTAACATTACACCTAAAGCAATTAGAGAAAGAAGAACAAACAAACCACAAAGTTACCAGAAGGAAAGAAATCATAAAGATCAGATAAATGAAAAAGAAATGAAGTAAATGATAGCAAAGATCAATAAAACTAAAAGCTGGTTCTTTGAGAACATAAACAAAATTGATAAACCATTAGCCAGACTCATCAAGAAAAAAAGGGAGAAGACTCAAATCAATAAAATTAGAAGTGAAAAAGAAGTAACAACTGACACTGCAGAAATACCAAGGAACATGAGAGATTACTACAAGCAACTCTATGCCAATAAAATGGAAAACCTGGAAGAAATGGACACATTCTTAGAAAAGCACAACCTTCCATGACTGAACCAGGAAGAAATAGAAAATATACACAGACCTATCACAAGCACTGAAATTGAGACTGTGATTAAAAATCTTCCAACAAACAAAAGCCCAGGAGGAGATGGCTTCACAGGTGAATTCTATCAAACATTTAGAGAAGAGCTAACACCACTTATCCTTCTCAAACTCTTCCAAAATATAGCAGAGGGAGGAACACTCCCAAACTCATTCTACGAGGCCACCATTACCCTGATACCAAAACCAGAAAAAGATGCCACAAAAAAAGAAAAATACAGGCCAATATCACTGATGAACATAGATGCAAAAAACCTCAACAAAATACTAGCAAACAGAATCCAACAGCACATTAAAAGATATTACAGCATGATCAAGTGGGGTTTATCCCAGGAATGCAAGGATTCTTTAATATACGCAAATCAATCAATGTGATACACCATATTAACCAATTGAAGGAGAAAAACCATATGATCCTCTCAATAGAAACAGAAAAATCTTCTGAAAAAATTCAACACCCATTTATGATAAAAACCCTCCAGAAAGTAGTCATAGAGAGAACTTACCTCAACATAATAAAGGCCATATATGACAAACCCACAGCTAACATTGTTCTCAATAGTGAAAAACTGAAACCATTTCCAGTAAGATCAGGAGCAAGACAAGGTTTCCCACTCTCACCACTATTATTCAACATAGTTTTGGAAATTTTAGCCACAGCAATCAGAGGAGAAAAAGAAATAAAAGAAATCCAAATTGGAAAAGAAGAAGTAAAGCTGTCAGTGTTTGCAGATGACGTGATACTATACATAGAGAATCCTAAAGACTTTACCAGAAAACTACTAGAGCTAATCAATGAATTTGGTAAAGTAGCAGGATACAAAATTAATGCACAGAAATCTCTGGCATTCCGATACATTAATGATGAAAAATCTGAAAGATAAATTAAGGAAACACTCCCATTTACTACTGCAACAAGAAGAGTAAAATATCTAGGAATAAACCTACCTAAGGAGACAAAAGACCTGTATGCAGAGAATTATAAGACACTGATGAAAGAAATTAAAGATAATACAAATAGATGGAGAGATATACCATGTTCTTGGATTGGAAGAATCAACATTGTGAAAACGGCTATACTACCTAAGGCAATCTACAGATTCAATGCAATCCCTATCAAACTACCAATGGCATTTTTCACAGAGTTAGAACAAAAAATTTCTCAATTTGTATGGAAACACAAAAGACCCCGAATAGCAAAAGCAATCTTGGGAAAGAAACACAGAGCTGGAGGAATCAGGCTCCCTGACTTCAGACTATACTACAAAGCTACAGTAATCAAGACAGTATGGTACTGGCACAGAAAGAGAAATATAGATCAATGGAACAGGATAGAAAGCCCAGAGATAAACCCATACACATATGGTCACCTTATGTTTGATAAAGGAGGCAAGAGTATACAATGGAGAAAAGACAGCCTCTTCAATAAGTGGTGCTGGGAAAACTGGACAGCTACATGTAAAAGAATGAAATTAGAATACTCCCTAACACCATACATGAAAATAAACTCAAAGTGGATTAAGGACCTAAATGTAAGGCCAGACACTATAAAACACTTAGAGGAAAACATAGGAAGGACAATCTTTGACGTAAATCACAGCAAGATTCTTTTTGACCCACCACTTAGAGAAATGGAAATAAAACCAATAATAAAGAAATGGGACCTAATGAAACTTAAAAGCTTTGCACAGCAAAGGAAACCAAAAACAAGACAAAAAGACAACCCTCAGAATGGGAGAAAATATTTACAATGAAGCAACTGACAAAGGATTAATCTCCAAAATATACAAGCAGCTCATGCAGCTCAATATCAAGAAAACAAACAACCCAATCCAAAAATGAGCAGAAGACCTAAATAGATATTTCTCCAAAGAAGATATACAGATTGCCAACAAACACTTGAAAAGATGTTCAACATCACTAATCATTAGAGAAATGCAAATTAAAACTACCATGAGGTATCACCTCACACAGGTCAGAGTGGCCATTATCAAAAAATCTACAAACAATACATGCTGGAGAGGGTGTGGAGAAAAGGGAACCCTCTTGCACTGTTGGTGGGAATGTAAATTGATACAGCCACTATGGAGAACAGTATGGAGGTTCCTTAAAAAACTAAAAACTACCATATGACCCAGCAATCCCACTACTGGGCCTATACCCTGAGAAAACCATAATTCAAAAAGAATCATGCACCACAATGTTCATTGCAGCTCTATTTACAATAGCCAGGACATGGAGCAACCTAAGTGTCCATCGACAAATGAATGGATAAAGAAGATGTGGCGCATATATACAGTGGAATATTACTCAGCCATAAAAGAAACGAAATTGAGTTATTTGTAGTGAGGTGGATGGACCTAGAGACTGTCATACAGAGTGAAGTAAGTCAGAAAGAGAAAAACAAATACCATATGCTAACACATATATATGGAATCTATAAAAAAAAAAAGTTTCTGAAGAACCTAGGGGCAGGACAGGAGTAAAGATGCAGACGTAGAGAATGGGCTTGAGGACATGAGGAGGGGGAAGCCTCAGCTGGGACGAAGTGAGAGAGTGGCATGGACATATACACACTACCATATGTAAAATAGATAGCTAGTGGGAAGCAGCCACATAGCACATGGAGAGCAGCTCTGTTCTTTGTGTCCATCTAGAGTGGTGGGATAGGGAGGGTGGGAGGGAGACACAAGAGGGAGGAAATATGGGGATATATGTATATGTATAGTTGATTCCCTTTGTTATACAGCAGAAACTAACACACCATTTTAAAGCAATTATACTCCAATAATGATGTTAAAAAAACAAAAAAAACCTAAAAGACTATAGAACAAACTGTGAATTTTCCTTGAGATGTTTTAAGGGTTTTGACTTTCTAATGGCTATTATTGGAGAAATAAATAAAATGCAAGTCATGTTCTGTTGGTTTCCCATTCATTTATGTGTTTGTATGGGAAGGTAAATACTATAGGAAATGACTAAATATTAAATCAATTTTTGTGTTAGTGTCATGTGAGTAGATGCAGAAAAAGAAAACCTCGCAAAGTTATGAATTTGTCAAATAAGGAATGAAAAATTAGATTTTAAAAATTATGTAATGAAACAAAAATAAATTTCACCTCATTCTTTTACAATGAATTATTTTTACAAATAAATATACGACTCTCAAATGGAGTAATCATTATAGTAGACTCACTAAATATTTGAGTCCATGGTGTGGGGTGTGTCAATGGTAGCAAAAATACTTCATGTGAAGAAATTTGAAAGCATACTAACCTGTTCAGAAACTAATGTTGTAATGTGCATAATTTTAGAATTCTAATATTCTGTTAATTTCCCAATTTTAGATATATGTGCTTGAAGTGCATTCTACTGAAGTCAACAGTCTTGCCTCTCAGCTTTGGCAGGAAAAAAAGGGGGCTCAAAATTATTGAATATAAGTAGCGAGAATAACAGTTGAGGATTGAATCTAGCTTGGACAGAGTAGAACCAGTTCAAAATATGTTGGCTCTTAGCTTGGCCTCAATACTGCTTGCATTTTCATTACAAACTACTGTCACGGGAAGTCTAGGATTTATATTCTGATGTACGTGGGAATTGGATGGAGGATAATGTTAGTGAATTAAAGAACAAATTGAAATCTACTTTCTTCAGCAAGTATTATTCAAAAGGCTCTTGATTTAGGTATAGACACTGTTGTACCTTTATCATAAAACAACAGAAAGAAACACTGTAGAAATAGCACTTTTATTTTTCTCCCAGTTCTCTCTTTCTTAAGCACTGCAATATCAGAGAAATGTTTTTGTTTCTTTTGCTTTATTGTTTTTTTCTCCCCCCACTGTGACAAATACTTCATGCAGTTCATTTAAACTTCCTGTGCACAGGAGCAACAGTAAGAAAAAAAGGAAAAACATTATAATTTTTTGTACTAAATGCAAACCTTAAAATAAGCTCAAGAGAGTTCTAACTTTTGAATTTAAAAAAGCCTTTAAAAATGTCTCACAACATGTGTAAGACTATGAGGAAAATTTAGCAGATAACACTTAGTGGATATTTCATGATATTAAGGAATTATTCATTTTAAGTTTGTTGATTCCATTGTGGTTATATTTTTAAAAGTCTTAACTTGCAGAGGCATATACTTAAGTATGAAATAATTATGTAATTTTCTTCAAAATAATCTCAGTTATGGGTGGGGCAGGGGACTTGTATGTAGTGATTCAACAAGTTAGGACATGAATTGTTGATGAATAATTTGAATAGTTGAATAGTTTTTAAGTCTAGTGGTGAGATCATGTGGCTTCATTAGAAAATCCTCTTTACTTTGCATAGGTTTGAAACTTCTCATAATGAAAAAAAGTATAATCATACAAAATTAATTGATTCATTTATTACTGGCTATTAAAGGAAATATTTTTGTTGTAAATTTGGAATGGATTAGTATAGTTTGAAGGGAAGCTCTCATGCATTAAAATATCCTGTTCCTTTGACATCCAGGGCCTTCTCCAGCTATTCAAACCTTGGATTTCCAATATCTTCTTTGAAGACTAGGTAGAATCTTTTTAGAGACTCTTGAATCTCCTAGCAGTATTTCCTCAGGAGAGCAAGAAACCAAACATATGTGTTCTGTCTTCATCAGGAACTTCACAATACATTTAAAATGTTAGAAGTTTGGGTGACAGAACTGTAGAAATTAAAAGTATCAAAACAATCACAAATCAACAGTAGTTATAAAATAATCATTACTACAGTATAACATTGACTCAGAAGGTACACAATATCATCAACATTGATCACTCTATTCACTTTTGTGTTCACTTTAGTTAAATCATTACAGCTTTTTACAGACTTGACCTTACCCTTTTATACACTCATGAGACAAATTTCACTAGCGTTTCATGGAATAAAAGATTTTCATGACAACAGCTTGATATTTGCTATACTTCTTCCTTCTTATGTTGTATCTTACAACTGCTCAGCTCAATATTTCTTCTGACAGATTTTGCCATGAAATACATATTCTCAGTTGTAACAAAAATAAAATTTACACTTTGGCAAATATTTGGCAACACATTGGGAAGGGGTTATGGCACATGTGACTTGTTGAGAATCCATATCTTAATGATGGAATTCAATATAATCTGTTCATTATAGAGGTCCTGTAGTTGTTTTCTAAGGTATCTAAGAGCACCAAACTGGCTATTTTTCATTTAGTGTGACTGATCAGTCATAGAAGTAGAACTTTGTGAAAAATATTAGGAAGGCATAGCAACATTGAATTGTGTCTGAGAGTGCTATGAGGATAAACCCTAATCTCAAAGACATTTTACCCAGATATAGGTACCTAGATAAAATCCAGGGAAAAGATTTCATTCTAAAATCATAGAAAAGGTGTATTTTTATATGGCTGTGCTTGTCAGAACACTAACTTCTCTTATTCAGATCCATCAGGATTGCTCTTCATATCATGCTGTGGCTACCTGGCATTAATACATCTATGAGTTTGAGTATTACTTTCCCTGAATATTTCCTACTGCTTTCCTGAAAGAAAGATTTGTGAGTGAAGTAATAAATTATTAATGCTACATGTCATAAAGTAAAATATATTCTTTTTCAGATCTTGATTCACTAATCAAGAATAAATGAATGCATCTGAATTATTCAAAGAACTAAAATTATACAAATTATACTCAAATTGAATATTTTGAATATTCTATTCAAAAAGTAACAAAAGGGATCACTCTTCACATTAACCTATACTTTTACAAGGTACCAGTCAGGTTCTTACATGAAACATTTAACAGTGCATTCTTTATGAATTAAAATGAAAAGAATGTCTTATAAATTGGAAATCTTGCATCAAATGCAGAGTAGAAAGTCAGTTTTCTTGACATTAAAAGGTTACTGTGCTAGGTTGAACCTCAAGAGGTCAGATTCCAAAGCATCCCATTCCATACCTTTAGTCACACTTCAATCAAGATTGCCATGACTATGTAATAACTCTCTGTATTAAGTGATATTTATTACTTCTTGGTGGTTTACAATGACTACTTAAAAACTGGCTTTCTGAAAATGCTACATATTAACAACAATGCTTTGATTCAGTCTGTCACACTTATGAGAGGCCAGAGCTACATTAGTTTATAGGAATCTAGGATTAGAGGTAACCTACTTTTATAATGTGTAGTCTCTTTTTTTCACCCCAGGCCCTCAGTCTATGGAATGGATACGCTAAGTGTATTTTAATGGAGCTTATGTTGTTATTAGTTAATTGCTTAATCTGTTTTAGTTACAAAATTATCCCACTATATTGAAGACAAAAATAACATCAGAATTATAAGTTTTTTGTGTTATAGTAAAATAGAGGGTTACTGTGGAGATTACATTATTTGAATAATGCAAATCATATTGCTTGACAACCAATAATAGTAGCTAGTGCTATTATAATTATAATTCAGTCATCTACATTTACACAAAACAGTTCTGCCATCCTTTAAAAGGTCTATTATCTGCAGCTTACAGGACAGGCTTATACTATTTCTTCCATGATAGGAATCCCATTTCTGTAAAGATTCTCTGTCTCTCTTTTCATTCTTTCTTTCAAATTTGTGAACAACCCTTTCTTTCACAGCAAATTCTGCAAACCTACACAAATTTTACAAAGTTATTCAAAATTAGAAAATGTCTTGGAGTGCCTAGGATCACATCTATAATTGAAGAAGTTATTGAAGCACCTGTGGGCATAATCTTCTATTTCTCTTTCAGGTAGACAAGTTCCACACCATCATGTGTGCTCTTTCTATGTACTCAACCTTTTTGGAGTTCTTCAGTGCCTATTGTTACATTTTCTACTAGATAAAAGAGTTTTAGAAAAAGATATGTGACTGAAAATGGGAAATTGATTGAAAGACTGAATACTGACAAGTAAATTTCCCATTTGCTCTCCCTCTCCTAAAAAAGAAGTGTTACCTCCCAAAATCTGTCTTCCAGATACAATCAGTTTTTCTAATCAAAATAAATTGAACTATCCCAGAGTGAAAATTTCCAAGTTCTAACATGTGGGCATCCACCAACATAATGACCAAATCTCAGTCCAATCAAAGAAAGCTCTCACTAAGCTCATCAGTAAGCAAGTCCCATCAACCTATACATAGCTTCAAAATAGTTTTTAGTTCCTGATTCTTACCTTTGGAGTAGATTCTGACTTTTGAGGAAAACTGGACTATAAGTCATCAATTAAAATAACAAGGGAGTGATGTCAGCAAGATGGCAAAATAGGAAGGCCTAGTCCTCATTCCCTGACAGAAACACCAATTTAGCAATAACATACGGACCAAAATACCTTTATGAGAGGCCTAAATTCGGTTAGGAAGTTGCAGTACTCCAGATGAGCACAAAACAAAGAACAGCCACATTGAAATGAGAAAGAAGAGCAGTTTTATTTAACTTGAGCCAGCCCTTTCCTCAAGTTGCACAGCTCAGTACATAGAGAAAACCTTGGCCTGCAACTTCTCCAATCAGGGAAAAGATAGAATGGAACATGCCTCAAATATCTTTGTGTTTACATGCATTGCTGGAGAAGTTGGTTTCTGTCTTGCCTCATATGTAGTGCTGGTAAAACTGGCATAGTTCAGATGCCAGGGGGCAGTTAAGAAAAAAGGAAATGGGGCAGACAGCCTGCTGTGGCTGGCACTGCTCTGTGAGATTGCAATCAAGTAAAGAACCTGCAACTTCTCCCCTTGGAGGGAGGAGAGGAGTGGAGAATGCCTCCAACATTCTGGCCTTTCACTAGGCTGCCCAAGAGGCTCGTTTCTGTCACCCCTCACACAGGACCCTGATGGAACCAACTTAGGTTTATGGAGGCAACTGATAAGAAGGAAGAGTGAAGAGTGGCTTGCTGTTCCCAGCACTGCTCTGCAAAATTGGGAAAAGGGGCAGATCTTAAGACTCCTCCACAAGGAAGGTGAGAGAGAAGTACAGCATGCCTCTAATGTCCTAGCCTACAGTATAGCAGTCAGACACCAGAAGGACAGAGAAGCAGGAGATTATAGAGTCTTGAAAAAAAAAAGAAAGAAAGGAAGAAAGAAGCCAGTAAATCACTCTAATTCACAATCTACATGCACAAGTTCAAGGAAGATACATTCATAGAAAAAGTTTGAGTGGCTCCCAGAATGCTTAGCCAGGCTGATTGGTGAAGGTCTTTCCTTATCAAAACCAGTCTGTAAAGACCGGAAGAGGCAGCTGTTTCTTCAAATGTACAGACATCAACGCAGAGCTACAAGGAACACAAAGAATCAGGGAAACATGATACAATAAAGGAACAACAACAGCAAAAATGTCTAATAATTGACCCCAAAGAAATGGAAATATATGAATCATCTGACAAAGAATTCAAAATAATCATCTTAAAGAAGTTCAGTGAGTTATAAGAGAACACAGATACACAACTAAACAAAATTAAGAAAGCAATACATGAATAAAATAAGAATATCAGCAAAGAGAAACTATAAAAAAGAACTGAACAGAAATTCTGGAACTGAAATATACAATAACTGAACTGCAAAACTCACTAGAGGGTTTCAACAACAGACTTAATCAAGCAGAAAAAAGAATCAGTGAACTTGAATATAATCCCACTTCTGGGTATTTATCCAAAATAATTAAAATCAGGATCTGAAAGACATATCTGCACTCCCATGTTCATTGCAGCATTATTAACAATATCCAAGATATGGAAATAATCTAAATGTCTGTCAACAGATGAATGGATAAAGAAAATGTGGCATATACATACAATAGAATATTATTCAGCTTTCTAAAACTCCTGGATCCGAGACAAGGGTAGTTCATTACCCACAGCAATAGCAGTAGCAAGAGTACCATAGTTTGCACTGGTTTTCTGAGCCTCAGTTCCCACAGGGTGATACAAAAAAAGCCATCTGAAACCTGCATTCACAATGGGATGTATTATAGATGATGAACTTTGAGTTTACGGAACTCAAATCTTTTATAATGGGCTTTAAGTATGCCTGCTTTTTTCTCTGGAGGGAGACGCTACCAAGGCTCTTCTCTATACAAACATCCTTGAAAAGCTAGTTCAGAAGAAGAGACAGTTAGTACTTCCCTCACAAGAGATGTAGAAACTCAAGAGGCCCATTGAAAATCTTCTCCCAACAGTGACTATTTTAAATTTAATAAAATTTTCAAATTCTGTTCATAAATTACACTAGTAATCTTTAAAGAATTCCATAGCCATATATGGCTAAAGGCTACCATACTGAACAATGAAAATATGGAACATTTCTATTAATAAAGAAAATGCTATTGGATAGAGTGGCTCCATGTCATACAATAGCAATAATAATGAATAATAATAATAGTAGTAGTAGCTAATATTTATTAAGCATCCACATTGTGCCAAGCACTTTAAATGCATTATCCCATTTAACCCTCACATTAGCCCTATAAATTAGAAGTTGTTATCCCCACTTTGTAGATGAGGAAACCATGCCTTAGATAGGTAGAAAAATTTACCTACCTAAGCTTATACTTGTGGTTATTGTCAGAGACTGAACTGTACTTAACTACTCTCTTATGTTATTTTCCTTAGATTCCTATAGCAGATAGTATTTTCCAACGACTGCAACAATATTTACAGTCCCACATGCTCTTCCAGATTCTCACAAACAACTCTATCAAGAGATAGGCACTATATTCCCTCCTCTTGAACTTGAGTGGGCCTTTCTTACTGGCCTGATGGAAGTGATATTACATATAGTGTAAGTAATGTTACTGTATATGAGGTTCAAGAATAGGTTATATTCTTGATAAGAGTTCATATCTTTGACAACAAAATAGAGCTTCTACCTGTTTTCCTCATGGGATAGTAACTACCAGAAGTCAGCTGCCAGGCTATAAGGAAGCCCAAGCCACATTGAGAATCCTTGTCAAGATACATCTGCTGACAGCCATCACTGAGGTCCAGGCAGCAGCCAGCATCAACTGCCACACACGTGAGTGAGGAAGCCTTCTAAATGACTCCAGCCCTTGTCATCAACTGATTGTAACCTGGGAGGCCCACAAAAAGAATTGTCTACCTGATCCACATCAACCCTCTGAACCATAAGTGATGATAATAATAACAATAATTAATAATATATTAATGTTGTTTTGTATCATTAAGCTGTTATTAGCAATAGATAGTTGAAACAATGCACCTTCAAACCGATTATGTAAAAAGCTTTATTTTAGTCAATTAGTTAATATTTATATGCTTTATTTGTGCATTGATGCATTAGTAGATATAAATGAACATATAAGTGGGTTATTCCTTCTACATTCTGCCTGACCTTTTGTAGAACTAAATTTGAAAAGGAAAATTAAAATAAAATTTTTGTTTATATGAAAAAATAAAACTATTGACAAAGATGAATTTTGTCCAAAGCAAAATTGTTTCTTAAGTAGCTCTTCACATTTTGTTAGATATTGCCATATTTGAATTTCATACCCTAGACTTCTGTCTTTCATTTATTTATTCTGGTTGCTACATAAGTTGCCTTACTTGAATTCTTTCCAAAAATATGAAAAAAATTAATTAAAGCAAACATATTTAATCCTTTTCTCTGAAAAAATACAAACTATTATACAAATGATAACATTCAAAGGATCATGAAAAATAGTCAACGAAGACATATGACTTTATTTATCATATCCTTATAATCTAGATTCAATCTTTGCATTGTCATATACTCATCATACATCTAGGAAAGACCATATGAATTTTTGTAGAATTTACAGTTTTGTAGATTTATCTTTATTTTTGTTGTTGCAATAATAACACAATATGAGATCTACTGTCTTAACAAAAATTTAAGTGCACAATAACATATTGTTAACTATAGACACTATGTTGTACAGCAGATCTCTAGAACTCATTCATCTTGTATAACTGTAACTTTATACCCATTGAGCAACAAAATTCCCCATTTCCCCTTACCCCAGTTCCCACAGATTTATTTTAAGTTAGCCTAAGATTTTCCAGAGATTATTTTTATTTAGAGGTAAAAATTGCTTACAATCAGACTTTGAAAATGGATATTCCCTTCTTTCCAGCTTGATCAACTCTTGAGGAACTGGCAATACTCTCATAATAAAACAGGTTAGAAACAGTTTATATGCTATTGCTTTAAAATCATCTCAAGGAGTTACAATGTCTTTCTCGGCAGCATCATTTGTCCTAAAGCATAGAGGAAGGACAAGGAATCAGGAGCTAACAGGCTGGAGGAACCTGGAGCTACATTTAGAGATTCTTGCTTGTTTTTTTGGTGTAGTTTATTCACTATGGCTTAAGGGGCAAGCAAGCATTCACCACCCACTACTCTCATTATTTTCAAGGCTGTTTAGTAGACAATAACAAATGCTAAGCAAATAAATCTTTTGAACCATTTAAACCTAGTTCTGAATTTTTAGGTAACAAAAGCTTACAGAGTTGACCCTAGGTGTTTATTTCTATATCTACATATATTTTTCCATCTGTCTTTATTTACATATAAAACTGGGAAAACACCCACCATACCTGAGGTATTCTCTGAACAGGGAAAAGAAAAGCAAAAGTATTTGGCATGAGAAGGGAGTCCCATCTAAGAATTTGAATTGGGTATATTGAAAATAAGTGTAATCTCAAATCTGCTGCAGTTTTGTATGGTTTAAGGTTAATACCTCAAGAGACAAAATTTTGTTTTGCAGAATGTCCTAATACACTTAGTTTCTTAACTGTAGGCCTCAAAGTTTACTCTGCATTGTGAACAGCAGCTATAAAAAGTTCTACTCCTGTAGCCAACAGCAAAGCATGTGGAAATATTTCTGTACACCTATATTTATCCTGGGAATGAATCAGAATAGTTATATGAAGTCACTTAGAGAGATGGGTCCCTTAGAAAGCGTCCCATCTCTCATACTCCTAGTAGCAGCTCTTCTAAATAAGAAAGCTACAGAAACTGCATGATGAGACTTCTCAAAAGTGTCTCATTTGGGAAACTTTATTCCCAGTCACATAGCAAGAGGAGGCCTGTCTACTCCTGATCTTTACTCCTCCTGGAATAGACATACAGCAGTTCACACCAAACCACACACATACACTTGCTGGAAAATGACTCATCCTGCCCTCTTGTTTAGTTAACCATCTACAGGCATTTATAACTATTTGTGGAAAAGCCTCCAGGCTTGCAAGGAATAATGTGCAGTCCCATCAATACCTGAGTGAAGCAAATACCCTTAAAGCTTCCACCTGCCCTAGTCGGCCCATTCTATTCATTCCCGAGTGTATAAGGGAAGAGATTTCATCTACTGATCATCTGTTTCAGGGAAGGATGTGAAAAATAAATGTATATACATTTGGAAGGAGCTCACACCCATTAAAAACACCGATTCACTTAGACCAGAAGTAGCAAACTCATCAGAAAACAATTGGGAAATGTAACTATGTGAAGCCCTTTGGGTGGAAAATATTAAGTGATTATGGGGACTCTGGTGAACATGAAAGTAAATCCACTGTACCAAACTATAGGCCCCCAGTTTATGGCTTATTGATCTGGAATAGAATACAAAATTAAAATCGCTGGATATATCAGTATATTCGCTCAAAAGAGAAAATTCAAATTGTCAATTCAGGTCAAATGGATCAACCTGTTAAGAGGCTTCATAGAAAAAAAAAAGGAGAAAGCTTTGAAAAAATTCTTTTGAAATATACTTTAAAAAAGAATGCAGACTTCCACATAAAAAGAATAATTTCTCAGTGTTCTAGGATGTTTTAATTGCCAAAAATTATATGAAGAGATGCATTCAGTTGCAGAATAGATACTGGCAAAAGCATATCTAGCTCTAGATCTATCTATCTCTCTGGTATTTTTTAAACAGAAAATGTGCATTGTCTTCAAATGTTTATGGCACATTTCAAATAGTGATCATCTATATAAGTCACAAAGAAAATTACTTTTTTCCAAACACTTGCTAAGTGCTTTTCACATATTTAATCCTCAAAAGGATCCTGTAAGCTTAATACTATAATTCTCTGCATTTTAGAGATAAGGAAGAAATACTTTCCCAAGAACACAGAGTTAATAAATAGTGGAGCTGGTTATGAACTCTGCCCAATCAGCTACATTTGTGAAAAATTGTCAAAGACCTACTCCCAAAACTGGAATTGTGGGACTAGATTAAAGTGAATATAAATTCTACCAAACTTTCAGGTAATAAATAATTCATATGTTATTTAAACCAGCTCATAGCCTAGAGACAGAAGGAAACCACCCAAATTCATTTATGAATCTAGAGTAATGCTGATAATAAAACATGATAAATTTAGAAAAAAAGTTAACAATAACCTTGTCTCACTTATGAATAAAAGTTCCTTCTTTATTTGATATATATTTGACTGTCTATGATGTGCAAGGCTCTATGCTAGGAACCAAATGAAAATTAACTAATGTAATATTAACCAGATAACTATATAGAAATTTCCACATCTAGCTTGTTCACTACTTTAACACCTAATGCGGTGCCTGATACATGTTAGAAATTCAAATATTTATTGAATTAATAGCTTAATGAAAGTGTAGGAATAGATAAGCAATTTATGGAAAAAAATTTTAGGACTTTCACTAAAATATATCAAAACTTACTTTAAATCTCTAAGGTTCAAGAGTTTTGAACTGAAGTAGAAAAATTAATAAATGGAACAGAGTCCAGAAGCAAAATAAAACATAAATAAGAATTTATATAGAAAAGGTAATATTTCAGGTAATTGGAGAGAAAGGATGAATTATTCAGTAAATTATGTTAGAATAATTAAACATTTGGAAAAAGAACACAGTGAAATATTTAGCTTACATCACCATTTCCAGAAATAGATTCCAGATGGTGGAAAGATCTAAATGTAAACCAAAAGAATAATTTAAAAAATTGTTAAAGTTTTAAAGGAAAATATTAGAGGATATGTACATAAACATGATTCAAAGATTAAAAATTTTAAAAAGAAATTTAGGCAAGTTTGAATGCAGAATTTTTTTTAATCTATGTGAAAGAAGACACTATAAACAAATTTAGAGAATAAGTAACAAACTGGGAAATACATTTACAAATATATGTGACAAACAAGAGTCGTGTCTATAATATATGAAGATCTATAAACCAGTAAAAAATGAATACCTCATTTAAAATAAGTAAACACAACAAGAATTAACAAAAGAAGAATTGTAAATTGTTCACAAACATAAGAAAAGAAACATCAAATTTACTAATCAAACAGATGCAAATCAAAACAAGTTCTCTTCACTTTTTCGAAGATTTAAAATATAAAAAAAATTTAGTGCTAGCAAGAGCATATTTATATAATGTTGGTACAAGCATAAGTTTATGGAGCATATTCAGAACCATAGAAATATTAATTAAAATGTAAATTCCACAAAACCATTGAATTATAAAATCCATTTGTCCAATTTTTTTCTGAGCAAGCATTTGTACAAATGCAAATAATATTCAGAGACAATATTTTAATAAAATATTGGAAGCAATAAAAATGCCTATCTGTTTCGATGTCTGAATTATGGTACCTCCACATAATGGACCACTCTGCAACTATAAAACAGAATATCATTATAAAATATCCAGTTTAAATTTGTAAGTACAAAATCAAGTTAAAGAAAATAATAGTATAGGATGATACGTTTTTATAAACATAAATTATTTAGAATATTTACATTGTTTTCACTGTTGTTTTTTAACTTTTGAAGTATTTCCAAAATATAGTGGAAAAAACAGAGAATGAGATAATACTCCAATTACCTACCACCTATATTTAATACGTTTACTTCTAAAATACTTTTTAGTAAAAAAATGTTATAGTTACAGTTGAAACTCACTTATGCCTTGCCATTGACCACCCACACTCACCACCTTTCCCTTCTCCTATTTTAAGAAGTATTATCCAAAAGTTGTCATTATTCCTATTCATGTTTTTTTTCACGTGTCCATAAAATGTAATGTACTGTGCTTTTAAATTTTACATAAATGATATTATATTAATTATCTTAGCTGTATGTCAAATTACCCTACAACTTAGTGACTTAAAAGAACAAACAATTATTATCTCACAGTTTCTGTGGATAAGGAATCTAGACGTGGCTTGACTGGGTGCCTCTGCCTCAAGGTCTCGCATAAGCCTGCAATCAAGATATTGGTCACAGCTGCGGTGTCACATGACAGCTCAACAGAGGGAAAATCTGCCTTCAAGTTCATTCACATGGTTGTTAGTAGAATCCTGTTCCTTTTGAGTTGTTGAACTGAGGGTCGCAGTTCCTCACTGGTCATTGACCAGAAACCTCCTGTATTAGTCAAGGTTTTTCAGAGAAACAGAACCTATAGGATAGATAGATAGAGATAGATAGAAATATGAGGACATTTATTATAGGAATTGGCTCACATCATTATGGACCACAAAGTCCCATGATCTGCTCTCTGCAAGCTGGAGAACAGGAGAGTGAGTGCTGTAATTCAGTCCACGTATGAAGGCCTGGGAACCAGGGAAGCCAAACGTGTAAGTCTCAGGCTGAGTTCAAATGCTTGAGAACCAAGAGTGCATATGTCTGAGGGCAGGAGAAGATGAATGTCTTAGCTCAAGCAAGGAAAACAAATTGTCCCTTTTTCCACCTTTTTGTTTTATTCAAGCCCTCAATGGATTAGGTGATAACGCACCCGCATTGGTGAGGACACTCTTCTTTACTCAGTCTGCTGATTCAAATGCTAATCTCTTCCAGAAACACAATCACAGATACACCCAGAAATAATATTTTACCAGCTATCTGGGCTTCTCTTACTCCCCTCATGTTAGCACATAAAATTAACCATCACACCCCCACTATGTTTCTTGACCCATGGACTTCCAAATAGGGCAGCTCACAACATGGAAGCTGACTTCCATCAGAGCTACCAAGTAAGAGAGCAAGAGAGTGCAGGCAAGACCAAAGCCAGAGTCTTTCTTATTCATTAGAAGTAAGTTATTAATTTCAGCCCACACTCATGAGGAGAGGATTACACAAGGACATAAATATCAGGAGGTGGGAATCATTAGAGGTGATCCCAGTGGCTGCCTACCACCTTCATTATCATACAAGGCATACTTTTCTGCAACATTTTTTGGTTATCATGCTTTGTAGATTTATCCATGTCAATCCATCATTTAATCATTTTCAGTATTATATAGTACAATTTATACAATGGTTTTCATCACGTTAAGAGGCTAACATAGTTTTAACATTTTACACTCCTATCAGAATTGTATGAGAATATGTATTTCCTTCAACTTTGACTTTCTATATTTCTGTATTATTTTCACTTAGTAGAATGAGCAGGTATGACTTCCATACTTTAAAAATATTTAAAAAATAGCATAAATTAAAATATGCATAATCCAAATCTGTGTGAGTCCTTGTGGTCAACCCTATCATGTGACATTAGACGGAAACCCAATGTCAATGACTACAAAGTCCTGGAAAACAATTTAAATCATCATTGAATAATTTCAGAGGAATGCATGTGCATGACACACATCTAAATGTACTAAAATTATTCATCTCTCATCTCAGTGTCTAACTCTTCACAATGCTATTTTCCAAACTCCTCTATATCCACTACTACCTCAATTTTCCCAAGAATTACTATAAATTTAAAAATTTTAGTCTACTCCTCTTCCTGTCAATTGTACCTCAGTATATTATTTTACAGGCCATTATAGTACTTCTGGACTTCACTCATGTGTTTTCTTCACCCATTATCCTGTTTGCACAAAGTGTCCCAAAGCTTAACATTATAGGCAAACACAGGGATTTTCCTGGGGGAGGGATGGGTTTGGTATGAATAAGGGAGATTGAAAGGGAAAATCTGTAAATGCATTAATAAGTCTTTAATTGTCACACAAAAACAAACTCTATCTTGAGAAAGAAAAAAAAGAACATATAAAGAATCAACCTAGTTTAGTACGTTAAACTGGTAGTTTCTGGTAGTATCAAAATTTAAATCAGTTGCTATGATAAAAATAATTCTACCCAATGTATATTAATGGCACAATAAAAGGAAAACTGTAAATTTCAAATTCCTTTCGAATTCTCTGTTCCATCTGTACTTGTGTTTCCTTTTGTTTTCAAATTAACATTATGTTAGTATGTTTATCTTAGTAGATATACTAAACTTGTTACATTTTAGTCAAAGACAATTTATCTACTCAAAACAGAGGTATGCATATGAATCATTCCTGCCCTAAGCGAGATTATACATTATGTTGACTACTAACAATTCTAGCTGGCTTTACAGTTATTTAGAAGTATTAAGGGGAGAAGTAAACAGTCATTCCTAACTCATCTAAATGGGATCTTCAAAACCAGCATGCATGCCAGTTAGGTATCAAGGAATCTGGCATACTAGCAGGATATGAGTCTTAAAATTGTGAGTGTTTTTAGGCTACCTACCATCTCTCCCTCCATTCCTTCTGCTAGAAGTAGGGCCTGCTTCTATTTGATGAATAACTTGCAATGCTGTTATATCAGAATCAAGGGCCAAGTTTTAACTGGATTACTTAAATTTAAATTACCCTAATTAGAAGTAGATGCCCAATTGTTAGAGATTCAACTCTTTTATATTGCTTAATGAGATAAAGTTTAGTACTAGTAACTAAAATATTCTTTAGGCCATATAAGCAATGACTAGTATAGAGTGTTTATTTTGCTTTGTTATGATACCTGCAGGTCATTAAAAAAAAAAAAAAAAAACACTTGATTTTGTTCTCCTTTACACATTCCTCAAAGTGAAATAATCACAAGCAGAATTTTAAGGTATTGCTTATTTTAACTTTAACTTGGATTTTCATCACAATATTCCCATTAATTATTTTGGTGTCTGCACATTCATCTCTTAATTATTTTTTTTCAGATTTTCCAATTATTCAATAGCTTTTTATGAAATAATTTCTCTCTTCAGATCTAGACACTTTGTTCATAGACATCAGAGTCTTGATTTGAAGGAGCTGAAAAAAGGGAAGGAGTGCAATTAATGAAAACAAATAGAGAATAGAAATACATGGAAAGAAAATCAGTTAAAAATTATATTTGTAAAAATAATTCGTGCATTCTTTAAAGATAGATCAGATTTTTCTTGGCAATGTAAATAATGACTGTGGTACAGATAATTCTTGAAATAAAGTTTATATATATATTTGGATATGAAAATTATATTTGCACTACAATAAAATATTTTTTAAATACCCGTAAATATAATAATAATTTACAATTTGTGAGAAGGGCGTAAAGTTCATTTGCATTTAATTTGTTTGAAAATTAATTATTTTTCTTCTAGGGAATATTTAATATGGCAGATAGATATCTACAGCACTCCCATAAAATCTTATTTAACTTCTAAGGTCCCTTAAGTATTGTTCTAAACAGATTGTAGCACAAAACATTATATTATGTTTAACAAAGTTTCTATGGAAAACAATGTTCAGAGTTCCAAATTAGACTTTCAGGAATAATCCTTCCCTCACTGAGGTAGGGTCATTGTGCACAGTAGGTAACATTTATTGAGTACTCACTCTGTGTTGCAAGAGGACACAATGCTAATTGCTTTACATACATAAAGGAGGATGACTTTTTCAATATTTCCCTAGATGGTTTTTCTTCCGTATAATTCTTTCTTTTTTTTAACCTTCCACCATTAACACTAAAACTAGAAATTGAGATTTTTCTTCAAAGAAGAAGGAAAAGAAATTTTTACTGAGATAATTATAGATTCACATGCAGTTATAATACACAATAGAGAAATCCACTGTGTTATCTTTGACCTGGTTTTCCCAGTAGTAACATTTGCAAAATTATACAACAATATCACAACCAGAATATTGACATTAATAAAACCCAGTGATCTTATTCAGATTTCACCAGGTTTACTTGTACTCATTTGTGAGGTGTGCATGTGTTTGTGTGTATGTTTGTATTTAGTTCTACAACATTTTATCACACCTGGAAGTTTCTGAATCCACCACCACAGTTAAGATACTGAACAATTCAGTCAAAAAGAATCCTTGATATTGCCCTTCTATAACTGCACCCACCTCCTCTCCCCTCCCTCCTGTCCCTAGCCCCTAGAAACATCCATTTGTCCTCCATTTCTAAAATTTGTTATTTAAAAATGTATATAAATGAAGCAATATGGTATGTAACCGTTTGGGATTGATTTTTTCACTCCACATAACTCCATGGCAATTCAACAAAGTTGAATTAGTATGTTTACTTTTTAAAATTGCTGAGTAGTTATTTGTATGTATCAATAGTTTAATTGCTGAGGTAGTATTCCATGTTATGCATGCACCACATCTTGTTTAACCATTCACCAGTTGAATGAGTTCTGAAAATTTTGGCTCTTACAAATAAAGCTGTTATGAACATTTATGTACAGGCTTTTGTGTGAACATGAGTTGTCATTTCTTTGGATAAATGCCCAAGAGTGAATTTGTGGATCATATGGTAATTGCATGTTTAGTTTTATTAGAAACTGCCAAATTTTTCCTATATGGGTCTATCATTTCATATTAACAATGTATGAATGCTCCAGTTTCTCTGTATCTGGATGTGCCAGAATTTGGTGTTGTCACTATTTTTTATTTTAGCTATTCTAATAAATGTGTAGTGATATTTTATTGTAGTTTTTGATTTGCATTTCCCTGATGGTTAATGTTGTGGAACATATTTTAATGTGCTTATTTTACATCTACATATGCTTTTTAGTGAAATGTCTGTTCATGTATTTCACTTATTTTTAATATAGTTCTTATAAATGTTTAGTTTCAAGAATTCTTTATGTAGTCTAGGCACAAGTCCTTTGTAGGATATGTAGATTGCAAATGTTTTCCCCAAACCTGTGACTTGTCTTTTTATCCTCTTCACATGGCCTTTCACAAAGGAAAAATGTTTTTAATAAAATATGTTTAAATATATGTTTTAAAAAATATTTGATGAAGTCCAATTAATCAACTTATCTTTTTATGGATCATGCTTTTGGTGTCAAGTCTAAAAACTTTTTGCCTAGCTCTGAATCATGAAGATTTTCTCCCATAATCTTTCAAAAATTTTATAGTTTTCCTTTTTCCATCTAAGTCTGTAATCCATTTTGAATTTTTTAATTGCTCCATGACCATTTGTAGAAAAGGTTATTTTTCCTCATTGAATCTTTTTTTCATTCTTTCATTCTTGTCAAGTGTCATTTGGACATTTGAATGGGTCTATTTCTGAGTTACTTTTCTGTTCCATTAATCTTTTGTCTATCCTTCCATACCAATCCTGCACTTGATCACTGTAACTACATAATAGGCCTTAATATAGAGTGGATAATACCTCCCACTTGATTTTTCTTTTCAAAATTATTTTAGCTTTTCTAGGTTCTGTGCCTTTCTATATATATTTTAGAATAAGCTTGTTTACATCTCCAAAAATCCTTGCTCTGATCTTGATAAGAATTGCATTAAACCTACAGACCCATTTGGGGAAAATTGACATTGTGACTATGTTTAGTCTTCCAATTTATGGATATGGTATGTCTTTGTATTTATGTAATCCTTCTTTGACTTCTTTCATTAAAGTGTTTTTTTCTTAATTTCAAAACCTGTGTATTTTTTTTTGCAGTATATACTTAAGCATCGAATTTTCTTTGGAATGATTAAAAATAATATTTTGGCTTTAATGTTAGTTTCCAAATGTTCATTGTTAGTATACAGAAATGTAATTTATTTTAAATTTTGATTTTGTATCTTGCAACCTTGCTAAACTCACTAATAAGTTTTAGGCGGTTTTAGTAGATTGCTTAGGATTTTCTGTGTATACTATCATGTCATCAGGAAATACTGACAGTTTTATTTCTTTCCTTCCAAACTGTATAATTTTTATTTCATTTTCTTGCCTACTGCACCTACTGGAACATTCAGTACTATGTTGAATAAGAGTGGTGAGGGTGGACATCTTTTCCTTGTTCCTGATCTTAAGGGGAAAGCATACAGTATTTAACCATTAAGTATAAAGTTAGTTGTATGTTCCTTGTAGATGTCCTTTATCAAGATCCCTCTATTACTATTTTTCTGAAAGCTGTTATCATGAACAGGTGTTGGATTTGTCAAATATATTTTTTTAATGATGTTAGTTGTAGGATTTTTGTAGCTGCTCTTTATCATATAGAGGCAGTTTTCCAGCTATTCCAACTTCTTGAAAGTTTTTTATCATGAGTGGATTTTAGATTTTTGTCAATTATTTTTTTGCATCAATTGATAGGATTATGTACTTTTCCCCTAACTTATTAGCATGGTAGATGACATTGATTGATTTTCAAATACTGAACCAGCCTTTATCCCTGGAATATTCCTTTTGTTCTTATTTTATAATTCTTTTTATATATTGTTGAATTCAATTTGTTATTATTTTATTAACAATTTTTGCTTTATATTCATGAGAGATAGAGGTAGAAAATACCCAGTAGAGTTTATATTAATTCTTCATTAAATGTTTGGTAGAATTCACCAGAGAAGTCATTTGGGCCTGCAGATTTCTTTTTGGGAGAATGTTTAATTATGAATTAAATTACTTTAATAGTTATAGGATATCTATTTCATACTAGATGAGTAGTGGTAGTTTGTGCCTTCTGAGGAATTGGTACATTTCATCTAAGTTGTCAAACTTCTGTGTGTATCATTCTTTATACTATTCCTTTGTTAGTCTTAAGATGTTTGCAGGGTCTATAGTGATACTCTTTGTTTCATTTGTGATATTAATAATTTTGATCTTCTCTCTCTTTTTTCTTTGTCAGCCTCACTAGAGGTCTGCTAATTTTATTGATCTTTTCAAATTATACATTACAATTTTTTTAAATTGTTTTTCTGTTTTCAGTTTCATGGACATCCACACATATTTATTTTATGTACTATTTTATTATGTATATTATGCATATAATTTTGTGCATTCTTCTTGCTCTGAGTTCATTTTATTTGTTATTTCCCTGGATTATGGTAGTTCTTTTTTTTGAGTTTATTTTTGTGTATGGTGTTAGGGAGTGTTCTAATTTCATTCTTTTACATGTAGCTGTCCAGTTTTCCCAGCACCACTTATTGAAGAGGCTGTCTTTTCTCCATCATATATTCTTGCCTCCTTTATCAAAAATAAGGTGACTATATGTGCGTGGGTTTATCTCTGGGCTTTCTATCCTGTTCCATTGATCTATATTTCTGTTTTTGTGCCAGTACCATATTGTCTTGATTACTGTAGCTTTGTAGTATAGCGTGAAGTCAGGGAGTCCGATTCCTCCAGCTCTGTTGTTTTCCCTCATATGGTAGTTCTGCTAATGACGAATTCTTTTAGTGCTCTTTTATCTAAAAATATTTTAATACCCCATTCTTTCCTAACAGAAAATTTGACCAGCTATAGAATTCATGAATGACAGTTCTTTCCTTACAGCACTTGAAAAATATTGTGCCACTTCCTTCTGGTCTCCATTGTTTAAGATAAATAATATGCTTTCATTTGATTTATTGTTCCCCTATATGTTATTCTCTGTCTACTTTAGAGATTTATCCTCCATCTTCAGTTTTCAAATGATCAATGGTGATGTGTCTTGGCATGGATTTCTTTGGGGTCACCCTGTTTGGGGTTCAGTTGGCTTCTTGGGGTAGTAGGTTTTTATCTTTTGCCAAATTTCAGAAGTTTTCAGCCATTATTCCTTCAAATACTTGTTCACCTTCACTCTGTTTCTCTCCTCCTAAAATTCTACTGAGAAGTTTTTATCTTTTGTTTTTTTTTCTCACAGATTCCTGAGGATCTGTCCATTTTTTCAATGTATTTTTTCCCTCTGTTGTGTAGATTGGGTGAATTTTATTGTTCTGTAATCACAAGTGTTCCAATTTCTCCATATCCATGCCAGCACTTGTTATTTTCTATTTTTTGATTACTAGTCTTCCTCATGAGTGTGAAGTGGTAGCTCTTAGAAGTTTTGATTTGCATTTTCCTAATGATTAAAGATGTTGAGCATCTTTTCATGTGCTTATTAGTCTTTTGCATATCTTCTTTGGATAAATGTCTATTCAAGCCATTTTCCCATATTTTAATCAGATTGTGTGTGTCTTTGTGTGTGTGTCTTTGATATTGAGTTGCAGGAGTTCTTTATATATTCTGGATATCTGAGCCAGGGATAACTTTACCCTACAGGGTTCATTTGGCAATGTCTGCAGACATTTTTCATTGTTAAATAAGTGGGGGTGCTACTGATATCTACTAGGATGATGCCAAACACCCTAAAATGCAAAGAATAGTCTTCCATACTAAAGAATTATCTTACACGAAACTTCAACAGCACTGCTGTTGAGAAACCCTGCTTCAAATTTTTCATCAAATTTGGAAAAATTTTCATGATTATTTCTTCAAACATGTTTTTTCTTCTTCCCTGCTGAAATTCAAATTACACAAATATTTTTTCCCTCTGTGTTCATTTTAGATAGCTTTATTGATATGCCTTTGTTACAGCAGGCAGGTAGCTAGATATGAGCAAAGAAATGGCGGCAGGGACCAGGTAGAAGGAAATCATGCATCTTGTAAACAATGGGGGTCCATGGGCAGACAAAGAAAATCAGGAACCTCCAGACTGACGGGAAATGACACATTTTGGGTGATAAGGGTCCTGGAGGCAGACAAAAGAAGGTGGGGGAAAGGCAGGAATCTCCTGCGTCCAAATGTAACCTGTTGCTCATTATGCTCTCATTACAATAAAATGAGCCTTGCAGCTAAGAAGTACCCATCATCCACCGACACCATGACACTTCTGATCTAAGCTAAATAAAGACAAAAATCCCTCCTCCCCTTGGGAAGATGGAGCTAGGATGAAAATCAGGGAATACAACAACCAAACTCCTCCTTCCCCAGTGAATATTCCACCCCGTCATTTGTGTGCCCCCCATAACTGGCTTGCCAAAGAAACCCAAGGTGGAAGCTACTCACCTGTCCACCCGCTCTGCCTCTGAGAGCGTATTGTTGTTTAATGAATTCTCACTTTACTTTCTTAACCTCCCTGTCTCGTCTCCAACTTCTTTCTGCGTTGAGGCAAGAACCTTAAATTCACCTGGAACATCTTGGCGAGCCAGCCAGGAGCTCTTGGACCACTCTATATTCCCCATTTGGTTTGAGAACAGGTAGGATTGGAGTATTACAGGGAGATTGGCATGGCACCAAAAGCCCATATTTAATGAATTTTGAGTTTAGGGGTTGGAGGCCTCATCGAGCCTCTGGTTTTATGGGGTATTGGCGCCTGAAAGGGAAGTTATTAGTTTCCTTTAAGGTTATTTTTATAGGAGTGACAAACTTTGCCTTCCCTGGGATTCCCTGGTCCCAGACCTGTGGATCTATAAGTTTTTCAATTTCTGGGGGAATATTTTGGGTTGGATTGTCTGTGTCTTGTATAATAAATAGTCCAGCCAAAAACATTCCTTGGCTTTGATTTTCAGGAAGAGTAAGAGTTGCCCCCAAGGCTGAGAGAAAATCTCTTCCCAATAATGGGCTGGGGCATTCAGGCATGACAAGAAATTTGTGAGTTATAAGAGTCTTTCCCCAGGTGCAAGTTAGAGAGGTGGTGAAATGTTTTAGTTTTGGTTTTCCTTTGACCCCAACAACAGAGCAGGTTTCAGCGGCAAGTGGCCCAGTGTGAGAAGTCAGGACAGAGTAAGTAGCTCCCATGTCCACTGGAAACTGGACAAGTTTACCTGCCATGTCAGTGGTCACCCACTGTTCCTCCTGTGTGATGATGACTGTCTTGGGAACCTTGGGAGGTCATGGGTCCAGTCAATCAAACACTGCCATGATGGGTGTGGGGGAATTTCCTTGCTCCCTTTGGAGCTCGGGGCATTCTCTCTTCCAGTGACCCATCTTCTTGCAGAGTGGGCATGGCGTTTTGGGTGTAGGCTGGTACCTGTTTCCTGGCATTCCTTGCTCATGTTTGGGGCCCCCACAGCTAAAACAGGCTCCCTTCCCTGGTGGAGGTCTTCTGGGAGTACTTTTGGTGTGACCAGGAGGTGGATTAGGTCTTGTCATGACAGCAGCCAAAAGCCTGGCTTGCCATCATTCTGTCCCTAAGTCACACTGTTCTTTCCTTTCCCTCTCAACCTAGTCTCTATTGTTAAAGACACTGAAGGCTGTGTCAATAAGAAGGTTGAGAGGGGTTTGGGGCCCCATGGCAAGCTTTTGGAGCTTTCAAAGGATATCAGGGCCTGATTGGCTAATGAATTGGGTTGCAAATACAAAAGTAGTTGGGTCTAAATTTGTTTACTTTCTGAGGGCATTTTCCAATCAGGTCTGAAATAGGGCTGGATTTTCATCTTGGCCTTGGGTGATCTCTTTAACTTTATCATAGTTAACAGGTTTAATTATACATTATTTCATCCCATCAATGAAGCAAAAGACCATGTGATCCCTTCTTGTGATACCAGGCTGGCCTGGTTGATAGTTCCAATTGGGATCCATTAGAGGCACTGCCATTAGGCTCACAGGGTATCGATGTGGTTGGCAATGTGTAATCCATCAGCATATGTTTAAGCTTGTGCCCAAATATGGGCCTTTTCCTCAGTGCAGCAGTGGGAAAGGATAATATTTACATCCTTCCAGGTAAGGTCAAAAGAGAGGGTCAGCGCCTGGAATTCTTCGATGAACTGGCTAGGTCCTCCAAGAATCTGCCTAAGAGGGTGCAGAACTGGTTAAGGTCAGACAAAGAAAAAGGGATGTGGACTCAGGTAATTCCTTGAGGCCTACTTACTACTCCCTGAAGGGGGCAAAGAGGTTCTGGCTGCATTTCTGGTACTGAAGGGTAAAGAGGCTTATAGGGTGGGGGAGAAGCTGAAGATGGTGAAAGGGTGTTAGGGCTTGGATCTTCTGTCTGGGGCTCCTGTTGCTCCAGGGGTGCCACTAGAGAGGGCTTTTGTGTAGCCTTAATGGGTCCCAGCTGGCAAGGTTCCCTAACATAGGACTTCCATAGCTCTTAGGTTCTCTCTTAGGGCCATAGAAGCCTGAACATGAGGAACTTCTGTCCATTTCCCTTGCCTTTTGCAAAAGATGTCTAACTGTAGGATGGCATTATAGTTGAGGCTCCCATTTTCTGACCAGGCCTCATTGTCCTCAAGTTTATATTGGGGCCAGGCTTCATTACAAAACAAATGAGCTTTTTTCATTTTAAAGAATCTAGAGAAAACTTGTCCCAGTGAATCAAAATGCACCTGAAGTGTGAGTCCTTGGGGATGGAGGAGGTGTTGCCCATTGTTCCTTCAGGGAGAGGATGCTCCTGTAACAGAGAGGATCATTAGCATTAGGAGGTCCCTTGGGAGCTCTCTAAGACAGAGCTGGTTCTAGGTGTCCCCATCCACCTAGTCCTGCTTACCTTATCCATAATAGGGGTTAGCTACTCCCCCATGTGGCAGTCCTGATGGCTCCAGCGTCCTGGGACCTGTGTCCTATCCTGGCATCTGCAGTACCCAGGATGAGTGACCTTCCTGAAGGCTTCTCTATAGATTCTATAGATTAATCCTTGTGTTCTGGGATATGTTCCCCTGCAATGGACATCCTCATGGTTCCAGGACCTATTTAGGTCCCAGCCTTTCTTTTCTCTAAAAAGGTGGTAAGTTTCGGAACACAGTCATGGCCATTAAGGGAGATGGTTTGTGAAAAAAAACTCTCTTTTCCTTTCCTTTTTGTGGGTGACGCCCCCCAGGTCCTTGGTGCCATCCTCCCCCTCACCCCTTCCTACATGTGCCCCAGGCAGTGGGAAGTGGGGACGGGTGCAGGGGCAGATATGGAGCCTGAGGAGGAGGCACCATGTCTGCACTTGGGAGACAGAGGGCCCTGTGACCCTGGAAGGACACTCCCAATCCCATGACCCTGGAGGAGGCAAGCACAGCAAATGCAGGTCATTGCCTAGGCATGTATCCCCAGCGCATGGCCATGTGCACAACCCACCCAGCATGAGTGGCCTGTCCCACCCCAACAGGGTGGGGTGGGGGTGGGGTCAGGGTGGACCCTGGAGGGGGCCAGCCAAACACCAGGAGATGGGCAGTGAACAATGGCAGCCCAGACTTTGTCCTACCACCATGAGTTCCAACCACATGGTGCAGAACATTCACTGGGGAAGGAGGAGTTTGGGGGTCATACTCCCTGATTTTCATCCCAGCTCCATCTTTATGAGGGGAGGAAGGATTTTTGTCCTTATTTAGCTTAGATCAGAAGCGTCATGGTGTCAGTGAACGATGGGTACTTCTTAGCTGCAAGGCTCATTTTATTGTAATGAGAGCATAATGAGCAACAGGTTACATTTGGATGAAGGAGATTCCCACCTTTTCCCACCTTCTTTTGTCTGCCTCCAGGACACATCACCCAAAATGTGTCATTTCCTGTCAGTCTGGAGGTTCCTGATTTTCTTTGTCTGCCCATGGATCCCCACTGTTTACAAGATGCATGATTTCCTGCCACATGGCCCCTGCCCCCATTTCTCTGCTCATAGCTAGCAACCTGCCTGCTGTAACACTTTCAAATTCACTAATCTCTTCTTTTGCATTGTCTATTCTCCTTTTTAATTTTTTTTGGCTTTTTCCAAATTTTTATTGGATTAAATTATCTAGGATACTTCCTAAAGTTTATATTCTATATTCTATGATATTTATAATTGCCAAAAATTATAACACAGAGAAATAAGAATTGGAAAATCCTCATAAAAACCTAATAATGACCTAATTTATTAGTGAAATGTAACATCCTAAAATTGATTTAGTTAACAATTATTAATTAGTTATCTTCAATTCAATTTTCATAGGAAAATAAATCCCCTAGAAGAGACATTTCTTTCAAGAATAGTAAACATAGTTTATATGCAGTTTTTTTTCTACAAAAGAAACATAATAAATTTTTTAACATTATATCTGTGAAGAGCTCAAATTGCCTAATTTTATTTTATTTTTTTTTCTGCTCCACGTTTTATTTTTTGCTGTAAATAGTAATTTACATTATTTTCTTATGCTTTCTTATTATGATTGCTTTCTTTTTTAAAAATTTTTATTGGAGTATACTTGATTTACAATGTTGTGTTAGCTTCAGGTGTACAGAAAAGTGAATCAGTTATGCATATACATATAGCTACTTTTTTTTTTTTTTAAGATTCTTTTCCATATAGGACATTACAGAGATTGAGTAGAGTTCCTCGTGCTATATGGTAGGTTCTTGTTAGTTATCTATTTTATAAATAGTAGTGTGTATATGTCAATTCCAATCTCCCAATTTATTCCTCTCCCCCTTATCCCCTGGTAACCATAAGTTTGTTTTCTACATCCATGACTCTACTTCTGTTTTGTAAATAAGTTCATTTGTACCCTTTTTTTTAGATTACACATATAAGCGGTATCAGATGATATTTGTCTTTCTGTGTCTGACTTAAACTTCATTCAGTATGACAATCTCTAGGTCCATCCATGTTGCTGCAAATGGCATTGTTTTGTTCTTTTTTATGGCTGAGTAATATTCCATTGTATATATATACCACATCTTCTTTATCCATTCCTCTGTTGATGGACAGTTTTAGGTTATTCCATGCCCTGGCTATTGTAAATAGTGCTGCAATGAACATTGGGGTGCATAAATCTTTTTGAATTATGGTTTTCTTCAAGTGTATGCCCAGGAATGGGATTGCTAGGTCATATGGCAGTTGTTCTCCATAGTGGCTGTACCAATTTACTTTCCCACCAATAGTGTAGAAAGGTTCCCTTTTCTCCAAACCCTCTCCAGAATTTATTGTTTGTAATCTGCCTTTCATCTCAACCAGTGTATTTTTCATCTCCAACAGTTTAATTTTTTTATTTCCAGAAGTTCATTCTGTGTTTTTTTACATCTTCCACATGTCTTTTATGTGCTTATTCTTTCCTTGAACTTCCTAAGCATATAAAATATGTCAATAATACTTATTACATATTCTCCAGTATTAATTTTATCATCTGTTTTTAAGTCTATTTCTATTATTGACGTTTCTCAAAGTTACTAGTCAAATTTTCCTCCTTCTTTCCATGCCTGAGAATTTTGTTATCTGATGCCAAACATTGTGAATTTTACATTGCTGAGTGCTTATGCTTTATTTTAAAATTAATTTCAATAATTTTGGGATTTGTTCTGATATGAAGTTAAGTTACTTGAAAATAGTTTAATCATTTTGGGACTCTCTTGTAAGCTTTGTTATGCGAAGCCAGAACAGTCTTTAGTACTAGTTTGGCATCATTGCTGATGCAGTATTCTTCAGATAACTCTATCTGATGTGTGTATGAAGAGGTTTCTCCTTTCTTTGAGGAGCAAGTACTATTCCCAAACCTGTGTGTGCTTTAGGAGTTGTTCTCCCTGTTAATTTCTTGTAGTTCTCGCTCTGTTCTCTAGTAATTTAGAAACCTGTTTTGCACTAATAAGTGATAAACTGCACACTCAAGGGAATCTTCTGCAACCCTTTTCTGTGCAGCTCCCTTGGTAATCTTCATTGTCATTTCTACCTGGTTTGCTGTCCTTGATTGCTCAACTATGTCTCTTCAACTCAGGGAGACCAGTGTTCTGTCTATGGGACTGCTCTCAATGTGCTTCAACCTGGAAACTGGGTCAATGATAAGGCTAATCTCATTTGTTTGTCTTCTCCCAGTGATCACTGTCCTGCACTGCTTATTGCCCAATGTCTGTACAGCATTGTTTAATTTATTTACTGCATGTTTTTATTGTATAAACTGGAAAGGTAAACATTTTTTTCTCAATTGTCACTGGAAACAGAACTCCTAAGTTCTAACACTGATTACTGATGAAAACCTTTAATAAAAAAATCAGTGCACACTTTTTTTTTAATGTGGTAATATAAATATATATTTTCTCTCTCAAACAAGTGTCTTAATTAATGGAAAACACCAGAGTCATTTCCACTCTTGGATAGAAACAAGGTAAAAAATCTCATTATTTCCAATACTATTTATCAGTGTGTTTGAGGTGTAAGGAAATGCAATTAGATAACAGAAAACAACTGGAAGCTTAAGAATTAGAAAGGAAGAATTTAAACTATCTCTATATGTAGTGATTTTATATTATGTATGGAAAACACAAGAGAATCAATGTTTTTTTTAAAACTCCCTCAAAATATAAAGAATTTGAATGAGATAGGAGGATAAAACATTAACATACAAAAGTAATGAACAACAGATGTCTGAGTAGCTGAAGATGATGCTGAGATCTGCATCTCCCCGTAGGTCTCCCAGAAACAATATGAAAATAAAAGAAGTTTTCATGATCTTGGCATAGGCAATGATTTCCTAGATAGGACACAAAAAGTAAAAAATTAATTAAAAGTAAAAATTTATAAATTGTACTTCGTAAAAAATAACAAGTTTTGTTCTTCATTAGACACTGTTAAAATGAAAACAAAAGCAATGGATTGGAAGAAAATACTCACAATATGTATATCTGTCAAATAAATTAGACTATATGAAGAACTCTTACAATGAAAGACATACCACCCAATAAAAAACTGGTGAAGTATTTAAATGCATCATAGAAGAAGATGTACAAATGGCCAATAAACACATGAAAATGTAATCAAATCATTAAACATCAGAAAAATTCAAATTAAAATATCAATTACATACTCACTAGACTGATTAAAATAGTAACACTAATTTTATCAAGCATTTGTTAGGTTGTGGAGTTACTGGAATTCTCCTATGTTGTAGTAATAAAAAATTGTACAGTCATCTTGGAAAATAGTTTGACAGTTTCTTATAGAGCTAAGACTATACTAGCTGTACCATCCAGCATTTCCACTCCTAGGTATTTACAAAAGAGAAATGGGGAAACACATCCACCAAAAGAGTTGTAGAAAAATATTCATAGCAGCTGTATTTATAGTAGCCAACAACAAAAAAACCAAAAAATCAATCAACAGGAGAATAAATCAACAAATTGCCATATATCCGTTCAATTGAATGCCTTTGAAAATTAAAAGGAACACTCATACATTCAATAACATGGATGAATATCAAAAACAGTACACAGACAAAAACAGGAACCAGACACAAAACAGTGCAAGCTGTATGTATGATTCCATTTATTTAAACTTTAAAATAATTATGCCAATTATGGGGTCTCAGCACTGGCCATCATCTTCTATTTGTTTACTGAATTCTTTACTTGGAAAATTATGATTGTAGCTCAAGTGTCCTTTATTATTTTTCTATTTCAGTCTTCATCTATCTCTGTCAGCAAGTTTTCTTTCTTATGAATGTATTATATATTCTCACTGATGCCTCTATTTCTGGCAGTTTGGATGCTTTAAATGAATTATTTAACTCGTTAGCTCATTGTAGTTTAGGTATGGTTGTTGGAGTATTCTAACCACTGTTTTTTTGTACAAAGGGGGAAGGAAGAAGCACTTTAAATGTATCCCCTTGGGTTGGCAGTTTAGAAGCAGGCAGGCTGCTAGTCCTCTGCTGTAGCCCCTTTGATTTCCACATACTCTTACAGCATTAAGAACAATGAAGACTCAACAAAATGTCAAATGACAAAACTAAAACAAGTTAGTAAGAAGCTTGATGTCCTTTATTCTAGGGAAAAAGTTCACAGACTGGGGGAGTGCAGTGCCTCACAAGCAGTGGTGCACTCTTCCTGAGGGATTTTGGGCAAGAGTTTTCTAACAGCGTTAGAAATGGCAACATGAAAATAGGGCATGATTGGCTGGGGTTGCGTATCTGACTTATTTAGAAAGATGAAGGAACAAGAAAATATGTATGAGCCCAGAGTTGGCTTGGTATTTTGTGATTGGCTGATTGGACATACAGTTGACCCTTGAACAGAGCAGGGGTTAGGGGCGCAATCCAAATATAACTTTACTGTCCGTATCCACAGTTTCACATCGGAAAATTCAACCAACCTGGGATCATGTAGTGCTGTAGTACATGTTTATTGAAAAAAATCCACATATAAGTGGACCCACACAGTTTAAAACCACATTGTTCAAGGGTCAACTGCACCACATTTCTGATCAACTGCTTTTCGGGTCAAGTGTAGTGTTTATAGGAGTACAAACGTTTGGTTGGCTGACATTGCATTCCGGGCAGGAGTGGCTCCATCTTGGGTCTAGAAATTTATTTCAACACAATATATTCAATGCTTTTTGCCATTTGGTGGCCTTATTGACTAGGGAAACACATATTAACTGATGGTTGCCTGCTCCCTGAGAATCAACAGATCACTGTGCCGCCAGCACTTTCCAGGATCGTTAATATGCCTTAAGGATATTTAATATGATTAATTCTGGGGAAAAAAAAAAAGAGGAAAGTATAAATTAAAGGAGAAAAACATAAGAGAGATAAAATACAATTTAAAAGTATAACAATTATTTCGATTCTTATATGAATAATCTATAGAATACGAATTGGTGGGGGAATTTGAACTGACAGGATAGTAATTTTTATTATTTGTTTTTATATGTGATAGTGTTATTATGATTATAATTTAAAAGAGTTCTTATCTTTAGACATTTAAAAATAACCTGGTCAGAGACCTCAGATTAATTTTAATTAATTAATTAAGAATTTTCCCAAGAAAAATATATATTTTAGGTTGTAATCCAGGAGGACGGAAACTTTGTAAAATTTTCCTTTATTCCACATAGATACTAAATGTTGAGTAGTGTGGCAGATACTGCAGAATGTCTACTCAAAGCCATTTAAAACTCACTTTTACCTTACTTTAATGACACCTAGAAACTTAAAATATTCACCTTTTCAGATTCCTTCTTTTGCAGATAATAAAATGTAAGAGTACGAAGTTTAGGAATGTCTTTTGGAATTCTTTTGAAAGGGACAAGATCAATGGCTATGTGGAAATAAACAAAGACCACCCAAATGAGAACAAGCAAAGGCTATTTACTCAGAGCTTGCTATAGCAAGTCAGGCAACATCACTTGTATTTAGCAGAGACTCAAAGATAAGCACAGGAGTGGGAAAGCTTTATAGTGGTAAAAAGGGAAGACTTCAGGTATGCTCTGATAGGAGGCTGCTGGCATGGGGGAAGCAGTAGGCAGGCTAACTAGAAGTGGGGCATCCTGTGTGATTGGTTAAGGGTACATATTTAACTTCCTCCAGTTAGAAAAGGTAGCAAAAATTAGAGTAGTTGTCAGCCATTAACCAAGTCCTGACCACTTGGGTTGGATTGTTTCAGGGCTCATTGTTTGGCTTCCTAAATTGGTTGCTAGAGATAGTAGACTGACTTCCTAGAATGGTTACTGTAGATAATGAGTTGGCTTTCCAGGATGGTTGCTGAAGATTTAGAGTCAGAGTCCTATTTTTATATATGGTCTGGCCATTCTCCACTTGTGTATTCAGTCTCTCAACTGTTTCATTGGCACTTTGCCCTTTGCCCTTCACCTTTCTTCCTCTTTGTAGGTGCATTAATTACATTGAAAACACAAGGACAAAAATCACAAGTTGAGGATGGTAAAACATGAAATAGAGAGTCTGGGCCCTTGATGACATTCCTTCTGAATTGCAAAGGTCCTGGACTGCCTAACTACAGACTTCCTGTTACATAAGAAAGCCTCTGCTTGCTTGAAGCACAATTAGTGTAGCTATCTGTTGTTTGTAGCTAAATGAATTCTTAACTGGTAAAGGTAGGTCACTGATATGAGTGAGGAGACAGTCTAAGCAGATGGAGCGAACAGCAACCTAATGGAATCCTAAACACTCTTCCTGTGATACGGGATAAATAATCAAGATTTTCTGGGTCCCTCTAAAAGTACTATAGAAGCAGTTGAGAGCAGATTGGCAGTTAAATTATGTTTATATAGAGTGTGTTGAGTTTATTGCCAAACTTATTTATACTACCCATATTTGTTACTGAAGTTATATATATATAAATAATATCATGCAAAGTTGGGAAATATGAGTGCAAAAAAAAAGAAGTGTTTCTATAGAAACTAAGTTGAATGCTTTGGTAAGACTTAATGCCAGAGAGATGCTAAAAATAACTGCTATATAATTAAGTGCAGTTAAGACAACCTTAAAAGACTGGAGAACAAATCATAACAATTTAAAAAGTTTTCATATTCAGACTAATTCACAAGGATATATAAATTATTGCTCCAGTTTAAAAAAAATGAGACAGGAAGTTGTAGAAGTTGTACTATGGATAAGATTTAGATAAGAGAGGTGATGTGAGGGGGACCCCAATTACTGCTCCATACTTAAAATTATAACAACAAAATAACCATTGGCAGTATATCAAAAGAATGGTGAATGAATGTGTATTGGATTAACCAACCACCCCCTGTTTTCAATTTTCTTATTTACAAATACATTCTGTTGATATATTATGATTTCATTCCTGAGGCTATTATAATTAAAAGGGTACATTGAAAAGCCCAAATATTTAAATAATTTGATTATATTTTGTTTGTTTATAGTTTTCAATCTAAAAGGGTTATGTGTAAAGTTCTTATTAAAAAAATCTAAAGACAGCCTCTAATGACACCTTATTGCATCATTTCAATAAAATATATAGGTATATTTTACAGGAAATATAGGTTATTTTTCTGTTTAGTACACAACACAAGTCTGTGTTACCTATTTATTAGTTGTCCTCTTTATCTTAGTATACTTTTTAGCTCATTAGTTCTATATAAATATCTCATTGAAATTTTGTTTCCATTGTTTTTTCCATGCATTTTTATCCATTTTTTCCTTGTATGTATGTTGTTAACTGTTTTACTTCATAAATATATACTCAATTAAAAAAATATATATTTACTATAGCTTTTACCTTTGTGCCACTAAATTATTCCTCTTGAATGGGGTTTCTTTATTTACACCCCCGTTTAGGCATCATAATTTTTACTTATGTTTTTCTTGCTATTTAAAAATATATCACAAACCCATATTTTATTCTACTCAATATTTTTCTAAAAGTGGCTCTTTCAGGTGTCACTATATTGCTAGATTTGTGATTTATCCCAATCTTCTTTTGACACAGGAAGTGAATATTCTGAATGTCATTATTGTTATATTTGGACTATTTTCCATTTTCTTATTTCTTATTTTATTTTTTTTCTATTATGCCTGTTTAAATTATGAACTGTATACTGTTTGAGATATAGCTGAAATCTGCTGAGACCATGGACTAAATTTGACGTTATTGGGAGGCATATACCTATTGCTCTAGATTCCAAAGGAAAGTGCTCTGAATAACATATACTTCATGAAGGTAAATGTGGAAATTATAGGTTGCTAGGTGTGTTGGAGACTATAGGCTTTAAAACTAATTTCCTGTCAAAAGTTATACATTCTGTGAAAAAAATCATGGAGAAAGGATCAAGTATTATAACTATCTAGGAAATGTAGATTTCCTTGAGAGAAAAAAAAACCAAAAAAACATCTAAATGAAGTTATTTCCTTCAATACCTTTTATATGAGTTTCAGCCAAAAAGAATTTAAGGCAACTGATGGTACCTCTTTATGACTGTGTAACATCTAAGTGTGTGAATAAAATTTATTTACCACATTTCATTGTCACAACAACTCTGCAAAGTAGATTCTGTTATTCACAGTGAGGGAACTAAAGCTCAAAAAGTTTAAATAACATTCCCAAAATTGTTTGGGAATTTTTAAATAACATTCCCAATGACTTAGAAAGTGGTGAAGAAGGGATTTAAACATAGTTCACTCTAACTCAACAGCTCTCTCTCAAAAAAAAAAAAAACAAAAAAATACCCACACCCAAAAATATACTTTCACCATTCTGAATCGTGTATTAACAACAAAACCTGGGATAAGAAAAGAAATGTTCCTTAGAAAACAGACTTCTGGTTGCTAAGGGGGAGGGGGGAGGGGAGATATGGAGTGGGAGTTTGGGGTTAGCAGATGCAAACGATTGTATACAGATAGTAGTTAAGGTCCTACTGTATAGCACAAGGAACTATATTCAATATCCTGTGATAAGCCATAATAGAAAAGATTATGAAAAAGAATATGTATGTATATGTATAAATGAATCACTTTACTGTACAGCAGAAATTAATACAACATGGTAATTCAACTATACTTCAGTTAAAAAAAAAAAGAAGATTGAGGAAAGAGTTATCTTCCAAAAGAGAGGCAAGGTGCTTTTACCAAATGAAAGGGAAATGATTTAAAAAAAGAAAAAAAAAAGAAAGGGAATGTTCTTAAAGTACGTCAGAATTTTATTGTAGCAAGCTGTAAAGAAATTCAGACTCTGATACAATCTAAATGTAATTTTCATTCCTATGTTTTCCTCATCTCAGTTGTAATGGATATCTATAGCTGAGTCATTTTCATCTTTCTTTTGGTCAAAATCTTATTGGGTATATGTATTCATAGATGTTTATTTTCATGTGTAATGACAAAGATGATCCTGGCAATTTCATTGTTGCACAGGCACATCTTATAGAAAAAAATCTTTCCTACAGGTTTTTGTTTTTTAAATTCACATAATCTCCTAGCCTGTGATAAACTACAAAAAGCTGCCTTTCGTAGCATATTTTACTCTTTGCAAAAAGGAAAGGCAGTGGCTATTGTATTTCTAGATAAAAGGAAATCAAAGATCACTTTATAGTGTTGATTGGTATTTACATAATAACATTAGAAAGATTAATGACAAAGGAAAATTTAAAAAGAAGTCAATTCTTTTATATACACCTTACTCTTCTTTATTTTCTATTGAGATGATCACATGTTTTTTATTCTTCAATTTGTTAATATGGTGTATCACATTGATTGAGTTGCATATATTGAAGAATCCTTGCATCCCTGGGATAAATCCCACTTGATCGTGGTGTATGATCCTTTTAATGTGTTGTTGGATTCTGTTTGCTAGTATTTTGTTGAGGATTTTTGCATCTATATTCATCAGTGATATTGGTCTGTAATTTTCTTTTTTTGTAGTATCTTTGTCTGGTTTTGGTATCAGGGTGATGGTGGCCTCATAGAATGAGTTTGGGAGTGTTCCTTCCTCTGCAAGTTTTTGGAAGAGTTTGAGAAGGATGGGTGTTAGCTCTTCTCTAAATGTTTGTTAGAATTCACCTGTGAAGCCATCTGGTCCTGGACTTTTGTTTGTTGGAAGATTTTTAATCACAGTTTCAATTTCATTACTTGTGATTGGTCTGTTCATATTTTCTGTTTCTTCCTGGTTCAGTCTTGGAAGGTTATACCTTTCTAAGAATTTGTCCATTTCTTCCAGCTTGTCCATTTTATCGGCATAGAGTTGCTTGTAGTAATCTCTTAGGATGCTTTGTATTTCTGCGGTGTCTGTTGTAACTTCTCCGTTTTCATTTCTAATTTTATTGATTTGAGTCCTCTCCCTCTTTTTCTTGATGAGTCTGGCTAATGGCTTATCAATTTTGTTTATCTTCTCAAAGAACCAGCTTTTAGTTTTATTGATCTTCACTATTGTTTTCTTTGTTTCTATTTCATTGATTTCTGCTCTGATCTTTATGATTTCTTTCCTTCTGCTAACTTTGGGTTTTGTTTGTTCTTCTTTCTCTAGTTTCTTTAGGTGTAAGGTTAGATTGTTTACTGGAGATTTTTCTTGTTTCTTTATGTAGGCTTGTATTGCTGTAAACTTCCCTCCTAGAACCGCTTTTGCTGCATCCCATAGGTTTTGGATCATCGTGTTTTCACTGTCATTTGTCTCTAGGTATTTTTTTATTTCCTCTTTGATTTCTTCAATGATCTCTTGGTTATTTAGTAACATATTGTTTAGCCTCCATGTGTTTGTGTTTTTCACGTTTTTTTCCCTGTAACTCATTTCTAATCTCATAGCGTTGTGGTCAGAAAAGATGCTTGATATGATTTCAATTTTCTTAAATTTACTGAGGCTTGATTTGTGACCCAAGATGTCCCATGCACACTTGAGAAGAAAGTGTAATCTGCTGTTTTTGGATGGAATGTCCTATATATATCAATTAAATCTATCTGGTCTATTGTGTCATTTAAAGCTTCTGTTTCCTTATGTATTTTCATTTTGGATGATCTGTCCATTGGTGTAAGTGAGGTGTTAAAGTCCCCCACTGTTATTGTGTTACTGTCGATTTCCTCTTTTTTAGCTGTTAGCAGTTGCCTTATGTATTGAGGTGCTCCTATGTTGGGTGCATATATATTTATAATTGTTATATCTTCTTCTTGGATTGATCCCTTGATCATTATGTAATGTCCTTCTTTGTCTCTTGTAATATTCTTTATTTTAAAGTCTATTTTATCTGATATGAGTATAGCTACTCCAGCTTTGTTTTGATTTCCATTTGCATGGAATATCTTTTTCCATCCCCTCACTTTCAGTCTGTATGTGTCCCTAGGTCTGAAGTGGGTCTCTTGTAGACAGCATATATATGGGTCTTCTTTTTGTATCCATTCAGCAAGCCTGTGTCTTTTGGTTGGAGCATTTAATCCATTCACGTTTAAGGTAATTATCAATATGTATGTTCCTATGACCATTTTCTTAATTGTTTTGGGTTTGTTTTTGTAGGTTGTTTTCTTCTCTTTTGTTTCCCACTTAGAGAAGTTCCTTTAGCATTTGTTGTAGACCTGGTTTGGTGGTGCTGAATTCTCTTTGCTTTTGCTTGTCTGTAAAGCTTTTGATTTCTCCATCAAATCTGAATGAGATCCTTGCCGGGTAGAGTAATCTTGGTTGTAGGTTCTTCCCTTTCATCACTTTAAGTATATCATGCCACTCCCTTCTGGCTTGTAGAGTTTCTGCTGAGAAATCAGCTGTTTACCTTATGGGAGTTCCCTTGTATGTTATTTGTCATTTTTCCCTTGCTGCTTTCAATAATTTTTCTTCTATCTTTAATTTTTTTCAATTTGATTACTATGTGTCTCGGCGTGTTTCTCCTTGGGTTTATCCTGTATGGGACTCGCTGCATTTCCTGGACTTGGGTGGCTATTTCCTTTCCCATGTTAGGGAAGTTTTCAACTATAATCTCTTCAAATATTTTCTCTGCTCCTTTCTCTCTCTCTTCTCCTTCTGGCACCCCTATAATGCGAATGTTGTTGCGTTTAATGTTGTCCCAGAGGTCCCTTAGGCTATTTTCATTTCTTTTCATTCTTTTTTCTTTAGTCTGTTCCGCAGCAGTGAATTTCACCATTCTGTCTTCCAGGTCACTTATCTGTTCTTCTGCCTCAGTTATTCTGTTATTGATTCTTTCTGGTGTATTTTTCATTTCAGTTATTGTATTGTTCATCTCTGTTTGTTTGTTCTTTAATTCTTCTAGGTCTTTGTTAAACATTTCTTGCATCTTCTCGATCTTTGCCTCCATTCTTATACTGAGGTCCTGGATCATCTTCACTATCATTATTCTGAATTCTTTTTCTGGAAGGTTACCTATCTCCACTTCATTTAGTTGTTTTTCTGGGGTTTTATCTTGTTCCTTCATCTGGTATATAGCCCTCTGCCTTTTCATCTTGTCTATCTTTCTGTAAATGTGGTTTATGTTCCACAGGCTGCAGGACTGTAGTTTTTCTTGCTTCTGCTGTCTGCCCTCTGGTGGTTGAGGCTATCTAAGAGGCTTGATGGGAAACTCTGGTGGTGGGTAGAGCTGACTGTTGCTGTTCACCTTACTCTTTCTCCATTGACCTGTTACTGATACAGTCATTATTTAAAACAAACCAAAATAATTTTTTTAAACCTGCTGTTTTATATTTCTTTCATTTATCTGAAGACCATTGTGATACAATTTTGATATATCACCGAAAGTCCCAAGAGGAAAATATTCTGATTCTTCATATTTTATCTTGCATACAAATTGCCTCTTGAGTAATTCTACATAAATCAAAATTATAATTTGCAACTCAGAATAAAAATTATTAAATATACTTACTTATTGTTTTCCTGAAAGAAATGATGCTTAAATAGAAACATCATTGAGAAAAGTAATCTTTCCTGGTTTTGCCATGTTTAAACTTAGATACACTGTATTTGTGTCTTCTGTAGAAGAAATACATTTGATTTGTTTATGTCTTTTCTCTGCATTATTTGAAAAGTAAAGTTCAGAGATGCCAAGTTTATTAAAAGATATGGCATTACTCAATGTAGTTGGAAGGGCTAAAGTTTAAACCACAATGAAAACTATAAATGGTCTAAGGCAGAAATCCTGTTTTGTCTCTAATTTAGCAAGTTCTACTGATTTACTCTTTGATATGTTTGGTGGTCACCCTCCATTTTTTTAAAGAATAAATTTTATTTTTTAGAGCAGTTTTAGGTTCACAGCAAGATTGAGAGGAAGGTACTGAAATTTCCCATATACCCCTGCCCCCACACATGTATACCTTCCTCCATTATCAACATCCCCAATTAGAGTGGTACACTTGTTACAATTGATGAACAAGTGACACATCATTATCAGACAAGGTCCATTGTTTACATTAAGGTTCACCCTTGCTGTACATTCTGTGGGTTAGGAAAAATTCATAGTGACGTGTATCCCCCATTATAGTATGATACAGAATAACTTCACTGCTCTAAAAATCTTCTATGCTCTGCCTCTTCATTCCTGCCTCCCCACTAACTCCTGGCAACCACTGATGTTTTTACTATCTCCATAGTTTTTCTTTGCCAGAATGTCATATAGTTGGAATCACAGAATATATAGCCTTTTAAGAATGTCTTCTTCCTTATGCATTTAAGTGTCCTCCATGTCTTTTTGGGTTGATAGCTCATTTCTTTTTAGAGCTGAATAATCCACAGTGTGGATTAAACACATACAGGTATCACAGGTATCTATTCACCTACTGAAGGACATCTTGGTCGTTTCCAAGTTTTGACAATCATGAATAAAGTGACTATAAACATCTGTGCAAACTTCCCCATGGACATGATTTTTCAACTCCTTTGGGTAAATATCAAGGAGCATGATTATTGGATCATATGGTAAGAGTATGTTTAGTTTTGTAAGAAGCAGTCAAACTGTTTTCCAATGTGGCTGTAGCATTTTGAATTCCCATCAGCAATGAATGAGAGTACCTGTTGCTTCACATTCTCTCCAGTATTTGAATTTAACAGTGTTCCAGATTTCGGCCTTACTAATAGTTGTGTAGCAATTTTAATTTGCATTTCCCTGAAGACAAATCATGTGAAGTGCCTTTTAATATGCTTATTTATCATCTATATATCTTCTTTCGTGAGGTGTCTGTTAAGGTCTTGGGCCATTGGTTAATCCAGTTGTTCATTTTTTTAAATCATTTTAACAGTTCTTTGAATAGTTTGGATAACAATAATTTATGTGATATATCTTTTCCAAATATTTTCTCCCAGTATGTGGCTTGTCTTTTCATTCTGTTGACAGTGCCTTTTGCAGAGAGCAAATTTTTATTTTTAAAGAAGTCCAGCTTATCATTGTTTTCTTTCATAGATTGTACCTTTGATGTTGTATCTAAAAAGTCATCACTAAACCCAAGGTCATGTAGATTTTCGCCTATGTTATTTTCTAGGATTTATTTTCTAGTTATAGTTTTACAGTTTACATTTATATCTGTGATCCATCTTTAGTTAATTTTTGTGAAAATTGTGAAGTCTGTGTCTAGATTCATTTCTTTGCATGAGGATGTCCAATTGTTCCAGCATGATTTGTTGAAAAATCTATCTTTTCTCCCTTGTATTACTTTCACTCCTTCATCGAAGATCAGTTAACTATATTTATGTGGGTCTATTTCTTGGCTTTCTATTCTCTTCCATTGATCTATTTTTCTGTTCTTAGGCTAATATTACACACTCTTGATTATTATACCTTTAGAGTAAGTCTTGAAGTCGAGTAATGTCAGTCCTCCAATTTCATTCTTCTCCTTTTTGTGTTGGCTATTCTGTGTGTTTTGTCTCTTACTAAAAACTTTAGTATCAGTTTGTTGATATCCACAAAATAGCTTGGTGCATTTTTGAGTGGGGTTTTATGGGATCTACAGATAAAGTTTGGAATAACTGACTTCTTGACTATATTGGGTCTTCCTGTTCATGAATATGGAATATCTCAATATTTACTTAGTTCTTCTTTGATTTCTTTCTTCAGAGTTTTGTAGTTCTCCTCATATAAATCTTGCACATATTTTGTTAGATTTACACTTAAGTGTCTTAGTTGGGGCTGCTAAAACAAAATACCCTATATTGAGTGGCTTAAAGAACAAATGTTATTTCTCAAAGTTCTGAAGACAGAGAGGTCCAAGACAAAGGTACTGGCAGATTCAGTGTCTGGTGAGAGTGCTCTTCCTGGCTTGCAAATGGCAGTCTTCTTTGCTGTGTCCTCGGATTCTGAGTAGACAGAGATCAAACTCTCTGGTCCCTTCTTATAAGGGCACTATTTCCATCATGAGGACTCCACCCTCATGACCTCATCAAAACCTAATTACCTCTCAAAGCTCTACCTCTTAAAGCCATCACATTGGTGCTTGGAGCCTCAATATATGAATCTCAGCAGGACATATTTAGTCTATTGCATTCTTCCGCTGGTCCCTCAAAATTTATTTCCTTCTCATATACAAAATGCATACATTCCATCCTAATAGTCTCAAAAGCCTAAATTCATTCCAGCATCAACTTTAAAGTTCAAAATCTCATCTAAATGACATGTAAATAAGATATGGGTGAGACTCGAGATGAGATTCAGCCTCAGGCAAATTCCTCCCCAGCAGTGAACCCCTGAAAGAAAACAAATTATATGCTTCTAGAATACAATGGTGGAACAGGCATAAGATTGACAAGTCAAAACTCAGCAGGAGGGCTTCCCTGGTGGCGCAGTGGTTGAGAATCTGCCTGCTAATGCAGGGGACACGGGCTCGAGCCCTGGTCTGGGAAGATCCCACATGCCGCGGATCAACTAGGCCCGTGAGCCACAACTACTGAGCCTGTGCGTCTGGAGCCTGTGTTCCGCAACAAGAGAGGACACGATAGTGAGAGGCCCGTGCACCACGATGAAGAGTGGCCCCCGCTTGCCACAACTAGAGAAAGCCCTCGCACAGAAACGAATATCCAACAGAGCCAAAAATAAAAATTAATTAATTAATTAATAAAAAAAAAAAAACCAGCAGGACAAATCCCATTAGATCTTAAGGAGCAAGTAACCCTCTTTGGTTTTATGTTCTACCTTCCAGTTCCACTGGGGTGTCAATGTCACTCCCACTTGTGTGGGGTGCACCCTCTCCTCTGCATGGCAGATCTGTGGCATGGGAAGTGCTCCCAAAGAGAGCCAAGGCAGACTCTGCAGAGTGGGGTTTCCACCTACAGGGCTCTGTTGGGTGGAAGTCTCACTCCCAGGGTTCTGAGTGGCCCAGCCCCCATGAATTCAGGTGGATGCTGTATTGGCTTTTGAAATTGTGGCAACAGTCCTGATGATCTCTGATTTGCCTTTGGGGCCACCCTTCCCTGTTTTTGGAGAATAGCACAAGTTCACAGCCAAATAGCTTTATCATCCTGTCCTGTGGGATCTAAGAAGTTCAACAGCTTTCCTTCATTCTGTCCCATTTACATCCCCTTTAGTTTAAACTGGACAGTGTTCCTGCTTGAGTGACTGTTTAGCTCCATGATTCACACCCATATTAATCTCCTTATCAAAGGTTCAGCACCGCCCTTGCTATTCCCTTCTGAACAAACACACTTTCTAATTTTTTTCAATATAGATAGGATGACAATTTTCCAAATCTTTAAGTTCAGCTCATTTTTGTTTAACAATTATTTCTTCAATTCATTTCTCTCTTCTCATAGTTTACTATAAACAGTCAGGAGGAACCAAGATGCTTAGAGCACAACACATTGCTTAGAAATCTTGTCAGCTAAATATCCAATTTTAATCACTCTCAAGTTCTACTTTCCACAAAACACAAGAACAAACAATTCAGCCAGATTATTTGCTAGTTTATAACAAGAATTGCTTTTTCTCCATTGTTCAATCACATGTTTCTAATCTCTAACTGGGACTTCATTAGAATGACCTTAACTGTCCATATTTCTACTAACATTGTCTGCATAATTGTTTATGTATTTTCTAAAAAGATGGATGTTTTATCGACAGCTTTTCCCTTTTCTTTCTGAGTCCTCATCATAATCACCTTTAACAATTCTTTCACAGCAATATCAGTCCTCACAGATTTGGTGTCTGGCTAGGATCTTCTCCCTGGCTTGCAGATAGCCATCTTCTTTCTTTGTCCATCACATCATTGAGAGAGAGAGAAAGTTCTATGGTGTCTTCTTAAGAGTACTAATCCCGTCATGAGGACCACACTCTCATGACCTCATCTAACCTTAATTACCTCCAGATACCATTGGGGGTTAAAGGCTTCAAGATATGAATTTTGGAGAGACATAAATTCAGTTCATAACATTAAATGTTCCTCTCTTTTTGGATGCTAATGTAAATGGGAATGTGTTTTTTATTTTAAATTCCAGTAATTCATTGCTTGTGTATAGGAAAGCAATTGACTTTTGTGAACTAATCTTATTTCTTGAAAACCTGCTATAATTAAATATTATTAGTTCTAGGAGTTGTTTTGTCAATTCTCTTAGATTTTCTGCATAGACAATCATATTATCTGCAAATAAATACAATTTTTCTTCCTTCCTTATCAGTATATCTTTTATTTCATTTTCTTGACTTATTATATTAGCTAGAACTCCCAGTATGGTATTGAAAAGCAGTGGTAAGGGGATATCCTTGCCTTATTTCTATTCTTAGCAGATAATTGTCAATTTTCTCACCATTAAGTGTTATATTATCTGTAGGTTTTTGTAAATAGTCTATATCAACTTGAGGAATTCCCCTCTATTCCTAGTGAACTGACAGTTTTTATCATGGATGGGTATTGGATTGTGTCAAATGCTTTTTCTGCATATATTGATATGATTATGTAATTTTTCTTTTCTAGCTTCTTGATGCGATGGATTACATTAATTGATTTCCAAATGTTAAAATATATATAATATAGATACTCCTGTTTAATTGTTAGCATGGTATAGCTTTTTCAATCCATTTACCTTAAATTTATATATGTCTTTATATTTAAAGGGGGTTTCTTGTAGACAACATATAATTGGTGTTATAGACTGAATGCTTAAGTCTCCCCAAATTTCATATGGTGAATTCCTACCCCCCAATGTAATGGCATTACTGGAAATGGACCTTTTGAAAGATAATTAAGATTAGATGAGTTCATGAGGGTGGAGCCCTCATAAATGTGTTATAAAGGATGAGACCTGAGAGAGTTTGTTTCCTCTCTTATCTCTCTGTCATGTGAGGATACAATGAGAAGATGGTCCTCTGAAAACCAGGAGGCAGGTCCTCAGCAAAGACCAGATCTGCCAACATCTTGATATTGAACTTTCCAGCCTCCAGAACTGTGAGAAATAGATGCTTGTTTTTTGAGTCACCCAGTCTATGGTATTTCTGTTTTAACAGCCCAAACTGACTAAGACAGTTGGGTTTTATTTTTTTTAATCACTCTAGCAATCTCTGTCTTTTAATTGGTACATTTAACTCATTGACATTCAAAATAATTATTGATATAATTGGATTAATATCTACCTTATCTGTTACTGTTTTCTAACTGTTGCCCTTGTTCTTTGTTCCTACTTTTGTCTTCCACTTTTTTCTGTCTTTCGTGGTTTTATTAGAGCATTTTATGTAATTCCATCTCTTTCTTCTCTTAGTTTATAAGTTATACTCCTTCTTTTACTTTTCTTTTCATAGTGGTTGTCCTAAAGTTTGCAATGTATGTTTACAACTAATCCAAGTCCACTTTCAAATAACACTATACCACTTCATGTGTAATGCAGGTACCATACAATAACAAAATAATCCTAATTCTTCCTTCACATCCCTTTAATCACAATTTTCATTCATTTCACTAATACATAAGCATATACATACACATACATATATATGAATACATAATTGAATATATTGTATTGCTGATGTTATTATTTTACAAAAATTATTACCTGTTTTACCATTAAACATTTTTTACAAGTTTCTATTTTACTTTCATTTATTCTTCTGCAATGTTTTTCCTTTCTTTATGTAGAACTGAGATTTTAATATATATCATTTTCCTTCTCTCTAAACAACTTCTTTATACATTTCTTGCAAGGTAGGTCTACTAGCAAAAAATGCTATGTTTCTTTGCCTGAGAAAATCTTTATTCTCCTTCACTTTTGGAGGATAATTTTGCAGGGTACAGGATTTTAAGTGGGTGAGTTCTTTCTCTCAACATTTTAAATATTTTATTCCATATCTTCTTGCTTACATGATTTCTGAGTATATAACTCTTATCCTTACTCCTCTACAGGTATACCATTTTTTACCCTCTGACTTTTCTTTGGACTTTTTTCTTTATCTTTGACTTTCTGCAATTTGAATATGACATGCCTCAGTACAGAATTTTTTTTTTTTTTTTGGCATTTATCTGGTTTGGTGTTCTCTGATTTTCTTAGATCTGTGACTTGGTGTCTGACATTAATTTGGGGAAATTTTCAGTCATTATTGTTCTTCAAATATTTTTTTCTGTTCCTTTCTCTTTCTTCCCTTTGGTTTTCCTATTATGTGTTTGTTTGTTACATCTTTTGTAGTTGTTCCACAGTCCTTGGATATTCTGCTCTGTTTTTTTTCAGTCTTTTTCTCTGTGCTTTTTAGTTTTGGAAGTTTTGATTGAGGTATACTCAAACTCAGAGATTTTTTTTCCTCAGCAGTGTCCAGTCTACTAATAAACCAATCAAAGACATTCTGAACTTCTGTTACAGTGTTTTTGAACTTTAGCATTTAATATTGATTCTTTCTTAGAATTTTCATCTCTCTGCTTATATTGCACATCTGCTCTTTTTTAAGATAAATTTATTTATTTATTTTTTTTAAATTTTTGGCTGTGTTGGGCCTTCGTTGTTGTGTGTAGGCTTTCTCTAGTTGCGGTGAATGGGGGCTACTCTTTGTTGTGGTGCATGGGCTTCTCATTGTGGTGGCTTCTTTTGTTGCAGAGCAGGGGCTATAGGCACACGGGCTTCAGTAGTTGTGGCTTGCAGGCTCTAGAGCTCAGGCTCAGTAGTTGTGGTGCACGGGCTTAGTTGCTTCACAGAATGTGGGATATTCCTGGACCAGGGATCGAACCCATGTCCCCTGCATTGGCAGGCGGATTCTTAACCACTGCACCACCAGGGACGTCCACTCATCTGTTCTTGCATACTATCTACTTTATTTATTAGAGCCCTTAGCTTATTAATTATAATTGTTTCAAATTGGTAGTCTGATGATTACATTTCTGTCATAACTGAGTCTGGATCTGATACTAGTTCTGTCTCTTCAAACTGTGGTTTTTGCCTTTTATTGTGCCTTGCAATTTTCTCTTGTTATACAAACATGATGTACTGAATAAAAGAAACTACCATTAATAGGTCTTTAATAATGTAATGGTAAGATGTGTGGGGAGAAGAAACGTTCTCTAGTCCTATGATTAGATCTCTGTCTCTTAGTGAACCTGTGACTCTGGACAGTGAATTTCACAAGTACTTTTCAGAGACCCCTCCTTTAGGTGGAACAGAATGGTTAGAGTGGGCTGGAATTGAATAATTGCCTTCCCCTGCATGGAAGGATAGAGAGGCCTGGAGTTGGTTATTTCCCTTCCCTCGGGTCAGTTAGTTAGACTCTGATAAATCCCCAATAAGTTAGGCCCTGGTTAAATAGTTTTTCCTGAATGCAGGCCTTGTTAAGAAGAACAGATTGCTCTGGTGTATTTCAAAATGGCTACCTTTTCCCTCCTTCTGCCTGAAGTGTTTTTTGCCTTTTAAGTATTCACTGTGAAAACCTGTGAGCTCCTAGAAGTAAAACTCACACTCCTGTAACTAGGTCCCCCGGGAGTTTTTGACTCTCAGACCTGTCCACACGGAGCCTCCAGCAATTCATCAATTACAGTTCAGGTTTTCCTACCCAAGCACAGGTTCCCATGGAGGTTTCTATTCATGGGTTTCTGGTCTGGTAAGTTGTGATTCTCTGTATTTACCTGTCTGTCTCTCCAATTTTGGGGACAGTGGTTTGCCCTGTGACCTCACTTCTCTTATGGATCTGAGTAGACTTGTCGATTTTTCAGTTTGTTCAGCTATTTCCTTGTTGTTAGGACTGAGTGTTAATTTCCAAGCTCCTTACATGATGGACTAGAAACTAGCAGGTCTGTTCTCTTTCTCCACTTTCTACATTTGGTAGAATGAAAATTTTCAAATATGCACACTTATGCATTTGTAACAGATATTAGCACAATTTTATATTTAGGTAGAGAGTTTATTTGAATAGGGATCACCAAGCATATCAGTAAATTTTAAAGTTCTCCTAATCAGTGTGTTCAAAGTTACCTTATGGCTTCCTTCTTTACTCTCACTCTACTCAGAGTTCCATACCCCAATTTAACCTCTCACTAAGCTAAGAACAACTTTTAAACAGATTGACAAAGGAAACCACCTCCTTCATGGTATTCTTTCACTTCCATTATTCAATTATTTTCCTTTATATATTCATTCTATAAATATGTGAGGTATATTATGCATCAATAGTCCACCAGTCATGGAGGATACAATGGTGAGGAAAATAAAGATATTTGCTGCCCTCAGGGACTTCACAAACTGTTCTAGATTTTTGGTTGTTCATTATTTCACAACTGGTGACTTATGTGTAATGAGGATATCTGATGAATTTTGAGGGGTACTCTGAAAATTATTAGGTGGCAACCTTGTGTGTAGCTGTATTTGTTGTCACCCTTGCCCTACTCAAGAAATTAGCAGGTTTCCTTCTCTTTCTGTGAGCACAGACAGATTTTTTTTTTAACATCTTTATTGGAGTATAATTGTTTTACAATGGTGTGTTAGTTTCTGCTTTATAACAAAGTGAATCAGCTATACATATACATATATCCTTATATCTCTTCCCACTTGCGTCTCCCTCCCACCCTCTCTATCCCACCCCTCTAGGTGGTCACAAAGCACTGAGCTGATCTCCCTGTGCTATGTGGCTGCTTCCCACTAGCTATCTATTTTACATTTGGTAGTGTATATATGTCCATGCCACTCTCTCACTTCGTCCCAGCTTACCCTTCTCACTCTCCGTGTCCCGTGTCCTCAAGTCCATTCTCTACATCTGCGTCTTTATTCCTGTCCTGGTCCTAGGTTCTTCAGAACCATTTTTTTTTTTAGATTCCATATATATATGTTTTAGCATACGGTATTTGTTTTTCTCTTTCTGACTTACTTCACTCTGTATGACAGACTCTAGGTCAATCCACCTCAGTATAGAGGTTCCTTAAAAAACTAAAAATAGAACTACCATACAACCCAGCAATCCTACTACTGGCCATATACCCTGAGAAAACCATAATTCAAAAAGAGTCATGTACCACAATATTCATTGCAGCTCTATTTACAATAGCCAGGACATGGACGCAACCTAAGTGTCCATTGACAGGTGAATGGATAAAGAAGATGTGGCACATATATACAATGGAATATTACTCAGCCATAAAAAGAAACAAAACTGACAAATGTTTTATATCCCCACCACATGCATTAGGAATTTTGACTTATTTGAAATTTTAATTAGACTGAATGATTTTTACAGAGTACTTTCTATGTGTAAGCAATCTGTTAATCACTACAAGGGAAAAGGATATAAAAAATTATTTTCCATTCTCTTGAATTGCTTAGACACAAGCTGGGATGAAGTTGGGAGTGGGGTTATAAGGTGGAAATAGAAGGGAGATAAATGAAAAATAGCTAAAATAATCAGGATGTAAAAAGTACACTAAAATAAGTAAAAATAGTGTGGGGAGAAATGAATGAAAGATCACATCTAATTAGAGGGATCAAAAGAGATTTCATTAAAGAGGTGGTGAGATAGAATTGCAGAATTTTAAAATATGTACTCCAGGGTGGATATAGGAGACATTCCAAAAAGATGGATTAAAATAAGCATGGAAGAAGCAAAGCATGAGTCAATAAGCATCCCCATATGTCTGTGGAGTGATCTTTTGTAGATGATCTAGCAAGTTAGACAAATAAAAGCCTGAGAAGGTAATTTGAAATAAAATGATGAGAGTCTTGGATGAAAAGTGATGTAGTTTCAAGTTAATTTCATAGTTAACTGAGGAGGAGTAATGAATATTCTAAAGTAAGAAAATAAAATATATAAAGCTTTACTGAAAGAATATTTTTCTGATAGGAGGGTAGGGTAATTTGGAAGTGAGGAGGCGGAAAAGATGAAGACCAGCTAAGAAGGCCTTATAAAAGCTCAATATTAAGTCAATCAAACCTGAATTTATGCAGTGGTAGAGGAAACAGACAGAAAGAATGGATAAAAGGTATCCCATGGAAACTAAAATTAATATAATGCAGCCACGGATTGGCCATAGGAAATAGAAGAGAGGAAGGGATAAAAAATGATATAGAGATTTCAAGCCTGAGTAGAACTGTTGGAATAAATTAAATGTCAGGAAAATAAATTGTCTTGAGAAAGAAAATGAAGAGTTTAATTCTGAAAATGTTGAATTTGTGGTGCCAGTGAGGTGGAAATATCAGTTAGCTCTGCAGGTCTCCTGTTATAGACAGATATTAGGACTGAAGATATGGATGTAAGGGTTGTTTATGTAGAAGTGATAGTTGAATCTATGGATGTAGATAAATTTTCTGAGGAATGGATTCTAAAGAACAGATGACCAGAAGGTCATGAATAGAATCTTAAGCAATACACAAAAGTAGCAAGATCCAACTTAAGGATTAAAGTGATTAAGGAAGATCTGCAAATAGCTGTATAACTCATGTGATGGGCCCACAAAGTAAATTGTGTGAGGATTTTTTTATCTTAAATAATTCAGACACAGATAGGCATGTCCAGCAAACTGTTGCACCCTTCCAAGAAAAATTTCCTGGCAAGAAGGTTTAAAATCCTGCACTTGACCTAGAATGAAGTTTAGTTAATTTAGGAAAGAACAATCTAAGAAAAACATTGTGTCCACAGCACAGATTTGAAAGAAGGTAGAGTCTAGAGGTTAAGAATAGAGTGTCTGCAGCCAGAGTGTGTGGGTTTGAGTTCCTGCCCTTCCACTTACTAGCCTTGTGGCTTTGGGCAAATATCTTAACTTCTCTGTGCCTCAGTACCTTCAAATGCATAATTGAGAAAATAATACTACCCCATAAGTCTGTTGTAGTGGTAAAATAAGTTAAATACTGTCTGTATATAGAACAGTTCTTGAGACTTAGTAAGTGCTCAACAAATGTTAATTATTATTACGTTTAGTCTCCTGGCTCAGCTCCAGTTGGATTGTCTGAGACCTATGGAGATATGTCACTAAATATTCTTTAAGATATGGATGCACAAGAACACTTCTTTGGGATTCTTTTAACAAATTGGAAAATAAAGGGGAGGGAGTTAGTTACACTCCATCACACTGTCATGCAAACCCTGTTACCTTTGGCAACAGGAAGAGATAAATGTTGTGCCAAGCAGATCAAGTAGAAAACAACAGTATCCACAAATGTAGGAACAGATTAGTGGCAACAGACTGATCTACAACATTTCATCAATGCCTATTGTACTAGACAGAGCAGCAGCCATCAAAATTAGAAAACTGTACCTAGCTGGACAACAGGGATGACCATAGTAGCCAATGGCACAATGCTGGTACATTGAGAGTGGAGCCCTTAAAGGTATTCCCCCAAGGGGACAAATGATAAGGGCAGGCATTGTAGAGGGATCGAAGTAAAATTTGTCAGCAAGTGGGATAATAAGATAGTAAAATTTGGGTTGTATGTATTTAGCAGACTGGAAGAATAAGAGAAACTGACAAAGGACACAGGAGTCAAGTAGAAATGAGGAGGGTACAGTTTTTTTGTTTTTTTTTTGTTTTTTTCTTGTAATTTATTTTTTATTTTTTATTTTTTCACACACACACACTGTATTTTATTTTACAAGAGATAAATTGACTGACACCAAGCATTGTACATGGATGACCACAACAAAAGCAACAATGATTGCAATTACCAAACATGAAACACACTCATACTATGTCATAATATTGACAGTCAGTCCAGTAATCCTCCACTGTAACAGCTCCTTTACTTTGCAGTGAAAATTGATTTGTATATTCTTTGCCTCTGAGTCCTTGTGGGATTTTTTTTTTTAATTCAGACAGAAAGTCACAAAAATTATACTCATCCTCATCAGTTCACTCAGTCCCATGTAATTAATTTTCTTTTTCATCTTGATCTTTTGTTAGCACTTTTATGAGTTCATCAGTTTTTCATTAGAGTTCTGAAAATGCTTATTCATTCAGTTTAGCAGTACAGTCAGTTACCAGAAACCTGTACTTGTCAGAGTCTTTTCCATGAATTTCTTGAAGATGAAACCCTTTTATAGGAACATATTTGCAAAAGCATCAGAGTACGCCCAGAACTGTCTGTAAATGACAAAAGACTTAAAAATGACCACAGTTAAAGATTTGATGAAAGTTCATAATTATACAGTTGACAAGAAAATTAGTTATTTCTGAGATATACATTTTAAAGTAATAACTAGGATTATTACTTATAACATTATACCAGAACATATAAGATTTTTGAAATTTCATGTAATGTCTGAAACATTTATATTAACATATTTCCATACATATTTCCATACAAATACAAATATAAGATTTTTAGAAATTTCATGTAATGTCTGAAACATTTATATTAACATATTTCCATACAAATAACCCAATAAAACTTTAGTATTAGTTGTTTTGTTTGTTTTTTTATACTGCAGGTTCTTATTAGGCATCAATTTTATACACATCAGTGTATACATGTCAATCCCAATCGCCCAGTTCAGCACACCACCATCCCCACCCCACCACAGTTTTCCCCCCTTGGTGTCCATATGTCCATTCTCTACATCTGTGTCTCAACTTCTGCCCTGCAAACCGGCTCATCTGTACCATTTTTCTAGGTTCCACATACATGCATTAATATACGATATTTGTTTTTCTCTTTCTGACTTACTTCACTCTGTATGACAGTCTCTAGATCCATCCACGTCTCAACAAATGACTCAATTTCGTTCCTTTTTATGGCTGAGTAATATTCCATTGTATATATGTACCACAACTTCTTTATCCATTCGTCTGTTGATGGGCATTTACGTTGCTTCCATGACCTGGCTATTGTAAATAGTACTGCAATTAACATTCGGGTGCATGTGTCTTTTTGAATTACGGTTTTCTCTGGGTATATGCCCAGTAGTGGGATTGCTGGGTCATATGGTAATTCTATTTTTAGTTTTTTAAGGAACCTCCATATTGTTCTCCATAGTGGCTGTATCAATTTACATTCCCACCAACAGTGCAAGAGGGTTCCCTTTTCTCCACACCCTCTCCAGCATTTGTTGTTTGTAGATTTTCTGATGATGCCCATTCTAACAGGAGTGAGGTGATACCTCATTGTAGTTTTGATTTGCATTTCTCTAATAATTAGTGATGTTGAGCATCTTTTCATGTGCTTCGTGGCCGTCTGTATGTCTTCTTTGGAGAAATGTCTATTTAGGTCTTCTGCCCATTTTTGGATTGGGGTGTTTGTTTCTTTAATATTGAGCTGAATGAGCTGTTTATATATTTTGGAGATTAATCCTTTGTCCGTTGATTCGTTTGCAAATATTTTCTCCCATTCTGAGGGTTGTCTTTTTGTCTTGTTTATGGTTTCCTTTGCTGTGCAAAAGCTTTGAAGTTTCATTAGGTCCCATTTGTTTATTTTTGTTTTTATTTCCATTACTCTAGGAGGTGGATCAAAAAAGATCTTGCTGTGATTTATGTCAGAGTGTTCTTCCTATGTTTTCCTCTAAGAGTTTTATAGTGTCCAGTCTTATATTTAGGTCTCTAATCCATTTTGAGTTTATTTTTGTGTATGGTGTTAGGGAGTATTCTAATTTCATTCTTTTACATGTAGCTGTCCAGTTTTCCCAGCACCACTTATTGAAGAGACTGTCTTTTCTCCATTGTATATCTTTGCCTCCATTGTCATAGATCAGTTGACCATAGGTGCGTGGGTTAATCTCTGGGCTTTCTATCTTGTTCCATTGATCTATGTTTCTGTTTTTGTGCCAGTACCATATTGTCTTGATTACTGTAGCTTTGTAGTACAGTGTGAAGTCAGGGAGTCTGATTCCTCCAGCTCCATTTTTTTCCCTCAAGACTACTTTGGCTATTCGGGGTCTTTTGTGTCTCCACACAAATTTTAAGATGATTTGTTCTAGCTCCGTAAAAAATGCCATTGGTAATTTGATAGGGATTGCATTGAATCTGTAGATTGCTTTGGGTGGTATACTCATTTTCACAATGTTGATTCTTCCAATCCAAGAACATGGTATATCTCTCCATCTGTTGGTATCATCATGTTTAATTTCTTTCATCAGTGTCTTATAGTTTTCTGCATACAGGTCTTTTGTCTCCCTAGGTAGGTTTATTCCTAGGTATTTTATTCTTTTTGTTGCAATGGTAAATGGGAGTGTTTCCATAATTTCTCTTTCAGATTTTTCAACATTAGTGTATAGGAATGCAAGAGATTTCTGTGCATTAATTTTGTATCCTGCAACTTTACCATATTCATTAATTAGCTCTAGCAGTTTTCTGGTAGCATCTTTAGGATTCTCTATGTATAGTATCATGTCATCTGCAAACAGTGACAGTTTTACTTCTTCTTTTCCAATTTGTATTCCTTTTATTTCTTTTTCTTCTCTGATTGCCGTGGCCAGGAATTCCAGAACTATGTTGAATAATAGTGGTGAAAGTGGACATCCTTGTCTCGTTCCTGATCTTAGAGGAAATGCTTTCAGTTTTTCACCATTGAGAATGATGTTTGCTGTGGGTTTGTCATATATGGCCTTTATTATGTTGAGGTAGGTTCCCTCTATGCCCACTTTCTGGAGAGTTTTTATCATAAATGGGTGTTGAATTTTGTCAAAAGCTTTTTCTGCATCTATTGAGATGATCATATGGTTTTTCTTCTTCAATTTGTTAATATGATGTATCACATTGATTGAGTTGCATATATTGAAGAATCCTTGCATCCCTGGGATAAATCCCACTTGATTGTGGTGTATGATCCTTTTAATGTGTTGTTGGATTCTGTTTGATAGTATTTTGTTGAGGATTTTTGCATCTATATTCATCAGTGATATTGGTCTGTAATTTTCTTTTTTTGTAGTGTCTTTGTCTGATTTTGGTATCAAGGTGATGGTGGCCTCATAAAATGAGTTTGGGAGTGTTCCTTCCTCTGCAAATTTTTGGAAGAGTTTAAGAAGGATAGGTGTTAGCTCTTCTCTAAATGTTTGTTAGAATTCACCTGTGAAGCCATCTGGTCCTGGACTTTTGTTTGTTGGAAGATTTTTAATCACAGTTTCAATTTCATTACTTGTGATTTGTCTGTTCATATTTTCTGTTTCTTCCTGGTTCAGTCTTGGAAGGTTATACCTTTCTAAGAATTTGTCCATTTCTTCCAGCTTGTCCATTTTATCGGCATAGAGTTGCTTGTAGTAGTCTCTTAGGATGCTTTGTGTTTCTGCGGTGTCTGTTGTAACTTCTCCGTTTTCATTTCTGATTTTATTGATTTGAGTCCTCTCCCTCTTTTTCTTGATGAGTCTGGCTAATGGCTTATCAATTTTGTTTATCTTCTCAAAGAACCAACTTTTAGTTTTATTGATCTTTGCTATTGTTTTCTTTGTTTCTATTTCATTTATTTCTGCTCTGATCTTTATGATTTCTTTCCTTCTGCTAACTCTGGGTTTTGTTTGTTCTTCTTTCTCTAGTTTCTTTAGGTGTAAGGTTAGATTGTTTACTTGAGATTTTTCTTGTTTCTTTAGGTAGGCTTGTATAGCTATACACTTCCCTCTTAGAACTGCTTTTGCTGCATCCCATAGGTTTTGGGTCGTCGTGTTTTCACTGTCATTTGTCTCTAGGTATTTTTTTATTTCCTCTGATTTTTTCAGTGATCTTTTGGTTATTTAGTACCGTATTGTTTAGCCTCCATGTGTTTGTCTTTTTTACGTTTTTTTCCCTGTAATTGATTTCTAATCTCATAGCGTTGTGGTCAGAAAAGATGCTTGATATGATTTCAATTTTCTTAAATTTACTGAGGCTTGATTTGTGACCCAAGATGTGATCTATCCTGGAGAATGGTCTGTGCACTCTTGAGAAGAACGTGTAATCTGCTGTTTTTGGATGGAATGTCCTATATATATCAATTAAATCTATCTGGTCTATTGTGTCATTTAAAGCTTCTGTTTCCTCATTTATTTTCATGTTGGATGATCTGTCCATTGGTGTAATTGAGGTGTTAAAGTCCCCCACTATTATTGTGTTACTGTCGATTTCCTCTTTTATAGCTGTTAGCAGTTGCCTTATGTATTGAGGTGCTCCTATGTTGGGTGCATATATATTTATAATTGTTATATCTTCTTCTTTTATTGATCCCTTGATCATTATGTAATGTCCTTCTTTGTCTCTTGTAACATTCTTTATTTTAAAGTCTATTTTATCTGATATGAGTATAGCTACTCCAGCTTTCTTTTGATTTCCATTTGCATGGAATATCTTTTTCCATCCTCTCACTTTCAGTCTGTATGTGTCCCTAGGTCTAAAGTGGGTCTCTTGTAGACAGCATATAGATGGGTCTTGTTTTTGTATCCATTCAGCCAGTCTATGTCTTTTGGTTGGGGCATTTAATCCATTCACGTTTAAGGTAATTATCGATATGTATGTTACTATTACCATTTTCTTAATTGTTTTGGGTTTGTTTTTGTAGGTCCTTTTCTTCTCTTGTGTTTCCCACTTAGAGAAATTCCTTTAGCATTTGTTGTAGAGCTGGTTTGGTGGTGCTGAATTCTCTCAGCTTTTGCTTGTCTGTAAAGCTTTTGATTTCTCCATCAAATCTGAATGAGATCCTTGCCGGGTAGAGTTATCTTGGTTGTAGGTTCTTCCCTTTCATCACTTTAAGTATATCATGCCACTCCCTTCTGGCTTGCAGAGTTTCTGCTGAGAAATCAGCTGTTAACCTTATGGGAGTTCCCTTGTATGTTATTTGTCGTTTTTCCCTTGCTGCTTTCAATAATTTTTCTTTGTCTTTAATTTTTGCCACTTTGATTACTATGTGTCTCGGCGTGTTCCCCCTTGGGTTTATCCTGTATGGGACTCGCTGCATTTCCTGGACTTGGGTGGCTATTTCCTTTCCCATGTTAGGGAAGTTTTCAACCATAATCTCTTCAAATATTTTCTCTGCTCCTTTCTCTCTCTCTTCTCCTTCTGGTACCCCTATAATGCAAATGTTGTTGCGTTTAATGTTGTCCCAGAGGTCTCTTAGGCTGTCTTCATTTCTTTTCATTCTTTTTTCTTTAGTCTGTTCCACAGCAGTGAATTCCACCATTCTGTCTTCCAGGTCACTTATCCGTTCTTCTGCCTCAGTTATTCTGCTATTGATTCCTTCTAGTGTAGTTTTCATTTCAGTTATTGTATTGGTCATCTCTGGTTGTTTGTTCTTTAATTCTTCTAGGTCTTTGTTAATCATTTCTTGCATCTTCTCAATCTTTGCCTCCATTCTTATTCCGAGGTCCTGGATCATCTTCACTATCATTATTCTGAATTCTTTTTCTGGAAGGTTGCCTATCTCCACTTCATTTAGTTGTTTTTGTGGGGTTTTTTTCTTGTTCCTTCATCTGGTACATAGCCCTCTGCCTTTCCATCTTGTCTATATTTCTGTAACTGTGGTTTTTGGTCCACAGGCTGCAGGATTGTAGTTTTTCTTGCTTCTGCTGTCTGCCCTCTGGTGGTTGAGGCTATCTAAGAGGCTTGATGGGAGGCTCTGGTGGTGGGTAGAGCTGACTGTTTCTGTGGTGGTCAGAGCTCAGTAAAACTTTAATCCACTTGACTGTTGATGGGTGGGGCTGGGTTCCCTCCCTGTTGGTTGTTTTGCCTGAGGCAACCCAACACTGGAGCCTATCTGCGCTCTTTGGTGGGGTTAATGGCAGACTCTGGGAGGGCTCACATCAAGGAGCACTTCCCAGAACCTCTGCTGCCAGTGTCCTTGTCCCCACGGTGAAACAGAGCCAACCCCACCTCTGCAGGAGACCCCCCAACACCAGCAGGTAGGTCTGGTTCAGTCTCCCCCAGGGTCACTGCTCCTTCCCCTGGGTCCCAATGTGCACACTACTTTGTGTGTGCCCTCCAAGAGTGGGGTCTCTGTTTCCCCCAGTCCTGTCGAAATCCTGCAATCAATTCCCACTAGGCTTCAATGTCTGATTCTCTAGGAATTCCTCCTCCCGTTGCTGGACCCCAGGTTGGGAAGCCTGACGTGGGGCTCAGAACCTTCACTCCAGTGGGTGGACTTCTGTGGTATAAGTGTTCGCCAATCTGTGAGTCACCCACCCAGCAGTTATGGGATTTGATTTTACTCTGATTGCGCCCCTCCTACCGTCTCACTGTGGCTTCTCCTCTGTCCTTGGACGTGGGGTATCCTCCTTGGTGAAGTCCAGGGTCTTCCTGTCAATGATTGTCCAGCAGCCAGTTGTGATTCTGGTGCTCTCGCAAGAGGGAGTGAGAGCACGTCCTTCTACTCTGCCATCTTGGTTAATCCTCCGGGAAGGGGACTTTTAAAAGGAAACTCTCAGACCTTGTGGCTGAGGAGGGTACAGTTTTACAGAAGCCAAAGGAGGAGGAATTCTTAGAAGTATGGAGTTGTCAACACCATAAAATACTGCAGAAATGCCAAGCAAAATGAATATTGACATAGGTGAATGAATTTGGAAACCAGAAGGTCATTTTTAATATCTAGTAAAACAGTTTCAGTAGAATGGTTCAGAAGAATCAGTTAAGAGACTGATTTTAAGAACTAAAACTGTGAATGGGTGGTAAAGAAGTGAAGACAATTGTGAAATCTTCTCTGAAGGAAATGTGAAAGTAAGAAAAATAGACATGACTGTACGTTGAAGAGGTGACAGGAAGTAGTAAATGAATTTTTGATTCAGGGAGATCTGAGCCATGTTTCAAGACACAAAAGGAAAACCCAACACTGGGAGATATTAAGAATTCAAGCAATAGAGAGACTAACAAATGGAGCATGGTACAAAGAACAGACAGGTAAGAGCTTCCTTATTTTATGTCTGTCTTTTCTAGTTGCAAGGAACACGATCTTTCTCAGAAGAGTTCAAGTTATGGGCATTAATATCAGGAGAAATATGGGAAAACTTGTGATAGGACTTCCATGGAAATTCCAAAAGATGAGCAGAGCAGCAGTCATATTTCACACTCTGAACTATAACATAGTTTTGAGACTATGTTATGGACTGTCAAGACTTCCAGGAACCCCTCTAGCAGTTGTTCATGGATTTTCACTTTAGTGTCCTACCATTAATGTGACACAGCTACTCTTTTGGTTTTTAATGTTTTCTTTGTTTCTTCTTATTTCTCCTCCTTCTCTGCATTGACTATTTTAACCTCTGTTCAGTATATTTTCTGTCTTCCCTGATGTTAACCAGATTTACTATGCATAACTTACCATATTCCAATATTCTAAATTTATTTTATAATAATTTTTTAAAATGTGTGTGTAACATTGACATCCTTTAAAACAATCTCCAACTTACACAAATTTTCTGCTTGCTTATAATTTTGACCAACCCATGAACTTCAGTTCAATATTTTTTTTATGGTCCTTCTTGCCTTTTCATCCTTCTGTACATGCTTTTAGCCTCAGCTGTCCTTATTAACTACATCATTCTCTTGAGATTACCACTTTATATTTCTTAAAAAGGGAATATTATTGGTTCAGTTTATCCTTATTTTTCCAGAATTGTTCAATTTTTTCACCTCATAGGCTTCCGATAAGTTTAGAGAATGACTTGTTATGATCAAGTGACCATTCACAGTCTAATACCCTATAGGTAAGGGTTGGTTGTGGAGAAGTATAAAGTGGGACATCACATGAGCAGAACATAATCAAGAAACAACCAGGGTTCACTTCCCCTAGCAGGGGAATAGCTTTGACCTAGTAGGTACTGTGATTGACCAATTGAGGACACCTGTGAATTAAATAAATTTACACAGATAAATCTATTTCTGAAATGATTCTCAGTTTTTCTTTTCCTTTTCGTTCTGGTCAACAGTGTCTTAGTTTACACATTTTTATCATCTCTTATCTGGACCTTTGCTAACTTGTCTAACTCTCTGGTCTCTTCTCCATTCTCAACTATCTTCTACATTGATTTGGGAGTTTTCTTTCTAAAACACATGTTAAATCACATAAATATCCTGTACAATATATTTAATGACAATAAAAACTAGCATTTTAAAGTGCTCTTTATATCCTATTCACTTAACATGTAGTCTTTTTAAATCCTTTAAAAATAATATATTACTATTATTATCCTCATCTACACATAAAGATACTGATGCTCAGAAACTTCAAGTAATTTGCACAAGAAAATAAAGTTCATTAATGGTGAAACCAGGATATAAACCAGTATTTTTTTAATCTCAATATCATTTCAATATTTATGATTTAAACTCCATCTTATACATATTATCATCACCTGCAGAAATAAGTTTAAAATCCTCATACATTCATACATGGTTCTTCACAATTTTCCCGAACCCACGTTGAGAGGCTCATTTCTTGCCTCTTCCATCATGCACCTATGCTACAATTTAACCATACTGAACTTCTTGCAGTTTCCTATACATGCTACTTTTAAAATACCTCCTATTAATTACCTATATCCTTGGTTGGATGTGTTTAAATGACACAATTCTAAGCTCCTTCTAGCGTGATTTTTAATATTAGCCAAAAAATAAATATCCAGAAATCTCTTGTGACTGGAGTTATGGAGGCTGTGATAGATAAGAGTCTAACTCAGCCCTTCAACCCTAATATTCCCATATTCTGGTTATTCAATTAAATATTAATCTAGGTATGTCTGTGAAGGATTGTTACAGATGTAACTGAAGTCCCAAGTCAGTTGATGTTAATAAACAGAGGTTATCTGGGTGGACCTGACTCAATTGAGTCCTTTAAAAGCAGAAAATTTTCTCCAGCTGATGGCAGAAGGAGATGTCACAGAGTTTTCAAGCAGAATAAGGATTTAATGGGCCTGCTGTTGCTTGCTTAGAAGATGAAGGGAATCATGTGCAAGGACCAAAGAGTGGTTTCTAGAAACAAAGAGTGACACCTGGCTAACAGCATTTAAGGAAATGGGGACCTCAGTCCTACAACTCCACAGAGTTAAATTTTGCCAACAACTTGAATGAACTAGAAGCAGATATTTTCCCAGACCATCTAGACCATAATTCAGCATGGCTGACACTTTGATTCCAGCCTTGTAATATACAGAGCAGAGAACCTAATGGTGCCATGCCAGACTTCTGGACTAGATAACCGTGAGCTAAAAAAAAAGGAAATTGTTTTAAACTGCTAAGTTTGTGGTATCTTGTTATGCAGCAGTAGAAAACAACTACATAGTGAAATTAAGTTTTGCTAATGAGTTGTACTCACATAAGATTTAGAAGACAGAATTCAGGCATAGCCCTCTAAAATGGCGTTTCAGTTTTCTGGCTGGCAAAAATTGACTGTAGAGATGTCATCACTCAATTTCCAGTTTCATGAAAGTGTCAATTACAGCAATAATAGTGGCCACACTCAACAGTTCTGAATCCAGTCATTAGCATTATGGGTACTGAGAAAAACAGTGGCTATCATGGTCTCTAGATTCCATATTTCAGTGTCCAGACACATGCAGTGTTTGTAGTAGTAGTCATAGCTTCCTGAACAGTATTCTTAATCCCTGAATCATGGCTACTATGATGTTATATTAAAGTTTATTAAAGTTCATAACTTATGGGGTCACCTCCTGATTCCCCACATTCCTGATTATGATGAAAAATATTAACACTTCTAAAATATCTTTTCTGAAGAGTACTAGGTGCCATTAGTGGAGGTCCAGTAAAGTCTTGAGCTTCATCCTCTAACTCTTGCAATAACCTCATAAATACTGAATTTACTATAAGTCCCTTTTTAATTAAAATATTTGAAATAGTTTCTATTACCTAAACCAAGCCTTGAGAAAGTGTTTGATACTAGAAGTAATTGCAGGTAATAAAACTTCAAGATTGAGAATCTGGGATTGGTTATCTGACCTGATTGTGTATAAATGTAGTGAAAATCTTGTTACTATCAGAGAATGCACCACTGTTAGTTCATAGCAGACAGTGGCAAATAGTTACTTAAGTTTTCACTGGTGACTGTAATGAAGAGTTATTATGATACACTGTTGGAATGAGGAACACAAGGTTTGTGGGTTGGATGTCTATTTCCAACTGCACTTGAGAGCTTAAGGAAATAAAATGGTATATTCAGACTTATAAATTCTTGGTTTGGGATTTCTACTTTCAGCTAAAACCTCTATAGGGGACTGAAATATCATAGGATAAAGGATTCCCACTGGCTACTGGCAGAAACCTACATAAATTCTATTTACAGAAAAGTTTCCTGAGGTTATAACCACAGGATAAATCCAGATTAACAGTAAGTATGTGCATACAAGAAACCCATTTTAAATATAAAGAAACACACAAATTAAAAGTAAATGGATGGAAAAATATATGATGCTAACCCTTATCAAAATAAAATGTAATAACTAAATTTCAGACAGGGAAGATTTCACAGCAAGGAAAGTTATCAGGGATAAAGAAGGGTATTAAATAATAAGGGGGTTAATTTTCCAAGAAAACATTACAACCCTTAGCATATATGTACCTGTGTTCATCACGGTTGCCCAACAGAATGAATAGGATATATATACAATCTGGTGTCTGCAAGTTGGAGATCCAGGAAAGCCAATGGTGTAATTCCAGTCTCAGTTTGAAGGCATGAGAACCTGGGGAGCTGATGGTATAAATCCCAGTCCAAGAACATAAGAAAACCAATGTCTCAGATCCAGCAGGCAGGCAGAAAGAACAAGAAGTGAATTCTTCTTTCCTCCACATTTCTGTTTTACTCAGGCCCTCAATGTATTGAATGATGCTCACACACATTGTGAAGGGCATTCTACTTTATTGAGTCCACCATTCAAATGCTAATCTCATGTGGAAAGACCCTCACAGACACACCTGAAAATAATGTTTAATTTGGGCACTCCTTGGCCCAGTTCAGTTGACACATGAAATTAACTATCACAAGCCCACCCATTGTCAACTTGGCACCCATATAGATCTTCTTAAACCATATTCAATCTCCAAATGAAGACAGTAACAAGGTCACAATTCAACCTATCATGATGCAACTATCCTGTGTACAATAAAAATGCAATAACTCTGTCCTCAGAGGATGAAATACAGTCTTTGAGTGACGTTTATTCTTCCCTTTGATATCCTGTAACAAAAATACTATAATGTAAAATTTAAATTATTTAAATATTATGATACAAAATCAATATATCTTAAGTTACATAATAAAGCATTAAAAGAGGGAAGAAAACAAAAATATTTGTTTCACAAGCATATTAAAAAACAAGAGAACTCCAAGAACCTTTTCTGACCAAAATGGAATGAAATTAGAAATTAATAACAGAAAGAAAATTAGAAAATCCAAAAATAAGAGAAAATTAAACAACACAGTCCTGAACAACCAAAACATCAAAGAAGTAAATGAAGGGACATCAGAAAATACTATTAGATAAAAAATTTAAACAAAACATTGCAAAATTTATGGGACGCTGTAAAAGCAGTACTGAGGAAAGTATATAGTTACAAATGCCAACACTAAAAGAGAAAGACCTGAAATAAACATCCAAACTTTATTCCTCAAGGAGAAAGTAAAAGAAGAAGAAATTAAGCCCAAAGTTAACAGAAAGAATGAAATAATAAAGATTAGATATAGCCACTATGGAGAATGGTATGGAGGTTCCTTAAAAAACTAAAAACAGAACTATCATATGACCCAGCAATCCCACTACTGTGCATATACCCTGAGAAAACCATAATTCAAAAATACACATGTACCACAATGTTCTTTGCAGCACTATTTACAATAGCCAGGAATGGAAGAAACCTAAATGTCCATTGATAGAAGAATGGATAAAGAGGATGTGGCACATATATACAATGAAATATCACTCAGTCATAAAAAGGAACAAAATTGAGTGATTTGTAATGAGGTGGATGGACCTAGAGTCTGTCATACAGAGTGAAGTAAGTCAGAAAGAGAAAAACAAATACTGTATGCTAATGCACATATATGGAATCTAAAAAAACGGTACTGATGAACCTAGTGACAGGGCAGGAATAAAGAGGCAGACGTAGAGAACAGACTTGAGGACACCAGGGGGAAGGGGAAGCTGGGATGAAGTGAGAGAGTAGCACTGACATATATACACTACCACATGTAAAATGGATGGCTAGTGGGAAGCTGCTACATAGCCCAGGGAGATCAGCTCCGATGCTTTCTGACGACCTAGAAGGGTGGGATAAGGAGGGTGGGAGGGAGGCTCAAGAGGGAGGGGATATGGGGATATATGTATACATATAGCTGATTCACTTTGTTGTACAGCAGAAACCAACACAACATTGTAAAGTAATTATACTCCAATAAAGATATTTTAAAGAAAGAAAAAAAGATTAGAGCATAAATAAATGAAATAGAGAGTAGAAAAGCAATAGACAAAAACCAATGAGCCAAAAGTTGACTTTTAGAAAAGAAAAGCAAAATTGGCAAATCTTTAGCTAGAATAACTGAGAAAACAAGAGAAACTCAAATAAATAAAACCAGGAATGAAACAAGATACATTAAAATGGTTATCACAGAAATATCAAGGATTATGATACCACTGTGAACAATTATAAACCAACAAATTGGGTAACCTAGAAGAAATGGATAAATTATTAAAAGCATGTAACCTACCAAGACTGAATCATGAAAAATAGAAAACCACAACAGACAGATAACAAGTAAGGATATTGAATCAGTAATCTAAAACCTCCCAAGAAAGAAAAGCCCAAGACCTGAGAGCTTTGCTGGTGAATACTACCAAATATTTAAAGAAGAATCAGTGACAATCCTTCTCAAAGTATTAAAAAATTGAAGAAGATGAAACACATAGAAACATATTTTATGAGGCTAACATTACCCTGATACCAAAGCCAGACAAAGAAAATGACAGACCAGTATCCCAGATGAACATATATGCAAAAATCCTCAACAAAATATTAGTAAACCAATTTCAATAGCACATTAGAAGTATCATAAAACATGACCAAGTGAGATTTATCTTTAGGATGTAAGGGTGATTTGACATATGTAAATCAATTAATATGATTCACCACATTAACAGGAATAAAGGATCAAAATCACATGATCATCCCAATGAACACAGAAAAAAATGTTAGTTACAATTCAACACACTTATATGATAAAAAAATCTTTCAACACACTAGATATAGAAGATCTGTATCTCAACCAAATAAAGGATATATATAACAAACCAACAATTAATGTCATATTAACTGTTGAAAAACTGAAACTTTTCTTCTAAGATCAGGAATAAGTCATGGATATCTATTCTCACAACCTCTATTCAAAATAGTACTGGAAGTCATAGCCAGAGCATTTAGGCAAGAAAAATAAGTAAAAGGCATCCAAATTGGAAAGGAAGTAGTATAATTATCTCTGTTTGTAGATGACATGATCTTATATGTAGAAAATCATAAAGATTCCATAAAAAAGCTCTTAGAACTGATTAATAAATTTTGTAAAGTTACAGTATAAACAAAATCAACATAAAAATTAGTTTGTATTTAAAAAAATTTTTCAGTTTATTACAATATATTGAATATAGTTCCCTGTGCTGTACAGTAGGACTTTGTCATTTATCTATTTTCTTATATAGTAGTTTGCATCTGCTAATCCCAAACTCCTAATTTATCCTTCCCCCACAAACTCCCTCCTTAGTAACCATAAGTTTGTTTTCTATGTCTGTGAGTCTGTTTCTGTTTTGTAAATAAGTTCATTTGTATCATATTTTAGATTTCACATATAAGTGATATCATATGATATTTGTCTTTCTCTGTCTGACTTACTTCACTTAGTATGATAATCTTTTTTTTTTTTTTTTAACATCTTTATTGAAGTATAATTGCCTTACAATGGTGTGTTAGCTTCTGCTTTATAACAAAGTGAATCAGTTATACATATACAATATGTTCCCATTTCTCTTCCCTCTTGCATCTCCCTCCCTCCCACCCTCCCCATCCCATCCCTCTAGGTGGTCACAAAGCACCGAGCTGATCTCCCTGTGCTATGCGGCTGCTTCCCACTAGTTATCTATTTTACATTTGGTAGTGTATATATGTCCATGACACTCTCTTACCCTGTCACATCTCACCCCACCCCCTCCCCATATCCTCAAGTTCATTCTCTAGTAGGTCTGTGTCTTTATTCCCGTCTTGCCACTAGGTTCTTCATGGCCTTTTTTTTTTTTTTCCCCTTAGATTCCGTATATATGTGTTAGCATACTGTATTTGTTTTTCTCTTTCTGACTTACTTCACTCTGTATGACAGACTCTAACTCCATCCACCTCATTACAAATACCTCCATTTCATTTCTTTTTATGGCTGAGTAATATTCCATTGTATATATGTGCCACATCTTCTTTATCCATTCATCTGTCGATGGACATTTAGATTGCTTCCATGTCCTGGCTATTGTAAATAGAGCTGCAATGAACATTTTGGTACATGACTCTTTTTGACCTATGGTTTTCTCAGGGTATATGCCCAGTAGTGGGATTGCTGGGTCGTATGGTAGTTCTATTTGTAGTTTTTTAAGGAACCTCCATACTGTTCTCCATAGTGGCTGTATCAATTTACATTCCCACCAACAGTGCAAGAGTGTTCCCTTTCCTCCACACCCTCTCCAGCATTTATTGTTTCTAGATTTTTTGATGATGGCCATTCTGACCGGTGTGAGATGATATCTCATTGTAGTTTTGATTTGCATTTCTCTAATGATTAATGATGTTGAGCATTCTTTCATGTGTCTGTAGGCCATCTGTATATCTTCTTTGGAGAAATGTCTATTTAGGTCTTCGGCCCATTTTTGGATTGGGTTGTTCGTTTTTTTGTTATTGAGCTGCATGAGCTGCTTGTAAATCTTGGAGATTAATCCTTTGTTAGTTGCTTCATTTGCAAATATTTTCTCCCATTCTAATGGTTGTCTTTTGGTCTTGTTTATGGTTTCCTTTGCTGTGCAAAAGCTTTTAAGTTTCATTAGGTCCCATTTGTTTATTTGTGTTCTTATTTCCATTTCTCTGGGAGCTGGGTCAAAAAGAATCTTGCTGTGATGTATGTCATAGAGTGTTCTGCCTATGTTTTCCTCTAAGAGTTTGATAGTGTCTGCCCTTACACTTAGGTCTTTAATCCATTTTGAGTTTATTTTTGTGCATGGTGTCAGGGAGTGTTCTATTTTCATACTTTTACATGTACCTGTCCAATTTTCCCAGCACCACTTATTGAAGAGGCTGTCTTTTCTCCACTGTATATGCTTGCCTCCTTTATCAAAAATAAGGTGCCCATATGTGTGTGGGTTTATCTCTGGGCTTTCTATCCTGTTCCATTGATCTATATTTCTGTTTTTGTGCCAGTACCAAACTGTCTTGATTACTGAAGCTTTGTAATATAGTCTGAAGTCAGGGAGCCTGATTCCCCCAGCTCCATTTTTCGTTCTCAAGATTGCTTTGGCTATTCGGGGTCTTTTGTGTTTCCATACAAATTGTGAAATTGTTTGTTCTAGTTCTGTGAAAAATGCCAGTGGTAGTTTGATAGGGATTGCATTGAATCTGTAGATTGCTTTGGGTAGTAGAGTCATTTTCACAATGTTGATTCTTCCAATCCAGGAACATGGTATATCTCTCCATCTATTTGTATCATCTTTAATTTCTTTCATCAGTGTCTTATAATTTTCTGCATACAGGTCTTTTGTCTCCTTAGGTAGGTTTATTCCTAGATATTTTATTCTTTTTGTTGCAATGGTAAATGGGAGTGTTTTCTTAATTTCACTTTCAGATTTTTCGTCATTAGTGTATAGAAATGCAAGAGATTTCTGTGCATTAATTTTGTATCCTGCTACTTTACCAAATTCATTGATTAGCTCTAGGAGTTTTCTGGTAGCATCTTTAGGATTCTCTATGTATAGTATCATGTCATCTGCAAATAGTGACAGCTTTACTTCTTCTTTTCCGATTTGGATTCCTTTTATTTCTTTGTCTTCTCTGATTGCTGTGGCTAACACTTCCAAAACTATGTTGAATAATAGTGGTGAGAGTGGGCAACCTTGTCTTGTTCCTGATCTTAGTGGAAATGGTTTCAGTTTTTCACCATTGAGGACAATGTTGGCTGTGGGTTTGTCATATATGGCCTTTATTATGTTGAGGAAAGTTCCCTCTATGCCTACTTTCTGCAGGGCTTTTATCGTAAATGGGTGTTGAATTTTGTCGAAAGCTTTCTCTGCATCTATTGAGATGATCATATGGTTTTTCTCCTTCAGTTTGTTAATATGATGTATCACATTGATTGATTTGCGTATATTGAAGAATCCTTGCATTCCTGGGATAAACCCCACTTGATCATGGTGTATGATCCTTTTAATGTGCTGTTGGATTCTGTTTGCTAGTATTTTGTTGAGGATTTTTGCATCTATGTTCATCAGTGATATTGGCCTGTAGTTTTCTTTCTTTGTGACATCTTTGTCTGGTTTTGGTATCAGGGTGATGGTGGCCTCGTAGAATGAGTTGGGGAGTGTTCCTCCCTCTGCAATATTTTGGAAGAGTTTGAGAAGGATAGGTGTTAGCTCTTCTCTAAATGTTTGATAGAATTCACCTGTGAAGCCATCTGGTCCTGGGCTTTTGTTTGTTGGAAGGTTTTTAATCACAGTTTCAATTTCAGTGCTTGTGATTGGTCTGTTCATATTTTCTATTTCTTCCTGGTTCAGTCTCGGCAGTTTGTGCATTTCTAAGAATCTGTCCATTTCTTCCAGGTTGTCCATTTTATTGGCATAGAGTTGCTTGTAGTAATCTCTCATGATCTTTTGTATTTCTGCAGTGTCAGTGGTTACTTCTCCTTTTTCATTTCTAATTCTATTGATCTGAGTCTTCTCCCTTTTTCTCTTGATGAGTCTGGCTAATGGTTTATCAATTTTGTTTATCTTCTCAAAGAACCAGCTTTTAGTTTCATTGATTTTTGCTATTGTTTCCTTCATTTCTTTTTCGTTTATTTCTGACCTCATCTTTATAATTTCTTTCCTTCTGCTGGCTTTGGGGTTTTTTTGTTCTTCTTTCTCTAATTGCTTTAGGTGCAAGGTTAGGTTGTTTATTCGAGATGTTTCCTGTTTCTTGAGGTAGGCTTGTATTGCTATAAACTTCCCTCTTAGCACTGCTTTTGCTGCGTCCCATAGGTTTTGGGTCGTCGTATCTCCATTGTCATTTGTTTCTAGGTATTTTTTGATTTCCCCTTTGATTTCTTCAGTGATCACTTCGTTATTAAGTAATGTATTGTGTAGCCTCCATGTGTTTGTATTTTTTACAGATCTTTTCCTGTAATTGATATCTAGTCTCACAGCGTTGTGGTCGGAAAAGATACTTGATACGATTTCAATTTTCTTAAATTTACCAAGGCTTGATTTGTGACCCAAGATATGATCTATCCTGGAGAATGTTCCATGAGCACTTGAGAAAAATGTGTATTCTGTTGTTTTTGGATGGAATGTCCTATAAATATCAATTAAGTCCATCTTGTTTAATGTATCATTTAAAGCTTGTGTTTCCTTATTTATTTTCATTTTGGATGATCTGTCCATTGGTGAGAGTGGGGTGTTAAAGTCCCCTACTATGATTGTGTTGCTGTCGATTTCCCCTTTTATGGCTGTTAGTATTTGCCTTATGTATTGAGGTGCTCCTATGTTGGGTGCATAAATATTTACAATTGTTATACCTTCCTCTTGTATCGATCCCTTGATCATTATATAGTGTCCTTCTTTGTCTCTTGTAATAGTCTTTATTTTAAAGTCTATTTTGTCTGATATGAGAATTGCTACTCCAGCTTTCTTTTGATTTCCATTTGCATGGAATATCTTTTTCCATCCCCTCACTTTCAGTCTATATGTGTCTCTAGGTCTGAAGTGGGTCTCTTGTAGACAGCATATATATGGGTCTTGTTTTTGTATCCATTCAGCCAGCCTGTGTCTCTTGGTGGGAGCATTTAATCCATTTACATTCAAGGTAATTATCGATATGTATGTTCCTATTCCCATTTTCTTAAATGTTTTGGGTTTGTTATTGTAGGTGTTTTCCTTCTCTTGTGTTTCTTGCCTAGAGAAGTTCCTTTAGCATTTGTTGTAAAGCTGGTTTGGTGGTGCTGAACTCTCTCAGCTTTTGCTTGTCTGTAAAGGTTTTAATTTCTCCATCGAATCTGAATGAGATCCTTGCTGGGTAGTGTAATCTTGGTTGCAGGTTTTTCTCCTTCATCACTTTAAGTATATCCTGCCACTCCCTTCTGGCTTGCAGAGTTTCTGCTGAAAGATCAGATGTTAACCTTATGGGGATTCCCTTGTGTGTTATTTGTTTTTTTTCCCTTGCTGCCTTTAATATGTTTTCCTTATATTTAATTTTTGATAGTTTGATTAATATGTGTCTTGGTGTGTTTCTCCTTGGGTTTATCCTGTATGGGACTCTCTGTGCTTCCAGGACTTGATTAACTATTTCCTTTCCCATATTAGGGAAGTTTTCAACTATAATCTCTTCAAATATCTTCTCAGTCCCTTTCTTTTTCTCTTCTTCTTCTGGGACCCCTATAATTCGAATGTTGGCGCGTTTAATGTTGTCCCAGAGGTCTCTGAGACTGTCCTCAGTTCTTTTCATTCTTTTTTCTTTATCCTGCTCTGCAGTAGTTATTTCCACCATTTTATCTTCCAGGTCACTTATCCTTTCTTCTGCCTCAGTTATTCTGCTATTGATCCCATCTAGAGTATTTTTAATTTCATTTATTGTGGTTTTCATCATTGCTTGGTTCCTCTTTAGTTCTTCTACGTCCTTGTTAAATGTTTCTTGCATTTTGTCTATTCTATTTCCAAGATTTTGGATCATCCTTACTATCATTATTCTGAATTCTTTTTCAGGTAGACTACCTATTTCCTCTTCATTTGTTAAGTCTGGTATGTTCTGACCCTGCTCCTTCATCTGCTCTGTGTTTTTCTGTCGTCTCATTTTGCTTATCTTACTGTGTTTGGGGTCTCCTTTTCACAGGCTACAGGTTCGTATTTCCTGTTGTTTTTGGTATCTGTCCCCAGTGGCTAAGGTTGGTTCAGTGGGTTGTGTAGGCTTCCTGGTGGAGGGAACTAGTGCCTGAGCTCTGGTGGATGAGGTTGGATCTTGTCTTTCTGGTGGGCACATCCACGTCTGGTGGTGTATTTTGGGGTGTCTGTGGCCTTATTATGATTTTAGGCAGCCTCTCTGCTAATGGATGGGGCTGTGTTCCTGTCTTGCTAGTTGTTTGGCATAGGGTGTCCAGCACTGTAGCTTGCTGGTCGTTGAGTGAAGCTGGGTCTTGATGTTGAGATGGAGATCTCTGAGAGATTTTTGCCGTTTGGTATTACGTGAAGCTGGGAGGTCTCTTGTGGACCAGTGTCCTGAAGTTGGCTCTCCCACCTCAGAGGCACGGCCCTGATGCCTGGCTGGAGCACCAAGAGCCTTTCGTCCACACGGCTCAGAGTAAAAGGGAGAAAAAATAGAAAGAAAGAAAGAAAGAAAGAAAGAAAGAAAGAGGCTATAATATAGTGAAGTAAAATAAAGCTATTGTAAAGCAAAGCTATACAGACAAAATCGCACCCAGAAGCATATACATATACACTCACAAATAAAGGGAAAGGGGAAAAATTAATATATCCTGCTCCCAAAGTCCACCTCCTGAATTTGGGATGATTCGTTGTCTATTCAGGTATTCACCAGATGCAGGCACATCAAGTTGTTTGTGGAGTTTTAATCCGCTGCTTCTAAGGCTGCTGGGAGAGATTTCCCCTTATCTTCCCTGTTCGCACAGTTCCTGGGGTTCAGCTTTGGATTTGGACCCGCCTCTGCGTGTAGGTCGCCTGAGGGCGTCTATTCCCCGCACAGACAGGACGGGGTTAAAGGAGCAGCTGCTTCGGGGGCTCTGGCTCACTCAGGCCGCGGGGAGGGAGGTGTACAGAGGAGGCGGGGTGAGCCTGCGGCGGCCGCGGCCGGCGTGACGTTGCACCAGCCTGAGGTGGGCAGTGCGTTCTCCCGGGGAACTTGTCCCCTGATCACGGGACCCTGGCAGTGGCGGGCTGCACAGGCTCCCGGGAGGGGCGATGTGGAGAGTGACCTGTGCTCACACACAGGCTTTTTGGAGGCGGCAGCAGCAGCCCCAGCGTCTCACGCCTGTCTCTGGGGTCCGTGCTGATCGCCGCGGCTCGCGCCTTTCTCTGGAGTTCGTTTAGGCGGCACTCTGAATCCCCTCTCCTTGCGCGCCGCGAAACAAAGAGGCAAGAAAAAGTCTCTTGCCTCTTCGGCAGCTGCAGACTTTTTCCCGGACTCCCTACCAGCCAGCTGTGGTGCGCTAACCCCTTCAGGCTGTGTTCACGCCGCCAGCCCCAGTCCTCTCCCTGCGATCCAACCGAAACCGAAACCGGAGCCTCAGCTCCCAGCCCCGCCCACCGAGCAGCCAAGCCTCTCGGGCTGGTGAGTGCTGCTCGGCGCCGAGCCTCTGTGCGGGAGTCTCTCCGTTTTTTCCCTCTGTGCCCCTGTTGCTGTGGGGTCTGCGGTGATCGCCGCGGCTCGCGCCCTTTTCTGGAGTTCGTTTAGGCGGCGCTCTGAATCCCCTCTCCTTGCGCGCCGCGAAACAAAGAGGCAAGAAAAAGTCTCTTGCCTCTTCGGCAGCTGCAGACTTTTTCCCGGTCTCCCTCCCAGCCAGCTGTTGTGCGCTAATCGCTTCAGGCTGTGTTCACGCTGCCAGCCCCAGTCCTCTCCCTGCGATCCAACCGAAACTGAAACCGGAGCCTCAGCTCCCAGCCCCGCCCGCCCCTTCGGGGGAGCAGACAAGTCTCTCGGGCTGGAGAGTGCTGCTCGGCGCCGAGCCTCCGTGCGGGAATCTCTCCGCTTTGCCCTCTGCACCCCTGTGGCTGCGCTCTCCTCCGTGGCTCCGAAGCTTCCCCCCTCCGCCACCCGCAGTCTCCGCCCGCGAAGGGGCTTCCTAGTGCGTGGAAATCTTTCCTCCTTCACGGCTCCCTCCCACTAGTGTAGGTGCCGTCCCTATTCTTTTGTCTCTGTTATTTCTTTTTTCTTTTGCCCTACCCAAGTACGGGGGGAGTTTCTTGCCTTTTTGGAGGTCGGACGTTTTCTGCCAGCGTTCAGTGGGTGTTCTGTAGGAGCAGTTCCACGTGTAGATGTATTTCTACTGTATCTGTGGGAAGGAAGGTGATCTCCGCGTCTTACTCTTCCGCCATCTTCCCGAGGACCAGTATGATAATCTTTAAGTCCATCCATGTTGCTGCAAATGGCATTATTTCATTCTTCTTTATGGTTGAGTAGTATTCCATTGTGTGTGTGTGTGTATGTATGTATATATATATATATATATATATATATATATATATATATATACCACATCTTCTTTATCCATTTCTCTGTTGATGGACATTTAGGTTGCTTCCATGTCTTAGCTATTGTAAATAGTGCTGCTATGAACACTAAGGTGCATGTATCTTTTTGAATTAGAGTTTTCTCCAGATATACTCCTAGGAGTGGGATTGCTAGATCATATGGTAACTCTATATTTAGGTTTTAAAGGAACCTCCATACTGTTTTCCATAGTGGCTGTACCAATTAACATTTGTACACCACCAACAGTGTAGGAGGCTTCTCTTTTCTCCACACCCTCTCCAGCATCTATTATTTGTAGACATTTTAATGATGGCCATTCTGATTGGTGTGAGTTGGTACCTCATTGTAGCTTTGATTTGCATTTCTCTAACAATTAGTGATTATCTTTATCCTAGTTAACATCTTTTCATGTGCCTATTGGCCATCTGTATATCTGCTTCAGATAAAAGTTTATTTAGGTTTTCATCCACTTTTTGATTGGGTTGTTTGTTGCTTTGTTATTGAGGTGTATGAGCTATTTGTATATTTTGGAAATTAAGCCTTTGACTGTCTCATCATTTGTAAATATTTTCTCCCAGACTGTAGGTTGTCTTTTTGTTTTGTTTATGGTTTCCTATCTTGCATTTCTATATACCAAAAATGAACTATCCAAAAAGGAAATTAAGAAAACCATCCCAGGGCTTCTCTGGTGGCGCAGTGGTTGAGAGTCTAACTGCCAATGCAAGGGACATGGGTTGGAGCCCTGGTCTGGGAAGATCCCACATGCTGCAGAGCAACTGGGCCCGTGAGCCACAGCTACTGAGCCTGTGCGTCTGGAGCCTGTGTCCCGCAACGGGAGGGGCCGCGATAGTGAAAGGCCCGTGCACCACGATGAAGAGTGGCCCCTGCTTGCTGCAACTAGAGAAAGCCCTTGCACAGAAACGAAGACCCAACACAGCCAAAAAGAAAAAAGAAAAAAAAAAAGAAAACCATCCCATTTATAATAACATCAAAAAGAATAAAATACTTAGGAATTAACTCAAAAAGGAGTTGAAAAACGTGTACACTGAAAACTACAAAACATTGATGAAAAAAATTAAAGACAGAAGTAAATGGAAGGATATCTCATGTTCATGGACTAGAAGACTCAATATTGTTTAAATGTCCATACTATCCAATGTGATCTATAGAATCAATGCTATCCCCATCAAAATCCCAATGGCATTTTTATAGAATATTAAAAATATCCTAAAATCCATATGTGAGCACAAAAGACTCTGAATAGCCAAATCAATCTGCAAATTAACAAAGCTGGAGGCAGCAAACTTCCTGATCTGAAACTATATTGAAAAGATTGACATCATTAAAATGACAGAATAGGAGTTTTCTTCCATCTTCAGCCCTCCCCAAAGAACAACAATTTTGACAATCATCCACATATGACAGTGTCTTTGTGGAAGTCTGGGAGTCCAGCAGAGAAGTTCCAGCACATGTTTGAAGAAAAAAAATCTGAGATTGGACACATTGAAGAGGGTAAGAGGAACAATTTCACTTTCCATGTCACAGTTTTCCCCAGGCTGACAAATTCAGTGCCAAGAGAAACTTTTTGGCCTATGATTTCTACCACTGTGGGGAGAAAAATGTGTGTGTGCATGCCCAGCTTGTCCCACCATGGGAAACTTCAATACCCCACTTTGAACAGTGGATAGAATGTCCACATAGAATATCAATAAGGAAAAAATGGACCTGTAATAACACTAACAAAAATATACAGAGCATTCAATCCAACAGAAGCAGAATATGCATTCTTCTCAAATACACATAGAGCATTCTACAGAATAATTATGTTAGGTCAAAAAAAAAATTATAGCAAATTTAAGAAGATGAAATAATAACAACTATCTTTCTCCAACCACAGTGGTATGAAACTAGAAATCAATAACAGGAGGACAACTGAAAAATTCATAAATGTGTGAAAATTAAATAACAAATCCTGAACAACAAATGGATCAAAAAAGAAACCAAAAGGGAAATTAATAAAATATCTTGAAACAAAGGAAATTGAAAACACAACATACCAAAATTTATGGGATTTAGCAAAAGCTGTTCTAAGTGGATAGTTTATAGTGATAAATGTGTAACATTTAAAAAAAAAAAGATCTAAAATAATCAACCTAACTTTTGAAACCATCTGGTCCTGGGCTTTTCTTTGCTGGGAGGATTTTGATTATTGATTCAATCTCCTTACTCATTATTGTTTTGTTCAGATTTTCTGTTTCTCTGTGTTTCAGTTTTGTTTAGTGTTATATTTCTAGGAATTTATCCATTCTTCAAGGTTATCCAATTTGTTGGTGCATAATTGTTTATAAGTAATCTCCTATGACCCTTTGTATTTCTGTGAAATCAGTTGTATTCCCCTCTCTTTCATTTCTGCTTTTATTTATTTGAGTCTTCTCTTTTCTTTTTTCTTAGTCTGGTCAAAGTTTTTTCAGTTTTGTTTATCTTTTCAAAAACCAGCTCTTAGTTTTGTTTGTCTTCTTTCTTTATTTTCTTTTCTGCTCTGTTTTATTTATTTCTGTTCTGATCTTTGTATTTCCTTCCTTCTGCTAAATTTGGGCTCAGAATCTTCTTCTTTTTCTAGTTCTTTGAGGTATAAAGTTAGGTTACTTCATATTTACAGTAATGAAGACAGTGTAGTACTTGCATAAGGATATACATAGAGACCAATGGAATAGAATTTAGAAACCAGAAAGAAATCTTCACATATATGGCTAATTGATTTACAACAAGATGCCCAGACCTTTCAATGTGGAAAGAACAGTGTTCAACAATGGTGCTGGTAAAAATGAATATCCAAATGCAAAAGAATGAAATTGAATCCTTACTTTACACCACATACAAAAATAACTCAAAATGGATCAAAGACCTAAACTTAAAAGCTGAAACACTAAACTATTAGAAGATAATACAGGGAGCAAATCGTGATGACCTTTATTTGGCAATGCTTTCTTATATATGACATTTAGAGCAGAGGCAATAAAAAAAATAGATAAATTGGACTTCATCAAAATTAAGAATTTTTGTAGATCAAATCACTCTATCAAGAGAGAGGAAAAAATAACCACATAATGGGAGAAAATATTTGCAAATCACATATCTGATAAAGATTTAATGTCCATAATATATATAAAGCCCCTACACTCAACAACAACAAAAATAGGCAAATGACTTCAATAGACATTTTTCCAAATGGTCTATAAGCACATGAAAATATACTTAACATCATTAGTCATTAGGAAATACAAATAAATACTGCAATGCACTACAGTAATCAGACAAGGAAAAGAAATCAGGGCTTCCCTGGTGGCACAGTGGTTAAGAATCCACCTGCCAATGCAGGGGACATGGGTTCAAGCCCTGGTCTGGGAAGATCCCACATGCTGTGGATCAACTAGGCCAGTGAGCCACAACTACTGAGCCTGCACTCTAGAGCCTGCGAGACACAACTGCTGAGCCCACGTGCCACAGCTACTGAAGCCTGTGCACCTAGAGCCCGTGCTCCACAACAAGAGAAGCCTGTGCACCACAACAAAGAGTAGTTGCTCATCACAACTAGAGAAAGCCCGCGCACAGCAACAAAGACCCAATGCAGCAAGAAAGAAAGAAAGAAAGAAAGAAAGAGAGAAAGAAAGAAAGAAAAGAAAAAGAAATCAAAGGAATCCAAATTGGAAAGGAAGAAGTAAAACTGTCACTGTTTGCAGACAACATGATACTATACATAGAAAATCCTAAAGACACCACAAAACTACTGGACCTCATCAATAAATTTGGTAAAACTACAGGATACAAATTTAATACATAGAAACATGTTGTATTTCTATACACTAAAAACAAACCTTCAGCAAGAGAAATTAAGAAAACAATCCCATTTACAATCATAAAACAAAGAAAAAAATACCTAGGAATAAACATTCCTAAGGAGGCAAAAGACCTCTACTTGGAAAACTTTGAGACACTGGTGTAAGAAACTGAAGATGACACAAACAAACAGATGGAAATCCTTGAACCATGTTCAAGGATTGGAAGAGTTAATATTGTTAAAATGACTATACTACCCAAGGCAATCTACAGATTCAATGCAATCCCTATCAAAATAACAGTGGAATTTTTCACAGAATTAGAGAAAATAATTTTAAAATTTGTATGAAAAAACAAAAGACTCTGAATAGCAGAAACAATCTTGAGAAAGAAGAACAGAGCTGGAGGAATCAGACTCCCTGACTTCACTATACTACAAAGCTACAGTAATCAAAACAGTATGGTATTGGCACAAAAACAGACATATAGATCAATGGAACAGAATAGAGCCCATAACCTACGTACTTACGGCCAATTAATCTAAGACAAAGGAGGCAAGAATATACAATGGAAGAAAGACCATCTCTTTAATAAATCATACTGGGAAAACTGAACAGCTATATGTGAAAGAATGAAATTAGAACACTTTCTCATACCATGTACAAAAATAAACTGAAAATGGTTAAAGACCTAATGTAAGACTGGAAACCATAAAATTTCTAGAAGAAAACATAGTCAGAACACTCTTTGACATAAATTGTAGAAATACGTTTTTGGATCTGCCTCCCAAGACAAAGAAAACAAAAGCAAAAATAAACAAATGTGACTTAATTAAACTTAAAAGCTTTTGCACAGCAAAGGAAACCATTGACAAAACGAAAAGACAACCTACTGAATGGGAGAAAATATTTGCAAATGATATGACCAATAAGGGGTTAAAATCCAAAATACATCAACAACTCATACAACTCAATATCAAAAAAACAAACAAAAACACCAAACAACCCAATTGAATAATGGGCAGAAGTCCTGAATAGACATTTTCCAAAAAAGACATACAGATGGCTAACAGGCACATGAAAAGATGCTCCACATCACTAATCATCAGGGAAATGCAAATCAAAACCACTATGAGATGTCACCTCATATCTCTTAAAATGGCTATTGTCATAAAGACCACAAATAACAAATGTTGGTGAGGATGGAGAGAAAAGAGAACTTTTGTATATTGTAGAAATGTAAGCTGGTGCAACCACTGTGGAAAACAGCATGGAGGTTCCACCAAAAACTAAAAATAGAACTACCATATGATCCAGCAGTAACACTCCTGGGTGTGTATCCAAAGAAAAGGAAAACTCTGATTTGAAAAGATACATGCACCCCAAAGTTCATAGTAGCATTATTTACAGTGCCAAGACATGGAAGCAATCTAAGTGTCCATCAGCAGATGAATGGACAAAGAACACTTGGCATATATATAAAATGGAATACTACTCAGCCATAAAAAGAAAGAAATTTTGCCGTTTGCAACAACATGGATGAACTTGGAGGGTATTATACTTAGTGAAATAATTCAGAGACAGAAAGACAAATACTGTATGTTTTCACTTATGTGTGGAATCTAAGGAATAAAATAAGCTAGTGAATATAACAAAAAAGAAACAGACTCACATAGAAAACAAAGTAGTGATTACCAGTGGGGAGATGGAAGAGGGAAGGCACAAGATAAGGGTATGGGATTAAGAGGTATTACTAATATGTATAAAATTAATAAGCTACAAATATATATTATACTGCACAGGGGATATTTTATAACTATAAATGGAGTATAATCTTTAAAAATTGTCAATCGTTATGTTGTATACCTAAAAATTATATAATATTGTAAATCAAGTATATCTCAATTAAAAAACAAACAAAAAATTACAATGTAATATGTACTCACCACCTACTAGAATGACTATTAAAAAATAACCAAAGTAATAAGAATTGGCAAGAATGTGGAGATATTGGAATCTTTGTACATTGTTAGTGGGAATGCAAAATGGTGCAACCTCTGTGGAAAACCGTTTGAGTGTCCCTTAAAAGTTCAACATAGAATTATCATAAGGACGTCAAACAAATACTTGTGCACAAGTGGTCAGAGAAATATTATTCACAATAGTCAATAGATGGAAACCACCCAAGTGTCCATCAACAGATGAATGGATAAAAAAATATGATATATTTATACAATGGAATATTATTCAGCCATTAAAAATGAAGTTCTGATACATGAAACAATATGGATCAACCTTGAAAACATATGAAGTAAAATAAGCCAGACACAGAGGGACAAAAATAAAACATCTAGAAAAGAAAAATTCATAGAGACAGAAAGTAGATTAGAGATTACCTAAATTGGTGAGAGAGCAAATGGGGGGTTATTGCTTAATTGGTATGGAGCTTTTCTTTGGTGTGATGAAAAAAGTTCGGGAAATAGTGGTGATAGTTGCACAACATTGTGAATGTACATAGTAGCATTTTAAAAGACTTAAAATGGGAGACAGCTAGCTGGGAGGGAGTCCAGGAAAAAGTCTGGAACTGCCTAAGAGGCAGGATACTATTGTTTCGGGGTGTGGGAGGAGGGGGGATTCAGAGCACTGACTACATGAGCTCCAGAGATGGGCGCAAGCCACAGCTATCAGCATGGACACCAGAGACAGGCGTGAAACGCTAAGGCTGCTGCTGCAGTCACCAAAAAGTCTGTGTGCAAGCACAGGTCACTCTCCACACCTCCCCTCCCAGGAGACTGTGCAGCCTGCCATTTCCAGGGTCCCATGAAACAGGGACAACTTCCCTGGGAGAACACACGGCATGCCTCAGGCTGTTGCAATGTCACACCGGCCTCTGCTGCTGCAGGCTCACCCCACATATCGTACCCCTCCTTCCCCCTGGCCTGAGTGAGCCAGAGCCCCCTAATCAGCTGCTCCTTTAACCCCATCCTATCTGGGTGGGGAACATATGCCCCCAGGTGACCTACACATGGAAGCAGGGCCAAATCCAAAGCTGAACCCCAGTAGCTGTGTGAACAAAGAAGAGAAAGGGAAATTTCTCCATGCAGTCTCAGGAGCAGCAGATTAAATCGCCACAATCAACTTGATGTACCCAGCATCTGTGAAATACCCAAATAGACGACGAATCATCCTAAAATTGAAGTGGTGGAATTTGAGAGCAACTGTAGACTTCGGGTTTACTTTTTACATCTAATATATTTCCCGTTTTATGTTTATCTTAGTTTAGTATTTAGAGCTTATTATCATTGGTAGATTTGTTTATCGATTTGGTTGCTCTCTTCCTTTTTTATTATATATATGTATATATTTTTTTCCCTTTTCTCTTTTTGTGAATGTTTATGTGATGCTTTGTGTGATTTTGCCTGTATAGCTTTGCTTTTGCCATTTGTCCTAGGGTTCTGACGGTCTGGTTTTCTGTTTTGTTTTGTTTTGTTTTAGTATAGTTTTTGGGGCTTGTTATCATTGGTGGATTATTATTATTATTATTATTATTTGGTTTGGTTGCTCTCTTCTTTCTCTCTTTTTTCTTAAAACTTTTTTATTTTTCATTTTTAATAATTTTTTTCTATTTTAATAACACTTTTATTTATTTCTTTATTCTTCCTTTCTTTTTTCTTTATTTCTCTCTCTCTCTTTCTTTCTTTCTTTCTTTCTTTCTTTCTTTCTTTCTTTCTTTCTTTTTTCTCACTTTTCTTCTGAGCCATGTGGCTGACAGGGCTTTGGTGCTCTGGCTGGCTCTCAGGCCTGAGCCTCTGAGGTGGGAGAGCTGAGTTCAGGACATTGGTCCACCAGAGAGGTCCCAGCCCCATGTAATATGAAAAGGTGAAAGCTCTCCCAGAGATCTCCATCTCAACGTTAAGACCCAGTGCCACTCTACGACCAGCAAGCTGCAGTGCTGGACACCCTATGCCTAACAACTAGCAAGACAGGAACAAAATCCCACCCGTTAGCAGAGAAGTTGCCTAAAATCATAATAAGGTCACAGACACCCCAAAACACACCACCAGGCATGGTCCTGCCCATCAGAAACACAAGATCCAGCCTCATCCACCAGAACACAGGCACCACTCCCCTCCACCAGGAAGCTTATGAAACCCACTGAACCAACCTTAGCCACTGGGGACAGACACCAAAAACAATGGGAAATACGAACCTGCAGCATGCGAGAAGGAGACCCCAAATACAGTAAGTTAAGCAAAATGAGAAGACAGAGAAATAAACAGCAGATGAGGAGAAAGGTAAAAACTCACATGAAAAAATAAATGAAGAGGAAATAGGCAGTCTACCTGAAAAAGAATTCAGAGACATGATAGTAGAGATGATCCAAAATCTTGGAAAGAGAATGGAGAAAATACAAGAAACGTTTATCAAGGACCTAGAAGAACTAAAGAGCACACAAACAGTGATGAACAACAAAATAAATGAAATTAAAAATTCTCTAGAAGGAATCAATAGCAGAATAACTGAGGAAGAAGAACGGATAAGTGACTAGGAGGAAAAAATAGTGGAAATAACTACTGCAGAGCAGAATAAAGGAAAAAGAATGAAAAGAATTGAGGACAGACTCAGAGACGTCTGGGACAACCTTAAATGTACCAACATTCGAATTATAGGGGTCCCAGAAGAAGAAGAGGGAAAAAAAAGCGACTGAGAAAATATTTGAAGAGATTATAGTTGAAAACGTCCTTAATATGGGAAAGGAAATAATCAGTCAAGTAAAGGAAGCACAGAGAGTTCCATACAGGATAAATCCAGAGAAACACGCCAAGACACATATTAATCAAACTATCAAAAATGAAATACAGGGATTGCTCTCGCCCATCGCCCGAACCTATCTTCAGATGAAATGGCCACTGCTTGATGTCCAGGCGGGGACCCTCCAGAGCAGACAAGCCCCCAAGGATGCCCGTTCTCCATCACCGGCACACATTGTTTCGAACAAAGTGCCGGTTGTGCAACATCCCCACCATGTCCACCCTCTCACGCCTCTTATCACATACAGCAATGAACACTTCACGCCGGGAAACCCATCTCCACACTTACCAGCTGATGTAGACCCCAAAACAGGCAAGGTCAGCCAGTGTACCCCATCACGACAGGAGGATTCCGTCACCCCTACCCCACAGCTCTGACTGTCAATGCTTCCATGTCCAGGTTCCCTCCCCATATGGTCCCACCACATCATACTCTACACACGACCGGCATTCCCCACCCGGCCATGGTCACGCCGACAGTCAAACAGGAATCTTCCCAGAGTGACGTCGGCTCACTCCACAGCGCAAAGCATCAGGACTCCAAAAAAGAAGAAGAAAAGAAGAAGCCCCACATAAAGAAACCTCTTAACGCATTCATGTTGTATATGAAGGAAATGAGAGCGAAGGTTGTAGCCGAGTGCACACTGAAAGAAAGTGCAGCCATCAACCAGATCCTGGGCCGAAGGTGGCACGCACTGTCCAGAGAAGAGCAAGCGAAATACTACGAGCTGGCCCAGAAGGAGCAACAGCTTCACATGCAGCTGTACCCCGGCTGGTCCGCACGGGATAACTATGGGAAGAAGAAGAAGAGGAAAAGGGACAAGCAGCCCAGGGAGACCAATGAACACAGCGAATGTTTCCTAAATCCTTGCCTTTCACTTCCTCCGATTACAGACCTGAGCACTCCTAAGAAATGCCGAGCGCGTTTTGGCCTTGATCAACAGAATAACTGCTGCGGCCCTTGCAGGAGAAAAAAAAAAGTGCGTTTGCTACATACAAGGTGAAGGCAGCTGCCTCAGTCCACCCTCTTCAGATAGAAGCTTACTAGACTCGCCTCCTTCCTCCCCGAACCTGCTAGGCTCCCCTCCCCAAGACCCCAAGTCACAGACTGAGCAGACCCAGCCTCTCTCGCTGTCCCTGAAGCCCGACCCCCTGGCCCACCTGCCCATGATGCCTCCACCGCCCGCCCTCCTGCTTGCCGAGGCCGCCCACGGCAAGGCCCCCGCCCTCTGTGCCAACGGGGCCCTGGACCTGCCTCCCGCCATCCCTCCCTCATCTCTGGCGCAGCCGTCGACATCTTCCTTACATTCCCACAGCTCTCTGGCTGGGACGCAGCCGCAGCCGCTCTCCCTCGTCACCAAGTCTTTAGAATAGCTTTACCTTCCTCAGCTCCGGTTGCTCTTTTGTGGAGTGTTGCGTTCTGCTTTTCTTTATTTCCCGCGCCCCCTTCTGCCAGGTTTTTGTTTTGTCCTCTTTTCCGTTTGAGCCACGTGGCTACATTAGTTAATGTTTATCGAGTTCATTGGTCAATATTTGACCCATTCTTATTTCAATTTCTCCTTTTAAATATGTAGATGAGAGAAGAACCTCATGATTCTACCAAAATTTTTATCAACAGCTGTTTAAAGTCTTTGTAGCGTTTAAAAAATATATATATATATACATAACTGTTATGTAGTTCAGATAGCTTAGTTTTAAAAGACTGATTAAAAAACAAAAAGGAAAAAAAAGAAGCAATTTTGAAGCAGCCCTCCAAAAGGAGTTGGTTCTGTATTATTTGTATTAAATACGAACTTGCGAACCAATCATTTTACATCTGGTTTTTAAACCATAAGGGCACAATGAATGCAGTGCCATTTACTTTTTGTTTTTTCTCCTGTGTGAAACAACTTTTATTGTGATGTTACTTGTTATTGTTTAAATGTACAGAAACAAAGGGTTAAAATGTGTTAATATACCTTGTTCCATGGTGTTGTTCTTTTGGGGGGAGGGGGATGCTATTCAACAATTAATGGAATCACAATGCTATTGGACCAGTAGTATTTATTGCTTTAGAGGTTGCTTGTCAAATCTGTACATTGTCCCTTTTAAAATATGTTTTCCTTTTTCTTGAAACTGTATAAAGTTTTTATCCCCTTAGCATAAGCATCTTATATATAACAACTCATTTGTACAATGTTTTTAAGTTTATATATAAAATGTGTATATATATATTTTTTGTTTCCCTTTTGGACATTTTTTTTTTTTGGCCATATGAAACCCAGATGCTGCCAAATGGACATTAATAGTTGCATTAAAGGATCAGTAGCATTAACAAAAGTTGCTTTAAAAGCCATTATGTAAAACAAGACTTGAAAATTAGTGAGGGAATTTTAGCGACGCTGTACGAGCAGCAGTGGAAATTGTCCCATTTCCCCTGTGAACTCGCAGGCGAGCGCCGTGCACCCTGAGGACATGGACTGACCGTGTGCAAAAATTTATGTGCCAAAATTCTCAGTGACTTTAGCTTTCTCTCTCTTTTTGATGCTGTAATTTTTGTTCATCATGTTTTGCTGTGATGTTACATAGGTAGATTTGTATGTAGTTTTAATGTCACCTATAACAAGATGTGTTTGGTAGCAGATCGTCCAGAAAGCATTTTAAATGAAGAGGTATAAACCCTTAAGGGCCAAACATTCTGTATATTAGATTACTCTTAAAGGAAAAACCAGCTGCCGCTTTTATGTACACATATGACATACAAGTAGGTAGCAAACTTTAAAAATTAAAAAAACCTAGGCATGTTGATGTTACAAAATGCTGTATAAAGCTGAAACCTGTTCATTCAGTGCCATTGTAGTTGACATGAAGCGATTGTAAAACTGTCTCCGATTTTTCTCTGGTTTATTAAAATGCTAACTATAACCAAAAAATGAAATACAAAGAAATAATATTAAAAGAAGCAAGGGAAAAACAACAAATAACATACAAGGGAATCCCCATAAGGTTAACAGAAGAACTTTCAGGAGAAACTCTGCAAGCCAGAAGGAAGTGGCAAGACATATTAAAAGTGATGAAAGGGAAAAACCTACAACCAAGATTACTCTACCCAGCAACGATCTCATTCAAATTTGATGGAGAAATTAAAACATTTACAGATAAGCAAAAGCTAAGAGAATTCAGCACCACCAAACCAGCACTGAAACGAATGCTAAAGGAACTTCTCTAGGTAGGAAATGCAAGAGAAGGAAAACACCTACAATAACAAACCCAAAACAATTAAGAAAATGGTAATAGGAACATACATATTAATAACTACCTTAAATGTAAATGGAATAATTGCTCCAAACAAAAGACATAGACTGGCTGAATGGATATGAAAACAAGACCCGCATATATGGTGTCTAGAAGAGACCCACTTCAGACCTAGGGACACATACAGAATGAAAGTGAGGGGATGGAAAAAGATATTCCATGCAAATGGAAATCAAAAGAAAGATAAAGTAGCAATTCTCATATCACACAAAATAAAATTTAAATAAAGACTATTACAAGAGACAAAAAGGACACTGCCTAATGATCAAGGAATCAACCCAGGAAGAAGATATAAAAATTGTAAATATTTATGCCCCCAACATGGGAGCAGCTCAATACATAAGGCAAATGCTGACAGCCATCAAAGGGGAAATCGACAGCAAAACAAGCATAGTAGGGGACTTTAACACCCCACTTTCACCAATGGACAGATCATCCAAAATGAAAATAAATAAGGAAACACAAGCTTTCAATGATACATTAAACAGGATGGACTTAATTGATAGTTATAGGTCATACCATCCAAAAACAACAGATTACACTTTTTTCTCAAGTGCTCATGGAGCATTCTCCAAGGTAGATAATATCTTTGGTCACAAATCAAGCCTCGGTAAATTTAAGAGAATTGAAATCATATCAAGTATTGTTTCTGACCACAGCGCTATGAGACTAGATGTCAATTACAGGAAAAAATTTATAAAAAATACAAACACATGGGGGCTAAACAATATACTACTAAATAACCAAGAGATCACTGAATAAATCAAAGATAAAATCAAAAAATGTCTAGAAACGAATGACAACACAACAACCAAAAACCTATGGGATGCAGCAAAAGCAATACGAAGAGAGAAGTTTAGAGCCATAAAATCCTACCACAAGAAAGAAGAAATGTCTCAAATAAACAAGCTAAACTTACAACTAAAGGAATTAGAGAAAGAAGAACAAAATAACCCCAAAGTTAGCAGAAGGAAAGAAATCATAAAGATCAGATCAGAAATAAATGAAAAAGAAATGAAGGAAAGGATAACAAAGATCAATACAACTAAAAGCCGTTTTTTTGAGAAGATAAACAAAATTGATAAACAATTTGCCAAATTTATCAAGAAAAAAAGGGAGAAGACTCAAATCAATAGAGTTAGAAATGAAAATGGAGAGGCAACAACTGACACTGGAGAAATACAAAGGATCATGAGAGATTACTACAAGCAACTATATGCCAATAAAATGGACAGCCTGGAAGAAATGGACAAATTCTTAGAAAAGCACAGGCTTCCAAGACTGAACCAGGAAGAAACAGAAAATATAAACAGACCTATCCAAGCACTGAAATTGAGACTGTGATTAAAAATCTTTCAACAAACAGAAGCCCAGGACCAGATGCCTTCACAGGTGAATTCTATCAACATTTAGAGAAAAGCTAACACCTATCCTTCTCAAACTCTTCCAAAATATAGCAGAGGGAGGAACACTCCCAAACTCATTCTACAAGGCCACCTTCACCCTAATACCAAGACCAGAGAAAGATGCCCCCAAAAAAGAAAACTACAGACCAATATCACTGATGAACATAGATGCAAAAATCTACAAAAAAATATTAGCAAACAGAATCCAACAGCACATTGAAAGGATCATCCACCATGATCAAGTGAGGTCTTTCCCAGGAATGGAAGGATTCTACAATGTATGGAAACCAATCAACGTGATACACCATATTAACAAATTGAAGGAGAAAAACCATATGATCATATCAATAGATGCAGAAAAAGCTTTAGGCAAAATTCAACACCCATTTATGATAAAAACGCTCCAGAAACTGGCATAGAGGAAACTTACCTCAATGTAATAAAGGCCATATATAACAAACCCACAGCCAACATCGTTCTCAATGGTGAAAAGCTGAAACCATTTCCTCTAAGATCAGGAACAAGACAAGGTTGTCCACTCTCACCACTATGTTATAGTTTTGGAAGTTTTAGCCACAGCAATCAGAGAAGAAAAAGAAATAAAAGGAATCCAAATCAGAAAAGAAGTAAAACTTTCACTCTTTGCAGATGACATGATACTATACCTAGAGAATCCTAAAGATGCTACCAGAAAACTACTAGAGATAATCAATGAATTTGGTAAAGTAGCAGGATACAAAATTAATACACAGAAATCTCTTACATTCCTATACACTAATGATGAAAAATCTGAAAGAGAAATTAAGGAAACACTACCATTTTCCATTGCAACGAAAAGAATAAAATATCTAGGAATAAACCTACCTAAGGAGACAAAAGACCTGTATGCACAAAACTATAAGACACTGATGAAAGAAATTAAAGACGATACAAACAGATGGAGAGATATACCATGTTCTTGGATTGGAAGAATCAACATTGTGAAAATGAGTATACTACCCAAAGCAATCTACAGATTCAATGCAATCCCTATCAAATTACCAATGGCATTTTTCAGAGCTAGAACAAAAAATTTCACAATATGTATGGAAACACAAAAGACCCCGAATAGCCAAAGCAATCTTCAGAAAGAAAAACGGAGCTGGAGGAATCAGGCTCCCTGACTTCAGACTATACTACAAAGCTACAGTCATCAAAAGAGTATGGTACTGGCACAAAAACAGAAATATAGATCAATGGAACAAGATAGAAAGCCCAGAAGTTAACCCACGCACATATGGTCATCTTATCTTGGATAAGTTAGGCAAGAATATACAATGGAGAAAAGACAGCCTCTTCAATAAGTGGTGCTGGGAAAACTTGACAGCTACATGTAAAAGAATGAAATTAGAACACTCCCTAACACCATACACAAAAATAAACTCAAAATGGATTAAAGACCTAAATGTAAGGCCAGACACTATCAAACTCTTAGAGGAAAACATAGGCAGAGCACTCTATGACATAAATCACAGCAAGATCCTTTTTGACCCACCTCCTAGAGAAATGGAAATAAAAACAAAAATAAACAAATGGGACCTAATGAAACTTAAAAGCTTTTGCACAGCAGAGGATACCATAAACAAGACGAAAAGATAACCTTCAGAATGGGAGAAAATATTTGCAAATGATACAATTGACAAAGGATTAATCTCAAAAATATACAAGTAGCTCATGCAGCACAATGTCAAAATAACAAACAACCTAATCCAAAAATGGGAGAAGACCTAAATAGACGTTTCTTCTGAGAAGTTATACAGATTGCCAACAAGCACATGAAAGTCTGCTCAACATCACTAGTCTTCAGAGAAATGCAAATCAAAACTACAATGAGATATCATCTCACACCGGTCAGAGTGGTCATCATCAAAAAATCTACAAATAATAAATGCTGGATTGGGTGTGGAGAAAAGGGAACCCTCTTCCACTGTTGGTGGGAATGTAATTGGATACAGCCACTGTGGAGAACAGTATGGAGGTTCCTTAAAAAGCTAAAACTGGAACTACCATACGACCCAGCAATCCCACTATGGGATATATACCCTGAGAAAATGATAATTCAAAAAGAGTCAAGTACCACAATGTTCATTGCAGCTCTATGTACAATAGCCAGGACTTGGGAGCAACCTTAATGTCCATCGACAGATGAATGGATATAGAAGATGTGGCACATATATACAATGGAATATTATTCAGCCATGAAAAGAAACGAAACTGAGTTATTTGTAGTGAGGTGGATGGACCTAGAGTGTGTCATACAGAATGATGAATGTCAGAAAGAGAAAAGCAAATACTGTATGCTAACACATATATATGGAATCTAAAAAAAAAAAAAAAAAACTGGTTCTGATGAACCCAGGGGCAGGACAGGAATAAATGCACAGACGTAGAGAATGGACTTGAGGACACAGGGATGGGGAATGTTAAGGTGGGACGAAGTTAGAGAGTGGCACGCACATATATACACTACCAAATATAAATAGATTGCTAGTGGGAAGCAGCCACATAGCACAGGGAGATCAGGTCAGTGCTTTGTGACCACCTAGAGGGGTGGGAGAGGGAGGGTGGGAGGGAGACGCAAAAGGGAGGAGTTATGGGGATGTACGAATATGTATAGCTGATTCACTTTGTTATACAGCAGAAAATAACACACCATTGTAAAGCACTTATACTCCAATAAATTTGTTTAAAAATTTTTTTATTAAAATAGTTAAAATGGCGAATTTTACGTTATATGTATTTTTCCACGTTAAAATTTAAAAGTAAGCATGATCTCTGACAGAAGAACAAACCTGAGAAGGCAAATTATGGATTTTCAGTGGACAAAAGTAGAAACAACATATTTAGAGTCCCATGGACTGCAAATATATACATTGTCAGACACAAAGTATGGAATAGCTATGCACAAAATGTTTAAAGAAATAAAGGATGAAATTACAAAGATCATTCAATAAGAAACTGTTAAAAAGCAATCAACATACTTGGAAAAAATGTAACTTCCAGAAATATAAACCTATATGTTCAGTGTAATAATATATCCCCAGTGAAGGTGTTAAATGACAGATTGCGGTTCTCATACAGCTAAAGAGATTATGAGAAGATATATTTAAAGAACGTATTGAGAATGCATTTAAACATATAAGATGGGAAATTAGAAAGAGAGGCTTAGAAAAATGGAAGATAGACAGAGAAGCTCTGATATTTAACTGATTAGGTTTACCAAGAGGAAATTAAGAGAAAGTACAAGAAGCAAAATATCAATATTGAAATATATATTTGTGACTTCTAGTCCCAATAAGGGTCATATACCTATTCCAGAGAATAACTAAAGTACTGAATATATATAAATATCTTATAAAAATATAACTAATTATATATATATGAAATATAATCTTTATATACTTCTTAAAACTATTTGAAGACAGTAGGGTTGGGATATTTCTAGAAATTTTAAGATACTGAATCAATTGCATATGCATTATATATATAAAGAAATTATCATTATGCATATTCTAATAAAATTTAATAACACCAAAGATTAAAAGCAGCCAGAGAAAAATGTCAGATTGCCCTGAAAATATATAGTTAACTACACATTTGACTTTTTGACTACAACAGTGTTCAAAAAACAGTGGAATGACATCTTCAGTGTACTGAAAGAAAACAGCTGCCAAAACACAATTCTATACCAAGTAAATATATTTCAAATATGAGAAGAAACAAAGACTTTTATAGGCAATGAAGCTTGGGATTTTAAAAAAATAAGCACTGACTGCATAAAACTACAATAACAACATCCAGATATTTAAAAAGCGTATTAAATAAGTTAGAAAAATGACAAATGCTTTAGGAGGCAGATAAATTGAATGGAAGTGTTCTAAGATTCTTGTCATTTTGATTAGACTAAGACTTCACTATGTAGACATATGTAATCTCTAGGTTACCTGTAAAAAATAAAAACAGAAAGTAAAATTTTACAACTAGTAGAGAAAAAAACGGAATGATAAAAAATTTATTCAGTGTAAAGCAAGGCAAAAAAGGAGAGTCCAAGAAATAAAGGAAAGGGTAGATAGCACCAATAGAAAACACAACATAATCTGTTTCATTTAAATTCAAATGTGTCGAAAGTTTATTAATTATAAATGGATTAAATGTTCCATTTAAGAAGTAAAATATGATAAAACTAGAGAAAAAATATCCACCTATATAATATTTTAAAGAGACACTTCTAAAGCATAAGAATACAGAGTTTGGCATAAAAATGAAAAATGAAATAATGAGTCAATATGAACATATTCAATATTCAATAGGGTGAAAGACTGTTGAGTAAATTTATAATGGATATTTCAGGTCTGTAACACCTGAATCTTATCAAATGTAACATTATAAAAGTGAAACAACTAGATATCATATGCCTATGTTGCCACATCATATGATATGATGTAACAGAAATACTATCACATATGAAGCAAACTTTTCCAAGAATCACATCTAATTTTGATCAAATTTTAAATCAAGATTACAGGGAATGCAGAATAAAAAGAATCATGTTAAATGACAACAAGATGATTCAAGTTTGCAAATCCAGAACATGGAAAATTCAACAAGACAAAAGACTTGGTTTAACCAACAAGTAGTAGAAAGGGAAAGGGAACTGTTATGGAATAAATGAGATAAGAGACATACTGACCAAATGTAATATGTAAACCTTGTTTGGACCCTGGTTGGAAAAACCAACAATAAAAATTCATATTGGGAAAGGAGAAGATGGCGGAAGAGTAAGACGTGGAGATCACCTTCCTCCTCACAGATACATCAGAAATACAACTACACATGGAACTGCTCCTATAGAACACCTACTGAATGCTGGCAGAAGATCTCAGACCTCCCAAAAGGCAAGAAACTCCCCACGTACCTGGGTAGGGCAAAAGAAAAAAGAAAAAACAGAGACAAAAGAATAGGGACAGGACCTGCACCAGTGGGAGGGAGCTGTGAAGGAGGAAAGGTTTCCACACACTAGGAAGGCCCTTCACGGGTGGAGAATGCGGGTGGCGGAGGGAGGAAGCTTCAGAGCCACGGAGGAGAGCACAGCAACAGGGGTGTGGAGGGCAAACAGGAGAGATTCCCTCACAGAGGATTGGTGCTGACCAGCACTCACCAGCCCGAGAGGCTTGTCTGCTCACCAGCAGCAGCGGGCAGGGGCTGGGAGCTGAGGCTCGGGCTTCGGTCGTATCACAGGGAGAGGACTGGGGTTGGTGGCATGAACAAAGCGTGAAGGGGGCTAGTACACCACGGCTAGCCGGGAGGGAGTCCGGGAAAAAGCCTGGACCTGCAGAAGATGCAAGAGACTTTTTCTTCCCTCTTTGTTTACTGGTGCGCGAGGAGAGGGGATTAAGAACGCCACTTAAAGGAGCTCCAGAGATGGGCGTGAGCCATGGCTATCAGCGTGGACCCCAAAGACGAGCATGAGATGCTAAGGCTGCTGCTACAGCCAACAAAAAGCCTGTGTGCGATCACAGGTCACTATCCACATGCCCCCTCCCGGGAGCCTGTGCAGCCCGCCACTGCCAGGGTCACGTGATCCAGGGACAACTTCCCCAGGAGAGCTCACGGCACGCCTCAGGCTGGTGCAACTTCACGCCAGCCTTTGCCGCCCCAAGCTTGCCCCGCACTCTGTACCCCTCCCTCCCCCGGCCTGAGTGAGCCAGAGCCCCCGAATCAGCTGCTCCTTTAACCCCATCCTTTCTGAGCGAAGAACAGACGCCCTCAGGCAACCTACACGCAGAGGCAGGTCCAAATCCAAAGCTGAACCCCGGGAGCTGTGCGAACAAAGAAGAGAAAGGGAAATCTCTCCCAGCAGCCTCAGAAGCAGCAGATTAAAGCTCCACAATCAACTTGATGTACCCTGCATCTGTGGAATACCTGATTAGATAACGAATCATCCCAAATTGAGGAGGTGGACTTTGGGAGCAAGATATATTATTCTTTCCCCTTTTCCTCTTTTTGTGAGTGTGTATGTGTATGCTTCTGTGTGAGATTTTGTCTGTATAGCTTTGCTTTCACCATTTGTCCTAGGGTTCTGTCCGTCCGTTTTTTTTGTTTGTTTGTTTGCTTTTTACTTAAAAATTTTTTTTTCTTAATAATTATTTTTATTTTTTATTTTAATAACTTTATTTTATTTTATCTTACTTTATTTTATTTTATTTTATCCACTTTCTTTCTTTCTTTCTATTTTTTTCTCCCTTTTATTCTGAGCCATGTGGATGAACGGATCTTGGTGCTCCAGCCAGGCATCAGGGCTGTGCCTCTGAGGAGAGAGAGCCAACTTCAGGACACAGGTCCACAAGAGACCTCCCAGCTCCACGTAATACCAGATGGCGAAAATCTCTCAGAGATCTCCATCTCAACACCAAGACTCAGCTTCATTCAATGACCAGCAAAATACAGTGCTGGACACCCTATGCCAAGCTACTAGCAAGACAGGAACACAGCCCCATCCATTAGCAGAGAGGCTGCCTAAAATCATAATAAGACCACAGACACCCCAAAACACACCACCAGACGTGAACCTGTCCAACAGAAAGACAAGATCCAAACTCATCCACCAGAACACAGGCACTAATCCCCTCCACCAGGAAGCCTATACAGCCCACTGAACCAAACTTAGCCACTGGGGACAGACACCAAAAACAACAGGAACTACGAACCTGCAGCCTGTGAAAAGGAGACCCCAAACACAGCAAGATAAGCAAAATAAGAAGACAGAAAAATGCACAGCTGATGAAGGAGCACGGTAAAAACACACCAGACCTAACAAATGAAGAGGAAATAGGCAGTTTACCTGAAAAAGAATTCAGAATAATGATAGTAGAGATGATCCAAAATCTTGGAAAAACAATAGACAAAATGCAAGAAACATTTAATAAGGACCTAAGAGAACTAAAGAGGAAACAAGCAACAATGAACAACACAATAAAGGAAATTGAAAATACTCTAGAAGGGATCAATAGCAGAATAACTGAGGCAGAAGAATGGATAAGTGACCTGGAAGATAAAATAGTGGAAATAACGACTGCAGAGCAGAATAAAGAAAACAGAATGAAAAGAACTGAGGACAGTCTCGGAGACCTCTGGGACAACATTAAACACACCAACATTCTAATTATAGGGGTCCCAGAAGAAGACGAGAAAAAGAAAGGGACTGAGAAAATATATGAAGAGATTATAGTTGAAAACTTCCCTAATATGGGAAAAGAAATAGTTAATCAAGTCCTGGAAGCACAGAGAGGCCCATACAGGATAAATCCAAGGAGAAACACGCCAAGACACATATTAATCAAACTATCAAATGTTAAATATAAAGAAAACATATTAAAAGCAGCAAGGGAAAAACAACAAATAACACACAAGGGAATCCCCATAAGGTTAACAGCTGATCTTGCAGCAGAAACTCTCCAAACCAGAAGGGAGTGGCAGGACATATTTAAAATGATGAAGGAGAAAAACCTACAACCAAGATTACTCTACCCAGCAAGGATCTCATTCAGATTTGATGGAGAAATTAAAACCTTTACAGACAAGCAAAAGCTGAGAGAGTTCAGCACCACCAAACCAGTGTTACAACAAATGCTAAAGGAACTTCTCTAGGCAAGAAACACAAAAGAAGGAAAACACCTACAAAAACAAACCGAAAACATTTAAGAAAATGGGAATAGAAACATACATATCGATAATTACCTTAAATGTAAATGGATTAAATGCTCCCACCAAAAGACACAGACTGGCTGAATGGATACAAAAACAAGACCCTTATATACGCTGTCTACAAGAGACCCACTTCAGACCTAGGGACACATACAGACTGAAAGGGAGGGGATGGCAAAAGATATTCCATGCAAATGGAAATCAAAAGAAAGCTGGAGTAGCAATTCTCATATGAGGAGAAATAGACTTTAAAATAAAGACGATTACAAGAGACAAAGTAGGACACTACATAATGATCAAGGGATTGATCCAAGAAGAAGATATAACAATTGTAAATATTTATGCACCCAACATAGGAGCACCTCAATACATAAGGCAAATACTAACAGCCATAAAAGGGGAAATTGACTGTAACACAATCATAGTAGGGGACTTTAACACCCCACTTTCACCAATGGACAGATCATCCAAAATGAAAATAAATAAGGAAACAGAAGTTTTAAATGATATATTAAAGAAGATGGACTTAATTGATATTTATAGGACATTCCACCCCAAAACAACAGAATACACATTTTTCTCAAGTGCTCATGGAACATTCTCCAGGATAGTTCATGTCTTGCGTCACAAATCAAGCCTTGGTAAATTTAAGAAAACTGAAATCATATCAAGTATCTTTTCCAATGACAATGCTATGAGACTAGATATCAATTACAGGAAAAAATCTGTAAAAAATACATACACATGGAGGCTAAACAATACACTACTTAATAACCAAGTGATCACTGAAGAAATCAAAGGGGGGATCAAAAAATACCTAGAAACAAATGACAATGGAGACACGACGACCCAAAACCTATGGGATGCAGCAAAAGCAGTTCTAAGAGGGAAGTTTATAGCAATAAAATCCTACCTTAAGAAACAGGAAACATCTCAAATAAACATCCTAACCTTGCACCTAAAGCAATTAGAGAAAGAAGAACAAAAAACCGCAAAGTTAGCAGAAGGAAAGAAATCATAAAGATCAAATCAGAAATAAATGAAGGAAATGATAGCAAAGATAAATAAAACTAAAAGGTGTTTCTTTGAGAAGATAAACAAAATTGATAAACCATTAGCCAGACTCATCAAGAGAAAAAGGGAGAAGACTCAAATCAATAGAATTAGAAATGAAAAAGGAGAAGTAACAACTGACACTGCAGAAATAGAAACGATCATGAGAGATTACTACAAAAAACTCTATGCCACTAAAATGGACAACCTGGAAGAAATGCACAAATTCGTAGAAATGCACAACCTGCTGAGACTGAACCAGGAAGAAATAGTAATATGAACAAACCAATCACAAGCACTGAAATTGAAACTGTGATTAAAAATCTTCCAACAAACAAAAGCCCAGGACCAGATGGCTTCACAGGAGAATTCTATCAAACATTTAGAGAAGAGATAATACTTATCCTTCTCAAACTCTTCCAAAATATTGCAGAGGGACTAATACTCCCCAACACATTCTACGAGGCCACCATCACCCTGATACCAAAACCAGACAAAGATGTCACAAAGAAAGAAAACTACAGGCCAATATCACTGATGAACATAGATGCAAAAATCCTCAACAAAATACTAGCAAACAGAATACAACAGCACATTCAAAGGATCATACACCATGATCAAGTGGAGTTTATTCCAGGAATGCAAGGATTCTTCAATATACGCAAATCAATCAATGTGATACACCATATTAAAAAACTGTAGGAGAAAATCCATATGGTCATCTCAATAGATGCAGAGAAAGCTTTCGACAAAATTCAACACCCATTTACGATAAAAGCCCTGCAGAAAGTAGGCATAGAGGGAACTTTCCTCAACATAATAAAGGCCATACATGACAAACCCACAGCCAACATCGTCCTCAATGGTGAAAAACTGAAACCATTTCCACTAAGATCAGGAACAAGACAAGGTTGCCCACTCTCATCACTATTATTCAACATAGTTTTGGAAGTTTTATCCACAGCAATCAGAGAAGAAAAAGAAATAAAAGGAATCCAAATCAGAAAAGAAGAAGTAAAGCTGTCACTGTTTGCAGGTGACATGATACTATACATAGAGAATCCTAAAGATGTTACCAGAAAACTTCTAGAGCTAATCAATGAATTTGGTAAAGTAGCAGGATACAAAATTAATGCACAGAAATCTCCTGCATTCCTATACACTAATGATGAAAAATCTGAAAGTGAAATTAAGAAAACACTCCCATTTACCATTGCAACAAAAAGAGTAAAATATCTAGGAATAAACCTACCTAAGGAGACAAAAGACCTGTATGCAGAAAATTATAAGACACTGATGAAAGAAATTAAAGATGATACAAATAGATAGATATACCATGTTCTTGGATTCGAAGAATCAACATTGTGAAAATGACTCTACTACCCAAAGCAATCTACAGATTCAATGCAACCCCTATCAAACTACCACTGGCATTTTTCACAGAACTAGAACAAAAAATTTCACAATTTGTATGGAAACACAAAAGACCCCGAATAGCCAAAGCAATCTTGAGAACGAAAAATGGAGCTGGAGGAATCAGACTCCCTGACTTTGGACTATAATAGTAACCTACAGTAATCAAGACAGTATGGTACTGGCACAAAAACAGAAACATAGATCAATGGAATAGGATAGAAAGCCCAGAGATAAATCCACGTACATATGGTCACCTTATCTTTGATAAGGGAGGCAAGCATATACAGTGGAGAAATGACAGCCTCTTCAATAAGTGGTGCTGGGAAAACTGGACAGGTACATGTAAATGTATGAAATTAGAACACTCCCTAACACCATACACAAAAATAAACTCAAAATGTATTAAAGACCTAAATGTAAGGCCAGACACTATCAAACTCTTAGAGGAAAACATAGGCAGATCACTCTATGACATAAATCACAGCAAGATCCTTTTTGATCCAGCTCCTAGAGAAATGGAAATAAAAACAAAAATAAACAAATGGGACCTAATGAAACTTAAAAGCTTTTGCACAGCAAAGGAAACCATAAACAAGACCAAAAGACCACCCTCAGAATGGGAGAAAATATTTGCAAATGAAGCAACTGACAAAGGATTAATCGCCAAGATTTACAAGCAGCTCATGCAGCTCAATAACAAAGAAACAAACAGCCCAATCCAAAAATGGGCAGAAGACCTAAATAGACATTTCTCCAAAGAAGATATACAGATTGCCAACAAACATATGAAAGAATGCTCAACATCACTAATCATTAGAGAAATGCGAATCAAAACTACATTGAGGTATCACCTCACACCGGTCAGAATGGCCATCATCAGAAAATCTGCAAACAATAAATGCTGGAGAGGGTGTGGAGAAAAGGGAACACTCTTGCACTGTTGGTGGGAATGTAAATTGATACAACCACTATGGAGAACAGTATGGAGGTTCCTTAAAAAACTAAAAATAGAACTTCCATACAACCCAGCAATCACACTACTGGGCATATACCCTGAGAAAACCATAATTCAAAAAGAGTCATGTACCAAAATGTTCATTGCAGCTCTATTTACAATAGCCAGGACATGGAAGCAACCTACGTGTACATCATCGGATGAATGGATAAAGAAGATGTGGCACATATATACAATGGAATATTACTCAGCCATAAAAAGAAACGAAATGGTTATTTGTAATGAGGTGGATGGAGTTAGAGTCTGTCATACAGAGTGAAGTAAGTCAGAAAGAGAAAAACAAATACAGTATGCTAACACATATATATGGAATCTAAAGAAAAAAAAAAAGGTAATGAAGAACCTAGTGGTAAGATGGGAATAAAGACACACAGACCTACTAGAGAATGGACTTGAGGATACGGGGAGGGGGAAGGGTAAGATGTGACAAAGTGAGAGAGTGGCATGGACATATATACACTACCAAACGTAAAATAGATAGCTAGTGGGAAGCAACCACATAGCACAGGGAGATCAGCTCGGTGCTTTGTGACCACCTAGAGGGGTGGGATAGGGAGGGTGGGAGGGAGGGAGTTGCAAGAGGGAAGAGATATGGGAACATATGTATATGTATAACTGATTCACTTTGTTAAAAAGCAGAAACTAACACACCATTGTAAAACAATTTTACTCCAATAAAGATGTAAAAAATAAATAAATAAATAAAAAATAAAAATTCATTTTGAATATGCAAGGGAATTTTTATATTGATTAGAATGTTATTTTAAAGAATTATGATAGATTTTTAGATATGATGCTGTATTATGGTTATATTTTAAAACTTCTTATTTTTAAAATATATGTTGAAGTATTGAATGAAATTACATGATGTCTTGATTTTTTCTTTAAAATAATTAAATATTCCATTATACTAATAAAATAATAAAATAAATAGTAGGACTATAGTTGTATACATATTTAATATCTGTTGAGGAAGGCATTTCTGAGTTGCCAAATGAAGAAATCATAGAAGATTTTCATATGACATATGCTTTTAAAACATTCATACACAAAAATGACACCAAACCTGGTGCCAATCTTTACAATAGATGTAAAAGTCAAGCGTTAGTAACTTTGACATGAAACCTCACTATGTTAAGAGATTTTAGACATTATAAAGAAAGCATCTTATTATCCAGGATTCTTTTGAATGTTTGTGATAACAACCCAGCATAAAATAGCTTGTGTAAAACAAGAAATTTATCTACATGTGTAATGGGGGAAGACTATGAGATTTAATTTTGAGCATGACTATATTAAAGTATTCAAATGGTTCTGTTCTCTCTTTTGATCTTTCTCATTCTTTTGACTTGGCTACATGTTCTGAGTTGTGTGTTGTCTTCATTCTCTTCTGAGTATGGGTTTCCATCATGTGAGCTGGGAGAATTTAGAAGACAGTATAGTATATATGTATCCATGGAAAAAGCATAAATGATGAGCAATAAAATGTTGGCTCAATTATAGTTATCCGATATATTTAAATTTTGTGTGGCTATGAGAAATAATGTTATAGACATATTTAATTATCTAACAGTTTTCCAAAAGTGCCCTCAGGTATGAAAATTCAATGTCATTTCTTTATTATATATAGCTGACTTGATTTTTCTGACTAGGCCTGTCTATAGCTCTATTGGATAGCAATGAATAGAAACAATACAAATTAACCCCTTCTCAAAATTGGGTTCAAGCCTGTAATCTCATTCCACTCCAACAACTTAAACTATCTCTTCAGGCAATTCAGTCAGTCTCTGCTTAGAAGACTCAAATACCTGCTTTAATTTTTAGTGTTCTACATTCCTCCTCTTGATCCTTTCTCAGATCGCTTGTGGGTATGTTTGGAAGGAAGGTAGACATGCTTTATGTAACACTCAGGGCACTAAAGGGGTTATGGGATTTCTTGCACCTTTAAGGAGCCTTTTGATACCCACCCATTGGTCTCTCTGGATTCTCAGTAATTTATCTGTGCTGCTTCCTAGAATTGTGAGTGCTGAGGTAAAACAGGTCTCCTTTGCTTTCCCAAGGGTTATGTGCTGCACCTACTTGTGAAGCTCATATTCTTGGACATTGGCCCTTGATCTTGAAGTCCATGACAGTCTCTCTTCATTGCAATCCCAGGTTTCTGCTGTGCCAGAAGTGTTCCATTAACCTTAAGTAGCACCCTCTATGAATCACACTGGAACATTTGGGGCCCTATTGTTCAAGTCACAGGGAACTGGGGACTTTGCCACAGGTTTGTCAAACTGCTTGCTTAATATTTACATCTCAATATCATAGGTCGAAATTTGTGTTGATACTAAGGGCATGTGGAGATTCTTCTAGAGGTTTGCAGTCTCTGCCTAGTGTGCCAATAGTCCTAATCTTTTCATCCATCTGATTCTTCCATCCTTATCTGTTTGTTCTAATAGGAGTAGTGTAAATCTTAGTATCTGATCTCCTAACTCTCCTGTCTCAATTTTCCTCCCCAGAATTTACTGGGATGCGAATGAGCTGGCTTTCTTCTTTTTTTCCATCTTGGACTATTGTTACATGAAATTTATAGTCAAATCAACTGTCTGCCTCTTGATTTCTTAAATGGGAACTAAAGTTATTTAAACAATCTGTTCCTCTTTTCTGATCTTTAACAACTTTTATCTTGCTACATAATTTAAGAATGCCAATTTTGACATTCATGGTTGATCAAAGAAATTGTTTATATTGTTCAAGGAAATTTCCTTCCTGAAAGACTTGGATTTGGAAGGGTGAAAATTGACAATGTTTAAGGAAATAAGGGAATAAATTTAACTGGTTTAATTTTCCTAAAATACAATTCATTATAAGAGGATACTGGGAAATATCGCTACATGAAAAAATGGGCAAATGTGGGCAGTACCAAATCACACACCTTTATTCAAAGAAAAAATACACGGTCATGAGTGATTTTAATTTTTGTTATTTGTCAAAAATAAAATCACATTGAACTTTAATTACTTATTGATATGAAAAATTCTTCAGTGATGGAGAATGCAGATGAATAATACAAGCATGTAGGATTAACTGGTCTCAGGAATTTCAATGTTAGCATAAGGCAAACACTGTAGTTCATTCCAAAGTCGTGAATGCTATTTATTATCTGTGTCCTAATGAGAATCCTCCTGGGTGACTCAGGATTCCTAGTAGAACACTGATGAAAAGTTACACTATTAGGTAGGGATAGGTAGAGTTTTCTTATGGAAGGGAGGAGGGATAAAAGTTAAATATAGAAAGAATTAATTTAGAAGAACAATGGTAAGATATAATATTTTAGAAAATCAGACAAGAACTGAAAAGAAAGATCATATCATTCTACCAGATACCAGATTAAATTTTAACTTACAAACATACCAATCAATTCAGCTGAATTCTTGGCACCAATTCTGATTCAATGATATCCAAAATGATCTGTAAATGCTTAGTTTGCCTATTCAGTAGCTATCCAGCTGGCCACCTTTTCCAGAGTTAAGTCTCCTGTTTTGTTCATTTTTCTGCTAGTGTCCTCTATTTTCATGCCTACCCTAAGTTTGTTGCATTATGGTCTTACTATAGGTTTTCTGTACTGCACAATATATCTGATTTAAACTCATCATCTTCAATTTGAACTGGTAATTCCAACATCACATTATGTGGCATTCCCACTAATAAATTGATCCCACCCACCTGCCAGATCTGACACAATAGCAAAATGATGATGAGTAAACAATTCAACCCGATTACTATGGATCCAATTACTGGCATTATACAGCCTGTCTAGTTTTAGTCCAATGTAGTCTTTCCCCAAAACAATATATACATTCAAAACAATCCTAATTAAAATCACAGCCAGTTGTTTTTGGAAGTTGACAAGGTGATTATAAATTTACATGTATTTGCAAAGAGTCAAGAATTGTCAATAATCTTGAGGAAGAAAAACATGCCTTATTAAAAAGGTATAGTAATTAAGACAATGTGGTATTTCTCGTAAGAATAGACCAGTGAAACAGAATAAAAAATCTAGAGCCCAGAAACAGACCGACATAAGGTCATCTGATTTATCTTAAATATAACACATCAGAATAGTGGGGTAAGAAATATCCTTTCAGTAAATGGTGTTCAGCCAATTGGGTAGCCAAAAAAAAAAAAAAAATGACAGCCTGTTGTTAATCACTCTGGAAGGATAGACGTGATGAAGTCAGCTGTGGTTAAAAGGAAACCGTTTTTTCCAAGATCATACAATAGCTGTAACATGCCATAAGAATCACCTCTTTGAGAGAGTGCTACTTTCTTACTATTGATACTCCCAGGTCAGATTTTCTATTATTTCTTACTAGGGAAACCCAAATGCTAAACTTCTCTCACCTCTTGCCAGTAAACAAACCCTTGATAATCTGTGTTGCTTCTGATCTAATCTCAGAAATAGCAACCACTCTAGAACTGATCCATTCTTCCTTTAGACTGTCCTCAGAATACTTCAGCAGTAATCCAAACCCTACAAAAACATTTCCTTCCTCTGTCTTGTCAAATGACATTCCACAGGCCTTCTAAAATGCCCCTCCTTTGTGGTCAGTCAATAAATTTGATTTTATTAGGCTATTGGTTTGTCCCTGGTGATCTCTAACAGGAGCCTCTAACCTCTAAATGTGAAATGTAAAACTAAAAAGCATTTGGAATATAATATCAAAAAATATCTTCATGACCTTGTGTTAGGCAAATATTTATAAAATGGAAAAATAGCACTAGCCATAAAGGAAGTGATTGATAAATTGGACTACACTAAACTGAAGAACTTCTTTTAATCAAAACATACCATTAAGAGAAAGAAAATGCAAGCCAGAGTATGACTATAACATTTGAAATAGATTTAACTGATAATATATATTATGGACAAAGGTGCTTGTGTCCATAATATATAGAAAATTCCTAGAAATTAGTAAGAGATAGACAACCTAATAGGAAAATGGGGAAAAAAGCTTATCAAGGATGTTTGGAAAGAGGATATCCACATTGGTAAAATTACATTGTAAAACTGTTCATGAGCCTCTATTAAAAATGAATATATGCATAACCTTTGAACCAAAGCTCCACTCATGAGAATATAACCAACAAAAATGGGTGCATACATGCACCAGAAGGCAAGTGCAAAAATGTCCATAGAACAATTATTCATAATATTCAGAAACTAGAAATGACCCTAATGGCCATTAAGAGTGAAGTGAACCATCGAGTAAGTTTGCTTGCAGGAGATTCACACAATGGAATACTACGAAGAATTAAAAAGAGGAAAAAGTGTCCCCATATGCAACAACATGGATAAATTTCACAAATATAATGTTGAACCAAAAAAGTCAGTAACAAGAATGCACATACTTTATGATTCAATTGATAAAAATTACAAAAACAGGGAAAGCTAACCTACAGTGTTAGAAAATAGAGTGGGAATAGTGATAGTGATATGAGACACAGAGGACTTAGATACTGGAATTAATTCAATGTATATTGACTTAAATGGTCAGTTCATCCACCTGAACACTTACGATTTGGTAGCATCACTGTCTGTATGTTCTTTTTTAAAGATACTCATTTTTAAAAAGAGGAAGGCCAATTAGGCACAGAGAAGAGGCAATTCACATTTTCCTAAGGAAATTAGTCAAAAGAAATGGCTAAGACATAAGTGAGTCAGTAAAATTGAGAGAGATTCTCAGTTCCCAAAAATGCACTTCACATTTTCTTTCACTATCAATCATGGAAAGCAAGACTTTAAATGAGAGGGTTTATCTGGGAAGTGACACGGGAATTGAGGTTTTTCTGGGAGATTTCTCAGTCTTTACTGGGTTACTAGGACATTTGGGATGAATTGACAGAGTATGAAAAGAAGAAATTGCACAGAATTTCTCTAAGGTTTGCACCCAATCTGGTGTGTTTCAGTTGGGGTTTCTGCAAGGTTGTCATCTGGGCAAACCACCCTAAAAGAGCAGTTGACATCAAGTATTTGATTGATTCAGAGATGTGAATCTCTATCCCATAGCATATAAATTTGCAGACAATAATCAGGTCAGAAGAGGAACAGGGGCCTGGGTCAAATGTGAAAAAAAATATAGAAACTAGGTACCTGTATTCCTTTGCTAGGGCTGCCAAAACACAGTATTACAAACTGGGTAGTTTAGACAACAGAAATTCATTTTCTAACAAAAGTCTGAGTTTGAGGTGTTGGCGGGGTTGTTTACTTATTAACCCATTCTTCTTTGCTTGTAGATGGCTTTATTCTCCCTGTGTCTTCACACGATATTCCCTCTGTGTGTGTCTGTGTCCCAATCTCCTTTTCTTAAAAATACACCAGTTCTGTTGGATTAAAGCCCACCCCGATGACATCTTTTAACTCAAATACCTCTTTAAAGGTGCTGTCTCCAAACAATCACATTCCGAGGTATTCAGTGTTAGGACTTCAATATATAAATTTAGGGGGAAGGAAAAAATTTAGTCCATAACAGTATCTATAGTTGTGCATTAAATGATTATGTAAAAATAACTCATAATTATTTTAAAAATTAATTTTAACATTAAGCAAGGGTAGTTATGCACATGAAAATGTCAAACATCATTCCAGAACAAAGGAACTGACACAAACCTAAGGGAATACATACAATTGACAGCTGTTTACTTACTGCTATGGATTAACTTGTGTCACCCACAAATCATATGTTCAGACCCTAGCCCACAATGTGACTGTATTTGGATACAGGGCCTTTCAAACGGCAATTAAAAGAAGATCAATCAAGATGGCAGAGTAAGAGAGTGTGGAGCTTACTTCCTCCCATGAACACATCAAAAATACATCTACACATGGAACAATTCTCACTGGAAAAAAACTGGGAGAAGGATTCCTGTACAACCAAGGCTGTAAGAAAGACACACACATAATTGGGTCAGAAGGGAATAAAAGTGATTGGGTTAAGACCTGTGCCCCTGGGAGGGGACTCATAGGAAGAGGAAGAGTACACCAGTGGACACCAACCCTTGGGAGTGAGCAGTTCAAGCCACAGAATGAGCATGCCACTCCTGAGTCCTATGTTTGGGAAACAAGATACCTTGAATGATTGGAGGACCACTGGGACTAAGGGAAGAGTGGTGGGAAGCCTGGACACCACTCATGAGGAGCATGCACTGCTGGCTTGCCCCTGAGGAAGGGCAGAGAGACGTCTGCTTTAGCAACTCCTGGGTTTCCTGCCACTACCCCATCGTGTGTGCCAGCCCAAGCTGAGTCAACACTCCAGCCCCACTCACTCCATGTCACTGTATAGCACTGGATTTGGGGGAGTCATGACTGGGAAAAACACCCAACCGTGAGACACAGAGGCAACCTGGACCCAAGGCAGTGTCTGGATGTGACAGCAGCCACTGTTGGTGCTTACTCAAGCAGGGCCTCAGAAGTTCAGATCTCTGATGGTGGCCACTCCATCACAGCTTACTCTCCAATACATGCTGGGAGTCCATGTGGCCCGTCCTACCCCGTGGGGTTGTTTCACAATAGGGTGGGGGCAAAGGAGTTTGGGGCAGTGATTGACTGTGAGGAACAAAGGGTACTTGCACCTGAGGCTGTGTCTGAGCAGAGTGAGGGAAAATAGTACAGACACCTGCACAGGCATTGCACCAGAAGTAGCTTGTACCTCTGTCTGTGCCCAACATGAGCTGAGAGCCCACACAGACCCTCCTTCCTTCAGCACTCCCCAACTCTGGGGCAAGTGTCTCAGGGTGAAGAAAGGGGAAAACACACACTTAAAGGGAACAGAGCCAGCACAGGGCCTGATCCTCAGAGCTTCTGCTCCAGCAACGTGGGGTCAGACCCCACACCCAATAAAGTGGTGATGGCCATGGAGCAGCAGGGAAGTCCTGCCTCACACCCAGAGCTAGCTCTAGGCTCTCTAGCTCCAGCTCCACCCCCTATCAAGGTAATAGCTGCCAGCACACCCTGAGGAAATATGTGACTTGCATCCATGTCAAATCCAGCTATCCCACCAAAGGCATTGGGCACACACAGTCTGTATACAAATGTTCCCACATAAGAATATCCCTTCAAGAATGCAATAGGTAACTCTTTCACCTAAATTCATAGAGGCAGAGAAAGTAAGCAAAATTAAAAGGCACTTTTAGTGGATGCAATTGAAAGAGCAAGAGAAAACCCCTGAAAAACATAATGAAACCGAAATAAGCGATTTATCATATAAAGAATTCAAAACATTGGTAATAAAAATGTTAACTTAATCAGGGAAAAGAATTAATGTAAACAATGAACATTTCAGCAAGGAACTAGAAAATATAAAAAAGGCCCAATCAGAAATGAAGAATTCAATAGCTGGAATAAAAAATACACTAGAAAGAATTAATGGCAGAATAAGTGATACAGAAGAATGCATAAGTGACTGGAAGATAGAATAATGGAAATCAACCAATCAGTGCAGCAAAAAGAGAAATAAAAGTTTAAATGCAAGCAATTTAAGAAATCTCTGGAATAACATTAAGCATACTAACATTCACATTATAGGGGTCCCAGAAGGTGAAGAGAGAGAAGGGGATTGAAAAATGTATTTGAGTAAGCAAATGGGACCTAATTAAACTTACAAGCTTCTGTACAGCAAAGGAAACCATAAACAAAACAAAAAGACAACTTACAGACTGAGAGAAGATATTTGCAAATGATGCAGCTGACAAGGGCTTAATTTCCAAAACGTACAAATAGCTCATACAACTAAGCAACAAAGGAACAAGCCAAATGAAAAATGCACAGAAGATATAAATAGACATTTCTCCAAAGAAGACATACAAATGGCCAACATGTACATGAAAAAATGCTCAACATTGTTAATTATTAGAGAAATGCAAATCAGAACTACAATGAGGTACCACCTCATACCAGTCAGAATGGTGATCATATAAAAAAATCTACAAATAACAAATGCTGGAGAGGGTGTGGAGAAAAGGGAACCCTCCTACACTGCTGGTGGGAATGTAACTTGGTGCAGCCACTATGGGAAAACAGTATGGAGGTTCCTCAAAATACCAAAAATAGAGTTGCCATATGATCCAGCAATACAATCCTGGGCATATATCTGGAGAAAACTATAATTCAAAAAGATAAATGCACCCCTATGCTCATATCAGCACTATTCACAATAGACAAGACATGGAAACAACCTAAATGTCCATTGACAAATGAATGGATAAAGAAGATGTGGTACATATATACAATAGAATACTACTCAAACATAAAAAAGAATGAAATAATGCCATTTGCAGCAACATGGATAGACTTAAAGATTATCATGCTAAGTTAAATAAGTCAAAAAGAGAAAGACAAATACTATATGGTAACACTTATATGTGGAATCTACAATATGATACAAATGAACTGATTATAAAACAGAAACAGACTCACAGACATAGAGAACAGACTTGTGGTTGCCAAGGGTGGGTAGGGGAGGGATGGATTGGGAGTTTGGGGTTAGTGGATGCAAACTATTATATATACAATGAATAAACAACAAGGTCCTACTGTATAGCACAGAGAACTATATTCAATATGCTGTGATAAACCATAATGGAAAAGAATATTAAGAAGATTGCATACTTATGTGTAACTGAATCACTTGCTGTACAGCAGAAACTAACACAGCATTGTAAATCAACTATACTTCAAAAAAATAGGTTTTATTTGTTTGTGTATTTATCTTTATGGAAGAACATAACAAAAAAAAGAAAAATGTATTTGAGGAAATTATGGCTGAAAACCTCCCAAACATGAGGAAGGAAACATATATACAGGTACAGAAAACACAGAGGGTCCCAAACAAGATGAACCCAAACAGACCCACACCGAGACATATCATAATGAAAATGGCAAATTTTAAAGATAAAGAGAATGCTAAAGGTAGCAAGGAAAAAACAAAGAGTCAATTACAAGGGAATTCCCATAAGGCTCTCATCTGAGTTCTCTGTAGAAACTTTGCAGGCCAGAATGGAGTGGCATGATATATTAAAAGTGCTGAAAGGGAAGAACCTATAGCACAGGATACTCTACCCAGAAAGATTAAACCTACCCTAAAAGAAAGGTCGCAGGGTCTTCTCTAAGTGGAAAAGAAGTAAGAATCTAGAGGAAAGGGACAATCCCACTAGGAAGGGCAAATATATAGTAAGGACTGAGGATCAACTACTTAAATAAGCCAGTAAAAATATTAAAAGACAAAAATGTTGTAAAGGCAACTATAGCTACAGTAAAGAGTTAAAGGATAAATATGAAGATGTCAAATGTGGGGGAAGGGAATAAAAAATGTAAATCTTTTAGAATGTGTTTGAACTTAAATAATTATCAGTTTGAAACAACTAGATATAGTTATAGCTCAACATATTTGTACCCCATGGTAACTGCAAATCAAAACTTTATAATAGATACACAAAAACCAAAAAGAAAGGAACATAAGCATACTACTAAAAAAAAGCATCAAAAGAAACAAAAAGAAGAAGAAATGAACATAGAACTATGGAAACAACTGGAAATCAAGTAATAAAATAGCAATAAATACATACTTATCAATAATTACTTTAGATGGTGATGGACTAAATTCTCCAATCAAAAGACATAGGGTAGCTGATTGGATAAAATGACCAGGCTCTTCTATATACTGCTTAGAAGAGACTGACTTTAGAGCTAAACACAGAGAGAGACTGAAAGTGGGGGAAGGGGGTGGAAACAGATACTTCTTGCAAACAGAAATTACAAGAAAATGGGGGTTGCAATACTCATATTAGATAAAATAGACTTTAAAACAAAGACTATAACAAAACACAAAGAAGGGCATTATATAATGGTAAAGGAATCAATACAAGAAGAGGATATTACATTTGTTAACATATATGTACCTAATATAGGAGAACCTACATATATAAAGCACATACTAATAGACATAAAGGGAGAAATAGATAATAATACAGTAATAGTAGGGGACTTCAACACTACATTTACATCAATGGACAGATCATCCAGACAGAAAATCAGTAATGCAACCACTAGTGCTCTTAAATGACACAATAGACTAGTTAAACTTAATAGATGTCTACAGGACATTATATTCAAAAACAGCAGAATACACATTCTGCTGTACAGGGAATACTCTCCAGGATAGATCACATGCTAGGCCACAAAATAAATCTTAACAAATTTAAGAGGATAGACATGAATTCAAGAATTTTTTCTGAGCATAACTGTATGAAACTAGAAATCAGTTACATAAAGAACAATGGGAAAATAACAAACACATGGAGACTAAACAACGTGCTACTGAAAATCCAATGGGTCAATAAATAAACAAAGAGGAAATCAGAAAATGCCTTGAGACAAATGACAATGGGGAAAAAACTCCAAAATCTACAAAATGGAGCAAAAGCAGTGCTAAGAAGGAAGTATAGAGAAATACAAGCCTTCCTCAAGAAACAAGAAAAATCTCAAATAAACAACCTAGGGTACTACCTATAGGACTTAGACAAAGGAGTATAGAGAAAGAAAGCCCAAAGTAAACAGAAAGAAGGAAACAATAAAGATCAGAGAGGAAATGAATAAATTAGAGATAAAAGACAATAGAAAATATCAGTAAAACCAAGAGCTAATTCTTTGAAAAGATAAATTAAATTGATAAACCTTTAGCCAGACTCAGCAAGAAGAAAGATAATCCAAATAAACAAAATAAGAAATGAAAGAAGAGAAAGAACTTTTGATACCACAGAGATACAAAAAATCATAAGAGAATATTACAAACATTTAAATGCCAACAAATTGGACAAACTAGAAGAAATGGACACATTTCCTGAAACATACAATATTCCAAGATTGAATCCAGAGGAAATAGACAATTTGAAGAGACCAATCACTAGTAGTGAAATTGAAATTGTAATTTAAAAACTCCCAGCACACAAAAGTCCAGGACCAGACGGCTTCACAGGGGAATTCTACCAAACATATAAAGAAGAACTAGTGCATATCCCTTTCAAATTACTTCAAAAAATTGAAGAGGAGGAACACCAAAACTCATTCTACAAGGCCACTATTACCCTGATACCAAAACTAGACAAAGATATGGCAAAAAAAAGAAACTTACAGGACAATATCATTGATGAATATAGATGCAAAAATTCTCAACAAAATATTAGCAGACCAAATCCAACAATACATAAAAAGGGTCTTACATCATGATCAAGTTGTATTTATTCCAAGGACGCAAGGATGTTTCAGTATTCTCAGATAATTCAATGTGAAGCATCACTTTAACAAAAAGGAAGGATAAAATCACATGATCATTCCAGTAGATGCAGAAAAAGCATTTAACAAAATTCAACATCAATTCATGAAAAAAAACTCTCACCAAAGTGGGTATAGAGGAAATATATCTCAACATATTAAAGGCCATTCATGACAAGCCCACAGCCAAGATCATAATCAATGGTGAAAAGCTCAAAACATTTCCTCTAATTTCAGGAACAAGACAAGGATGCCCACTCTCTCCACTTCTATTTAACATAATATTGGAAATTCTAGCTACAGCAATCAGACAAGACAAAGAAATAAAAGACATCTCCATTGGAAGGGAAGAAGTAAAACTGTCATATTTGCAGATGACATGATACTTTATACAGAAAACCCTAAAGTCTCCAGACAAAACTATTAGAACTGATAAATGAATTCAGCAAATTTACAGGATACAAGATTAATATACAGAAATCTGCTGCTTTTCTATACACTAATAATTAACTACCAGAAAGGGATAACAAAAGATCTTGTTTAAAATCACATAAAAAAATAAAATACATAGGAATAAACTTAACAAAGGTGGTGAAAGAGTCTATACATTTAAAAGTACAAAACATTGATGAAGGAAATTGAAGATGATGTAAAGAAATGGAAAAATATTCAGTGCTCTTGGATTGGAAGAATTAGTATTGTTAAAATGACCATACTACACAATACAATCTACAGACTTAATGTAATTCCTATCAAAATACTCATAAAATTTTCAAAGAACTGGAGAAAATAATTCTAAAATATGGAACTACAAAAGATCTGAATAGCCAAAGCAATCTTGAGAAAGAAGAACACAGCTGGAGGCATCACCCTCCCAATCTTCAGACTATGCTACAAAGCTACAGTAATCAAAACAGCATGGTGCTGGCACAAAACTAGACATATAGATCAATGAAACAGAATAGATATCCTAGAAATAAACCCATACAATTAATCTATGACAAAGGAGGCAAGAGTATACAATGGAGAAAAGACAGTCTCTTCAACAAATGGGTGTGGGAAAACTGGACAGCTACATGTAAAACATTAAATTAGAGCATTTCCTCACACTATATACAAAAATAAACTCAAAATGGATTAGAAACCTAGATGTAAGATGTGAAACCATAAAACTCCTAGAAGAGAACATAGGCAGAACACTGACATAAATCTTAGCAGTATTTTTTTGGATTTGTCTCCTAAGGCAAAAGAAATAAAAGCTAAAACAAACAAATGGGACCTAATTAAACTTAAAAGCTTTTACACAGCAAGGGAAACCATGGACAAAATGAAAAGACAGCCTACTGAATGGGAGAAAATATTTGCAAGTGATATGACTAACAAGTGTTTAATAACAAAAGTATATAAAAAGCTCATACAACTCAATATCAAAAAAGCAAACAACCCAATCAAAAAACGGGCAGAAGACATGAATAGACATTTTTCCAAAGAAGACATACAGATGGCCAACAGGCGCATGAGAAGATGCTCAACATTGCTAATGATTAGAGAAATGAAAATCAAAACACCAATGAGATATCATCTCACACCTGACAGAATGGCTATCATCAAAAAGTCTACAAATAAGTGTTGGTGAGGATATGGAGAAAAGAGAACCCTCATGCACTATTGGTGGGAATGTAAATCGGTGCAGCTACTATGAAAAGCAATATGGAGGTTCCTAACAAAACTAAAACTAGAGCTACCATATTATCCAGCAATTCTACTCCTGGGTATATATTCAGAAAAAACTAAAACCCTAATTCTAAAAGATACATGCACCCTAATGTTCATAGCAGTTAGATATAGAAACAAACCAAGTGTCTGTCCATCAACAGATGAATGGATAAAGAAGAAGATGTGGTATATATATATATATATATATATATATATATATATATATATATATATATATATTCACACACACACACACACACACACACACCATGGAACATTGCACAGCCCTAAAAAAGAGTTAAATTGTAGTAATGTGGCTGGGCCTGGAGAATATTATGCTTTAGTGAAATAAGTCAGACAGAAAAAGATTAATACTGTATGATATCACTCATATATGGAACGTAAAAAATAAAACAAATGAATGTATTTAACAAAACAGAAACAAACTCACAGTTATAGAAAACAAACTAGTGGACACCAGTGGGAAGAGGAAATGAGGGAGGGGCAAGATAGGGGTATAGGGCTAAGAGATACAAACTACTATATATAAAATAGATAAGTAACCAGGATATATTGTATAGCACAGGGAATTATAGCCATTATCTTGTTATAACTTTTAATGGATTACAATCTGTAAAAATACTGAGTCACTTATGCTATACACCTAAAACTAACATAATGTTTTAAGTCAATTATAAGTCAATTGAAAAAGAGTCAATTAAGTTTAAATGTGATTATAAGGATGGGGCCTTAACTCAGTAGGACTGATGTCCTTAGAGACACAGGAATGCACACACACAAAGAAAAGGACATGTGAGGACACAGTAAGAAGATGGTTATCAAAAAGCCAAGGAAAGAAGCTGCAGGAAAAGCTGACTCTGCCAACACCTTGATCTTGGACTTCTAGTCTCTAGAATTGTGAAAAAATAAATTTCTGTTTAATTCATGCAGTGTTTTGTTATGGCAGCCCTAGTGGACTATTGCAGTTACTCAAATATATTCATTTTGCATTTCACAGGGAATCATGTAAAGCAAATACTTAAATAAGAGAGGGGACTGGAAAGTGACAGGGAAATTAGAGTTTTGCAGCTCATAATTGGATAGGGTTGCCTTGAGGTTTTCCGTCAGAATGGATATACTTGGGTTGAAGCACCTGTAAATTCTCTATCTGGGCAAACCCACAACAAAACAGTTAAATCCAGTCCCCTAATTGGTTCAATGCAGTAAATCTCAACCTCATGAATGATGAGTTGTTGCACTTTATATCTCTTCCAGTAAGAAACATACACAATCTTTGTTGGATTTTTTTATTTTGTAGACAATATATTGTACATTTGCATTTACTTCAACCTATTTATGAAGTGACCAGTAATGCTGCCTTCTTTGAAGGAAGCTCAGAAGGAAAAGACTCTCTAGAATGATTTAAGTTGTAAAGTGAGCAACTTCTGCCACTTGGGCTTTAGCATCCACTCAACAGATCCAGTTTCTCTTTAAACATCATAGTGCTTCCTGAGATGCTCCCTATAACTTGTTGACTGAAAAAAAAATTGAGCTGTTTAGCAGATAGTCCTACATGATATGTTGGCACCAGCTGGGTGTAGCACTGAAGAAGATAATGGAAGGAACCACCACACCTCACCCCACCCCTACCCCACCCCCAGCCCAGAGGGCAGAATTTGAGTAGTACTTTAGGTATTCTATTGTACATAAGAGAAAAGATGGACAAAGGCATGGATCTACACTGATTCATAAGCAGTAGTTAATGGTTTTACTGTATTAGAGATTTGACAGAGAAGATTCTGGCAGAGAAGGTCTCATTTAACCTATGATGTTTGAGCAGAAAACTGAAAGTAACAAGTGTGTCAGTCAAGTAACTATCTAATGAAAAAGAACATACCAGACAAAATCAATGTGTACAATTCATAGGATATTTCCATAAGAAGGGCTCCCTTCCAATGAGGAAAGGGTGAACTAAAATCTAGCCTATACTTTGCTCACTAAAGCAATCATCTGGTAAAAAGCTGCATAAACCTGAAGGAAGCATGACTTTTCTAATTTGTCTTCTTGTAAGGGGTGTTTTTTTGTAATTTTTCATCCAGAAGAGGAACTGCTTTGAATTAGGTTTCCGAAGAAACAGACAATGAGAAAAGGATTTGATTGCAAATAGTTTATTTGGAAGGTGATCTCAGTAAACAGTAGCAGGGAAGTGGAAAAATAAGATGGAAGAAAAGTAAACCGAGAAATTTAACATTATTAAACCAGTCATCAGTGTGGCAGCTGTAGTTTAATCCCACTGAGGATCTCTGAGAGACAGTGAGGAAACACATCTGTTAGTTATACCAACTGAGGAGTGAGAAATCTGGGATATTTATCTGCCAACTTCCCATACTGAGGACTGCTTCCAAGTGAATAAGATGAATAGAGGTCCCTAACTTACCTGCATATACATGTAACATGAGCAAGAAATAAATATTTTCCATTTTAAGAATTTAAAATGTGCATATGATTATAGTTAATTCATCATCATTGATATATAGTATTTTAATGTGTAATTAAAGCACAAATTATTTGTGCACACTACTATTGACAGATATTTATATACTTTCCAGATTTGAGTCATTATGAACAGTTCTGTCACTTGCAGTTAGATTTTGAGATTTTGCCTTAGTCCATGATAATTTGCAGTCTAATTTCATTCAATATTTGGTATCATTTTTCAAGCTTATGACTCAAGTCTTCAATTCTAAAAAATTTGACTATAATGCCTTTATGTCATTTCCTCCATTCTCCATATTAGGAATTCTTTTCAGTCATGAAATTAATCTCAAACTATTCTCTATGTTTCTTAGTTTATTTATTTTTTTATTTTATTGGATTATAGTTGATTTACAATGTTGTGTTAGTTTCAGGTGTACAGAAAAGTGATTCAGTTATGCATATACATATATTAATTCTTTTTCAGATTCTTTTCTCATATAGGTTATCACAGAATATTGAGTAGAGTTCCCTGTGTTATACAGTAGGTCCTTTTTGGTTTATTTTTCATAGTTTAAATAACTTTCTTGCTCTGTAATGCATTCTTTGCTAATTCTTAAGTACTATCAGTTCCTAATTATTCATCTGAGTTCTAAATATATCAGCTCTTATTGTATTTTATATTTTTTAACTGAAAGGTTTATTAGCTTAGATATCTGTTTTTGATTCATAGCCTTTTTCTTTTGTTTAATGATTTATTGTTCTTTTTTGGATATCAACCTTTCCATTTTCTATGGTAGATAATAAACATATTCATTTTGAAGTCATGTTCAGATTGTTTTATTATTTCTGTTTCCTCAGAAGTAAATTCTTCTGATTATTGAGTTTGTTGGCTATTATTCACACTTTTGGTTTTGCTTTTGTCTATTGATATTTTAAAGAGTTCATCTTGAGTGGAAATTTCCTTTGTGTCATAGTTTTATAGTTGATTACATCTGGTCTATGTAGGTACAGTATAAGAATAAGATATATATTGGTAAAGTCAAGGTTTTTTCCTGACAAATAACATAAATGCCAAGCCTAGGACAACAGGCACATTGTCCTGATTCCAGGCTCTCTGCTACCTCCTACATCCTTAGAAGAGAAGCTTTCTATTATCTGAAGATACAGAGAGTGGCAGCAGATTTTTTAAATTTATTCATGAGTCGAATTACTCTGCTTAGCCCAAAGTCTCATACAATGAGCTTAATATTTGGGACATGACTTTGGTCTTAATTAACACATGGGGATTTTTTTTTCAGATTTTTCTACTTTCTTCTATTTTTCTGTCCAGTTGACCTACAGCATCAGCCTCTATTATCCACTCTGTGTTTGTGTGTATGTGTGTGTGTGGGTGGGGGGGAATTGTTATTATGTCTCTTCCATGGGCATCTTAAATTAATATTGAATATTGCTAAGTTTTTTCATATGTTAAAAATCCATTCTCTAGTATATTTCTGGAGTGTAAGTATAAGGATTTGAAGGAGAACTAGTATCATCTAGACTTAAAAGCTTTGCTCTATGTTTAATCTTTAGTTCTCCTCAAGGTTTGAATTACAGGAATTTATCAAAACAATCTCTACTTACTATACAGCATACACAGCTAGTTTTACAAAGCAACTCTTCAAAAAAAATTTTATAGCATTTTCTCCTGAATCTTGCAATCTTGCATTGATAGCCACTTCTGTAGCACATTGTTACCAAAAGGGACTATATGAATATCAATGTGTGAGTATGTGCATTCATGCACATATAAAAAATGAACTGGTTGGATTTATCTTTTGCAGATTTCAAAGAAAGGTCCTTCTCCTCCTCTATAAACACACACACACACTCCTACTTTTCACGTGGCTATAACTGTCACCATCAGCATATGTGCTCCCTAAACTATGAGGGAATCAATATATTTTTGGAAGATAATACTTATTTTATGCTTACTTCCTCTGCTTAGCATCATAACTTTTGTACAGAATGTTTCATAAAAATAGAATTTATATCCCCTGATTCACATCAACAGGAATTATTTTTCTTTTTAAAATAGGAAACACTTTTTGTTAAATGTTTCTAGTTTTCTGAGTACTATGCAAAAAAATAAAAAATAAAAGAGTACAGCAGAGCAAAATTGTGTATCAGAGCAAGATAAATATCATTATTGTATATAACAAAATCTTCTTAGTAGCCAGATGTTGTCTTTGTGGTCAGCATGTGGCATTAACAATAAGAAAAGGCAACTAAAGTATACAGTTATTTAATGAAGCATGATATGAAAACTATGTGGCTGCATGAAAAATTTGCTTAAGAATTTAAGGGACAGAAACCCTATACTATGCCATTTTGTCCCTGAGTTATAAAGAACACAAAAATGATGAAAATATTAATCTGTATAACTATGATAATTATGCTATTAGTTGCTTCTCTTGAAATAGTAGGAGATATGACAACCTTGGCCTTATGTCTTTGAATGGGAATAATTGGCTGTAACTAAATAGCAGTTGTATGGTCAGCGTGAAACATGTGCTCTCTAGTTTACCATAATCTTTGCCATTCCTTGCATTTCTGACACTGAGGGTAAGATTTTAAATTACCTTTTGTCATATTGCCTTGAATAAAATAGGGTAAAAATATGCTACTTATGAGTTAAGTAATCATTTTGGGGATGAACCAATTATCAGGAAAATAATCAATTTGAAGTTTCCATAAGCATGAAATAATGTACAAGAAGTAGTAGCTAACTTTCAAGGTAATAATGTAATACTTTTTAAAACAATATAAAAAAATTTAAATTGTCTTTCCATTCATAATTTATGATTAATAATCATGCTATTTATGCATTTATGAATCTTCAGAGGTCAATGACAATTTCAAATAGTGTTTCTAGGCTATAGAAACATCAAGGATGCAGTGTGTACGTAAAGAATTTTCATCCCTCCATTGGAAAAAAATTATAGAAATATTTAGCTATTTTTCCTTTGAGTGGGCTGGCTAGCCCTGTTTGGGTTCCTCTCTGTCCCTCAAGCAAAGACTTTTCAATTATTTCTACCTCTTTTGCTCTCTATATAAGTCGTGTTTCTCAATTAAGAGGCATGATAAATCCTACATTATACAGGAAATCGATTCAGGTTTTGGAATATTTTGAGTTGTTAGTAACTCACCCTTGTTCCTTAACATTTACTATCTCTTTTAATGATACTGGGGAGGATAGCAGTGAAATAAAAATTGGCTACTTACTAATAGCTTAGATGGTTGAAACTCATGGTTAAAATGATTATCTGTGGAGTTTAATTGCGTGCTCTCCCAGCACCCCATTACCTTAGGTAATCGAAAGTCTGCTGTGTGATTTCCTTAGCATAAGTACTATATACAGCTTTTTAATCATGTTGTCAACTTCAATTTCTTTCTTGCTCTTAGAAGGAAAGCTTGTAGAAAAGCTTTGCTACAATGTAATACCCCACTTCAGTTGTCTCAATATGTTTTTCAGCTGTAATTTTTTTCAGATGATTTCTGAAGCTAGGTAACTCAAAAGTAGATTTTTATAATACCTTGTCAAAATTACTGAATGTCTACTTTAGATCAGAATATACTGCATCTTGTTTGTAGAAAAAATATTTTTGAAATAAGTGCTCTGTGCATCCGAAAAGATAGTTTGAGCAAGTGTGTTGTATTTTTTTTAACTTTAAAAGTATATGTAAGAACTTCAAAAAAAGCCACCTTGCCCCCAAAGTTTGAACAGTCTTTGGCTATGTAGTCCTTTACAAATTATAAGTCCAGGTGTCTTTGGATCAGCAAGATTTAATGGCAGCTTCCTTGTACTACACTCACTTTAAGGAATAGAATCTCCCCAAAGTACAGAACTTGGGAACACCATGCAATCATCTTCTCTTAAATATAGCTATCAATAGATGAACTCAGATGTCACTGTCATTCCATCAGCACTTTATCAAGCTCAAATTGTACTTATTTCTGTTCAAAACATCCTAAAAGGAGAAACTTAGTTGTCAGTTAAGTAAACATACCACTAGATTGGAAGTAGAATGGTCTACATGGGCACAGTTAATCTATTTTCTAATTATTGTTGAGCTTTACTTTATTTCTAGACTAATCTCAGGAAAATAGGTGGTAAGTTTTATTACTAGACAACTGTAAAAATCTACCTTTCATATATCGATATATTTTTTTAACAAAACAGCACTAAAATACCTAGACATGACTAAGAGATTGGTAGAAAAGGAATAGAATTCCTGAAGGATGAGTAAAACACAGACAAAAAGGAAAATAATTTCCTTAGATGCATATTTCCTTTAAATGCATATTTTCTGACATGTTCAGAAAATTGGAAGTTAGTGAAAACTAATAATCATAAAACTTTGGAAATTTAATTATATTTACAGTGCAAAAATATATGAGGCCATGAGATACTACTGCTAGAATTTCTGAAATGATAGCTTCCATTCTTTTAATACATATTTGCTAAGTGTATATATAGTGTGTCAGGGAACCAGAGATACAGAAAAGAAAATGTACAATCCCTATTTGCCAGGGAACCAGGGATACAAAAAAGAAAATGTACAATCCCTATGTATCAAATACATATCTACATCTCATGGTAACAAACAATCCCACTTAAGTGCAAGAGGTGGAAAAATTAATCCCCTGTGTTCTCATAAACAGAGGAAAATTTAATACAGGCATACCTGTTTTATTGTGTCTCATTTTATTGCACTTCACGGATATTCCATTTCTTATAAATTGAAAGTTTGTGGCAATCCTGCATTGAGCAAGTCTATCGGTGCCATTTTTCCAACAGCACTTGCTCTCTTTGTGTCTCTGTGTCACATTTTGGTAATTCTCATAATACTTCAAACTTTTTCATTATTATTATATTTGTTATGGTGATCTGTGATAAGTGATCTTTGATGTTTCTATTGCAAAAAGATTACAACTTGCTGAAGACTCATCTGAGATGATGGTTAATATTTTTTAGTAATAAACTATTTTTTATTAAGGTGTGTATATTACTTTTTGACATAATGCTATTGCACACTATTGCACACTTTAATAGCAGTAAGTATTTCCATGGAGAAAAAATGAAAAATAGTGAAATACATACAACAGACATTGATACATAGAAATTGTGAAATGGGATAGAGGTAACTTGGGGTTGGAAAATGCTCCTTGGTTAAGCTCATCTTTTGCTCTTTTGTCCATCATTCTCCACAGTGCTGGCCCTAATCTCTGGAATATTCCCCATTTGCAATTTCTTTCTGATTCTATGTGAAGTGAGTGCTGGGGAAAAATGTTCTTTCCAGCCTTCTTCCTAATATAGATGGTCCAAGGTACATTTTAAACTTAAAAAAATAGACATATTTAGTGTTAATTTCTGATATCTTTAGCAGTATAACTCTTTTAAAAAATTAGTAGGGTCCTCTGGTCTTAAAAAGGAAGAATCAACATCATAAATGTTAATTTTCCCTTAATTATTTACATTAAAGTACCCCAATAAAAAAGTCATTAGGTATTTTTCTGAAGCTAGAGTTTAGAGTTCATTTGGTAAAACCAACAAGTTAGAATAACTAGAAGAACTGAAAAAAATAGCAATGTTGGCAGGAGGGTAAATTTTACCAAATATAAAATTATCATTTCTTTCATTAAATCAATGGAAGAAAATGTTTAAAAAATAAAAAATGGAAATGTTGTGCTGACCTAAAACAAATTGATTGGTAGGTATTTCTCCAGTAAAGATTGGTTTATTAGCATTCAGCAGAGAATTGCAATTCAGAGTCTGCAACCATGACAAGCCATGTGCAAGATCTTGCACAGCAAGGGAAGGAGAAAGATTTTATAGAGGGGAAAAGGAAGTGGGGAGGGCTATAGTAAACAAAGAGTCCATAGCTTTTCATTCACTGGCTGAAAATAATCAATATTGTTCATTGTATAAAGCATTCCAGTTTCAGGTTTTTCATTACTTGTAGCTAAAATTGTCTTAGCTGATATAGAAGCCTTGATTCTGGGTAAAACAACTGAAGTTTAATCCCTGACTTATTTCAATGGGTTAGTTATAATAAATTAAATCTTAGAAAAAATTGGAAAGAATGATAGTATATCTATGTTGTAAGGTGCTTTAACATTTTTTTTGGTAAAATGGGTAGGCCTCTTTTATTTTAAAGGTGAGACAACTGAGGCTCAGAGGGGTTAGGTCACTTGTCCCTGCTTACACAATTATTAGGTAAAAGAATGGGATTGGGAGCTAAATTTCTGGCAATTAGTCCACGGCCTGTTCCATTTTACTGTACTTAATTCACTCAACTAGTCATTAACACATACTTATTAAATACCTATTTTATGCTAACACAAGCCTAAATGCTGAGGAAACAACAATAAGTAAGATAGGATTTCTGCCCTCAAGGAGACCAGAGTCTAGGGAGGAAGACAACTAGTAGAAAATTGAAATGCATTTTCACACGTGCTATCATGGTGATAAAAACAATATTATAAAGAAAACAGAGGAGGAGTATATAACCATGACTTGATTGGGATGGGGATGTGAGTGTGAAGAAATCAGGAAATGCTTCCTCAAGAACATGACACTTCAACTGAGTATTGAGCAACAAATAGAAATAATATGAGAGTGGCAAAAAAGAAGAATAACAGACAAAGGATATATCACTGGCAAAGATATACAGGCAAGAAAGAATATGATATACATGACAAAATGCCAATTGTTATGGGTAGGTAGCCAGAGATGCGAGTGGTGAAGCAAACAGGAACTACCCCAATGTACCTTTTATACTCTGTTGAGTCATTATCCTGAGGAGTAAGATTAGCTATTGGATGGTATAAAGGATGAAAAAAGTAATTTGTGATTTTCTTAAGAGAGTAATTTAATAGCAGGCCAGGGATAGACTGGAAGTAGAATTATCAGAAAGTAATCAATTCATGAAAAAAAGTGATGATCATTGATTTAATGCAGTGGCAATGAAGTTGGCAAAAATGAGGTCTGAGGAATTTTTAGGAATTAGATTTCACAGGATTTCATGACAGAATGGATGCAGGTGATGAGGAAAATGGAAATGTCTAGGATGAATCACAGGGTTCCAATTTGGGAAACATGAGTAGATTGTGTCACTATTGATATGGGAGGAAATAGAAGATCTAAGGTGATAAAATGCCAAGTTCACTTTTTAATTTAACAGCTTGAAAATTATTCTTTTTTAAAAAATAGACTTTATTTCTTAGGGCAGTTTTAGATTCACAGCAAAATTGAGCATGAAGTACAAAGATTTTACATAAGCCCCCTGCTCCCACACATGCATAGCCTTTACCATTATCAACATCTCCAACCAGAGTGGTACACTTATTACAATCGATGAACCTATAGTTTACAATAGGGTTCATTCTTGGTATTGTAAATTCTATGGGTTTGGACAAATGTATAATGACATGTGTCCACCATTATGGTATCATACAGAGTAGTTTCACTGCCCTAAAAATACTCTGTGCTTTATCTATTCTTCCCTCCCTTCCTCCAAACCTCTGGTAACCACTTTTTTTTTTTTATCACCACAGTTTTGCTTTTTTCATAAAAAAAGCATACGGAATCCAATAGTACATAGCCCTTGCAAATTGGCTTCTTTTACTTAGTAATATGCATTTACGTTTCCTCTATGTCTTTTCATGACTCGATAGCCCATTTCTTTTTAGAGTTGAATAATAGTCCATTGTCTAGATGTAACACAGCTTATTTATCCATTAACCTACTGAAGTACATATTGGTTGCTTCCAAGTTTCGGCAATGATGAATAAAACTACTGTAAACATCTGTGTGCATGGTTTTGTACGGACATGTTTTCATATTCTTTGGTAAATACCAAAGAAGTGTGATGATGGATGGTAAGAGTATGTTGATTTTTGTAAGAAACTGTCAAACTGTCTTCCAAAATTGCTGAATCATTTTGCATTCCCACCAGTCATCATCATTTGGTGGTGTCAGTGGTCTGGATTTTGACCATTCTAATAAGTATGTAGTGGTATCTCATTTTAATTTGCATTTCTTTGATGACATACAATGTGGAGCACTTTTTAATGTTTATTTGCCATCTGAATATCCTCTTTGGTGAAGTGTCTGTTAAGATCTTTGGCTTATTTCTTAATGAAGTTGCTTGTTTTCTTATTGTTGACTTTTGAGGGTTCTTTGGATATCTTGTATAAAAGTCCTTTTCACATATGTATTTTGCAAATATTTTCTCCATCTATAACTTATCTTTTTATCTTCTTGACAGTGTCATTTGCAGAGCAAAAAAAACTGTATTTTTAATAAAGTCCTTATTATTAATTATTTCTTTCAAGGACCACGCCTTTGGTGTTTCTTCTAAAAAGTCATTGCCAAACTCAAGGTTATTGAGATATTTTTGCTCTTCCAATGGCTTTGAAAGTGATCTGACATAGGACAGGATATAGTATCAGAAATGTGACATCTTTTCTATCATCAGAAGAAAGAGACAGGATACTGCCATCTGGAGTCTTGAGAAGATTAAACAGTAAATATGTTAAGAATGTGAAGTAGCAAATGCATTTTCATGAAACATTAAAGTGTGTCTTCTCTTAAGCAATGGATTTCAAACACATAAGATTCTAAGCACAAAATGGTTCTGTTTTATCTCTTAGCAAGGTAGAGATTAAGGTGAATGTATTTTGGAAACTTATTAAACTTATACTTTGAAGCTAATCAAATTCATTGTTTTTAAAACAGGTTTTCTAATATCATCCTGAGGCATATTATTATTCTGAAATAATTCTATAATGGTATTCACTTACTCATTTTAGTCAATTATTGTAAAGCAATACAGCAAGAGCTAACAGGAGGCTGTTTAACAGATATTTTGTTAATTGTAATTATTCATTTTATTCATGCCATATTTATTTCTAAGTGAAAACATCATTTTAAAAGAGAAAGTACATTTTACATGTTTTTGAGGCAAAACATTTCTATGAGCTTCTGTACCGCTTGTATCCAGGCACTGAAAATATTTCCTTTATATAGAATCTTTTCTTAGTAAATTTGTACTGTAATCCTTATATTCAGAAGGTTAATCTGCAACTTATGATAAGGCATGGTATTTCAGTTGCTTTTCCTTTAAAATAGAGAAGCAAGATTTTAAAAAAAAAGGTTTGATAAATTTCACTAAGTTGGTGACCACACATTTCCTTTTAAGAAATATTTGTGGTAGATTTTATTTTACAAAAATAATCACATGAGTATTTTCTGTCTTGCATTATTTTCCAGAATTTTGCCAATCCCCACAAAGTGGTGGATTTATTCTCCTACCTACTGTGAACCTAGAGAGCTTGTGACTGTTCCAACCAGTAGAATATGGCAGAAATGATGCTATTTGACTTCTGAGACTAGGTCATTGAAAAGTTACAGTTTTCACTTCACTTCATTTCTATCTTTTTCTTTCTCCCAGCACACTTGTTTTTGGAACCTGGTCACCACATGGTGAGGTCATATGAAGTAATTCTGTACAATGACCTCAGCTAAGGTCTCAGCTGTGAGACAGAATGAACTTCCAGACATGTGAGTGAATGAACCATCAGATTATTCCAACCCCTAGCCTTCCAGCTGTTTCATTTATCTATGGTTGGGTAATACATTACCCCATAGCCTAGTGACTTAAAGCAACATTTTATTATATCTAATGATTTTATGAGTTAACCAGGCTCAGCTGGGGATTCCTCTATTCTCTCAGATATCAAATGGAGTTGCAGATATTTGGAGGCTTTGCTGTGCTTGAAAATCAAAGATTGTTCACTTGTATGATTGGGAGTTGGGGCTAGATGCTGACTATGATCTAAGTTGTGGCTGATGACCAGCTTTGTTTTACTTGGTGTGGTCTCTCCATTAAGCTTGGACTTCTCATAGCATGGTATTTGGATTCTAAGAGGGACTCCAACACAAGATTTGCCTAAGGAAGGAAATGGGAACTGCCAATCCTATTTAAGTCTAGGCTCAGTTGTTTCAGCATATCCTTTCTGCTGTTTTCTATTGCTTAAAGCAATCACAGGACCAGCCAAGATTCAAAGGAAGTGAAAACAAATCACTTCTCACTCAGGTAGTAGCCTGTGCATACAGGGATGATTGCCATCCTTGTAATTTGGTGCAGCCTCTATGGAAAAGAGTATGGAGTATCCTCAAAAAATTAAAAATAGAACTACCATGTGATCCAGCAATTTCACTTCTGGGTTTTTACCTGAAGAAAATGAAAACTCTGACTGTAAATTTATATGCACCCCCATATTCATTGCAACATTATTTACAATAGCCAAGATATTTATCCAAGAAAGTGAACATACGCTTATTTCACAGTCTCATTTTAATGGTAATTTTAAAGGAATTTTGTGATTAAATTTACATTTTTTAAATTTTCTGAAACTAAAATTTTATGCACTGTCTTCTTGCATACAGTGCTGCTCTTTAGAGGACTTAAGTCTATCTGGTTTTAGTTCATTTGTAAGAGTTGTTCTTTTGTCTTTTTTTTTTTTCCTCCAGAAATTTCTCATGATGCATCCTGGGTAAATTTTTCAACCTCACCTAGCTCACTAAATTTTCTTCTGTCTGAATCTATTCTGCTCATCAACTCATCGACTGAGTTCTGCTTTTAACTATTGGTTCTTCATATCCAGTTTTTCTGCTTCGTTCTTCTTTACTGAGGCTTAGTTGAGCTTAAAGTTGCCATTATCATCCTTTGTTACTTTAAGGATATTTACATGGCTATTTTATTTTATTTTATTTTAATTAATTAATTAATTAATTAATTAATTTACTTTTTAACATCTTTATTGGAGTATAATTGCTTTACAATGGTGTGTTAGTTTCTGCTTTATAACAAAGTGAATCAGCTATACATTTACATATATCCCCATATCTCTTCACTCTTGTGTCTCTCTCCCTCCAACCCTCCCTATCCCACCCCTCTAGGTGGTCACAAAGCACTGAGATGATCTCCCTGTGCTATGCAACTGCTTCCCAGTAGCTATCTATTTTACATTTGGTAGTATATATATGTCCGTGCCACTCTCTCACTTTGTCCCAGCGTACCCTTGCCCCACTTGTATCCTCAAGTCCATTCTCTAGTAGGTCTGTGTCTTTATTTCCATCTTGCCCCTAGGTTCTTCATGAACTTTTTTTTTTTTTATAGATTCCATATATTTGTGATAGCATATGATATTTTTTCTCTTTCTGACTTAATTCTTTGCTCTGTATGACAGACTCTAGGTCCATCTACCTCACTACAATTAACTCAATTTCGTTTCTATTTATGGCTGAGTAATATTCCATTGTATAATTGTGCCACATCATCTTTATCCATTCATTTGATGATGGAGACTTAGGTTGCTTGCTTGTCCTGGCTATTGTAGATAGAGCTGCAATGAACATTTTGGTACATGACTCTTTTTGAATTATGGTTTTCTCAGGGTATATGCCCAGTAGTGGGATTGCTGGGTTGTATGGTAGTTCTATTTTTAGTTTTTTAAGGAACGTCCATACTGCTCTCCATAGTGGCTGTATCAATTTACATTCCTACCAACAGTGCAAGAGTGTTCCCTTTTCTCCACACCCTCTCCTGCATTTATTGTTTGTAGATATTTTGATGATGGCCATTCTAAGTGGTGTGAGATGATACCTCACTGTAGTTTTGATTTACATTTCTCTAATGATTAAGGATGTTGAACATTCTTTCATGTGCTTGTTGGCAATCTGTATATCTTGTTTGGAGAAATGTCTATTTAGGTCTTCTGCCCATTTTTGGATTGGGTTGTTTTTTTTTTGATATTGAGCTGCATGAGCTGCTTGTAAATTTTGGAGATTCATTCTTTGTCAGTTGCTTCATTTGTAAATATTTTCTCCAATTCTGAGAGTTGTCTTTTTGTCTTGTTTATGGTTTCCTTTGCTGTGCAAAAGCTTTTAAGTTTCATTAGGTCTCATTTGTTTATTTTTGTTTTTATTTCCATTTCTCTAGGACGTGGGTCAAAAAGGATCTTGCTGTGATGTATGTCATAGAGTGTTCTGCCTATGTTTTCCTCTAAGAGCTTGAGAGTGTCTGGCCTTACATTTAGGTCTTTAATCCATTTTGAGTTTACTTTTGTGTATGGTGTTAGGGAGTGCTCTAATTTCATTCTTTTACATGTAGCTGTCCTTTTTCCCAGCACCACTTATTGAAGAGGCTGTCTTTTCTCCACTGTATATTCTTTTCTCCTTTGTCAAAGATAAAGTGACCATATGTGCATGGGTTTATCTCTGGGCTTTCTATCCTGTTCCATTCATCTATGTTTCTGTTTCTGTGTGAGTACCATACTGTCTTGATTACTGTAGCTTTGTAGTATAATCTGCAGTCAGGGAACCATATTCCTCCACCTCCATTTTTTTTCTCAGGATTGCTTTGGCTATTCGGGGTCTTTTGTGTTTCCATACAAATTGTGAAATTTTTTGTTCTTGTTCTGTGACAAATTCCAGTGGTAGTTTGATAGGGATTGCATTGAATCTGTAGATTGCTTTGGGTAGTAGAGTCATTTTCACAATATTGATTCCCCCAATCCAAGAACATGGTGTATCTCTCCATCTGTTGGTATCATCTTTAGTTTCTTTCATCAGTGTCTTATAATTTTCTGCATACAGGTCTTTTGTCCCCTTAGGTAGGTTTATTCCTAGACATTTTATTCTTTTTGTTGCAACAGTAAATGGGAGTGTTTTCTTAATTTCACTTTCAGATATTTCATCACTAGTGTAGAGGAATGCAAGAGATTTCTGTGCATTAATTTTGTATCCTGCTGCTTTACCGCATTCTTTGATTAACTCTAGTAGTTTTCTTGTAGCATGTTTAGGATTCTCTATGTATAGTATCATGTCACCTGCAAACAGTGACAGCTTTACTTCTTCTTTTCCGATTTGGATTCCTTTTATTTCTTTTTCTTCTGTGATTACTGTGGCTCAGACTTCCAAAAATATGCTGAATAATAGTGGTGAGAGTGGGCAACCTTGTCTTGTTCCTGATCTTAGTGGAAATGGTTTCAGTTTTTCACCATTGAGGACAATGTTGGCTGTGGGTTTGTCATATATGGCCTTTATTATGTTGAGGAAAGTTCCCTCTATGCCTACTTTCTGCAGGGCTTTTATCATAAATGGGTGTTGAATTTTGTCAAAAGCTTTCCTTGCATCTATTGAGATGATCATAAGTTTTTTCTCCTTCAATTTGTTAATATGGTGTATCACATTGATTGATTTGTGTATATTGAAGAATCCTTGCATTGCTGGGATAAACCCCACTTGATCATGGTGTATGATCCTTTTAATGTGCTGTTGGATTCTGTTTACTAGTATTTTGTTGAGGATTTTTGCATCTATGTTCATCAGTGATGTTGGCCTGTAGTTTTCTTTCTTTGTGACACCTTTGTCTGGCTTTGGTAACAGGGTGATGGTGGCCTCATAGAATGAGTGTGGAAGTGTTCCTCCCTCTGCTATATTTTGGGAGAGTTTGAGAAGGATAGGTGTTAGCTCTTCCCTAAATGTTTGATAGAATTCACCTGTGAAGCCATCTGGTCCTGGGCTTTTGCTTGTTGGAAGACTTTTAATCACAGTTTCAATTTCAGTGCTTGTGATTGGTCTGTTCATGTTTTCTATTTCTTCCTGGTTCAGTCTCAGAAGGTTATGCATTTCTAAGAATTTGTCCATTTCTTCCAGGTTTTCCATTTTATTGGCATATAGTTGTTGTAGTAATCTCTCATGATCCGTGGTATTTCTGCAGTGTCACTTGTTACTTCTTTTTCATTTCTAATTCTATTAATTTGAGTCTTCTCCCTTTTTTTCTTGATGAGTCTGGCTAATGGTTTATCAATTTTGTTTATCTTCTCAAAGAAACATCTTTTAGTTTTATTGATCTTTGTTATCATTTCCTTCATTTCTTTTTCATTTTTTTTGATCTGAACTTTATGATTTCTTTCCTTCTGCTAACATTGGGTTTTTTTTTTTTCTTCTTTCTCTAGTTGCTTTAGGTGTAAGTTTAGGTTGTTTAATTGAGATGTTTCTTGTTTCTTAAGGTAGGAATTTATTGCTATAAAGTTCCCTCTTAGAAATGTTTTTGCTGCATCCAATAGGTTTTGGGTTGTTGTGTTTTCATTGTCATTTGTTTCTAGGTATTTTTTGATATCCTCTTTGATTTCTTCAGTGATATCTTGGTTATTATGTAGTGTATTGTTTAGCCTCCATGTGTTTGTATTTTTTACAGATCTTTTCCTGAAATTGATATCTAGTCTCTTAGCATTGTGGTTGGAAAAGATACTTGATACAACTTAAATTTTCTTAAATTTACCAAGGCTTGATTTTTGACAGAAGATATGATCTATCCTGGAGAACGTTCCCTAAGCACTTGAGAAAAATGTGTATTCTGTTCTTTTTGGATGGATTGTCCTATAAATAACAATTAAGTCCATATTGTTTAATGTATCATTTGAAGCTTGTGTTTCCTTCTTTATTTTCATTTTGGGTGATCTGTCCATTGGTGAAAGTGGGGTGTTAAAGTCCCCTGCTATGACGGTGTTACTGTCGATTTCTCCTTTTATGGCTGTTTGCATTTGCCTTATGTATTGAGGTGCTCCTATGTTGGGTGCATAAATATTTACAATTGTTATATCTTCTTCTTGGATTGATCCCTTGATCATTATGTAGTGTCCTTCTTTGTCTCTTGTAATAGTCTTTATTTTAAAGTCTAGTTTGATTGATATGAGAATTGCTACTCCAGCTTTCTTTTCATTTCCATTTGCATGGAATATCTTTTTCCATCCCCTCACTTTCAGTCTGTATGTGTCCCTAGGTCTGAAGTGGGTCTCTTCTAGACACCATATATACGGGTCTTGTTTTTGTATTCATTCAGCCAGTCTATGTCTTTTGGTTGGAGCATTTAATCCATTTACATTTAAGGTAATTATCAATATGTAGGTTCCTATTATCATTTTCTTAATTATTTTGGATTTGTTATTGTAGGTCTTTTCCTTCTCTTGTGTTTCCTGCCTAGAGAAGTTCCTTTAGCATTTGTTGTAAAGCTGGTTTGGTGGTGCTGAATTCTCTTAGCTTTTGCTTGTCTATAAAGATTTTAATATCTCCGTCAAATCTGAATGAGATCCTTGCTGGGTAGAGTAATCTTTGTTGTAGATTTTTCTCCTTCATCACTTTAAATATGTCCTGCCACTCCCTTCTGGCTTGCAGAGATTCAGCTGAAAAATCAGCTGTTAACCTTATGGGGATTCTCTTGTGGGTTATTTGTTGTTTTTCCCTTGCTGCTTTTAATATGTTTTCTTTATATTTAATGTTTGATAGTTTGATTAATATGTGTCTTGGCGTGTTTCTCCTTGGATTTATCCTGTATGGGACTCTCTGTGCTTCCTGGATTTGATTAACTATTTCCTGTCCCATATTAGGGAAATTTTCTACTATAATATCTTCAAATATTTTCTCAGTCCCTTTCCTTTTCTCCTCTTCTTCTGGGACACCTGTAATTCGAATGTTGGTGCCTTTAATATTGTCCCCGAGGTCTCTGAGACTGTCCTCAATTCTTTTCATTCCTTTTTCTTGATTCTTCTCTGTGATAGTTATTTCCACGATTTTATCTTCCAGGTCACTTATCCGTTCTTCTTCCTCAGTTATTCTGCTATTGATCCCTTCTAGAGAATTTGTAATATCATTTATTGTGTTGTTCATCACTGTTTGTTTGCTCTTTAGTTCTTCTAGGTCCTTGTTAAACTTTTCTTGTATTTTCTCCATTCTATTTACAAGATTTTGGATCATCTTTACTATCAGTACTCTGAATACTTTTTCAGGTAGACTGCCTATTTCCTCTTCATTTGGTAGGTCTGGTGCATTGTTGCCTTGCTCCTTCATCTGGTGTGTGTTTCTTTGTCTTCTCATTTTGCTTAACTTGCTATGTTTGGGGTCTCCTTTTCACAGGCTGCTCATTCGTAGTTTTGTTGGTTTTGGTGTCTTTCTCCAGTGGCTAAGGTTGGTTCAGTGGGCTGTGTAGGCTTCCTGGTGGAAGTGACTATTGTCTGTGTTCTGGTGGATGAGGTTAGATCTTGTCTTTCTGGTGGGCAGGTCCACATCTGGTGGTGTGTTTTGGGGTATCTGTGGCCTTATTATGTATTTAGGCAACCTCTCTGCTAATGGATTGGGCTGTGTTCCTGTCTTGCTAGTTGTTTGTCATAGGGTGTCCAGCACTGTAGCTTGCTTGTCATTGAATGGAGCTGGGTCTCAGTGTTGAGTTGGAGATCTCTGGGAGATTTTCGCCATTTGATATTAAGTGGAGCTGAGAGGTCTCTTGTGGACCAGTGTCCTGAACATGACTCTCCCACTTCAGAGGCACATTCCTGATGCCTGGCTGGAGCACCAAGAGCCTATCATCAACACGGCTCAGAATAAAAGGGAGAAAAGCAAGCAAGCAAGAAAGAAGAAAATAAAATAAAAGAAAAGAAAGTAAAATAAAAGAAAAGAAATTTATTAAAATAAAAAATTAAAAATAAGTTTTAAATTTTTTTTAAATAATTAAAAAAAAGAATGAAAGAAGAGAGCAATCAAACCAAAAAACAAATCCACCAATATAACAAGTGCTAACAACTATACTAAAAAAAACCCAACAACAGCAACAGCAAAATACCAGACAGATAGAACCCTAAGACAAATGGTAAAAGCAAAGCTATACTGAGAAAATCACACACAAAAGCATACACATACACACTCACAAAAAGAGAAAAAGGGAAAGAAAAAATATATATCATTGCTCCCAAGGTCCACCTCCTCAATTTGGGATGATTCATTATCTATTCAGGTATTCCACAGATGCAGGTTACATCAAGTTGATTGTGGAGATTTAATCCACTGATCCTGAGGCTGCTGGGAGAGATTTCTATTTCTCTTCTGAGTTCGCACAGCTCGTGGAGTTCAGCTTTGGATTTGGCCCTGCCTCTGCGTGTAGGTCGCCTGAGGGTGTGTGTTCTTCACTGAGACAGGGCAGGGTTAAAGGAGCAGCTGATTCGGGGGCTCTGGCTCACTCAGTCCAGGGGGATGGAGGGGTACGGAGTTCTGGGTGAACCTGCGGCAGCAGAGTCCAGCGTGACATTGCAGCAGCTTGAGGTGCACCCTGTGTTCTCCTGGGGAAGTTGTCCCTGGATCACGGGATCCTGGCAGTGGTTGGCTGCACAGGCTCCTTGGAGGGTAGGTGTGGATAGTGACCTGTGCTTGCACACAGGCTTCTTGGTGGCTGCAGCCACAGCCTTAGCATCTCATTCCCCTCTCTGTGGTCCGCACTGATAGCCTCGGCTCGCGCCTGTCTCTGGAGCTCGTTTATGCGGCAATCTTAATCCCCTCTCCTTGTGCACCAGGAAACAAAGAGGCAAGAAAAAGTCTCTTGCCCCTTCGGCAGTTCCATACATTTTCCTGGACTCCCTCCTGGCTAGCTGTGGCGCACCAGCCCCCTTCAGGCTGTTTTCGTGCAGCCAACCCCAGTCCTCTCCCTGGTACAATGGCTATTTTAAATTCTTGATTGGACTGATCTATTAATTCTGTTAGTTGGTTATGTTGTTCAATTTTAAAAATTTTTACAAAACTTTAATTCCTCAGATGTTTCCCATTATCATCTACCTTTACCTGGGGAGAGATATGAAAGCACAGGCCATAACTTGTGATGTTCTTAATAAGCTTGTTTGTGTGTGTGTGTGTGTGTGTGTGTGTGTGTGTGTGTGTGTGTAGGTGGTGGAAAATGAAGGTCACGATGAGACACTTCTGTCATTTACATCTGGGTTTGACTATTGAACACTTCATTGGTTGAATAACCATCAAAGAACCTTCCACTACCTACAAACTAGGTAAATTCTCTTATACAAAACTGTCTTGTTGGGTTTTAATACCCTATTCCTGAAATTAGCTCAAGATAGGGGAGTGGAAGGATGCAAGCTCATCCCCTTCTTATGAAAACACCATAATCACAACTAACTGCTGAAGAACCATCTACGAAATAATGCTGGAACCTACCCAAATGATACCCTGCATCCAAAGACAAAGAGGAGGCCACAGCAAAATGGTAGGAGCGGCGCAATCATGATAAACTCAAATCCCATATCCAATGGGTGAGTGACCCACAAACTGGAAAACAATTATACCAGAGAAGTTATCCCACAGGAGTGAATGTTCTGAGCCCCACATCAGGCTTACCAGCCTGGGGGTCTTGCAAAGAGAGGAGGAGTCCCCAGAGAATCTAGCTTTGAACTCCATGGGGTTTGATCACAGGACTTCCACAGAATGGGGGAAAGAGACTCCACTCTTGAAGGGCACACACAAAGTCTCAAGTGCACTAGGACCCAAGGGAAAAAAGCAGTCACCCTGTAAGAGACTGAGCCAGACCTACCTACAAGTATTAAAGGGTCTCCTGCAGAGGTGGGTGTGGCTGGGGCTCACTGGATGAACAAGGATACTGGCAGCAGCAGTTCTGGTAAGTACCCATTGGCGTGAGCCCTCCTGGAGACCACCATTAGCTGCACTAACCAGCCTGTAGCCTCCAGTGCTGGGTTACATAAGGCCAAACAACAAGCAGGGTGGGAACACAGCCCCACCCATCAGCAGACAAGCAGATTAAAGTTTTATTGAGCACAGCCCTGCGCACAGGAGGGACAAGACCCACATCCACCCACCATCAGTTCCTCCCATCAGAAAGCTTACACAAGTCTCTCAGATAGCCTCATCCACCAGAGGTCAGAAAGGAGAAGCAAGAAAAACTACAAACTTGCAGCCTGCAGAACAGAATCCACAGTCACATAAAATTAGACAAAATGAAACAGCAAAGGTATATGTCCCAGATGAAGGAACAAGATAAAACCCCAGAAAAACAACTAAGTGAAGTGGAGATATGCAACCTTCCAGAAAAAGAATTCAGAATAATGATAGTGGAGATGATCCAGGATCTTGGAAAAAGAATGGAGGCAAGCATCAAGAAGATGCAATAAATGTTTAACAAAGACCTAGAAGAATTAAAGAACAAACAGAGATGAACAATATAATAACTAAATGAAATATACACTAGAAGGAAGCAATAGCCCAATAACTGAAGCAAAATAACGGGTAAGTGACCTGGAAGACAGAATGGTAGAAATCACTGCCAAGGAACATAATAAAGAAAAAAGAAGGAAAAGAAATGAAGACAGTCTAAGTGACCTCTGCTACAACATTAAACACAAAAATGTTTGATTTATAGGGGTCCCAGAAGGAGAAGAGAGAAAGGACCTGAGAAAATATTTGAAGAGATAATTGCTGAAAAATTCCCTAACATGGGAAAGGAAACAGACACCCAAGTCCACAAAGCACAGATAGTCCCAGGCAGGAAAAACTCAAAGCGGAACATGAAAATATACATAGTAATCAAATTGACAAAAATCAAAGACAAAGAAAAAATATTAAAATCAACAAGAGAAAAATGACAAATAACATACAAGGGAACTCCCGTAAGATTATCATCTGGTTTATCAGCAGAAACTCTGAAGGCCAGAAGGGAATGGCAGATATATTTAAAGTGATGAAAGGGAAGAACCTACAACCAAGAATACACTACCCAGAAGGCTCTCATTCAGATTTGACAGAGAAATCAAAAGCTTCACAGACAAACAAAAGCTAAGAGAGTTCAGCACCACCAGACAGGCTTGCAACAAATGCTAAAGGAACTTAACTTTTCAAAGAACCAACTTTTAGTTTCAATGATCTTTGTTATTGTTTTCTTCATCTCTATTTCATTTATTTCTGCCCTGATCTTTGTGATTTCTTTCCTTCTGCTAACTTTAGGTGTTGTTTGTTGTTCTTTCTCTAGTTGCTTTAGGTGTAAGGTTAGGTTGTTTATTTGAGATTTTTCTTATTTCCTGAGGTAAGACTGTATTGCTATAAACTTCCCTCTTAGAACTACTTTTGCTGCATGCCATAGGTTTTGCATCATCATGTTTTCGTTTTCATTTGTCTCTAGGTATTTTTTGATTACTTCTTAGATTTCTTCATTGATCCGGTGGTTGTTTGGTAGTATATTGTTTAGCCTCCATGTGTTTGTGTTTCTAACCTCAAGAAGAAAAGGGAGAGGACTCACATCAATAAAATTAGAACTGAAAAAGGAGAAGTTACAACTGTCACCAGAGAAATAGAAAGGATCATAAGAGACTACTACAAACAACTGTAAACCAATAAAATGGACAACCTGGAAGAAATGGACAAATTCTTAGAAAGGTATAATCTTCCAAGACTGAACCAGGAAGAATTAGAAAATATGAACAGACCAATCAGAAGTACTGAAATTGAAACGTGATTAAAAAACTCCCAATAAACAAAAGTTCAGGACCAGATGGCTTCACAGGCGAATTCTATCAAACATTCAGAGAAGAGCTAACTCCTATCCATCTGAAACTGTTCCAAAAATTTTCAGAGGAAGGAAAACTCCCAAACTCATTCTACGAGGCCACCATCACCCTGATAGCTAACCCAGATAAAGATAACACAAAAGAAAAAAAAAAAAAGAAAATTACAGACAACATCATGGATGAAGACAGATGCAAAATTCCTCAACAAAATACTAGCAATCTGAATCCAACAATACATTAAAAGTATCATACACCATGATCAAGTGGGATTTATCCTGGGGATGCAAGGATTCTTCAATACACACAAATCAATCAATGTGATACACTTCTCATGTGCACATGGAACATTCTCCAGGAGTGACCACATGCTGGGCCACAAAGTGAGCCTCAGTAAATTTAAGAAAATTGAAATCATATCAAGTATCTTTTCCAACCACAACGCTATGAGGGTTGTCTTTTCGTCTTGTTTATGGTTTCCTTTGCTGAGCAAAAGCTTTTAAGTTTCATTAGCTTCCATTTGTTTATTTTTGTTTTTATTGTTTTATTTTGTTTTTATTTCCATTTCTCTAGGAGGTGGGTCAAAAAATGATCTTGCTGTGATTTATGCCATAGGGTGTTCTGCCTATGTTTTCCTCTAAGAGTTTGATAGTGTCTGGCCTTACATTTAGGTCTTTAAGCAATTTTGAGTTTATTTTTGTATATGGTGTTAGGGAGTGTTCTAATTTCATTCTTTTACATGTAGCTGTCCAGTTTTCCCAGGACCATTTATTGAAGTGGCTGTCTTTTCTCCATTGTATATTCTTGCCCCCTTTATCAAAATTAAGGTGACCATGTGTGCGTGAGTTTATCTCTGGGCTTTCTATCCTGTTCCATTGATCTATATTTCTGTTTTTGTGCCAGTGACATACAGTCTCGATTACTGTACCTTTGTAGTATAATCTGAGGTCTAGGAGCCTGATTCCTCCAGCTCCGTTTGTCTTTCTCAAGATTGCTTTGGCTATTCGGGGTCTTTTGTGTTTCCATACATATTGTGAAATTTTTTGTTCTAGTTCTGTGAAAAATGCCATTGGTGGTTTGATAGGGATTGCACTGAATCTGTAGATCACTTTGGGTAGTAGAGTCATTTTCACAATGTTGATTCTTCCAATCCAAGAACATGGTATATCTCTCCATCTGTTTGTATCATCTTTAGTTTATTTCATCAGTGTCTTACAGTTTTCTGCATACAGGTCTTTTGTCTCCTTAGGTAGGTTTATTCCTAGGTATTTTATTCTTTCTGTTGCAGTGATAAATGGGAGTGTTTCCTTAATTTCTCTTTCAGAGTTTTCATCAATACTGTATAGGAATGCAAGAGATTTCTGTGTATTAATTTTTTATCCTGTTACTTTACCAAATTCACTGATTAGCTCTAGTAGTTTTCTGGTAGCATCTTTAGGATTCTCTATGTAGAGTATCATGTCATCTGCAAACAGTGACAGCTTTACTTCTTCTTTTCCAATTTGAATTCTGTTTATTTTTTTCTCTGATTGCTGTCACTGAAACTTCCAAAACTATGTTGAATAACAGTGGTGAGAGTGGGCAAACTTCTCTTGTTCCTGATCTTAGTGGAAATGGTTTCAGTTTTTCACAATTAAGAACAATGTTGGCTGTGATTTTGTCATATATGGCCTTTATTATGTGGAGGTAAGTTCCCTCTATGCCTACTTTCTGACGGGTTTTTATCATAAATCCGTGTTGAATTTTGTTGAGAGCTTTTTCTGCATGTATTGAGATGATCATATGGTTTTTCTCCTTCAATTTGTTAACATCATGTATCACATTGATTGGTTTGCGTATACTGAAGAATCCTTCTATTCCTGAGATAAACCCCATTTGATCATGGTTTATGATCAGTTTAATGTGCTGTTGGATTCTGTTTGCTAGTATTCTTTGAGGATTTTTGCATCTATGTTCATCAGTGATATTGGCCTGTAGTTTTCTTTCTTTGTGACATCTTTTTCTGGTTTTGATATCAGGGTGATGGTGGCCTCGTAGAATGAGTTTGGGAGTGTTCCTCCCTCTGCTATATTTTGGAAGAATTTGAGAAGGATAGGTGTTAGCTCTTCTCTAAATGTCTGATAGAATTCACCTGTGAAGCCATCTGGTCCTGGGCTTTTGCTTGTTGGAAGATTTTTAATCACTGTCTCAATTTCAGCGCCTGTGATTGGTCTGTTTATAGTTTCTATTTCTTCCTGGTTCAGTCTCAGAAGGTTGTGCTTTTCTAAGACTTTGGCCATTTCTTCCAAGCTGTCCATTTTATTGGCATGTAGTTGCTTATAGCAATCTCTCATGATCCTTTGTATTTCTGCAGTGTCAGTTGTTTTTTCTCCTTTTTCATTTCCAATTCTATTGATACGAGTCCTCCCTTTTTTCTTGATGAGTCTAGCTAATGGTTTGTCAATGTTGTTTATCTTCTCAAAAAACCAGTATTTAGTTTTATTGGTCTTTGCTCTTGTTTCCATCATTTCTTTTTCATTTATTTCTGGTCTGATCTTTATGATTTCTTTCCTTCTGCTACCTTTGGGGTTTTTTTGTTCTTCTTTCTCTAATTGTTTTCAGTGTAATGTTAGGTTGTTTATTTGAGATGTTTCTTGTTTCTTTTGGTAGGATTTTTTGGCTATAAGCTTCCATCTTTGAATGGATTTTTCTACATCCCATAGGTTTTGTGTCATCGTGTTTTCATTGTCATTTGTTTCTAGGTATTCTTTGATTTCCTCTTTGATTTCTTCAGTGATCTCTTGGTTATTTAACAATGTATTGTAGACACAGAATTAGAGAAAAAGTTATGGACCCCAAGGGGGTAAAGCACCTGGTGTTGGGGGTGGTGGTGTGATGAATTGGGAGATTGGGATTGACATGTACACACTAATGTGTATTAAATGTTTTCCCATATACTTCCTGTACTTTACACACAGACACACAGTTTCTCCTGTTATAAAAGTCTTCCATAAGTGTGATGAATTGTAACAATTAATGAACAAATATTGATACATTATCAATAATTTTAATCTGTAATTTAAATTAAGATCCACTCTTTGTGTTGTATGGTTCTATAGGTTTTGACAATTGCATTATTTCATGTACCCATCAATACAGTATCATACAAAATAGTTTTACTGCCTTAAATTTTCTTTGTATTGATGTAGCATGGCTTGTTTATCCATTTATCTGTTCAAGGACGTCTTTGTTGCTTTCAAGTTTAGGCAATTATAAATTATGAACAAAGATGGTATAAACTTCCATGTTCATGTATTCACGTGGACGTAAGTTTTCAACTCATTTGGGTAAATATCTAGGAACACATTGCTGGATTATATGGTAAGCTTATGTTTAGCTTTGTAAGAAATTGCCAAATGGTCTTCCAAAATGGAAGGAGCAGTTTTCATTCCCAACAAAAATAAATGAGAGCTCCCATTACAGGCATACCTTGAAGATATTGTGGATTACATTCCAGACCATGGCAATAAAGTGAATATCACAATAAAGCAAGTCATATGAATTTTTTAATTTCCCAGTGCATTTAAAAGTTATGTTTATGCTATATTGTAGTCTATTATGTCCTAAAGTACTATGTACATACCTTATTTAAAAAATACTTTATTTAAAAAAAATGCTAACCATCATCTGACAATGGAGGGTTGCCACAAACCTTCAATTTGTAAAAAACACAGTATGTGCAAAGCACAATAAAATGAGTTATGCCTGTACTACACATCCTCACCAGCACTTAGTATTGTCAGTGTTTTAGATTTTCACCATTCTAATAGGTGTGCAGTAGTGTTTCATTGTTGTTTTAATTGGCAATTCCCTAATGACATATGATATTGAGCATCTTTTCATATGCTTATTTTTGCCATCTCCATTGGTGAGGTGTGTGTTCAGAATTTTTGTTCATTTTTTAATTTGATTCTTTTCCTTTTTTAAATTTTAAGCATTCTTAGTATATTTTGGATACAAGTCCTTTATGATATGCGTTTTGCAAATATTTTATCCCAGTCTGCAGCTTGTATTTTTTAGTTTTTTAATAATCTTTCACAAAGAAGGAATTTTAAATTTTAATCAAGTCAAATGTGTCATTTTTTTCTTTCATAGATCATACATCTTAAAAGCCATCACTAAACTCACGTTCACCTGGATCTTTTCCTACATTATCTCAGAATTTTTATAGTTTTGATTTTACATTAAGATCTAAGATCTATTTTGAGTTAATTTTTGTGAAACAGTGAGGTTAGTATTTAGATTTTTCAAATATTTTGTATGTGTATGTCCAGTTGTTCCGATACCTTTTGGTGAAAAGACTATCTTTTCTCCATTGCGTTGCCTTTGCACTTTGGGAAAGATCAGTTGGCTACACAGTTTATTTCTGGGCTTTCTGTTTTGTTCCACTGATCTGTCTATTCTTTTGCCAATGACACATTGTCTTGATTTCTGTAGATTTATAGTAAGTCTTGAAGTCAGGTATGTCAGTCCTCTGATTTTCTTCTTCTTCTTCTTCAATACTCTGTTGGCTATTTTGGGTCTTTTGCCTTTTCATATAAATTTTAGAATCAATTTATTGGTATCCACAAAGTAACTTGCTGGGATTGTTTTGAATATATAGATGAAGTTGAGAAAAAACTGACATCTGAGCAATATTGACTTTTCCTATGCATGAACATAGAATATTGCTCTATTTATTTATATCATTCTGATTGCTTTCCTTAGAACTTTGAGGTTTTCCTCATATAGATTTTATAGAGAGTTTGATGGATGTAGACCTAATTATTTCTTTTTGCTGCTAAAGTACACGAGGTTGTGTTTTTAAAGTCAAATTCCAATATTCATTGCTGCTATATTAGGAAAGCAATTGACTATTATATATTAACCTTGTATTGTACAAACATGCTATAATTATTTATTAGTTCCAGAACTTTCTTGTTGATTCTTTAAAATACTCTACCTAGACTATGATGTCATCTGTGAGCAAACATAATTTTGTCAGTTTTATCAATTTTATTGGTCTTTTCAAAGAACTAGTTTTTAGTTTCAATCATTTTCTTTATTGATTCCTTATTTTCAATTTTACTGATTTCTGTCTTATTTTTATTATCTCTTTTCTTCTGCTTGCTTTGGATTTAATTTGCTCTGTTTTTTCTAGTTTCCTAATTTGGAAGTTTGATTATTGATTTTAGATATTTGTTTTTTTCTAACATTTAATTGGCCAAAAGTTTCATTCGGTTTTTTCTGTAAGATGGCTCTAGTATCACATAATAGTCTTTAACTTAATTTGAAAAAAATTTGGTTAGATTGTATGTGACAGCTGTCATATCAGTGTGCATTTAAAAAAAGATTTATCAAAATTGGTGAATTGTTCTGTAGCCATTTTAATATTGAAGATGCAAGAAAAAAACCAACATTTTTGGCATATTATGTTTTATTATTTCAAGAAAGGTAAAAACGCAACTGAAACGCAAAAAAAGATTTGTGCAGTGTGTGGAGAAGGTGCTGTGACTGACCCGAACATGTCAAAAGTGGTTTGCAAAGTTTTGTGCTGCAAATTTCTCACTGGACGATGCCCCACAGTTGGGTAGACCAGTCGAATTGATAGCAATCAAATTGAGACATTGAGAACGATCAATGTTATACAACGTAGGAGAGAGCCGACATACTCAAAATATCCATATCAAGCACTGAAAATCATTTGCACCAGCTTGATTATGTGAATTGCTTTGATGTTTGGGTTCCACATAAGTCAAGAGAAAAAAGAAAACCTTCTTGACTGTATTTCCCCATGTGATTCTCTACTTAAACATAATGAAAAAGTTTGGTTTTTAAAACAAATTGTGGGAGACCTTCAAGATGGCAGAAGAATAAGACTTGGAGATCACCTTCCTCCCTACAGAAAAATCAGAAATACATCTATATGTGGAACAACTCCTACAGAACACCTACTGAACACTGGCAGAAGACCTCAGATTTCCCAAAAGGCAAGAAACTCCCCCACGTACCTGGGTAGGGCAAAAGAAAAAAGAAAAAACAGAGACAAAAGAATAGGGACAGGAACTGCAACTCTAGGAGGGAGCTGTGAAGGAGGAAAGGTTTCCACACACTAGGAAGCCCCTTCACTGGTGGAGACTGGGGGTGGTGGGAGGGAAACTTCAGAGCCATGGAGGAGAGCACAGCAATAGGGGTGTAGAGAGCAAAGCAGAGAGATTCCCACACAGAGGATCAGTGCTGACCAGCACTCACCAGCCCGAGAGGCTTGCCTGCTCACCCCTTCAGCCGGGAGGGGTGGGACGAGGTTGGGACCAGGCTCCCACTTCTTCGGAGGTCAGATCCCAGGAGGAGGACTTGGGTTAGCTGCATGCACACAGCCTGAAGGGGGCTAGTGTACCACAGCTAGCCGGGAGGGAGTCCAGGAAAATGTCTGGACCTGCCTAAGAGGCAAGAGACCATTGTTTTGGGGGTGTGCAAGGAGAGGTGATTCAGAGCACCACCTAAATGAGCTCCAGAGACAGGCGTGAGCCACAGCTATCAGCGTGGACCCCAGAGAAGGGAATGAAACACTAAGGCTGCTGCTGCAGCCACCAAGAAGCCTGTGTGCAAACACAGCTCACTATCCCCATACACACCCCACCCCGGGAACTTGTGCAGTCTACCACTGCCAGGGTTCTGTGATCCAGGGAAAACGTCCCTGGGAGAACACACGGCACACCCCAGGCAATTGCAACATAACGCTGGCGTTTGCCGCCACAGGCTTGCCCCACATTCTGTACCCCGCCCTCCACCTGGCCTGAGTGAGCCAGAGCCCCCTAATCAGCTGCTCCTTTACCCCATCCTGTCTGAGCGAAGAACAGATGCCCTCAGGTGGCCTACACACAGAAGTAGGGCCAAATACTAAGTTGAACCCAAGGAGCTGTGTGAACAAAGAAGAGAAAGGGAAATATCTCCCAGCAGCCTCAGGAGCAGTGGATTAAATCTCCACAATCAACTTGTTGTACCCTGTATCTGTGGAATACCTGAATAGAAAACAAATCATCCCAAACTGAGGCCATGCTCTTTAGGAGCAATGATATATATATATATATATATATATATATATATATATATATATATATATATATTTTTTTTTTTTTTTTTTTTTTTTTTACTTTTTCTCTTTTTGTGAGTGTGTATGTTTCTTTGTGTGATTTTGTCTGCATAGCTTTGCTTTTACCATTTGTCCTAGGGTTCTGTCTGCCCATTTGTTTTGTTTGTTTTTTCTGTTTTTTTAGTATAGTTTTTAGTACTTGTTATCATTGGTGGACTTGTTTTTTGGTTTGGTTGTGCTCTACTTTCTTTTTTTATTAATTCTTAATTTATTTATATTTAATAATTATTTTTTATTTTTTATTTTAATAACTTAATTTTTTAAAATTCTTTTTCTTTCTTTATTTTGTCTCCATTTTCGTCTGAGCTGTGTGGCTGACAGGGTCTTGGTGCTCCGGCCGGGTGTCAGTCCTGTGCCTCTGAGGTGGGACAGCAGAGTTCAGGACATTGGTCCACCAGAGACCTCCCAGCTCCACGTAATATCAAATGGAGAAAGCTATCCCAGAGGTCTCAATCTCAATGCTAAGACTCAGCTCCACTCAACCACCAGCAAGCTACAGTGCTGGACACCCTATGCCAAACAACTAGCAAGACAGGAACACAACCCCACCCATTAGCAGAAGGGTTGCTTAAAATCATAATAGGGTCACAGACACCCCAAAACACACCACCGGATGCGGACTTGCCCACGAGAAAGACAAGATCAAGCCTCACCACCAGAACACAGGCCCAAGTCCCCTCCACCAGGAAGCCTACACAACCCACTGAACCAAAGTTAACCACTGGAGGCAGACAAAAAATCTATGGGAAATATGAAGCGGCAGCTTGTGTAAATGAGACCCCAAACACAGTAAGCTATGCAAAATGAGAAGACAGAGAAACACACAGCAGATGAAAGAGCAGGGTAAAAACCCAAAAGACCAAACAAATGAAGAGGAAATAGGCAGTCTACCTGAAAAAGAATTCAGAGTAATGATAGTAAAGATGATCCAAAATCTTGGAAATAGAATGGAGAAAATACAAAAAACGGTTATCAAGCACCTAGAGGAATTAAAGAGCACACAAACAGTGATGAACAACACAATAAATGAAAATAAAAATTCTGTAGAAGAATCAATAGCTGAATAACTGAGGAAGAAGAATGGATAAGTGACCAGGAAGAAAAAAAAGTGGAAATAGCTACTGCAGAGCAAAATAAAGGAAACAGAATGAAAAGAATTGAGGACAGTCTCAGAGATCTCTGGGAAAACATTAAACACACCAACATTTGAAATACAGGGTTCTCAGAAGAAGAAGAGTAAAAGAGAGGGACTGAGAAAATATTTTAAGAGATTATAGTTGAAAACTTCCCTAATATGGGAAAGGAAATAGTCAATCATCTCCAGGAAGAGCAGAGATCCCATACAGGATAAATCCAAGGAGAAACATGCAAGACACATATTAATCAAACTATCAAAAATTAAATACAGGGAACAAATATTAACGCAGCAAGGGAAAAAAAAAAACAAAAAACAAATACCATAGGAGGGAATCCCCATAAGGTTAACAGGTGATCTTTCAGCAGAAAGTCTGCAAGCCAGAAGGGAGTGGCAGGGCATATTTAAAGTGATGAAAGGGAAAAATTTACTACCAAGATTACTCTACCAGCAAGGATTTCATTCAGATTCGATGGAGAAATTAAAAGCTTTATGGACAGGCAAATGCTGAGAGAAATCAGCACCACCAAACCAGCTACAAAACAATAGCTAAAGGAACTTCTCTAGGCAGGAAACACAAGAGAAGGCAAAGACCTACAGTAACAAACCCAAAACAGTTAGGAAAATGGTAATAGGAACATACATATTGATAATTACCTTAAATGTAAATGGATTAAATGCTCCAACCAAAAGGCATAGACTGGCTGAATGGATACAAAAACAAGACCTGTACATATGCTGTCTATAAGAGACCAACTTCAGACTTAGGGATGCATAAAGAATGAAAGTGAGGAGATGGAAAAAGGTATTCCATCCAAATGGAAATCAAAAGAAAGCTGGATTAATGATTCTCATATCAGACAAAATAGACTTTAAAATAAAGATTATAACAAGAGACAGAGAAGGACACTACATAATGATCAAGGGATCAACCCAAGAAAATGAAATAACAATTGTAAATATTTATGAACCCAACATAGGAGCACCTCAATACATAAGGCAAATACTAACAGCCATAAAAGGGGAAATTGACAGTAACACAATCATAGCAGGGGACTTTAACACTCCACTTTCACCAATGGACAGACCATCTAAAATGAAAATAAATAAGAAAACACAAGCTTTAAATGAGACATTAAACAAGATGCATTTAACTACTATTTAAAGGACATTCCATCCAAAAACAACAGAATACACTTTCTTCTCAAGTGCTCATGGAGCATTTTCCAGGATAGATCATATTTTGGGTCACAAAACAAGCCTTGGTAAATTTAAGAAAATTGAAATCATATCAAGTATCTCTTCCGACCACAACTCTATGAGACTAGATGTCAATTACAGGAAAAATCTGTAAAAAATACGAACACATGGATGCTGAAAAATGGACTATTATATAACCAGGAGATCACTCAAGAAATCAAAGAGGAAATCAAAAAATACCTAGAAACAAATGACAATGAAAACACGAGGACAGAAACATATGGAATGCAGCAAAAGCAGTTCTAAGAGGGAGGTTTATAACAGTACAATCCTACCTCAAGAAACAACAAACATCTCAAATAAACAACCTAATCTAACAGCTAAAGCAATTAGAGACAGAAGAACAAAAAAACCCCAAAGGTAGCAGAAGGAAAGAAATCATAAAGATCAGATCAGAAATAAATTAAAGAAAAATGATGGAAACAAGAGCAAAGATCAATAAAACTAAAAGCTGGTTCTTTGAGAAGATAAAGAAAATTGATAAACCATTAGCCAGACTCATCAAGAAAAAAAGGAAGAAGACTCAAATCAATAGAATTAGAAATGAAAAAGGAGAAGTAACAATGGACACTGCAGAAATACAAACGATCATGAGAGATTACCACAAGCAACTATATGCCAATAAAATGGACAACCTTGAAGAAATGGACAAATTCTTAGAAAAGCACAACCTTCTGAGACTGAACCAGGAAGAAATAGAAAATATAAAAAGACCAATCACGAGCACTGAAATTGAGACTGTGATTAAAATCTTCCCACAAACAAAAGCCCAGGACCAGATGGCTTCACAGGCGAATTCTATCAAACATTTAGGGCAGAGCTAACACCTATCCATCTCAAACTCTTCCAAAATAAAGCAGAGGGAGGAACACACCCAAACTCATTCTATGAGGCCACCAACACCCTTATACCAAAACCAGACAAAATGTCACAAAGAAAGAAAACTACAGGCCAATATCACTGATGAACATAGATGAAAAAATCCTCAACAAAGTACTTGCAAACAGAATCCAGCAGCACATTAAAAGCATCATATGCCATGATCAAGGGAGGTTTATCCCAGAAAAGCAAGGATTCCTCAAAATACGCAAATCAATCAGTGTGATACACGATATTAACAATGAAGGAGAAAAACCATATGATCATCTCAATAGATGCAGAAAAAGCTTTCAAAAACATTCAACACCCATTTATCATAAAAACCTTCTAGAAAGTAGACATAGAGGGAACTTACCTCCACATAATGAAGGCCATGTATGACATACCCACAGCCAACATTGTTCTCAGTGATGAAAACCTAACCATTTCCTCTAAGATCAGGAAAAAGACAAGGTTGTCTAACCTCACCACTTTTATTAAACATAGTTTTGGAAGCTTTAGCCACAGCAATCTGAGAAGAAAAAGAAATAAATGGAATCCAAATGGGAAAAGAAGAAGTAAAGCTGTCACTGTTTGCAGATGACATGATACTATACATAGAGAATACTAAAGACACTACCAGAAAACTATTAGAGCTAATCAATGAAATTGGTAAAGTAGCAGGATACAAAATTAATGCACAGAAATCTCTTGCATTCCTATACACTAATGATGAAAAATCTGAAAGAGAAATTAAGGAAACACTCCCTTTTCCATTGCAACAAAAAGAAAAAATACCTAGGAATAAACCTACCTAAGGAGACAAAAGACCTGTATGCAGAAAACCATAAGACACTGATGAATGAAATTAAAGATGATACAAACAGATGGAGAGATATACCATGTTCTTGGATTGGAAGAATCAACTTTGTGAAAAACAATCTACAGATTAAATGTAATCCATATGAAACTACCAGTAGCATTTTTCAAAGAACTAGAACAAAAGATTTCACAATTTGTATGGCAACACAAAAGACCCCAAATAGCCAAAGCAATCTTGAGAAAGAAAAAAGTAGCTGGAGGAATCAGGCTCCCTGATTTCAGACTATACTACAAAGCTACAGTAATGAAGACAGTCAACTTATTTTTGATAAAGTTGACAAGAATAAACAACGGAGAAAAGATAGCCACTTTAATTAGTGGTGCTGGGAAAACTGGACAGCTACATGTAAAAGAATGAAATTAGAACATTCTCTAACACCATATACAAACATAAAATCAAAATGGATTAAAGACCTAAATGTAAGGCCAGACACTAAAACTTTTAGAGGAAAACATAGGCAGAACACCCTATGGCATAAATCACAGCAAGATCCTTTTTTGACCCACCTCCTAGAGAAATGGAAATAAAAACAAAAAATAAACAAATGGAACCTAATAAAACTTAATAGCTTTTGCACAGCAAAGGAAACCATAAACAATATGAAAAGACAACCCTCAGAATGGGAGAAAGTATTTACAAATGAAGCAACTGACAAAGGATGAATCTCCAAAATTTACAAGCAGCTCATGCAGCTCAATATCCAAAAAACTAACAAACCAATCCAGAAAAGGGAAGAAGCCCTAAATAGACATTTCTCCATAGAAGTTATACAGATTGCCAACAAACACATGAAAGAATGCTCAACATCAATAATCATTAGAGAAATGCAAATCAAAACTACAATGAGGTATCATCTCACACCGGTCAGAATGGCCATCATCAAAATGTCTACAAACCATAAATGCTGGAGAGGGTGTGGAAAAAAGGGAACCCTTTTGCACTGTTGGTGGGAATGTAAATTGATACACCCACTATGGAGAACAGTATGGACGTTCCTTAAAAAACTTAAAATAGAACTACCATACGACCCAGCAATCTCACTATGGGACATATACCCTGAGAAAACCATAATTCAAAAAGAGCCATGTACCAAAATGTTCATTGCAGCTCTATTTACAATAGCCAGTACATGGATGCAACCTAAGTGTCCATCGACATATGAATGGATAAAGATGTGGCACAGGGCTTCCCTGGTGGCACAGTGGTTAAGAGCCTGCCAATGCAGGAGACACAGGTCTGAGCCCTGGGCTGGGAAGATCCCACATGCCTCGGAGCAACCAAGCCCGAGCGCCACAACTACTGAGCCTGTGCTCTAGAACCCGCGAGCTATAATGACTGAGCCTGCATGCCTCTGTTCCGCAACAAGAGAAGCCACAGCAATGAGAAGCCTGCGCACTGCAATGAAGAGTAACCCCCGCTCACCGCAACTGGAGAAAGCCCGCATGCAGCAACGAAGACCCAACACAGCTAAAAATAAATAAATAAATACATTTATTAAAAAAAATTAAAAAAAAAAGATGTGGCACATATATTCAATGGAATATTACCCAGCCATGAAAAGAAATGAAATTGAGTTATTTGTAATGAGGTGGATGGACCTAGAGTGTGTCATACAGAGTAAAGTATGTCAGAAAGAGAAAAAAATACCATATGCTAACACATATATATATATATGGAATCTAAAAAAAAAATGGTTCTGAAGAACGTGGGGCAGGACAGGAATAAAGATGCAAATGTAGACAATGGACATTAGGACACGGAGAGGGGTAAGGGTAAGCTGGGACGAAATGAGAGAGTGGCATGGACTTATATATACTACCAAATGTAAAATAGATAGCTAGTGGGAAGCAGCCACATAGCACAGGGAGATCAGCTCAGTGCTTTGTGATCACCTAGAGGGGTGGGATATGGAGCATAGGAGGGAGACGCAAGAGGGAGGAGATATGGTGATATATGTATATGTATAGCTGATTCACTTTGTTATAAAGCAGAAACTAACACACCATTGTAAACCAATTATACTCCAGTAAAGATGTTAAACAAAATAATAATAAAATAAAATAAAATAAATTGTGACAGGCGGTGAAAAGTGGATACTGTGCAATAATGTGCAAGGGAAGAGATTATGGGCAAGTGAAATGAACCAACACCAACCACAGCAAAGGCCTGTCTTCATCCAAAGAAGGTGATGTTGTGTATATGGTGGGATTGGAAGGGAGTCCTCTCTTATGAGCTCCGCCTGCAAAACCAAATGATTAATTCCAACAATTACTGCTCCCAATTAGACCAACTGAAAGCAGCATTCAATGAAAAGCATCCAGAATTAATCAACAGAAAACGCATAATCTTCCATCAGGATAATACAAGACCACATCTTTCTTTTATGACCAGGCAAATACTGTTACAGCTTGGCTGAGTAGTTGTAATTCATCCATCTTATTCACCAGACATTGCACCTTTGGATTTCCATTTATTTTGGTCTTTACAAAGTTCTCTTAATGGAAAAAATTTCAGTTCTCTGGAACACTCTAAAAGGCACTTGGAACAATTCTTTGCTCAAAAAGATAAAAAGTTTTGGGAAGATGGAATTATGAAGTTGCCTGGAAAATGGCAGAAGGTAGTGGAACAAAAGCGTTATATGTTGTTCAATAAAGTTCTTTGTCAAAATGAAAAATGTGTCTTTTATTTTTACTTAAAAACCGAAGGCACTTTTTGGCCAACCCAGTATATGCCTTCAGTGCTATGAATTTCTAAGCACTGATTGCTGCAACCCACTTTTGATTACCTGCCTTTTTATATTCATTTATTTCAAAATGTTTCTTCAGATCTCTTTTTTGACTCATATGTTATTTAGGAGTGTGTTGTTTAGTCTGCAAATTGTTTGGAGTCTTTTGTCTGTCTTTTACTTATCGATCACTACTTTAGTTCCTATGTGGCTGGAAAGCATATTTTATATGCTTCCTATTCTTTTAAATTTAACAAATTTAACAAAGCTGTGTTTTATGACCCAGAATATTGTGTATCCTGTTGAATATTCCATGTAAGTTTGAGAAAAATTGTTAATTCTGCTGTTGTTGGATGAAGTATATTATAAATGTCAATTAGATCTGGTTGATTGATGATATTATTCAATTTAACTATATCCTTACTGATTATCTGCCTGCTGGATCTGTCAGTTAATGACAGTGAGATGTGTTGAAATATCCAGCTATAATAGTAGACTTTCAAATTTCCCTTTGCTGTTCTGTTAGTTCTTACCTCACATATTTTATGCTCTCTGTTAAGCACATACATATAAGGATTGTTATATCTTCTTGGAGAATTGACTCCTTTATTGTTATATAATGCCACTCTTCATCACTGATAGTATCCCTTTCTTTGAAATCTGCTTTGTCTGAAATTAATGTAGTTACTGCAGGCTCCTTTTGATTAATGTTATTAGTAAGATGTATCTTTCTTCATCTCCTTACTTTTAATTTGTCTGTCTTCATATTTAATGTGGGTTTCTTGTAGGCAACATATAGTTGAGTTATTTTTTAAAATCCACTCTGACAAACTCTGTATTTTAATTGTTGCATTTAGACCATTCGTATTTAAAGTGATTATTTATATAATTGGATTAATATCGACAATATTTATAAATCTTTTCCATTCATTGCCCTTGTTCTTTATTTTTGTGTTCCACTATTTTTTGGTCTTGACTGTATTTTACTGATCATTTTATGTGATTTTTTTCTCTCTTTACTTAGCATATCAATTATACTTTTTTTTAATTTAATTTTATTTATTTTTTATACAGCAGGTTCTTATTAGTCATCAGTTTTATACACATCAGTGTATACATGTCAATACCAATCACCCAATTCAGCACACCACCATCCCCACCCCACCACGGCTTTCCCACCTTGGTGTCCATATGTTTGCTCTTTATATCTGTGTCTCAACTTCTGCCCTGCAAACTGGTTCATCTGTACCATTTTTCTAGGTTACACATACATGCGCTAATATATGATATTTGTTTTTCTCTTTCTGACTTACTTCACTCTGCATGACAGTCTCTAGATCCATCCAGGTCTCAACAAATGACCCAATTTCGTTCCTTTTTATGGCTGAGTAATATTCCATTATATATATGTACCACTTCTTCTTTATCCATTCGTCTTTCAATGGGCATTTAGGTTGCTTCCATGACCTGGCTATGGTAAGTAGTGCTGCAATGAACATTGGGGTGCATGTGTCTTTTAGAATTATGGTTTTCTCTGGGTATATGCCCAGTAGTGGGATTGCTGGATCATATGGTAATTCTATTTTTAGTTTTTTAAGGAAGCACCACACTGTTCTCCATAGTGGCTGTATCAATTTACATTCCCACCAAGAGTGCAAAAGGGTTCCCCTTTCTTCACACCCTCTCCAGCATTCGTTGTTTGTAGATTTTCTGATGATGCCCATTCCAACTGGTGTAAGGTGATACCTCATTGTAGTTTTGTTTTGCATTTCTCTAATAATTAGTGATGTTGAGCAGTTTTTCATGTGCTTCTTGGCCATCTGTATGTCTTCTTTGGAGAGATGTCTATTTAGGTCTTCTACCCACTTTTAGATTGGGTTGTTTGTTTCTTTAATATTGAGCTGCATGAGCTGTTTATATATTTTGGAGATTAATCCTTTGTCCATTGATTCATTTGCAAATATTTTCTCCATTCTGATGGTTGTCTTTTAGTCTTGTTTATGGTTTCCTTTGCTGTACAAAAGATTTGAAGTTTCATTAGGTCCCGTTTGTTTATTTTTGTTTTTATTTCCATTACTCTAGGAAGTGGATCAAAAAAGATCTTGCTGTGATTAATGTCAAAGAGTGTTCTTCCTATGTTTTCCTCTAAGAGTTTTAGAGTTTCCAGTCTTACATTTAGGTCTCAAATCCATTTTGAGTTTATTTTTGTGTATGGTGTTAGGGAGTGTTCTAATTTCATTCTTTTACATGTAGCTGTCCAGTTTTCTCAGCACCACTTATGAAGTGGCTGTCTTTCCTCCATTGTATATCCTTGCCTCCTTTGTCAAAGTTTAGTTGACCATAGGTGCGTGGGTTTATCTCTGGGCTTTCTATCTTGTTCCATTGATCTATGTTTCTGTTTTTGTGCCAGTGCCATATTGTCTTGATTACTGTAACTTTCTAGTATAATCTGAAGTCAGGGAGTCTGATTCCTCCTGCTCGGTTTTTTTCCCCCAAGACTGCTTTGGCTATTTGGGGTCTTTTGTGTCTCCATACAAATTTTAAGATTTTTTTTTCTAGTTCCATAAAAAATGCCATTGGTAATTTGATAGGAATTGCATTGAATGTGTAGATTGCTTTGGGTAGTATAGTCATTTTCACAATATTGATTCTTCCAATCCAAGAACATGGCATATCTCTAGCATCTGTTTAATTTCTTTCATCAGTGTCTTATAGTTTTCTGCATACAGGTCTTTTGTTTCCCTAGGTAGTTTTATTCCTAGGTATTTTATTCCTTTTGTTACAATGGTAGATGGGAGTGTTTCCTTAATTTCTCTTTCAGATATTTCATCATTAGTGTATAGGAATGCAAGAGATTTCTGTATAATAATTTTGTATCCTGCAACTTTACCAAATTCATTGATTAGCTCTAGTAGTTTTCTGGTAGCATCTTTAGGATTCTCTACATATAGTATCATGTCATCTGCAAATAGTGACAGTTTTACTTCTTCTTTTCCAATTTGTATTCCTTTTATTTCTTTTTCTTCTCTGATTGCCGTGGCTAGGACTTCCAAAACTATGTTGAATAATAGTGGTGAGAGTGGACATCTTTGTCTTGTTCCTGATCTTAGAGAAAATGCTTTCAGTTTTTCACCATTGAGAATGATGGTGGCTGTGGGTTTGTCGTATATGGCCCTTATTATGTTGAGGTAGGTTCCCTCTATGCCCACTTTCTGGAGAGTTTTTATCATAAATAGGTGTTGAATTTTGTCAAAAGCTTTTTCTGCATCTATTGAGATGATCATAAGGTTTTTATTCTTCAATTTGTTAATATGGTGTATCACATTGATTGATTTGCATATGTTGAAGAATCCTTGCAGCCCTGGGATAAATCCCACTTGCTCATGGTGTATGATCCTTTTAATATGTTTTTGGATTCTGTTTGCTAGTATTTTGTTGAGGAATTTTGCCTATATTCATCAGTGATACTGGTCTGTAATTTTCTTTTTTTGTAGTATCTTTGTCTGGTTTTGGTATCAGGGTGATGGTGGCCTCATAGAATGAGTTTGGGAGTGTTCCTTCCTCTGCAATTTTTTGGAAGAGTTTGAGAAGGATGGGTGTTAGCTCTTCTCTAAATGTTTGATAGAATTCACCTGTGAGGCCATCTGGTCCTGGACTTTTGTTTGTTGGAAGATTTTTAATCACAGTTTCAATTTCATTACTTGTGATTGGTCTGTTTATATTTTCTATTTCTTCCTGGTTCAGTCTTGGAAGGTTATACCTTTCTAAGAATTTGTCCATTTCTTCCAGGTTGTCCATTTTATTGGCATAGAATTGCTTGAAGTTGTCTCTTAGGATGGTTTGTATTTCTGCAGTGTCTGTTGTAACTTCCCCTTTTTCATTCCTAATTATATTAATTTGAGTCCTCTCCCTCTTTTTCTTGATGAGTCTAGCTAATGGTTTATCAATTTTGTTTATCTTCTCAAAGAACCAGCTTTTAGTTTTATTGATCTTTGCTATTGTTTTCTTTGTTTCTATTTCATTTATTTCTGCTCTGATCTTTATGATTTCTTTCCTTCCGCTAACTTTGGGTTTTGTTTGTTCTTCTTTCTCTGATTCCTTTAGGTGTAAGGTTAGATTGTTTATTTGAGATTATTCTTGTTTTTTGAAGTAGGTTTGTATAGCTCTAAACTTCCCTCTTAGAACTGCTTTTGCTGCATCCCATAGGATTTGGATCGTCATCTTTTCATTGTCATTTGTCTCTAGGTATTTTTTGATTTCCTCTTTGATTTCTTCATTAATTTCTTGGTTATTTAGTAACGTATTGTTTAGCCTCCATGTGTCTGTGTTTTTTAAGTTTTTTTTCCGTGTAATTGATTTCTAATTTCATAGCATTGTTGTCAGAAAAGACGTTTGATATGATTTCAATTTTCTTAAATTTACTGAGGCTTGATTTGTGATCTAAAATGTGATCTATCCTGGAGAATGTTCCGTGCGCACTTGAGAAGAAAGTGTAATCTGCTCTTTTGGATGGAATGTCCGATAAATATCAATTAAATCTATCTGGTCTATTCTGTCATTTAAAGCTTCTGTTTCCTTATTTATTTTCATTTTGGATGATCTGTCCACTAGTGTAAGTGAGGTGTTAAAGTCTCCCACTATTATTGTGTTACTGTCAATTTCCTCTTTTAGAGCTGTTAGCAGTTTCCTTATGTATTGAGGTGTCCTTATGTTGGGTGCATATATATTTATAATTGTTATATCTTCTTCTTGGATTGATTCCTTGATCATTATGTAGTGTCCTTCCTTGTCTCTTGTAACATTCTTTATTTTAAAGTCTATTTTATCTGATATGAGTATTGCTACTCCAGCTTTCTTTTGATTTCCATTTGCATGGAATATCTTTTTCCATCCTCTCACTTTCAGTCTGTATGTGTCCCTAGGTCTGAAGTGGGTCTCTTGTAGACAGCATATAGATGGGTCTTGTTTTTGTATACATTCAGCAAGCCTGTGTCTTTTGGTTGGAGCATTTAATCCATTTGCGTTTAAGGTAATTATCGATATGTATGTTCTTATGACCATTTTCTTAATTGTTATGGGTTTGTTTTTGTAGGTCCTTTTCTTCTCTTGTGTTTCCCACTTAGAGAAGTTCCTTTAGCATTTGTTGTAGAGCTGGTTTGGTGGTGCTGAATACTCTTAGCTTTTGCTTGTCTGTAAAGCTTTTGATTTCTCCATCGAATCTGAATGAGATCCTTGCCGGGTAGAGTAATCTTGGTTGTAGGTTCTTTCCTTTCATCCCTTTAATTATATCATGCCACTCCCTTCTGGCTTGTAGAGTGTCTGCTGAGAAATCAGCTGTTAACCTTATGGGAGTTCCCTTGTATGTTATTTGTAATTTTTCCCTTGCTGCTTTCAATAATTTTTCTTTGTCTTTAATTTTTGCCAATTTGATTACTATGTGTCTCAGTGTGGTTCTCCTTGGGTTTATCCTGTATGGGACTCTGTGTTCTTCCTGGACTTGGGTGGCTATTTCCTTTCCCATGTTAGGGAAGTTTTTGACTATTATCTCTTCAAATATTTTCTCTGGTGCTTTCTCTCTCTCTTCTCCTTCTGGGGCCCCTATAATGTGAATGTTGTTGTGTTTAATGTTGTCCCAGAGGTCTCTTATGCTGTCTTCATTTCTTTTCATTCTTTTTTCTTTATTCTGTTCCGCAGCAGTGAATTCCACCATTCTGTCTTCCAGGTCACTTATTCGTTCTTCTGCCTCAGTTATTCTCCTATTGATTCCTTCTAGTGTAGTTTTCATTTCAGTTATTGTATTGTTCATTTCTGTTTGTTTCTTTTTTAATTCTTCTAAGTCTTTGTTAATCATTTCTTGCATCTTCTCGATCTTTGCCTCCATTCTTTTTCTGAGGTCCTGGATCATCTTCCCTATCATTATTCTGAATTCTTTTTCTGGAAGGTTGCCTATCTCCACTTCATTTAGTTGTTTTTCTGGGGTTTTATCTTGTTCCTTCATATGGTTCATAGCCCTCTGCCTTTTCATCTTGTCTATCTTTCTATGAATGTGGTTTTTGTTCCACAGGCTGCAGGATTGTAGTTCTTCTTGCTTCTGCTCTCTGCCCTCTCTATACTTCTTTAAAAATAATTTTTAGTGGTTGCCCTAGAGTTTGTAATATACAACTAATCTAAATCCACTTTTAAATAACATGGGTAATTCAGGTCCTTTATAACAAATTATTCTCAATTCTTCCCTGTTATCTCTTATTACATTGGTTTAATTCATTTCACTCTTCCATAAGCTATAATCACCTAATAGTTTGTTGCTCTTTTTATTTTGAACAAACTATTAACTCTTAAATCAATTAAGAGCAAGAAAAATGAAAGATCTTATTTACCTTCATTTACTCCTTTTTTAATGCTCTTACTTTCTTTATATAGATCTGAGTTTCTGACCTATATAATTTTTCTTTCCTCTGAAGAACTTTTAACCTTTTTTGCAGGCTATGTCTACTGGTGCCAATTCCTTCAATTTTTATTTGTCTGAGGATGTCTTTATTTCTCCTGTATATTGAAGGATATTTTAAAATATTCTTTGCAGGCTTCAGTAGGGGTTTATGCTCCTGATAAGCTGTGATTCTCTGTATTTGCATTCTCTCCAGTTTGAGGGGCGACAATTTACCCTGATACCTCAACATCTTCATTGATCTAAGAATAGTTGTCAATTTTCAGTTTTCCACAATTTTTTGTCATGAGGACAGGGGTGATTATCTTCTGAGTGACACTCTCCTTACATGTTGGACAAGAAACCAGAAGTCCTCAGTATGCTGTGTTTTTGTCTTCATTCATCTCAAATAATTTTCTAATTTGCCTTGTGATTTCTTCTTTGACCATGTGGTTGTTTAAGAGCATGTTTCTCACTCTGAATCTTTGAATTCTCTAATTTTCTTTCTTTTATGGATTTTAGCTTCAGTACATTGTGGTCAACAAGATACTTTGTATATTTGCAATCTTAGAAAATTTATTGTTTTTTTTATTCTAACTTATAGTCTATCTGGACAATGCTTCATGTACACTTGAGAAGAATATCTATTTTGCTCTTATTGGCTGAAATGTTTTATAGATGTCTATTAGGTATAGCTTGTTTATAGTGTTGTTCTAAAGCCTCTATTTCCTTATTGATCTGTCTATTTTTAAACTGGGGTATTGAAGTCACTAGCCATTACTGTAGAATTGTCTATTTCTTTCTTTACTTTTGTCAATATTTGCTTCATATATCTTAGGGTTCTGTTTCATCCTGGGGTTTACAATCAACACTGTAAATTTATAAATGCCTAGTTTGAATAGATACCAATTTAGCTTCAATAACATACAAAAACTCTGCTCCTATACAGTTCAGCACCCGTCTGCTATGGACTGAATTGTGTTACTCAAAAATTCATGTGTTGAAGTCTTAACCTCCAAATGTGACTGTATATGGAGATAGAGCCTTTAGGGGGTAATTAAAGTTAAACGAGGTCCTAAGGGTGGTGTCCTAATCCAGTAGGATCGATGACCTTATAAAAATGTAAGAAAAATAAGATATATCTCTTCCCCCCCTTTCTTTTTCTCTCTGATTAACTCAGAAGATTGTGTGAAGACTGCAGTGAGAAGGTGACCTCTGCAAACAAGTAAGAGAGCCCTCACCTGAAACCAAAGCCTACCTGACTATCTTGGAATTCCAGCCTCCATAACTTTGGGAAATAAATTTTTGTTGTTTAAGCCACACAGTCTGTGGTTTTCTGTTATGGCACCCTGAGCAGGCTAATATATTCCCTTTATGTTGGTACTGTCACAAATACATCTTTTATACATCTTGTGCACACTAACTTAGATTTATAATTGTTGTTTTACACACAAGACCAATTCGAACACAGAACCACAAATTTTTTGAGAAAGAGGTCTGTATTGCCTTCCCCCTTGACACCAGAAAGCTGTAACAGGAATGTGGGCTTCTGTCCCTACAGCTAACTGAGCTGGGGAATTAGAGATGGCAGGCAGGTAAGCAAAAATACCACTATATTTTATTACTAAAATGTAGCAGCCTCCCTCTTTATTTAGCATTCTCCTTGTTAATATAAATTTTTAACTAGATCCCAGAATTCCAAAAAAAATGATTCTGAGCTTTTTTATGAGCTTAATGGTTGCTTCAGTGGAGAGACTGATTCTTGAGCTCCCTACACTGCCATTTTCCAAGATGTCACTCCTAGTCACTTGATTTTATATATATGGACACTGAGTACAAGAGAACTGAATGACTTGTTCAAGGGTACATAACAAGTTTATGGCAGAGGCAAGATTAGTGTTGCTCTTTCACTAAATCACACATAACATACAAAAAAAAAAGTCATTTAAACACTTACACCTACCAGATTAAACATCATCCGTATCCTACAACCCCACATCCACTTTATAAGCATGGCTTGTTAGTTGCAAAATGTAGAAACTTTCTGTGGCTAACTTATACAGAAAATGAGCTTATTAAAAGGAAAAGGTATAAGTCACAAAATCAACAGGAAAACGGATAACCAAGTATCAAAAAGAAGGAGAAACCAAAGGAAGATAAGAATCTACAAAATGAAGTTCATTGAAGTTTGGTTAGCATAACATCCCTGGAGCTGCATTTCTGACCACTCCTGGCCACTCCTGATGCCATGTCTAGAATCTCAAGTCTGCAACATGAATAATTTTTAAATATCTCTGGATCTTTATGTTACTCTTTCAATTTTCAAATTTCTTGTCAAGAGTATCCAGTGGACCCAGACTTGCACATGTATCACCTTTGATTCTCAGGGTAGGAGGTAGAGCTCCACTTCCCATCATGACCCTCTTTCCCTGAATAGGAAGGTTTAGGGATGTTCAGTAGCCAGACAATAATAATAATTTTTAAAAACCCACTATATCCTCTTTATTTATTTTGTTTTTCTATTTTGTATTTTAAGGAAATGTATTGTAAATTGGCTTTACCTGTTCTTTCCTCTCTTGCACATCCTCTTAGTTTTACTCCTCTTTTGGCTGACAGCTGACAGTTTTTAATAGAGAAACACAAATTATATATGTGCCATTTATAATAGGCATTTATGTTTACTGTATATTAATATAAAGTATGCACTTACCTTAATGCCCCATGTGTTATGTTCCTTGGGTTTACAATTTTAGCAGAGTGCAAAAAAATCAGAGCCAATGAATCAATTAACTTTAGAATAACTTAATCCTTTTTCATATATATATATACATAAATAAATTTGAAGATGTAATTCATTCACATTGTTCAAATTTTATGGTATACCTAATGGTGAACAGTGAGGGTTCTATCCCAACTCAGTTACTCTCCTCCAAAGGAAACTAATCTTATGCTTATTCCTACTCTACAGTGACATTACACAAAGTTGTTTCCCCTCAAATTTTCAATCAGGATGCAGAGCAAGTCACCTCACCATTTAGTTCCTTAGACTTCTCTCTGAGTTACTATCATCCACTTCCAGGGTTACAATACTCTAATAGAATTGAGTCACTTTTCTCAGGTTGTTAGATCAAGATTATTGTCTTGGTCGTTTCTTTTCGTTTTCTCCATCCTACTCTAGTCAGAACAGAGATGCTTTTATTTCCTCTGTATATGGTTGGAAACTTGTTTTATGTAGCCATGAATTCTTTTACACTTTTTTTATGGTATAAACTATGCCTTGAGTTCTCCAGGTTTGGCCACTGGTATTCAAAGAAAAATTGATATTCCAAAAGAAACGTTTTCTTTCTCAAATGTCTTGGTTCTTGGATTAGAAAATTTAATCTGGGTCCTCTTCTTATTTGAAGTCCAGAGGGGTAACTGGTGTGTGTCCCTAGGTAAAGGAGACTATATAACTACACCTTCTTCTCATGAAATGAGATATTTCTGCTACTATTACTTGTCCTAAACTTTCCTTAGTCTGATATTAATATACTCAATCCAACCTTTTGTGGTTATCTCTTTCCCTAGTAATTTTTGTTTTGAAGTCTACTTTATCTGGCATTAATATAGCTACTGTTGCTTTGTTTATACTAATGTTTGTATGGCATAACTTTTTCCATTGCATTAACTTACAGATAAGCTTGATTCATTTGGGACTTGCTTTTAAGCTTTGTTAGGGTATGTCTGGAGTCGCTTTAACTATAGAGATAATTATGTTCTACTACTAAGGTGTGAAGCTTCTGAGGTCTCTACTGAGTGCCCTGTGGTAGGTATAGTGAGGTTTCCCTAAGCTGTTTGGTTAGAATTTGAATGTTTCCCAACCCTGTATGATACCTGGGAATCATTCAGGTTGGAAATTCCCAGTTATTGTTCTCTGTATAGTCTCATGGATGTTCAGCTTTTTATTGCACAAAAATCTCAAACTGTTTTCTCTGCAAATTTCTGGAGTTCTTCCTCTGTATTGTTCCTTCTTTTCTGGTACTCTTCCCTACAAATTCCAGTCATCTAAACCTCCCTAAATTCCAATTTCTATACCCTAAATTTAGGGAGACCACTGTTCCTCCCCTGGGTTCATCTTCCCTGTTCCTCTGTCTAGGGTATTGTAGTCTTTACCTTGTTATAGCCTTTTACTGATCACAGTGCTAAGTTGCATGCTGACCAATGTCGGAAAACAGTATTCTTTTTTCTAATTGTTTCTGGAAGGGGGAGGTAAGTCCATTACTAGTTATTCTATCAAAGCAAGAAGAACATTTTATCTTGCTTTTATAATATACCAAATTTATGTTGTCTATATGTTGTAAGTAAAACAATCACTCACAGTAATGCATGTTGTTTATTTATTAGTGATTGCCTTTCTTATTTTCCTTTTACTCTTAATTAATGTCCATTTAGACTTATTTTTGTCAAGATCTTATATGTATACTTACAATACATGTATGTATATGAATATATGTGTGTATATGTATGCATGTGTGTATATATATTGATAGAAAGTGTTATCCCATTAGTGATATCATATTTATTCTACCAAAATTTTAATTAAAGTGTGTATTAAAAATAAATAATGACAAGGAAGTCCCATAGTTACATATTCTCATATATTTTGCCAAGGTGGGTAGGGACTCAGATTCAATGGTCCAATGGAGCATATAATGTTTAAAATAATGTATTAAGAAGTAAAAACAAAATAGAAAACCTGAAATCAATATTTGCAGCTTTTAGAAGGAAAAATAATATTTAAAAAGGAAGCTACCCAATCTTTCTTAACATACTAATTTTTTTGTTCTAGTAGATTTAATGTTTTAACTGTTGCATGGGTGAAGTGCTTATGATTACCTGATTTCTTGTAATTTGTCTGGGAAACATTATCAAACTATATATATTTGTAATAATTTACAATGGTGTGAGATAGAAAGTACAGAACTGTGATATTTAGTTTATTTTAGTCAAAAGGTTTAGTCACTCAGATTACCTCAAGGGATAAATAATGAATGCCATATATGGAAGTAAAAGAAACAGCAATTTTACAGGATTGCAGAAACAGCTGTATAACTCTACAATTGGAGATGAAATGCAGTTTAGAAACTGTGAGCCCAGTCCTCTGGGATCCAGATTATCATATTAGTCTGTTAGCCTTATGGAGTCATTAAGCTTTCTCCACTGTGGCAATACCATGCCTCTTGACTTTACTTCTCCTGTACTTGTTACTACCAACAAACTGCCTCAGTCTTTACATTGTGCACCTTCTCTTTATATTTTCTTTTTTTTTTCATGGTTTATTTTTATTTGTTGCTTTTGCTTACTCACAGTTTGACGTATGAGTCACTCTCAGCTTCTCTTGTTGCTAGCAAATGATAGAATTTCCCCATATTTACTGCCTAGTTCATCACCTCTGTTTTGATAGAGATTTTCATGTCGGACACATTTATAAACCACCACAAACCTCAGAAAAAGGCTGGATGTAGAGTAAGAATATACTCCTTCAGAAGGGGCTGTGTTATTGGTAGGAAATGACTTGAGAAATACTCTTCAGATTTGCTCTTCCTAGGGATAATTTCAATATATGTGCAAGAGCAAGACTTTGTATATTAGTTAGGCAGGATATTTAGTTTGCAAGTAACAGAAAACTAACTGGAATAACTTAAGTAGAAAAAAAAAAGGTAGAATAAGAAGAAAAAAAAAGAAATTAATTAGTAAGAAACTACAGTGGCTCAGTTTCCAGGCTCAAATAATGGCTGAACAACAAATAACCTTAAGAAAGGCAAGAAAATCTAGAACTATGGTCTCTGATGCTGTCAGAACTGTCTCTTCATCTTTCATCTTTTCTTCTTTCTTTACTACGCTTTATTTTATGACTAGTTTTCTCTATAAAATGAGGTATATACCCAACAACTCTAGACTTCTATCCTTATGTCTTTGTGACTGGAAAGGAAAAGGCTGTTAACTGATATCTCTAGTTAGAAAAATCTCAAAAAATGGCTGTCTCAGGTTGGTTTAAGTGTCTATCCCTTGACTATCAATGGTGCCCATTGTGGTAGGGTCACATGAGAGAATGGCAGTTCCTACTCACTCTATATGGCTAAACTGGAAGGAGGGGAAACAGTGCCTAAAAAGAAATGTGGGAAAGAAGGTAGTACAGTCATAGTAATGACAATGAATATAATCCAAGATTACAATAGTGACTGAAGTGATCTATTAATAAACATTTATTCTTGTTATCCTCACCAACTGCACATTCATAACATGTTTATACAGTCGTCTGGATTGCAAACTTTACTTAAGAGAACACTTGTAAAACTTGATTCTTTTTAAAGTATAATTTATAATAAAAATAGATTAATGCATTCAAAGTCACAGCATTACTATGACTATGTATATGATTTCAAATAACTGAATACTAAAAACATGCAGTAAATTCTTCAATTGTTTGGAAATATATTCTAGATGTATTAAATATATTCTAGTATGGTGAAACAACTTCAATGTGTAACTTAAAGCATTTGAATTAATAAGGGAAAATTTCAGTAGTAATTGTTTCCTGAAGTCTTGATAATTTAAGTATCTTCAAATCCATATGCATATATGATAAATAAATAACATCTGTGAATTTGAAAATTGTGTGATATTTAAAAATAATTTCTTAAAATTTAAAATATTACTATGCAATAGTGTTATCTCTCCCCTAAATTTTCCTTAAATATCCCTACAATAAATCTCAAGTCAACATTTAAGATATAATTCTATTATTTATGCGATAACTTATTTCTAAGAGTAGCATAACTTCTCATATTAAATGGATATTTTTGAAAAGGTTATATGAATGTTTAGATACCATAATGTCAAGCTTCCTTCTTGCCTCAGAAACACATGAAGTGACATTTGCGACTCAGTAATATGGGACTGAAATAAAAGATGAAACTATATAACATAATTTCTCATTAGTCACAGTATGCAATTTCAAAATTTCATTTAAAAAGTAGGATGTCCTTTGAATATAACACAGAATCATATCTCTGCCTGATCAAGAAATGTAGTCTTCTAATAAAATTAATATCATGGCTGTATTACAATGAATAAAGGCTGAGATATTTTATCATTTCTATTAACATTACTAATTATGACAAAATAAGTAACCAAAATAGAATATGGATTTAGGGAGGGAGGGAGGGAGAGAGAAAAAAGTAAGGAAGGAAAAGATGGAAGGAAATCTATGCTCAAAGAAAGAGTAATTAAAAAGAAAACTTCACTGAATTTTGAACCAAAATAATTTAAAAATTGAATTTTTATACCCAAAGCACATGCAAAATTTCAGGAAGTAGTATTAAAGAAGAACCACACTTAGACAGGTGATGGAAAAATTTTTAAATTACAGGGAAAAAAAGGAAACTCTGTTAATCTCCCATAAAGAGAAAAAGCACAATAACTATGAAAGAGAATCATACTGTCATTGAATTTCTCATTTGTATAAGTGTAAGTTATACTGTGGGAGAATATCTCAAGAATGGAAAGAAAATGATCGTAAGGCAAGAAACACATGCTCAAGCAAGATAGCATTCATATGGGAAGTTAAAATGAAATATTTTCAGCTGTACGAGTTGTATTGAACAGGACTTTCTTGGTTATACGTGACAGAAACCCATCGAGAATAGTTTATATAACTGAAAAATCCAAAGGTAGACTTGAAGAATAGCTAGATTGATAAGCTCAAAATTTTTCATTAAGAATTTCATTATTTCCATATTTTGGTTCTGTGTTTGCATCATTCTCAGAAAGACTTTTCTCTTATAGTTGAAAGGTAACCACAGCAACTAGAAATGAACACCTCAGTGGAAAGAGAGCCACTTTTTTTCACTCTTTCTAAAAAAATCCCAGGCATGACTATAACCAGTCCAAACTAGGTCATATTCTCATTCTTGAACCAATTACTGTGAGTGTCTGATTAGCTGATCATGGGTTGGTGCCCAATTCTTCAGTGGGAGATGATGTTGTCTTGACCACAACCATATAAATGAGAGAAGGGGAAAGATGATCATTGAAAGGAAATTTTAAATTCCATTAGAAAAATAAGGTAAAATAGGAAATGGATAGTCACAAAACAAAAACGGTCCCTGTATTAGAGTTTTCCAGAGAAACAAAACACCCAATATATCTTTATATATTAATAAGGAATAATCCCACACAATTATGGATGCAGACAAGTCCCTAGGGTCTAGGCCTAGATTGAAATGTTGTAGTTTTGAATTGATCTTAATCAAAGGGCATAGTAATACTAAGAGATGTGTTAAGTGGTCTCCTGTATTAGAAACACAATCTCCTTTCCTCCATGTGGAGTAGTAGTCCAATTTCCCTTTGTTAATCAGTATCAATCACGGCAGTCAACACCGTAACTTCCTACTTTATCTGTTGATTCAGAGGAATAAGGAGCCCAAAATGACTGGAGCCAGTTTTAATTTTTAGTTCAGTGGAATCATTGGTGTATTTCATGATGGAAGTATTTCTCTCTAAGATCACTAGACCTGAAAAACATAAGGTCACAGGCATAGGAAGCCAAAATTTTGCTAGTAGGTTATTCGGGGTAACAGTGAGTGGGGCCATTTCCACCCATTTATTCCTGGACCCATGAATCCTGGCTGTGAGAGAAACAGTACTATATATTGGATGCAATTTATAGCACATAGAGCCTTCTAGAGAACCTTGTCCCAGCCCTGCAAGGTGTTTCCACTTAGCTGGCACTGTAACTGAGTCTTCAAAAGGCCATTCCACCTTCCATCATATCAAGCTATCTCCTGCATGGTAGTGAAGAGCATGGTAAGACCAGTGAATTCCATAAGCATGGGCCCATTGTCACACACTATTTGCTGTGAAGTGAGTTCCTTGATCAGAAGTGATGCTGTGTAGAATGTCCTAATAGTGGACAAGGCATTCTGTAAGTCCACAGATGGTAGTTTTGGCAAAAGTATTGTGTGCAAGGAAGGCAAATCCATATTCAGAGTATCTATTCCAGTAAGAACAAAACACTGTCCCTTTCATGATGTAAGTCGTCCAGTGCAATCAATCTGGCCCAGGTAGCTGGCTGGGTGATTACCCAGGGATTGCTGTCATTCAGGAGACTCATTGTTGGTCTCTGCTGCTGGCAGATTGGACACTCAGAGTGGCTGTGGCCAGGTCAGCATTGCTGAGTTGAAGTTCATGTCGCTGAGCCTATGCATAACCTTCATTTCTGCCACCATGACCACATTGTTCATGAGTCCATTGGGTGATGATAGGAGTGGTTAGGGAGAGGCTGACTGGTACCCACAGAACAGGTCATTCTATCCACTTGATTATTAAAATTCTTCTCTACTGAGATCACCTTTTGATGACCATTCACAAGGGACACAATTATCTTCACATGGTTTGCCCATTCAGAGACATCTAGCCATATACCTTTCTCAAATTTCTATGTCACCCATGTTTCTTCCAAGTCCCTGACCATCTAGCCAAATCATTGGCCCCAGCCCATGAATCAGTATACAATTCATTTCTCCTTCAAAGAAAAGTAAACAATTAGGTGCACTACTCAAAGGTCTGTCTACTGGGATGATCTACCTTCACCTCTATCCTTCAAGGATGTCCCAGAAAGGAGCTACAGTGCTGCAGCTGTCCACCTGTAGATGGTACCTGAATTTCACACAAAACCATCGGTAAACCAGGCCTGAGTCTTGCCTTCTTCTGTCAACTGATGGTAGGGAACTCCCCATGAGGCTATAGGTGTAGGCTGTGAGAGAGACAGCAGTGTAGCAGGAATGGGGACCATGGGCGTTTTGGCCACTTCTTCATGTAACTTATACCTGCAGGGCCTGCTCTGGTCCAGTTAGTTATAAACCACTTCCATGTGATGATGGAATATTGCTGTGTATGTGCAATTGTATAACTTGGTGGATCAGATAACACCCAGTTCATGATGGAAAGCTCACAGCACATGGTAACTTGGTGGCCCGTGGTTGCATTCAGTCTCTATTAAGGCCCAGTTGCAGGCAAAAAAAAAAGTGTCTCAAAAGGAGAGTAGTTACCTGAAGAGGATGGCACAGTTTTGTTGCAAAATCCTAAAGGCCTGCACTAAGATTGACCTATAGGGACTTCCAAAGGCTCCAAAGAGCATCCCAATCTGCCACTGACATTTCAAATTCCATTGAATCTGCTGGATCATATGGCCCAAGTGATGTAATTGCTTGCACAATAGCTTGGACCTGCTGCAGAACTTTCCCTTCTTCTGTGCCCCACTTAAAACTAGCAGCTTTTTGGGTTACCCAGTACATGGGCAAAAGTAACACACCCAAATGAGGAATATATTGCCTCCAAAGAGGTTCACTCAGCATTGTGTCTCTCGTTTAGTTGTTGGAGGGGCTAGATGCAACAATTTGTTCTTCACCTTTGAAGGGATAGCTCAACATACCCCATAACACTGGACCCGTAGAAATTTCCCTGAAGTAGACAACCTCTAAGAGTTTGTTAGATTTATTCCCCATCCTCTGATAAGCAAATGTCTTGCCAATAAGTAGGTTGTTACTTCTGGTTTACTAGGTTCAATCAGCATAATTTTGTCAATGTAATGGAGCAGTGTGAAAACTTGCAGAAGGAAAAGTTGACTAAGATCCACATGAACTAAATAAGGACATAGGGCCAGATAGTAGATATACCTCTAAAATAGGACAGTAAAAGTATATTTCTCACCTTGCCAGCTGAAAGCAAACTGCTTCTGGTCATCTTTATTAACAGGTATGGAGAAAAAGCATTTGTCCATTTCTTCCAGGTTGTCCAATTTATTGGCATATAGGTGCTTGTAGTAATCTCTCATGATCCTTTGTATTTCTGCAATGTCAGTAGTTACTTCTCCTTTTTCATTTCTAATTCTATTAATTTGAGTCTTCTCCCTTTTTTTCTTGATGAGTATGGCTAATGGTTTATCAATTTTGTTTATCTTCTCAAAGAACCAGCTTTATTTTTATTGATCTTTGCTATTGTTTCCTTCATTTCTTTTTCATTTATTTCTGCTCTGATTTTTATGATTTATTTTCTTCTGCTAACTTTGGGATTCTTTGTTCTTCTTTCTCTAATGGCTTTAGATGTAAGTTAGGTTGTTTATTTGAGATGATTCTTGTTTCTTGAGGTAAGAGTGTATTGTTATAAACTTCCCTCTTAAAACTGCTTTTGCTGCGTCCCATAAGATTTGGGTCACTGTGTTTTCATTGTCATTTGTTTCTAGGTATTTTTTGATTTACTCTTTGATTTCTTCAGTGATGTCTTGGTTATTTAATAGTGTATTGTTTAGCCTCTATGTGTTGTATTTTTTACAGATTTTTTCCTGTAATTGATATCTAGTCTCATAGTGTTGTGGTCAGAAAAGATACTTGATACAATTTCAATTTCCTTAAACTTACCAAGACTTGATATGTGACCCAAGATATGATCTATCCTGGAGAATGTTTGATGAGCACTTGAGAAGAATGTGTATTCTGTTGTTTTTGGATGGAATGTCCTTTAAATATCAATTAAGTCCATCTTGTTTAATGTATCATTTAAAGCTTCTGTTTCCTTATCTATTTTCATTTTGGATGATCTGTCCATTGGTGAAAGGGGAGTGTTAAAGTCCCCTACTATGATTGTGTTGCTGTCAATTTCCCCTTTGATGGCTTTTAGCATTTGCCTTCTGTATTGATGTGCTCCTATGTTGGGTGCATAAATATTTACAATTGCTATATCTTCTTGGTTTGATCCCTTGATCATTATGTAGTGTCCTTCTTTGTCTCTTGTTAGAGTCTTTATTTTAAAGTCTATTTTGCCTGATATGAGAACTGCTACTCCAGCTTTCTTTTGATTTCCATTTGCATGGACTATCTTTTTCCATCCCCTCACTTTCAGTCTGTATGTGTCCCTAGGTCTGAAGTGGGTCTCTTGTAGACAGCATATATATGGGTCTTGTTTTTGTATCCATTCATCCAGTCTATGTCTTTTGGTTGGAGCATTTAATCCATTTACATTTAAGGCAATTATCGATATGTATGTTCCTATTCCCATTTTCTTAAATGTTTTGGGTTTGTTATTGTAGGTGTTTTCCTTCTCTTGTGTTTCTTGCCTAGAGAAGTTTCTTTAGCATTTGTTGTAAAGCTGGTTTGGTGGTGCTGAACTCTCTCAGCTTTTGCTTGTCTGTAAAGGTTTTAATTTCTCCATCGAATCTGAATGAGATCCTTGCTGGGTAGAGTAATCTTGGTTGTAGGTTTTTCTCCTTCATCACTTTATATATGTTCTGCCACTCCCTTCTGGCTTGCAGAGTTTCTGCTGGAAGATCAGCTGTTAACCTTATGGGGATTCCCTTATATGTTATTTGTTGTTTTTCCCTTGCTGCTTTTAATATGTTTTCTTTATATTTAATTTTTGATAGTTTGATTAACATGTGTCTTGGCGTGTTTCTCCTTGGATTTATCCTGTATGGGACTCTCTGCACTTCCTGTATTTGATTGACTATTTCCTTTCCCATATTAGAGACGTTTTCAACTATAATCTCTTCAAATATTTTCTCAGTCCCTTTCTTTTCCTCTTCTTCTTCTGGGACGCCTATAATTCAAATATTGGTGTGTTTAATGTTGTCCCAGAGGTCTCTGAGACTGTCCTCAATTCTTTTCATTCTGTTTTCTTTATTCTGCTCTGTGGTAGTTATTTCCAATATTTTATCTTCCAGGTCACTTATCCTTTCTTCTGCCTCAGTTATTCTGCTATTGATTCCTTCTAGACAATTTTAAATTTCATTTTTTTTGTTGTTCATCATTGTTTGTTTGTTCTTTAGTTCTTCTAGGTCCTTGTTAAACGTTTCTTGTATTTTCTCCATTCTCTTTCCAAGGTTTTGGATCATCCTTACTATCATTACTCTGAACTCTTTTTCAGGTAGACTGCCTATTTCCTCTTCATTTGTTTGGTCTGGTGGGTTTTTACCTTGCTCCTTCACCTGCTGTGTGTTTCTCTGTCTTCTCATTTTGCTTAACTTAGTGTGTTTGGGGTCTCCTTTTCACAGGCTGCAGGTTTGTGGTTCCCATTATTTTTCGTGTCTGCCCCCATTGGCTATGGATGGTTCAGTGCCTTGTGTAGGCTTCCTGGTGGAGGGGGCTAGTGCTTGTGCTCTGTTGGATGAGGCTGGATCTTGTCTTTCTGGTGGGCAGGACTGCATCTGGTGGTGTGTTTTGGGGTGTCTGTGACCTTATTATGATTTTAGGCAGCCTCTCTGCTAATGGGTGGGGTTCTGTTCTTGTCTTGCTTGTTGTTTGGCCTAGAGTGTCCAGCACTGTAGCTTGGTCATTGTTGAGTGGAGCTGGGTCTTAGTGTTGAGATAGAGATCTCTGGGAGAGCTTTCACTGTTTGATATTATGTGGAGCCAGTAGGTCTCTAGTGGACCAACATCCTGGACTTGGCTGTCCCACCGCGGAGGCACAGGCCTGACACCCGGCCGGAGCATGAAGACCCTGTCAGCCACATAGCTCAGAAGAAATGGGAGAAAAAATGAAAGAAAGAAATAAAGAAAAAAAATAAAATAAAGTTATTAAAATAAAAAAATTTAAAAACCATTAAAAATTTAAAAAAATTTAAAGGTAATAAATAAAGAAAGAAAGAAAGAAGAGAGCAACCAAACCAAAAACAAATCCACCAATGATAACAAGTGCTAAAAAGTATACTAAAAAAGCAAACAAACAAACAAACAAACAAAAAAGGACAGACAGAACCCTAGGAAAATGGTAAAAACAAAGCTATGCAGACCACCAAATCACACCAAGAAGCAAACACATACACACTCACCAAAAGAGAAAAAGGAGAAAAGTATATATATCTACATATTAAAAAAAAGGAAGAGAGCAACCAAATCAATAAACAAATCTACCAATGATAATAAACTCTAAATACTAAAGTAAGATAAACATAAGACCAGAAACAAATTAGATGTAGAAAGCAACCATGAAGTCTGCAGTTGCTCCCAAAGTCCACCACCTCAATTTTGAGATGATTCGTTGTCTATTCAGGGATTCCAGAGATGCAGCAGTGTACCTCAAGTTGATTGTGGAGATTTATTCCGCTGCTCCTGGGGCTGCTGGGAGAAATTTCCCTTTCCCTTCTTTGTTTGCACAGCTCCTGGGGTTCAGCTTTGGATTTGGTCCCACCTCTGAGTGTAGGTTGGCTGAGGGCGTCTGTTCTTCACTCAGACAGGACGGGGTTAAAGTAGCAGCTGATTAGGGGGTTCTGGCTCACTCAGGCCGGGGGGAAGGAGGAGTACGGAATGTGGGGTTAGCCTGCGGCAGCAGAGGCCAGCGTGACATTGCAACAGCCTGAGCCAGGCCCTGTGTTCTCCCAGTGAAGTTGTCCCTGGATCCCGGGACCCCGGCAGTGGCAGTGGCAGGCTGCACAGGCTCCTGGGATGGGAGGTTTGGATAGTGACCTGTGCTTGCACACAGGCTTCTTGTTGGCCTCAGCAGCAGCCTTAGCATTTCACACCCGTCTCTGGTGTCTGTGCTGATAGCCGTGGCTCGCACCCGTCTCTGGAGCTCGTTTAGGTGGTGCTCTGAATCCCTTCTCCTCGTGCACTCTGAAACAATGGTCTCTTGCTTCTTAGGCAGTTCCAGACTTTTTCCTGGACTCCCTCCCAGTTAGCTGTGGTGCACTAGCCCCCTTCAGGCTGTGTGCATGCAGCCAGCCCCAGTCCTCTCCCTGGGATCTGACCTCTGAAGCCGGAGCCTCAGCTCCCAACCCCCTCCCGCCCTGGTGGGTAAGCAGACAAGCCTCTCAGTCTGGTGAGTGCTGGTCAGCACCTATCTTCTGTGGGGGAATCTCTCTGCTTTGTCCTCTGCACCCCTGCTGTTGCGCTCTCCTCTGTGGCTCTGAAGCTTCCCCCCTGCCACCCCCCATCTCCACCAGTGAAGAGGCTTCCTAGTGTATGGAAACATTTCCTCCTTCACAGCTCCCTCCTAGAGGTGCAGGTCCTGTCCCTATTCTTTTGTCTCTGTTTTTTCTTTTTTCTTTTGCCCTACCCAGGTACGTGGGGGAGTTTCTTGCCTTTTGGGAAGTCTGAGGTCTTCTGCCAGCATTCAGTAGGTGTTCTGTAGGAGTTGTTCCACATGTAGATGTATTTCTGATGTATTTGTGGTAAGGAAGGTGATCTCCACGTCTTAGTCCTCCGCCATCTTGAAGGTCTCCCATCAGGGTCTTTACACACCTCCCATTCCAACTTTCAGGATACTATTCTTTCCCTTTAACAGCAGACACCCTGAGAGACTGGGAGTTCAACTTGTGTTGTAATTCAGCCATTAACAGGTTGCAATTCTGCATTTGATTTTTGTCAATCTCAGCATAGAGAGTTAAACACATACAAAACCTCTTAGCCCCGTACCCAGTGTGTGTGTGTGTGTGTGTGTGCGTGCCTGTTGGTGGTTTAGGGATAGAGATAAAATACTTGAGCAAAAACCTTCTACAATGATGTTATATGAAATTCAAAGTATATAGTAACCTAAGATGATGGGGTCACATTATTGCAAAGTTAAATAAATTACTTAGGTACACTGTTCAGCTGGTATAGAGTTCTGGAGTTCCAGGTGTAAGTTCCAAGTCCATCCATGTGACAGTCCCACCTGTCATTGCAGCCTGGTTTAGTTATCTAAGAGGACAATTCTGGCCTGTGTGGATAGCTTGAACTTGAAGAACAGTGGCAGCATATGTGTAGCTGGGGGGGAAGAGGGATATGTTTCCTCCCACTGAGTGTATTAACTAGAATTTTTTTTTAACATCTTTATTGGAGTATAATTGCTTTACAGTGGTGTGTTCGTTTCTGCTTTAGAATTTTAAACAATGTTAAAATACGATACGTGACTCCTGAGATTTTGCTGAAAAACCATTAGGTAAGACACCATTAAAACAAAACATGATGTAAACGGGGAAAGTAGCCAATGAGTGATGGTATTTTAATGTGTGCTCTCTGCCACCTACCAATGAAGCAGGCTCCATCCATCCACTTGGCCCCAATTTCAAGCTTGCTCTACCTTATAAAAAACTTCAGAATGCCTCTGTCCAACAATCTTGGAAAATATGATTTTATTCTAAAATTTTTTATAGGATTTTTATACCACATTTTGCAGACATTTTTTCTATATATTGTTTATACTATTCTAATTTTGACTATCATGATAATGGCCCTGTATCTCTTATCATCCTTATCATTCATATGATTCTCCCCTTATATCTTCTCCCAATTCACCTTCTTCTCCTGCTCTATACCACTGAGCCTCACCACCACCCAGCTGGTAGTTCCCATGGGAGATTCCCCTCTGCTCACCAGTCACTGTGAGCATTCTAATATGCTTGAAGAATCTGAAGACTCCCAGGCCATGGGTATTATTTCTGTAATTAAAACACTCTAAATCATCATACTTAATATGATTTGTAAGACTTTGCAGGCTAAATAGCCTCGGATTCTTGTTATTCCATCTGTCCAATAAGGTGTCCTTGAATTTGTGCTAAACCAGTAACAATAGACTGTATTTTAAATCTGAGGAAGTATCAACCAACTTTTATAATTTTAATAAACTTTTCCTACCCTATCTAACATACCATGTCAATGTTACAATAATGGCATATCTGGCAGTGTGGAATCATAGCTTAAAGTACTGTAGCACTACTACTGGGTGTCATGATATTTAAGAAATCTGTCCCAGAAAGTGATTGCTTTCAAGTCTTGTCTAACTGTTTTATACATCAATGCACTTATATAATACTTATTCTCATAATGGTTCTAAATAGTAACCTCAAAAATGATATCAGAATTCCTAATGTTTTCTCTGGTTCATACACCATTGTCACCTCGATCCCTTCCCTAACAGGCTTTTTCTTCAAATGACATTCAGTGCTTAGTTAATCCTGAACCTTCTGGGGAATAATTTTACTTCTCATTAATACATGTTATATGGAATCTACCTAGACATATTTAAGAGAACTCAGATTTGTCTCTTTTAAGTTTTATATCTTTATTTTCAATTACTTCTTTTGTTAGCTGAATTTTAAGATTCTACTACTGGTCACTTGTGAATCTCACACTTGCTACTTTCATCAAATGAAAGATTTTATGGAATTAGTATAGATATGAAAGGTAAGCATACAGTTGATATATGACCTAAACCAAAGGATAATCCTAGTTAGCTCTTTGCACAAAGCATTTAACTTATGTTTACTTAGTTCTCAATTTACCGTGAAAACTATATTTTAATGCCTTAAATTTGAAATGATTCTCATGTTCTTTGGAGCTGACTCATCAGCATCAGCAACGTTTTGTCAAGACTATATCTTAAGTTAATCTATATGAAATACTTTGAAAATCAATGGTAGCAATAAAATCAGCAAATCCTACTGGGAAATCAGAGTTAATTTTTGTATCACATATTCTTATGCATGTCACTGCTTCAATCGCGGCTTGTATTCACTGTGATAATTTATTCCCTGCTTCAAATTGTTTATATGAACACGTGGATACATTTTCTTTGTGGCTACAGGGAAACAGATGTCAAGTTTCTACAGATGGAATCTCAAGTAATAATGGAATGAAAGTGGCAGAGTTGCACACAAGTAATTGAAACCAGCAAAGAATATTACTGAGTTATGTTTTCTTAGGTTTAAAGTTGATCCTTGGATCACAGGGTTTTGAAGAACTGCATTCTTTTTTCTATTGAAAAAGATATTATTCTAGTAAGACACTAAATTAGTATCAGGTATTATTTTAGTAACATACTAAATTACTGTCACTATTTGATAGAGAACTGTATAATAAGGTTCATCTGCTGGATGTGTGACAAAATATTGAGTAGATTTGGTACTTGAGGAATCAGGTTATTGTGCTATTGTGCAAGACTTCAGTTCTTTATAATCAGTCCAACTGTATGACCTGAGTTCTTCTCATCCAGTGTATTACATAACTGAAAAGGCAATACAGTATAGACATTGAAAGTGTACACTTTGAAGCCTATTTCTACCACTTACTAACTGAAACATTTGTAAAAGTTACATAACTTCTCTGCCTCAATTTTTTAAATTGTAAAATGGGGATAATTACATCTGTCTCATAAATATTTAAGGGGATTAAATGAAATGTACCTGAAAATGCTTACCATTTTCCCTGGCAGTAGTAAGTGTTAATTCACCATTATTATTGGCATACAAGACGTATCTCTTTTTAGATTCAATGCTCAGATTTAAATTATAATCATACCTATATGATATGGAGACAATTTTTAATCATTTCAACAGCGTACTGCATCTTTAGGACACATGTGATTATGCGTCCATAGCAGAGTATGCTTTTATGAATACAGAATGATTTCTTTTTCTTTAGTATATTGCAAGTCCAATGTTTTTTTTTTTTTTTTTTTTGAGGAACTAATAAACCTCGTGTTTTTCCCAGTGCTAAATAAGAAAAACAAGTACAAAACATGGTTCCTGTTCTAAAGAGGTTTTAATTTTGGGAGAAAAATATGATACATATACAGTAAATGTTAGCTGTCAATTTAAGACAGTGTCCCAAATGTTTGAAACGATATTTTTCAATGTAATAAAAAGATAGACTTGGAAGAGAATCACCATTTTCTAGACTATTTGCTGCTCCTGGATTTACAGAGTTTTGGAACACATAGAAAGTTTTGGAAAATAAAAATGAATCTAACCATTAGTGTTTTCCTTATCTTCAGGAATTGAAAGTGGCTGATAACATTCATTTTCTGGTGAATAACATTAATGATAGCCACATATTTTTCTATGTTTAAATAGTGGGTATGGGATAACCTATAGCAATTATTATTTATAAGATGAAATAAGAACTGTCTTCTAATTTTGACTGATCTGATGGAAAAGTAAGTTCCTGATTATTTGGAATACGTATGTAGCTGATTATGGAAAGTAGTCTCTATGATAAAATCCTTAACTGCTTCCACAACCACAAACATTAATACTCTATGCCTCTAAACCTTTCTAAATAAAACTTTCCAAATGGAAAAAAAGACATACTCCTTACTTCACTGTTATAGATCTCATTACGCATTTATTAATATAAATATTTTAACAACTTGAAGGCTAGTGTTCTGAAATCTTGCTGAGCAGTCTCTTTTCCTCTTTTGTGTGTTACTTTAAAGTGCCTATATCACATATTTTATATGTTGTTATAGGGTCAATATCAAATAAAAATTGTTCCAAAGATGTTTAAGTAAATGTATTGCACTATGTCAAAAGACAAAGCCTTGAAAAATGTCATCTCATGTTCACACAATGATTTAACAATGAGACATACTTTATTAAAATGTAATGAATAAAGGATTTCCCTTTTTTAAAAAGGTAGCATAAATGTTGCATGTTTATTGTCACATGGATAATAAAACTTTTTTTCAGATATATACTTTAATGTATATTTCATTGGTCTTTCTATAATGTCCAGTTATTACATATCAGAAACATAACCTAGCTCCCCTATATAGAATTGATAAGTGATTAGTGTTTACAAAGTTTATTGTGTGTGCGTTTTTTAAAATTTGGAGTTCTTTTTTGTTTGTTTTTTACTTTTTCGCATACATAGAAACTTCATTACATAGGAAATTCAGAGGTGACTGCAAAGAAACTGCAGTTAGGTAATAGAGCAGGAGGGCCATGTGAACAACCAAAACTAACCAACAAAATCTCCCTTCTAAGACAAAGCCTTAAAGTGAAGGAGCCAATGAGATCCAGCAGGTTTCAGAAACTATGGAGCCATACTTTAAATATATCATGAAAATCATAGAGGGCCAATTAAAATCCTCATATATTTCTAGTAGGAATGTATAATAGTAGAACCAACTTAAAAAACAGTCTGACAAACAATCTGCTCAAAGGAATTTAGACATTTTTTAATATAGTCCTTAAAAATCATCCAGTCCCTGCTCAAATCCTAATTACAAAGCTGTTCTCAGTTATTCAGGTATTTTTTACAGTGTAATACCCTCTTGACACTAAGATATATATGAGGTTTTTTTATTGCTACTGGTATATGACAAGGATCCTCTATCCCTGATTTTAGTCATGTGAGATAAGGAGTAAAAAAAGAAAAAAAAACCCCAAAAACAGTAAAATCCACCCAGAGTTCAGACTTCAGATCTAAAGAAATGTGAAATAATAAATTTATGCTTTTTTTAAGCAGCTATCTTTGTATTAATTTTATGACAGTGTCTTGGTCTGTCCAGGCTACTATAACAAAATATCACAGACTGCATGGCTTAAACAAAAGAAATTATTTTTCTCACAGTTCTGAAGACTAGAAAGTCCAAGATCAAGGTCCAACAGGGTTTAATGAGGGCTCTTGTGAGGGCTCTTTCTGGCTTCTAGATAGCTGCCTTCTCATCGTGTGCTCACATGACCTCTTTGTGCTTGTGAGAGAGAGTGCAAGCTCTCTGGTGCCTCTTCTTACAAGAGCACTAATCCTATTTTATCAGGGCCCTAATCTTATGATCTCATTTTATCTTAATTACTTCTTTAGAAGCCCCATCTCCAAACACAGGCACATTGGGGGTTAATACTTCAACATATGAATTTGGGACAGGGAATCAAACACTCAGTACATAACAGACAGCAAAAGAACACTAACACAAGGCATATAAAATTAAAAGTCATAAATATTCTTTAAAAGAGTTACAAATTATTGTACAAATATAATAAATGAAATGAGACATAACCACAGACCCTACAAATTTCAATAAGATATTATGAACAATTTAAAAAAATAAAACTTACTAAAGCTGATAAAAATACAGAGAATCTCAAAAGCCCCATATTTACTAAAAGTAATTATTTCCATTATTAAAAACTTTCTTACACAGTAAATTTCAAATCCAGAGGCTAAATCATAAAATTATTTTGAATTTTTAAGAACAAAATTACAGTATTCATATATAAATTCCTCCACAAAATAGTAAAAAAGAGAGAGCATTTTTTACTAATTTTTAAGAGGTAAAAATATCCCAGATACCAAAATATGTCAAGGAGATTTTCAAAAAACAAGAAATGTATGCCTAGAATAGAGATTAAAACATCTATAACAAAATATTAGAATATTGAATACAAAATATATTAAAATGATGCTAATATAAAACTACATAGAGTTTATTCAAGTAATACCAAATAGTTTAACACTTAAAAAATCAATAAATGCCATTTATCAGATTAATAGAATAAAGGGACAAATAACATATGAAAATCTCAATAGATTTTAAAAATGCTTCTAGGAAGATACACTAGACATACTTTACCTTTGTCCCTTTGGTAAACACAAATATACTACAGACATTATATAAAACAAACATAAGGAAACTTTAAAAAATGGAGAGAAGTAGAAAGACTGGCTGGGGATCTTAAAACCTAAAGAAAGACATGGTGGTCAGTTCTTGGATTTCTTTTTGCCTCTTATATCCAAGATTTGGAGTTTAAGAAGGCTGGAACTCAGAAATGCCAATATATGCAGAAAAAAGGCACTCCTACAGCTCCCTACTAGAGTGGTGTCAGAGAAGTCTTATTAGAGAGTCAGGATGTTTACATTGGCTCAAAATTAACAAGGCCACCCCCTCACTTGTGGTGTCAGTAGAAGCCACGTGGGGAGAAGTGACAAGACACTTCTGCCTTTCACATGGGGAGATATATCAGTGGAGCCCATATGGGTAGCCAGAATACCAACCCCTGCCCAGCTATAACAGGGAGACCCTTCCCCTCTTGGCTGTCAGTGGAGACCAGGTAAGGAAACTGGACTTCTACTTCCAATAGCTAGCTCCCCTGCTATTCTTCAATTGGAGCAATGCATAAAAAACTAGTGAAAACAGAAAGCTAAAATAAGATCCAGAATCTCATAACATGATACCCCAAATATTCAGGCTTTAATTGAAAATCACACAGTATAACAGAAACCTCAACTTAAATGGAAAAAGGAACAAAACATGTGAACACTGAGATGAAAGACATGTTAGAATTATCTGACAAATATTTTAAAGCAGCTATCAAAAAAAAAATGCATCAACAAGTAACTACAAATATGCTCAAATAAAAAGTTGAAAGTCTCAGGAAAGAAACAGAAGTTATAAAGAAGAAGCAAACAATAATTTTAGAACTGAAAGATATAATAACTGAAGGGGAAAAAACTGTCAACCAAGAATCTTTGATCTGGCAAAATTGTCCTTCAAAAATGAGGCAACAATTAAGACGCTTCAGATAAACAAAAGCTGAGGGAGTTCATTATCACCAGACCAACCCTGCAAAAAATGCTAAAGGGAGTCCTTCCAGTTGAAATAACAGGAGACTAGATGTATGGAGACATGAAGAAATCTGGTAAAGGTAAATACATAGAAAATTATAAAAACTAGAATTATTGTACTTTGATTTGAAACTCCCTCTTTTTGTTTTCTACTTGATTTAAGAGACTAATGCATAAAAATAATTACTAGTCTACGTTTTGGACAGTGTATGAAGACATAATTTTGTGTCATTAATAACTGAAAGGGCGTGGAGATGGAGCTATATAGGTAGAAGCAGTGTTTTTGTATGTTATCGAAGTTAAGCTGCTAAAAAATTAAGTTCAGTTTTATAACTTAAGGATGTTAAATGTTATCACCATGGTAACCAAAAAGAAAACAGCTACAGAATACACAAAAAGGAAATGGGAAGGGAATTTAAATGTTTCACTACAAAAAAGTCAACTAACAACAAAAGACAATAATGCAGAAAATGAGGGACAAAAAAATTATAAGGCACATACAAAACAAATAGCAAAATTACCAAAGTCTCTACTTTTGAGTAAATACTTTGCAGGTAAATGAATTAAACTTTCCAGTCAAAAGATGGAGATTGACAAAATGGATTAAAAAAATAAATAAATAAACCAACTCTCTGTTGTCTACAAAAAACTCACTGTAGTTCCAAAGACACAAATAGATTGAAAGTGAAATGATGGAAAAAGATATTCCATGCAAATAGTAAGGAAAATAGAAAGGGGAGTGCTCAACAAATAGTAAACAAACTTGAATTTAAATCAAAGAAGGCTACAGGAGAGGAGTAGACCAAGATGGCAACATAGGAGGCTCCTGAACTCCCCTCCTCCATGGCCATAACGACTGTAGAGCTACGCACAACAATTACCTCTGAAAGAAATCCTGAAGTGAACTGAGCAACTACTACACAACAAGCAAACCAGAAAAACCCACATCAAAAGAAAACTCACATCAAAATGGGTAGGAAAGATTGAGGAACACTCTCAACATAAACCCCACCCTGGCATGGTTCCATACAATCCAGAGGGAGCTCCAACTCCTAGCTTCTCCCTGAGGAGAAAAGGGTTTGTACCTCACATCTAGTGCCTCAAATTTTAAGACTCCTGCTTAAAGGATGAGCCCCCAAAACACCTAGCTCTGAAAGCCAATGAGGCTTGTATTCAGGAAACTCACAAGACTATAACAGTAGTTGTTAATGGGTGGCAAGCACTCACCATGGCTATCTCCTCAGGGTGCAGTGCAGAGGGAGCAAGTAGAAATACCCCTTTCCCAATCTTTCCTTGAAAGGGGTCCATCTGCATAATTTGAAAGCTGCTGCCTGAAAGCCAGATTTCTAATTTAGCACACAACAAGGCACTAGCTGCAGTCCTCCCCAAAAACCAGGGAAATTGGCAGTCACCAGGCCATCTCTACGTAGCCGACTCCAAGTCACCAGTATCTTCCAGAAAGAAGCTTGTATACATGTCTGCACCCTGCTTTTGCTCGCTGCCTGAGTACAAATCCCTGGATTACCTGGCCTCTGTTAGCCAAAAAGGCTTCCATTCATGAGCCCCACAGAACTGTAGCAAACCAAGGAATTCTTAACCAGCTATTTCCCCTCTGAGGTCTGCACAGAGGGAGCAGGCAAAAATGACAATCTCCCAGTCTTTTCTTGAAAGGGGTCCACCTTCACACTCTAAAAGCTGCTGCCTGAGGGTCAAGCTTCTAATTTAGCACACATCTAGAGGCTGGCATTGATCCTCCCCAGAGACAGGGGAAGCTGATGGACATTTCTCTCACCATCTCCCTCTAACCCCTTCCAAGTTGCCAGTGTCCCCCTGAAGGGAACTGACTCATATGGTGTCCCAATTTTTGTGGCTGCTGCCTGAGGGACTGGCCCTCGAATCATCTGGCTCAGATAGACAATGGAGCTTGGACTCATGAGTCCCACAGGACTGTAGCAAAAAAGAAGCATTTCTTAATGGGTGCAGAAGCACCTCCCCATGGCTGTATTTCCAGGTCTAGCATACAAACAATAAGCAAAAATGTCCATCTCCCCGTTTCTCCCTGGAAGGGGCTTAACCACATACATTCCCAGCTGTTGCCTGAGGATCCAACTTCCAATCAGTGTGTATCTAGGTGTTGAATGTGATCCTCCTCTTTGGAACAATAGCAGGTCTTGGCACACCCTCAACTACTGGTAGCCACTAAGAACAAAGAAGGTGGCTTGAACAATCAAAGGTCTGAGAGACAATCAGGAGCTTGGTAGGCTGATTGAGGAGGTCCATCTCCTACACAAGACCACTCAAGACTGGGAGAAGTGGCTGTTTTACCTAATGAACAGAAACCAACATACAGAGTAAAAATAAAGAAATAGAATATGTTCTAAATAAAAGAACAATCCCACCAACAGTGCAAGAGAGTATCTTTTGCTCTACACCCTCTCCAGAATTTATTGTTTGTATATTTTTTATGATGGCCATTCTGACAGGTGAGGTGAGGTCATACCTCATTGTAGTTTTGATTTGCATTTCTCTAATAATTAGTGATGTTGAGGATCTTTTCATGTGCCTTTTGGCCATCTGTATGTCTTCTTTGGAGAAATGTCTATTTAGGTCTTCTGCCCATTTTTGAATTGGGTTGTCTTTTTGATATAGAGCTGCATGAGCTGTTTGTATATTTTGGAGATTAATCCTTTGTCACTTGCTTCATTTGCAAATATTTTCTCCCATTCTGAGGGCTGTCTTTTCATCTTGTTTATGGTTTCCTTTGTTGTACAAAAGCTTTTAAGTTTCATTAGGTTCCATTTGTTTATTTTTGTTTTTATTTTCATTACTCTAGGAGGCGGGTCAAAAAAGATCTTGCTGCGATTTATGTCAAAGAGTGTTCTTCCCATGTTTTCCTCTAAGAGTTTTATAGTGTCTGGCCTTACATTTATGTCAGTAATCCATTTCGAGTTTATTTTCATAAATAAACTCAAATAGTGTTTATATAGTGTTAGGGAGTGTTCTAATTGCATTCTTTTACATGTAGCTGTCCAGTTTTCCCAGCACCACTTATTGAAGCTGTCTTTATCCATTGCATATTCTTGCCTCCTTTGTCATAGATTAGGTGACCATAGGTGTGAGGGTTAATCTCGGGGCTTTCTATCCTGTTCCATTGATCTATATTTCTGTTTTTGTGCAAGTACCATACTGTCTTAATTACTATAGCTTTGTAGTATAGTCTGAAGTCAGGGAGCCTGATTCCTCCAGCTTGGTTATTCTTTCTCAAGATTGCTTTGGCTATTCGGGGTCTTTTGTGTTTCCAGACAAATTGTAAAATATGTTGTTCTAGTTCTGTGAAAAATGCCATTGGTAATTTGTTAGGGATTGCATTGAGTTTGTAGATTACTTTAGGTAGTATAGTTATCTTCACAATGTTAATTCTTGCAATCCAAGAACATGGTACATCTCTCCATCTGTTTGTGTCATCTTTGAATTCTTTCATTGATATGGCTGCTATGGAGACCAGTATGGAGCTTCCTTAAAAACTAAAAATAGAACTACTGTATGACCCAGCAATCCTCATACTGGGTATATACCCTGGGAAAACCATAATTCAAAAAGACACATGCACAACAATATTCATTGCAACACTATTTACAATAGCCTGGACATGGAAGCAACCTAAATGTCCATCAACAGAGGAATGGATAAAGAAGATGTGGTACATATATACAATGGAATATTACTCAGCCATAAAAAGGAATGAAATTGGGTCATTTGTGGAGACGTGGGTGGACCTAGAGACTGTCATACAGAGTGAAGTAAGTCAGAAAGAGAAAAACAAATATCATATATTAACTCATATATGTGGAATCTAGAAAAATGGTATAGATGATCTTATCTGCAAAACAGAAGTAGAGAACAAATGTATGGATACCAAGGGGGAAAGGGGGGATGTGAAGAACTGGGAGATTGGGATTGACATATATACATTATTGATATATGTATAAAATAGATAGCTAATGAGAACCTACTGTGTATCACAGGGAACTCTACTCAGTGCTCTGTGGTGACCTAAATGGGGCGGAGATCCAAAAAAGAGGGGATTTATGTATATGTATAGCTGATTCACTTTGCTGTACAGTAGAAACTGACACAACATTGTAAAGCAAATATACTCCAATAAAAATTAATAAAAAATAAAAATAAATAAAAATAAAAGAAAAACAAAACTCCAGAAACACGCCCCAATGAAATTGAGATAATTTATTTACTTGATAGAAAGTTCACAATAAGGGTCATAAAGTTGCTAACCAAGATCAGGAGAATAATGCACAAACAGAGTGAGAATTTCAACAAAGAGATAGAAAATATTAAAACATACTAAACAGAAATCACTGAGTTGAAAAATTCAGTGGAGGGGTTAAACATCAGACTAGATGAGACAGAGACAAAGATCAGTGAAACTGAAGGCAGGGCAGTGGAATCAATTCAAATGGTGAAAGAAATGAGAAAAAAATGAAGTAAATAAGTAGATGAGGAAAAATAGTGAAGGTAGCTTAAGGGATTTATAGGGCTCATGAAAGGAACCAATATATGCAGTGTAAGAGACACAGAGAGAGAAAGGGGCAGAAAGCTTAATCAAATAAATAATGGCTAAAACTTCCTAACCTGGGGTAAGAAACAGACATCCAGATATATAAGAAGAACTGGAAAATTTACATATATGTGTATATTAAACAACATGCTCCTGAACAACAAATGTGTCAAATAATAAATCAAAAGAGAAATATAAAATATCTTGAGAGACTTCCCTGGTGGCACAGTGGTTAAGAATCCACCTGCCAATGCAGGGACACCAGTTCGATCCCTGGTATGAAAAGATCCCACACGCTTCGGAGCAACTAAGCCTGTGCACCACAACTACTGAGCCTGCGCTCTAGAGCCTGTGAGCCACAAATACTAAGCCTGCATGCCACAACTACTGAAGCTCATGTGCCTAGAGCCCATGCTCCACAGCAAGAGAAGCCACTGCAATGAGAAGCCTGTGTACCACAATGAAGAGTAGTTTCCCACTCGCCGCAGCTAGAGAAAGCCTGTGTGCAGCAACAAAGACCCAACACAGCCAAAAATCAATAAATAGAAAATAAATAAATTTTAAAAATGTATCTTGAGAGAAATGAAGATGAAACACAATATACCAAAAACTATGGGACGCCACACAGCAGCTATAAGAGGAGAGTTCATTGTGATAAATACCAAAATTAAAAACAAACAAACATAAACCTACCAAGGGAGACAAAAGACCTGTATGCAGAAAACAATAAGACACTGATGAAAGAAATTAAAGATGATACCAACAGATGGAGAGATATACCATGTTCTTGGATTGGAAGAATGAATATTGTGAATATGACTATACTACCCAAAGCAATCTACCGATTCAATGCAATCCCTATCAAATTACCAATGGCATTTTTTATGGAACTAGAACAAGTCATCTTAAAATTTGTATGGAGACACAAAAGACCCCGAATAGCCAAAGCAGTCTTGAGGGAAAAAAACGGACCTGGAGGAATCAGACTCCCTGACTTCAGACTATACTACAAAGCTACAGTAATCAAGACAATATGGTACTGGCACAAAAACAGAAACATGGATCAATGGAACAAGATAGAAAGCCCAGAGATAAACCCAGGCACCTATGGTCAACTAATCTATGACAAAGGAGGCAAAGATATACAATGGAGAAAAGACAGTCTCTTCAATAAGTGGTGCTGGGAAAACTGCACAGCTACATGTAAAAGAATGAAATTAGAATACTCCCTAACATCATACACAAAAATAAACTCAAAATGGATTCAAGACCTAAATGCAAGACCAGACACTATAAAACTCTCAGAGGAAAACATAGGAAGAACACTCTTTGACATAAATCACAGCAAGATCTTTTTTGATCCACCTCCTAGAGTAATGGAAATAAAAACAAAAATAAACAAATGGGATCTAATGAAACTTCAGAGCTTTTGCACAGCAAAGGAAACCATAAACAAGATGAAAGGACAACCTTCAGAATGGGAGAAAATAGTTGCAAATGAATCAATGGACAAAGGATTAATCTCCAAAATATATAAACAGCTCATGCAGCTCAATATTAAAGAAACAAACCACCCAATCCAAAAATGGGCAGAAGACCTAAATAGACATTTCTCCAAAGAAGACATACAGATGGCCAAGAAGCACATGAAAAGCTGCTCAACATCACTAATTATTAGAGAAATGCAAATCAAAACTACAATGAGGTATCACCTCACACCAGTTAGAATGGGCATCATCAGAAAATCTACAAACAACAAATGCTGGAGAGGGTGTGGAGAAAAGGGAGCCCTCTTGCACTGTTGGTGGGAATGTAAATTGATACAGCCACTATGGAGAACAATATGGAGGTTCCTTAAAAAATTAAAAATAGAATTACCATATGATCCAGCAATCCCACTACTGGGCACATACCCAGAGGAAACCATAATTCAAAAAGACACATGCATCCCAATGTTCATTGCAGCACTGTTTACAATAGCTAAGTCATGGAAGCAACCTAAATGCCCATCGAAAGACGAATGGATAAAGAAGAAGTGGTACATATATACAATGGAATATTACTCAGCCATAAAAAGGAACGAAATTGGGTCATTTGTTGAGATGTGGATGGATCTAGAGACTGTCATACAGAGTGAAGTAAATCAGAAAGAGAAAAACAAATATTGTATATTAATGCATGTATGTGGATCCTAGAAAATTGGTACAGATGAACCAGTTTGCAGGGCAGAAGTTGAGACACAGATGTAGAGAACAAACGTATGGACACCAAGGGGGAAAACTGCAGTGGGGTGGGGATGGTGGTGTGTTGAATTGGGCGATTGGTATTGACATGTATACACTGATGTGTATAAAATTGATGCCTAATAAGAACCTGCAGTATAAACAAACAAACAAACAAAAAACAACTAATATTAAACTTTCTTTGGGTTATTTGTATGGAAATATGTTAATATAAATGTTTCAGACATTACACGAAACTTCTAAAAATCTTAAAAAAAAAGTAATCTTTTTAAATTGTTAGTAACATTATAAAACAGAATGTGACTTCTTAATTTTAAGATATCAGTGATAGACAAATCAAGAACTCTGAATTGAAGGAGAAATAAAGCTTGTAAAGCCAAAAAAACCACAAACAAACAAAAAAAACAAGAAAGAGCCAAAGTAAACCTAATTTTACATATCAGGGAACTAGAAAAAGAACAAACTAAGACCAAAATTAACAGAAGGAAAGAAATAAAGATCAGAGTGGAAATAAATTAGAGACAAAAAGAGAATAGAAAAGATCAATGACACTAGGAATTAGTTTTTGAAAGCATAAACAAAATAGACAAACTATTAGCTAGATTACCAAGGAAAAAAGAAGACAAATAAATTCAATTATATATGAAAGAGGAGACATTACAACCTATACCACATAAATACAAAGGGCTGTAGGAGACTACTATGAATAATTATATGCCAACAAATTGTACAGTCTGGAAGAAATGAATAAATACCTAGAAACATAAAACCTATCAAAACTGAATCATGAAGAAATAGAAAATATGAACAGACAAATTACCAGTAAAGAAATTGAATCAGTAATTAACAACCTTCCAACAAAAATCCCAGGGCTCAATGGTTTCACTGGTGAATTCTAACAAACATTTCAGAATTGGGAAGTTGCAGTGTGCTGTAAAGGGAGGCCCAACACTGAAAGGGTGGGTAGGGGGTTGACTTGCCCACCTGTTGTCCTCCACCAGTGGCAGAACTCTAGAGGATTAGGTGAGTGCTGCCTTGTCAGCTTCCACAGCATACTTTGGCTCTGTGGCTGTCTCGGAAGCCACTATCCTTTCTCCCTTCATCCCCTCGGGCCCCTCCTTTGTTGCCTCTGTCACATGGCAATAGACCACGTGGGGGGGGCACTGTATAGAGGGCAGCAGGAAGTGATATTGGCCCCCATACTCCCACTGGCCTCCTCCTTTTCATCCTCCTGCCCAGCCTGGGGCTAAATGCAACCAAGCTGCCAGGCCCCTCCCCCTGGCCAGACGGATCCTTCTGCCCAGAAACCAGGTGTGGAAACCACTGGCAAATACATGACATCCAGGAGAAAGATGTCTTACCTCTTCTCCAGATAATGAAAAACTTTATAAAAATCTATCACTTCATAAAACTTCATAAAATCTAACACTGTGGATGAAAATGGGAAGTCATTTGCATCATCTTATATTCAGATTTTCAAGAAAGGAAAGTACTTCTCAAAAGATTTCAAGAAGTAAAAACTGTTAAAGATTGCTTCAGGAATTTTATATTTGATGATGAAGATTTGGAAAAACCTTATTTCCTAGACAGAAAATTTCCATCATCTGCTGTTGCTTTCTCTTATCTGAAGATGGAAACTCTATTCCTTATACTATTAATGGGTATTTGACAGACTACCAAAGGGAAGGAGTCCAGTTTATCTATGGACACTTCATCCAAGGAGGATAGAGTATTCTTGGTGATGATATGGGACTTGGAAAAACAGTACAGGCTATTTCATTTTTGGTGGCAGTTTTGCATAAAAAGAGAACTCATGAAGATATTGAAAATAAAATGCCAGAGGTTTTACTACAAAGTATGAAAAAGGAGCACTCCTTCTCTTATAGCAAAAATATGTTCTTAATAGTTGCCCCTTTTTCTGTCCTCTCTACAACTGGAAGGATGAATTGGACACCTGGGGATATTTCAGAATCACTATTTTACATGGTAACAAAAAAGACAATGAACCGATTTGTGTAAAGCAGAGGAAATGTGAAATTGCTATAACAACTTATGAAATACTGTACTTGTGTCTGGATGAACTTAGCAGTTTGGAATGGTCAGCTGTTATCGTAGATGAAGGCCATATAATCAAGAATCCAAAGGCTAGAGTAACAAAGGTTATAAAAGCTTTAAAATGTAATGTTCACATTGGCCTCACTGGAACCTGGACTGGGTAGTGCCAAGACTTTAGGTAGCAGGATCCACTTCAAGAAGCAGTTTTCTGACCCAGTAGAACATGGTCAGAGACACACAGCAACAAAAAGAGCACTAGATACTGGCTGAAAGCTGTCTATCAAACAATATTAGAAACAGAAGATGGCACAAAAACAGAAATCAATGGAACAGAATAGAGAGCACAGAGATAAACCTAACCACCTATGGTCAATTAATCTATGACAAAAGGGGAAAGAATATACAATGGAGAAAAGACAGTTTCTTCAATAATTGGTAGTGTGAAAACCAGATAGTTACATGTAAAATATGAGATTAGAATACTTCCTCACGCCAAATACAAAAATAAACTCAAAGTGGATTAAAGACCTAAATGTAAGCTCTGAACCATAAAACTAGAAAAGAGCATAGACAGAACACTCTTTGACATAAATCATAGCAGTATTTTGCACATGTGTCCTAAAGCAAAAGAAATAAAAGCAGAAATAAACAAATAGGACTTAAACTTACAAATTTTTGCACAGCAAAGTAAACCATCCACAATATGAAAGGAAAAACCTACTGAATGGAAGAAAATATTTGCAAATGGCATGACCGATAAGGGGTTAATATCCAAAATATATAAACAGCTCATCCAACTCAACATCCAAAAAACAAACAACCCAATTAAAAAATGGGCAGAAGACCTGATAAACATTTTTCCAAAGAAGACATACAGATGAATAACAAGCACATGAAAAAATGCTTAGCATCTCTAACCATTAGAGAAATGCAAATCAAAACCACAATGAGATATCAACTCACCTGTCAGAATGACTTTCATCAGAAGTCTACAAATAACACATATTGGTGAGGATGTGAAGAAAAGGGAACCTTTGTACACTTTTGGTGGGAATGTAAATTGGTGCAGCCACTGTGGAAAACAATATGGAAGTTCCTTAAAAAACTAAAAATAGAACTACCAAATTATCTGGCAATTCCACTCCTGGGTATATATCCAAAGAAAATGAAAACAGTAATTCAAAAAGATACATACACCCCAATGTTCATAGCAGCATTATTTACAATAGCCAAGATATGTAAGCAAGTTAAGTGTCTATCAACATATGAATGGATAAAGAAGATGTGATATACATATATACATATTTGTATATATATACATATGTATATATGTATATACACTCAGCCATAAAAAGGAATGAAATTCTGCCATTTGCAACAATGTGGATTGACCTAGAGTATTACGATTAGTGAAATAGATGACAGAGAAAGGCAAATACTCTATGTTATCACTTATATGTGGAATCTAAAAAATAAAACAAATGTATGTAACAAAACATAAACAGGCTCACATATATAGAGAACAAACTAGTCCTTACCAATGGGGAGAAGGAAGGAGAGAGGGGCAAGATAGAGTATGGGATTGAGAGGTACAAACTACAATGTATAAAATAGATAAGCAACAAGAATGTATTGTACAACACAGGGAAGTGTAGCCCTTGTTTTGTAATAACTTTAAATTGAGTATAATCTATAAAATATTTAATCATTATGTTTGTATACCTGAAACTAATATAATACTGTAAATTAGCTGTACTTCAATTTAAAAAATTTTTAATTAATTAGGGAAGGCAGAAAAAGAGGGTACAAAATAAACAAAAACAAATACATTAATTGAAGACAGCCATAAACATGATAAATATTAATTCAATAATATTAATAATCATTTTAAATGTGAATGATCTAAATGCACCTATTAAAATACATAGATAGTGTGAAATAAAAAAACACAGCTATATGTTATGTACCATAAAGATACATTAAATTTAAAGACTTAAGTTAAAAGGAAGAATTGGGAAAAGGTAAACCATGCTAATTCTAAGCAAAAGAAAGCTGGAATAGATATGGTAATTTAAAACAAAGTAGACTTCAGTACAATGAAAATTACCAAGGATAAAGAAATATATTACATAATAATAAGTGGGTCACATATGCAAGAAAACACAAATCTTAAATGTGCATGCACCTAAAAACTATGTCCAAATACATAAGCCCAAATCTGATAGAACTAAAGGGATATATAGACAAATCCTCTATTATGGTTGGAGACTTCAACACTTCCTTTTGTAATTGATATATCAAGCAGACAGAATATCAGTAAGGATATAGTTGACTTGTATAGTACTATCAATCAACTTGATCAAGTTGACACTTAGAACATTCCATTCAACAATGGCAGAATATATATTCTTCTGAAGGTCATATAGAATATTCACCAAGATAGATGACATTATTGGCCAAAAAACACCTTAATAAGTTTAAAAAAATAAAAATCATACCATGTACATTCTCATACCACAAAGGAATGAAACTGAAAACCAATAACGTAAACAGAGCTGGAAAACCCTCAAAAATTTGGAGATTAAACAACATATTTATTAATGGCACATGAGTTATTTTGTGTTTGCTCCACCTAAATATACTTTGATTTGAATAAGCTTCAGGTTAATAGCAAAACTAAGAAAGAGAAAGTACACAGAATTTGCATATACCACTTTCCCCCCCAACAAACATAGCCTTCCCTACTATCAACATACCATACCAGAGTGGTACATTTCTTACAATTAATGAATCTACATTGACATGTCATTATTAGCCAAAGTCCATAGTTTCATTAGCGTTCACTCTTGATGTACATTCTATGAGTTTGGACAAAAGAACAATGATAATTAACCACCATTATAATATCATACAAAACAAGTTTTGCTGCCTTAAAATTTTTCTCTGCTTTGCTTATTCATTCATCCCTTCTCCCCACCCCTAGCAACCACTGATCTTTTTATTTTCCCATAGTTTTTTTTCTTTTCCAGAATGTCTTATAGTTGGAATCATACAGTATTTAGCCCTTTAAATTTAACTTTCTTAACTTGGTATTGTGCATTTAATTTTCCTCCATGTCTTTGTATATCTTGATAGCTCATTTCTCTATAGTGCTGAATAATACTCCATTGTTTAGATATACCAGAGTTTATCCATTTACCCACTGAAGCACATCTTGATGGGTTCCAAGTGTTAGCAATTATGAATAAAGATGCTATAAATATTCATTTACAGGTTTTTAAATTGGCATAAGTTTTCAGTCATTTGGGTAAACACCAAGGAACATGATTGCTGAATCATATGATAAGAGAATGTTAAATTTTATGAGAATCTGCTAAACTGTCTTCTGAAGCATTTATATCATTTTGCATTCCCATCAGCAAGGTATGAGAGTTCCTCTAACTCCACATCCTCACCAGCATTTGGTGGAGTCATTTTTCTGGACTTTGGCCATTTTAATAGGTGTGTAGTGGTATCTCATTTTATTTTCAAATCTTTGATGAGATGATGTGGCACATCTTTTCACATTCATATTTTTCATCTGTATATCTTCTTTAGTAACTTGTCTGTTCTAATATTTTGCCCAATTTTTAATTGAGTTGTTCATTTTCTAGTTAATTTTTAAGAGTTTGTATACTTTGGATGCAAATCCTTTATAAGATATGTTTTTTTTTTAATTTTATTTTATCCCCATGTGTGGCTTGTCTTCTAATCCTTTTGACATTATATTTTACAGAGCAGAAATTTGTAATTTTAATAAAATCCAGCTTCAACCTAAGTATTTTTCACATGTACCTAAAATCAGTTATTCTCATTTAGAACAAATGCAGGTGGGTAAATGCGAAAACAAAGTTTTTTTGTTTTTTTGTTTTTTTTATATTTTAAATAGAAATATCCATGGCGAGTACAATTTCTTTAAGACACAAGAGGAACATTATGATAATAAAGTATTGAAAGGCATTAAAATGTGCTACTTGGAATTACTGCCTCAAATGATTATTCATTATTGCATGGTATAAATTGGTGCTGGGTTACATGCAATACCTGTAAAGACACTGATCCTCTCTTCCATAAGTATAGAATGCTCTAGACTTCATAAAGTCATCATAAAATCAAGAATTCTGTCCACACTATAAAAATTATCAAAGAAACTTCAAATACTTCAGGCATATCTGACGTATTGGGGCCTTCATATCAGCACCGGAACCACCATTACAGAATCTCTAGGGATAGTGTGGCTTTTCTAAAATTTTCTCAGGTTTAACTCAATCTTTCTCTCTAATCTCTGTGGGATCTACTATGGGCTCCAAAGACATTGTCATATTAGAGTGACAGATGGGTTCTCAGTGTCATATGACTAGCTAATCTGTCCCTCAGTGCCTGGTTAACTGGTAGAGTCATTAGTATAGATGGTATATCTTCCAGGCTTAGAAAGATCTGATGAATTTATTTTCAAAAAAAATTTATATTAGTAGTGACATATCTTATTCTTAGAATAAAGTGAAATACTTAAGATTCACTAAATAGTAATTATTATAATTTATTATTAATTTTTGTTTTCCATATTCCAAACTAATTCTGATGAGAAATCTATGAAAGTTAGAAACATAGAATGGGACCAAGCAATAAATTATTAAAGGATTAAAATATCTGTCTTAGGAAGACACTGGAACTCACCAAAAAAGATACCCACATCCAAAGACAAAGGAGAAGCCACAATGAGACGGTAGAAGGGGCGCAATCAGAGTAAAATCAAATCTCATAACTGCTGGGTGGGTGACTCAGAGACTGGTGAACACTTGTACCACAGAAGTCTACCCACTGGAGTGAAGGTTCTGAGCCCCATGTCAGGCTTCCCAACCTGGGGGTCCAGCAACGGGAGGAGGAATTCATAGAGAATCAGACTTTGAAGCTTAGTGGGAATTGATTGCAGGACTCCAACAGGACTGGGGGAAACAGAGACCCCACTCTTGGAGGGCACACACCAAATAGTGTATGCATTGGGACCCAGGGGAAGGAACAGTGACCCCGGGGGAGACTGAACCAGACCTAGCTGCTAGTGTTGGAAGGTCTCCTGCAGAGGCAGGGGGTGGCTCTGTTTCACCGTGGGGACAAGGACACTGGCAGCAGAAGTTCTGGGAAGTACTCCTTGGCGTGAACCCACCAAGAGTCTGTCATTAGCCCCACCAAAGAGCCCAGGTAGGCTCCAGTGTTGGGTTGCCTCAGGCAAAACAACCAACATGGAGGGAACCCAGCCCCACCCATCAACAGTCAAGTGGATTAAAGTTTTACTGAGCTCTGACCACCACAGCAACAGTCAGCTCTACCCACCACCAGAGCCTCCCATCAAGCCTTTTAGATAGCCTCAACCACCAGAGGGCAGACAGCAGAAGCAAGAAAAACTACAATCCTGCAGCCTGTGGACCAAAAACCACAGTTACAGAAAGATAGACAAGATGAAAAGGCAGAGGGCTATGTACCAGATGAAGGAACAAGAAAAAACCCCAGAAAAACAACTAAATGAAGTGGAGATAGGCAACCTTCCAGAAAAAGAATTCAGAATAATGATGGTGAAGATGATCCAGGACCTCGGAATAAGAATGGAGGCAAAGATTGAGAAGATGCAAGAAATGATTAACAAAGACCTAGAAGAATTAAAGAACAAACAACCAGAGATGACCAATACAATAACTGAAATGAAAACTACACTAGAAGGAATCAATAGCAGAATAACTGAGGCAGAAGAACGGATAAATGACCTGGAAGACAGAATGGTGGAATTCACTGCTGCGGAACAGACTAAAGAAAAAAGAATGAAAAGAAATGAAGACAGCCTAAGAGACCTCTGGGACAACATTAAACGCAACAACATTCGCATTATATGTGTCCCAGAAGGTGAGGAGAGAGAGAAAGGACCAGAGAAAATATTTGAAGAGATTATAGTCAAAAACTTCCCTAACATGGGAAAGGAAATAGCCACCCAAGTCCAGGAAGCGCAGAGAGTCCCATACAGGATAAACCCAAGGAGAAACACGCCGAGACACATAGTAATCAAAGTGGCAAAAATTAAAGACAAAGAAAAATTATTGAAAGCAGCAAGGGAAAAATGACAAATAACATACAAGGGAACTCCCATAAGATTAACAGCTGATTTCTCAGCAGAAACTCTGCAAGCCAGAAGGGAGTGGCATGATATACTTAAAGTGATGAAAGGGAAGAACCTACAACCAAGATTACTCTACCCGGCAAGGATCTCATTTAGATTTGATGGAGAAATCAAAAGCTTTACAGACAAGCAAAAGCTAAGAGAATACAGCACCACCAAACCAGCTCTACAACAAATGCTAAAGGAATTTCTCTAAGTGGGAAACACAAGAGAAGAAAAGGACCTACAAAAACAAACCCAAAACAATTAAGAAAATGGTCATAGGAACATACATATGGATAATTACCTTAAACGTGAATGGATTAAATGCCCCAACCAAAAGACATAGACTGGCTGAATGGATACAAAAACAAGACCCATCTATATGCTGTCTACAAGAGACCCACTTTAGACCTAGGGACACATACAGACTGAAAGTGAGGGGATGGAAAAGATATTCCATGCAAATGGAAATCAAAAGAAAGCTGGAGTAGCTATACTCATATCAGGTAAAATAGACTTTAAAATAAAGAATGTTACAAGAGACAAGGAAGGACACTACATAATGATCAAGGGATCAATCCAAGAAGAAGATATAACAATTATAAATATATATGCACCCAACATAGGAGCACCTCAATACATAAGGCAACTGCTAACAGCTATAAAAGAGGAAATTGACAGTAACACAATCATAGTGGGGGAATTTAACACCTCACTTACACCAATGGACAGATCATCCAAAATAAAAATAAATAAGGAAACAGAAACTTTAAATGACACAATAGACCAGGTAGATTTAATTGATATATATAGGACATTCCATCCAAAAACAGCAGATTACACGTTCTTCTCAAGTACGCACGGAACATTCTCCAGGATAGATCATATCTTGGTTCACAAATCAAGCCTCAGTAAATTTAAGAAAATTGAAATCATATCAAGAATCTTTTCTGACCACAACGCTATGAGATTAGAAATGAATTACAGGGAAAAAAACATAAAAAAGACAAACACATGGAGGCTAAACAATACGTTACTAAATAACCAAGAGATCACTGAAGAAATCAAAGAGGAAATAAAAAATACCTAGAGACAAATGACAATGAAAACACGATGACCCAAAACCTATGGGATGCAGCGAAAGCAGTTCTAAGAGGGAAGTTTATAGCTATACAAGCCTACCTCAAGAAACAAGAAAAATCTCAAGTAAACAATCTAACCTTACACCTAAAGAAACTAGAGAAAGAAGAAAAACAAAACCCAAAGTTAGCAGAAGGAAAGAAATCATAAAGATCAGAGCAGAAATCAATGAAATAGAAACAAAGAAAACAATAGCAAAGATCAATAAAACTAAAAGTTGGTTCTTTGAGAAGATAAACAAAATTGATAAGCCATTAGCCAGAATCATCAAGAAAAAGAGGGAGAGGACTCAAATCAATAAAATCAGAAATGGAGAAGGAGAAGTTACAGCAGACACCACAGAAATACAAAGCATCCTAAGAGACTACTACAAGCAACTCTATGCCGATAAAATGGACAACCTGGAAGAAATGGACAAATTCTTAGAAAGGTATAACCTTCCAAGACTGAACCAGGAAGAAACAGAAAATATGAACAGACCAATCACAAGTAATGAAATTGAAACTGTGATTAAAAATCTTCCAACAAACAAAAGTCCAGGACCAGATGGCTTCACAGGTGAATTCTATCAAACATTTAGAGAAGAGCTAACACATATCCTTCTTAAACTCCTCCAAAAATTTGCAGAGGAAGGAACACTCCCAAACTCATTCTGTGAGGCCACCATCACCCTGATACCAAAACCAGACAAAGACACTACAAAAAAAGAAAATTACAGGCCAATATCACTGAAGAATATAGATGCAAGAATCCTCAACAAAATACTAGCAAACAGAATCCAACATCACATTAAAAGGATCATACACCACGATCAAGTGGGATTTATCCCAGGGATGCAAGGATTCTTCAATATACGCAAATCAATCAATGTGATACACCATATTAACAAATTGAAGAATAAAAACCATATGATCATCTCATAGATGCAGAAAATGCTTTTGACAAAATTCAACACCCATTTATGATAAAAACTCTCCAGAAAGTGGGTGTAGAGGGAACCTACCTCAACATAATAAAGGCCATATATGACAAACCCACAGCAAACATCATTCTCAATGGTGAAAAACTGAAAGCATTTCCTCTAAGATCAGGAACGAGACAAGGATGTCCACTCTCACCACTATTATTCAACATAGTTCTGGAAGTCCTAGCAATGGCAATCATAGAAGAAAAAGAAATAAAAGGAATACAAATTGGAAAAGAAAAAGTAAAATTGTCACTGTTTGCAGATGACATGATACTATACATAAAGAATCCTAAAAATGCCACCAGAAAACTACTAGAGCTGATCAATGAATTTGGTAAAGTTGCAGGATACAAAATGAATGCACAGAAATCTCTTGCATTCCTATACACTAATGATGAAAACTGTGAAAGAGAAATTATGGAAACACTCCCATTTACCATTGCAACAAAAAGAATAAAATACCTAGGAATAAACCTACCTAGGGAGACAAAAGACCTGTATGCAGAAAACTATAAGACACTGATGAAAGAAATTAAAGATGATACCAACAGATGGAGAGATATACCATGTTCTTGGATTGGAAGAATCAATATTGTGAAAATGACTATACTACCCAAAGCAATCTACCGATTCAATGCAATCCCTATCAAATTACCAATGGCATTTTTTACGGAACTAGAACAAATCATCTTAAAATTTGTATGGCGACACAAAAAACCCTGAATAGCCAAAGCCGTCTTGAGGGAAAAAAACAGAGCTGGAAGAATCAGACTCCCTGACTTCAGACTATACTACAAAGCTACAGTAATCAAGACAATATGGTACTGGCACAAGAACAGAAACATAGATCAATGGAACAAGATAGAAAGCCCAGAGATAAACCCACGCACCTATGGCCAACTAATCTATGACAAAGTAGGCAAAGATATACAATGGAGAAAAGACAGTCTCTTCAATAAGTGGTGCTGGGAAAACTGGACAGCTTCATGTAAAAGAATGAAATTGGAATACTCCCTAACACCATACACAAAAATTAACTCAAAGTGGATTAGAGACCTAAATGTAAGACTAGACACTATAAAACTCTTAGAGGAAAACATAGGAAGAACACTCTTTGACATAAATCACAGCAAGATCTTTTTTGATCCACCTCCTTGAGTAATGGAAATAAAAACAAAAATAGACAAATGGGACCTAATGAAACTTCAAAGCTTTTGCACAGCAAAGGAAACCATAAACAAGACGAAAAGACAACCCTCAGAATGGGAGAGAATATTTGCAAATGAATCACGGACAGAGGATTAATCTCCAAAATATATAAACAGCTCATGCAGCTCAATATTAATAAAACAAACCACCCAATCCAAAAATGGGCAGAAGACCTAAATAGACATTTCTTCAAAGAAGAAATACAGATGGCCAAGAAGCACATGAAAAGCTGCTCAACATCACTAATTATTAGAGAAATGCAAATCAAAACTACAATGAGGTATCACCTCACACCAGTTAGAATGGGCATCATCAGAAAATCTACAGACAACAAATGCTGGAAAGGGTGTGGAGAACAGGGAACCCTCTTGCACTGTTGGTGGGAATGTAAACTGATACAGCCACTATGGAGAACAGTATGGAGGTTCCTTAAAAAACTAAAAATAGAATTACCATATGACCCAGCAATCCCACTACTGGGCATATACCCAGAGAAAACTGTAATTCAAAAAGACACATGCACCCCAATGTTCATTGCAGCACTATTTACAATAGCCAGGACATGGAAGCAACCTAAATGCTCATCAACAGACGAATGGATAAAGAAGAAGTGGTACATATATACAATGGAATATTACTCAGCCATAAAAAGGAACGAAATTGGGTCATTTGTTGAGACGTGGATGGATCTAGAGACTGTCATACAGAGTGAAGTAAGTCAGAAAGAGAAAAACAAATATCGTATATTAACGCATGTATGTGGAACCTAGAAAAATGGTACAGATGAACCGGTTTGCAAGGCAGAATTTGAGACACAGAAGTAGAGAACAAACGTATGGACACCAAGGGGGGAAAACTGCGGTGGGGTGGGGATGGTGGTGTGCTGAATTGGGCGATTGGGATTGACATGTGTACAATGATGTGTATAAAATTGATGACTGATCAAAAAATAATAATAAAAAAAATTAAATATCTGTCTTATTGGATTTGTGAAGACAAGACTGTGACTTGTCTTCTCATTCTCTTGACACTGTCTTTCACAGAGCAGAAGATTTTAATTTTAATGAAGTCCAGCTTATCAGTTATTTCTTTCAATGGATTGTACTGTTGGTTTTGTGTCTAAAAAGTCACTGGCAAACTCAAGGTAATCTAAATGTACTCCTATGTTACCTTTTAGGAGTTTTATAATTTTGCATTTTACATTTAGGCCTATGATCCATTTTGAGTAAATTTTTATAATAATAATTATTATTTCTTGCATGTGGGTGTCCAGTTGTTCCAATACCACTTGTTGAAAAGACACGCTTTTCTTCATTTTATTGCCTTTGCAACTTTGTCAAAAGTCAGTTGACTATATTTGGTTGCTCTATTTCTGGACTGTCTGTTCTCTTCCATTGATCTATTTGTCTATTGTTTCATCAGTACTGCACTGTCTTGATTGCTATGGCTTTATAGTAAGTCCTGAAGTTGAGTAGTTTCATGCCTCTGACTTTGTTATTCCTCAATATTTTATTGGCTATTTTGGGTCTTTTGCCTCTCCATATAAACTTTGGAATCAGTTTGTGGATATCAACAAAATAAGCTGGGATTTTGATTGGGATTGCGTTGAATCTATAGGTGAAGTAGTAACAATTGATATCTTAATAAAACTGCATCTCCCTGTCCATGAACAATGAATATATCTTCATTTATTTAGATCTTTATTTTTCTTTTGTACATATATCCAATTTGTAACTGAATGTATATGTCATATCTTGTTCATCCATTCATCCATAGATGGACACTTGGGTTGCTTCCACATTTGGTAACTGTGAATAATGCTGCCAATGTCATGGATGTACAAATATCTCTTCTAGATCTTACTTTCAAGCTTTTTTGAGTATATACCCATAAGTGGAATTGCTGGGTCATATGATAATTTTATCTTTAATTTTTTGAGGAACAACCATGTCTTAGTTATTTTGGGCTGCTATACAAAAATTCCAATGACTGAGTGGCTAAAACAACAGATATTTATTGCTCACATTTCTGAAGCCTGGGAAGTCCAAAATTAAGGTTCCAGGCAATTTGATTTCTGGAGGGGCCCTCTTCCTGGTTTGCTATGGAATGTCTTCTTGTATCTTCACATGGCAGAGAGAGAGAGAGAGAGAGAGAGAGAGAGAGAGAGAGGAAGCAAGCTCTCTCTTGTCTCTTCTTAGAAGGGCACTGATGAAATGGACAAATTCCTAAGAACACATAACTTACCAAGGCTGAATCATGAGGACACAGAAAATCTGAACAAACCTATAACTAGCAGGGATACTGAATCAGTAATCAAAAACATCTCTAAAAAAAAATCCCAGGATCAGATGGTTTCACTGGTGAATTCTAACACACTTTTAAAGAAGAATTAACACCATTCCTACTTAAACTCTTCCAAAAAAAAAAAATGAAGAGAAGGGAACAAGTCCAAACTCATCTTAATAGTCAAATTTTCTGTTGTTTTCTAACACCATATGTTATAAATTATTTTTATTAATTTATAAAGAAAACTTTGGATTTACATACCTGTTTAACATTTTACTTATGTGCTCACCATTATGCATCTCAGACTATTCTTCTGACATCATTTGTTCATTCTTAAGGAGTTAATTTAGTACAGGTCTCTTGTTGGTAGTCTCACTTTTTATTCATCTGAAAGTGTCTTTTTCCACTCTATTTTCTCATATACTGATTTCCTGGTGTGTATCAGTTATCTACTGCTATATAGCAAAACATTTTTTTTAAGATTTTTTTTTTGATGTGGACCATTTTTAAAGTCTTTATTGAATTTGTTACAATATTGTTTCTGTTTTATGTTTTGGTTTCTTGGCCGTGAGGCATGTGGAATTTTAGCTCCCTGACCAGTGATCGGACCCGCACCCCCTGCATTGGAAGGCGAAGTCTTAATCATTGGACTGCCAGGGAAGTCCCACCATTTATTTTATTTGGTGTTGACTTTGAGTCTTCAATTTAGTCTGTGTTCAACTGGATGGTTCTTCTGCTGGTCCCGTCTGGGGCTCATTCATGTGACTATATTCAGCTTGTGGATCAGCATGAGCTTGTTGGTCTAGGGTAAGGTTAACAAACCTCAACAGTATTGACGTTTTGAATGGGATAACTCTGTGTTTCATGGGGCTTTCCTAAATATTATGAGATATTTAGCAGTATCCATTGCCTCTATCTTTTAGATGATGATGGAACTTCCAGAGTTGTGACAACCAAAAATGTCTCCACACAAATGTCACCTTGTAAGCAAAATTGTCTCTGATTGAGAAATACTTATGTATTAATTTCACACTGTTGTTGTAAAAATTAATACAAACTTAGTAATTTAAAATCACCCCAATTTATTACATCATAATAAATCCAAAATGGATCTTACTGGGCTAAAATCAATGTGTTGGTGGAGATGCAGTCCTTCAGGAGGCTCTAGGGAAGAATCTATTTCCTTACCTTTTCCAGCTTCTAGAGGCTGCCTGCATTCCTTGGCTTGTGGCCCTTTCCTCTGTCTTCAAAGCCAGAAATGTAGCAGTGTAGGATCTTCAAATCTCTCTCTCTCTCTTTTTCTTTCTCTCTCTCTCATCTCCACTTTTGTTGTCTTACCTGTTTCTCTGACTCTTTTAAGGATCCTTGTGATGACATTAGGCTCACCCAGATAATTCAGGATATCTCCACTCAAGGACTTTAACTTAGTCACATCTGAATGCAAAGTCCCTTTTACTTTGTAAGGTAACATATTCACATATTTCATAGATTAGGACGTGGACATCTTTGGTCGGGTGGAAGGGTATTATTTTGCCACAATTGATCTAGGAGGACCTCAGTTGGAATGAGTCCACATGTTTTCATCTTTCAGTAAACTATCCTAGACTTCTTCATATTATAGAGGTTGAATTCCCAGGAGCAAGAAGCTAAGCTCCAATTCCCAAGGGCTTTTAAGCCTCAAATCTGATAATGTGTTATGGGTCAAAACATTTCACAAGACCAACCCTAGAGTTAATGTGGGAGAGGACTATACAAGAACATGGTTATAGGAAGAAAAGATTCATTTAGAGCAATTGCTAAAAGTCTAACATGGTATGATAATCCAGGTCGAGTTATTTTGTCTCAGAACTTTGAAGATATGACTTCACTGTATTCTAGCTTCAATATTTTGTTAAGATGTTGTTGTAATTATAATTATTGTTTCTTTTTAGATGTTCTGGCCTTCTTTCTGGATGCTTGGATATGCTGTGGTTTCTAGACCTATACATTCTTGTTTTTATCAGTTCTGGAAAATTTTTCAGCCATTATCTCCTTAAATATTGTCTCCCCTTCAATTATCTCTATTCTCTCCTTTTGTGATTTTTATTAGACTTATGCAAGACATTTAAGTTCAAATCTCCATACACTTTCACATCTTTTTTTAAAATTTGCCATATCCTTGTTTTTCTGAGCTGTTATTTGGGTAATTTCTACTGGTGCATCTTTCACTTCTTTAATTCTGCTTTTAGTTATCTATTCTGCTGTTTCTCCTGTCAGACGTGTTGTTTTTTTTTTAAATTTGAGTAATTATATTATTTTTTATATTTAGGAGTTCCATTTGTGTTTTGAAGTTGTATGTCAATTTCCAATATTATAGAGTTGATTGGTGACTTTTGTGATTGTGTCCTTTATTTTTTTAACCATTATATGCATAGCTGTTCTATATTCTATATCTGAGTAATCCAATAACTGAAGTCCTTAGAGCTCTAAATTTATGAGCTTTTTTTCCCCCTCCACTTATTTTCTGTAATAGTTGTTTGTTTTCTTTTATGTGTTATGATCTTTGATTGATACGACTTAACTACCTGTTAATTGTTTGGGGTTCTAAATGGAGATGGGGAACCATTCCTGCAGAAATGATTTACTTTTCCATTTCTAGCAGTTATTTAGACCATTGAACTAGAATCAATAAGCCTTCCCTATAGGGTCTCCCCTCAGAGCCTAAGTGCAGGTTTACCTTTTACCATGCAGCCTAGAGGTTAGTTTTCAGAGAGCAACTCTGCCTCAGGCATCTGTGACCCTCCCACCTGCTTTTTTGGTTCTGGCTCTAGATGGACCACAGTTCTTTGTTGTTTCTGTCTTAACTGATGATCTCCTTTTTTCTTTTCTTATTTAAGGGTGAGGACTACTTGGGACCTTTCTATACCTTTTGTGAGACCTTCAATGTCTCCTAACTAATATCTTGCAAAGTTTTAGTTGTTATAGAACTGAATGGTCACTTGGAGGATCTAAGTATCTATAATAAAAAAAACAGAAGTATTACATAGATTTTTTAGTTTTTAAGGATAAAGAGGAAAGTTCCTGGGTAGAGAAAACAGCATGAATAAAAACACAAGAATGAGAAGTCTAAATGTGTTTCATGTAATGTTGAGTTATCTAAGTTCATCTGAAGTAGGTGCTAAGAGATACAAAAGCCTATATGACAGGAAATTCTTCTCTTCCATATACATATGTACTCTCTTTCATTTCTCTTAAAACACACTGCAATCTTTGTGTATATTTGTTTTACCACAGAAAAAACGTGGTGAGAAATATCAATTAACACTTGGCCTTAGAGTTACAGAGACAAAGGAGAGAGTTTGCAAATTTGATGACCTGGAGAATACAGGTTTAGTTCAAAGGGAACATCTGCTACTCAGCTCCAGCTTCCTGTTGCCATTCAAGACTAAAAGCCCAGTGTTGGCACATTTTTGATATTTAAAACAAGTCAAAAATTCAGATGTTTCTGAGAAACATGACTTTTGTCAATGAAATAAATAATTTTAAAATAATCCTATGCAACTTAATAGTGGGAACATCAAATTATCAAGGCCTATGGGGGCAGATTTGGCTTAATAGTTGATTTCCAACATGCAACAAATTGATGGAAAATGTTTTTTAAAAAAAGGCGGAAATATTAGCTGGAACTAGACACTAGAAGCCTTGCTAAAGTGTTTGTTATACTTTATTCAATAAACAATGGGAAAATTTTGGAGACTTTTAACATGGAAGTGGCAGGACTTAAATAGTGTTTCATAAAGAATAATCAACTTGTGAAATGAAAGATGTACTAGAACAGTGGTCTCTATTTTGTTGGTCATACACTCTTATCAATAAAAACTATTTGATTATGTACTTTCTGATATATAGCTAATTATTTGGTTATAAAGTATATACATTTCCTGTTGTACTACTTACGTATATTATAAAATATATTCAAAATTTAAATGATATAAATATTACTTTACAATGTATTTCTTACTGTGATGTTTTGCATTAGCACTAGCCACGATCTCAAAGCACATACACATCATCATTAACAGTAATGGATATAAATATAAATTTAAATATTTTTGCTAACATTAGCAACATTTGGATGATTTCTTATATCTGATCTAATTATTGTCATTTTTACCTTGCAATGAGACGAAAAGAAGTGCTGCTTTTAGAAGCGCCTGCTGCATTTTCATATAATCTATTTGTATCTGAAATATTAATATAATTTTCAATCTTCAGTTTCATACCCAACATATTTTTAGGGCCTTTGGCCAATGTTTGATTATTCATTTCCTTAAAAATTGATAATGTAATATTTAAATCCACTGAACTGGAATGAGTAAACCACAATATCTAATAAAAGCTGAAGAAAAATGAAGAGTGAAGGCACCAACCCCTCCTTATTGTGATACTTCGTCTCCTTCTTCAAGATAACATGCCTCGCAGCCTTGTCAAATAAACATATACTTATGAATTGAGTTCGAGGCCAGTGTCAACATATATGTTAAATGTTGGTAAAAATAAATTTCTTTCTGAGTTTTAGGACATCAAATTATATAAATCAAATCTATGAGTTTCTGTCTTGAATTCTAGTGGGCCATTTGAATAATTTTGGGTTATTTAATTTCTATTTGGAGATTACTGCCCAGGAGCAAATATTATTGAAATGAAGGAAACAATTAAGTAGATACTTGTATAGTTCATGCATATGTTATGAAAGATTGAACTGGGTTTCTGGAATGTACTCTGGCTATAAAGTCTTATGTGAGAAACACTGTAATGGAAAAATTGATAATACTTATTGGATAGTTGGATGTAGGGAGTGATGTAGAAAGACAAAAATAATTCTGAAGTTTCAAGACTGAAAAAAGCAATGGTAACTATTAAAAGAAATGAGGTTTGGGGCTTTGATTATGGGTTCAGCTTTTTGGCATGTTGAGAATGAGGTCTTGGAACATCAAAATATGAATAGTCAGCTATCAAAGAGAAATATGAGAAGAATGTCCCAGAGAGGTTTTTTAACTAAGTATATAAACTTCACATAGATGTAATAATTAAGATATTGAGATGAATTAATTCTCTAAGGAGCAAGTGAAATAAAATCAAGGACAGCACCTTATATTTAAAGAGCAGGAGAAAAAAGGAGTTATTAGAAAAACAACATAAAGCTCAGTTGAAAGGTGAGAGAAAAAACAGTAATGAATGGTCACAAAGTTTAAGAACATTTCAATAAAAACAAGTTGGTTAGTCAACTACTGCAGAGAAATCAATTTTAATGAGGACTAAGGAATTGGTTTTATCATTTGGAGATCATTCCAGACGATAGCTTTAGTACTGATGTAGAGGAAGGAATCAGATTACACAGAATTTGGGTGGATTGATGTTGCCAAAATAGAGAGAATGATTGCGTACTATTTTTAAAGAACTTTGGGTGAACAAGAAGTCAGAGACAGGCTGGAGTTTATGAGAACAGGATTAATGGGCTGGTGGTGAGGTTAATTGTGTAACCTACTGAAATCACAATATCAATTTTTGAAACAATTGGTCCTGAGGGAAGTGGTCAGCACTTATACAGCACATTTTTCCATGAAAAGAAAAGGACAAAATCCTCATTTCTTAGGCCCTAGACTGAGCAAATATGTAAGTCTCCAGTTCTAGCAAAGGTAGGGTACTTTTTTACAGGTAAGTGGAAACAGCAGGGAGACTAGTCAGTGAACTAAAGATGTGGCAGACCCCAGTACTAGAATAAGAATTTGACAGAAAAAAAAATCATCTGTGAGAATTAACAAACATAGGCCAAGACAGAAACCCAGCTCTATTGAATGAACTAACTTGGGGATGGACAAAGTAACTGTGAATTCAGGGCAATCCATGAATCTGAGGGCAGAGGCTGAGAAATAAAGGCATGTCTTGACAAGAAGAAGTAAAGTTTAAATTTTGTGTTGTTAAAGGTAACCTGAGCCTATGCATGACAGAGGGGAAGGAAGATAATTAAAGATTCAAGAGAAAGGATAACATTTATGGAAGGAAGTAATGAATTAAGGGGGGGGAAATAAAGTTAAGTTGACACTTTCCTCATTAAAAAATAAAAATTATTTATACAGTGGACATTTTTTTTAAATATGCCTATGTACATATTATAAGGGGGTGATTAATAAATATAGGGTTTTGTCTTTATGGAGCATACAATCTAGTAGGAAATGAATACATAAATAAATATTGTGATAAGACTTCTGTGGAAAAGAACAGGACTCTGTAAAAAAATAATATGGTATGGAGAAGGGATGGATTAGGAGACAAATTTAGATCAGGTTGTCAAGGAAGTTCTGCTTTAGGAAGTTTCATTAGAGCTGAGACCTTCATGGATGGGTTGAACAAGGAGTTTACCTGGTAGAAAAGCATCTCAAGTAGAAAAATAAGAAGGGAAAAAGCTCTTAAAAGAGAACAAGTTTGGAATGTTGAGAATCAGAAAAAGGACAAGTGGGACTGGAGAGTTTAGTGTAAGGGAGGAAGTAGTAGAAGGTATGAGTAAGTCAGTGAAAGTTCAGATCATGCAGAGTTTTATATGTTGTAGTAAGGAGTTTGGATGTTAAATTCTAAGTGTGAAGGGGAAAGCCATTGGAGGATTAAAGAGGAGAGTGAAATCATCTGATTTACATTTTTGAAAGATTAACTGCTGGGTGGAGAGTGGAATTGAGAGGCAAGGGTGTTTGGATGCAGGGAGACCAAATTTGAGGCTATTTAAAAATCCAGCCAAGAGATGAGGGTGGTCTGTCCTAGGCTGGTGGCCATAGAGAGGGAAAGAAATTGGCATGTGGGGTATATTTTGGAAGTAGAAATTGCAGGACTTGCTGATAGATTAGGTATGGGTTAAGACAGAGAAAGGTATCCAGAAAGAAACTAGATTTCTAGTTCAGACAGTTACTTGATGTGTCAAATAAGTCCATTAACGAATAGGGTTAAAAAGGAATATCAATTTAATCAATCTGGCAGGTGAAAATCAAATGATCAAAATGGCAATTTATTTCACCTACTGACTGACATTCTTTTTTTTTTTTTTTTTTTGACATTCTTTTACTATGAGGTTGAAATTGAGTAATGGATTAGAATGACCTATGCTTGGATCATTTCCTGCTCATCATTTTTCAGACATAACTAAAAAATAAAAGCACCTGTGAAACTGAGGATTCTAGCCTTGGATTTCTTTCCTTAAATGTCAAAATGGAAACAGCTGAAACAGTTGAAATTGTATTGAAGTACATAGGAAGATTTTAAAATACTGTCTACTACAGAATTCTTCAAAATGCAGACACTTTTTAGTAAGTGCTTTCAAATTCCATATTGCTTTCCATGAGGCAGCTTGGAAAGATGGAATGTAAGTAGCAACTAAAATAAGACATATTAATCTGTATGCTTAAGGTTGTAAAATATATATGCAGACAAAATTTAAGAATTTGGTCTGGTCGACCCCCAGAAATTCAAGTCTTTGTTACAATAAGAACATGTCTCTAGGCATCATCCTTACTATAATAATTTTGATTAAATGAGGTCTTTCCTTCCTGCTGTGAATAAAGCTGGCTACTGAATAAATTATGAAGTATGAAAACCTAACCTTTCAAATTCCTTTAGTCTATTTTGTTTTTTACTCCTTGCTTTCTGTACACTTTTTAGGGGCCTAATATTTTATTTTTGCCTTCTTGATCCCCTTCTTCTACTCTAATTGTTGCATCCTACACAAGACTAACATCTTCCACAACCCTATTTTGTGACATTTTCTTCCCTGTTTTGCTTCTTCAGGTTCCTATCAAAACTTAGCTGATTCACAGATAATGTGATGCTATATATTGAAAATCCCATAAGATCCACAAAAAAATTACTAGAACAAAAATAAATGGAAAAACATCCCATGTTCATGGATTAGAAGATTTAATGATGTTTATATGGCAATACTACCCAAAGTGATCTACAGATTCAATACAGTCCCTATCGAAGTTCTAAAAGCCTTTTTGCAGAAATGGAAAAGCCAATCCTCAAATTCATATGGAATTAGAAGGGATTTCAAATACCAAAAAAAAAAAAAATCATGAAAAGAAGAGCAAAGTTGGAGAAACCATACTTCCAGATTTCAAAACTTACTACAAAGCCACAGTAATGAAAACAGCATGGTACTGGCATAAAGATAGACATAGAGACCAATAGAGTAGGATTGAGAAGCCAGAAATAATCACATATATTCCTGGTAAATTGATTTTCAACAAAGATGCCAAGATCATTCAATGGAGAAAGAATAGTCTCTTCAACAAATGGTACTCAGACAACTTGATATTCACATGCAGAAGAATGAAGTTGGAGTAGTATCTCTCACCATAAACAAAAATTAACTCAAAATTGATCAAAGACCTAAATATAAGAGTTAAAACTCTAAAACCTTTAGAAGAAAATACAGGTTTTTGTGCTCTTCGTGACCTTGAATTTGGCAATAAATTCTTAGACATGACACCAAAAACACAAGCAACAAAAGAAAAATAGATAAATTAGACTTCATAAAAATTGAAAACATTTTGTGCATCAAAGGACATTATCAAGAAAGTGGAAGACAACCTACAGAAGGGGAAAAAAATCTTTGCAAATCTTTATCTTTATCTCATAAGAGTTCTCATATAAGAATTCTTATAACTCAATGACAAAATGTTGAACAACTCAATTCAAACTCATAATTCAAAAATGCAAAACCCAAACAACCCAAAGATAACCAATCCAGCGGCTTGACAGATATTTCTCCAAAGACATGCAAATGGCCAATAAGCACATGAAAAGATACTCAACATCATTAGTCATTAGGTAAATGCAAATCAAAACCACAGTGAGACACAACTTTACTTCCACTAGGATGACTGTAATACATTTTTTTAAATGGAAAAATAACTAATGTTGGCAACGATGTGGACAAATTGCAACCTCCCCCATACATTGCTAATTGTAATGTAAAATTGTTTAGTTGCGATATTTAAGTTGGGAGGTTTGCAAAAAATTAAACATAGAATTACCATATGACTCAGCAATTCTACTTCTAGGTATACACTCAAAAGAATATTTGTACACAAATGATCATAATAGCATTTTTCACAATAGACGAAAGTTTGAAGCAAGTCAAATGTCATGAATAACTGAATGGAAAAAGAAATTATGATGTATTCATGAAATGAAAAATATTCAGTCTTAAAAAAGAAAGAAGTACTGTTACATGACAAAACCTTGAAAATATTTATCCTAAGTGAAATAAGCTAGACACAAAAGGTTACATATTGTACAATTCCATTTATATGAAATATCCAGAATAGGTAAATCCATAGAGATAAAAAGCAAGTTGGTGATTCCACAGGCTAGAAAAAGGGGAATAGGGAACTGTTTAATGTGTATGGCATCATAATCTGGGGTGATGAAAATATTTGGAACTAGATAGAGCTGGTAGTTACACAACATTGCAAATGTACTAAATGACACTAAATTATTCACTTTAAAATGGTCAGTTTTATTTTATGTTAATATCACCTTAATAAAAACACTTGAGTTGTGTCTCACTTCCTTAAATCTAATAAATCTGAAGTTTACATTTAATGGCTGAATGTTTTAATCCCTCTCAGATAATATATGCAATCTGATAGAAGAGGGATAATAATGCTTTAACACAAAGAATTGGCTAATGGTGGAAATTTCTGGCAGGGCCAGTTTGATAAATATTATTGGCTATGGAGGTTGCCTGACTTCCTCATTTAATACAAGTGTAAGTGGATCTTTTCTTACTGGACAATTTTAGTATACTGGTAATTGTACTACTTCATGATTTTTGCCATTTTGATGTTTTTAAATCCTAATTATGTGCAGAGCTGAAATATAGTGCTCAGAGGAGATTTATTGCACAACCAAGGCTTTATTTCTGGAAGCAAGTGGTCTTAAGTGCCAACAGTTTTGAATCCCACATTTTTAGAAATATTGTGACATGTATACATTGTAAAAGGTTTTGTCTTTTATAATGGGAGAGCACCTAGGGTTTCTGAAGCAGGCTCATTGATAAGTAGGCCGTCTGTCACCCTACCATTTAAAAGCTTTCTTTCGTTTTGTGCTTCTATAAATGGACCACTTTAATTTGAAACATCTGTGTCTGGCTTAAAGTGATACTATATTATGTAACTGTTAAATCATTCCTCCTTTATGACTATTTAGAGTAAGGACTATTGAAATAGATGAAACTTTCCTTTAGAGGAACTTCTCCCTTCCTCAGAGCTGAACAAAGATACCTTCCATTTCTCTCCAAGCAGGTGCAAAAGATACAGTTACAGCAGTCTTTGAGTTTGAGGGAACTAAATTTTGTCATAACACTTCATATTACGCTAGATGTGCCATAAACTTAAAATGGGTGCTGCAACACATTCTAAAGGGCTGGAATGAAATGCCAAGAAATAAGAAAAACCAGGAATCAAAATCGATACTTCAGAATATTTCAATAGCCAAAGAATATGGCTTCAGAAGAAAACTTGCTTCAGTTACCTTCCCAGAAAAAGAGAAAAAGGAATAGGAAAAAAAATGTTCAAAACCAGTTCCTACTGAAGCTCTGGTTAATTTATGAAAGTTTTATAGTTCAGTTGCCTAGTCTCTTTCTACTCTCAAAGTGAGTGGGCAGTATTTCAAGCAAATTGACTAAACCTGAAAACAGATGCTTAATAAGCTGATCTTTACTTGCTAGAAAATAAGACAATAACTGAAAAAATTTCCCCCAAAGAATTTTACTCTCCACTTCCCCACATATGTATTTTTTATGTAATATTTTGATATTTACCAATGGATAACTTCAATAAGGTTTAGAAACTTTTTATTAGGTGTTTGCATATTTGGACAATTTCTATTACTATCACTTCCACTAGTGGTTTTGGAAGGTATTTCAGGAAACTGACAGCAATTTGATAGCTTTTTATATTAGGTTCATGATTAGTCAGGAACAATTAAAGTGCAGTAAGGAAATTAATGTTTTAAAGGGTAAGAAATCTCACCTATAATCTCCATAAAGAATTGGTCCTATTAAGATTTTTGTTTGCACAGGCTCTAAGATATTGTGAGGAGCCTATAACAATATACCTCTATGTATGTAACCTAAAGGCAAATTTATTAAATCTTTGCTAGAGATTTCATCCTCCAGAAGAAATGTTAAAGGAATTTATCAGGTTTTCAGAAAATACATTTCCAAGAGAAATCTCTCACAATGGATTCTCACCCATCACCAGCACTACTGACTAACTTGTACTTCCATACCTTAAAGATGAAAACACAAAAGTACTCCTTTAACTATAGAATATGATTCCTAGAAACTTTCTGTCTGTGGCTATCCATCATCCTTTGTCTTCTTCAAGTAACAGCACCCTGACTTCCTTTTATAGGATTACCTGTTCCCCATTGTGATTAGTCTTTATAGGAATGTTGATCAGGGTGTCTATCCCTTCCTTAGGCAAATTATGGTTAAAAATCCAAGTGTAACTAACTGGAGTCTCTCTTGAGCAGAGTGATAAAAGAATGAAAAAATGGTTAGATTTGATTCACCCCAGCAGAAGCAGCATGGTATACCTGCTATGTTGATCACTGGAATCATCCTGGTTCCTACACTTTTTGTAGGTGTGTGTGTTATCCAAAGTCAATCTTTTTGGCTTGCAAGAAAAAGAACTATTTGGCAAAACAATGAATGATATTGTCCTGACAAGGTGCTTGTGAGTGTTAAAAAAAATAAGAAATGTGAAACGCCTAGCACGATGTGTGGCACATAGCTGTTTAATAGTAATAATAATAATAATAAAGCTAACATAAATTGAGCCTCACAGTGCTGAGAACTTCATTCACATACATTATCCCACTTAGTTCTCACTGTTCATCTATGAAATCGATTCTAACATTTTTCCATTTATAATGAAGAAACTGACACAATGAGAGGTCCAAACTTATGCAGCTATTAAGTAGTAAGGCTGGGATTTGAGATCTGGCAGTGTTCAGATACACACATTTAAACACTGCTTTCTAAATCTGTTCCTCATTTTTCTTGTGTGGCAGTGAAGAAGCCCTAATTGGTGAAATCCTTTGTCCATAGTGTAGTTTAGTCGAGAAATGCCATACTGAACAGCTGTTTCTAACAAATAGCATTGCACAGTATTGAAGCATCACTCTATTAATTAGTTCTCTGCTAGGAGTGGAGTTTCTTGATGGTCATTTCATGACTAGCCTGTCCCATATTAATAACATTAGCAACAAAGAGTATTCCCCAAAACGTGTATTTCCTTCTCCTATGTGCAATATGGGAGAGATTTTAATAACTAGATGCAACTATGTCTTCAATGCCATATACATAATACATCTGTGAAGTAAAACAATCCGTATTTGATCTTTGGAACCATAATTATGTTTTTCATATAAATGGGATTATTATGGCCTTTGCAAAAGTAACATCTGCTGTATTCTTGCTTAAGATTCTTCTAGGATTCTGCCATAGCTACAGGCCTGTAAGAAATGATCCAGTTTTCTCATACTTCCTATGTAATGAAACATTTTCAGGTTAGAAGCTGAAGTAAAGCAAATGCTGTATTACAAAAACAGTAAGCAAAAAATCTTCCAGTTGTTTCCGTTAGCCTTTTTTTCCTTTTGTAGGCTAGAATTCAGTGCTAACCAAGCAAGACTACTTTTTTGAGATAGGCGTTGATCAGCCCATGTTTACAAAGGAAATAGTCCACCAGGAAAAGATAGTGCCAGATTCACTGTGGAAGAGAGTTGATGGTAACTGGATGTTATTTTCAGTTGCACTTAGCCATTTTTTTTCTCTGTTGTCCTTAGGAAATTGTCTGACCAAGTGATCCTTAAAATACACTTGAAACACACTGCATAAAGCTTGACTTAAAGTCATTAATAGAATTACCTCTCCAGTATGACAAATGAGGTTTCAGAATGCCTCCAGCTCTTTCTTTGGCTTCAGACATAATAAGGACATACTTAAATTTTCAAATAGCAGTTCATTATTGTAAATGGACCTGTCACCCTTTCCAGCCAAAGCATTCTTTGTCTCTCCAACTTTGGGTAAATTACATATCTCATAAGGTTTTTGGATAAACCTTATGTATTTCACAGATGGAACAAGACATGATGGTTGAGAAAGAATGTACATGCTGATGTCTCAGAAGTCTGTACACCTTCTTTTGGATTTGAAATTTTTTAAATATGTTTTTAAAATGTTTATTTTCAAAATGACACATTTACTCAAAATAGCTTCAGGAGTCCTATTTAATTGACAAAGTTCTGCCTCATGTTCTGAGGACCATGAATCTTTCATAACTGATAAATATGAATATATATATTTTGTTATAATTTGTTTTTCAGAGCTTTTATGTGGTCTTTATTGAGTTAGTTGTTAGTATTGTAAAATTTCTGATTCAGTTCATGGGAATTTTAATATCTACTATAAATAAGGAATATCTTTTTTTTTTCCCAGTGAGTATGTATTGAGCACATAGTATGTGCAAGGTTATGTGCTCAGTTCTGAAGATAAAAAATTGAATTGAAGCATGATTTCTACTTTGGCAAAGCTTACCAGTTAGTCATTATCCTGTTTCAATGGTTTTTCTCAGGCTATTTATATCCTGCAACTGGAAACTAAACTCTGAGGATCATATTATACCTCATCTACATGATGGAGATATCAGATTCTCTCCTTCTGTTCTTTGCTTGATTTTGTATTGCTTTGCTTTGTTTTTCCTCCATAAATTACTGAAGTGTCAAAGTGTAGGTTAAAAAAAGGTGGGGGAGGGGCAATCACGAAAGCCAGGCTCTAGTTAGTTTGCTTTGTAAAACACTATATGAGCTTGGGCATGTCTCAGCTATTCAGTTTCTCCATCTTTAACATTGACCATCCAAGATATTTACTCCATAGGTAAACTGAGGCAAATATGGTATATATTTATTTAGTTTGGTATCTGCAGTCTCTAACTTGTAAATAATTATCCAAAACAAGTATCAAAGCCAAATTAAGTCTACATGAGAACAAGCCAAACACTAGCAATCCTAAGGCTGCTAAACAACATTTGTTGAATGGATCCCATAAGGGCCTCTCCAGGTTAATGATGCTGTATATCCTCCATATATATCATTTTATTTGTCTCAGCCTCTATTTTTTACTTTTTTATATTTTTTCACATTCATTGTTCATTCTTTACCCTTTCTTCTGCTCGGTTTCTCTTCCGGTTCTTATTTATCTTAGACTTGTCACTGATATTGCTTAAACTTTTGGAGACAATCAGGGCTCAAAAAATTCTTAATACTTAGGGGATTCCAGATTAAATACAAGATTCCCAGTTACACTTGAGTTTTATAAACTATCAATTTTTTTAGTATAAATAAATCTAATATAATATTAGTAAATGTATGTCCCATACTGAAATAATTATTCATTGTTTGATTCTCTAATTTAATTGATCATCATGCATTTTATTGTTAAATCTGACAACTTGATCCTCATTAGAACATTTTTTTTAAACATGTTTACTGGAGTATAATTGCTTTATAATGTTGTGTTAGTGTCTGCTGCATAACAAAGTGAATCAGCTATATGTATACATATATCCCCATATCTCCTCCCTCTTGCATCTCCCTCCCACCCTCCCTATCCCACCCCTCTAGGTGGTCACAAAGCACCGAGCTGATCTCCCTGTGCTATGTGGCTGCTTCCCACTAGCTATCTGTTTTACATTTGGTAGTATATATAAGTCCATGCCACTCTCTCACTTCGTCCCAGCTTGCCCTTCCCCCTCCTCATGTCCTCAAGTCCATTCTCTACATCTGCGTCTTTATTCCTGTCCTGCCCCTAGGTTCTTCATGACCTTTTTTTTTTTAGATTCCATATATATGTGTTAGCACACAGTATCTGTTTTTCTCTTTCTGAGAGAAAGAGAGTCTGTCACTCAGTATGACAGACTCTAGGTCCATCCACCTCACTACAAATGACTCAATTTCGTTTATTTTTATGGCTGAGTAGTATTCCATTGTATATATGTGCCACATCTTCTTTATCCATTCATCTGTGGATGGACACTTAGGCTGCTTCCATGTCCTGGCTATTGTAAATACAGCTGCAATGAATATTGTGGTACATGACTCTTTTTGAATTATGGTTTTCTCAGGGTATATACCCAGTAGTGGGATTGCTGGGTCACATGGTAGCTCTATTTTTAGTTTTTTAAGGAACCTCCATACTGCCCTCCATAGTGGCTGTATCAATTTACATTCTCACCAACAGTGCAAGAGGGTTCCCTTTTCTCCACACCCTATCCAACATTTATTTTTTGTAGATTTTTTGATGATGGCCATTCTGACCAGGGTGAGGTGATACCACATTGTAGTTTTGATTTGCATTTCTCTAATGATTAGTGATGAGTATCTTTTCATGTGTTTGTTGGCAACCTGTATGCCTTCTTTGGAGAAATGTCTATTTAGGTCTTCTGCCCATTTTTGTATTGAGTTGTTTGTTTTTTTTTGATATCGAGCTGCATGAGCTGCTTGTATATTTTGGAGATTAATCCTTTGTCAGTTGCCTCATTTGCAAATATTTTCTCCCATTCTGAGGGTTGTCTTTTCGTCTTGTTTATGGTTTCCTTTGCTGTGCAAAAGTTTTGAAGTTTCATTAGGTCACATTTGTTTATTTGTGTTTTTATTTCCATTTCTCTAGGAGCTGGGTCAAAAAGGATCTTGCTGTGATTTATGTCATAGAGTGTTCTGCGTATGTTTTCCTCTAAGAGTTTTACACTGTCTGGCCTTACATTCAGGTCGTTAAACCATTTTGAGTTTATTTTTGTGTGTGGTGTTAGGGAGTGTTCTAATTTCATTCTTTTACATGTAGCTGTCCAGATTTTCCAACACCACTTATTGAAGAGGCAGTCTTTTCTCCATTGTGTATTCCTGCCTCCTATATCAAAGCTAAGATGACCATATGTGTGTGGGTTTATCTCTGGTCTTTCTATCCTGTTCCATTGATCTATATTTCTGTTTTTGTGCCAGCAAGATACTCTCTTGATTGCTATAGCTTTGTAGTATACTCTGAAGTCAGAGAGCCTGATTCCTCCAGCTCCATTTTTCTTTCTCAAGATTACTTTGGCTACTTGGGGTCTTTTGTGTTTCCATACAAATTGTGATATTTTTTGTTCTAGCTCTGTGAAAAATGCCATTGGTATTTTGATAGCGATTGCATTGAATCTGTAGATTGCTTTGGGTAGTATAGTCATTTTCACAAAGTTGGTACCTCCAAAACAAGAACATGGTATATCTCTCCATCTGTTTGTATCATCTTTAATTTCTTTCATCAGTGTCTTATAGTTTTGTGCATACAGGTCTTTTGTCTCCTTAGGTAGGTTTATTCCTAGGTATTTTATTCTTTTTGTTGCAGTGGTAAATGGGAGTGTTTTCTTAATTTGTCTTTCAGATTTTTCATTGTTAGTGTATAGGAATGCAAGAGATTTCTGTGCATTAATTTTGTATCCTGCTACTTTACCAAATTCATTGATTAGATCTAGTAATTTTCTGGTAGCATCTTTAGTATTCTCTGTGTATAGTATCATGTCATCTGCAAAGAGTGACAGTTTTACTTCTTTTCCCATTTGGATTCCTTTTATTTCTTTTTCTTCTCTGATTGCCCTGGCTAAAACTTCCAAAACTGTGTTAAATAATAGTGGTGAGATTGGGAAACCTTGTCTTGTTCCTGATCTTATGGGAAATAGTTTCAGTTTTTCACCATTGAGAATGATGTTGACTGTGGGTTTGTCATATATGGCCTTTATTATGTTGAGGTAGGTTCCCTCTATGCCCACCTTCTGGAGAGTTTCTATCATAAATGGGTGTTGAGTTTTGTCAAAAGCTTTTTCTGCATCTACTGAGAGGATCATATTGTTTTTATCCTTCAAGTTGTTGATATGGTGTATCACACTGATTGATTTGCATATATTGAAGAATCCTTGCATTCCTGAGATAAACCCCACTTGATCACAGTATATGATCCTTTTAATGTGCTGTTGGATTCTGTTTGCTAGTATTTTGTTGAGGATATTTGCATGTATTTTCATCAGTGATATTGCCCTGTAGTTTTCTCTTTTTGTGACATCTTTGTCTGGTTTCACTATCACGGTTATGGTGGCCTCGTAGAATGAGTTTGGGTGTGTTCCTCCCTCTGCTATATTTTCAAAGAGTTTGAGAAGGATAGGTGTTAGTCTTTTCTAAATGTTTTCTAAAATTCAACTGTGAAGCCATCTGGTCCTGGGCTTTTGTTTGTTGGAAGATTTTTAATCACAGTTTCAATTTCAGTGCTTGTGATTGGTCTGTTCATATTTTCTATTTCTTCCTGGTTCAGTCTCAGAAGGTTGTGCTTTTTAAGAATCTGTCCATTTCTTCCAGCTTGTCCATTTTATTAGCATATTGTTGCTTGTAGTAATTTCTCATGATCTTTTGTTTTTCTGCAGTATGAGTTGTTACTTCTCCTTTTTCATTTCTAATTCTGTTAATTAAGTCTTCTCCCTTTTTTTCCTGATGAGTCTGGCTAATGGTTTATCAATTTTGTTTATCTTCTCAAAGAACCAGTTTTTAGTTTTATTGATCTTTGCTATTGTTTCCTTCATTTCTTTTTCATTTATTTCTGACCTGATCTTTATGATTTCTTTCTTTCTGCTAACTGTGGGGTTTTTTTTGTTCTTCTTTCTTTGCTTGCTTTATGTGTAAGGTTAGGTTGTTTATTTGAGATGTTTCTTGTTTCTTGAGGTAGGATTGTATTGCTATAAACTTCCTTCTTAGAACTGCTTTTGCTGTGTGCCGGTCATCATGTTTTCATTGTCATTTATTTCTAGGTATTTTTTGATTTCCTCTTTAATTTCTTCAGTGATCTCTTGATTATTTAGTAGCATACTGTTTAGCCTCCATGCGTTTGTATTTTTTACAGTTTTTTCCTGTAATTGATACCTAGTCTCATAGCATTGTGGTCGGAAAACATACTTGATACAATTTCAATTTTCCTAAATTTACCGAGGCTTGATTTGTGACACAAGATATGATCTATCCTGGAGAATGTTCCATGAGCACTTGAGAAGTAAATGTATTCTGTTGTTTTCGGATGGAATGTCCTATAGATGTCCATTAAGGCCATCTTGTCTAATGTGTCATTTAAAGCTTGTGTTTTCTTATTTATTTTCATTTTGGATGATCTGTCCAGTGGTGAAAGTGGGGTGTTAAAGTCTCCTACTATGATTTTGTTACTGCCAATTTCCCCTTTTATGGCTGTTAGTATTTGCCTTATGTATTGAGCTGCTCCTATGCTGGGTACGTAAATATTTACAATTGTTATATCTTCTTCTTGGATTGATCCCTTGATCATTATGTAGTGTCCTTCTTTGTCTCTTGTACTAGTCTTTGTTTTAAAGTCTATTTTCTCTGATATGAGAATTGCTACTCCAGCTTTCTTTTGATTTCCATTTGCATGGAATATCTTTTTCCATCCCCTCACTTTCAGTCTGTAAGTGTCCCTAGGTCTGAAACGGGTCTCTTGTAGACCGCATATATATGGGTCTTATTTTTGTATCCATTCAGCCAGTCTATGTGTTTAGGTTGTTGCATTTAATCCATTTACATTTAAGGTAATTATCAATATGTATGTTCCTATTACCATTTTATTAATTGTTTTGGTTTGTTTTTATTGGTCTTTTCCTTCTCTTCTGTTTCCTGCTTAGAGAAGTTCCTTTAGCATTTGTTGTAGAGCTGTTTTGGTGGTGCTGAATTCCCTTAACTTTTGCTTGTCTGTAAAGTTTTTCATTTCTCCATCAAATCTGAATGAGATCCTTGCTGGGTAGAGTAATCTTGGTTGTACGTTTTTCCCTTTCATAACTTTAAATATGTCCTGCCACTCCCTTCTGGCTTGCAGAGTTTCTGCTGAAAGATCAGATGTTAACCTCATGGAGATTCCCTTGTATGTTATTTGTTGCTTTTCCCTTCCTGCTTTTAATATTTTTTCTTTGTATTTAATTTTTGATAGTTTGATTAATATGTGTCTTGGCGTGTTTCTCCTTGGATTTATCCTGTATGGGACTTGCTGTGCTTCCTGGACTTGATTGATTGTTTCCTTTCCCATGTTAGGGAAGTTTTCAATTATAATCTCTTCAAATATTTTCTCAGTCCCTTTCTTTTTCTCTTCTTCTTCTGGGACGCCTATAATTCAAATGTTGGTGTGTTTAATGTTGTCCCAGATGTCTCTGAGACTGTCCTCAATTCTTTGCATTCTTTTTGCTTTATTCTTTATTTCCACTATTTTATCTTTAAGGTCACTTATCTGTTCGTCTACCTCAGTTATTCTGCTATTGATTCCTTCTAGAGTAGTTTTAACTTCAATTATTGTGTTGTTCATCATTGTCTATTTGTTCTTTAGTTCTTATAGGTCCTTGTTAAACATTTCTTTTATTTTCTCCATTCTATTTCCGAGATTTTGGATCATCTTTACTATCATTATTCTGAATTATTTTTCAGGTAGACTGCCTATTTCCTCTTCATTGGGGTTTTTGCCTTGCTCCTTCATCTGCTGCATATTTCTGTATCTTCTCATTTTGTTTAACTTTCTATGTTTGGGCTCTCATTTTCGCAGGGTGCTGTTTCATAGTTCCCATTGCTTTTTTTGTGTCTGCCCCCATTGGGTGAGGTTGCTTCAGTGACTTGTTTACCCTTCCTTCTGGAGGGTACTGGTGCCTGTGTTCTGGTGGGTGGTACTGGATCTTGTGGTGTGTTTTGTGGTGTCTGTGAACACTAGTATGATTTTAGGTAGCCTCTCTGCTAATGGGTGGACTTGTGTTCCTGTCTTGCTAGTTGTTTGGCATGGGGTGTCCACCACTGGAGCTTGCTGGCCATTGGGTGGAGCTGGGTCTTAGTGTTGAGATGGAGTTCTCTAGGAGATCTCTCACCAATTGTTATTACATGGGGCTGGGATGTCTCTTGTGGTCCAATGTCCTGGACTTAGTTCTTCCACCTTGGAGGTTCAGACCTGATACCCGGCTGGAGCACCAAGACCCTGTCAGCCACACGGCACTCTTGTTTCTAACAGACCCTGCAGGTAGAAATCCAGGAGACTGAATGATGTGGTAGGAATTCGCACCTTCTGCTGGCTTCTGTCAGGTGTCCCAGCATGTCTTACTGTGACAACTTTGGGGCAAGTAGTGTCCAGCCAGTAAAGTTTTATCCCATTCTCATCCCAGCTGTTGGATAGGAAGAAATTACCCTCTACCCTTCTAGGTTCTTCTGGCTGGTCTATGAATTAAATTGACAAGAGACAGATTTACAGGAGAAAATAAAACAAAATTTAACAACATATCTACATGGGAGGCACTCAAAAAACTAACTCCTAGACTTTATTTAAATTAAGATAAAATTGATATTTAACATTGTGTATGGTTAAGGTGTACAACAAATTGATTTGATACATTTATATATTGCAATATGATTACCATCATAGTGTTAGCTAATATCTCCATTATGCTGCATAATTATCATTTATTTTTTATGGTGAGAGCATTTAAAATCGAGTCACTTAGCAACTTAGTAACATATACTACAGTACTGTTAATTATTTTCACAATGCTGTATATTAGCTCTCCAGAAGTTATTCATCTTCTAACTGCAAGTTTGTACCCTTTGACGAACATCTCCCCAGTTTTCCAAACCCCCAGCCCCTGGTAACGAATATTCTACTCTATGTTTATATGAGTTTTGTTTTTTTAGTTTCCACATATAAATGAGATCATACAGGATTTATCTTTCTGTGACTTATCTCAGCACAATATCCTCAAAGTCTATCCATGTTCTTGCAAAAGGCAGGATATCTTTTTTTCTTATGACTGAATAATATCCCAATATACACATATACCACATCTTCTTTATCTATTCATCTATTGATGGACACTTCAGTTTTCTCCACACCTTGACTATTGTGAATATTGCTGCAGTAAGCTTGGGAGTGTAGATATCTTTCTGATATCCTGTTTTCATTTCTTTGGATATATACCCAAAAGTGGGATTGTCAGATCATATGATTTTTTTTTTTAACTTTTTGAGGAACTCCCATACTCTTTACCACAGGGGCTGCACCGATTTACATTCCTTCTAACAGTGCAATTAAGAAGTATGTATATTCTGCTGCTGTTGGATGAAATGTTAGCTCCCTTTTGTCTAAAAGTATAGTTCAAGTCCAACGTTTCCACTTTGCATTTCTGTCTGGATAACTTATCTATTAATGAAAATGGGTATTAAAGTCCCCTATGATTATTGTATTATCATCTATTTCTCTCTTCAGTTTTGTTAGTATTTGCTTAATATATTTAGGTACTCCAATATTAGGTGCATATATATTTATGACTGTTATAGCTTCTTAATGAGTAGATAACTTTATCATTATATAATGACCTTCTTTGTCTCTTGTTACCATTTTTTGGATTAAAATCTATTTTGTCTGTTATAAGTATAGCTACCATCACTTCCTTTTGGTTTCCACTTGCATAGAATATATTTTTTCTGTCCCTCACTTTTATCTGATGTGTGTCCTTAAAGCTGAAGTGATTCTTTTGTAGGTAGCATATAGTTGGGTCTTGTTTTTTATCCATTCAGCCACTCTTTGCCTTTTGATTGGGGGATTCAATTAATTTACATTTAGAGTAGTTACCGATATGTAAGAACTTACTAATGCCATTTTGTTAATTGCTTTCTGGCTCTTTTTTATTTCCTTTTTTTTTTCTCTCTCTTGCTGACTACCTTTGTGAATTAGTGGCTTTCTCTGGTGGTCACCTCTGATTTCCTTCTCTTCATCTTTTGTGAATCTGCTATAGGTTTTTGCTTTGTGGTTACCATGTGGCTTGCATAACACATCTTATAGATAATATAGTCCATTTTATGCTGATAGTAACTTGACTTCAATTACATACAAAACTTTACCCTTTTATTCCCCCTTTTTATATTTTTGATGTGACAATTTACCTCTTTTTATATTATGCATTCATTAACAAATATTATTAGCTATAGTTTTTTAAAATATTCTTTTCCTTTAACCTTTATAACATAGTTGAGTGGTTGACACACATCTTATGAGAGTTTTTTAAACTGTGTATTACCTTTATTAGGGTGTTGTATATTTTTTGTATGTTTTCACCTTACTGACCTTTTCATTTCAGCTTAAAGAATGCCTTTCAGCATTTCCTGTATGGCAGGTCTAGTGATGTTGAATTCTCTCAGCTTTTGTTTGTCTGGGAAGATCTTTAGTTCTCCTGCATTTCTGTAGAATAACTCTGCCAGGTAGAATATTCTTGGCTGGCAATTTTTTTTCTTTCAGCACTTTAAATATATCATTCTACTCTCTTCTGGGCTGTAATGTGTCAGAGAAATCCACTGATAGCCTTATTGGGTTGCTTTGTAGGTCATAATCTTTATCTCTTGATGCTTTTAGGATTCTCCCATTGTCTTTGATTTTTGACAGTTTTACAATAATGTATCTTGGAGAAGACCATTTTGAATTCAAATAATAAGGTGATTTACAAGCTTTATGAACTTGGATGTCCAAGTGTTTCCCCAGGTTTGGCATGTTCTCAGCTATTATTTCTTTAAATAAAATTTCTACCCTTTGCTCCTTCTCTTCTCCTTCTGTTACTCTAATGACTCTGATATTTGTTCTTTTGAGGCTGTCTTATAGGTCAAGTAGGCTTTCTTTGCCCTTTTTTTAATTTTTTTTTACTTTGTTCTCCTCTAACTGGGTTATTTCAAAGTTCTTATTCTCTAATTCACTGCTTCTTTCTTCTATTTGTTCAAGTCTGGTGTTGATGATCTCTATTTTATTTTTATTTCATTCATTAAATTCTTCAGCTTCAGAATTTCTGTCGGGTTCTTTTTAATTATTCTTATCACTTTCTTATACTTCTCATTTTTTCGTGTATTTTTTTCCTGATTTTGTTGAATTGTCTTTCTGTGTTTTCTTGTAGGTCAGTGAACTTCCTCAGACAGCTATTTTGAATTTTTTATTGGGTAAATAGCAGATCTCCATATCATTGGGTTTGGTTACTGGAGGAAGATTTTGATCGTTTGGTGATGTCATGGTTCCTTGATTCCTCATGTTACTTGGAGTTCTGCATTGCTGTTTTTGTATTTGAAGTAGCAGAGCCTCCTCCAATATTTAATGGCTGCCTTCAGATAGGAGATACTTTTTGTTGTTCATGCTTATATCTGGGACTTTCTTTGACCTTTTATGGATATATTTGCTCCATGCTTCTTGCCTCTTCTTGTGGCAGAACCCTTAAGTTTGTATGTCTTCTCTCAATCTTACAATAACCAAGCCAACTGCTGGAAACCTCTTTTACTTTCTCAAAGGTGGAGCTGCCATTCAAAATTGTGATTTCTCCCTTGCCCATAGACTCTGGAATGTTTTCTGTGTACATTCCCTGTCTACTCAAGCTCACTCTTGCCACCACCCTCAGGAGATGCACAAGGAGCCAGCCAGAGTTGGGGGAGGTGTGAGTTTGGTACTGGGGGATTCGGTGTGCCCACAGGCAGGTAAGGGGATCCTCAGGTGAGATTTTTCCAGTGGCTCATGGGCAGGCTTCCTGCTGGAGTACAGATGTAGTCAGCAGGAACCCCATCCTTTAAATGCTTTCTGATATTCTTGTCTGCCTGCTTCCTAATCTCCTCCCTCCCTGCTAGTCATGGAGCTCTTGCTTTAATATTCTGAGAGAGAGATGGGTTTCTTTAGCAGCTTCTCAAATTGCTGGGGAATCTGGGCACTCATTCACCACTTCCCACTTCCTCCATGGGAAAGATCCCTGGCCTCTTATAGCTCTTAGCTGTGCTGTCTTGGGAAAAGGAATGATACTGATAAAGTTCCTCTTACCCACTCCAATGAATCCAAACTTGTATTTATCTTTTTTGGCTCCAACAGAGTTGTGGAACTTCTCTTCTGTAAAACCTGTACTTCTACAAAGACTGTCTAATCTATGGGTGTCTGCCCAAATCAGTGTTCTTCAGTTGCTCCCAGACTACCACTGAAAGGGGCTGAAGCTTGTTTACAGGCTCCTGCTGGTTCTACAGCCTATATCAAGTTCTGCTTGCCTATTACCTGATGCACAAGTGGTTGAGACTTTTCCTGGGTCTCTTGGAGTATAGTCCTGGATTCCACAACTCCCACAGAGGCACTTTTGTTTGTGGATAGATGCCAAATTTTAGCTGTTAAATGAGGAGACAAAAGGGAAGGATATCTTATGCTGCCAGGATGCTGATGTCACTCTCCATGACATTTTCTTCCTTATGTGATTAAGTACTAATATGTACGTTTATCCTTCATTTGTCTCTAAGGCATTTAAATGTTATTTTTCTAATTGGTATATTTAAAAGTATGATTTCACATTTATTTCACCACTGAGAATTTTATGTCTACAATTGAATATCCCCCCCATTTCTGACCTTCCTATATCTGTGAATGATACAATCATTTTTTCAGTTGGTTGGACTCAAAGTCTCATTTTATTCCTTTTTTGCTGTCACCCCTTATATGTGAAACTTTCCAAGTCCTTTCGATTACCTGCAATTTCTCTCAAATTTATCATTTCCACTGCACTCATTACTTTTTTGCCTTGTGTAACATATTATTGAAATTACTAAAAGCATATTTATCAAATTTTTATATGGCCCAATTCATATCTAGTTATGAATAGATAACTAATGTTGCAGGATGAGAAAACTGGAATTTCTCTACTGATAGAAACAAATGAAATGACATAAATAAGGATACATGTAATGTTTTGCAATAGTCATTTTAGAAAAAACAACTGCAAAATTAGAAGATAGGGAACACCTGACTTGCAGTTCAGTTTTGCATTGTCATGTATTTTTATTATATTAGTAATTATTTGAATTTTTAAAATTCATGGTATATTTTATATACATTCTAATTTGATTCTTTCAGCAGTCTTGTGAGGTGATTACTAGTATTATGTCTATTTTATAGATGAGGAAACTGAGATTCAGACAAGAAAAAGAACTATCCCAAGTTCCTAGCACATTTTATAAAACCTTTATTCAAAGAGCAAATATCTGGGAACAACCCAAATGTCCTTCAACCAGTGAATGGATAAACTTTGTTATATTCATACAATGGAATGCTACTTGTCAATACAAAGAAACAAACCAATAATACACAGAACAACTTGGATGAATCTAAAAGGCATTATGCCGAGTGAAAGAAGTCAGTTTTCAAAGGTTATAAACTGTGTGATTTCACTTATATAACATACTTGAAGTGATAAAATTAGAGTGATGAAGAACAGATTAGTGCTTTTCATGGGTTAGAGGTGGGGGAAGAGTAGGACTATAAAGAGGTAGCACAAGGCAGGTTTTGTGGATGAAAGAAGTAAGTGTTCTATATTCTGACTGTGGTGTCAGTTACATAAAAATATGCATGTCTTTTTTTTTTTTTTTGCATGTCTTAAAATTCATAGAAATGAGCACCAAAGGGAAAAAAAACCAGTCAATTTCACCATATGATAGTTTTAAATTAAATTATTTTAAATTAAAAATTTTTAAAGAGTAAAATATATATGTGTATATATATATAAACTTATTTTCATGTATAATTTTTAGTCTAGTTTCCAAACAAGCAAAATTCATTTTAATAAAAAAGACTATAGTGGAACATTTGGGTTTATAGTTATTTCAGTAGGAGCTAGATGCTATTTGTTGATTTAACTGAATTCATAGCACAGATTTTATTTTAATCATTTTAGCAACAAATTTGGAGACTTCCTAATTAGTAATATTTTCATACCCTGGAAAAAGAAAAACATAATAGTAGCTAATATGAAAGTAGGCATGAGTTGTTAGTTGCTAGGATACACAATAATGCTCACTCTTTCTGCTCTCGAAGGGTAATAAAATAATGCATAAAAAGAATTGTGTGTATACGTCCAAAAAAATATATGGGTGAACAAACTGGGTACATTCATACAAAAGAATACTACTCAGTAACAAAAAGGGAAAAATAAACTACAGATACACATAACAATGTGGGTGAGTCTTGGAAACCTGATGCTGCCTGAAAGATGCCAGACTCAAGAGTACACATTGTATGATTCAATTTACATGAAATGCAAGAATAGGCATAGCTGATCTATGATCATAAAAATTAGAAAACTGTTGCTCAGGTGGTAATGAGGTGAGTGAGGTGAAAAGGAACAGGAGGGAACTTTCTGGGGCCATGGAACGGTACTATAAATTCTTGTGGTTGGTACTCACAAGTGCATACATAACATGTCAGTTATGTGGGGTTTTTAATGTAAATTACACTTTAATACATAAGAATGATATTTAATGATATGAGAATATATTCAAAATCCATTAAGAATATGATGAGTATGTTAATAAAAGTAAATTATATTCATTTTACATATTCCATATAAGTAGTAAAAAAAATAATTATAAGAAAGAAATTGTGCACAATAGCTAAAATGGGCTCATTTAAGCTACAGTATTTTAGAGTACATTTTGGTTAATCCTCAATTTCTGTTTTTTTCTCTTCTTACTCCCCAGTCACAGAAGAAATTCACAAAATGTGTGAATTCAGTCCAATACAAAAGTTTCATTTATACTTTTGTGACTAAGTAAATGTTTAGTACTTCAAATACTATATTATAGTATTCATTTAGTAGTTTTCTTTGTACCTATTATTAAGTCTTTCTACACCTTTTAATATGTCTTGGATACAGTACTATTCCATGTACTTCAGCTCAGGTTCACCTTTAGGATTTGAAGGCCAGAGGCAAAAGTACAAATGAAAGCTCCTAGCCTATAGCCTGCCCCCTTTCTCTTCCCACCACTGGATCTGTTTTTCTCCCAGAAGACAAGTGTGTCGATTTTTATTAGCACAGCTGAGTCAATTACAATCCCTCATTTACTTTCCATCTTCATATACTGGGTTTTGATGTTACAGCAGCATCCTGATTTCATCAAATATGGAGTTTGTGTTTTCATTTTCTCATTTTTTTTCTTATTTGGGAGTGATTATCAGAGAATAAATGGGTAGAAACCTCTTCTTTCTGTCATCCTAACTCCAGATGTACCCTCATGACATTTTGTACTTCTTTGAAAATGTCTATTCTCTTCTTTTATGCAGCATTCTTTTTTACACAGTTATCTTAACTCCTTCAGTAAACTATAAGCTCTGTGGAGACAGGCTGTATCGTTTTTGTTTCCAATGAAGAATTTAATCTGGTACCTTAATTATATGGGTTATCAGCAAATACTTATTGAATTAAATTAAGTTAAATTAGTTTTTTAAGGGTTTTAGGAAAAACAGTACATAAACTGCATTTATGCATACCTTGTCTTCATTAACACGGTAAACAATTTCATTTTCTTTTGAACACCCATGGCCATCCATGGACAGTGAAAATAGTGAAAAGTATTTATTTCACTGATCAGCATTACCTATTAGAAGTCATAATGTCTTTTGATTTCAGACGGTCCTAGATTCAAATCATTTCTTTCATTTACTAACAAGGTCTTAACCCACTTTGTGGGATTGTAAGGATTGCAGGAAATAAATCTCATTGTGAAAGCATCTGTAGTGTAGTTGGTGCTCAACAAACCACTGTTGTTGTTGTCTCATTATTTTCATGAGGTAACACAATGAAACCCTCAGTGGCTTTTGCACCACATGGAGTTAACTGCTCTTAGAGTGGTGAATCAGTCTCTGCTGGCATTTCTCTTTTGCTGTCTTCTGTCATTCCTCCGTATTTTAACTTCTAATAGTATAGTATAATGGTTAAGAATGCAAATGCTGAAACCAGGTTTTCCTTGCTTCTAATCATGGCTTCATCATTAACTGAGCTTTTGATCTTGAACAAGATATTTAACCTCTTTATGCTTAAGATCCCTCATTTGTAACTTAGGGATAGTCATAATATTTATTTCATATCCCCATTTTTAATATGAAATTAGTTGTGTTGCATATTTAAAACCGTGTTTAGAGCAAAAACTTATATGGGTTAGTTATAAAAGTTCTGATTTCCTGTTGCTTCTACATTTTGCTTTTTTAAGCAATAAAAAGCTTAATTTAACACAATTCTACGGTGCTCTCAGTCCTGCAGGTGGTTCTAGGAATTTCCTGCACGAAAAGTCCACAAATTCTGCAGAAGCCATCTTTCCCATTTATTTATAGATTTTGGATGATAAAGCATTTCACTCTTATGGTTTCTGAAAATGTCGAAATATGACTAACGGTTTACAAGGTGATTCTGCCAAAACAGACTAGCAGAAACGTCTGATATGCCCCAAACCTGTGAAATTATTCCATACGGCTGTATCCTGGCTTTTGCATGGAAAAAAATAATAGAGTCATCTTGTTCACCAATCTAGTCAGTGAAATACCATGAGTTTTTTCTTGGAAAGAGAATATTAGCTCTATCTGTTTAAATACTTAATTAAACACTGAAGGTAATGTCCTCCCCACTGCTTTTGCAGCTATATTAGTTGAGTGGAGTGAGAGTAGGAGTATATTATTATATTCATGTTTAATTCATCTGTAGTTGAGTAGATAGAGGAGGAATAGAATTAGCTTAAATCAAGAATGAAGAATCTCCTCTCACTTCCCTTTCAACCAATGTCAAGTGCAGTTTTATTGACATTGAATTTGGAGTCTTTTCTGTCCATAGGACCTAATCTTTAGTTACGGTGAACATTTACTATCATTTATAATTAAATTCCACCATGATTTATTGTTTGGCTAATATTCCTCATGAGTTTGGAATGTTAATTGCATTTTTTCTTTGTTGTGCTACATTTCATATTACTTGTAAATACATTCCTCTAGCTCTGCAAATCCTTCATGTCTCTATGTCAGCAGGTACTACAATTTGTTGAGGATGTAGTAATACAAAAAGCATTCCTTCCTTCAAATATGACATGTGGTGTATTACCTGCATGTGCAGTTGTCAGGGGTATAGTTTTTGACCTGCAATACATTACTTGCTTGACTGAGTTTGGGATTGTTTATCACTGATGACATATTTCTCTCTAGGAGCATACCATTTTTCTTGTCGCTGCTTTAAAACAGTAAATGGTGAGATGAACCTGGAATTTTCCAGCAATTTGTGAAAGAAATGAAAGCAATTATTTCAAGTGTCATCCCATCCCATCAGAAATAACCTTTATGGTGGATCTCCAATGTGTGTGGATGAATACTATCCTAGCATACAACAAAGGTATATCAAGAGCTTTGTGCATACAGAGTACTTATCTTACTAATTATACCTAGGTCTCATAAAATACAAATGATAATGAGCAAATTATTTTTTAAACCAAGAAAAAGTCCTTTTGCAGAGCATTAACTATTTTCCTTGTATTAAAAAAATATTTGGAGACCATATCCATATTCTTATTCCTAAGGGAAATTGATATATTTAATCTTAATAATATTGTCAATATCACCTTAAAATGTAAATGAATTGTAGTGTGCTAGACTCATAGTAATAATATTCCTACTTCCCCTTTCTTTCTGATAATATGTAAATATTTACTTTTTCATGATTTCTTAATTCAGGCCCACAAAATTGAATTAAGTCTTGAGAAACAACTTGCTCAATCCCTACCACTCTACCATCCCTTTCACCATTCTTAGTGTAACTCAGACTTTGACAAACGAGTGCTGTCTGATGGTTTATGATCAGTTTTCCAGATACTGCAGAGTTCAAACCATTGATAATTTCCCAAAGCCATCATTGTTTTATTGGGTGGGAAATGCTGTTTGCAAAACAATGGTGACAGGAAATTTCTTCCTGTGTCACAACAGCCAATTATGTTTTGTTTTTCTCCCCGTGATAGAGTACAGAGATTGATTCGTTCATTCTTAAAGAAACATTTATTAATAACTCACTGTATTCCAATGATATCACAGATAATTGACATCTGCAGTTGATTCAAATCTTGACTTTAACCATCTCTCCCAATAAACTTTTTCTTTTAGATCTGCAAGCACCAAGTAGTTGAACTGCCTCATTTGTTATTTATGTTTCATTTTTTTTCTTTACATATAAGTAGCCAGCTGGAATTGTAAAATCTTAACAAGTACATAGTTTTGTTTAAGTAACTTTTTCTCTATGTTTATAAATCAGGATAACTCACAACTGCCTCTTTCTTCAAATAGGACTGTCCCTAAATTTGGTACCACACAGTCTTGTTTCAGAATCAGTTTAGCATTAAACAAAAGGATCTCTACATGGTCTCTTCAGTGGGACCAATTTTGTAACCATAGGTTTAAAGCTGTCATAATTGCAGTCCAAAGTGCATTCACAATCTATGATAGTAATTATATGTATGAACATATCATTTTCTTCACTCATTCTGTAACTTCATATAGGAGGCAAAAGTTATTCTTCTCTTACTCAACACTTGAGTTTAATTTGTTTTACCCATTAAACATCTTGGTAAAATATGAAACATTTCCCTAAGTGTTACTTGAAAACCATGTTCTGCATCTTTTCTCTCCATGTAGATTCAATACACAATATTTTTTTAATAAAGAATAGATTTATTTCAAGTCCATTATTCTATATAAATTATTCTTTAAAAATTCACTGATTACCACTTTTGGAAATCCATTGATCTTTTCTCATATCCTATCTGCTTCAACTTGGATGAAATTCATTCCTTAAACAGATATTTACTGAGCAATGACTATATGTCAAGCCCTGTACCAAGGTTAAAAAAAAGAACAAACCTGATAAAAACTCTGCCTTCATGGAACTATTGTTCTAAAGTATGCATTTGGTGATGGCGATGGTGGGGTATTTCCACTCCTGAATATCCCAACCTTGTTATACTCACTCCTGATTTTATTTGTGTAACTCACTGTCATTTTTTCAAATATAACTTTTCTGTAAGAGATTTTGTTAATCATTTTTAAAGTATTTTTAAATTGAGGTATAATTTACGTATGTGAGAAAATTATAGATATTACTGGTGTAGTATGATGAGTTTTATAATTGCATAATCATCCCTATCAAGTTATTGAACATTTCCATCACCCAAGAAAGATCCTTTTTGCCCCTTTCCATTCAACCTCAGTCCCACTCCCAGGAAACTACTGTTTTGATTTTTTTTTTTGACCAGAGATAAGTTTTTTTTTCTGTTTTAAAAGTTTAGATAAATGGAATCTTACAGTATGTACTTTTCTTTGTCAAGTTTTTTTTCATTTAGCCTGATGTTTCTGAGTCACCTGTGTATTGCATGTTTATTCCTTTTCATTGTTAAGGAGCATTTCATTGTATGGATAGACCACAATTTTTAAATTTATTCCTCTGCTGATGGATATTTGAGTTGTTTCTTATTGGGGGCTATTATGAATAAAGCGGCTATAAACATTCTTGTACAAGTCTTTTTGTGTACATATTTTATTTTCATTTTTCTTGGGTAAATACCTAGAAGAACTTCTGAGTCATAAGGCTTTAATTTGCCTTCCACTGATGATCAGTGGTATTGAGTGTATCCCTGAACTTATTTCCTGTTAGTATTCATTCCGGACCAGAACAGTGCTTAGTCTCAAACTAATTGTTTCCCAATACTGAGACAAGACACTACCCAATTCCCTGTGAATACTGAAGTTTTGAATCTGGCAGATGGAAACAAGCACTAATCATATGTTTTTAGCTGATTTTGTTGTTATTGTTGTTCCTTCAAGTTGGGAGAGAAAATCTGGTACCTTTTACTGCATCTTATTCACAAGCAAAAGTCTATATATCATTTATTTTTAAAATATTGTTTCTAATGTAAACATGTATAGCTATACATTTTCCTCTAATTATTCCTCCAGCTGCATCCTGCACATTTTGATATAGAGTTTTCAATACCATTTAACTCAATTTTCTAACTTCCCTTGTAATTTCATCATTGATACATGAGTTATTTGAAACTATGTTGCTTAATTTCACAATATTCATATTTTCAACATCCCTTTTGTTGTGATTTCTAACTTAGTTGCATATTGGTCAGGGAACAGTGTCTGCATGTTTTCAACCCCTTAAAATGAGGCTTGTTTATAGCAAATGATATGGTCTACCTTAGTGAATCTTCCATGTGCTCTTGAAAAGAATGTGTATTTTCTTTTTTGGGTTTATTATTCTATCAATGGAAATTAGTTTAAAATGTCTGACAGTGTTGTTGAAGTCTTCTATATGCTTATGATTTTCTGTCTACTTGTTCTATCAGTCCTGAAAGAGGAATGTGGGAATCTTCAAATATAATTATGGATTATGTCTATTTCTCCATTCACTTCAATTATATTTTATGTCATGTTTGAAACTCTGTTATTTGTTAAATACACGTGGCTCCCTTTCCCCTCCTCCGACTGGAAGCACCAGGGGATTTTTCTCTGATATCTACTGTGAGAACCTGGCTGAGCTCCTAGAGGTAATTCTCACAATACTGTTGAGCCCTCCCACCCCCACCCACCCTCCCAAGACTGGGTGCCCCTGGAGTTTTTTGAGTTGTCTACACTGAACCTCCAGCAATTCATCAATTACAGTTCCAGTTTTCCTTCTCAAGTCCTGGTTCCCACTGTGGTTTCCACTCCTGAGTCTCTGCTCAGGTGGTCACTTCTTTGAGTCTAAAATGCCTGACACTTTAGATTAGCTCAAGATGGCAGAGTAAAAGGATGTGAACTCACCCTCTTCCTATGAAAAAATCAAAATCACAACTAACTGCTGAACAACCATAGAAAAAAAAAATGTTGGAACCTACCAAAAGAGGATACCCTACATCCAAAGACAAAGAGGAGGCCCCAGCAAGACAGTAGAAGGGATGTAATCACAATAAACTCAAATCCCATGTCTGCTGAGCCTGTGACCCACAAAATGGAAAACAATTATACCACAGAAGTTATCCCACAGGAGTGAAAGTTCTGAGCCCCACCTCAGGCTTCCCAGCCTAGGAGTCTGGCAAAGGGAGGATGAGTCCCCAGAGAATCTAGCTTTGAAGGCTAGTGGGGTTTGACTTCCACAGACTGGGGGAAACAGAGAATCCACTCTTGAAGGATGCACACAGAGTCTCAAGTGCACCAGGACCCAGGGGATAAAAGCAGTGACCCCAGAAGAGACGGGGCCAGACCTACCTGCTAGTATTGAAGAGTATCCTGCAGAGGTGGGGGGGGGTGGCTGGGGCTCACTGAGGGGACAAGGACACTGGCAGCAGCAGTTCTGAGAAGTACCAATTGGTGTGAGCCCTCCTGGAGGCCACCATGAGCCTCACCAAACAGACTGTAGTCTCCAGTGCTGGGTTGCCTCAGCCCAAACAACCAACAGGGTGGGAACACAGCCCCACACATCAGCAGACAAGCAGATTAAAGTTTTGCTGAGCATGTCCCTGCCCACCAGAAGGACAAGACCCACCTGCACCCACCACTAGTCCCTCCGATCAGGAAGCTTGCACAGGACCTTAGAAAGCCTCATCCACTAGAGGGCAGACAGCAGAAGCAAGAAGAACTACAATCCTGCAGCATGTGGAACAAAACCCACAATCACAGAAAATTAGACAAAATGAAATGGCAAAGATATATGTCCCAGATGAAGGAACAAGATAAAACCCAAGAAAAACAACTAAGTGAAGTGGAGATAGGCAACCTTCTGGAAAAAAAATTCAGAATGATGATAGTGAAGATGATCCAGGATCTCCAAGAAAGTACTTAAGAAGATGCAATAAATGTTTAGCAAAGACCTAGAAGAACTAAAGAAGAAACAAACAGATATGAGCAATACAATAAATGAAATGGAAAATACACTACAAAGAATCAATAGTAGAATAATTGAGGCAGAAGACAAATAAGTGACCTGGAAGACAGAATGGTGGAAATCACTGCCGAGGAACAGAATAAAGAAAAAAGAATGAAAAGAAATAAAGACAGTCTAAGAGACCACTGGGACAATATTAAATGCACCAGCATTCATATTATATGGGTCCCAGAAGAAGAATAGAGAGAGAAAGGACCTGAGAAAATATTTGAAGAGATAATTGCTGAAAAATTCCCTTACATGGGAAAGGAAACAGACACCCAAGTCCACGAGGCACAGAAAGTCCCAGACAGGATAAACCTAAGGAGGAACGTGAAAAGACACATAGTAATTAAACAGACAAAAATTAAAGACAAAGAAAAAATACTAAAAGCAACAATGGAAAAATGACAAATAATATACAAAGGAACTCCCATAAGATTATCATCTGGTTTTTCAGCAGAAACTCTGCAGGCCCAAAGGGAGTAGCATGATATAATTAAAGTGATGAAAAGGAAGAACCTACAACCAAGAATACACTACACAGCAAGGCTCTCATTCAGATTTGACAGAAAAATCAAAAGCTTCACAGAAAAACAAAAACTAAGAGAGTTCAACACTACCAGACAGGCTTGCAACAAATGTTAAAGGAACTTCTCCAGGCAGGAAAGATACCAGCAACTTAAAAGAAACCTGTACATATATAGACCAGTATATCAAAACCTAATGGAAACAGCAAACCCAAAAACTACAATAGGTACACAAACACACACACACACACACACACACACACACACACAAAGCAACCCAAACACAACACTACATATGGTCATCAAACCACAAGAGAAGAAAACAAGAGAGGAAGGGAAGAAAAAAGACCTACAAAAACAAGCCCAAAACAATTAAGAAAATGGAAATAGGAACACACATATCAATAATTACCTTAAATGTAAATGGATTAAATACTCCAACCAAAAGACATAGATTGGCTAAATATATACAGAAACAAGACCCATATATATGCTGTCTACAAGAGACCCACTTCAGTCTTAGGGACATGTACAGACTAAAAGTAAGGGAATGGAAAAAGTTATTCCATGCAATTGGAGATCAAAAGAAAGCTGGAGTAGCAATACTCATATCAGACAAAATAGACTTTAAAATAAAGACTGTCATAAAAGACAAAGAAGGACACTACATAATGATCAAGGGATCAATCCAAGAAGAAGATATAACAATTGTAAATATTTATGCACCCAACATAGGAGCACCTCAATATATAAGGCAAATACTAACAGCCATAAAGGGAGAAATCGACAGTAAAACAATAATAGTGGGGGATTTTAACACCCCAGTTTCATCAATGGACAAATCATCCAGGCAGAAAATTAGTAAGGAAACCCAGGCCTTAAATGACACATTAGACAAATGAACTTAATTGATATTTACAGAGCATTCCATCCAAAAGCAGCAGTATACACATTCTTCTCATGTGCACATGGAACATTCCCCAGTATTGACCGCATGCTGGCCACAAAACGAGCCTTGGGAAATTTAAAATTGAAATCATATCAAGCATCTTTTCCAACCATGATGCTATGAGATTAGAAATCAACTACAAGAAAAAAAAAACTGTAAAAAACACAAGCATGTGGAGGCTAAACAATATGCTACTAAACAACCAATGGATCAATGAAATCAAAGAGAAAATCAAAAAACACCTAGAGACAAATGAAAACAAAAGCACAAAGATCCAAAACCTATGGGATGCAGCAAAAGTAGTTCTAAGAAGGAAGTTAATAGCAATGCAATCTTGCCTCAGGAAACAAGAAAAATCTCAAATAACAACCTAACCTTACACCTAAAGCAACTAGAGAAAGAAGAACAAACAAAACCTAAAGTTAGTAGAAGGAAAGAAATCATAAAGACCAGAGCAGAAATAAATGAAATAGAGATGAAGGAAACAATAGCAAAGATCAATGAAACTAAAAGCTGGTTCTTTGAAAAGATAAACGAAATTGATAAACTTTAGCCAGACTCATCAAGAAAAAAAGGAAGAGGACCCAAATCAATAAAATTAGAAATTTTAATTTAAGTGTAAAAGGAGAAGTTACAACTGACACCACAGAAATACAAAGGATCATAAGAGAGTACTACAAGCAACTATATGCCAACAAAATGGACACCTTGGAAGAAATGGACAAATTCTTGGAAAGGAACAATATCCCAAGACTGAACCAGGAAGAAATAGAAAATATGAACAGACCAATCAGAAGTACTGAAATTGAAACTGTGATTAAAAATCTTCCAAGAAACAAGCTCATGCAGCTAATATCATCCATACAAACAACCTAATCAAAAAATGGGCAGAAGATATAAATAGATATTTCTCCAAAGAAGACATACAGATGGCCAAGAGGCACATGAAAAGTGTTCAACATCACTAATTATTAGAGAAATGCAAATCGAAACTACAATGAGATATCACCTTACACCAGTTAGAATGGCCATCATCAAAAAATCCACAAACAGTAAATGCTGGAGAGGGTGTGGAAAAAAGGGAACCCTCCTACACAGTTGGTGGGAATGTAAATTCATACAGCCACTATGGAGAATAGTATGGAGGTTCCTTAAGAAACTAGAAATAGAGCTACCATATGATCCTTCAATCTCACGCCTGGGCATATACCCAGAGAAAAAATGGCCCAAAAGGATACATGCACCCCAGTGTTCATTGCAGTGCTGTTTACAATAGTTAAGACATGGAAGCAACCTAATTTTCCATTGACAGAAGAATGGATAAAGAAGGTGTGGTACATGTATACAATGGAATATTACTCAGCCATTAAAAAGAATGAAATAATACCATTTGCAGCAACATGGGTGGAGGTAGAGATTGTCATACTGAGTGAAGTAAGTCAGACCAAAAGAGAAGTATTGTATGATATAACTTATATGTGGAATCTAAAAAAATGATACAAATGAACTTATTTACAAAACAGAAAACAGACTCACTGATTTAGAGAACAAACTTATGGCTACCAGGGGGGAAGTCTGGGGAGAGGGATAGTTAGGGAGTTTGGGATTGACATGTACACACTGCTATATTTAAGATGGATAATCAACAAGGACCTACTGTATAGCACAGGGAACTCTGCTCAATATTCTGTAACAACCTAATTGGGAAAAGAATTTGAAAAAGAATGGATACATATACACCTATAACTGAGTCACTTTGTTGTACACCTGAAACTAACACAACATTGTTGATCAACTTTACTCCAATATTAAAAAAAAGTTAAAAATAATAAATAAAATTAAGATGCAAAAAAATACAGATATTAAGTATATATTAAGGATGTCTTATTGATGAATTGACTCTTCTGTTATTGTGAAATATTCCTCTTTCTCTATTTTAATATACATTGTCCTGAAATCTACTTTCTCAGATATCAATATATCCACTCCAACTTTCTTATAGTTAGGGTTTCTGATCCCTCTCTGGTTTCCCATACCATAGTCTCTCTCCACTCTGATCATGTTTGCATAACACTTCCAGGACAAAATTCATAAAATATCACTTTCATAAAGCCCTTACAATGCTCATTAATCTTTACTGGTTCTCCATTACTTACAGATAAATATTCTTCAGCTTGCCATCCATTGACTTACACTCTGTGGCCCCAATTTATCATTCAAAATGTTTTTTCCCTATAAAATTCTTTTGTATCATTCAACGTGGCCTGAAAATGACAGACCTCCAAATGGCTGGAGCATTCTTATCTGTAGTAGATTGAATAATTGGCTTTAATCTCCACCTATCTTGAATCCATACTCTTTTAACATGTAATTTTTCAGTTCCTCATACTATAGTCAGTGTGTGTTGCCTATCAGTTGTCTTTGGACTTGGCCATATAGCCTACTTTGTCCAAGAGAGTTAGAACATGTTATACAAGTAGACATCACATAAGCAGAGACTTGAAATGTGCTTGCAAAGTTGGGCTTTTCCTCTTGTATCTACTATCACCCTGATATTTTGGTTCTCCTGCTGGTGAAAGCAAGATGAAGCTTATGGCCAAAGCCAGCCAAGCTCAGGTGAAAACAGCCAACTTCTAGTTGACCCACAAAAGCATGAGTGAGAAGAAATGATTGCTGTATTAGGTCACTGAGTGTGAAGTGCTTTGCTACACACCATTATTGTGTCAATAGTTAACTAATATATTACACTTGTACTTTTCTTCAGTCTTCTTTTTATCTTTATTCAATTATTTAGACATCTCTTAGATATATACTCATTTTACAAGGTTCAATCTAATGTCTCCTCCTTTAAATACTTTTCTTTTAACAATTTAGCTCATAAAGAATTTCTCCTTTATTATCCTTTAGCACTTCCTGTGTCAGTACTTTGGGAAATATAACTTACCACACATACATATTTATATGTTTGTGTTCCCTACCCCCAATTAACTGCAACATTCCTTGCCCCCCACCAGCTTTACTGAGGTATAATTGACAAATAGGAATTGTATATGTTTAAGGTATTCAACTTGATGCTTTGATATATGTATATATTGTGAAATGACCACTACACTCAAGCTAATTAACTTGTATACCCATCACCTCACATTGTTACTATTTTCTTTCTTTGTGTGTTTATGTGGTGAGAACATTTAAGATCTACCTTCTTTTCTTTTTTTTTATAGTATCAATAAAACATTTACTTTATATAAAATTATTTTATAACTGAGACGTCATATCACAGTGTTTTTTTTAATTTTTAAAAATTTATATTGATTTAAAGTAAAATTAAAGCTAAATGTACATTGAAGTTAAATGTACATAAAGAAAATTGTACATGTAATAAGTTGTATAGCTGGATGCATTATCACAAAGTAAACACATCATGTAATGAACACTCAGACCAAGAGACACAACATTAACATTACCAGAACCTCAGAAGCTCTCATGTCTGATTCTATTCACTACTATACCATGATCTGAAGCATCTAAGAACATAGGTCATTATTGCTTTTTGAAATTCATATAAATATACAAGTGCATATATTCTTTTGTAGCTTCTTTCTCTCAGCCATAATACTTTTAAGATTCATGTTCTTGTATAACTGTATGTATATCTTTCAGTTATTGCTGTTTAGTATTTCATGGTATAAATATATGAGTGTTTATTTGACCATTCAGTTTGAAGGATAAGAAGGATACTTGTACAGATTTTTGTTCTTACACTTATGAATAGTGCTGCTTCAGCTCACATGATACATTTGTTTTGGTTAATATACTCTCATCTGTGTTGAGAATATACCTAGAAGTGAAATTGCTGAGTCATAGGTTATGCTAATATTAGATACTGCCAAATAATTTTCTAAAGTAGTTGTAGCAATTTATACACCAACCAGCAACAGATGTGAATCCTGGTTGCTCTCTAATTTAGCTAACACTAAGTATTGTCAGTCTTTTTCATTTTAAACTTTTTGATAAGCATTCCAGGGAATTGCATTCATAAGGATTTATGAAGTAAAGCAACTTTTTTTTTCACACACACACACACTGTATTTTATTTTTACAAGAGATAAACTGACACCAAGCATTGTAAATGGATGACCACAACAAAAGCAACAATGATTGCAATTACCAAACACGAAACACACTCATACTATGTCGTAATATAGACATTCAGTCCAGTAATCCTCCACTGTAACAGCTCCTTTACTTTGCAGTGAAAATTGATTTGTATATTCTTTGCCTCTGAGTCCTTGTGGGATTTTTTTTTTAATTCAAACAGAAAGTCACAAAAATTATAATCATCCTCATCAGTTCACTCAGTCCCATGTAATTAATTTTTTTTCATCTTGATCTTTTGTTAGCACTTTTGTGAGTTCATCAGTTTTCCATTAGAGTTCTGAAAATGCTTATCCTTTCAGTTCAGCAGTATAGTCAGTTACCAGAAACCTGTACTTGTCAGAGTATCTTCCATGAATTCCTTGAAGATGAAACCCTTTTATAGGAACATTTTTGCAAAAGCATCAGAGTACACCCAGAACTGTCTGTAAATGACAAAAGACTTAAAAATGGCCATGGTTAAAGATTTGATGAAAGTTCATAATAATGCAGTTGACAAGGAAATTTAGTTATTTCTGAGATATACATTTTAAAGTAATAACTAGAATTATGACTTATAACATTATACCAGAACATATAAGATTTTTAGAAATTTCATGTAATGTCTGAGGAACTACCTTCTTAACAAATTTCAAGTATACAATATCGTATTGTTAACTATAGTTATCATATTGCACGTTACATCTCTAGAAGTTATTTATCTTGCATAAATTGTGTACCTTTTGACCAACATTTCCCCATTTCTCCCTCCCCACTGTTCCTGACAACCACTATTCTTAATCTCTGCTTCTATATGTTTGACTCTTTTAGATTCCACATATAAGTGAAATCATGCAGTATTTGTCTTTCTGTATCTGACTTATTTCATTTAGCATAATGTCCTGTAGGTTCATCCATTTTGTTGCAAATGTCAGGAGTTCCTTCTTTTTTAAAGGCTGAATATTTCATTGTCTTTGTGTGTGTGTATATATTTTTCTTTCTTTAATTTAATTTTTATTGGAATATAGTTGTTTTGCCATGTTGTGTGAGTTTCTGCTGCAGGGCAAAGAGACTCAGTTATACATACACATATATTCACTCTTTTCTGGATTATTTTCCCATATAGGTCATTACAAAGTATTGAGTAGAGTTCCCTGTGCTATACAGTATGTCCTTGTTAGTTATCTATTTTATATATATTAGTCTGTATATGTCAATCCCAATCTCCCAGTTTATCCCTCCCCACCTTCCCCCTTAGTAACCATAAGTTTGTTTCCTACATCTGTGACTATTTCATTTGTACCATATTTTTAGATTTCACATATAAGCAATATCATATATTTTTCTTTCTCTGTCTGATTTCACCCAGTATGACAATCTCTAGGCCCATCCATGTTGTTGCAAATGGCATTATTTCATCCTTTTTTTGACTGAATAATTTTACATTGTGTAATATTGTGTCATATATATATATATATGACAACTACATTATCTAGTCATCCCTCGATGGATATTTAGGTTGCTTCCATGTCCTGGCTATTGTAAATAGTGCTGCAATGAACATTGGGGTGCATGTAAATTTTTGAATTATGGTTCTCTCTGGATATATGCCCAAGAATGGGATTGCTGGATCATATGGTAGCTCTGTTTTTAGTTTTTTAAGGAAACTCCATACTGTTCTTCATAGTGGCTGTACCAATTTACATTCCCACCAACAGTGTAGGAGAGTTCCCTTTTCTCCACACTCTCTCCAACATTTATTGTTTGTAGATTTTTTGATGATGGCCATTCTGACTGGTGTGAGGTGATATCTCATTGTAGTTTTGATTTACATTTCTCTAATAGTTAGTGATGTTGAGCATCTTTTCATGTGTTTGTTGGCGATCTGTATGTCTTCTTTGAAGAAATGTCTATTTAGAACTTCCACCCATTTTTGATTGGGTTATTATTATTTTTTTTATATTGAGCTGCATGTGCTATTTGTATATTTTGGAGATTAGTCCCTTGTCAGTTGCTGCGTTTGCAAATATTTTCTCCCATTCTGAGGATTGTCTTTTTGTTTCATTTATGGTTTCCTTTGCTGTGCAAAAGCTTTTAAGTTTAATTAGATCCGGTTTGCTTATTTTTGTTTTTATTTTCATTACTTTAGGAGGTGGATCAAAAAAGATCTTGCTGTGATTTATGTCAGAGAGTGTTCTGCCTATGTTTTCCTCTCAGAGTGTTATAGTATCCAGCCTTACGTTTCTGTCTTTGATCCATTTTGAGTTTATTTTTGTGTATGGTGTTAGAGAATGTTCTAATTTCATTCTTTTACATGTAGCCATCCAGTTTTCCCAGCACCACTTAATGAAGAGACTTTTTTTTCTCCATTGTATATCCTTGCCTCCTTTGTCTTAGATTAGTTGACCATATGTGTGTGGGTTTATTTCTGGACTTTCCATCCTGTTCCCATTTATCTATATTTCTTCCTTGGTGCAAGTACCATACTATTTTGATTACTGTAGTTTTGTAGTATAGTCTGAAGTCAGGAAGCCTGATTCCTCCAGCTGTTTTTTTTTCCCAAGATTGCTTTGCCTATTTGGGTCTTCTGTGTTTCCATACAAATTGTAAATTTTTTTCTTCTAATTCTGTGAAAAATGCTATTGGTAATTTGATATGGATTGCAATGAACCTGTAGATTACTTTTGGGTGTATAATCATTTTGACAATATTGATTCCTGCAATCCAAGAATATAGTATATCTCTCCATTCTTTGTATTATCTTTGATTTCTTTCACCAGTATCTTATAGTTTTCTGAGTACGGGTCTTTTGCCTCCTTAGGTAGGTTTATTCCTAGGTATTTTATTCTTTTTTGATGCAATGGTAAATAGAATTTTTCCATTAATTTCTCTTTCTGATCTTTCATTGTTAGTGTATATGAATGAAAGAGATTTCTTTGTATTAATTTTGTATCCTGCAACTTTACTAGCTCATTGATTAGCTCTAGTAGTTTTCTGGTGGCAATTTTAGGATTTTCTACATACGGTATCATGTCATCTGTAAACAGTGAATATTTTACAACTTCTTTTCCAATATGGATTCCTTTTATTTCTTTTTCTTCTCTGATTGCCATGGCTAGGACTTCCAAAACTATGTTGAATAAAAGTGATGAGAGTGGACATCCTTGTCTTACTCCTGATCTTAGAAGAATGATGTTTGCTGTGGGCTTGTTGTATATGGTCTTTATTATGTTGAGGTAGGTTTCCTCTATGCCCACTTTCTGAAGAGTTTTTATCATAAATGGGTGTTGAATTTTGTCCAAAGCTTTTTCTGCATCTATTGAGATGATTATATGGTTTTTATTCTTCACTTTGTTAATGTGGTGTATCACATTGATTGATTTGCATATATTGAAGAATCCTTGCATCACTGGGATAAGTCCCACTTGATCATGGTGTATGAGCCTTTTAATGTGTGGATATTTTCTGTTTTCCTGTATTTTGTTGAGGATTTTTACTTCTATGTTCATCAGTGATATTGGCCTGTAATTTTATTTTTTTGTGTGATATACTTGTCTGGTTTTGGTATCAGGGTGATAGTGGTCTCATAGAATGAACTTAGGAGTGTTCCTTCCTCTGCAATTTTTTGGAACAGTTTGAGAAAGATAAGTGTTAGCTCGCCTCTAAATGTTTGATAGAATTTGTCTGTGAAGCCATCAGGTTCTTGACTTTTGTTTGTTGGGAGATTTTTAATCACAGTTTCAATCTCACAAAAACAACTGATTAGTGTATTAATATTTTCTATTTCTTCCTGCTTCAGTTTTGGAAGATGGTACCTTTCTAAAAATTTGTTCATTTCTTCTAAGTTGTCCATTTATTGGTGTTTCATTCCTTGTAGTAGTCTCTTATTATACTTTGTTTTTCTGTTGTGTCAGTTGGAACTTCTCTTTTTGCATTTCTAATTTTATTGATTTGAGTCCTCTCGCTTTTTTTCTTGATGAGTCTGGCTAAAGGTTATCAATTTTGTTTATCTTTTCAAAGAACTAGTTTTCAGTTTCATTGACTTTTGCTATTGTTTTGTCTCTAATTTATTTCTGCTCTGATCTTTTTGATTTCTTTCCTTCTACTAACTTTAGGTTTTGTTTTTTCTTTCTCTAGTTGCTTTAGGTGTAAAGTTAGGTTGTTTATTTGAGATTTCTCTTGTTTCTTGAGGTAAGATTTTATTGCTATAAACTTCCCTCTTAGAATTTCTTTTGCTGTATTCCATATGATTTGAATTGTCGTGTTTTCATTGTCATTTGTCTCTAGGTATTTCTTGATTTCCTCTGATTTCTTCATTGATCCATTGGTTCTTTAGTAGTGTATCGTTTAGTCTCCACAGGTTTGTGTATTTTACAGTTGTTTTCTTATAGTTTATTTCTAATCTCAAAGCCTTGTGGTTGTAAAAGATGCTTGATATGATTTTAATTTTCTTAAATTTACCAAGGCTTGATTTGTGGCGCTAGATGTGATCTATCCGGGAGAATGTTCCATGTCATGTGCACTTGAGAAGAAAGTGTATTCTGTTGCTCTCAGATGGAATGTCCTTATACAAATCAGTGAAGTCTATCTGGTCTAATGTTTCATTAAAGGCTTGTGTTTCCTCATTAATTTTCTGTCTGGATGATCTGTCCATTAGTGTAAGCAGGCTGTTAAAGTCCCCCAGTATTACTGTGTTACTGTCGATTTCCCCTTTTATGGCTGTTAGCATTTGCCTTATATAATGAGGTGCTCCTACATTGGGTGTATAAATATTTACAATTTTTATATCTTCTTCTTGTATTGATCCTTTGATCATTATGTAGTGTCCTTCCTTGTCTCTTATAGCAGTCTTTATTTCAAACTATTTTTTCTGACATGAGAATTGCTACTCTAGCTTTCTTTTGATTTCCATTTGCATGGAATATCTTTTTCCATCTCTTCACTTTCAGCCTGTATGTGTTCCTATCTCTGAAGTGGGTCTCTTGTAGACAGCATATATATGGGTCTTATTTTTGTATACATTCAGCCTTTCTATATCTTTTGGTTGGAGCATTTAATCCATTTACATTTAAGATAATTATCAATATGTATGTTCTATTTCCATTTTCTTAAATATTTTGGTTTTGTTTTCATAGGTGTTTTTTCTTCCTTTCCTCTTTTGTTCTCTTGTGTTTTGATGTCCATCTTTTGTGTTGTGTTTGGGTTACTTTTTTTTTTTTTTGAGTGTGTATCTATTGTAGTTTTTGGGTTTGCTGTTCCTATGAGATTTTGATATAGCAGTCTATGTATGTACAAGTTTGTTTTATGCTGCTGGGCTCTTTCCTGCCTAGAGAAGTTCCTTTAGCATCCGTTGTAAAGCTGGTTTTGTGGTACTGAATTCTCTTAGCTTTTGCTTGTCTGTAAAGCTTTTGAGTTCTGTGTCAAATCAGAATGGGAGCTTTGCTGGGTAGAGTATTCTTGGTTGTAGGTTTTTCCCTTTCAACCTTGAGATATATTGTGCCACTCCCTTCTGGCCTGCAGTTTTTGCTGGAAAATCAACTGATAATCTTATGGGGTTTAGCTTGTATGTTTGTTTTTTGCTTTTCCCTTGTTGCTTTTAATATTTTTTCTTTGTCTTTAATTTTTGTCAGTTTGATTAATATGTGTCTCAGTATGATTCTCCTTGGGTTCATCCTGTGTGGGATCCTCTGTGTTTCCTGGACCTGAGTGTTTCCTTTCTCATGTTAGGGAAGTTTTCAGCTATAATGTCTTCAAATATGTTTTCAGGCCTCTTCTCCTTCTCATCTCTTTCTTGAACACCTATAATTCAAATGTTGGTGCATTTAATGTTGTCCCAGAGGCTTCTGAAACTGTCCTCATTTCTTTGCCTTCTTTTTTCTTTACTCTGTTTTGTGGCAGTGATTTCCACCACTATGTCTTCCAGCTCACTTATTTGTTCTTCTGCCTCAGTTATTTTGCTATTGTTTCCTTGTAGTGTATTTTTGATTTCAGTTATTGTATTGTTCATCTGTTTGCTTGTTCTTTAAATCTTATAGCCCCTTGTTAAACATTTCTTGTATTGTCTCGATCTGTGCCTGAATTCTTGTTCTGAGATTTTGGATCATCTTTACTATCATTACTCGAATTTTTTTTTCAGGTAGGTTGCCTATCTCCTCTTAATTTAGTTGTTCTTGTGGGTTTTTATCTTGTTCTTTCATTTGCAATATATATCTCTGTCATCTCATTTTGTCTAACTTTCTGTATTTGTGGTCTCCTTTCCACAGGCTGAAGAGCCATAATTCCTCTTGCTTCTGGTGTTGTCCCCTGGTGTGTGAGGTTGGTCCAGGGCCTTGTGAAGGCTTCCTGGTAGGAAGGACTAGTGCCTGCCCTCTGGTGAGTGGAGCTGGGTCTTGTCCCTCTGATGGGCAGGTCCATGTCAAAGGGTATGTTTTGAGGTGGCTGTGAGCTCAGTATGACTTTAGGCAGCTTGTCTTCTGATGGGTGGCACTGTGTTCCTATCTTGTTGGTAGTTTGGCCTGAGGCTTTTCAGAACTAGAGCCTGCAGGTTGTTGCATGGGGCCGGGTCTTGGTGCCAAAATGTTCACCTTCATGAGAGCTCACCCCAATCAATATTCCCTGGGGCTTCCACGACCAATGTCCTTGCCCCCACAGTGAGCTATATTTGACATTCACCTCCTCAGGAGACCTTCCAAAACCCCTAAGTAAGTGTAGCCCAGGTTCCTATGGAGGTACTGCTTTTTGCTGGGTCCCAGTGCATGTAAGACCTTGTGTCTGCCCTCCAAGAGTAGAGTCTCTGTTTCCCCCAGCCCTATGGAGCTCTTTCACTCAAGCACCACTGGCCTTCAAAGCTAAATGCTCTGGGGATTCTTCCTCCCAATGCCAGACCCTCAGACTGTCTCTTGGTGAGCTATTTTTATGTGAGAACATCCCTGTACATCCTGTGTGGGCTTAATATTTTTTGTTGCAAGGGCTGCTTTTAGCATAGATGTCTTCCACCTCTTTCTTCAGTGTATGCTGGCCATTATCCCCTTGATAGGAGGTGTGACTGATGTTGTGGTGACCAGAGCCTGCACTGGATATTGAGCAGGTCCTCCCCTTTGCTCTATGGTTGTCACTGACCTGTCATAGTTGGGGTCTGCTCCCTAGTTGTTGGATTAGAGGCCCCCACATCTGTTTCTTAGCTATGTTTCTGGTCTGCAGTGTGAGATAGGTAGGGTTGGAGCACTCCCACCCACTGGGACAGAAGCCACTAAGTATTCCTCCTCTGGAGCTGTTCACCTGTGGGTGTGCTCTGTTGTGTCACCTTTCACCCATTGTGTGAGTTCCCAGATTACTCTGTTGTTGGCACTGCTCTTGGCCCCACCTTACTGGTGGGTACACTGGCAATTGGTCCTTATGTCTCTCAGACATTGTTTTCACCATGCCACCAGTGTAGATCCACTGAAGTCAGGTCCCAGCATTGCAGTAATCGTGGATCTGGACCCATTGTGGGCACTATGGGGGTAGCTCAGACTCTGGCCTGGCCTAACCCCTACATGTATGTGCTCACAAAGTTGACATGCTAAAGCTAGAGCAGTCTTGGCTGCAGGAGCACTCGTTGTCTGTTCAGATGTTCTGTAGGTGCTGAGTTTACAAAGCTGGTCATGCAGGTGTCAATTCGTGGTCTGTGCAGCTGTGAGGAGAGATTTCAGCTTTTCTTCCTTAGCTGCATGGCCTTTGGGGCTCAGCTGTGGTTTCAGCCACACCTCTGTGTGTGGGCCACCCACAGGGTTCTGCTCCCAAGGCTGCCCTGGATCACACAAATCCACCCTGGTGAGGAGGGGCAAGGAGGCAGCAGCTGCTGGTGTCGCAGGAGCACCTGCCTCTGCAGGTAAAGGATGCAGAGGAAGAGGTTGTGGCTGCCATGGTTGCAGGAGTGCCTGCTCCAGAGGGAGCCCTTCCTAGTGCCCAGAGAGCCAGGGGCCAGTGCGTGGAGAAAGAGGCTGCAATGGTGGTCCTGCCCCTTGCGTATCACTCAGTAATAGCCCTTTGCTTCTGTGGTCGCTCAGGCTGTCTCCTCGCAGACAACAGCAGTCCCCTCCCTGGGTCTGCTCTCCAAACCCCATGTTCCAGCACCCAGCCCCCATCTGCACCAGCAGATACACGTCTCAGGCTGGACATGCAGGGCTGTGGCACAGACCATCTGTGTAGGTCTCACTCTGTCCTTCCTGCCACAGATGGGTTGCTGCACTCTCCTCTGATAGCCCCTGAAACTCCCCTTCTGTCCCAATTGATCTCCCTGCCAGTGAGGGGGCTTCCTCAGGTGTGGGAACCTCTCGTCTCCTTCAGCTCCCCACTAGGGGTGCAGGTCCTGTCCTGCTTCCTCTCCTCTTCATTTTCCCTTCTTCTTTCTTTCATTCTTCCTGGTTATGTGGGGATCTTTCTTGTCCTTTCAGGTGTTCAAGGTCCTCTGCTAGTGTACTGCTCGTGCTCTGTAAGACTTGTTCCATTTGTAGATGTATTCTTGATGCATTTGTGGGGAGAAATGAACTCCACATCCTCCTACTTCTCCTCCATCTTGACTCCCTTTGTGTGTGTATATTTATATTGATACATATTTTCTTTATCCATTCATCCATTGATGGACACTTAGGTTATTGCCATATCTTCGGTATTATGAATAATGCTGAAATGAATGTTGTAGTACAGATGTTGCTTCAAGATTTAGATTTCATTTACTTTGGATATATACCAAGAAGTAGAATTGCTGAAGGATATTTTCTATTTTTAATTTTTTGAGGAACTTTCATGCTGTTTTCTATATGGCTGTACCAATTTACATTCCCACCAACAGTGTCCTCATCCTCGCCAGTACTTGTTATCTTTTGTCTTTTTCATAGTAGTCATTCTAACAGGTGAGAGGTGTTATCTCATTGTGGTTTTGATATACATTTCCCTGATGATTATTGATGTTGAGCACTTTTTCATATACCTATTAGCCCTTTGTATGTTTTCTCTTCTGAGAACTAATCTATTCAGGTCTTTTCCCCCAAATATATGTATACACACAAAATATATAGGGAACTGATACAACTCAGTAGCAGAATTCTTCATATGCCACTTTCCCAAATCTCTTCTTACTCCCTTGACTATTCATTCTCTCTCTCTTGTTTTTTTAAATTAAAAAAAATATTTTTTTACTATCTTGTCTTCTTCCTCTTGTTTCTTAATTGTGGTAGCTCTCAAGCTTTCTCCTCTTTTCAAACTTTATTCACTCCCACATGTTTAATAGTGTAGATTCTGGATCATATGGCCTAGCTATGACCTGGGACAAGTTAATCAACACCTCTTTGCCTCAGTTTCCTCTTCTATAAAGAGGTTCATGATAATAACCTAACTAATAGGTTAATTTGAGGTTTAAATAAATTCATACACATGATGCATTTAAACCAGTATCCTTAATCAGTGTTAGCTATCATTATCATTATTGGTGAACTTAATAATATATGGCTTCAACAATGACTTTCATTCTGATGATTTTATGGCTCTCCAATTTATATCTCTAGCTCTGATTTCTTTCACATCTGTGTACAATGGCCATGTTTTCAACTGCCTGCAGAACTTCTCCTTTTGGTTTTTGTCATCATTACCATAAACCCCATACGTATGAAGGTACACTGTATCTCTCCTTTCATTTTGGTTAATTATTCTATTTTTTCAGGAGTGTCTTCATTCCCTAACATCTGAAACTAGAAAACTCAGGATGACCATTGATTTTTCACTTACCTTATGTCTTGCGCTGTCCATTTTCCCCCCAAATGTCTCAGATTCACCTATTTTTCTCTACTTCCACTGATTGTGCACTAGTGCAGGAACTCAATAGCTCCTTCTTAGATTAGCACAATGTTTTCTAGCTAGTCTCTGCCCAAAATCCAACCTAAATACTGACCTATCTGATTAATATTAGTGTTTTCTGGGTCTAGCCCACCCATATAACCTTATCTTACCTTTGATCCTAACACAAACTTCCATTGTGTATCACACAAATGTGCATCTCCCTAATCTCCAATTGTTATTTCCTCAGTTGGCCAACAAAGCTCATGGTTTAGTACTATATAGTACTGACTTTAAAAGCAATCAGTAATTTATCATTACTGGTTCATAGAACTACTGAACGAAAATTTTGTCTATATTAGAATATTATATCTGGAAAAGAATTAAAGATCAAATAAGCAAATTCCCAAGGTCACATAATAAGTTAGTAACAGAACTAAGGCTAGATCCAAGCTTTTTGATGTGTGATCCAGTGTTCTTTCCATTATATCATGATATTTCTTCTTCAAAATATCTTGAAATTTAATCTATATCTTGGTAGTGACAGCTATGAATCCTAACTACTGGATTAGGGCTTTATATTCTCTGTGTATTACATATATGTTAACTTTGCTTCCAACAAATAGACTCTAAGATAATCAATGTTGGGACCGTGTCTTAAATTTTCTTTCTTTATAAATTCTTCATCATACCATTCACAGTTCTGAATGTGTAGGTGAAGCACAATAAATATTTTTATTAATTAAATGGAATTGTAAATGCACAAGTCATTATTTCTAGATCTCATATTTGAAGGGTAGTATAATATAATGAATGGGCAACACAATGTATTGACCATGTATAACACTTCTGTTGTTTCATTATATGGTATTATATTTTAACCAAGGAGTCAAAATGCTAAGAAGAAAAAATCATCATGCACTACTGTGATCTAAAGATTTTGGGGGAATCAAAAGAGTATTCATGTTTAAGAATGCAAAGTTTCATTATATCGTTAGGCTCATCAGGTTTTTTGTGGCTTTACAAAAATAAGCATACAGCATTATTTCCTCCACCTAAATGACCTTTAAATTTTGTTGAAATGCTAATCATCCTTAAGGTCTAGTTTAAATATTACTTCTTTCCTAAATCCTTTCCAATGAGGAACAATTGTTCCCTCTCTCACATTCCATGTGATATCCTTCTATTATAGCAGGTTCTGTCCATTCTATAGTCATGTTTATATGTTTACTCCCCAGCTATACTTTGAGAACATGGACTGGACTTTAATTCTGTATTCTTAGTGCATAACAATGTAGTGAGTTGTTTTGAATGGATGCCTTAATTTAAGCTGAAACATGTGTGTTGTTATATTTGTGTGTTTATGTGAATATTCATGTACTTCTTACCAGTGTCTAAGTCAAGTTACAAGACACTACTTACAAAGTGTGATCACTGCTTAATACATACTCCAAGAAATACTCCCTAATCATACATCAATAGGTTTCATATAGAAAATAAACTGCCAAGGACACCCATGTATTTATCACAAAAATCAATTTTTCACAAATCTATAAACTCAGGAAACAGATCAATGTGCTTAATTAACAAATCTATTTATTAAAGAGACCAAATGTTCTATTATTTAACTAAATCAATATTCTTAAACGAAGCCAGTATTTTAAAAAGTAAAAATGGGGTTAACAGTTTGCTGGCATTTTGTTTGTACATAGGAACTGTAAACTATTTGGACTAACCTAAAGCAAAATTGTAACGAAGGGCTTCCCTGATGGCACAGTGGTTGAGAATCTGCCTACTAATGCAGGGGACATGGGTTCGAGCCCTGGTCTGGGAAGATCCCACATGCCTCGGAGCAGCTAAGCCCTTGCGCCACAATTACTGAGCCTGCGCGTCTGGAGCCTGTGCTCCACAACAAGAGAGGCCATGATAGTGAGAGGCCCGCGCACCACAATGAAGAGTGGCCCCTGCTTGCCGCAACTAGAGGAAGCCCTCGCACAGAAACGAAGACCCAACACAGCCATAAATAAATAAATAAAAAATTTAAAAAAATTGTAATGAAGACCTTAGATTTTTTAGAGCACCAATGTTCTCCCATCCCTCATTGTGTACTTTTTTGTTGTCCAGAACCCCATGACTGGGGTCTTGTTTACCAAGGTCTTACCACCACCTCCACCTCCTATAGCGGGTGCACCATCAGAATTGCCATGCCTCATTTTCCATTCTTTTATGTCACCGTTTTTATCTATTAGAGTGGTGATCAAAGGGGTTATCTATTGATTTTATATCATTCACTCAGTGGAAGGTTGGTCATACATCTTTAAGACATTTCTAGAAGGACATTAATGAGAAGTGCATCATATTGTCTCTTTTCATTCCTGCTAGTGGTGTTACCAAGTATCATTTTAACATGTCGTAAAATGAGAATTTATTTTCTCAGTTGTAAAATGAGTACAATACGGCCTACTTTGAAGAATTTTTATAAGGATAGGGAGACACTATATCTATATATCTGTGCACATATGTGTGTATGCATATACAAATACATGTACATACAATGTGCACGTGTATATATATAATATATTTTTGTACAGTGTCCACTGTATTATAAATATTATTCTCCTTTCCTCTAATAAACAATATTTAACTGTTTAGTAGAGCATCCTTGCAGCTACTCTGTAAATATCTATCTTTCTCTCTTTTTCTTGGCATACCATAAAAACTCTCTCTTCAGTTCTGTGGTGGACAGACAGAATGTGCCTGCCAAATGGAGTGGTTCTCCTATATACATTTTTGGAGCAGAATTTTGGTAGTTTACTCCATGGAAAAAATTTTTAAATTTTCTGAAAATGAAGCTCCATGTTTCATGAAATTTTAAATATACAGAATGCTATATCCCTCTATTGGAGAATCACAATGCATATTAGCATGGTGAAGGTTTTTTGTATATGTATGTGTGTGTGTGTGTGTGTGTGTGGGTATTCAGTTTAACTTTGTTTCATCCAAAATTTTCTAAATTTCTTTCACCATGAAGATTTTTTTTAATGGAAGATATCTCATGTGTATTAGCATAAAATCTAAATTGCTGAAGAAAAGGAAGAAGAGACTACAAAACACCATGATTTAAATAAGATAGAAATTTATCTCCTACACAATAGTCACAGGGTAGGCAATATGGATACCTTAGGATAGCTCTGCTTCTGGAATTTGTATAAAAAAATCAGTATCAGTCTATCTTGTTGTTCTGCCATACTCAATATTTGAATTCCATCTTGTGGCTTAACATCTCTTTCAAGTCTTCCTGTCATGCTTGCACTCCACTTTGCAGAAAGAGTAAGGGGCAAGGGAAGCAAATCCTTTTCAAGTGCATGACTCAGAAATGGCATACCTTTGTTACTTGAAAACACCAAAATACAAAGGAAGCTAGGAAATGCATTCTTCACTTGAGTATGCATCAAGATAAAACTTGAGAGTTTTGTTTGTTAAAGGAAGAACAGAATGGGTATTTGTTAATAATCAGTTTTCTCTGCTTTAAAAATGGATTAATTTTTCCTTATAACACTATTACTAAAAAGATGTATTACAGAATATGAGAATACAGCCTTTTTTAGTCCTGGACATATATGCAAGTCTATGAGCTCCATGCAACAACTCTCCATAAATATAAGAAGGAGAAATCACATAATATTTGCATCAGTTGTCTCAGAATGATTATATGTTTTTTTGAACTGTTCTTCTTTTCATCCAGTTCCATTTTGGCTGTTTACTCTTGGACCAATGTCTCATTTACATTGATTCCGTTGTTACCTTTTAGGCTTGTTTTTTTTTTCACCTGGTCCTTTCTGCTCCTCACTGTCTTCTGTGACAAGTGCTATGACAGAGTTGACCTTATAAGATCTACCTGCTTTCTGTTTGCTCAGGACTTAAGCATCTCCCCAACTTGCTCTTCCAGACTTAATCTCTAGCCTTCTGGCCAACCTGCTTAAAGCCCTACAAGGAGAGAATTCAGACAGATAGTATATGCATACTAATATTGACCTGAGACAGTTCATTTTAAAGAATATGAAAGAACCTCAAGATTGTAAGGAACCTTAAAGACTTTCTAGTACAGTATCTATCTGATATTTTAATTATATACTATTATCATCCAATGATATCTACTAATTCTTGAGGCATTCCTGCTAGTTATAGCTCACATCAAAAGCTGCCACTCTATAACCTCCAGTAGTAGATCCTAGCTTGAAACCATACTCCAAAACTAGCCTGCAGCCAAGCAGATCATGTTAAGATCCTTGTTCACATAACCTTCCTCTCAAATTTAGATGGCAATCATTATATTTCTTTTAAGATATAAAGCCAATAGGAACTTAGTAGAGTGACAGTCCTTAGAGTCTGCACAGAGCTATAGGGTCCTGGAGACCAGACTGAAACAGAAGAGCTACACAAAAAGGAGAAAATGGAGTGATTATAAATCTCAATCAAGGAACGCAGACAAAAGTCAGAGTGAAAGAGACACTAATAAAGGTCAAGTTGCATAAGGATGAGATGAGGCTCTGTATATGAGTATGAACAAAATTGAAAAGTAAAGTTTTGTGAAAAGTAGAAGTCACAAGTAATTTTTAATCAATCCTTTATTTATTCATTTAATTTAATTATTTGTTTAGTTTTTCATTTGTATTGTAGCAAGTACAAATCTTCATCTTTAACTTTATTATCTTTGTACTGCTAGAATAAAGTGCATTGACGAAAGCATGAATCAGATTGATTGAGAGAAGTGTAGAAAGAATCCTCCATGTGTCTAATTCAGGGGTAGAATGAATTTGTCTGCTCCCTGTACCTTGTGCATCCTCACTTCCTACAACTAATATGAGCAGGGTTTCCCTCTTGGGGGAAAGCAATAGTTCCTAATGTAAAGTTACATTATGTTCTTTCACTGTGTCATTTAGACAAATAGATTGCTGGCTCTCAGATTAACGTTTCTGTCCCACACCTCAGTTCCACACCAAGACAGGAGCTGAGTTTGTAAAGAGAAAACTCCTATCCACATAGTGAGTATTATTTCTACATTAGGAAGTCTACAGAAAAACACATCATTATACCTTATGTCCAAACTGTCTACATTCCTAAAATTTGTTCTCACTTTTAAAGTTATATATGAGTATACATTTTATATAGCACTTCATATCCTTAAAATAAGCTTAAACAAATGTCATGCTATATATATTTTTTTATTATAGTGCCTCAAGGGTGCTTATTTATATACTTCCAGAAAACAAAATTTTATTTACCAATAATTCATATTTATTCACATTGCTAGTTATCCAAGAATTGAAAAACCTTCTTTACAAAGTCAAAAATTGTTTCATTTCATATTTCCGAAATATTTCAATATAGATAATATAACCCATTTATCTATCCTCATTGTCTTAGAACTGTCCTGAAGACTTTCCAAAGAAATACAACCATAAGTAAGGGCATATTACTTCAATGTGAAGTTATAGTGCTAGAAAGAGGAGACATACAAAGTCAGGCACTCTTAATAGCAAGCAATAAGTCTCTTCTCTTTAAATTCTTCCTCAATCCCATTTTCTTGGACGTGTGAAATGAGCAGAAAGAACCATGGCAGAAATCACTGGTTTCTATAAATTCTGATACGAATTCCCTCTCTCTGAAAAAGAAATCTATGTGAGGAAATAACAATGATTTTTGTGGAAGAAGGCTCTAGGAAGTAGATAGAAAACAGAAATCAACAGAGAGAATGAATTAAGGAATATATTACATCAGGTGTTTAGAATCTTTGAAGTCCCAGTTTATGCTTGTTTTCCATATATTTACATGCACCAGACTCAGCCAATGGAAGTACTTATATTGATGGATCTTCTGGTATAATAGGAATGCATGTTAGTGATGCAAATCTACAGAGCCATACATACTAATTGCATTTGGTTTCATTCAGTAAGATGTACAAATATGTAGACAGAACCATTCCATTTTTCCATCCATTATCCCAGTTATCTTAAACTTGCTGGATTTAGTTCTCAAGTTTTTTTCTCAAAAGGATTTGGACCAAATTCAGCACATTTGCAGCTAAAGTACAACTACTTTATTGCTCCTTCTGCTTTCATTTTATCATTCAGTTTATGCTGCCAAAAAATTGGGGAAAAAATTGTAAGCAAATGACAACTGTGGCATTTTTACTTTAGGGGTAGTTAATGACGATGTGGAAAATAGTGACTTAAAAGTCAAATCTTGGGCTTCCCTGGTGGTGCAGTGGTTGAGAATCTGCCTGCTAATGCAAGGGACATGGGTTCTAGCCCTGGTCTGGGAAGATCCCACATGCCGTGGAGCAACTAGGTCCGTGAGCCACAACTACTGAGCCTGCGCATCTGGAGCCTGTGCTCTGCAACAAGAGAGGCCAAGATAGTGAGAGGCCCATGCACCGTGATGAGGAGTGGCCCCCGCTTGCCGCAACTAGAGAAAGCCGTAGCACAGAAACGAAGACCCAACATAGCAATCAATCAATCAATCAATCAATCTTTAAAAAAAAAGGCAAATCTAATAAAATTCAGACATATATACATGTGTGTATATATATACACACACATATACAGTAGCTCTTCATCATGATTATATGTATAAATATTATCAATATATGTGTCTATCCAAGGAATCCATGTAAGACTGAAATAGGTTACCTTCAAAAGTCTTATAGTCTTATTGGCATAAAACTTTTGAGGCCTTCTGGGGAGGCGGTGAAGAGTGTATCATTGAGTACTAAAACAGAACTGATACATCAAAAGATCTTCTATAAAACTGCAGAAATTTTATAAATACACATTTTAATACATTTCTCATCTAATCAAAAAACAATGAATATTCAAACACCAGCCCCACCACCATCACCACCAACAAAGTAATAAGCTTGAAATGAAACCAGAACAGGAAGCTTTGAGTAGCCATTGAAACCAAAAAATCAGAGTAACCCTAAAAGCAACTTCCAAAATCAGCACTGCAGTCTATAGATTAAGACATGAGAAAATCTCAAATGAAGGAGATGAACTTGAGACCACTACATTTTATCAAGGACATTGCAAGGAGTTTAAAGTGGTTCCAGGCCATTAGTGTCTCCTGAGCTCAGGCATAGGCAACCACAAATGAAAGCATGCCCTTTATAGACCTTTATATTACCACAGAGAAAGATCAAAGAGATATGAAGTCACTATTAAAGTTTACTAAGCAATGAAGAAAACAAATTGACATAAGTGAAAGTCAGCAGGAATTTTTTTTTTAGATGCAAGGGATTTACATATCTAAGATATATATTGGAACTATCATAAACTGACTACAAATTATTTATTATGTGTTAAACAAAATAAGACAGGGACTCCAGAATATGAATAAGCAATATGAGACTATCAAAAATAATCTGACATTTAAAAACAACCAAATAAAACTTTTAGAAATGTGTGTATACACACACAAGCAACTATTTTTATTTGTTGAAATTTAAAACTCAATGGGTTCTTTCACTTCTGTTACTATTAGAAAGTTAAAAGATTATACATCCCAAGAAATAATGAGAAAATTCCAGATAAGTTACAAAATAAAAGTTTTATTTTTTTGACCTATCAGATTTGCTAAAGAAACAAAGAAACCTAAATAAATTCCAAGAAGTGAAAGAATCTACATATATGGAGAGGTATACAATGTTCATGGATTGGAAAATGAAATATTTTTTATAATAGCAATTTTCTCCATGTTGAACTATGTATCTGAGGCAATCCCAATCAAATTCCAAGAAAACAGATGAACCTAAAATATATATGAAAATTCAAAGGAAAAATAGGAGCCAAAGCAATTTTGAAAAAGAAAAACAAAGTCAGAAGATTTAGAATAACCAATTTTAAGACACACTATAAATTTATGGTAATCATAGATTTATGATGTGGTCATACCTTAAGGATAGACATATCTGTCAACAGAACAAATGCAAAAATCCTAAAATAAACCCATTTTTAGAAATTAATAGACTTTGTTTTTAGAGTTTAGGCTTACCTAAAAATTGAACAGAAAGTACAGAGTACCCATTTACTCACTCAACCACCTTAACATACATGGTTTCCTCATGTTGCATTATCATAGAACATTTATTATAATTGATGAGCCAATATTGATGCAGTATTACTAACTACAGCCTTTCCATTAGAGTTCACTCTAGGTTGTACATATGAATTTTGACAAGTGTACAATATGTTATTTTAAAATGTAGGTTATGTTATTATTCAAGTATGGTGAGGCTGATAGATCAGGAGACAGCTGTCATTGAAAAGACAGTTTGTTACTCATAGTTCTCAAGCAGAGGTGGCACAGAATGCCACAATGGGCCACACAGGGAAGCACCAGGTTCAGCCAGAAGGCAAAAGGTATAGGGAGAAACATGGGTAAGAGCCTTCTTCATGCTTTCCCTCTACCACAATTCAAAGTGCCAGTACCTCTGAGAGGGGAGCTCCTACATACATCTGGTGCCCTGGTTTTTACATATGGTGACCTGGTTTTTGTGGTTACCACCCAAGGGATGCCCTCTGATCACCTGGCTCTGGAGGCCAGGGTGGGCTTGTGTTCCTGGGTTCAATGGAACTATAACATTGGAGAGATAGTTCTTGGCAGACTACCACTCCCAGGGCACTGCAGTTAGCAGACTGAAACACACCTCCAGTCTTTCTAAGAGAGACTTATTTGCTTTTCCAGGGGATTTGGTCTGAGACAGAGGCTTCTGGTTTGGCAAACTTACAGGGGCTTAAGGAGGTACTCCCAGGGAATGGAGTCTAAAGGACACAATCTTTGCATTTTCCTTCTGCCTCATTCCAGTTCTATGATATCATCCAAAAAGAAGCTGATACCCTCCTCTGGTGCCCTGACTTTTTTGGCTGATACCTGGGGATACTTCTACATTACTTGACTCTGGTGGCAACTGGGGCTTATGCTTGCAGCTCCCACAGAACTGTAACCAATGGAGAAAGAGTTCTTAAATAGCTACAACCACCAGGGCACAGCAAGAGGCAGCAGACCCAGGAGTTCAGTCTTTCTGTAAAAGAGGCCTATTAGTTTATCATAATAGCTGCAGCCTGAAATACAGGCTTCTAATTACACACACTTCCAAGGGCTGACTGTAAACTTTTCCTGAGACCTTAGAGAATGGGCACTCTTTCACACTCCCTTCTGCCATACTTCAGAGTACCAGATTCCTCAAGAAGGGAGATCTTATATGTGTCTGGTACCCTAGTTTTTATGTTGGGTGCCCTTATTTTTTTGCAATTGCTGCCTAGAGGTTATCTCCTTGATCACCTGTCTCTGATGAGCTGAACTGAAAATACACTAGAGGGGTTCAAAAGTTGACTAGATGAAGCAGAAGAAGGGATCAGTGGATTTGGAGACAGGGCAGAGGAACTCACAGAATGAGAGCAGCAAAAGTAGAAAAAGAATAAATAAAGAGAAGATAGCTTAAGGGAGTTATATACAACATCAAGCACACTAGCAGTCACATAGGGGTCCCATAAGGAGAAGAGAGAAATAAAGGGGCAGAAAACTTATTTGAAGAAATAATGGCTGAAAACTTTCCTAATCTAGAGAAGGAAACACACATACAGATCCAGGAAACCCCAAGATATCAAAAAAATAAAAAAATAAATCCAAAAGACCTACACCAAGACACATTATAATTAAAATGTCAAAAGTTAAAGACAAGGAAAGAATCTTAAAAACAGCAAGAGTAAAACAACTTGTTATGTACAGCAGAACCCTCATAAGGCAACGAGCAGATTTTTCAGGAGAAAATTTGCAGGCCAGAAAGGGGTAGCACAATATATTCAAAGTGCTGCAAGAAAATAATTTCCAACCAAGAATACTCTACCCAGAAAATTATTATTTAGAATTGAAGGAGATATAAGGAATTTTCCAGACAAGCAAAAGCTAAAGGAATTCATCATCACTAAAATGGCTTGCAAGGTATGTTAAAGGGACTTCTTTAAGTTGAAAAAAGCACTAATTAGTAACAAGAAAACATATGAAAGTATAAAGCTCACTGGTAAAGGTAAATATATAGTAAAAGTCCTTGATTAATCACTTAAAAATCTAGTATGAAGGTTAAAAGAAAAAAGTAGTAAAAATAATTGATACAACAATTTAGTTAAGGGATACCCCAAATAAAAAGGTATAAAATGTGACATCAAAAACATGAAATGCGGGATTTCCCTGGTGGCGCAGTGGTTGAGAATCTGCCTGCCAATGCAGGGGACACGGGTTCGAGCCCTAGTCTGGGAGGATCCCACATGGTGCGGAGCAACTAGGCCCGTGAGCCACAACTACTGAGCCTGCGCGTCTGGAGCCTGTGCTCCACAACAAGAGAGGCCGCGATAGTGAGAGGCCCGCGCACCATGATGAAGAGTGGCCTCCACTTGCCTCAACTGGAGAAAGACCTCGCACAGAAACGAAGACCCAACACAGCCATAAATAAATAAATAAATAAATAAATTTAAAATGTCCCCATTCCTCTAACTTAAAAAAAAAAAACATGAAATGTTGTGGGAGGTGAGGGTAAAAATATAGAACTTTAGAATGCATTCAAACTTAAGATGATATCAACTTAAAATAAACTGTTATAAATATGAGTTATTATATGTAAGCCTCATGGTAACCACAAAGTAAAAACCTATAGTAGGTGTAAAAAGATAATGAGAAAGGAATCTAAGCATACACTGAAGTCTTCAGACCACAAAAGAAGTGAGCAAGAGAAGATGAAAGGAGCAGAGGAACTACAGAACATCCAGAAAAAAATTAACAAAATGGCAATAAGTACATACCTATCCATAATCATTTAAAATGTAAATGGATTAAATTCTCCAATCAAAAAACATAAAAGTGGCTGAATGGATTAAAAATCAAGACCCATTTATATGCTGCTTACAAGAGACTCACTTCAGATGTAAGGACACACACAGACTGAAAGTGAAAGGATGGAAAAAGATATTACATGCAAATGGAGACCTAAAGAAAGCTGGGGTAGCTATATTTATATTAGACAAAATAGACTTTAAAACAAAGACAGTCATGAGGCAAAGAAAGACATTACATAATGCTAAAGGAGTCAATACAACAAGAGGATATAACATTTGTAAATATTTATACACCCAGCATGGGGGCACTTAAATATGTAAAGCAAACATTAACAGACCTAAAGGAAGAAATAGACAACAATACAATAATAGTGGAAGACTTTAATATCCTACTTGCATCAATGAATAGATCATCCAGACAGAAAACCAAAAAGGAAACATTGGTTTTAAACAACACGTTAGACTGGATGGATTTAACAGATGTATACCAAACATTCCATCCAAAAGCAACAGAATATATATTTTTTCTTAAATGCACATGAAACTTTCTCCAGGATAGATAATAAATCAGGCTACAAAACAACTCTTTAAAACTTAAGAAGATTGAAAATATAACAAGCATCTTTTCCAACCACAATGGTATGAAACTAGAATCAATTACAAGAAAAAAATTGGAAAATTAACAAATATATGAAGATTAAGCTACAGGCTTCTGAAAAACCAATGGGTCAACAAAGAAATCAAAAGAGTATTTAAAACAAAAACTTGAGAAAAATGAAACTGCACATACAACATACCAAAACTTATATGAGACAGCAAAAGCAGTTCTTAGAGGAAAGTCCATAGTTATAAATGCCTACCTCAAGAAACAAGAAAAGTCTCAAATAAACAGCAAAACTTTACACCTCAAGCAACTAGGAAAAGAAAAACAAACAAATCCCAGAGTTAGTAGAAGGAAAGAAATAACAAAGGTCAGAACAGAAATAAATGAAATAGGCACTAAAAAGACAATAGAGAAGATCAGTGAAACAAAGAGGTGGTTCTATAAAAAAGATAAAATTGACAAAATGTTAGCTAGACACACTAAGAAAAATAGAGAGGGCTCAAATAAATAAAATCAGAAATGAAAGAGGAGATATTACAACTGATACCACAGGAATATAAAGAATCAAAAAAGGCTACTATGAACAATTATACACCAAAAAATTAGACAACCTAGAATAAATATATGAATTCCCTGTGTGAAACCACACAAAATCATTAAGAAATAGAAAATCTGAACAGACAGATCACTAGTAAGAAGACTGAATCAGTAATCAAAAAATTCCCAACAAACAAATGTCCAAGACCAGATGGCTTCACTGGTGAATTCCACCAAACATTCAAAGAGGAATTAATGCCATTCCTTCTCAAACTCTTCCAAAAACAGAAGTAAAGGAAACACTTCCAAACTAATTTTATGAGGCCAGCATTACCCTGATACCAAAACCAGACAAGAAAAACACAAGGAAAGAAAATTACAGGCCAATAACTCTGATGAAGATAGATGCAAAAATCCTCAAAAAAAATTAGCAAACTGAATTCAACAATAAATTAAATATCATACAGTATGATCAAGTGGGATTTATTCCAGGGATACAAGGATGGTTCAACAGCCTCACATTAATCAACAGGATATACCATGTTAACAAAATGAAGGCTAAAAATCATGTGATCATCTCAAAAGATGCAGAAATGCATTTGACAAAATTAAACATCCATTTATGATAAAAACTCTCAACAAAGTAGTGATAGAGGGAACATAGATCTACATAATAAAAGCCATATATGACAAGCCCACAGCTAACGTATTCAATGCAGAAAGTTGGAAGCTTTTCCTCTAGGACCAGGAACAATAATTTTTTTCTATGTCTTTAATTTTTTATCTATATGAGATGATGGATGTTCACTAAACTTATTGTGGTGATCATTCCATGATGTACATAAGTCAAATCATTATGTTGTGCACTTTAACTTATATAGTGCTTTATGTCAATTATATTTCAAGAAAACTGGAAGAAAAAAACACAATGAGATATCACCTCACACCTGTTAGAATGGCTATTATTAAAAAGATAGGCAATTAACAAGTATTAGCAAAGATGTGGAGAAAAGGGAACCGTTGTGCACTGTGGGTAGGAATAAAAATTGGTGCAGCTGCTATGGAAAATAATACAGAGGTTCCTTAAAGAGTTAAAAATGTAACTACCATGTGATCCAGCAATTTTACTTCTATGTATCTATTAAAAAAAAAAAAGAACACTATCTCAAAAAGTTATAGTACCCCATGTTTATTTCCACATTATTTACAATAGCCAAGATATGGAAACAACTTGTATCTATTGAAGATGAGTGAATAAAAAAATATGGCATAGACACACACACACACAATGGAATATTATTTAGCCATAAAAGGAGGGAAATCTTGCCATTCACAATAATGTAAATGGACCTTGAGGGCATTATGCTAAATTAAGTTAAATAAGTCAGACTGAGAAAGACATATATCATGATCTCAGTTATATGTGAAATGTAATGATTTTTTTAAAATGCTCATATATATGGAGAATCAATTGGTGGTTGCTGGTGGCAAGGAGGTTGGGGGCTGGGAAAAATGTGTGAAGGGAGTCAAATGTTACAAACTTTCAGTTATAAAATAAACAAGTCATGAGAATATAATGTCCATCATGATGACTATAGTTAATAATACTGTATTAAATATTTGAAAGTTGTTAAGAGAGTATACCTTAAAAGTTCTCATCACAAGAAAAAAAAATTCTGTAACTATATACGGTGATGGATGTTAACTAGACTTATTGCAATAATCATTTAACAATATATACAAATATTAAATCATGTTTTATACCTGAAATTCATATAATATCATATGTCAATTATACCTCAATAATTTTTTTAAAAGTATGCTCCTTGAATTATAGTATTTTAAAATGAAAAGAGAAGCCACAGATTGAGAGGAACTCTTTGCAATACATACATGTGATAGGCAGAACTCTCAGATGCTGCCTCTTCCATTCTCACCCCCTGTTGTACCCACCTTGTATAATCACCTTCCCTTACATGTAGTGGAGACAAGTGTATATGATGGGGTATCATTTCCATAGTTAAGTTACTAATCAGTTCATTTTGAGTTAAACAAAAGGGAGGCTATCCTGGGTGGGTCTGACCTAATAAGGTGGGTAAATCTTTAAAAGAAACAAAAAGCAGCAGTAGACCTTCACTTGCTGGCTTGAAAGAAAGAAAACATATATGTTTTAAACTGCCTAATAAGGAGGCTACATGGCAAAGAACTATGGATGGTTTCTAAGCACAGAGAGTGGTCCCTGGAAGACAGCTAGCAAGAAAGTAGGGACCTCAGTCATATAGTTACAGGGAAATAAATTCCTCCAACAAACAATGAGCATGGAAGGTAACACTGATCCTCTGATGAGAATCACAGTCCCATTCAACACTGTAATTATAGCCTGAAAAGCAGACCCAGTTAAGCCATCCACCAATTCCTGGCCTGTGGACATTGTGAGGTAATAAATTTGTATTGATTTAAGTTGAAAAGTTTGTGATAACTTATTCAGAAATAGGAAACAAATTTAAAATGTTTGACAAGGGACTTGTGTCCAGTAATTATAAAACTCAATTATAAAAATTCAAACAATCTAATATTTGGATAAAATATTTGAAAAGACACTTGACCAAAGAAGATATATGTATGGCAAATAAGCACAGTAAAACATGCTTGCATTAATTTCCTATTGCTGCTATACCAAATGACCAGAAATTTAGTGGTTTAAAGCAACACAAGTTTATTATCTTACAGTTTTGTAGGTTAGAAATCAACATGGGTCTCTGTGGGCTAAAATTAATATGTATACACAGGGCTGCACTCTTTTCTTGAGGATCTAGGAAAGACTCCTTTTCCCCCCTTTTTTCAGCTTTTAAAGACTCCCACATTCCTTGATGCATGGCCTCCTTCTCCAACTTCAAAGCCTTACATTCTTTGACCATACTTCTTTAGTCATATCTCCCTCTGACCCTCACCTCAGCTGTGAAAGATTCTCCACTTTTAGATTAGACACACCCAACTAATCCAAAATAATTCCATCTCAAGGTCCTTAATCCTTAATCACACCTGTATAGTCCATTTTGCCTTGTAAGGTAGCATATTATAGGTTACAGGGATTAGGATGTGGATATCTTTGGGATATCATTACTCTTCCTTCCACAGTGGTTAACATTATTAATCATCAGGAAACATAAATTAAAACTAAAATGACATGGCAGTAGTACCCACTAGAAAAGTTAAAATAAAAAATACTAGAAAGAGCCTCCCATCAAGCCTCTTAGATAGCCTCAACCACCAGAGGGCAGACAGCAGAAGCAAGAAAAACTACAATCCTGCAGCCTGTGGACCAAAAACCACAGTTACAGAAAGATAGACAAGATGAAAAGGCAGAGGGCTATGTACCAGATGAAGGAACAAGAAAAAACCCCAGAAAAACAACTAAATGAAGTGGAGATAAGCAACCTTCCAGAAAAAGAATTCAGAATAATGATAGTGAAGATGATCCAGGACCTCGGAATAAGAATGGAGGCAAAGATTGAGAAGATGCAAGAAATGGTTAACAAAGACCTAGAAGAATTAAAGAACAAACAAACAGAGATGACCAATACAATAACTGAAATGAAAACTACACTAGAAGGAATCAATAGCAGAATTACTGAGGCAGAAGAACGGATAAGTGACCTGGAAGACAGAATGGTGTAATTCACTGCTGCGGAACAGAATAAAGAAAAAAGAATGAAAAGAAATGAAGACAGCCTAAGAGACCTCTGGGACAACATTAAACGCAACAACATTCGCATTATAGGGGTCCCAGAAGGAGAAGAGAGAGAGAAAGGACCAGAGAAAATATTTGAAGAGATTATAGTCGAAAAGTTCCCTAACATGGGAAAGGAAATAGCCACCCAAGTCCAGGAAGCGCAGAGAGTCCCATACAGGATAAACCCAAGGAGAAACACAGTGAGACACATAGTAATCAAAGTGGCAAAAGTTAAAGACAAAGAAAAATTATTGAAAGCAGCAAGGGAAAAATGACAAATATCATACAAGGGAACTCCCATAAGGTTAACAGCTGATTTCTCAGCAGAAACTCTACAAGCCAGAAGGGAGTGGCATGATATACTTAAAGTGATGAAAGGGAAGAACCTACAAACAAGATTATTCTACCCGGCAAGGATCTCATTTAGATTTGATGGAGAAATCAAAAGCTTTACAGACAAGCAAAAGCTACGAGAATTCAGCACCACCAAACCAGCTCTACAACAAATGCTAAAGGAACTTCTCTAAGTGGGAAACACAAGAGAAGAAAAGGACCTACAAAAACAAACCCAAAACAATTAAGAAAATGGTCATAGGAACATACATATGGATAATTACCTTAAACGTGAATGGATTAAATGCTCCAACCAAAAGAAGGAGGCTTGCTGAATGGATACAAAAACAAGACCCATATATATGCTGTCTACAAGAGACACACTTCAGACCTAGGGACACATACAGACTGAAAGTGAGGGGATGGAAAAAGATATTCCATGCAAATGGAAATCAAAAGAAAGCTGGAGAAGCTATACTCATAGCAGATAAAATAGATTTTAAAATAATGTTACAAGAGACAAGGAAGGACACTACATAATGATCAAGGCATCAATCCAAGAAGAAGATATAACAATTATAAATATATATGCACCCAACATAGGAGCACCTCAATACATAAGGCAACTGCTAACAGCTATAAAAGAGGAAATCAACAGTAACACAGTAATAGTGGGGGACTTTAACACTCACTTACACCAATGGACAGATCATCCAAAATGAAAATGAATAAGGAAACAGAAGCTTTAAATGACACAATAGACCAGATAGATTTAATTGATATATATAGGACATTCCATCCCAAAACAGCAGATTACACGTTCTTCTCAAGTGAGCACGGAACATTCTCCAGGATAGATCACATCTTGGGTCACAAATCAAGCCTCAGTAAATTTAAGAAAATTGAAATCATATCAAGCATCTTTTCTGACCACAACGCTATGAGATTAGAAATGAATTACAGGGAAAAAAACGTAAAAAAGACAAACACATGGAGGCTAAACAATACGTTACTAAATAACCAAGAGATCACTGAAGAAATCAAAGAGGAAATCAAAAAATACCTAGAGACAAATGACAATGAAAACACGATGACCCAAAACCTATGGGATGCAGCGAAAGCAGTTCTAAGAGGGAAGTTTATAGCTATACAAGCCTACCTCAAGAAACAAGAAAAATCTCAAGTAAACAATCTAACCTTACACCTAAAGAAACTAGAGAAAGAAGAAAAACAAAACCCAAAGTTAGCAGAAGGAAAGAAATCATAAAGATCAGAGCAGAAATCAATGAAATAGAAACAAAGAAAACAATAGCAAAGATCAATAAAACTAAAAGTTGGTTCTTTGAGAAGATAAACAAAATTGATAAGCCATTAGCCAGACTCATCAAGAAAAAGAGGGAGAGGACTCAAATCAATAAAATCAGAAATGGAAAAGGAGAAGTTACAGCAGACACCACAGAAATACAAAGCATCCTAAGAGACTACTACAAGCAACTCTATGCCGATAAAATGGACAACCTGGAAGAAATGGACAAATTCTTAGAAAGGTATAACCTTCCAAGACTGAACCAGGAAGAAACAGAAAATATGAACAGACCAATCACAAGTAATGAAATTGAAACTGTGATTAAAAATCTTCCAACAAACAAAAGTCCAGGACCAGATGGCTTCACAGGTGAATTCTATCAAACATTTAGAGAAGAGCTAACACCTATCCTTCTCAAACTCTTCCAAAAAATTGCAGAGGAAGGAACACTCCCAAACTCATTCTATGAGGCCACCATCACCCTGATACCAAAACCAGACAAAGACACTACAAAAAAAAAAAAATTACAGACCAATATCACTGATGAATATAGATGCAAGAATCCTCAACAAAATACTAGCAAACAGAATCCAACAACACATTAAAAGGATCATATACCACGATCAAGTGGGATTTATCCCAGGGATGCAAGGATTCTTCAATATACGCAAATCAATCAATGTGATACACCATATTAACAAATTGAAGAATAAAAACCATATGATCATCTCAATAGATGCAGAAAAAGCTTTTGACAAAATTCAACACCCATTTATGATAAAAACTCTCCAGAAAGTGGGCATAGAGGGAACCTACCTTAACATAATAAAGCCATATATGACAAACCCACAGCAAACATCATTCTCAATGGTGGAAAACTGAAAGCATTTCCTCTAAGATCAGGAACGAGACAAGTATGTCCACTCTCACCACTATTATTCAACATAGTTCTGGAAGTCCTAGCCACAGCAATCAGAGAAGAAAAAGAAATAAAAGGTATACAAATTGGAAAAGAAGAAGTAAAACTGTCACTGTTGGCGGATCACATGATACTATACATAGAGAATCCTAAAACTGCCACCAGAAAACTGCTAGAGCTAATTAATGAATATGGTAAAGTCACAGGACACAAAATTAAGGCACAGATATCTCTTGCATTCCTATACACTAATGATGAAAACTCTGAAAGAGAAATTATGGAAACACTCCCATTTACCATTGCAACAAAAAGAATAAAATACCTAGGAATAAACCTACCTAGGGAGACAAAAGACCTGTATGCAGAAAACTATAAGACACTGATGAAAGAAATTAAAGATGATACCAACAGATGGAGAGATATACCATGTTCTTGGATTGGAAGAATCAACATTGTGAAAATGAGTATACTACCCAAAGCAATATATAGATTCTTTGCAATCCCTATCAAATTACCAATGGCATTTTTTACGGAACTAGAACAAATCATCTTAAAATTTGTATGGAGTCACAAAAGACCCCGAATAGCCAAAGCAGTCTTGAGGGAAAAAAATGGAGCTGGAGGAATCAGACTCCCTGACTTCACACTATACTACAAAGCTACAGTAATCAAGACAATATGGTACTGGCACAAAAACAGAAACATAGATCAATGGAACAAGATAGAAAGCCCAGAGATTAACCCACGCACCTATGGTCAACTAATCTATGACAAAGGAGGCAAAGATATACAATGGAGAAAAGACAGTCTCTTCAATAAGTGGTTCTGGGAAAACTGGACAGCTACATGTAAAAGAATGAAATTAGAATACTCCCTAACACCATACACAAAAATAAACTCAAAATGGATTAGAGACCTAAATATAAGACTGGACACTATAAAACTCTTAGAGGAAAACATAGGAAGAACACTCTTTGACATAAATCACAGCAAGATCTTTCTTGATCCACCTCCTAGAGTAATGGAAATAAAAACAAAAATAAACAAATGGGACCTAATGAAACTTCAAAGCTTTTGCACAGCAAAGGAAACCATAAACAAGACAAAAAGACAACCCTCAGAATGGGAGAAAATATTTGCAAACAAATCAACGGACAAAGGATTAATCTGCAAAATATATAAAGAGCTCATTCAGCTCAATATTAAAGAAACAAACACCCCAATCCAAAAATGGGCAGAAGACCTAAATAGACATTTCTCCAAAGAAGACATACAGATGGCCACGAAGCACATGAAAAGATACTCAACATCACTAATTATTAGAGAAATGCAAATCAAAACTACAATGAGGTATCACCTCACTCCTGTTAGAATGGGCATCATCAGAAAATCTACAAACAACAAATGCTGGAGAGGGTGTGGAGAAAAGGGAACCCTCTTGCACTGTTGGTGGGAATGTAAATTGATACAGCCACTATGGAGAACAATATGGAGGTTCCTTAAAAAACTAAAAATAGAATTACCATATGACCCAGCAATCCCACTACTGAGCATATACCCAGAGAAAACCATAATTCAAAAAGACACATGCACCCGAATGTTCATGGCAGCACTATTTACAATAGCCAGGTCATGGAAGCAGCCTAAATGCCCATCAACAGAGGAATGGATAAAGAAGAAGTGGTACATATATACAATGGAATATTACTCAGCCATAAAAAGGAACGAAATTGTGTCATTTGTTGAGAAGTGGATGGATCTAGAGACTGTCATACAGAGTGAAGTAAGTCAGAAAGAGAAAAACAAATATCGTATATTAATGCATGTATGTGGAACCTAGAAAAATGGCACAGATGAGACAGTTTGCAGGGCAGAAGTTGAGACACAGATGTAGAGAATGGACATATGGACACCAAGGGGGGAAAACTGCGGTGGTTTGGGGATGGTGGTGTGCTGAATTGGGCGATTGGGATTGACATGTATACACTGATGTGTATAAAATTGATGCCTAATAAGAACCTGCAGTATAAAAAAACAAACAAACAAAACAACTAATACTAAACTTTCATTGGGTTATTTGTATGGAAATATGTTAATATAAATGTTTCAGACATTACATGAAATTTCTAAAAATCTTATATTTGTATTTGTATGGAAATATGTTAATATAAATGTTTCAGACATTATATGAAATTTCTAAAAATCTTATATGTTCTGGTATAATGTTATAAGTAATAATCCTAGTTATTACTTTAAAATGTATATCTCAGAAATAACTAATTTTCTTGTCCACGGCATTATTATGAACTTTCATCAAATCTTTAACTGTGGCCATTTTTAAGTCTTTTCTCATTTACAGACAGTTCTGGGTGTACTCTGATGCTTTTGCAAATATGTTCCTATAAAAGGGTTTCATCTTCAAGAAATTCATGGAAAAGACTCTGACAAGTACGGGTTTCTGGTAACTGACTGTACTGCTGAACTGAATGAATAAGCATTTTCAGAACTCTAATGAAAAACTGATGAACTCAAAAAAGTGCTAACAAAAGATCAAGATGAAAAAAAAAATTTAATTACATGGGACTGAGTGAACTGATGAGGATGAGTATAATTTTTGTGACTTTCTGTCTGAATTAAAAAAAAAATCCCACAAGGACTCAGAGGCAAAGAATATACAAATCAATTTTCACTGCAAAGTAAAGGAGCTGTTACAGTGGAGGATTACTGGACTGAATGTCAATATTATGACATAGTATGAGTGTGTTTCAGGTTTGGTAATTGCAATCATTGTTGCTTTTGTTGTGGTCATCCATGTACAATGCTTCGTGTCAGTCTATTTATCTCTTGTAAAAATAAAATACAGTGTGTGTGTGTGAAAAAAATACTAGAAAATCATATGTGTTTGCAATAATATGGAGCAAATGTCTCTAATATTATTGCTTATGGGAATAGAATAGAGTAAAACTATTTTGGAAAATGGTCTATTCATCTCTTAATTTAAACATACACTTACCTATGACTCAGCAACTCCATTCTTAGGTACTTGCCCAAGATGTATAAAACATAAATCCACAGTAGACTTGTTCATGAATGTTAACAGTAGTTTTAGTCCTAATAGGGAAAAACTGGAAACTACCCAAACGTCCATCAACAAGAGAACAGGTAAATTGTGGTATATCTACACAAAGAAGCACTACCTAGTAATAAAAATGAACAAACTTCTGATATACACAATAACATGTATGACCCTCAGGATCACTATGAAGTAAGCACAAAAGAGAATTTGCTATAAGGTTTCATTTATATAAAACTCTAGGAATGATGACTCTAATCCACTGATAGAAAGTAGATCAGTGTTGCCTGCCTCGTGGTATGGGAAGCAGAAATTTAATGGGAAGGGGCACGTGGAAAACTTTTGGCATGATGAAAAAGTATTATACCTTGGCTTATGGTGATATGTACATGGTTGTATGCATATGTCAAAATCACTGGAATATAAAATTAAATATATTAAATATTAAATACCTGGATTAAATATCTGGATAAAGTTTAAAGAAAACTTTAAAAAATCTATTTCTATGTTTATCTAAATATCAGTAATCTGTTGCTATGTACTAAACTACTCCTACATCAAAGCCAAAGAGTCTCTTTTTTCACTCAGCTAAGACATACTCATGTATAATATAACATAATCATGTAGTGACTGCCCCATCACCTTTGCCATATTCTATTGGCTAGAAGCAAGTCAGAAGTTTTTCCATACTAGATCCCAGGGGATTATATAAGACATGAATCATTAGAGGTTTTCTTAGGGTATTCTTGCCAAAGCCCACCCTCTGGTCCCCAGTGACCTATGTCTCCCTCACATGTAAAACATATTCACCTCATTCCAAGATTTCCAAAAGTCTCATACCATTGCAGTTTCAAGTCAAATTTCAAAATTGCATCATCTAAATCTAGATCAGGTGCAAATAAGGCTCGTAGATTTAATCCATTTTGCTCCTGAGATAAAATTGCCCTCTATCTTGTGGAAACGTGAAAGTAAAGAGACAAGTTATCTGCCCCCAATACACCTGTGATGGTTAATTTTATGTGTTAACTTGACTGAACCATGAGAATACACATATGTATATGTATATGTATACTATATGTATAGATATAGTATATATCTACATTCATATACATACAGATATTGATATACTATATATATACTATATCTTACTGGTTTTATTTTTTCTCTGGAGAACCCTGACTAATACAACACCCAACATATAGTGGTGGGAAAAGCATAGGATAACAGCAATAGACATCCCAGTTCGAATAAGGGGGAAATGGAAGATGAAAACAGTCACTGCTCCAAGGCAGTTATGTAATCCAGACATGCAAACTCCAGCCAAAGCCCCTTGATCAGGTTCAAGGACTAGGGATAATCCTTTGTGGCTCTTGGCTCTGTCCTCAGTTTTGTTTTGTTTTTTTCTGCTCCTGAATCATCATTCCTTTTTCATGTAAAGTAGCATTTATTTTCAGCTCAGCCTGCTTTCTGCCAGTAGAATTTTTGGGGTCCAAGAAATACTTTTCATTTTTAATTGTCTCTGTCTCTTTTATTCTAAGTTGACAGTGTTTCTGCTAAATTAATTTCTTAGGAACTTTGTGAGCATTCCATGTATTTCATAGGGATTCATTCCATTATACAAAAGACAAACTCACAGCTCTTTTCAGGATAATCCCTTCTCTAATTCTGGCTCCTGCTGAGATGGATGAGAGAGAATGGCCTTAAACTTCCAAGTGGTCCTCTGATAAAGTTGAAAGGATCTGTGAGGCACACCCTTAATCTCTTTAAAGAGGCTTTTGTGTGACTAAATACTCTGATGTTTGATCTTTGTGGGGCTTCAGGAAAGGGTTGTAGAGTCACCTTCAGCCTTTTCTCTGGAGCACACTTTCCTAACAATAAATCTCTTAATTTAATGTCTTTTGCCATTTCCAAAGGCTGAGCATTTCCAAAATCATCAGGTCCTGCTTCCTTTTGGTATAACAGTTCTTCCCTCAATTTATCTCTTTCTCTGACATTTTACTGTAAGCAACAAGAAAAACCATGCTGTGCCTTCAACACTTTGTTTGGAAATCTTCTTAACTATGTGGGCAAAAAAAAAAAAATGTTGCCTGCCTTTTATGTAAACAACGCTGCCTGCCATCAAGCTATCAGTCACTGCAGCTGCCCCGAATGCCCCTAACGGTGCACCCTGAGGGGAATTCAGTTTGGAGAAAAACAGGATACTGGTCCCAGATTGTTAAGAGGCATATCAAAGGAATAATTTCAATAAGCCCAGACTCCTGCATCTTCTCATACAAAGAAAAGCATTAAATCCTTAAATTGAGATGTCTGTTTTTTGTGATTAGCAGTAATATTTTGATGTTCAAAGACTTTTTTTTTTCCAGCAAAAACTTCTATATATCTTGGCTCTTCCCTTACCTCTTTGGAATACTTTCTCAAAGCTATCTGAGAGGCTGTCCCCTGGGCTATATTCCTCTATAAGGTCCCCGAATAAAACATAACTTGCAACTTTATTTTTTCAGTTGACAACAAAATATCTAAGTCTACCACTTATCCACATAATTGCAAGTCACAATTCTGCTAAGCTCTCTGCTACTATAAAACAATGACTTCCCTTTCCTCTACTTTCCAATAATATGTTCTTCTCTTTTTTCTGAGCCCTCACCAGCAGTGTCCTCCAAGTCCAGATTTCTAACTGTCTGTTTAGGGTTATTTAGACTTTATTATGTTCTTAAACAGTCTTCCAGCTGAAACAGGAGGGAAGGGGGCAGGGCACAACCTTTAAAAGAATGGCATAGCCATAGGACATGACAAAAACTGGTTAGAGCTAACTAGGTCCAAGATGGTGGAAGATTCGACTTCCAGTGGACCTTGAGCTTCATTATGCGCTCATTGTAATACATTAGCTAAATGACACACCCACCAGTGCCATGACAGTTCTGAAGCCAACCATGAAAGGTCAAAAAGTGGGCGGTGGCCCAATTTGTGGAAATCCCTGCCCGTTCCCCAAAATAATTGGAATAATCCTCCCACTCATTAGCCTATGAAATTACCCAGCCCATAAAAATTAACCATGCCATATTTTGAGGCTCTCTCACCTTCTGAGATGGCCCACACTCTGTCTGTGGAGTGTGTTTCTCTCTAAATAAATCCACTCACTACCTATCACTTTGTCTCTGAATTCTTTTGCAATGAGACAAGAACCTTAAGTTCACTGGGAACACAGCTATCGCACTGTTCAAACCTATTCTCCCACTTTTAGTTACTTGTGAGGGCAGCATCCCACTACACAAACCAAAATCTGTATTAGCTATCTATTGCTGCCTAAATTCTGTATCAGTCAGGTTTCAACAAGAGAAGCAGAACTGGTAACAGATCATATATACATGTATATTTATTTGTCACAAGGAATTTCATGCAGTTGTGGAGATTGGCTAAGCAAGTCCAAAGTCCATTGGACAGGCAGTCAAGAAGGGATGGTCATACTCAGGATGAAAGTCCATTGGCATGGGCTGAAGCTTTTTGTCCACAGGTGGCAGTCAGAAAGAAAGGTCTATGGGAAACAGAGAGCAATTGCAGACTCAGTGTCTGGAATCTCCCTCACACAGGAGGGCTATGACCACTTTTAAAGGATTTTTAACTTATCAAGTCAATTCCACCCAGGATAGTCTCCCTTTTGATTAATTTAAACTCAAAGTAGATTAGGGTTTGAATCACATCTGAAAAATCCCTTCATGGCAACACCTAGATTAATGTTTGATGAAATAACTTGGAGAAGGTGTGTATATGCAAATAGATGGCCACTACCCTCCCTCCTATCCCCCAAATCTTACAAGAGAATATCCCTTATAGTCTTTCTTAAATGAAATCCAACTAGAATGGGGATAGTTGGAAATGTAGTTCAGCCTAGCCAAGTTGATACATCAAAAAGCCAACACAACTCCTTATCATTTGATCTCTGATTACATGCCATTTCTTTTCTGCTGCAGCGTATTGGCCATAAGTTACATGGCCAGACTATACTGAAGTGGAAGTATACTAGTGTGGACATTTTTAATTATCATATTCTGCCTTCAGGTCACAAATTATTTACATCTAACCCACATCCAAAGTACATTCACTCCTCCCAAACTACTGTCCCGCACTATTTATGTAAAGTACAAGAGCAGATAAGACTAATCTATGGTGATGCCTCTCAGGGATTTATGGTGGCCAAAGAAGGGTGTAAAGGAACTTTCTGAGACATGGGAATTTTCTGCAATTTACCTTAGGAGATGATTACACAGATTAATTCAATTGTCAATATTTATACAAATAAACAATTAAGAGCTATGCATTATTGTATGTAAATTTTATTTCAATAAAATAATAAAAATTTAAAATAAAAATATCAAACTGAAAGAATCTGTTAAAAAGTAGATTAAATACAGTTGAATAGTATATTGGTGAATTGTAAGATAGGTGTGAAGACATAGAATGCACTACAGAGAGTGAAAGAATGATAAAATATGAAAAAGAAGATAATACATGTGAAAGAATGAGAAAGACTAAAATATTTTTAATCAGAGGCTCAAAAAAGCATATCTGAGAGAAAGGATGTGAGGCCATATTTGAAAATATCACCACTGAGAATTTTCCAGAAATGATCAAACACATGAAGAATTGAAACTCCAAAAGAGCAGTGTGTTTTTATCTGTTTTGGTTATAATTGTATCATCAGCATGTAGAACTCTACCTGGCAAGAATTAGGTATGTAATAAATGTTAATAAATATTTGTTAAATAAATGAATAAATCCTTAGAAATAAGAAGAGCAATATACACCAAAAAAATAAAAATAAATTCACTCCTAAAATTATTGTAGTGACACTATAAAAGTGCAAAGACAAAGATAAGAACTTAAAAGCAGTCACAGTAAAAAGAGAGATCAACTAAAGTGAAATACTATTATATCATATTCCTATAAGAATCTGAAGAAAGATTTCAAAAATACTAGAATAATAGTCTGCAGAATTTTCCCTGGTTAACATTCTCTAAGAGAATGTATAGAGTTTTTTTTTAATACTGTATCTTTTTGGACACATAGAATATATGGATCGATATAATACATTTTGGCCAATGCATACATAAAAAAATTTACATTAATGTCCCTCAGTTACAATACAACATTTTAAACAGAGTCATACATGAGAGAAGATAAAATGACATTCTAAATACAGTTGGTGGAATGTCGGAGAGTGTTTGGGGCAATAAGAGGGGCCATGTTATTACAAACAAAGCAACTGTTGCTAAAAACCATTGCTTATTTGGTAAAAAGGAAGTGATATTTAAAGCATTTTACTTCTTAACATGACAGATTTTTACTGTTAAATAGGTATTTCATTATATTTAATTTATGCTTTGAGGTGATTTGTAATGCATTATAAAATTTCTGATTTTAAAGAATGGTTATCAGTTAACATTTTTATACATAACTTCTGATTTGCAAGATCATATCACTGATATTAAGAAGGAGATAATTGTTTTTGCAAAAAAAAAAAAATCAATGATGTATGCTTACAATAAAACAACATGACCAGATGTATGCTTACAATAAAACAACATGACCAAGCTGAATTAATATCAAGGAAGCAAATGTCACCAGAAAAAGGAGTCCAATTTCATTGTCAACCAAAGAATTTGTATCGTGATTACAATAGATACCATTTTACACCCATTATTTGGCAAACATTAAAGAAGTGTTAGCAAAGATGTGGATCCATGCAAACTCCAGTGATCTGTTGGTAAGAATTTAAATGAGCAAATTTACTTTGAAAAATAATTGGTTATTATCTTCTAAAGTTGAACATTGACAATTATTTTTTACCCAGGAATTCTATTATAAAGTATTCATAACATAAAAAATTAAATTACCTTGGGAGACATTTCCTAGATGATGCATAACAGGATAACAGGAACATTTGAAGTGACAAAAACATGGATTAACATAAATGTTGTAATAGTATGATGGATGTATATGTGTTGGTATATTTACCCTATAGATTATTAGCCAACAGTAACAACTAATGAAATACAACTACAACCAAAAACATTGAAGAACTTCAGAGACATAATTTTTAATTTAAAAAGAAAAACACAGAAGAAAAATTCAATTGTTATGCCATTTTTTAATAACACAAAAACGAATGCAAGTAAATGATATCAGCAAGATCCAGATGCTCACTGCCCTGTGGAAATACCAAGTTGTCAACAACATACAGACCAGAGTAGCTTTGTGGGAACTCTAGAAACCAGTTAAGGAGCTGCAGCAACCAAGCAAACTCTCAAACAAAAGCTACAATCAAAATGAAAGGAAATTTTGTGGCATTTGTGCTTGTTGATGCCCCACCCCATCCCTGGCATAGTGCAGCAAGTCCCCCAATTCTTGTTTCCTTCCTCAGGACTAAATAAAAAGAGTGGAACTTCTTTGCAAAGATCTGGCTTGTCTTAGAGCTGTACAAAGGACTGGTTTCTGTTTCCCCTGATATGGAGCTTTTATGGGAATAGTGGCATAGTTTAAATACCTGGTTGGAGGCCACTAAAAGCAGTGATGGGCAGACTGATGCATGAGAACTGCAGGGGGACTACAGACCTTTAGGCACCTGGGAAGAGAGTAGGGGCAGAGGAATACATAGAACATCTATGAACCAGAGAAAAAACAAGGATGAGTCTCGTAGGGAAATGATAACTTTAAAAAGCATCTGTGTAAATGTGGAATTAAGCAATAGAGCACATTCACAGGCCCAGGAATATGCATCCCAAGAAAAGTCCAGAAGAGACCTTGAACCTTCATGAAGGGGTGATTAGTGAAGATGCTCCTCTATTGGGAGAGGTGGTTATTTTTTCAAAAGCCCAGTTTTAAATAAAAGATGACAAAGAATACAAAGAAACAGAAAATCAGAGCTCATTTCAAGCAACAAATTAAATCTCCAGAAATCAACTGTAAGCAACACAGGCCTTGAACTTGACAAAGATTTAAAACAATTTTCTCAAATATGCTCAAAAAGGAAAGAGAACTTGGACAGAGTCCAAAAGTAAATCAGGAAAATGAGACATGAACAAAATGAGAATATCAACAAAGAGATACAACCTAAAAGAAAGAACAACATACATTCTAGAGACGAAAAATAAAAGAACTGAATTAAAAAATTCACTGGAGGATTTCAACAGCAGACTTGAGCAGGCAGAAGAAATAATTAGTAAACCTGAAGACAGCTCATTTGAGATTATTGAGTCTGAGATATTAAAAAAAAAAAGAATGAAGAAGAGTGAACAATCTAAAGGACTTATGGAAAACCATCAAGCAAAATAAAATGTACATTATGGGAGCCCCAGAAGAAGAAAAAAGAAAGGGGCAGAAAGTTTATTTGAAAGAATATTGGCCAAAAACTTCCAAAGTTTGAGGGAAAACATGGATACATAAATATAAGAAACTCAACAATACCCAAATAGGAAAAACACAGAGACCCACACCAAGACACATGACAACAAAGCAAAGTGAATTGTCACATATGAGAAATCTTCAATAAGAAAGAAGATTTCTCAGCAGTAATCTTGGAAACCAGAAGTCAATGAGATGATATATTTAAAGTGCTTAAATAAAAATACTGTCACCCAAGAATTCTATATCAGGCAAAACTGTCCTCCAAAAATGAGGGAGAAATTAAGACATTCCTAGATAAACAAAAGAAAAAGGGTTTTATTACCACCAGACCTACCCTAAAAGAAATGCTAAAAGAAATTCCTAAAGTTGAAACAAAGGTATGCTATAAAGTAACTCAAAACAATATGAAAATATAAAGTTACCTGTTAAAGGTAAATACATGGACCAATAGTAAAACCAATATGTTGTAATTTTGGTTTATAACTCTACTTTTTATTCTCTTATAAGATTTAAATTACAAGATCATAAAAATATTTATGAATCTATGTTAATGGGTATGAAATATTAAAAGATGTATTTTGTGAAATCAATAACAAAAAGGGAAACAGAGTTGAAAAAGAGCAGAAATTTTGTAAGCAATTGAAGTTAAGTTAATGTCAGCTCAAAATAGATTGGGTTTCTTTAACTTTAGGATGTTTTATGTAGTCCTAATTGTAATCACAAAGAGAATATCTACACAAAGGTACACAAAAGGAAAAAAAGAAGAGAATTAAAACGTGTCACTGCCAAAAAAAAAAAAAAAAGAAATCAACTAAACACAAAGGAAGACAAAGGAAGGACAAAAACTCTGTAAGACACACAGAAAACAGTTAACAAAATGGCATTTGTAAGTCCTTCTCTACCAGTAATTATTTTAAATGTAAATGGATTAAACACCCTAATGAAAAGATATAAATTGATAGAATGGATTTTAAAAAAACAGGATTCAGCTACAGTAAGTCCCCTATGTACAAAGGTGTTCTGTTCTGAGACTGCTTTCGTAAGTCCAATTTGTAAGTCCAGCAAAGTTAGCCTACGTATCCAACTTATACAATTGACTATATAGTACTGTACTGTAATAGGTTTATAATAATTTTCACACAAATAATACATAAAAAACAAACACCAAAAATAAGGAAAACATTTGTAATCTCACAGTACAGTACCTTGAAAAGTACAGTAGTACCAGCTACATCACTGCTGCTTTTATGCCTGCTTCCAGACATCCTGGGCTTGAAATAAAGATACTGTACTACCATACTCTAGTCAGTACTATACAGTAAAGTACACAAAAGCACAACCACTTGTAGAGGATGCACTCACGTGACAATGTACACCAGACACGTGAACTAACATGTGATTGGACATGCGAATGCACGTTTGCATCTTTGAAAGTTCACAACTTGAAGGATTGTATGTAGGGGATTTACTGTATGTGCTGTCCACAAGAGACTCACTTTAGATATAATACCACACTTTGGTTGAAAGTGAAAGTATGGGAAGATATTCCATGTCAGTGGTAACCAAAAGAGAAGAGGAGTGGTTACATTAATATAAGAGAAAATAGACTTTAAATGAAGGACCTTATTTAATGATAAAAGGGTCAATTCATTAAGAAGATATATCAGTTATAAACACATATGGACCAAAAAACTGAGCACCAAAATATATGAAGCCAAACGTTGACAGAACTGAAGACAGAAATAGATAGCACTACAATGATAGTAGAAGACTTCAATACCCTACTTTTAATTATAGAAAAACTAGACAGAATATGAATAAGGAAATTGAGGACTTGAACAACCTTGCCATAATTGGACCTAACATATAAATATAGGACAATCTACCCAAAAAAGAGCAAAATACATATTTTTCTCAAGAGCTCATAGGACATTCTCCATGATAGACCATATGTTAGTGCACAAAAGAAGTCTTAACAAATTTTAAAAGATTGAAATCATGCAAAATATCTTTCTGACCACAAAGGAATGAAATTAGAAATCAATAGTAAAAGGAAAACTGGAAAATCCACATATATATGTAAATTAAGCAACACACTCATAAATAAACGTTGGTCAACGCAAAAATCACAGGAAATTAGAAAATACCTTGAGACAAATGAATGAAAACACAACATATTGAAACTTATGGGATGCTGCAAAAGCAGTGCTAAGAAGGAACTTCACAGCTATAAATGCTTACATTAAAAAGAAGAAATATCTCAAATGCGTAAACTAAATTTAAACCATAAGAAACTGAAAAAAGAAGAAATATTAAAGCTAACAGAATGAAGGAAATAATAAAGATTAGAGCAGAGATTAATGAAAAATAGAATAGCAACAACAAAAACCAAGAGTTGATTCTACAATAAGTCAACAAAATTAACAAATTTTAGATATATTAACTAAGAAAAAAGAGAAATCTTAAATTACTAAAATCAGAAATGAAAGAGAGACATTACAACTGCTTTTATAGAAATAAAAAGAATTCTAAGACAACACTATGAACAATTGTACAATGACAAAATGGATAAGCTAGGTGAAATGGACAAATATCTAGAAACACACAACCTACCAAGACTGACTCACAAACAAATAGAAAATCTGAACAGATCTATAACTGTTAAGGAGATTGAATGAGAAAAAAATAAATCTCCCAATAAAGAAAAGCCCAGAACCAGATGTCTTTACTGGCAAATTCTACCAAATATTTAATGAATTAACACCAATCCTTCAAAACTTTTCCAAAAATTGAAGAGAAGGGAACATTTCCAACCTCATTCTATGAGGCCAACATTACCCTGATAATAATAAAGTCAGATAAAGACATCTCAAGAAAAGCAATCACTGACCAATATTCCTGATGAATATTGATACAAATTTTTTTTTAATACTAGCAAAAAATTCAACAGTACATTAAAATGATTGTACAACATGACCAAGTGGGATTTATTCTGGTTATGCAAGGATGATCAACATACAAAATCAATCAATGGAATTCACCACATTAACAAAATGAAGGGGGAAAAAATGTAATCATCTCAATTGATGCAGGAAATAGCCTTTGACAAAATTCAACACCCTTTCCCTATAAAACAATCAACAGCTATAAATAGAAGGATCTTACCTGAACATAATAAAAGATGTATATGAAAAACTCACAGTTAATACCATACTGAATAGTGAAAGACTGAACTTTTTTCCTCTGAGATAGGGAGCAAAACAAAACAAAACAAAACACATTGCCTGCCTTTATCATATACTGGAAGTCCTAGCCAAGGCAATTAAGAAAGAAAAAGAAATAAAAGACATTCAAATTGGAAAAGAAGTAAAATTATCTCTGTTTACAGATGATGTGGTTGATCTTAAATATAGAAAACCCTGAAGAGTCCACAAAAAGTTACCAACCTGTTAGAACTAATAAATAAATTCAGCAAAGTTGCAACATGCAAAAACAAGACCCCAAATCAGTTGTGTTTCTATAAACTAAAAATGAACTGTGCAAAATGAAATTAGAAAAACATTTGCATTTACTGTAGCATAAGAAAAAAAACCACTTAGGAATAAACCTACCCAACGATTATATACCCAGAATTATTGAAAGCAGTGTCTCAAAGAGCAACATTATTCACAATAGCCAAAACATGGAAGCAACTGAAATGGATGAAGAAAATGTCATGTATACATTTTAATGGAATATTATTCAGCCTTAAAAAGAAGGCAATTCTGACACATGCTACAACATAGATAAACCTTGAGGACATTATGCCTGGTATAATAAGCTAAACGCAAAAAAGACAAATACTGGATGATTCCACTTATATGAGGTACCTAAAGTAGTCAAATTATAGAGACAAAGTAGAAAGGTGGTTGCCAGAGGCTGGGAAGAGGGGATTATGCAAAATTATTGCTTAATGGGTACCAAGTTTCAGTTTTGCAAGATTAAAAGAGTTCTGGAGATGGATAGTGGTGATGGTTGCACAACAATGTGAATGCACTCAAAAGTATTGAACTGTGCACTTAAACAATGATTTAGATGGTAAAATTCATGTTACATGTTTTTACCAAAATTAAAAATAAAAAACAGTAATTGGGAAAAAAAGCACAAACAAATAATACATTAAACATGTTAAATACTTTTGAAAGACAATGAAAAAGTATTAAAAAATATTTTACAAAATGAAGGCATTGATAAGCACCAAATTCAGTAGAGCAAGTTTATTTGGAAAAATGGAAAACACACAGATGGACAAAGAAAAAGCACAGGAAGGCACAATGATATTGAGAATGTTCTGACCCTAAATTGGGTATTTTATAAAATACCCTTGTTATGTTTGTTCATTTTATAAAATACCCTTGTTATGTTTGTTCATTTGTGTATATCAGATATTACATAATAAATAACAGATGTTTAAAAGTAGCTCTTTATGGAAAGTCAAATTAAAATAACAATGAGGTACCACTACACAACAAATAGAATGAAAAAAAAAAATAGACCTGACAACCACTACTGCTGGCAAGGATGCAAAGAAACTATCACTCTCATATATTTCTGGTGGGAAGGCAAAGTAATAGAGCCACTCCAGAAAATAGTTCAGCAGTATTTTATAAAGGCAAACATACAGTTACCTTATGACCCAGCAATCTGACTCTTAGGTTATTTACGCAAGGGAAATGAAAATATGTTCATGCAAGAAAGTGGTATAACAAACTTTTATGTATCAGCTTTATAACATAGCTATCAAAAATTAGAAGCAACTCAATGTACTACAATCATGAACTATTGATTCACACAACAATATAGATAAAGCTCAAAAGCCTTATGCAAAGAGAAGGAAACTAGTCTCAAAAGGATACCTATGAAGGTACAGCAGATATTAACATAACATTATAAAACAACTATACTTCAATAAAAAACAAAAGAACAAAACTTGGCTACCTCTGGTTTGATTTCATTTATATGATATTCTAGGTAAGGCAACACTAGAGAGATAGAGAACAGGTTAGTGGTTACCATGGGTTAGGGGTGAGAGAAGGCAGTGTTTGATTACAAAGTAGCAGCAAAAGAGATTTTTTGGAGTGAAGGAACTGCTGCATAATTTGTGGTGGTGGTTACATGATTCTATACATTTTTAAAAACATATAACTATAAACCTAAAAAATGAATTTTACTATATGTAAAATGAAATACAAATAAAACAAAAATAGAGACGAAAGTCAAACATTACCTTTAAAAAAGAAAGAAAGTTGTGGAAATGGAAAAAATAATGGTGATTTAGATAGCATATTAGCCACAGCTAAAGAGAAATTCATAAACTGAAAAGTGGCTTTGAAGAAATTATCCATAATGAAAGATGGAGAAATTAAAAGTTAATAAAAGGGAATAAAATAAACAGGTCTAATATTTATATAATAGTTTGAGAAAGAGAGAATGAGTAAGATTTAAAGATATAATGGCTGAAGATTTTTGAAGATTTGATAAAGGACATAAAACTTGTGGATACAAAATCATAAAATTTCTAAGCAAGAGAAATTTTTTAAAAACCATATCATGTGATGCCACAGTGAAACTGTAGAAATCAAAGGGAAATCTTAGAAGCAAACGCAGATAGACGACAGATTGTCCACACAGGGAAAACAATTAAAGTAAGAACAAATTTTTCAACTGCAGCAGTAGAGTCCAGATAAAAATAAAATAATAGCTACAGGGAAAATCAGTTTAACTTAGAATTCTAAACCCAGCTAAACAATAACTGAGACAGTTTACTACTCACAGACACTCAGTTAATGACCTACTGACAAATGTACCTCAGGAAGAAGGAAGCTGAACTCATAAGGAAGAAGGAAGATGAAAGGGAATGTTGACCACAAGAAAAAAGTAAATATGTTGATTAATCTAAATAACAATGCACTGAACAAAATAAAAGAAATACTAATTTAGTAGAGTAGTCCTAAATAAAATAAAGATACTTTAATAGTAACCTGCAATGTGAATGGAAATGGTGATCAGAGTTAAATAATTTTAAGGTCCTTATTACTTTTTACCTGTATTCTCTCTGCCTAAATTCTTTTGTTTGACTACTGAGTTTTACAGTTTATGTGGATTTAGTTTTGTCCTTCAAGTTCATAGACAGCAGACTGTGCACAATTCAAAAGTTGTCCTGTTACTCAGCATTAAGAACTTTGCAAAGGAATTGGAGTTTATGGTACTGGTTTCCTCAGGGCCACTGCATCATATCTTCCAATCTATAAAAGGTAATTAGGTAAAGAGCTTGTTGGAGTGAACTGGACACTTATAAAACACCAAAGTCTTTTGAATAAATCCAGGAGATATACAGTATTACTGAATTATAGGGTGTGTAATTTGGGTAGGAAAGAAACTCCCCAGGGTGTAGAAAAGAGACAGGAGTTATGTACCACACCCTGAGTCACTGTTTGATCAAACAGTAAAGAAGGAGCTTATGCCAGATGATACTCTTCAAATACACTTTATTCAAATGTTCCTCAAAGTTTGGCTCACAGGCTACTCGAACCAGAATCAGTTCGAGAATCACTTGCTGAAGTTCAATCCCAAGGTATCTTGTTCAAAGTGTCTCAAAAGAAGTATTTGTAAAGCTAAAAGGATATGTTCACTTTTGAGAGAACATAAAAACTCTAATCACTGAGGGACAATTACAATTTGGATAAGCTCTGTGGAGTTGTGAAATAGGTAATAGGAGAAATGGTGATGAACTATCATTAAAGCAACAGTGAGGCAAGACTCTATGTGGCATACAATCACAATGACAATGTGGACAGGAGAGATGAAGTGGAATACAGTCAGCAGTAGGGACACTAGTATATTCAGTCATAGCAAAGGCAACTGGAACATAAAATGATGAAAAATGATAGCAAAAATTTAGGAGAAATGTGAATGACTTAGGACCCATAAAAAGGAGGGAACATAATAAATAAATTCAGAGTCCAGAATCATACTGAATTTCAGAATAATTCCATCTTCTAGCCAGGCAGCTACTTATCTAACGTATGATGTACCCTGGAGGAACAAGGATAGTGTGTGTGTGTGTGTGTGTGTGTGTGTGTGTGTGCACACGTGTGTGTTTGTGTGTGTGATGTATGCATTTCTATGAAGCAATAATTTAAGTTTGACCAATGGGGTGTTTAGCATTTGGAAGATTTTCAGTTCATATTCATAAAATCCATCTACAAGAGTATGGTGGAACCTGTTGTAGTTCTTATTGTGTGTTTACATTGCCATGCTCTCATGGTTATAACGCCCACTACTATATCTCTCATAACAAAACTGGGTCCCATTACTTAAAGGGAGATAACCATGAAGAGAAATTTAAGAAATCTCTTCAAAAGGATATTATAGATGGTAATGGTACTCACACTAAGATGATTTTTAAATGTCATAAGATGCATCCCTTTCCAGTATCAATGTCTTCTTTATTTTCTTGTAATTTGTTAGAGCAACATGTTATAAAATTTACAATTGAAATACTTTATCATGTTAATATAGTCAGTTCATTTGTTTTGCCAACTAACTTGGGAAATCATAAAGCCTTCACTAATCACCAAATATGTAAATTAAGTAGGACTCAGCAGAATTTCCACCTTCCCTGGCAATAATTTGCATGCCAAATTGCCCAGAGTATTTTTACAGATTATCTATATTTACTTGTAAATAATCTATCACTAAAATTCAATTTTAGCTGATTCTTGTTCTTGTCAATAATCTTTCATTTCCATGGTCTACTTTCAGCTTTACAAGGTCTTAATGATACATTTGGCTTTATTTCTTTTTTCCCAAATGGATCAATATGAACACCTTAGAAATTTTTAAGGCTACAGTTTTATGTTTAATATCTCCAGCTTGAAAAATTATGTTTCATAAAATTGCTTCATTGTTTTTGTCAAATGGACAGATAAATATAGTTGGTTGGAAAATTCATTTCAGTTTTTGTCAAAGTTACAATAAAAATATTACCTCAAATATTTGTCAGTAATCAGATGCTTAATTTTCAAAATCTCAGTATATGTATTACTTCATAGTAGTTCTATAATTACTTATCTATGATAATTTGTGTATTTGAACCTTTTAAGGTAAGAAAATCCAGAAAAAATATCTGCTTAGAACTCCAATGAGAGCCTTGAAAATTCTATGACATGCATCTAGTGAAATGTACATAAAAACCATTTAATGAACTAACATAAATCTGATAACTGTGGGACATTTAGATCCTTAAACATTTTTATCATGTTATTGGTAAGTATGAAGCAGATATTTCAATTTTGAACTTGCTGGATATTTAGACTCTGAGATGAAAAGAAATATGCTATACTCTAGAGGCATGCTGGATAAATTATATTACTCAAATCTGCATATTACAGGTTTGGACAAGTGGGAGAGTTAACTTTTCATGTTTACTTAACATTTCCAATGTAATTAGACAAATTATCTTGGTATAAACGTGCTGCAGCTTTGACCATATTGTATGTAATAATTTTGGAAGAAAAAACCTCCTAATGCCATCATTCAAAAATTAGAAGTAAATAAAAACTGGTACAACTAGTATACCGTAAGAGCTTTTTAGAAATACATATACACATGCATACATGCCATTTATATATGGTGTATTTTGTTTGTTCACCTGTTTTTGGTGGTAGAGTGAAAATACTTTGATCATTTTAAATTGCTTTACATGCACATTCAGTGTATTGGGCACCAGTGGATTGTATGAGAGCTACATAAATTCAACAAAATAAACTGGAACTTCAAATTCTATATTTAATTGTAAACTAAACAAATCACTAATCCATATCTCTGTAAATTGCAATAAAAATAAAAATATTACTTCCAGTTCATAAATTTTTGAGGTCTGTTTTATGTATGCCATGATGAAGAAAAATAAACTGTAATCATTATTATTGCCGTGGCTTAGAACTTTAACATTTCCAAGATTATTAGCCACATGGATGTGAGAGGTGAGAGGAAAGCTCAAAGGTATTAACATCTCTTCTAAAGAATATTTGAAGAGTAACTAAAAAAAGACGTTTATTACCAAATTGCCACCAAAGAAGCAAGTAGTTCTGTCTACACAAGTACACACTTGTACTTCAATATAAGATCATATGAAGTCTGGAAATTCAAAATAGTTCTTTTAAAGCCATTCTCAGGATGATCCGATAAAATGGATCTTTTCCCTGACTCGAAAAAAAATGTTATCCTGGAGAATCTAATCAGATCTTGGATCCTGATAAGTTTCAAGTTTATGACCTGAAATAAAACATTGGCCATGAGCATAGTACAGCCTGTTGTATGTTACTTTTCATATTTTCTTTGGTACCATGTTAATCAAGAAATATTAAATAAGTGAACACATAGTTACTAAGTCCCATCTATCCATCAGTCAGTTCCAATAGTTCTCAAATTTTATCTCTGGACCATTTCAACTGGACAAAATGATATATTTACACATTTCTTATATTATCACTCTGTTTTATTGTGTTAAAATATACATAACATAAAATTTACCATTTCAACCATTTTTAGGTATACAATTCAGTGTCATTAAGTACATTCACATTGTTCTACAGCCACCACCACTTTCCATCTCCAGAAATTTTCATCACTCACAAACTGAAACTCTGTACCCATAAAAAACCTCTCCTTTTTGCCTTCACCTGGCCCTTAGTAACCATCATTCTATTTTCTGTTTCTATGAATTTGAATACTCTAAATACCCCATAAAATCTGAATCATACAATATTTGGCCTTTGCATCTGGCTTATGTCTCTTAGCATAACTTAGGCTTCAAAATTCATCCATGTTGTAGCATATTTCATAATTTCATTCCTTTTTAAGGCTGAAAAGTATTCCATTGTATGTATATACCACATTTAGTTTATCTATTCATTTGTTGATGACACTTAGATTGTTTCTACATTTTAGCTATTGTGAATAATGCTGTTATGAGTATTGGTGTACAAATATCTGTTCTTGTCCCTGTTTTCAAATCTTTTGTGTATATACTTAGAAGTGAACTTGATGGATCCTATGGTAATTCTAATTTCATTTTTTGAGGGACTCTTATACTGTTTTGCACAGTAACTGCACCATTTTACATTCCACCAGCAATATATAAGTGTTCTAATTTTTGTGAATCCACACCAATCCTTGCTATTTTCTTTTTTCTTTTTTCTTTTGTAATAGTCATTCCAGTGGATGTGAGTGGAGCCTCATTGTAGTTTGATTTGCATTTCTCTAATTATTTGTGATTTTGAGCATCTTTTCATGGTTAATGCTCATCTATATGTCTTCTTTGGAGAAATGTCTTTCCAACTCCTTTGCCCATTTTTTTAAATTGGGCTGTTTCTTTGCTTTTTTTGGTTGGTGTCATTGAATTGTAAGAGTTCTTTACAGGGCTTTGTGACCACTTAGAGGCTTTGGATAGAGAGTATGGGAGGGAGATGCAAGAGGGAGGAGATATGGCGATATATATAAATGTATAGCTGATACACTTTGTTATAAAGCAGAAACTAACACACCATTGTAAAGCAATTATACTCCAATAAAGATGTTAAAAAAAAAAAAGAGTTCTTTACATACTCTGGATATAAACATCTTATCAAATACATGATTTGCAAATATTTACCTCATTCTGTGGGTTGCATTTCCACTTTCTTGATATAAGGATGCACAGAAAGTTTTTTTTTTTATTTGATGAATTCTAATTTGTCTATTTTTTCTTTGTTGCCTGTGCTTTTGGTGTCATAGCCAATAAATCATTGCCAAATTTAATGTCATGACTTGGGAATATATATGTTTTACAAAGCTCCTGAGGTTTTTCTACTGATATATTGGGTTAAGGTTTATTGGTGATATATTAAGAAAAATTATAGCTTTAAATTTCACTCTCACAAGATTAAAAAACATTATCTGTAAAGAGTCTCTAATGTTCAAATCAGATACACCTGAGGCCTGTCTATGACTCTCATAGGCAATGCCAAATTTTAACTTCTTTTTAGCATGTATGAATTTCTTATAATAATATCATAAGATTCAAGACAGATATATGCTTAACCTCACAAATATACATCCACTCATTGATTAATTCAAAAACAATTTATTGGTGGTCTGTTATGTACTAGTATCTATAGTGGGTTGGGGATAAAAGTGGCAAAAAAATTACCCTTATATTTTAGAGGGGAAGATAGACAAGTACAGCAGTGTAGAAAAGTTATTAAAAGCATAGACTTTGACTGCAGGCTCCTTGGGTCCAACTGGAGTTCTGCCACTAACTAGTTCTCTTATCTTGGGAAAGTTACTTAAGCTGTCTGTGTTGCAGTTTCCTTACCTAAAAAAATGAGGCTAATAAAAAGTATCTAGTTCAATGTGGATTTATGAAAATAAATGAATTGCTATGTACAAATTATTTAGAGTAGTGCTTGGTGCATTAGCACTAAGTACTTGACATCCTTAGCATTTAAAATATGGTTTGATTAGTGCTATGAAATATGGGAACATCACAAAGAGATACAATCCAACTCTGACTTGTTGGTAGTGAGGGCTTGGTCAAAGGGAGCTTCATGGAGAATGTAAGGTTAGAATTCAAGTTTGAGGGATGACTAGGAATTTGATGAAGGGGAAGGGAAGTGGACAAGAGAATACTTTCTTGGCAGAGAAAACAGTGGAACAGTATGAAAGAGTTTTTGTGAGAGCAAAAACTGCAAATAATTGTGAATGTCTAGAGTGTAAGTTTGTTAGTGAGACAATAATAACGAAGAGGTAGGGTTGACCCAGAGTATGTCGTACCTTGCAGAAGCAGAATACCAGGCAATAAGAGAAATTGTTACACGAGCTAGACAAGCTTTGGTTGAGAACCAGAGCATGAATTTCAGAACCCCTTTGTGTTCTCTTTACTGATGTTTGGGAGATGAGTGAACTATGGCCTCCTGGGTCCTCATGTGGAACAAGAATAGGTTTCAGTGGTTAATGATTTTAAAAAGAACAAAGAATGAAGGAACAAACAATTGTCATGAGGCAAGAGAAGTAAACATAGCAAAGATAATAAATTAGTCATAAAGTCTCCCAGTTCTGTTTCAAAGGTAAAGATCAGCCTGAAGCACTTGAGGTGCAGAATCCAAATCCCCTCAAGCACTCAATCATCTGACTAACTAGAGTCTAAGAAATGATGATGCTGACCTTTGCTGACCCTGTGACTTCACTCAACTAGGTGCCAGGATTTTGTCAACCTAGAGTAATCTTTGCCTCATTTTAAGGTTAAAATCTCTGCCCCCCCAGGGTGGGTATTGCTGCCATTTTTGAACATGCAACGTATGTTTGAGAATATTGTCACACTGCTCAAGCACGTCTAGATCTCCACCTTTACATGGAAGATTACACTCACCCTTTCATGAATAAGCATGCACATTTAGCTTAAAACTTCCCTGATCTTGCTGTTTGGGGAAACAGTGTTTTGAGAGCTATCTCCCTGTCTCCATACTTGTTACAAGTAATAAATGCTTCTGTTTTAATTGAAAGTACTTGTTGCATTCACTGGCTAACCACCCCAGTGACAGATCCATTGAGTCTGGTAACAAGTTCTACATGAAAGTGGTAGGAACCACGGCTAAAAAGTTGACAGAGACCCTCAGATTTAGGTATTACATGTTCTTAATAAGAAGGTTAAGACTCCTAAAAGCCAAAGTAGTAATATTTATTTTCAGAAGTAAATTCGACTCACACAATTTTTATTGAATTTGTGTTAAAAGATAAGCATGGGTCCTCAGAACAAGTTTCAGACAAGCATGGGAAGGCATCAAAATATGCGTAATTAAAACCAAAGAAAATATGTAAATTTTGGTGTTTGGCTTAGAGGAGATAATTAAAAGCAAACAGTCTAATTAAGGCCAAATGAGAAAAGAGGAATAGAAGAAATTGATATTAGACAAAACTTTGATATAAAACCACAGTTTTCCAACAAAAGGCTGAGAGAATTCTTTGAGAGACTCCTATGAAGGCTATGAAAGTTGATAAAATATTGAATTATTGTATAGACTCTAAACTTGAGACTCATAAGGATGCTAGAGCAACAAAGAATACTGTTTAGACCAACTTGTAATATTCTCTACAGTTACTTTTTTAGTTATCAACTCACACAGGTAAGTTTTTTTTTTTAATTAGATAGATACAAACATAGTTTTTTATGTATGAGTGATCATATTTATTTGCAGGTTTGTCTTATTTGTTGTATATATATATTATGCAGATAAGAAACTTTTGAAGACGTATGCTAATATTTTATTTTTCACTTTTACTCCATTGTATGCTTGAATAAATTATTTTTCTGCCTATGAATAGAAAGAGGCCAAACAACTATTTACTACAGAGGTTTTATAAGCTTTCCCCTCAATAGAATTGTTTCTTTAGAGATCTTGATGATCTGGGAAACTTTTCCTGTAAAAAGCCAGATAGTAAATATTTGAGGATTTACTACAACTGCTCAACTCTGTCAACTCTGCTTTTGTAACACAAAAGCATCACAGACAGTACATAAAATAATGGGTATGGCTCTGTTCCAATAAACTTTAATTATAAAATCAGTTGATAAACTGGATTAGGCCCTTGGACTACAGTTTGTTGACCCATGATCTAGTTATATTGGAGTCTCTGGAAATATGACACATATTCAAGAAAAAATATTTACTCTTTTTATAAGACAGTATTTATTCTAGAACTAAACTGTTATTTGTTGCCCTGTGTGCTCAATATGAGTGAGTATAGATATGAATATATAGTCTATATTCATTTTTACAATTGTTTGACTTAGTCAATTATAAAGGAGGAAAAAAGTCTTTTTTCTACACTCTTGTTTTTTGGCCTGGGGCCTACAAATTAGACTGACAAAAGACAGATTAATAGGAGAAAAGTTACACAAAGTTTATTTCATGTTAATATTTTAATTTTTTTACATACACAGAGGTCTTCCTAGAAAGAAATGAAGACCCAAAGAAACAGTTAAACTCGGAAGAGGGGCAGGAAGGGGACTTATATAATCATCTTAAAGGGCAATACATTGTGGAGGAACTAATGGAAGATAAGGGTTATTTACTAAGGTTTTGTTTATGCTCACTCATCTCAGTGCCATCTTCAAGTCTGGTGACAAAGTTGTTCTCCCATAAAGGAGAGACATCTTAATAAAGGAAATGTATGTCTGCATTTAGACAGATAGGATGTGGGAAGAGAGCTTTTCCGGGATCTTCATTTTTTCATTTGCCTTCAGCTCAAAATAATCTTATGCCAATGCAGCAAATTTTGGGGTGGCATATTCTGATCACCTCCATTTCCCCTGTATAAAATTTTACAGGAAATTTTACATATTAAAAGTTTAGTTGATGGCTGTGAAGAGAAGATTCAGTTTAATAGCTGAGTGGTATGACATCCACAAAAGGAGAGAAGAATATCGATTAGAAGAAAGATGAATAAGCAGAAAAGAACAAATCTAAACACACTTCCCCATATTCTGTTAAAACCAAACTCTCAATCCTGGGAATAGAGTAGTCCAATAAAACTTATGAGCCTCATTTATCTGATGGAAAGTATTAATCTTCTCCTTTAACAGGTGTAAATTAGACACCGTTTGTCCTGTCTGATTTACATAGAAGCTGCATTTCTTACTAAGGATTGTGCAAGCTCCTCCTTGGTCAGGGCTTTGTATACAGGGCACAATGTTGACATAACCAGCAATCAGATTGATTTGCTAATGTGGCCATGGTTTGGAAGACTGGTACGAGGGGGTGCTGGGTTTGTCCTTGACATGTTGAGAAAATAGTAAGGATTAATAAGAATATGACACAGTTTGAAAGAGAGTCCATAGCAGAGGGAGACTTACATTGAGACAAGGAACATCCCTTCAGCCTTTCAATAAATGGGGAAAAAGGGGAGAAGGAACGGGGGACAGTTTGTTTAAAAGGTCAAAGAGGTTTTTATGCTTTTTTTTCCTGAGGGGAGAGAAAGATTTCAAGGGGAAAAATAATAGGTGGAGATGATGTTCTTGACAAATATCATTAAAAAGGTTGACCTGAGTCATGATAATGAATAGTGTGGAATAGTAAGATTCATAAACTTTATCTTATGTATAATATTAGAATGAGAGAGTAAGACATAGGGAGAAGACTGCCAATTTGATCTCTTACCTGCAGTGGGATACAACAGAGCCATCTTTGTTTCTTTATAAAATACAAACAGTACAAATTTTCCTCTAATAATTATTTATCTGTGGCTTACAAATTTTGACAATTCATGCTTTCATTGTCACTCAGTTTAAAATATTTATTGATTTCTTATGATTCCCTTTGTAAGCCATAGGTTATTTATGAATATGTTATTTCATTTTCTAAATTGTGATATTAACTTATGCTTCCATTATTTTTGATTTTAATGTTATCACAGTTTACTTATCTTTTGGAATTCATGGAGGCTTTCTGTACGACAAAATATGTATTCTATTATTTTAAATATTCTATGTATGCTTGAAAATATTTTCCTGTTTTTTTTAGGGTTATATGTGTACACACACACACAAACACACACACAGAGTATATACAAAACAGATTTATTTTGGGTTTTTCTACAAGGATGTGTTGAAGTCTCTAATTAAATTGTTGCTTTATCATTGTTTCTCTGAAGTTTTGTTACTGTTTAGTGAATATATAGAGAGTCTGCACTGTTAAGGGTATATATTTATAATAGATACATCTTCTTGTTCAATTGTTTTGTTTATCATAACATAACAACCTTCCTGTTCCTTTATGTTTTTTTTGACTACATTCTAGTTTTTTCAGATACTTAATAACCCACACTGAGCTTTCTTTGTCATATTGCTTGATATTTCCATTTCCTTTCCTCTATTTTCAAGTATTCTATGTACTTTTATTGACATCCAGTTGGATCCTGTTTCTCTTTTCTCAAAACTATATGTCTTTTTGTTTTATTAAGGAGAATATCCCCTTTATATTTACTGAAATTGTTGTTGTGTTAGTATATATTTCTGTCATTTAATTTCACATTTCCATTTAGTCATTGATTTTTGCTTTCTTATTTCTTATGAGCATCAGTTTCTCAGGATTAGATTAGTCACAGTCTTTGCTTCATTAAAACCTGTCATCATTGGTCCATGCATTGCTCTCTCAATTTATTTGCTTATTTACATTACAATGAATACACATGAGCCAACTCTCCACACTAATCACAGCACTGATACTTGATATCCATCTTTGTGATCATCATATATCTGAGCACCCTGACTTCTTTCACTCACGAAAACTAGTATTTGGCCCACTTTTCATCATTTCTGTTAATAAAATCCAAGAAAAATTCCCCATCACCTCTCACCTAAATTCCTGCAGTGGTTTCCTAACTAATTTCACTGTATCTACTCTTGTCCAAAACAAATGAGTTTTCCACACTGCAGGCAGAGTGAGCTTTATAAAATGCAAATCTGATTTTTTTTTCCACTTAAAATCTTTCAATAACTTTCAATTGCTTCTTGGCTAAAAACCAATATCCTTATCATGGTTTGCAAGACCTTGTTTGATTGGTCTCTCTCTTTCTCCAGCCTTGTCTTTTACCATACACCTCCTTTGTCTCTGAGCACTAGTCACACAGGTGCTTATTCAGTCTCTCAATCTATACTTCCTTCTTATACAAATTAAGATGAGGAATTTTATAACAATTCAAAACAAGAGAATAATAGAATTTATGAAAATTTGATTTTAGACTGAAGCTTACTGAAGCTTTTATTATTTCTGCCATGTAACTTTTTAAATTTTATTTATTTATTTATTTACCTTATAAACACCTTTATTACATATATATTTTTGTACACATACATGTATCTGTTCTTTTTCAAATTATTTTCCCATTTAGGTTGTTACAGAATACTGAGCAGAGTTCTCTGTGCTGTACAGTAGGTCCTTGTTGGTTATCTATTTTAAATATAGTAGTGCGTATATGTCAATCCCAAACTCCCAATTTATCCCTCTCCCCTCCATACCTTTCCCCTTTGGTAACTGTAAGTTTGTTTTCCTAAGTCTGTGAGTCTGTTTCTGTTTTGTAAATAAGTTCAGTTGCCATGTAACTTTTAAAAGTAGTCCTTGTGAGGAGCTTCAAGATGGTGGAAGAGTAAGGTGCAGAGATCACCTTCCTCTCCACAAATACATCAGAAATACATCTACATGTGGAACAACTCCTACAGAACATCTACTGAACGCTGGCAGAAGACCTCAGACCCCTCAAAAGGCAAGAAACTCCCCATGTACCTGGGTAGGGGAAAAGCAAAAAGAAAAAACAGAGACAAAGAATAGGGATGGGACCTGCACCAGTGGGAGGGAGCTGTGAAGGAGGAAAGGTGTACACACATTAGGAAGCCCCTTTGTGGGCAGAGACTGCAGGTGGTGGAGGGGGGAAGCTTCAGAGCCACGGAGGAGAACACAGCAACAGGGGTGCAGAGGGCAAAGAGGAGAGATTCCCGCACATAGGATCGGTGCTGACCAGCACTCACAAGCCCGAGAGGCTTGTCTGCTCACCTGCCGGGACGGAGGGGGCTGGCAGCTGAGGCTTGGGCTTTGGAGGTCAGATCCCAGGGAGAGGACTGGGGTTGGCTGCTTGAACACAGCCTGAAGGGGCTAGTGTGCCACAGCTAGCCGAGAGGGAGTCTGGGAAAAAGTCTGGAGCTGCCGAAGACACAAGAGACTTTTTCTTGCCTCTTTGTTTCCTGGTGCACGAGGAGAAGGGAGTAAGAGCACCACTTAAGGGAGCCTCAGAGATGGGCACAAGCCGTGGCTATCAGCGTGGAACCCAGAGACGGGCATGAGACGCTAAGGCTGCTCCTGCAGCCACCAAGAAGCCTGTGTGCAAGCACAGGTCACTATCCACACCTCCCCTCCCAGGAGCCTGTGCAGCCCACCACTGCCAGGGTCCCATGATCCAGGAACAACTTCACAGGGAGAACGCATGGTGTGCCTCAGGCTGGTGAAACGTCACACAAGCCTCTGCCACTGCAGGCTCGCCCCGCATCCATATCCCTCCCTCCCCCTGGCCTGAGTGAGCCAGAGCCCCCGAATCAGCTGCTCCTTTAACCCCATCCTGTCTGAGCGAAGAACAGAACCCCTCAGGCGACCTACATGCAGAGGCGGGTCAAAATCCGAAGCTGAAGCTCGCAGGCTGTGCGAGCAAAGAAGAAAAAGGGAAATTTCTCCCATCAGCCTCAGGAGCAGTGGATTAAATCTCCACAATCAACCTGATGTACCCTGCATCTGTGGAATACCTGACTAGACAGCAAATCATCCCAAATTGTGGCAGTGGACTTTGGGAGCAACGATATACATATTTTTTCCCTTTTTCTCTTTGCGTGAGTGTGTATGGTATAGCTTTGCTTTTACCATTTTTGCTAGGGTTCTGTCTGTCTGATATATATATTTTTTATTACTTAAAAAATATTTTTCTTAATTATCTTTTTATTATTTATTTGGATAACTTTATTTTATTTTGTTTTACTTTATTTTATTTTATTTTATCTTCTTCTTTCTTTCTTTCATGTTTTTCTCCCTTTTATTCTGAGCCATGTGAAAGACAGGCTCTTGGTGCTCCAACCAGGCGCCAGGGCAGTGCCACTGAAGTGGGAGAGCCAAATTCAGGACACTGGTCCACAAGAGACCTCCCAGCTGCAAGTAATATCAAACGGTGAAAATCTCCCAGAGATTTCCATCTCAACACAAAGACCCAGCTCCACTCAACGACCAGCAAGCTACAGTGCTGGACACCCTATGCCAAACAACTAGCAAGACAGGAACAAAACCCCATCCATTAGACAGAGGCTGCCTAAAATCATAATAAGGCCACAGTCCCTAAAATACACCACTGGACATGGTCCTGCCCACCAGAAAGGGCAGATCAAGCCTCATCCACCAGAACACAGGCACTAGTTCCCTCCACCAGGAAGACTACACAACCCACTGAACAAACCTTAGCCACTGGGGACAGACACCAAAAACAACGGGAACTAAGAACTTGCAGCCTGCAAAAAGGAGACCACAAACACAGTAAGTTAAGCAAAATGAGAAGACAGAGAAACACAGCAGATGAAGGAGCAGGCAAAAACCCACCAGACCTAACAAATGAAGAGGAAATAGGCAGTCTACCTGAAAAAGAATTCAGAATAATGATAGTAAAGATGATCCAAAATCGTGGAAACAGAATGGATAAAATACAAGAAATGTTTAACAAGGACCTAGAAGAATTAAAGAGCAAACAAACAATGATGAACAACACAACAAATGAAATTTAAAATTCTCTAGAAGGAATCTATAGCAGAATAACTGAGGCAGAAGAACGAATAAGTGACCTGGAAGACAAAATAGTGGAAATAACTACTGCAGAGCAGAATAAAGAAAAAAGAATGAAAAGAATTGAGGACAGACTCAGAGACCTCTGGGACAACTTTAAACGCACCAACATTCGAATTATAGGGGTCCCAGAAGAAGAAGAGAAAAAGAAAGGGACTGAGAAAATATTTGAAGATATTATAGTTGAAAATTTCCCTAATATGGGAATGGAAATAGTTAATCAAGTTCAGGAAGCACAGAGAGTCCCATACAGGATAAATCCAAGGAGAAACACACCAAGACACATATTAATCAAACTATCAAAAATTAAATACAAAGAACAAATATTAAAAGCAGCAAGGGAAAAACAACAAGTAACACATAAGGGAATCCCCATAAGGTTAACAGCTGATCTTTCAGCAGAAACTCTGCAAGCCAGAAGGGAGTGGCAGGGCATATTTAAAGTGATGAAGGAGATAAACCTACAACCAAGATTACTCTACACAGCAACAATCTCATTCAGATTTGATGGAGAAATTAAAACCTTTACAGACAAGCAAAAGCTAAGAGAATTCAGCACCACCAAACCAGCTTTACAACAAATGATAAAGGAACTTCTCTAGACAGGAAACACAAGAGAAGGAAAAGACCTACAATAAAAAACACAAAACAATTAAGAAAATGGTAATAGGAACATACATATCAATAATTACCTTAAATATAAATGGATTAAATGCTCCAATCAAAAGACATAAATTGGCTGAATGGATACACAAACAAGACCCGTATATATGCTGTCTACAAAATACCCACTTCAGACCTAGGGACACATACAGACTGAAAGTGAGGGGATGGAAAAGGATATTCCATGCAAATGGAAATGAAAAGAAAGCTGGAGTAGCAATTCTCATATCAGACAAAATAGACTTTAAAACAAAGACTATTACAAGAGACAAAGAAGGACACTACATAATGATCAAGGGATCAATCCAAGAAGAAGATATAACAATTTGTAAATATTTATGCACCCAACATAGGAGCACCTCAATACCTAAGGCAAATACTAACAGCCATAAAAAGGGAAATCGACAGGAACACAATCATAGTAGGGGACTTTAACACTCCACTTTCACCAATTGGCAGATCATCCAAAATGAAAATAAATAAGGAAACACAAGCTTTAAATGATACATTAAACAAGATGGACTTAATTGATATTTATAGGACATTCCATCAAAAACCAACAGAATACACTGTTTTCTCAAGCGCTCATGGAACATTCTCCAGGATAGATCATATCGTAGGTCACAAATCAAGCCTTGGTAAATTTAAGAAAATTGAAATCGTATCAAGTATCTTTTCCGACCATGCTATGAGACTAGATATCAATTACAGGAAAAAATCTGCAGGAAGTACAAATACATGGAGGCTAAACAACACACTACTTAATAACCAGGAGATCACTGAAGAAATCAAAGGGAAAGTTAAAAAATACCTAGAAACAAATGACAATGAAAATACGATGACCCAAAATCTATGGGATTCAGCAAGACCAGTTCTAAGGGAGAAGTTTATAGTAATACAATCCTACCTTAAGAAACAAGAAACATCTCTAATAAACAACCTAACTGAAACAACCGAATGAAGCAAAGGATTAATCTCCAAAACATACAAGCAACACATTCAGCTCAATATAAAAAAAAACAACAACCTAATCGAAAAATGGGCAGAAGACCTAAATAGTCATTTCTCCAAAGAATATATACAGATTGCCAACAAACACATGAAAGAATGCTCAACATCATTAATCATTAGAGAAATGTAAATCAAAACTACAATGTGATATCATCTCACACCTGTCAGAATGGCCATCATCAAAAAACCTACAAACAATAAATGCTGGAGAGGGTGTGGAGAAAAGGGAACCCTCTTGCACTGTTGGTGGTAATGTAAATTGATCCAGCTGCTATGGAGAACAGTATGGAGGTTCCTTAAAAATCTAAATATAGAACTACCATATGACCCAGCAACCCCACTACCTGGCATATACCCTGAGAAAAATCATAATTAAATAAGAGACATGTACCAAAATGTTCATTGCAGCTCTTTTTACGATAGCCAGGACATGGAAGCAATCTAAGTGTCCATCAACAGAGGAATGGATAAAGAAGATGTGGCACATATATACAATGGAATATTACTCAGGCATAAAAAGGAATGAAACTGAGTTATTTGTAGCGAGGTGGTTGGACCTAGATTCTGTCATACAGAGTGAAGTAATTCAGAAGGAGAAAAACAAATATCATATGTTAACAAACATATATGGAATATAAAAAAAAAAGAAAAAAGAAAATAAATGATCAGAACAACCTAGGGGCAAGACAGGAACAAAGATGCAGACCTACTAGAGAATGGACTTGAAGATACGGGGAACGGGAAGGGTAAGCTGGGACAAAGTGAGACTGTGGCATGGACATATATACACTACTAAACCTAAAATAGATATCTAGTGGGAAGCAGCCGCATAACACAGGGAGATCAGCTTGGTGCTTTCTGACCACCTAGAGGGGTAGGATAGGGAGTGTGGGAGGGAGGGAGATGCAAGAGGGAAGAGGTATGGGGACATATGTATATGTATAACTGATTCACTTTGTTATAAAGCAGAAACTAACACACCATTGTAAAGCAATTATACTCCAATAAAGATGTTTAAAAAAAAAGTTAAAAAAAAAAGCAAATGGGACCTAGTGAAAGTTAAAAGCTTTTGCACAGCAAAGGAAACCATAAACAAGACGGAAAGACAACCCTCAGAATGGGAGAAAATATTTGCAAATGAAGCAACTGACAAAGGATTAATCTCCAAAATTTACAAGCAGCTCATGCAGCTCAATATCAAAAAAAAAAACAAACAACCCAATCCAAAAATGGGCAGAAGACATAAACAGACATTTCTACAAAGAAGATATACAGATTGCCAACAGACACATGAAAGAATGCTCAACATCATTAATCATTAGAGAAATGCAAATCTAAACTACAATGAGGTATCACCTCACACCAGTTAGAATGGCCATCGTCAAAACACCTACAAACAATAAATTTTGGAGAGGGTGTGGAGAAAAGGGAACCCTCTTGCACTGTTGATGGGAATGTAAATTGATACAGCCACTATGGAGAACAGTATGGACGTTCCTTAAAAAACTAAAAATAGAACTACCATACGACCCAGCAATCCCACTACTGGGCATATACCCAGAGAAAACCATAATTCAAAAAGAGTCATGCACCAAAATGTTCTTTGCAGCTCTATTTACAATAGCCAGGACATGGAAGCAACCTAAGTGTCCATCCACAGATGAATGGATAAAGAAGATGTGGCACATATATACAATGGAATATTACTCAGCTATAAAGAGGAACAAAACTGAGTTATTTGTAGTGATGTGGATAGACCTAGAGACTGTCATACAGAGTAAAGTAAGTCAGAAAGAGAAAAACAAATATCATATGCTAACACATATATATATATGGAATCTAAAATAAATAAATAAATAAATAAATAAAATAAAATAAAATGGTCATGAAGAAACCAGGGGCAAGACGGGAATAAAGATGCAGACCTACTAGAGAATGGACTTGAGGACACGGGGTGGGGGAAGGGTAAGCTGTTACAACGTGAGAGAATGGCATGGACATATATACACTACCAAACGTAAAATAGATAGCTAGTGGGAAGCAGCCGCATAGCACAGGGAGATCAGCTCAGTGCTTTGTGACCACCTAAAGGGGTGGGATAGGGAGGGTGGGAGGGAGCGAGACGCAAGAGGGAAGAGATATGGGAACATATGTATATGTATAACTGATTCACTTTGTTATAAAGCAGAAACTAACACACCATTGTAAAGCAATTATACTCCAATAAAGATGTTTAAAAAAAAGTTAAATATTATGAGTTGAAAAAAAAAAAGTAGTCCTTGTACTTATATACCTCCTCCTTTCTATTCTAAGAACTTCAACTTACCTAATGGAATGTAATTAATCTTCATAACATCTTACAATGTTTGGGAGGATTAGATGTGTAATTCTATTTAGTAGATGAAGCCAGGAAAGGTGAAGTGACTTCCTCAAAGTTATATAGTTATAAGTTTCACATTGGGAAGCAGGTTTTCTGACTCTTACTTGAATGCTCTTTCCAGCTGACCTATCATTATGCTTAAGTATTCTGTAGTATTTTATCTTCTCAGAATTCAGGGAGTTTTCAAACACCCAGCTGATGTGCAATTTCATTGTTAACCTTAAGTGTTAAAGAATGGGACAAGAAAGTAATTGATTAAAGCAAAACAGGTAATTCTCTTCCAAGAAGAAGGTTAATAGGTGAAAGCATTGGCTGTATGGATCTGACTTTGCTTTTATCTTAAGTTTGACTGATTCACTTCTTCCTATATCAGCCTTCTTCTGTATTTTATTTCACATCTAGGTAGATAATGCACTACCTACTCTCTGGCCATTCCTGTAGAAAAAACCCATAAGAATGGATGAAAATTTGCACTAGTACTTTGGATCCTATCTCTCATGCCTCTGATTTTCCCTATTCATGATATAGATCCGGTACTACATTTCTCAAGGAATATAAGAGGAGTTCAGAGAATCCATAGGCTTGAAGAGAATTTCTAGAAGATGAGGTTGAGTTATAGTAAAATTAAGGTTGATTTTTGGAGTTAATTCAAAAAAGATAAGAAAGTCATTATTGTCACACTTATAGAGGAATAAACTAATAAATATTATTGTCACACTTATAGAGGAATAAACTAATAAATATTTTTTAAAAGGCACAAAACATGATCAAGAAAAAAGAGTATTTGTCTCAGTAAAAAAATAGGAATGATTCATTTTTGACATTTTAAACTTTACTCATATATGAGGTTTTCTTTAACAGATCATACAACCTACTTAAGATATTTAAAATATACCAACATGAAAATATATCTTTATCTTTTCTTCATCTATAAAATGGAAGAGATAATACCAGACTTTCCTATTTTAACTCACAAGATGCCATGGGAAGCAACTAAGGTGTAAGAATAAACATACAAAGTTTTAATGCTTCAAATGAACCTCAGATTGCTATGCCTGCTAAAATGACTTCAAGAATATTTTCAGTGTATGTATGCATTTTCATAGGAGATATCTGAGTAATGACAATGGTAATCTCTGAGTCATGAGTTTTTTTTATGATTTACTATTAAAGTGGCTTATTTGTGTTATTATTTTTTTCTAGAAAAATAATAATTTATAATAAAAATGAAAAGGGAGTACACTAAGGTGAAATTATTTCACTTGCTTTAAAAATATTTTTTCATCATAATGTTGTTCATGTTTCTTTTTTTCTTTTTTCTTTTTGTTTCCTCCCTGTTTTTTTTTTTTTAAACATCTTTATTGGAGTATAATTGCTTTACAATGGTGTGTTAGTTTCTGCTTTATAACATTTATCTTGAAATCACAATTTAATTAAAATTATCTCACACAACTTAATGTGAATATCTTGCCCTAATAGAATTTTATATTTTTAAAAAATTAAACATACTGTATTAAAGCTTTGATTTGCCTACATGTGAAAAGATTAGTAGCAGTATATTTGAGGGCAAGAATTTCAAAAAGAGATAATTCATTCTAAAATGTTAAATAACCTCTCTTCTGTCTAAAAATTAATTTGAATTTCTTACTTAAAAATATGTAAAAAAACCCAATAAACAAGGTAATATTGGCTAAAAACACTAAAAATGTTGGATTGGGTTATAATATTGTCCAGTTACTTTTCCTTTAGATCATCCATTTAAGCAACAAATTCAAGGAAAAATCAGTAGGAATTTGCTAATTATCCACTAAAAGTTATGCCAAATTTTATGCTCCTAAAAATAAAATTAAATTTTAGACTTGAATTTATGTCTTTAGTTAAGAAGCTAAAAACTTTATTTATCAAAAGTAGCATGTTAAATTAGAAGAAATGTTAGTCTCAGCTTCAACAAACCAGTGCTTTAACATATTACTTTAGGGAGAAAGGTTCACCTTTCTGTTAACTCACTTGTATAAGGGAAATATTAATATTTATAATGCAAATATTATATTTTCTAATATAGTATAAATAGCATTAATATTAATAATATCAATTTTATATTAATATATAAGAATCTAGTTATAATATACAACTTTATTATATAATTTTATATAATAATATAATGAATAATATTATTAATATTGATATTGGGAGTTGTGGGAAACATTTCCAAATAATGAAGGTAAGTATCACATAGAATATATTCAATAAATTATAACTGTTATTATTGTTAGTTGATTATTACCACTTATATCATTGTGTTTTATTGAGGTCCTGCCATGTATCAAGTACATTATTTACATTTTCTTATTTAATCCACCACTTACCACACTGTCTGGCAGAATAATGATTTAATAAATATTGTTGCGTGAAAGAACAAGTCCTCAGAATAAATATTGAAATGAAAGTTTTATTACCCCAATTTACAGAAGAGAAAAAAGTAGGGCTCATAATTACACAGCTAATAGTGACAAAACATTGTATGGCTCTGTTATATCCCACTGCAGGAAGAGTCAACTTGGCACCCTTCTCCCTGTGTCTTGCTCTATTGTCCTAATATTGTACATAAGATAAAGTTTATGAATCTTACTATTCCACACTAAGTATTATCATGACTCAGGTCAACCTTTTTTATGATATTTGTCACTTGCACTTTCTATAACAAGTGATTTGCATACAGATAACTTTTGTTATCATTAGTTGTTTACATATCTGTCTCCTCTACTAAACCTGTGCATACCTTAAAAGCAGTGGCAACATCTTATGCAACTTTACACTAGTCACAAATAATACAGTCATGGTACATAGTAGATATAAGATAAATTGTTATTTATTGAATGAATGGTCAAGAATGCAAAACTGATCCAAGAAGGCTAGCATGTGACTTAAACATTAGCAGAGTTCTGAGACAGAGAGTTTATATGAAAAATTCAAACACATAAAATCAGGGAATTTTGCTTTAGGGTCTGAGTTGTAGTCATTACCTACAGTCTTCATTTTATAAAGTATAAATAGTTTACAAATACATGTTAGCTTGGAAAGTAAAGTTAAATTGATTAATGACCCAATCTAATTCTCAACAGGACTATGAAATCCAGATGCACTCCCAAGTTTCCATTGGGGCTGTTTTTGTTTTGGTTTAGTTAACATTTACTGAGTCCTTACTATTTGCCCAGCACTTTATATACATTATTTTGTTTAACCTTCCTATGAGAATAAGTGTGTTAAAATGATTTGTTCAACATCATACCTCTAATAAGGACAAGCGATATACAGGCAGACCTCATTTTATTGTGTTTCCCTTTATTGTGCTTCTAAGATACTGTGTTTTTTACAAATTGAAGGTTTGTGGCAATCTTGCATTAAGTAAGTCTATTGGCACCATTTTTCCCAACAGTTCTTGCTCAATTCGTGTTTTTGTGTCACATTTTGATAATTTTCACTATATGTCAAGCTTTCTTATTATTATATTTTTGATAAATATAAAACTTTAGTGGATGAGGAGTTACTTCTTATGGAGCAAAGAAAGTGGTTTCTGGAAATGGACTCTACTACTGGTGAACTTGCCATGAAGATTGTTGAAATGACAGCAAAGGATTTAGAATATTACATAAACCTAGTTGAAAACAGTGGCAAGGTTGGAGAGGATTGACTCAAATTTTGAAAGTTCTACTGTGGGTAAAATCCTACCAAACAGCATTGCATGCTACAGAGAAATCATTTGTGAAAGAAAATTGTTGATCAGGGTGCCAAACTTCAGTGTTGCTTTATTTTAAGAAATTGCCACAGCCATTCAACCTCAGCAAACACCATCCTGATCAGTCAACAGCTCTCAACTTTGAGACAAGACTCTCCACCAGCAAAAAGATTATGGTTTGCTGAAGGCTCAGATGATGATATGTCTTAGTCACAAACTATTTTTTAATTAAGGTATATACATTGTTTTTTTAGACATAATGCTACTGCACACTTAGTATAGACTACAGTATAGTGTAAACATTACTTTTGTGTGTACTGGGAAGCCAAAAAATTGGTAAGACTTGCATTATTTTGATATTCCTTTTTTGTGGTAGTTTGAAACTGAACCCACAATATCTCTGAGATATGCCTGTAGTCTTCATGTAGATCTAATTTCAATAGCCAAGACTGTACCCACTAAATTATACTACATCTAATATTCCCAGTCTCCTCAACAGTTTTTTTTGCACCTTCCATGAGCAAACAGTAACAATATATGCTCATCTATAGTGAATACCTATAATACATGTTTATCCACTAATCCTGAAACAAAGTTGTTCAGTTCTGTTGACCTAAAACAAATAGACTGCCAGCTATTTCTCCAGCAAAAATAGGTTTATTCGGGATTAGCTAAGAATTGCAATTCAGGGTCTGCAACCATGGTGAGCCAAGTTCAAGTCCCCATACAGCAAGGGGAGGAGAACTTATAGAGGGTTAGCAACCTAAATGTCCATCGACAGAGGAATGGTTAAAGATGTGGTATATATATATAATGGAATATTACTCAGCTGTAAAAAGAATGACATAATGCCATTTGCAGCAACATGGATGGATTTAGAGATTATCATACTAAGTGAAGTAAGTCAGACAGAGAAAGACAAGTTTCATATAATATCACTTATATGTGGAAACTAATTTTTAAAATGATACAAATGAACTTATTTACAAAACAGAAACAAGCAGATCTCGAAATCAAACTTATGATTACCAAAGTGCAAACGTGGGAGGAAGTGTTAAATTAGGAGATTTGGATTAACCTATACACACTACTATATGTAAAATAGATAACTAACAAGAATCTACTGTATAGCACAGGGAACTCTACACAATATTCTGTAATAATCTATATGGGAAAAGAATCTGAAAAAGAATGGATACATATATATGTATAACTGATTCACTTTTTCTGTACAACTGAAACTAACACAACATTGTAAATCAACTATACTCCAATACAATTTTTTATAAAAAGAACTTATAGAGGGTAAACGGAAGTTGGGAGGGTTATAGTAAACAAAGAGTCCATGTTTTTTCACTGGTTGAGTTGTTGCCAGGAAAGAAGAGGAGCCTTTCTCTTTCCATTGGGCTCTCCTATCCTCCCCCTTCTTGTCTCCCAATTCTATTTAATTGATGTTTCTGTTTGTTACTTTTGTACAGTTCCATAAAGAGAGAGATTGCATATAAAACTGATAGTGGAAGGAAAATGAAGTAATTAGCCCCTGGTGATCAAATGTGAAGCACCTGTAAGCGAGGTACAGAAAGAAAAAAATTAAGGGCAACTGAAGATGCAATGTCTGTTTTGAGAGGATGGTCTTCTCAGTAAACTTTGTAAGTGATGCTCTTGAATTATACAATTCAAGGGTCGGGAAAAAAACAATGCTTATAGAGAAGCTAATTCTTGAAATTCCATATTTTGTCTCTAAACATTGGACTTTGATTTTTATTAGCATACAAATATTCTTGGATTGGTAACTCTTCAAGTTATAGATACATTTATCTTAGTGTGAGATAAGGAATTGAAAACATATTTGTCAAAGGTCAAAAGGGCATTTGTTTAAGAATAATACTGATGGGTAAAACATGTACAATGTTAGTGGGTAAATAGGTTCTTAAACTCAAGAAAGCACATAAAAGTCAAATTCAGTGTGAAAAACTCTCATACATAACTTAATGATCCAGAAATTTTGAGGTTGGATTTTTACTCCCTTGTTTGAAGAACCCCAATCCGAGGTTAGGGTTATCCACCCTGATATAGTTAGGATCTTACTTTTTGCCTAGATTGTGGAGGAATCCTTCTACCTTTCTACCCTAAGGGGGAAAAGCAGTTTCTTATTTGAGATTGCTTATAGAAGTAAAGAGGAACAGCCTTGAAACAAACTCCTTATTTGGCAATTTGTTTACTTCTTATGTTGTAACTTCAGGTCACCATCCTTAGCTTGATACTAACCCCACTGAGGTGCCTACAGCCTGAAGGAGACTTCTAGGTAGGCAGAAAGAAGGAGCTTGAAAATCTGTGTTCTCTGCAGTTTTACGTCTGTGTCCAGCCACACGAGGAAAGCACAGCTTGAACAGTTCAGCCTGGTTTGTGTGACACAGGCTCAGGTATCAGGATCAAAGTAAGGAAAGGTGTCTGTGGCTGGAAAAGACAGTCACACATACATACATACACACACATACACACACAGGGCACTATAGCTATAAATGGAAAGATGATCTTTGTGAGAAAATATGAAAAAACAAGTTGGTTATGCATTGAAGTATAGAGAATAGAAGCAAATAGCAAAGACTTTAAAATCAGACACACTTGCTCACAATCCCAGCTCTGGTACGTAAAACTATTTGATTTAGAATATGTTACATAGCCTCTTACCTTTAGTTTCCTCATCTACAAATGGCAGCTGTCTTAGCAGTTTTTTCAGAGGACTTTTATAAGGAATTAATAGTGTATATAGAGAATTGCCTGGTGGCCCAGAGGCTAAAACTCTGCACTTCCACTGCAGGGAGCACAGGTTTGACCTCTGGTCTGGGAACTAAGATCCCACATACCCCTTGGCATGGCCAAAAAAAAATGTTGTATATAAAGTATTCAGTGTCTACCATATAATAAGACTCAACAAAAGGTATCAATGATCACAATGATAATCATGTCAATTATGATGATAATAAGTAATAATGACATTTACTGTAATTATTTTAGCATAAGCTTTAGACAAAAAAATTGTGAATTAATACCATATAACATTACTATATACTGCATAAAACTTCAATAATAATTTAAAAATGTATATCATATTCACCAATTATCTCTTTCCTGATTTTTGAAGAATTTTTCATATCAAATTAGTAAGCAAAACTCCTCTAGTATCACTTTCCTTAGGTACAGAAATATCACTCCTACCTGGACATTTTTTTAATATGATAGGTCAAACAACAAACATTCAAAATTAGTAAAGATATGGAAGATAGGAGCAACAAACTTAACAAGGTTGATCTAATACATACATATACCTACACATCATACACACATATATATTTATATATATGTATATATTCATATATATATATATATATATAGAGAGAGAGAGAGAGAGAGAGAGAAAATGAACCCTGGATTCCAAATACAGAATATCTATATTGAAGAACAGTATGCAGGGAACATGAATGAAAAATAAACACATAATGGTCAAAATGAAGTACAAAAGTCAGAAAAGTTACATAACACAGATAACATCCTTTGACCAAAATGCAAGTAAATAAAATATCACAATATGAATATAGTTGAAAAATATTTAGAAACTTTAAAATGTCCTTCTCAATAAATTGTGAGTTAAAGAGGTAGTTATACTGGAAATTACACAATATTTAGATCTGAATCCTAATGAGCACTACAAAAAATTTAGGGGATGTAGCTAAATTGTTATTTAGAGGGCAATTTATACACAAATTAATTTTTGTTTTTAATTTTGAAAATACATCACTAAAACATTCAACTTAGAGTCATGGAGATGGAAACTAAATCTAAATATAAAAGAAAAGGAAAAATTATAAAGATAGAAACAAATAATTAATTAAAAATAAAGAAAACAAAACCTTGTTCTTTGAAAAGACATAGAAATACTAATCAGTAGGAAAGAAAAGATGCAGATACAAATAAATAAAACTAAGGACAAAAGGAGAGTATAACTAGAAAGACAGCATAGATATTAAAAATTCATTGGAGAATACTATGAACAAATTTATCCAACATTTGAAACTAGATGAGATAAATACCTCAAAAACAATTAGTAAAACAGACCAAAAAAGAAATAGAGAATCAATGGAATTTAATCAATAATTGAAAGAACACACATAAAAGTTCCAGATTATTTTTACCAAAAAGACAAAAAAAAAAAGATAATTCTTATATAATTTAAACTTTTTCATAGGGTAGAAAATATATCCCTAATTTATTCAGGAGAAAAAAACAGTAAAAGAAAGACAATTATAGACTAATGTCAATTATGAGTAAGCATATAAAAATTTCACAAAAATAAAAAAATTTTTTCCATCATGTTAAAATATATATATATATATCATGACCAGCAAAAGTTTATTTCCAAAAAGCAAAAAATTTTTAGGTCAGAAAATATATTACTCCAATATATCATATAAAATGATTTCAGAAGAACCTATGTGATTGTAATAACAGATGTAAGCATTCAATTAAATTTCAATACACATTCATGTCAAAAATTTTTTTTCAGAACATAAAGATAGAGACTTCACCTAACCTGAGAAAGTTACCTACCAAAATATGTAAACAAGAGAACTTCATTAACCTGATTGAGGCAATCTAGTATAAATATGCAACAAGCATTATCCTTAATGCTACCATTTCAGAAACATTGCCATTAAAGTTAGAGACAAGATAAAGTTCATCATTTTTCAAACCTGTTATTTAATATTCTAAAAAGGCCTTAGATAATTAAATAGGAGAAACAACCAACCCAATTTCAATGATCATTCCTAGCACCAAGATAGTGGTCTATAAATACAATGTTCTACTAAAAGAAGGAATTCTTGGAGAAATAGCTAATTCCAGTATGAATTAGGAAATGTACAAATTGAGTTTAGAACACCTTGTCATGTCTGAAAGCTAAGAAGCTATCAAAAGCTATTAGGCTCATGACAAAAAAATCCCACAGAAGTCAACTTGAAGGGGCTTATACTAGCCAAAGATGGGATAATTTGTTCATTAAAAAAGAATAATAACAATGAGAGAGAGAGAGAGAAGAGTCAGAAACCAATAGTGAAGAAATTCCCTTAAGAAAAATGGAATTAGAAACACATTCATTAAATCTTTTCCATATGCCCTTCATCTGGATAAGCTACAATGAGCTGATTATGCAAATAAATACATAGAACAGCAGTGTATAAAGTTCAATGATGCAGTGGTCAGATGTTCTTACTGGATCAGTTTGTTGAATGAAGTTTCCATAGGTATGGGAAATCTGTAACAACCATAGCCCAATCTAAACTCTAATTGTGGTAAATAACTTATGGAACATCTATATAGCCAAATCTTTTATCTGGAAGTGTGGCAAGGCTAAACAAACAAAAATAAAATGAGAATCTGGGCTCTGGTTCAGTGGTTTCTACAAATATAGAGAAAATACAAGAGACAGGGTCATGGGCAAGACTGTCAGAGATAGAGAAGTAATATATGATCCCTTCCCTCAAGGTTATTCATGATCTAGTAGCGAAGACAAGTATATAAATAAATATAAGACAAGCTAGAGTAAGTTAGGTGTCCTAAAAAAGTATGGTGATAGGAAAGTGTTATATCTGGGGTGGCTCAGTCTGAAAGCATTCTGGATTCTTTGTGTCAAGTAATAGGATAAGCAAGTTATAGATGAGCCAAAGGCAATAGACTTGTATAGTTGACTCAAATTGAAAAGCCTAATTTTTAATGTTCAAAAAAGTATTGTGAACTGAGCTTAGATAAGTTTCAGAGTCCTGGTTGTTAGTTGTGGAATAAAACATCATAGTAGAAGTGTCACTTATTATGGATGTGATAGATTTTACCAAAATAAGCTACAATATTTTGCAGTTCCTCCCATTAAGGAGTTAAGTATATCTTTCTACCTTTGTGTTTTGCCTTGGTCATGTGAATTGTTTTGGCTAATAAAACATTATTAAATATGTACAAGCAGAGGTTTTAAAAGTATTCACATAATGGGGCATGCCCTCTTTTACTAATCGAGACTCTTCTGTACCTACTGTAAACTAGCCCAGGAAAAATATAAATAGATTGGATTTCATTACAATCTATTAAACTAAAAAATTATGTTTGTGCTTCAAATGATTCCATCAAGAAAGTGAAAATACAACTCACAGAATGGGAGAGAATATGGGAGAAGATATTTGCAAATCGTATCTCTTAGAACTTAATAATAAAAAGACAAATATGGAATTATAAAATGAGCAGAGAATTTGAGTAGACATTCCTCAAGAGAATAAATACCAATGGTCAATAGATATGTGAAAGGATGCTCAACATCAGTAATTATTAGGATAATGCAAATCAAAACTATAATGAGATTCCACTTCACAACCAATAGAATTGCTATAATCAAAAAGATGTGTTGACAAAGATGTGGAAAAACTGGAACCTTTACGCACTGCTGGAAGGAATGTAAAATGGTGCAGATACTTTGGAAAACAGTCTGGCAGTTATTCAAAAGCTTAAACATAGATTTACCATATGACCTAGCAATTCTACTCCTAGTTATATACCCAAGAGAGGTGAAAATATACATTCACAAGAAAACTTGTACATGAATGTTCATAATATTCATAATAGCCAAAAAGTGAAAACAACCCAAATATCTATCTATCAATGAATGGATAACCAAATGTCATATGTCCATACAATGGAATATTATTCAGCAATAAAAATAAATGAAATACTGATACATGCTACAACTCATATGAACCTTGAAAGCATTACATTAAGGGGAAGAAGCCAGTCACAAAAGACCACACATAATATGATTCATTTATAATGAATATCCATAAGAGGCAAATCCATAGAAACAGAGAGTACTAATGGGTCCCTTAGGCTAAGGTAAATGGGGAGGATTGCCGGAAGATAGCTAAAGTGTATAATGCTTCTTTGGGGGATAATGAAAATATTCTAAAATTGATTGTGGTGATGGCTGCACAGCTCTGTGAACATACTAAAAGTCATTAAATTGTACACTTAAATGGGTAAATTGTATGATGTGTCAATTATATCTCAATAAAACTGTTACCAAAACATCAAATTGAAGAACATAAAATCATATCAGAACAACTAGAAATGTGTCATGTTTTTAGAAGGAAAGTAAATACCATGAAAATATTAATTCTGACAAAATTAATTTATGAATTTAATGCAGTTTCATTTAGAGGACAAGTGTTTGGGGCTGGAATTCTTGAAATTGGTTTAAAATAATTTAAAAGATTATATAAAATAAAAAATGCCTGAGTATATCCAATAAAATAATAAAAATGCAAATAGTGAGGACTCATTTCAGCAGCTATTAAAATGTATCATAAAACCACTACCATCAAAACGGTACTCATAAAATTATACAAATAGATTATTTTAAAATAATAAAGGTATTTGATGCATAAAACAAGGTTTACAGAGTTCTAATCAGTGAAAGTTATCACCCATGAATTTTTATACCCTATGAAGTTTTCATTCATGTGTGAAGCTATCCAAAAGGGCTTATTGGAAACACATAGACTTAAGATTGTTTAACCGATGTACTCTCTGTGAAAAAATAAATTCTTCACATTTTCATGTTATTGAAAGGCAATTAAACAAAACTCACAGATGAGGACATTGGGATATAAAACAATTGGAGTGAATTTTAAAACCCTTTAGAGACTTCCAATTTCCAGTTCTACATGTAAGGAGCTTGGAAGTTGACACTCCATGCTAACAAGTAAAAAGCTTAACAGATTGAAAAATCAACAGCTCTTCTTGGACCTAGAAGAGACGAGAAGACACAGGGCAAACCACTGCCTCCTAAATTGGAGAAACAGACAAGTGAATATGAGTCACAGTTACAAGAGCAGAGACTCATGAGTGGAAGTCAATAAAGGAACCAGGGCTGGGATAGTAAAACCTGAACAGTAACTGATGAATTGCAATTCCACCCCACTCTAGCCATCCTATCCCATCTAAGTGGGGAGAAAAACACTATGAAGTTCATAGTCCAGAGGCATAGACTCATTAAAAGACTGAGACCTATTCATAGTACTACAGAACATTGTCCCCCCCCACATACACTTTACCACCATATTTCTGAAGTCCTATTTACTGCAGTTCCTTTTACCCAGTTCATTATTTCCAGCTATTAAGAAAATATTATAACACATAAATACAGACAAGGCAAAAAAACCCCACAATTTAAAGAGACAGATCAGAACCAGACATGGAAGGGATGTTGGAACTGTCAGATTAGGAATTTAAAACAACAATAATTAACATGGTAAGGGTTCTAATGTATAAAGTAGACAGCATGCAAAAATAGATGGGCAATGTAAACAGAAAGATGAAAATCCTAAGAAACAACCAAAAAGAAATGCTAATGATTAAAAACACAGAAATGAAGAATTATTTCTGCTGGGCTTATTAGTAGACTGGACACAGCTAAGGAAAGAATCTCTGAGTTTGAGGATATCTCAAAAGAAACCTCCAAAACTGAAAAGCAAAGAGAACAAAGACAAATAAACAGAAGAGAATATCCAAGGACTGTGATACAACTGCAAAAGGTGTAGCATACACATAACAGGAATACCAGAAGGAGAAAAAAGAGAGAAAGAAACAGAAGAAATATTTGAAAAATAATGACTAAGAATTTTCCCCAAATTAATGTCAGACACCAGCCCACAGAAACAGGAAGCTCAGAGACCACCAAGAAGGATAAATGCCCAAAAAACCCCAAAACCCTACACTGAGGCACACCAATAAGAGTGTTCACAGTGGGAATATACATAACAGCTTCAAACTCAAAGACATACAATAACAAAAGTAATTAGGAAGAGATCATTTCATATACATGTGCTTCCAAAACTGTAAGAGAAAAACATTTATGTTATTTATAGTGTTCCATACCCTGGGAAAAGAAGAAAACACATACAAATGCTTATAAAATACATACAAAATAAAATGCATATAACTATACAATTTCATATACAATATCTGAAATGTGTATAATTTATTTCAGGAAGTAATGAGTTTTATGAGTAAAAATAAAGCTGGGTAAAAGGGATAGAGAATATGGGGAAGATAGTGTTACAGAGGTCATGGAAATCCACTGGGATAGATGATATTTGAGCAGGAATTTAAGAGAAATGAAATTGAGCCACATAGACATCTTTAAGAAGAACATTCTAGGCAAAAGAATCAGAGTGGAAAAGTCCTGTTTTATGAACATGGTTGGTATTTGGGGGGAAAAAACATGGAGGGTATTAATGGCTGCCGTGGAGTGACTAAGAGCAAATAGTGATAGGAAATGAGATCAGAGAAGCAGCTGAGGGCCATATCTTTCTAGGGACTCATAAGCAACTGCAAAGAATTTAGATTTATTCTGAAAGAGAGGATATATTGAGAAGGTGAGTGATATATATTTGTAAAGGATAATTCTGGCTGCTCTATGGTGAATAGACTAGCAGGGCAAGTATGGATGCAGGGAGAAAATTTAGAGGCTATGGAAATCCAAGTAGTATTTGGAGATGGTGAGAATGGTCAGATTATTACAAATATAGAGCTGATTAATTGAACGTGGTATATAAGAAAAAAAAAACAATACTGATGCCAAGGATTTTGACCTGAGCAAGTGGAAGAATGAAGTTGCCTTTTATTGAGATGTGTTATATTTGTAAAGGAAAATGTTCTATGTATCTATGTATCTATCTATATATAATAATGTTGTAGTAGATATATCTGGTGTGGGATTAACGATGATTGTGTGTGTGTGTGTGTGTGTGTATCTATACTTTTAATTTGTATTCAACAAATGTAATTGTTTTCTATTGCAGCCATAACAAATTACCGCAAATGTACTGGCTTAAAACAACACAAATTTATTATCTTATAGTTCTGTGGGTCATAAATCTAACATGGCTCTCACTGAACTAAAATCAAGGTGTCAGCAAGGCTGCATTCCTTCCCGGAGGCTCTACGAGAAAATTCACTTCCAGCTTCTAAAGGTCACTCGCATTCCTTGGCTTGCACCCCCCTTCTTTCATCTTTAAAACCTTTAATGTCAAATCTCTCTGACACTTACATTGACACACACTTCTCTTTGACCACAGCTGGGAAACATTCTCTCCTTTTAAAAGATTCTTTTGATTAGGTGGGGCCCACCTGGATAATCTGGGATAATCTCTGGGATAATCAATGTCTTTAATCACATCTGTATAGTCTCTTTTACCAGGTGGATAGCATATTCACAGGTTCCAGGAATTAGGACATGGACATATTTGGGGGACTGTTATTCTTTCTACCACAACAAAAAACCATTTGTGGAAGAAATATTTGCATGGGTGATATTTAAAATATTCTTATGCCCATTACCCATCAATAATCACTGCTGAATTTTTAGTCAACTTCCTTCTAAACTCTGAGCATGTATGCTATCTTTTCTTTTTCCAATTAATATTGTAATATACGCACATGTATTCATTGAACATTCACTTGTCAGTGTCAGGCCCTGTGTTTGACACCAGAGATATAAACTATAACTTACTTTACCTATATAACATTATATTATAAACATTTACATATGATTTTCAAAATACCATATGGATGTACCAAAATTTATTCAACATTACACTAATATTGGACCTTAGAATTACCACATTATAATTCACACATAAATTTATATACATTTTTGTGTATTTTCTGGATATTTTATCTGTATGTATTGATACAAATATGGTGCTCATCATTCTGCAACCATTACATTTCAATTAAATATATCTTAAAGAACTTTCTATCTCACTACATATAAATATGAATAATTCAATAGAGTGGATATACTATATTTAACTTAGTGATTATTATTATCATGAATATTTAAGTTTTTTCTATTTGTTTTCTATTATAGGCTGTTTTTTTTTAAATTGCTTTCCCCAAAGGTTATGCCGATTTAAATTCCCTTCATAGAAGGTCAGCTGTGCAGGCAGTAGTATTGGCAGCGGCGGGTGGGAAATGGCAGACTACTTGATCTCCATCTCTGGCACCAAGAAAGACAAAGTCAACTGTTCATTTTATTTCAAAATTGGAGTATGTCCTCATGGAGACAGATCCGCTCAGTCGCACAATAAACCAACCAGACCATTGCTTGCTTGAACATGTACCATAGCCTTCAAAACTCTTCATTGCCTGCTGACAGTTTGTGCTGTGCTATGAGTGATGTCAAAATGTAAGTACATTATGATGAATTTTTTGAGGAGGTTTTTACAGAAATAGAAAAATAGAGTTAAGTTGAGAAGAACGTCTGTGATAACCTTGGAGATCACCTAGTTGTAAACATGTATGTCAAGTTTCATCCTGAAGAAGATGCAGAAAAGGATTTGATTGACTTTAGGCTCTCCTCTGGGACAGACTTCAGAGAAGCCTGCTGCCACCAGTATGAAAAGGGAGTGTGTACAGGAGAAGGCTTCTGCAACTTCATGCATTTGAAGCCCATTTCTAGAGAACTGTGGTGAGAGTTATATGGACACCATTGCAAGAAGCATAGATGGAGGTCAGGGTCTGGGGACCAGAGTGTGGACAGAAGGTAGTGGAGAGATCATGAAGGATGTGGGCAATTCTAAGCCATGCCATTTTTACCCTATGTTTTCTAGAAAGTGTAATTGATTGACCAAATTAGTTCATAATGGGAATTTTTTAAACAACAACAAAACCAACAAAGATGGGTTTCTGAATAAAATCTGTAGTGATATAGTAAAAAAATAAATAATATGCATCACAAGTTTATGAAGCTGATCATCTCATATAACATTGGCTATTGATTTAATATTGATTTTTTATTACAAACAATATTGAATATTTTGTTTGCTAATGGCCATTTATATTTCTTTTCCGAGTTATTTATTGTCTCTTTATATTTTTACCACAAAATAGCATTCTTCATATATCAATAAGATTGTTTGGTTCTGGCCCTATAATGGGCAGGATTGAACCTATATATTGGAGATCAATAGTACTAGCAGCTGAGTTGTAATTAGGAAAGGCAGGGACTAACAGACAGGTTATATTTGTTGTGCATAAAGACTATAAAATGAATAACTATGAAATTAGGGATAGAATTAGATGAGGTTAACAAAGACAGAAACAAGCAGTTCAACATGGCTAAGCAATGGATCTCATGTATTAGAAACATAATAAATAAGCTTAGAGAAGTGGGTTGGAGCCATATATTGTGGAGAACCATGAATTTCAGTTTGAAGAGTCTGTTTTGTTTTTGTTTCTCTTTTTCTGTAAATAGAAAGAAATTTGTTAGGAACTCCATTAGAGCTGTGCTGTAGTAAAATTCATCTCCCCACTGCTGAATTAGAATGGAGAGAGGCTGGAGTTAGGAAAAAAAATTGAGTCCACTCTCTCACAAAAAATAAAAACAAACCTGAAGTGGTAGAAATACAAGACTTGTTAATTTAGCAACTGATCTGATGTGAGAAGAGAGGTGGGGAGTAATAAGAAAAAGTAAAAAAAAATATGATTATAAGGGTTGATGTGAGGAGAATAGAGGTAAAATCAATAGAAAATAGTAAGGGAAACCATGCAGCAAAGCAAAGTAGTTAAGAACAAGGACCCTAGTGCTAGATTTTCAAGCTCAAATCCTGGCTCTACTATTTACCAGCTGTATGACCGTGGGCAGTCACTGAAACTTTCTGTGGCTCAGTTTCCTTATCTGTAAAATGGGAATGGTGGTAGAAATAGTACCTACTTCAGAATTTAGTGCCTTATTTTATGTAAAGCACTTAGAACAATTCCTGATATTTTATTATTTACTAGTATTTTAAAAACCCCAAAAATTCAATTAAGTACATTTTAAGATCTAATTGGCTTTATCCACTGATTCATGGGTTGGGCATCATCCCATCTAGCAACTAGAAGAGAGTTCTGAGTACAAAATGGGAAATTTTTATAGACAGAAGGAGAGTGGGGTAAGAAACTATTAACAAAGTAAAAGAAAGGGTTATTTTCAGGCCAGGATATCTTTTTTTTTGTGGGGGAAGGGAAAGCAAGGAATTTACCATGCAGATTGCTTCTTCTTCTTGTGGGAGATGGAGAGGCACATGATTGATGACCTTACTGGTACATGACAGAAAATTCCAGACTGGTCCATTAAGATTACATTTAAACTGCAATTAGATCAGGTATTAAATCTAGGTTTGGTATCATGGGCTTTAGCACAAGTGATGCCATTTGAGGCCTGTGGTTTTCTTATAACACTATATTTTAAAAAGATGATATGCTAAGTTTTGGAATTGTTAAGTTTATTAATAACCTATCTCAGTATTGAGAAGCAGTGGAAGTTGAAAATTATATCTGAAACTCAAATGATAAGGAGAGTTTGACACACAGATTTTGGGGTCTATTTCATAGGTATAACTGAAACTCTCTGGGAGTAAATGTAATAAACCTAAATAAAGAAAGAAAAAACAAAGGCAAAGAGGGACTAGGGCAAAATTGGGAGAATATCTAACTTTAAGATGTGGGGGCCACAGAAGAGGAGTCAGCTAAAGATACAGAAAAAAGTCAGTAAGATTGTTAACAGAACTAATAAGCTGATGAAGACTCAGAAAAAAAAGGCAAAAGTTTGACGAGAAATTATTGGTCAACAATATGAATGGCTTTAGAGAGTCTGGACTTCTTTTGCTTGATATTATGGAGTTTTTAAGAGTTTCTATCCACATTGAAGAATCTCCTCTGGTTCCCCTTTCAATGAATTCCACTGTCAAGATGGTATTCTCTCTCCTGAGGGTTAGAGTGACTGGCATCTGTATCTGCTTAGAAAAATGAGAAAGAAATAAAGCTATCCTTGTATTATTTAGATTATAAAAAATGTTGTTATGTACTTGCATTGAAAATGGCTCTCCGAGTTAAGAGAGACATTTCATGCCTCCTCTTGGTTCTGGGAAATAGACTGCCACTAGAATGTACTTAGAGAATTACCAGAATAGATGACAGATGCAAACATCATAGTTAAGGGAAAAGGCTGAAATAAAACTTTTGCCAAAATAATCCAATGAAAATGTCAGTTACTTCAGGTCTAACTTTTTGAATATCTCATTCTGTAATTTGGCATGAAATTGGGAGTGGGTAAATTCAGGCAACATACTTAGAGCAGAAAATTCTTAGTCTAAACAAGTTCATTAAAATTTCAGGGGCCTTTAACACCTCAGTAACAGCCTGCCCGCAGGTTAACATTTATTGTTTTGAACTGCCAACATCTTGCTTTTATGGTATACATTTATATGCTAAATTGCCTATTACATTAAGCTGTAAGTTCTCATTTAGCAGCATCAGAAATAAGATTTGACTGTAAGTGTTTGTATTTTATTAGTGCTATACCAGACTTCCTAATAGCTCAAAATTCCTAAAGGCAGAAATTCATTGCATCTCCTTCATAAGGTGCTTGCCTAAAATAATTTGTTATAAACACTACATTTGCATACACTTGAACTTTTCAGACTTAGGTTGTCAGGAAAAGTGGACAAAATTACTTCATTTGATTTTGCCCTTAAGCAAATCATAAGTGACAAGTTTAAGCAATTATATAAAGAAAATAAAAGTACAAGCTAACAAATAACTATTCTTTTCTTAATGATTTCAGAGTAAATCAGCAGGAAACTCCAGGGAAATGGATGCTGAGTAACGATAGGCTATTATAAGCGTTCTCATGTATAACATAGAGTTGCCAGACATTTGTATGGTGGGTAAGAGAGTTCACATGACTCTATTGAACATGATATAATATTATGAAATATTTAACACAGGAACTTCAAAATCCAAACCTCAATTTGTGTAGTGAGGAGAAAAAGTATTGGTTAAGGGCACAGATTGAAAAGGAAATTGAAAAATCTTACTCAGAAAAAGACTCTCTACACTGGTGGATAGCAGAGACTAAAAATATGTTCCATTTGGGAAACACCATGCCACCCACACTTTTCCACCTATTTTCAGAATCTTTTTCTCCTACACTTGAAATGCGTTGACATCAAAAAGCAAGGAGAACACTAGATTTATAAATCAAGGCACAGAATTTTTAACCCATAAATTATAAAGGATTTTATTCCCCTTGAAGATCTTTTTTTTTTTTTTCTGGCATGAAAACCAATGAATGTTTTTTTTTTCTCCTTAGTATTGAAAGAATTGGATATGTAAGGGAAATTAAATAAAGTGAAACAAATTTGTTGAGTACTTAGTATGTATCAGATACTAAGTCACTTTGTATTGGGTAGATTGGTCACCACTTCAACATGATTGTATCCCTTTTCATTTTGTCACAGCTTTTTGATTTAGGTGGTATCAACACAACACCTACTCCCAGCAACAGAATCTGATATTTTTTGTATATTTCTTTGCTAAAGTTATTTGTTCAGTGTGGGAACATGACTGAGAAAGTCTCATAGGTGGGAACTCCAGGATTTTTGTTCAATATTTGGAGGAAACATGCTCTTTTTTTCCCCCTTGATGAGAATAAGAAAGCATGTAAATCAGGGAGCTGCTGTCAGCCACCCAGCTACGAGAGTAGTCTGCCCCCAAATAAAGCCAACAAAAGAGAAGGGAAGAGCCAAGATAATTATACGAAAACATAGCTGCAATCCTCATGGCATCATAAATCTCTAGATCAAACCATGCTGCAGCCCACCCTCTCTAACACTGAAAGCAAGCAGGACCCTCTGGGGTCCTCCCGGGCACAAAACCCTTTCCATTCCCCCCCACCACAACCCCCAGTTCTTATTTGTAGGAAAAAGGTTTTCAGCCTTCTAGGCCTTCCCTGAGTTCCAAAGGGCAGATACAAACAGTTGTTAATCAGGGAAGGGAAGGAATGCAGGAAGAAACAATAGTGCAGTATGAGGCCTGGGCCTGGTTCCTCCTTGGGAATGTGTCTAACAATTATTTTTTTGAATTTTATTTTATATATTATTTTATACAACAGGTTCTTATTAGTTATTCATTTTATACATATTAGTGTATATATGTCAATCCCAATCTCCCAATTCATCCGACCACCACCACCACCACCACTTTCCCCCTTGGTGTCCATATGTTTGTTCTCTACATCTGTATCTCTATTTCTGCCCTGCAAACCAGTTCATCTGTACCATTTTTCTAGATTCCACATATATGCGCTAATATATGATACTTGTTTTTCACTTTCTGACTTACTTCTCTCTGTATGACAGACTCTAACTCCATCCACCTCACTACAAATAACTCAGTTTCGTTCCTTTTTATGGCTGAGTAATATTCCATTGTATATATGTGCCACATCTTCTTTATCCATTCGTCTCACGATGGGCATTTGGGTTGCTTCCATGACCTGGCTATTGTAAATAGTGCTGCAATGAACATTGAGGTGCATGTGTATTTTGAATTATGGTTCTATCTGTGTTTATGCCCAGTAGTGGGATTGCTGGGTCATATGGTAGTTCTATTTTTAGTTTTTGAAGGAACCTCCATACTGTTCTCCATAGTGGCTGTATCAATTTACGTTCCCACCAACAGTGCAAGATGACTCCCTTTTCTCCACACCCTCTCCAGCATTTGTTGTTTGTACATTTTCTGATAATGTCCATGCTAACTGGTGTGAGGTGATACTTCACTGTAGTTTTGATTTGTATTTCTCTAATAATTAGTGATGTTGAGCATCTTTTCATGTGCTTCTTGGCCATCTGTATTTCTTCTTTGAAGAAATGTCTATTTAGGTCTTCTGTTCATTTTTGGATTGGGCTGTTTGTTTTTTTAATATTGAGCTGCATGAGCTGTTTATATATTTTGGAGATTAATCCTTTGTCCATTGATTCGTTTGAAAATATTTTCTCCCATTCTGAGGGTTGTCGTTTCGTCTTGTTTGTAGTTCCCTTTGCTTTGCAAAAGCATTTAAGTTTCATTAGGTCCCATTTGTTTACTTTTGTTTTTATTTCCATTACTCTAGGAGGTGGATCAAAAAAGATCTTGCTGTGATTTATGTCAAAGAGTGTTCTTCCTATGTTTTCCTCTAAGAGTTTTATAGTGTCCGGTCTTACATTTAGGTCTCTAATCCATTTTCAGTTTATTTTTGTGTGTCGTGTAAGGGAGTATTCTAATTTCATTCTTTTACATGTAGCTGTGCAGTTTTCCCAGCACCACTTATTGAAGAGACTGTCTTTTCTCCATTGTATATCCTTGCCTCCTTTGTCATAGATTAGTTGACCATATGTGCGTGGCTTTATCTCTGGGCTTTCTATCCTGTTCCATTGATCTGTATTTCTGTTTTTGTGCCAGTACCATATTGTCTTGATTACTGTAGCTTTGTAGTATAGTCTGAAGTCAGGGAGTCTGATTCCTCCAGCTCCATTTCTTTCCCGTCAAGACTGCTTTGGCTATTTGGGGTCTTTTGTGTCTCCATACAAATTTTAAGATTTTTTGTTCTAGTTCTGTAAAAAATGCCATTGGTAATCTGATAGGGCTTGCATTGAATCTGTAGATTGCTTTGGGTAGTATAGTCATTTTCGCAATATTGATTCTTCCAATCCAAGAACATGGTATATCTCTCCATCTGTTTGCATAATCTTTAATTCCTTTCATCAGTGTCTTATAGTTCTGCACACACAGGTCTTTTGTCTCCCTAGGTAGGTTTTTTCCTAGGTATTTTATTCTTTTTGTTGCAATGGTAAATGGGAGTTTTTCCTTAATTTCTCTTTCAGATTTTTCATCATTAGTGTATACGAATGCAAGAGATTTCTGGGTATTAATTTTGCATCCTGCAGCTTTACCAAATTCATTGATTAGCTCTAGTAGTTTTCTGGTGGCATCTTTAGGATTATCTATGTATAGTATCGTGTCATCTGCAAATAGTGACAGTTTTACTTCTTCTTTCCCGATTTGGATTCCTTTAATTTCTTTTTTTTCTCTGATTGCCGTGGCGAGGACTTCCAAAACTGTGTTGAGAAATAGTGGTGAGAGTGGGCATCCTTGTCTTGTTCCTGATCTTAGAGGAAATGCTTTCAGTTTTTCACCATTGAGAATGATGTTTGCTGTGGGTTTGTTGTATATGGCCTTTATTATGTTGAGGTAGGTTTCCTCTATGCCCACTTTCTGAAGAGTTTTTTATCATAAATGGGTGTTGAATTTTGTCAAAAGCTTTTTCTGCATCTATTGAGATGATCATATGGTTTTTATTCTTCAATTTGTTAATATGGTGTATCACATTGATTGATTTGCGTATATTGAAGAATCCTTGCATCCCTGGGATAAATCCCACTTGATCGTGGTATATGATCCTTTTAATGTGTTGTTGGATTCTGTTTACTAGTATTTTGTTGAGGTTTGTTGCATCTATATTCATCAGTGATATTGGTCTGTAATTTTCTTTTTTTGTAGTATGTTTGCCTGGTTTTGGTATCAGGGTGATGGTAGCCTCATAGAATGAGTATGGGAGAGTTCCTCCCTCTGCAATTTTTTGGAAGAGTTTGAGACGGATGGGTGTTAGTTCTTCTCTAAATGTTTGATAGAATTCACCTGGGAAGCCATCTTGTCCTGGACTTTTGTATGTTGGAAGATTTTTAATCACAATTTCAATTTCATTACTTGTGATTGGTCTGTTCATATTGTCTATTTCTTCCTGGTTCAGTCTTGGAAGGTTATACCTTTCTAAGAATTTGTCCATTTCTTCCTGGTTGCCCATTTTATTGGCGTAAGGTTGCTTGTAGTAGTCTTTTAGGATGCTTTGTATTTCTGCAGTGTCTGTTGTAACTTCTCCTTTTTCATTCCCAATTTTATTGATTTGAGTCCTCTCCCTCTTTTTCTTGATGAGTCTGGCTAATGGTTTATCAATTTTGTTTATCTTCTCAAAAGTACCAGCTTTTAGTTTTATTGATCTTTGCTATTGTTTTCTTTGTTTCTATTTCATTTATTTCTGTTCTGATCTTTATGATTTCTTTCCTTCTACTAACTTTGGGTTTTGTTTGTTGTTTTTTCTCTAGTTCCTTTTGGTGTAATATTAGATTGTTTATTTGAGATTTTTCTTGTTTTTTGAGGTAGGCTTGTATTGCTATAAACTTCCCTGTTAGAACTGCTTTTGCTGCATCCCATAGGTTTTGGATCATCGTGTTTTCTTATCATTTATCTCTAGGTATTTTTTGATTTCCCCTTTGATTTCTTCAGTGATCTCTTGGTTATTTAGTAACGTATTGTTTAGCCTCCATGTGTTTGTGGGTTTTTTTGTTTTTTTCCCTGTAATTGATTTCTAATCTCATAGCGTTGTGGTCAGAAAACATGCTTGATATAATTGCAATTTTCTTAAATTTACCGAGGCTTGATTTTTGACCTAAGATGTGATCTATCTTGGAGAATGTTCCATGAGCACCTGAGAAGAAAGTGTAATCTGCTGTTTTTAGGTGGAATGTCCTATAAATATCAATTAAATCTATCTGGTCTATTGTGTCATTTAAAGCTTGTGTTTCCTTATTAATTTTCTGTTTGGATGATCTGTCCATTGGTGTAAGTGAGGTGTTAAATTCCCCCACTCCTATTGTGTTACTGTTGATTTCCTCTTTTAGAGCTCTTAGCAGTTCCCTTATGTATTGAGATGTGCCTATAGGGTGTATATATATTTATAATTGTTATATCTTTTTCTTGGATTGATCCCTTGATCATTATGTAATGTCCTTCCTTGTCTCTTGTAACATTCTTTATTTTAAAGTCTATTTTGTCTGATATGAGCATTGATTTGACAACTTTCTTTTGATTTCCATTTGCATGGAATACCTTTTTTCATCCCCTCACTTTCAGTCTGTATGTGTCCCTAGGTCTGAAGTGGGTCTCTTGTAGACAGCACATATATGGGTCTTGTTTTTGTATCCATTCAGCAAGCCTCCTTCTTTTGGTTGGAGCATTTAGTCCATTCACGTTTAAGGTAATTATCCATATGTATGATCCTATTACCATTTTCTTAATTGTTTTGGGTTTGTTTTTGTAGGTCCTTTTCTTCTCTTGTGTTTCCCACTTAGAGAAGTTCCATTAGCATTTGTTGTAGAGCTGGTTTGGTGGTGCTGAATTCTCTTAGCTTTTGCTTGTCTGTAAAGCTTTTGATTTCTCCGTCAAATCTGAATGAGATCTTTGCTGGGTAGAGTAATCTTGGTTGTAGGTTCTTCCCTTTCATCACTTTAAATATATCATGCTACTCCCTTCTGGCTTGCAGAGTTTCTGCTGAAAAATCAGCTGTTAACTTTATGGGAGTTCCCTTGTATATTATTTGTCATTTTTCCCTTGATGCTTTCAATAATTTTTCTTTGTCTTTAATTTTTGTAAATTTGATTACTATGTGTCTTGGTGTGTTTCTCCTTTGATTTATCCTGCCTGGGACTCTCTGCGCTTCCTGGACTTGGGTGGCTATTTCCTTTCCCATGTCAGGGAAGTTTTCAACTATAATCTCTTCAAATATTTTCTTGGGCCCTTTCTCTCTCTCTTCTCCTTCTGGGACCCCTATAATGGGAAAGTTGTTGCATTTAATGTTTTCCCAGAGGTCTCTTAAGCTGTCTTCATTTCTTTTCATTCTTTTGTCTTTATTCTGTTCTGCGACAGAGAATTCCACCATTCTGTCTTCCAGGTTACTTATCTGTTCTTCTGCCTCACTTATTCTGCTATTGATTCCTTTTAGTGTGTTTTTCATTTCAGTTATTTTATTGCTCATCTCTGTTTGTTCTTTAATTCTTCTAGATGTTTGTTCTTTAATTCTTCTAGGTCTTTGTTGAACATTTCTTGCATCTTCTTGATCTTTGCCTCCATTCTTTTTCTGAGGTCCTGGATCATCTTTACTATCATTATTCTCAATTCTTTTTCAGGAAGGTTGCCTATCTCCACTTCATTGAGTTGTTTTTCTGGGGTTTTATCTTGTTCCTTCAACTCCTACATAGCCCTCTGCCTTTTCATCTTGCCTATGTTTCTGTGAATGTGGTTTTTTTTCCACAGGCTGCAGGATTGTAGTTCTTCTTGCTTCTGCTGTCTGCCCTCTGGTGGTTGCGGCTATCTGAGAGGGTTTTTCAAGTTTCCTGATGGGAGGGACTGGTGGTGGGTAGAGATGGCTGTTGCTCTGGTGGGCAGAGCTCAGTAAACCTTTAATCTGCTTGTCTGCTGATGGGTGGGGCTGAGTTCCCTCCCTGTTGGTAGTTTGGCCTGAGGTGACCTAACCCTGGAGCCTACCCACCTGTTTTTTGGGGCTAATGGTGGACTCTGGGAAGGCTCATGCCAAGGAGTACTTCCCAGAACTTCTGCTGCCAGTGTCCTTGTCCTCATGGTGAGCCACAGCCATCCCCATCTCTGCAGGAAACCCACCAACACTAGCAGGTAGGTCTGGTTCAGTCTCCTCTGGAGTCACTGCTCCTTCCCCTGGGTCCCGATGCTCACACTAATTTGTGTGTGCACTCCAAGAGTGGAGTCTCTGTTTCCCCCAGTCCTGTCAAAGTCCTGCAGTCAAATCCCGCTAGGCTTCAAAGTCTGATTCTCTAGGAATTCCTCCTGTTGCCAGACCGCCAGGTTGGGAAGCCTGACGTGGGGCTCAGAACCTTCACTCCAGTGGGTGGACTTCTGTGGTATAAGTGTTCTCCAATTTCTGAGTCACCAGCCCAACCATTATGGGATTTGATTTTATTGTGATTGTGCCCCTCCTACTGTCTCATTGTGGCTTCTCCTTTGTCTTTGGATGTGGAGTATCTTTTTTGGTAAGTTCCAGTGTCTTCCTCTCAATGATTGTTCAGCAGTTAGTTGTGATTCCAGTGATCTCGCAAGAGGGAGTGAGCACACGTACTTCTACTCCGCCATCTTGAACCAATCCCTGTGCCTAACAATTTAATTCATATCTCTGAGTTCTAAAGAAACTAAGATCCCCACCCAGATGGAGGATGGTAACTTCAGGTTGAGCACAAGTAGGTGGACCCCAGACTGGTTGGAACCAGAAGCCTGATGATTGAGATTCCTGGAACACCACTGTGTTACCTCACCACTAACCAATCAGAAGAGGGTTACACATGCTGCAGCTCTCCCCACAAATTTTGCCTATAAAAACTTTTTCACTGAAACCCATCAGGAAGTTCTTGTTTTTTGAGCATGAGCCACCCGTTCTCCTTGCTTGTCCCTTCAGTAAAACTTTTTCTGCTCCAAACTTCAACATTTCAGTTTGTTTGGCCTCACTATGCATCAGGCATATGTACTTGGGTCCGACAACAATCCCATCTATACCATTTACGTTTTTAAGTTATTTTGTAGTGAGTTTCCTATTACTCATAAACAAAAACTCCTACCTGATATAGAGGTGTTCTTTTTGTGTCTGTTTTTCAGTTGGTATTAGTCTAACAGTATCTTTATTCCATTACTTGGGAGATATTAATGGAAAGAGAGCAAATATTTTTAAGAAACCTAATAGAGAGTGAGAATCATCTATAGTAACTACAGAATATTGGGGGGAAAGGAATTAATTCAACTTGAAAATTGTGAGGTGAATTAGAATCATCTCATGTTACAAAACCTATTTATTGAATAATACACTCACAGAATTGCCAAGCGAGAGACACCCTAAAGAACTGCTGTATCAGAAACGTGCAATGATAGAGACACTGAATTACAGAATCACAGATATTCAGAAACAAGATACGTGAGTATGCTTGCTCTTTTCTATTCGTTCCAGTAATACTTAGTCCTATATCTATTCTGGAACTAAACCCATTTTAGTTGTTTCTCCTCCACTGATCTATGAGTTCCTCACTGGTAAAATCCCTTCTTTTTCTTCATATTTCTAACAGTGATCATAATGTGTTGCATATAGTAGGACTGTAGAAGTGTTTTTGAATGGTTAAATGAATGCAAGTGTTCTGAGAGAGTAAGGGAACACTCAGAGGAGTGAGAACTCCCTAAGTGCTAGGTTGGACCTAGAAGAGACCTTGTTCCTCATTATCCCTCAGCACTATGCCTACAAAAGAACTGGTTTAAACAACTAAAATGAGAAGGTTTTATGAACAAATCTTTAATCTGTCTCTGAAATGTGCAGGGAATTAAATATTTAAGAACACTGTACCATTTTTAAAAGATAATTCCTTGTTTTGTTTTAAAAGAAACTTATTTGAATAATAGAAATAAAATTACATTAAAGAGAATTTGAGAAACAAGAACAGATCACTCGTAATAGCTCACCTACATATAACCACTGATATTTTGGAAAACAGAGTGCACTTGTAATTTTATATGCTGTTTTTTTTTTCACTTCACTTTGAGCAGTAAACACCATCTCATTTTGCAATGTAATCTACACAACTGCATTTTTCAATGGTTGAAAATAGCCTACACTGGGAATTCCCTGGCGGTCTAGTGGTTAGGACTCCACACACTCACTGTTGAGGGCCCTGGGTTCGATCCCTGGTCAAGGAACTAAAATCCCACAAGTCCCATGTGATTCGGCCCCCCCCTCAAAAAAAATAGTCTACACAGTAAATGTAGAAAACATTTATTTAGTGATTCTGTTGTTGTTGAAGACAAATTGCTTTCCATTTTACATTATTATAAGTAATGCTGTGGTGAACAATCACATGCACATTATCTTTTCTATATTTTAGATTATTGGTTAAGGCCAATAATACCAAAAGTGATATTAAACTTAAAACTTAAAAATTTTAAGTTTCTCAATATATACTGTTCCAAAATGTTTCTAATTATTTATGATAATGTCAGTAACGTGTGACTGCACCTGCTTTGTCACACTTCAGTAAGGCAAATTATCATTTTAAAATGTATGCTAATATAATTGGTAAAAAGTGGAGGTACTGTATTATCTTTTTTTTCTTTTTTTTTTTGGCTGCGTTGGGTCTTTTTTGCTGTGCGCGGGTTTTCTCTAGCTGTGGCAAGCAGGGGCTACTCTTCATTGAGGTGCGTGGGCTACTCTTCATTGAGGTGCGTGGGCTTCTCATTGCAGTGGCTTCTCTTGTTGCAGAGCACAGGCCCTAGACATGTGGGCTTCAGTAGTTGTGGCATGCGGGCTCAGTAATTGTGGCTTGCGGGCTCTAGAGCACAGTCTCAGTAGTTGTGGTGCACTGGCTCAGTTGCTCTGTGGCATGTGGGATCTTTCTGGACCAGGGCTCGAACCCATGTCCCCTGCATTGGCAGGCAGATTCGTAACCACTGTGCCACCAGGGAAGTCCTGCATTACCATTTTAATTCCCATTTTTCTTTTCTTGTAAAGTTAAACATTCTTTAATATATTTTCCCTTTATTGAATTTTCTTTAGCTTTGTAGCAGATTTTGCTGATAGCCTTGGAATCTCTCTTATCATCTGCTGCCTGTGCTAATGGCTCCTACCTAAACCTTAACTGGAAGATTGCCCTTGAAAGATTGGAGCCAGCTCCAGCAGAGGAGCCTATACCTTCCACCCAGGTCAGCACTTAGTTAACAGCACAGGCCTGCAAAAGCTTCACTCCCTTTCCTCAAGTAGGGGGGGCATGACTCTGAGGTGAAATTTGCATTCCAGATCACCCCATGGCATCAGATTGAGGCTAAACTTCATCTAAAAAGACATCTTTGCCTAGCTCTTTGCTTTCCTTATCCTGCTTCTCTCACTACCTTACAGGTAGCCCGAGCAGAACTCATTTAAAAAAAAAAAATCTTGTATTTCAGGGTCTGCTTTAGAGGACCAACCTAAAATAAATATACTGTTCTTATTTACATGGTGTGGCCTTAATGTATGTTTTTGGTGCTTTTTGTTTGTTTTTACTGTCTATTCCAGAATTTGAAGAATATAGAGATCTGTTTTCATGTAATATTTCCATAGGAAAACAGATCAGTATGATTCTTTTTACACTCCTACTGTAAAAATAGATTCAAGTTTCTTTTATTTTAACAATTAATTACTTTAAATCTCATTTGCCCAGGAACATTACTAACTCAGTCTAAACGGGCTTTTCATGATTTCAAACTCCAGGTGGAAAGAGAACAACAAAGCCTAATAAATACACTGACTGGGATAGATTTTTTTTTTTAATCGACTGCCAGAAACTTTCTTAATCAGGTATCATAATGCAAAAATGTTTGATATTGAGGATTAAAAATTTAAAGACATATACATTTAAAAGTGGGAGTATTTATTAATTTTGATTTGATTTGAAGCTAAAAACCTGATATTTTAAATTTCATAACATAATATGTAGTATGGAATTCAAATTTGAATCACTTATCTGAGGACAATATTTTTTTTTTATTCTTCTGTTTCTGTTTTGTTAATTTATACTCTTGTATTATATTGTCTTTCTTCCATTTTCTTACATTTACTCAATTATCCTATTTCTAACATCTTGAATTGGACAATTAAATCATTAATTTACAAATTTTCTTTCTTTTTATAACATAAACATGTAAAGATACAAATTCTCCTATATGCTGCATATTTTTTTATATTTATTCTACATATTTTTCTAATTGGCATTGAGATTTATTTTATGATCTATAAGATACATAACATCTGTGTTTTCTTACTTCCAGATGTATAAGGGAGTTTATAAAATCATTTTGTATTTGGTTTCTAAGTTAATTCCTTTACACTTAGAAAATAAAGTTTGTATAATAACAACTATAGACTTTGTGATCTTGTTCAAGGTCAATTATTTCAGTAATGTATATTTGTTTGAAAGCATTGTGCATTCTTTATTATTATTGGGGTCTTGGGATGGTCCAATATATAACATTCATTCTTCCCTTAAAAGATGAAGAGAAAACCATGTTGTTAATAAATTATAACTTCTGTTATTGGTAAACATGACATAGAAGAATATGGTTAATGACTGGGGCAAACTGAGCTTCCTAATGCTGAACCTCAGAATGAGACTTACCCATTCAGTATCAACCAATAATAGAATGCTGCAGTTCCTACACTGTATGGGCAGAGGAGCAGAAAATACGTGCCCTCTGGAAGCATGTTGGATCCCTAAAGGCAAATAAAATAAAAGTCTGGACTATGCTTACCAGTTCTTTACAAAAAGTCAGTAATCAGATGTCAATTGATCTCACCTTGGGAAGAGTGAGGAAAGGGGTAAAGAGAGGCCATGAATGTTTAATAAAAGGCCCTTTACATTGATGGAATCATCATTAATGGGTTTAAGGATCTTTATGTATCAGTTAAATCAAGCACTCAAAATAATATTCAAATCTTTTAAATCATACTTAATTTTCATCTGCTTGATAAATCAATTTCTGAAAGAAATATGTTAAAATCTTTATAATTGTGGATTTGTCGATTTCTCTTTGTAATATTGTAGTTTGCTTCATATTTTTATAGTCTATTCTTTATCAGCTGCATATAAGATTAAAATTGAACTCTCTGGTGAATTATTCCTCTCATCACTTTTTCTAATACAATATTCTGTCTCAATTCAAGTTAATACAATATTAATATAACTCATCAACTTCCTTTCAGTTAATATTTGTTCAGTATCTCTTCTCCATTTCTTTCTTCCAAATAATCCATGTCCTTTAAAGTACATAGCTCAATTCCTAAAATACAATCTGACTGTCCCTTTTAACAGGTAGATTTCGGTTGTATTTCCTATTTTACCCTAAAGTTATTTACACTCACACATTTATACATTTTCAACTGGAAGGGCCCTTTTGTTTCTGTAATAAATTTCTAATTTTATTGCATTGTAATCAGAGAATATTACTTGTACTGCTTTTCCTTTGTGGAACTTATGGAGACTTTCTATGATCTAATATATCGTTGATTTTTGTAAATGTTCTTTATGCCCTATAGAAGAAGACATATCTGCTATTACTGGGGCATACAGTTTGGAATATATCCATAAAATCTCTTTTATTAGTTTTATTAATTCTTCTAAATTCTTCCTTATTATTGCCAACTTGATTTGTCTTTAACTTTGAGAGATGTACTAAAATCAGCCATTATTAATATGTTTCTATTTTTTCTTGTATTGCCTATAATTTCTGCTTTGTGAAGTGGTTGTTGTATTATCTGATGCATTGCTATTCATTACTGTATATCTTATTGATGAAATTTTGCATATAGTCTCAAAAGTGATTGGCTTGTAATTGTCCTATCATGTAAATTTCCTAAAGAGTTTTGATATAAACAGAATTTAATAACACAGGTTGGGTTGGGAAGTGTTTCTGGACTTTCTGTTCTTAGGACTAATTTGTGATTGGTGTTATTTCTTCTTTAGATATTTCATAATTCACTAGTGGAACCATTTAGGCTAAGAGTTTTCTTCATGGGAATGATTTTATTTACAGTTTCAATTCCTTTAATAATTAGTGGGTTACTCTTATTCTCTATTCCTTCTTGTACCCAGTGTAGAAAGTTGTACTATATATAAATTTTCCATTTTTAGCTTAATTTTCTAATTATTTGATATAAAGTCCACAATTTATGATCTTTTCAATGTCTGTTTATTGTGTAGTGATATACTTTTAAAATTTAGTTTCTGGTATTATTTGTGCTTTCTCTTTTCTTCTCCTGGCTATCCTCATTAGGACTTTCAGTAAGTTTCTCCAAAGATCCACATTTCAGTATTGTTTTTCATTTGTTTTATGTTTCACAAATATATGCTTCTTAGATTTTCTTTCTTTCACTTGACTTTAGTTTAATTTTGTTATTTTTGTAACTCTTTGTGATAGATGCTTAAATAAATGATTTTCAGTTTTATCCATTTTTAAAATATATATTTAAAGCTTCTAACTTCCCTTTATTCAAACATTTAGCTCCATCCCACAAAGTTTTGGAAGTTATATGTCCATCATCTTTCAGGTTAAGATTTCTTACAGTCCACATTGTGATTGCTTCCTTGATCCATGAGTTCTTTCAAAGTATAGTGCTTATGTTACAATCATAGGGGAATTTTATACTTAGCTTCTTGTTATGAATTTATAGCTTAAATATACTGTGGTCAAAGAACGTATTCCTGTAAGACTGGAGTCTTTGAAAATTGTTGAAACCTGCTTTATGATCTAGAATATAGTCAATTTTTATAAATGTTGTGTATGACCAGAAAAAATATATTTAATAACTGACACATTTATTCACTGAACAAATTTATCTTTTATTATTGTATTTGAAATTATATATTTATTACTATATTAGCTATATTAAAATGTTATTGCTTTATTATGTTATCATGGTATAATTTTTATTATATTGGAGAAGTTAAGAAAAGGGACTGGGTTTAAATTCTAACTCTACCATTAACTTGGTATATGGCCATGGCAAAGCTGCTTAAACTCTTTGTACTTCAGTTTCTATTTCTGTAAAGTTAGAAGAACAATAGCGATTAACTAATAAGGTTTAGTAAGAATCAATATAGTTACTATTTGGAAAGTGCTTACAGCAGTGACTATCACACAGTGTGTTCTATAACTTTTGGATGTTATAAATGAACAAAAAAAGGACAGAGAGGAGCTAGGCAGATGGTTCAAGTTGTGATATATGTAGAGTGAAGTATGTACACAATAGTCCTTGTGATAGACTGGTCAAAGACTTAAAAAATGAGACTTTTCAAATACTTAATGGAAAATTTCTATGCAAGTTGAAATACCACTGCAGCATGCACTTTTCATAGATCTAAAAGTAAAATGCAAAACTATAAAACTTCTAGATGAAAGTATAGGAGAAATTCTGCATGACCTTGGCTTTAGTGATGAGAATTTACATATAACAACAAAATCATGATGTGTAAAAGAACAAATTGATAAGTTGGACTTTATTAAAATTAAAACTTCTGCTCTGTGAATGATACCATTAGAGAATGAAAAGATAAGCCGCAGACTGGAGAAAGGATTTGTAAAACATAGATCTGATAACAAACTTATATCCAAAATATATTTAAAAACTCTTAAAACTCAACAATAAGAAAATAAATCACCCATTTAAAAATGTGGGAATACCTGAACAGCTCAAAAAAGAAGATATACAGATGGCAATTAAACACATAAAAAGATGCTCAACATCATTTGCCATTAGGGGAATATAAATTAAAGCAAGGTGATATCACCACACACATATTAAAATTATTTAAATACCAAATATCTGAAAATACCAAGTGTTGGCAAGGATGTGGAGCAACAAGAACTTTCACTTATTTCTGGTAGGAATGCAAAATGGTACAGCTAATTTGGAAGGCACTTGGGCAGTTTTTACAAAGCTAAACATAGTCTTACCATGCAATCCATTAAGCAAACTCTTAGGTACTTACCCAGCTGACTTGAAAGTTTATGTCCATACAAAAACTTGCATATGAATGTTTATAGCATTTAATCATGATCACCAAAAACTGGGAGCAACCAAAATGTTCTTCAATAGATGAAGGTATAAACAAACTAGTATATCCATACTATGTAGTACTATTCACTGTTTAAAAGGAATAGGCTAGGGAGGAGAGAAGATGGCGGAAGAGTAAGATGCGGAGATCACCTTCCTTCCCACAGATACAGTAGAAATACATCTACACGTGGAACTGCTCTTACAGAACACCCACTGAACGCTGGCAGAAAACGTCAGACCTCCCAAAAGGCAAGAAACTCCCCCCGTACTTGGGTAAAGCAAAAGAAAAAAGAAATAACAGAGACAAAAGAATAGGGACGGCACCTGCACCAGTGGGAGGGAGTGGTGAAGGAGGAAAGATTTCCACGCACTAGGAAGCCCCTTCGCGGGCAGAGACTACAGGTGGCAGAGGGGGGAAGCATTGGAGCCATGGAGGAGAGCGCAGCCACAGGGGTGCGGAGGGCAAAGCGGAGAGATTCCCGCATGGAGGATCAGTGCCGACCAGCACTCACCAGCCCGAGAGGCTTGTCTGCTCACCCGCCGGGGCGGGCAGGGCTGGGAGCTGAGGCTCAGCTTGGGTCGGATCGCAGGGAGAGGAATGGGGTTGGCGGCGTGAACACAGCCTGAAGGGGTTAGCGCACCACAGCTGGCTGGGAGGGAGACCGGGAAAAAGTCTGCACCTGCCGAAGAGGCAAGAGACTTTTTCTTGCCTCTTTGTTTCACGGCACGCAAGGAGAGGGGATTCAGAGCGCCGCCTAAACGAACTCCAGAGACTGGCGCGAGCCGCGGTGATCAGCGCGGACCCCAGAGATGGGCGTGAGACGTTGGGGCTGCTGCTGCCACCTCCAAAAATCCTGCGTGCGAGCACAGGTCACTCTCCACGCCGCCCCTCCCGGGAGCCTGTGCAGCCCGCCACTGCCAGGGTCCCGTGATCCAGGGACAACTTCCCCAGGAGAACGCACTGCACGCCTCAGGCTGGTGCAACGTCACGCTGGCCTCTGCCGCCGCAGGCTCGCCCCGCCTCCTCTGTACCCCTCCCTCCCCACGGCCTGGGTGAGCCAGAGCCCCCGAAGCAGCTGCTCCTTTAACCCCGTCCTGTCTGGGCGGGGAACAGACGCCCTCAGGCGACCTACACGCAGAGGCGGGTCCAAGTCCAAAGCTGATCTCCAGGAGCTGTGCGAACAGAGAAGAGAAGGGGAAATCTCTCCCAGCAGCCTCAGAAGCAGCGGATTAAAACTCCACAAACAACTTGATGTGCCTTCATCTGTTGAATACCTGAATAGACAACGAATCATCCCAAATTCAGGAGGTGGACTTTGGGAGCAGCATATATTAATTTTTCCCCTTTTCCTTTTTTGTGAGTGTATATGTATATGCTTCTGGGTGAGATTTTGTCTGTATAGCTTTGCTTTATAATAGCTTTATTTTACTTCACTATATTATAGCCTCTTTCTTTCTTTCTATTTTTTCTCCCTTTTAATCTGAGCTGTGTGGACGAAAGACTCTTGGTGCTCCAGCCAGGCATCAGGGCCATGCCTCTGAGGTGGGAGAGCCAACTTCAGGACACTGGTCCACAAGAGACCTCCCAGCTCCACGTAATACCAAACGGCAAAAATCTCTCAGAGATCTCCATCTCAACATCAAGACCCAGCTTCACTCAATGACCAGCAAGCTACAGTGCTGGACACCCTATGCCAAACAACTAGCAAGACAGGAACACAGCCCCATCCATTAGCAGAGAGTCTGCCTAAAATCATAATAAGGCCACAGACACACCAAAATACACCACCAGACGTGGACGTGCACACCAGAAAGACAAGATCCAGCCTCATCCACCAGAACTCAGGCACTAGTTCCCTCCACCAGGAAGCCTACACAACCCACTGAACCAACCTTAGCCGCTGGGGACAGATACCAAAAACAACGGGAACTACGAACCTGCAGCCTGTGAAAAGGAGACCCCAAACACAGTAAGATAAGCAAAATGAGATGACAGAAAAACACCCAGCAGATGAAGGAGCAGGGTCAAAACACACCAGACTTAACAAATGAAGAGGAAATAGGCAGTCTACCTGAAAAAGAATTCAGAATAATGATAGTAAGGATGATCCAAAATCTTGGAAATAGAATAGACAAAATGCAAGAAACATTTAACAAGGACGTAGAAGAACTAAAGAGTAACCAAGCAATGATGAAAAACACAATAAATGAAATTAAAAATACTCTAGATGGGATCAATAGCAGAATAACTGAGGCAGAAGAAAGGATAAGTGACCTGGAAGATAAAATGGTGGAAATAACTACTGCAGAGCAGGATAAAGAAAAAAGAATGAAAAGAACTGAGGACAGTCTCAGAGACCTCTGGGACAACATTAAATGCACCAACATTCGAATTATAGGGGTCCCAGAAGAAGAAGAGAAAAAGAAAGGGACTGAGAAAATATTTGAAGAGATTATAGTTGAAAACTTCCCTAATATGGGAAAGGAAATAGTTAATCAAGTCCTGGAAGCACAGAGAGTCCCATACAGGATAAACCCAAGGAGAAACACGCCAAGACACATATTAATCAAACTATCAACAATTAAATATAAGGAAAACCTATTAAAGGCAGCAAGGGAAAAACAACAAATAACACACAAGGGAATCCCCATAAGGTTAACATCTGATCTTTCAGCAGAAACTCTGCAAGCCAGAAGGGAGTGGCAGGATATACTTAAAGTGATGAAGGAGAAAAACCTACAACCAAGATTACTCTACCCAGCAAGGATCTCATTCAGATGTGATTCAGAAATTAAAACGTTTACAGACAAGCAAAAGCTGAGAGAGTTCAGCACCACCAAACCAGCTTTATAACAAATGCTAAAGGAACTTCTCTAAGCAAGAAACACAAGAGAAGGAAAACACCTACAATAACAAACCCAAAACATTTAAGAAAATGGGAATAGGAACATACATATCGATAATTACCTTGAAGGTAAATGGATTAAATGCTCCCACCAAAAGACAAAGGCTGGCTGAATGGATACAAAAACAAGACCCATATATATGCTGTCTACAAGAGACCCACTTCAGACCTAGAGACACATACAGACTGAAAGTGAGGGGATGGAAAAAGATATTCCATGCAAATGGAAATCAAAAGAAAGCTGGAGTAGCAATTCTCATATCAGACAAAACAGACTTTAAAATAAAGACTATTACAAGAGACAAAGAAGGACACTATATAATGATCAAGGGATCGATCCAAGAGGAAGGTATAACAATTGTAAATATTTATGCACCCAACATAGGAGCACCTCAATACATAAGGCAAATACTAACAGCCATAAAAGGGGAAATCGACAGCAACACAATCATAGTAGGGGACTTTAACACCCCACTTTCACCAATGGACAGATCATCCAAAATGAAAATAAATAAGGAAACACAAGCTTTAAATGATACATTAAACAAGATGGACTTAATTGATATTTATAGGACATTCCACCCAAAAACAACAGAATACACATTTTTCTCAAGTGCTCATGGAACAGTCTCCAGGATAGATCATATCTTGGGTCACAAATCAAGCCTTGGTAAATTTAAGAAAATTGATATCATATCAAGTATCTTTTCTGACCACAACGCTATGAGACTAGATATCAATTACAGGAAAAGATCTGTAAAAAATACAAACACATGGAGGCTACACAATACACTACTTAATAACGAAGTGATCACTGAAGAAATCAAAGGGGAAATCAAAAAATACCTAGAAACAAATGACAATGGAGATACGACGACCCAAATCCTATGGGACGCAGCAAAAGCAGTGCTAAAAAGGAAGTTTATAGCAATACAAGCCTACCTCAAGAAACGGGAAACATCTCCAATAAACAACCTAACCTTGCACCTAAAGCAATTAGAGAAAGAAGAACAAAAATATCCCAAAGCCAGCAAAAGGAAAGAAATCATAAAGATTAGGTCAGAAATAAATGAAAAAGAAATGAAGGAAACAATAGCAAAAATCAATGAAACTAAAAGCTGGTTCTTTGACAAGATAAACAAAATTGATAAATCATTAGCCAGACTCATCAAGAGAAAAAGGGAGAAGACTCAAATCAATAGAATTAGAAATGAAAAAGGAGAAGTAACCACTGACACTGCAGAAATACAAAAGATCACGAGAGATTACTACAAGCAACTCTATGCCAATAAAATGGACAACCTGGAAGAAATGGACAGATTCTTAGAAATGCACAAACTGCCGAGACTGAACCGGGAAGAAATAGAAAATATGAACAGACCAATCACAAGCACTGAAATTGAAACTGTGATTAAAAACCTTCCAACAAACAAAAGCCCAGGACCAGATGGCTTCACAGGAGAATTCTATCAAACATTTAGAGAAGAGCTAACACCTATCCTTCTCAAATTCTTCCAAAATATTGCAGAGGGGGGAACACTCCCCAACTCATTCTACGAGGCCACCATCACCCTGATACCAAAACCAGACAAAGATGTCACAAACAAAGAAAACTACAGGCCAATATCACTGATGAACATAGATGCAAAAATCCTCAACAAAATACTAGCAAACAGAATCCAACAGCACATTAAAAGGATCATACACCATGATCAAGTGGGATTTATCCCAGGAATGCAAGGATTCTTCAACATACGCAAATCAATCAATGTGATACACCATATTAACAAACTGAAGGAGAAAAACCATATGATCATCTCAATAGATGCAGAGAAAGCTTTCGACAAAATTCAACACCCATTTACGATAAAAGCCCTGCAGAAAGTAGGCATAGAGGGAACTTTCCTCAACATAATAAAGGCCATATATGACAAACCCACAGCCAACATTGTCCTCAATGGTGAAAAACTGAAACCATTTCCACTAAGATCAGGAACAAGAAAAGGTTGCCCACTCTCACCACTATTATTCAACATAGTTTTGGAAGTGTTAGCCACAGCAATCAGAGAAGACAAAGAAATAAAAGGAATCCAAATCGGAAAAGAAGAAGTAAAGCTGTCACTGTTTGCAGATGACATGGTAATATACATAGAGAATCCTAAAGATGCTACCAGAAAACTCCTAGAGCTAATCAATGAATTTGGTAAAGTAGCAGGATACAAAATTAATGCACAAAAATCTCTTGCATTTCTATACACTAATGACAAAAAATCTGAAAGTGAAATTAAGAAAACACTCCCGTTTACCATCGCAACAAAAAGAATAAAATATCTAGGAATAAACCTACCTAAGGAGACAAAAGACCTGTATGCAGAAAATTATAAGACACTGATGAAAGAAATTAAAGATGATACAAATAGATGGAGAGATATACCATGTTCCTGGATTGGAAGAATCAACATTGTGAAAATGACTCTACTACCCAAAGCAATCTACAGATTCAATGCAATCCCTATCAAACTACCACTGGCATTTTTCACAGAACTAGAACAAAAAATTTCACAATTTGTATGGAAACACAAAAGACCCCAAATAGCCAAAGAAATCTTGAGAACGAAAAATGGAGCTGGGGGAATCAGGCTCCCTGATTTCAGACTATATTACAAAGCTTCAGTAATCAAGACAGTTTGGTACTGGCACAAAAACAGAAATATAGATCAATGGAACAGGATAGAAAGCCCAGAGATAAACCCACACACATATGGTCACCTTATCTTTGATAAAGGAGGCAAGCATATACAGTGGAGAAAAGACAGCCTCTTCAATAAGTGGTGCGGGGAAAATTGGACAGGTACATGTAAAAGTATGAAATTAGAACACTCCCTGACACCATGCACAAAAATAAACTCAAAATGGATTAAAGACCTAAGTGTAAGGGCAGACACTATCAAACTCTTAGAGGAAAACATAGGCAGAACACTCTATGACATACATCACAGCAAGATTCTTTTTGACCCAGCTCCCAGAGAAATGGAAATAAGAACACAAATAAACAAATGGGACCTAATGAAACTTAAAAGCTTTTGCACAGCAAAGGAAACCATAAACAAGACCAAAAGACAACCATCAGAATGGGAGAAAATATTTGCAAATGAAGCAACTGACAAAGGATTAATCTCCAAGATTTACAAGCAGCTCATGCAGCTCAATAACAAAAAAACGAACAACCCAATCCAAAAATGGGCAGAAGACCTAAATAGACATTTCTCCAAAGAAGATATACAGATGGCCTACAGACACATGAAAGAATGCTCAACATCATTAATCATTAGAGAAATGCAAATCAAAACTACAATGAGATATCATCTCACACCGGTCAGAATGGCCATCATCAAAAAATCTAGAAACAATAAATGCTGGAGAGGGTGTGGAGGAAAGGGAACACTCTTGCACTGTTGGTGGGAATGTAAATTGATACAGCCACTATGGAGAACAATATGGAGGTTCCTTAAAAAACTACAAATAGAACTACCATACGACCCAGCAATCCCACTACTGGGCATATACCCTGAGAAAACCATAGGTCAAAAAGAGTCATGTACCAAAATGTTCATTGCAGCTCTATTTACAATAGCCAGGACATGGAAGCAACCTAAATGTCCATCGACAGATGAATGGATAAAGAAGATGTGGCACATATATACAATGGAATATTACTCAGCCATAAAAAGAAATGAAATGGAGGTATTTGTAATGAGGTGGATGGAGTTAGAGTCTGTCATACAGAATGAAGTAAGTCAGAAAGAGAAAAACAAATACAGTATGCTAACACATATATACGGAATCTAAGGAAAAAAAAAAAAGGCCATGAAGAACCTAGTGGCAAGACGGGAATAAAGACACAGACCTATTAGAGAATGGACTTGAGGATATGGGGAGGGGGTGGGGTGAGATGTGACAGGGTAAGAGAGTGTCATGGACATATATACACTACCAAATGTAAAATAGATAGCTAGTGGGAAGCAACATCATAGCACAGGGAGATCAGCTCGGTCCTTTGCGACCACCTAGAGGGGTGGGATGGGGAGGGTGGGAGGGAGGCAGATGCAAGAGGGAAGAGAAATGGGAACATATTGTATATGTATAACAGGTTCACTTTGTTATAAAGCAGAAGCTAACACACCATTGTAAGGCAATTATACTTCAATAAAGATGTTTAAAAAAAAAAAAGGAATAGGCTATTAATCCACTCTCCAACATGGATGAGTTGTAAATGCTTATTGCTCAGTAAAGGAGTCCAGTATGAGAAGGCTACATATATAAATACATGAGTTTATTTATATAACATTCTGGAAAATGAAAAACTATAGAGTTGGTAAACTGATCACTGGTTGTCCAGGATTTGAGATGGAGGCGAGGCACTACATAAATCACAGGAGATTTTTTTAAGGTGTTGATACTGTTATGTATCTAGTGGTAGATACCTGACATTATCCACTTATCAAGTCCATAGAACTTTACAGCACAAAGAGTAAACCCTAATGTATGCACATTATAAAACACCAACTAGAAAGGCAGGGTATCCCAGGATGAAATGCAAACTGTGACAACAGGCTCTAACTGCATTACAAATGTATAATATAACCTGACTGAAGAGGGTCAAGGGAAAGATGCTGACCTGAGTAACTTTGGAAATGTATGGAACCTATAATACTAAAGACAAAGGAATGTCACATAACCACTGTACTTTGATTGGAAAAGTCATTCCCTTGTGTGTAAGAGTTATCAATACCAAAACCAATACACATGTATACTGGAATTGAATAAATAAGTAAATGATTGGTGGATGGTGAGAGCCAGGTTTTTTTCTATGATAATGAATGAGAGATTATGCATGAGTAAGGAGAGAAAGCTAGAATGAGCCTTTTAGTATTGAGTTAGAGTTGAAGACAGCAGTATAAACTCATGTTTAACTCATTATAGATACAAGCTCAATACAGATATAGTTGGATATATATTTATGTATATTGTTTATTAGATCTGTGTATATACACAGATTAGTATATATATATACATATACATATATGTATATAAATATATATACATTTTCTAGCTCTATCTGCTAAGAAGGCTTAGAAGCAATGACACTCCAGTAGCAACAAGCACATTCCGTGCTCAGATAGTGGTTTCTAATTCCATTCCCCAATAAACGGAACCAAGATCCTTGTAGAAATGGCCAATTCTAGAACTGGGGCAGGAAATAGGAAACATACAAGATGAGCCTAGGGCATCTTATGGTGCCAGAAAGTAAGAAGGTGCTCAAAAAAAAAAAAACAAAAACCTCACAATGATGAGGACATGCCAAAGGGACAGAGGAGCCAACTGAAAGAGCTCCAAATGGCCAAAGTTGGAACAATTTGAGCAATAAAATAAATAAGGTAGCATATCTATGTTTACATACTGATATAAATAGATTAATAAATGAGGGAGAAAAGACTTATCTCCAATACAGCAGAATTCCATATAATGTATGTGTAAGCAACTCTTTTGCCTCTTTCCTGTTTGTCTATTTCTGTTCCCCTTAAACCTTAATTATAAAAATGAGATCACTAGGTAACATTTAACCTAACTCCTGACTTCTGTTCTACTAAATGTCTTGCCTAACCTGTTGATTCCTTTCCTGGATTAAAAGGAGTAAGAAAGAAGAATTAAGTAGTTAAAGAATGACAGACATTCTACCCCCAGCTTCCCTCTTAGCAAATTTGCAGGCAAATGACACAGCAGGTTAGCATCCAAAGGAAGATCAGGAGAAGTCAGCAGGTCTGCAAACAATGGAAAAGTGAAGCATCTGACCTCCTACCTTAATGATGAACTGAGATTGTTTCTCCTTTTTCCCTTTAAAAACTGTCATGGCTGAGCAGAAACTTTGGAGTTGGTCACGGGACATGAGTCTGCCTTCTCCCCAGATCACCAGCTTTTCTGAATACAGCACCTTTCCTTTCTACTGACACTTGCCCCTCTATTATTGACTTTTGAGTGGTGAGGAGCCGAACCGGAGTTCAGTAACATATATAGATACTGGCCCCTCAATGAGGTGGAGCAGACCTCCTTCCCACACTTAAAATGTAGGCAAGGCTTTCTAACTAGAAAAGGAAGGAGGGAGAAGTAACTTTATTGTGGAGAAATATGGCAAAATCAACTTCAGCCAGTTGATCAAGGTTAGCATCATCAGTGATGTAATTTTGATAGCATGTACTTTTGATATAATGGGTTGAGAATGGTAGTTTACCTCCCAAAACCCATAACCCCAGTCTAACCGTAAGAAAAACAGCTGGCATACCCAAATCAAGGGATATTCTACAAAATACTTGATCAGCACTCCTCAAAACTGTCAAAGTTATCAAAAACAAAGAAAGTCTAAAAAATTGTCACAGCCTGGAGGAGTCTAAGGAGACATGAACACTGAATAAAAGTGGCATACAGGATAGGACCCTAACATAAGAAGGACCTTAAATTAAAGAAAAAAAAAAAGAAATGAAAAGAATCTGAATAAAGTATGGAGTTTAGTTAATAATAAAAGTTATTTTCAATGTTGTAATCCCCCTACAAGAAACACTTTTCCATAAAACCATTATTAAAACCTGCCATTCTAACAAAGATTGTTTCTTTATCCATATAAAGCAATGCAAAGTAAGCAGAGAAGGAATAGCACTTTAAGAGATAATTTACAAATGGAAGTATTTCAGCAGAAGTAGGAGCCTGGAGCTAATGGTAACTCTGAGAACCTAGATCCTCTAGTAATTCATAGAACTCTTGGAGATAGTTTGGGACTTCCATAAGACATAGATAGGGATTCAAGTTCATTCTAACTAGGTCTTACTGGACAATAAGACCTTAGTTAATATTTGGGTTACAATTGGTTAGGGTATAAGAATATACTAGGAAGAAGACTCTTTCATATCTTTCATTAAGTAGAGAAATTTAAAAGAACACATTATGGTTTTTATCAATAAAATTACAATTTATACAGTAAGGCATATTACTCAATGACTCTGAAAGTCTGAGATATTGATTGTTTTTATTAATGCTATTGTGAATTTTAAGGAGACACTTAAAAATATTATAAGTATTTGGTATCAACAGATACTTACTTTGAGGAACATTAAGGAGGAAGAGGCCACAAAATAACAGTTTCTCCAAGGTATGTGTGCAGGGGCATCTATAACAAACAATTGGAGCTGCTCCAACTCAGGAAGATTTTTCAGAAAATGATGTCCATCAGGGTCAATAGTATGACTTCCCAAGGGGAGTGTCATCCCTGGCTGAAAGTTTTGATATATTATCTGATATATATGTATTTCCAAGACTGTCCTGTGATATTTGTAGATATGATATTCCTACATTTCAGCTACATATGGTTGAGAGGGAATCAAATGCCTACTCAATTATTCCTGAAGAATAATTTAATATGAGCAATGGCCAAGACACACCATAGGTCTTATGTAAGCAAGACCTGTGTACCTATTAGTAAGGAGGGCCTCTTCCCACTTGCAGAAGTTCCTTTTCACTGGGATAAAAGAAGTAAGTGGGAACCACAGACACTAGAAATCTACCCTCACAATATCCCATCCAGAGTTCAAACATGTAAAAATCTTTTTATCCTCATTTTCCTGAATATTATATGGTGAAAACTGCTCAAGAATAGAAGCTATATATACATGTTTTTGATAGCACTTCTCAATAAGAAGTGACCACGTATACACATACATATCTGTTGCAATAAAGATTCTGACAATTTTGATGTTTGACCATGAGAAATTTAAAGCCCAACCACTCCCTTTTTTCTTCTTCCCTAAATCTGGCAAAGTGGATAAAGAAGCATGCACATTCTCTCCTTTAGTGCCAGAGGGAAGTACAAACTTCCCTCACTCTAGCCCCACACCCAAGTCACAATAAAAAACAAAGCCACTTGCCCTTCCCTTCACTCAAGCCATTTTGGATCCATTTGGGTACCCACCCTACTATTCACAGAAAGCCTCTCTGTGTGAATAATAAGCCTTTTCACATATCCTCTTGGTGTTTCAACATTTTTAGCCAATATTTTTTTTGGAGAAAGATTGATCATACACTCTGGCAAACCACAAGACATCTATATAACTGAAACAGAACTTTCACACAGTACGTGTACTTGTTATGTGTGAGACATTTAAATATTTTCTACTTTGCTGTATTCCTATTTATTGCTTCAGAAATGTTCATTATGGTCCACTTAATCAATTTAATGATTGTCTAATGTGGTGTTATCCATACCTCCCAAATTTCTTCAGTTTTTGAAGCTGACTTACCTCAGGTCACACATATAGAATGATGAAAAAGCTTAAACTACAACTCAAGTCTCCTCACTCCCAATCCAATGCATTTTCTATTATACCATGAGTATTTTGTATGGTAATAGAAAATCTCTTCTGCAAAGAAGCAGGCCATCTGTTCATATGATATAATGTCTACAGGAAAAGAACATTATTCTGATGCTCATACTCAACCTTCTTGTGCTAACATTAATATTCTTTTCACGTTTGTGCATAAGTGAGTCTTCAGTAGCTTAAATGTATTATAGTTAAATTTACTAGGATATTATAAGTTTGAAAAGGATACTGGCTAGAATTTTTCAACTTACCATTTTTAACAATAGCCACTTTGTATGCAGTAGAATGAAATACTGACATGAATTTGCATACTGATTTTTCCTCTTTTTAAAATAAATGTACATGCTGTTTTAGAATTGTTAAGCTGCTCATCAAAGACGGGCTGCTGACATTTAAAGTATCAAAGTGTAAGTGCTATTGAAGCAGGTTCTATATGTAAAGTTGGCATTTGGAATTATATGTGTTTTGAAAAGCCATAAAATAAATAATAATTTATAAGTGGAATTATATGCTTAAATATAATTTACTCTAATGTGTGTAAACAGCAATGAAACAGTGAACAAAAAAGTTATTTAGGTAATTATAATTTTTAAAAGACCTTTACCACATTATTATCTGGATACTTTAGGAAATATTTTTTTCTCTTCTTGTTAACCTTAAAGGACTGTTTGAATTCAATACGTGAATTGAATCCAAGTAATACAAAGATATGACATCTTAAATTAAATGAATTAAAAATTTAGAAATATCATCTGATTCTTATCACAGTCACTTCATTTTCCCTATTCATACTTCACTCATAGCTAATGAAATACTTTGCTCCATCAAACAAGATAACATGCATACACACAAAGACACATACATAGGAATGTACATTCAAAGATTAGAGGGTGAGCCGGTCAGTTTTGAGAACTCAGTGGGGTATGCAGCTAAGACTTGTCTTAAATTTTTTTGAGTGTTAACATGAAGGGAATCATAGCATGCTTTATGACGTTTTCCATGGATAAAGCCCCCATGTGAATCCTGATCCCTTAGACTTTGATCTAACTTGCCACATAGAACCCTTAAGTCCTGAAAGAGAATTAAGTTAAATCTTAGCTCCATAACTTACTGAATTCTCAGGACCTCCGTTGTCTTGCTTGGGCAATAGAACTAGTAATTTTTATGACAGAGGATTGTGAAAATTAAATTAAAAAGTGGTTTTATATATATATATATATATATATATACACACATATATATATATATGTATATATATATATATGTATATATATATATATGTATATATATATTCCCAGCTCCCAGTTCCCAGTACAGGTCAGGGTGTTCTACAAATATTAATTCTATTACTCTTACTATGTGATTGTTATCCAGGCTAAGTTTGCAAAATGTCTGATGGTTTTTGGTAAACTACTTTCCCTGAAAAAAATAAAAACTTTGCATCAAGAGTGTTCACCTAGTCCTTCTATGTTCTTGGTACTAACTATTCTAGATAACAAAAACCAAGGTAAATTATCAGAGTGTCTGCCACCAGAAAAGACATGTATTGTGGGTATGGATGATTTCAGTTGGAAATTACCAACATTAATCGAGTTTAAGATATAGTCATTCTACAAAGTAAAACATGTTCATTAGGTAGAGTGAGAAGTTAGCTTATACATTTTTCACAGATAGTTAAGCATAAGATATAACAGCCAAATCTATTTAGATTTCACAAGAAGTTTTGTGTATTTGTTGATCTATTGCTAATTTTTCCTTTTTTTTTTTTACTTTGGGATTTAATTGGATCTTGACTAGACTCTGATGGTCAATAAACAAAGAAGAAGTACAGCAATTTATGTGTTTGATTATCTTATGCTTGGTATTTTTCCTGTGATGTAGAAGTTATTGCTCTCTTTTAGACAAGGAGGAAGTCAATACTCAGGTTGAAAAGAAAGCTCAGTATTTGACTTTATAAACAAAGTTCTTTTTTAACCTCAGGAAGACAAATTCTAATAGAAATCATCTGAATGTCTAGTCTTAATTATTGGAAAACAAACAAAACAATATTGGCTTGCCAATTGCTAAATTACTTAGTACCAAATGTTTTCATTTATTTTAGTAGAAAACTACTTCTAAAAGGGAAATAAAGACTGATAATATTTCTTCATTAACGTTTTAACCATTTTATACATTCTGTGAAGAAAATGAGTTATATTTCCTTTAACACTGATTTTTGTCAGCTGCTTTTTTTTGACCTACTGGAATGAATCTCCTAGGGTTTAAGTGTTTAGAGAAAGGCATGTTTTTCTCTAACTTAGCAAGATAGTTGCATCAGTTGTTGAAACTTTTTGTTTCTGTTCCCTGAATGTATTCCCTCAATGTATTCAACTGGGCATTCTGAAGATAAAGAATTTTTAAATAATTTATAACTCTATCAGAAAGCAGTGATAAAATTGAAATTCTATGGCTTTTTTCCTTGAATATTAGAAACTAGTTATACAAAAATGTATTTTCACAAGTTGCTTCAAAAATAAGACACTAAAATTAAAAAGTATTTTGTTAGAGAGTATATTTTAAAGAACCCTCTATTGCTTCTGCTGAACAAAATAATTACATTTGTGTCTATCATATTAATTTACCAATAATAGCATTTCTTAGATAGTTTTCATCTTGATAATTTCAATAATCTTTATTTTGATTGCTATATTAAATATCAAGTAATCATTAAGTAATAGGCTTTCCCTATTATTGCTAATGGGAATTTGGTAAATCACAAATGATCACAAATTAGTTTCATCTCCTTCCATCAAAAAATGGAATCTAGTTCTAAACCCTGTGGATCTGGACTGGCTTTGTGATTTGCTTTGACTAATTGAATGAGACACGAATGATGTGGTGCACATTTTAAGCTTAAGCCTCAGGAGTCCTTAGAGCTGCCATTCTCTCCCTCTAGGAATGCTGTCCGCATTTGACCAAGACCAGGCTAGTCTGCTGGATGATGAGAGACTATGTGGGAAGAGAGAGCCAGTGAAATCAGTCAGTCCAGCTATACCACTTGTGACCCTACACTTAATATTGTGTTCAGCTAGCACCTCAAAGAGCAGAGATGAACTATCATGGCTGAGCCTAGTCCAAATTTCTGACCCACAGAATTGTGAACAAATAAATGATTTTTATTTTAAGCCAATAAGTTTTGAAGTGTTTCATTATAAAACAATGGTTAACTGATATAGGGATCATAAAGATACATATAGTGATATACTGTGTTACAATGGAATGTGTGTATGGATATAGATCATTTTAAAGGACTTTTTACATGATAGAGAGACAGTAGCCTTGAGTTTGATTCTTGACTCCTCACTTACTACCTGTGTGATCTTAGGCTAATTCCATAATCACTAAGCCTTTCTTCATCGGTAATATGGGATATAAAACTACTTTCAGAGTAGTTGTGAAGATTAAATTGGCTAATTGATTTAAAGTATGTAGTGAACTGCCTGATACCTAATAAATGCGGAATAAATGTATGAAGTAATTAAGATGTGCATTACTTATAAAGTTTCTCAACATGTTAAAAAAGATGGTGTCCTTGAATAATTTTGTAATGAATTTTGTATCTAAAGAGTTCATTTTCATAGTAAAAACTAAATTGGGCCTCAATATCATTATACAATAATTAGAAGATTTTCACTGATTTTGAGTCAGTGACTGTGAGTCAGACATATACTTTAGTGCTTTATATACCACTGTATTAACTTTAATAAATAAATTGTTCTCCTTCTCATTCTTGGTAAGCAAACCTGGTCTGCTATGTTTATTGTAATTATCTTGATTTTAACTAATTGGATAAGCCTTTTATAATGGTGCTTTATTAGTCCATCTGCATTCACATAATTCTCTTGATTTTACATTATACATAATTGATGGGAGACAAATTATTTACTGATTTAAAAAGATTAGGATTACTACTGTACTACGAATCTCCTTCAGAGAGAAAGAGCCTCATAAAAAAGCCTTGAAGGGTTTATAAGAGTAAATCCATGTGACAACATGGTTGGACTTTGAGGGCATTATGCTAAGTGAAATAAGTCAGACAGAGAAAGACATATACAAAATACCTCATGACCACACTTATAGTGGAATCTTAAATACAGAAAGAGAAACAGAAACAAAAAGCTGAACTCATAGATATGGAGGAAAGATTGCTGGTTGCCAGAGGTGGGGGTTCGGGGGGAGTGAAATGGGTGAAAGTAGTCAAACGGAGCAAACTTCCAGTTATAAAATAAATAAGTCCTGGGAGTGTAATGTACAGCATGGTGACTATAGTTAATAATACTGCATTGTATATTTGAAAGTTGCTGACAGTAGATCTTAAAATCTCTCACTGTAAGAAAAAAAATGTGGTGATGGATGTTAACATTTTGTGGTGATCATTTTCCAAAGTATACATATATCAAGTCATTATGTTGTAAACCTGAAACTAATATAATGCTATATGTCCATTATATCTCAATTTTAAAAATTAAATATTTTTCTAGGAGATTTTCCCCTGGTTTTTTAGCCAAAGAACATCACTGTCCTTTCCTACCTTTGAAGTTCTCTTCCTTCTTCTATCATGGTTTCCTGTTCTTCTCCTTGGATGATTTTCAATATTGTTCACCTGGCCAAACAAAAACAAGCAAAAAAAAAAAAGAGTAAATAAAGAGATATAAAATAATTTTACTGTTCTATTTTTCTTAGAAATGAGCACTTAAATAATTGCATGTTACTTTAAGCCTTTTGAACAAAAGTTCTTAAGTTAGCTTCCAGAGATGGGTTTTAGGAGGTCCTAGGCCAAGAAAATTATATGCAGTAATTTATATATAGATGCAAAAGTACACTTATTTGATGAGGTGAGGTCAGGGACCAGACAAGAACTTTATCATATTTATAGAGAATTCCAAGACCCAATAAAGTTTAAGAAGCATTATGCTAGAGGTTCATGACTAAGAATTCTAAAAGCGTTGGAGAGAAGGTGTATATAACAAAAGAAAAATTTGGAGCCTGTTGAAATAATCCAAGTGGGAAGTGATAAATCTGAGACTAGGTCAATGGCAGTTGAGATGAAGAAGCATCCATATAATCCACCATATAAATAAGCTATAAATAAAAGAAAAAGAATATGATCATATCAATTGATAAACACAAAAATCATTTAACAAAACCCATCTCCATTTGTGGACAAATGGACAAATTCTTAGAAAAGTGCAACCTTCCAAGACTGAACCAGGAATAAATAGAAAAAATAAACAGACCAAACACAAGCACTGAAATTGAGACTGTGATTAAAAATCTTCCAAAAAACAAAAGCCCAGGGCCAGATGGCTTCACAGGCAAACTCTATCAAACATTTAGAGAAGAGCTAACACCTATCCTTCTCAAACTCTTCCAAAATACAGCAGAGGGAGGATCACTCCCAAACTCATTCTATGAGGCCACCATCACCCTGATACCAAAACCAGACAAAGATGTCACAAAAAAGAAAATTACAGGCCAATATCACTGATGAACATAGATGCAAAATTCCTCAATAAAATACTAACAAACAGAACCCAACAGCACATTAAAAGGATCATACAACATGATCAAGTGGGGTTTATCCCAAGAATGCAAGGATTCTTCAATATACAGAAATCAATCAATGTGATACACCATATTAACAAACTGAAGGATAAAAATCATATGATAATCTCAGTAGATGCAGAAAAAGCTTTTGACAAAATTCAGCACCCATTTATGATCAAAACTCTCCGGAAAGTGGGCATAGAGGGAACTTACCTCAACATAATAAAGGCCATATATGAGAAACCCACAGCCACCATCATTCTCAATGGTGAAAAACTGAAAGCATTTCCTCTAAGATCAGGAACAAGACAAGGTTGCCCACTCTCAACAGTATATTGAACATAGTTTTGGAAGTCCTAACCACAGCAATCAGAGAAGAAAAAGAAATAAAAGGAAACCAAATCAGAAAAGAAGAAGTAAAACTGTCACTATTTGCCGATGACATGATACTATACATAGAGAATCCTAAAGATGCTACCAGAAAACTACTAGAGCTAATCAATGAATCTGGTAAAGTAGCAAGATACAAAATTAATTCACAGAAATCTCTTGCATTCCTATACACTAATGATGAAAAATCTGAAAGAGAAAGTAAGGAAACACTCCCATTTACGATTGCAACAAAAAGAATAAAATGCCTAGGAATAAACCTACCTAAGGAGACAAAAGACCTGTATGCAAAAAACTATAAGACACTGATGAAAGAAATTAAAAACAATACAAACAAATGGAGAGCTATACCATGTTCTTGGATTGGAAGTATCAACATTGTGAAAATGACTATACTACCCAAAGCAATCTACAGATTCAATGCAATCCTATGAAATTACCAATGGCATTTTTCACAGAACTAGAATGAGAAATTTTACAATTTGTATGGAAACACAAAAGACCCCAAATATCTAAAGCAATCTTGAGAAAGAAAAATGGAGCTGGAGGAATCAGGCTCTCTGACCTCAGACTATACTACAAAGCTACAGTAATCAAGACAATATGGTACTGGCACAAAAACAGAAATATAGATCAGTGGAACAGGATAGAAAGCCCAGAGATAAACCCATGCACATATGGTCCACCTTATCTTTGACAAAGGAGTAAAGAATACACAATGGAGAAATGACAGCCTCTTCAATAATTGGTGCTGGAAAACTGTACAGCTACAGGTAAAAGAATGAAATTAGAACACTTCCTTACACCATATGCAAAAATAAACTCAAAATGATTTAAAGACCTAAATGTAAGGCCAGACACTATAAAACTCTTAGAGGAAAACATAGGCAGAACACTCTATGACATAAAGCACAGCAAGATCCTTTTTGACCCACCTCCTAGAGTAATGGAAATAAACTCAAAAATAAACAAATGGGACCTAATAAAACTTAAAAGCTTTTGCACAGCAAAGGAAACCATAAACAAGACGAAAAGACAACCTACAGAATGGGAGAAAATATTTGCAAACGAAGCAACTGACAAAGGATGAATCTGCAAAATATACAAGCAACTCCCTCAGGTCAATATCAAACAAACAAACAACCCAATCCAAAAATGGGCAGAAGACCTAAATAGACATTTCTCCAAGAAGACATGCAGATTGCCAACAAACACATGAAAAGGTTCTCAACATCACTAATCATTAGAAAAATGCAAATCAAAACTACAATGAGGTATCACCTCACACCACTCAGAATGGCCATCATCAAAAAGTCTAGAAACAATAAATGCTGGAGAGGGTGTGGAGAAAAGGAAACCCTCTTGCACTGTTGGTGGGAATGAAAATGGACACAGCCACTGTGGAGAGCAATATCGAGGTTCCTTAAAAAACTAAAAATATAACTAACATATGACGCAGCAATCACACTACCAGGCATATACCCTGAGAAAACCATAATTCAAAAATAGACATGTACCACAATGTTCAGTGCAGCGCTATTTACAATAGCCAGGACATGGAAGCAACTAAGTGTCCATCAACAGATGAATGGGTAAAGAAGATGTGGCATGTATATACAATGGAATATTACTCAGCCATAGAAAAAGGAATGAAACTGAGTTATTTGTAGTGAGGTGGATGGACCTATAGTCTGTCATACAGAGTGAAGTAAGTCAGAAAGAGAAAACAAATATCATGTGCTAACGCATATATATTGAATCTAAAAATACGGTACTGATGAACCTAGTGGCAGGGCAGGAATAAAGATGCAGACATAGAGAACTGACTTGAGGACACGGTGGGGTAGGGAAGGGGAAGTTTGGATGAAGTTAGAGAGTAGCATTGACATATATACACTACCAAATGTAAAATGCATGGCTAGTGGGAAGCTGCTGCCTAGCATAGGGAGATCAGCTGGATGCTTTTTGATGACCTAGAGTGGTGGGATAGAGAGGGTGGGAGCAAGCCTCAAGAGCGAGGGGATATGGGTATATATGTATACATATAGGTGATTCACTTTGTTGTACAGGAGAAACTAACACAACATTGTAAAGCAATTATACTCCAATAAAGATGAAAAAAAAAATGATAACATGCACCACAATGTTCATTGCAGCACTGCTTACAATAGCCAAGACATGGAAGCAACCTAAATGTCTATTAATAGAGGAATGGATAAAGAAGATGTGGCATATATATATGCAATGGAATATTACTCAGTTATAAAAAATAATAAAGTAATGCCATTTGCAGCAACATGGATGGGCCTAGAGTTTATCATACTAAGTGAAGTAAGTCAGACAGATAAAGATAGATATCATATGGTATCATTTATATGTGGAATCTATAAAAACGGATACAAATGAACCTATATACAAAATAGAAATAGACCCAGAAACATAAATAGGAAAAAAAAAAAACCTGTACCAAAGGGGAAAGGGTGGAGGAGGGATAAATTGGGAGTTTGGTATTAGCATATACACATTATTAAATATAAAACAGATAACCAGCAAGGACCTAATGTATAGCACAGAGAACTAAACTGAATATTTTGTAATACTCTATAATCATTTTGTTGTACACCCAAAACTAACACATTGTAAATCAACTATATTAATTTTTTAAAAATATTGAAAAATAATAAATATATAAAAAATTAAACAAATTTAAAAAGGAGGTATTTCTCAGAGGGAATAGTCTTCTTTCTTGTGGTTCTTTATCTTTTCCTATAAGTCTTCCAAGAAGTAACATTATCCTTTAGGACAATTGTGCAAACGCTTTACTTTGCCTTTTGTTTCCTACATGTTCTATGACCCTGTGGATAATAAGAAGAAATTAAAGAAGTATAAATATGGCTGTCAGAGGTGAAAAAAAAAGTGAAAAGGAAGCAATAATAAAAATGGAACCCTTAATCTAAAGAGAGTAAGCAAAATGCAAATAAAGAGGATTGTCAAGTAAAATATTGATAAATTATTGGCATAAAAATCTGAGAAAAGCATGGGAGTTTATGAAATCTGGGGGGAAACAGAAGCTTGGAATTTTATGGCTAGTTAATACTTAGAGGTTATATAATAAAAAGTTTTTATGTCCAAAAAAAGAAATAAATATGATCATATCAATTGATACACACAAAAAATCATTTAACAAAACCCATCCCCATTTATAACAATAATTCTCACCAGATTAGGACTACAAGGGGACACTTCCTCTATTTAATAAAGAGCATCTAGGAAACATCTACATCTATCATCATGCTTAATGGTGAAAAATTTAATGCTTTCCCCCTAAACTCAGGAAAAAGACAAAGGTGTCCACTATTACAATTTTTGTTCAAAATAGTACTGGAAGTTCTAGCCATTGTGATAAAGCAAGAAAAAGAAATAAAAGACACCCAGATTGAAAAGGAAGAAAAAACTATCTGTATATGGCAATAACATGATCTTGTATATAGAAAAAGAAATCTATTAGTGCTAATAAAGTGTTTTAGTGTACCTCTTTGGAGATGACATAATTGTCTACATGGAAAACCACAAGGAATTTTTAAAAAGCATCATTTCCATCAGGTTGCAGGATTTAAGTTCAACACTAAAAAGTCAATGATATTCCTTTGTGCTAATAATGAACTTGCCCACACTTTTGCTCTGCAAGTCTCTTAAAGAGGATGATAAAACAAACTACAGATTAAGACAAAATATTTGCAATCCTTATATCCAACAAAGGGTAAGTATCTCGAATATGTAATACAGCTTAACAGTGAAAAACAGTGTATTAGAAAATTGACAAAATGCATGAAGAGATATTTTCCCATAGAGAATACACAGATTGCAGATTAGTACATGAAAGATGTTCAACACCATTAGCCTTTAGGAAAAAGCAAACTGAAACCACAATGAAATATCATCACAAGTCTATCAGAGAAGTTAAAATAAAAATAACGATACCACTAAATGCTAGTGAAGATGAGGAGAAACTGAACTAATCATATATGGCTGGTAGGAATGTCATATGGTCCAGTAACTCTGGTGAAGAATATGGCAGTTTCTTAAAAAAAAACTAAGCATGCAAATAACATATCACTCAGCAATTGTTCTCCTGGACATTTATTCTGGAGAAATGAAGGCTATATACAAAAACTTATACATGAACGTTTATCACCGTTTTATTCATAATAGTCCCAGTTGGGAAACAATTGAGATGTCTTTCAGTAGGTGAATAGTTAAAACAAATTATGGTACATCCATATGATGGAATACTACTCAGCAATGAAAAGGAACAAAATATTGATGCACACAATTACTTGGATGAATTTCCAGGGAATTATACTGAGTGAAGAAAAGGTAATCCCACAAAGTCACGTGCTATATAATCCCATTTATATAACTTTCTTGACATGGTAAAACTATAGAAATGGAGAACAGATTAGTGGTTGCCATGGTTAAGGGATAAAAAGGGAGGAGGCAGGAAGGAAGGAAGTGAGTTTGGTTATATAAGGTGAATAATAGAGCCTCATGGTAAATGGGCTATTTTCTGTCTTTGTGTTAATGTCAATACTTTGGTTGATATTGTACTGCAGTTTTGCAAGATGTTGTAATTGGGGGAAACTAGGTAAGACGCATGCTGGATCTCTCCATATCTTACAACTGCTTGCAACTTAAAATTATCTCAAAATAAATAGTTGAATTAAAAATACTCAAACTTTCTTTAACCCCAGATTTCCCAAATTTATTGAGCTGAAACCTGTTTTTCAGGTATGTTGTCCATACTGTTGGAAAAAATTACACTTGATATTTACTTCTTCAAAAGTGCATAATAAAAATGCAATTCATCCTAGGAAACAAAGACCATTGCCAACATAACTATAAAAGTATAGAAACCTGCACATGCTTAGGTTCATTTTTGACTTACTATATAGGCAACTATAATCTATGAGAAAGAAAGAGGTTATTATTTTGGGAAAAAGCCTGTAGTACTGAAAATGTAAGTTCTAATATCACCAATAGTTGAATATAAATAGATAACTACATTAGAATTAATCCATCAGAGATGTTTGTTTTAACACAATATTTATATATCCTCTTACTTAAACTGTTTGAATATTTTGTTCTGAAGGGATTTTTATTATGATGACATTTGTGCTTAAGATAGTGTGATACAACCATAAAGACAATTTGTAAAATTTTCCTGTTGGACTTAAAAATTGTTGCCTGATTGCTGTCTCAAGTAAGGAAATGTGTGGTGATTAATAGAGAGGGAAAGGAGTTTGGTAATAGTCTACCTGTTTCTGAGTCAAGCACTGTTTTAAAACATATTCTACTTGCAAATAAATTTAAAGAGAAAATCCTTTAAAAAAGTGAGAGACTGCAGTTAATGTAAATTCCTCAAATATCATAATATGAAATATGATAAATAATTGATTATCCCTCCCAGAGTGAGTGTCCTTTCCCTCTTCTATGTCTATTTAAAGCCCTTCATGCTTGAGGTCCATTTTAAGTACCATCTCAAAATTTATCTCCCTAAGGAAAAATAAATTTAGCTAACAGTGATAATCTTTCTTAACCACACATAGCCCCTCTATTGTTTTATCAACATGGTAGAGATACTTTAATATATTTTATTTGTTACTTAGCAATCTAGTATTATTTTTCATTTCACATATGTATATATTTTCTTTTGAATGGTTTGTAAGAGGTCCTTGAGGGCAGGGATTATGTCCAACACTTTCTCATCTGCATAACTACATGGTAAGTGACTATACCAAAGTCACACAGTTATTAGGTGGCCTAGCAAAGATTTGTACACAGGTGTTTGACACTAAATGCAATGCCTCTTATCATTATTTCATGTCTTCCTCTGTTGATATGACCTACCAAACTAACCTAATTGGCAAATAGTGGTATAGAACTTGTTAAAGAAATTATGGTAAGCATATATGAGGTTTCTAATTTGCTGTTGAAAGGAATAGGGAGACCTATATTTACTAATGGAAAGACTTCCAAGAAATTTGTGTTCAGTTTTAAAAGCCATGTGTAGGACAATATGTATAGCATTCAGCAATTTGTGTAAAATAAAAGAAGGAGCTACATACTAATATGTTTGTATAGGCATAGAATATCTCAAAGAAATATGCAAGAAACCAAGAGACTGAGGGTCAGGCTATAGTATAGGGCAGATTTTATTTCCGCTGTAAAACTTCGGCACTGCTTGCAATTTTTTACCCTTATGTATTAAGAAAAAAATAGGCCTATGGCATGACAAAGTGATTTTCTCCTAAAGATAAGAATTTCTTAGTCTAGGAATGAAATTTGAGCCAGAAATTTTTTTTTTAAACTTCAAAAACTACTAAGTTGTGGAAAATACTTCATCAAGGAAAAACTTTCTGTAACACATTCATCTATCATAATATTTATATACTATTACTTGAAGGATAATTTAAATCTTGGAGTATAAATCACAAAGTACTTTCTAATCAGCAACTCATAAAAAAAATCAAGTTGAATGTTCAAAGGGGAAGTGATGTCATATGTTTATGTTTATGAATATACTAGGACCAGTGTCATTTATTAGCTCAATCCCTGTGGAGCTATACATATTTATGAAATCACAAGTAAAAGTTATGAATGTGCAGCACTAAGAATTGCAAAATAAAAAATGTGCTGCTGCATATTCACACTCATCATAGTCATCATTTATTTATAATTGCTAAATGAAAGACTGCATCATTTAATTCATGAAATAAAAGAGTATAGGAAAAAAGTTACTACAGTATTGTAAAACTGCCTGTAGTTACAAATTGGAGGGCAGAACCTTATGTTTTGAAAATACTTTTAGGTGAGTCCTGAAAAGCTTCTATGATTCCTTGGATGATATAACAGGTTCGCAATATATTCTCTTCTGTCATTCTGCTTTTCATCTTTCCTCTTGGAGTAGAAGTTATTGACTTTTTCTACACTGACTGTACTGATTAATTTGATCACAGTAGATGGTCAAATCAGATAATTCATACTTCAAGGTGTTGATTTGTTCACATTTTGGAGGAATAACTAAATTTATCAACTTAATCAGGTATAATGCAAATAATTACTTTTCCCAAGACCCATCCTTTCTGTATTTGGCAACATCTTTTAGCCCTAATTAATGTACTATTTGTTTTATGTTGTTAAAATGCAATGTTTGATTGAAATATTGAATTGTTGAAATAGTGGTAATATGCTAGCTTGTAAGTGTTCTATCTTGAATGTTTAATGTTACAGTTTCACAACATGTTTACCTCAGTTTGGTGCCAAATACACTTCAGAAAGAATTGTTTTAATATAATGCTATATACCTACATATGTATCCTGGGTCTGTGTGCAGTAAAGGCATCTATATTTTTTGTTGCTTGATCCTAAATTTATTCTGTTTTTCTCTAGTACTATTTTCCTAGAGAAATGTCTACAGATAATGCAGAGTAAGACTATCTCTTATGAAAAAGCAATTTAGCACCTCACAACTATGAAGCTGATGGTAAATGAATGATAAGTCAATCATAAAACTTCTCCTTAGGGCAGAATATATGAATAGAAAAAAAAAAGATAGGAAATGATCAAATTGATATATACTGTTTTAATCCCTTTCTTAATATCAATTTCTTGTCAAGAAGATACCATGAAAAGAATATATGAGAGTATAACAGAGGCCTATATTTCCATTTTACTCAAAAGACTGATCTTTTTGGGTCCAGTGCCTAATATATGATACAGGGTATAGTAAGTGCTTGATAATTTTTTAGTGTGGTAAAATATACATAATATATAACTTACCTTTTAACCATTTTAAGTGTTAACAGTTAAGCAGCATTAAGTACATTCAAACCATTGTTCAAGAATTACCTGTATTCATTTTGAGATCTTTCTCATTATCCCAAACTGAAACAACATACCCATTAAAAAATAACTACCCATTTCCTTCTCCCCCTAGTCCCTGGTAACCATTATTCTACTTTCTATCTCTATGAATTAGATTCTTCTAGGTCCTTCATATAAGTGGAATCATGCAATATTTGTCCTTTTATGGATGAATTATTTCACTTAGCATAATGTTCTCAATGTTCATTCATGTTGTAGCATGTATCAGAATTTCATTCCTTTTTAAGGCAAAATAATATTTCATTGTATGTATATACCAAATTTTGATTATCCATTCATCCAAACATGAATATTTGGGTTGTTTCCATATGTGGCTATTGTAAGTAATGTTGCTATGAATATTAGTATACAAAATTTCCCATATGCCTTATCTCAGTCAATTCGCACTCAACACTGTCTTCATTTCTATCACCAAATGTTAGTGCTTCCTCTTTTTGAAATTCAAATAAATGAAAACACACAGTAGGGACTCTACTGTGTTTGGCTCCTTTTGCTCAGCATAAAGTTTTTGAGATTTATCCATGTTGTTGGGTGAATCATTAATACATTCTTTTTTATCCCTGAGAAATATTCCATGGTGTATATATACACAGCAAATACTGACCATCCATTTATCTGAAAATGGGAATTTGGATTATTTCCACTATTGGCTATGAGGAATAATGCTGATGATTGGGAATATTGCTGCTATGAACATTAATGTGCAAATATTTGTTTTGAGTCTCTGCTTTCAGTTTTTTGGGTATATACCAAGAAGCGGAAATGACGGATTATATGGCAATTCTATGTGTAAGTTTTTGAGGAACCATCAATCATACTGTTTTCCAAAGCTACTGCATCATTTTACATTCTCACCCACAGGGCCAAGGTTTCCAATTTCTCCACTTCCTTGTCAACAGTTGTTATTCACTATTATTATTTTTTAAATAATAATCATCCTAATGTGTGTGGAGAGATAGCTCATTGTTGTTCTGAGGAGCATTTCCCTAATGACTAATGATGCTGAGCATCTTTTCACGTGCTTATTGGCCACTTGTGCATCTTATTTGGAGAAATGTGTATTTGAGTCCATTCCCCAATTTTAAATTAGGTTGTTTTGTTGTTGTTAAGTGGTAGAAGTTCTTTACATACTCTGACTAATAATTCTTTTTTTTTTTTGGCTGTGCCATGTGGCATGTGGGATCTTAGTTCCCCAACCAGGGATCGAGCCTATGTCCCCTGCAGTGGAAGCATGGAGTCCTAACCACTGGACTGCCAGGAGATTCCCCAGTTCTTTTCATGTGGACATGCAGTTTTCCCAGCACCATTTCTTGAAAAGACTATTCTTTCCCTCACTGAATGATTTTGGAATGTTATAAAAAATCATTCGACCATATATGTGAGGATTTATTTCTGGGTTTTCTATTCTATTCCATTGGTCTACATGTCTATCTTTCTTCCAGTCCCACGCCGTTTTGATTACTGTAGCTTTGTAGCAAGTTTTGAAATCAGGAAGTGTAAATCCTGCAAATTTGTCCTTCATTATTAAGATTGTTTTAATAGTTTTGTTTCTGATTTCTTTGAGATTCCCTATGAATTGTTGGATAGATTCTTTTTCTATTTCTGCAAAAAAAAAAATCATTGGGATTTTGATAGTTTTTGCATTGGATTGAGTATGTAGATTGCTTTGGAGAGTATTGACATCTTAACAAAATTAAACCTTCCAACCCATGAACATAGGATGTCTCTCCATGTATTTATGTCTTTTCAGTTTTCTTTCAGCAATATTTTGTAGTTTTCAGTGTATAAGTATTTTGCCTCCTTGGTTAAGTTTATTTCTATTTTATTATTTTTGGTGTTATTGTAAATAGAATTGTTTTATTAATGTCTTTTTCACATTGTCCACTGTTTTTAATGTTTAGAAATACAACTTATTTTTGTATGTTGATTTTGTACCCAGAAATTTTGCTGAATTTATTATTGGATCCAACAGTATTTTATGGAATCTTTATTGTTTTCTACATATAAGATCATGTCATCTGAAAACAGAAACAATTTTACTTCTTTTCAATTTGGATGTCTTTTATTTCTTTTTGTTGACTAATTGCTCTGGCTAGAAATGCCAAAACTATATTGAATAGAAATGGTAAATACAGGTATTTTTGTCTTTTTTCTGATCTTAGAGGAAAAGCTTCCAGTCTTTCACCACTGAGTATGATGTTAGCTGTGGTTTTTCATATATGGACTATAATTATGTTGATGTAGTTTCCTTCCTTTCCTAGTTTGCTCAGTGTTTTTATCATAAAAGAGTATTGAATTTTGTCAAATTCTTTTCTTGCATTCTTTGAGATGACAATGTTTTCTTTTTTTCCCATTTCATTCTCTTAATGTGGTGTATTACATTGATTGATTTCTGTATGTTATAACATCCTAGCAGTCCTGGCAAAAATATCACTCAGCTGGGAATTCCCTGGCAGTCCAGTGGTTAGGACTCTGCACTTCCACTGCAGGGGGCCCGGGTTTGATCACTGGTCAGGAAACTAAGATCCCACAAACTGTGTGGCATGGCCAAAAAAAAAAATCACTTGGTTATGGTGTATAGTGTTTTTAATATACTGCAGAATTTGATTTACTTGTATTTTGTTGAGAACTTTTGCATACATATTATAACATACATTGGTCTGCAGTTATGTAGTGTCTTTGTCTGGATTTGGTATCAGGGTAATGCTAGCCTCAGAATGAGTTAAGAAGTAATTCTTCTCTTCAATTTTTTGGAAGAGTTTGAGAAGGCTTTCTATTTATTCTTCTTTAAATTTTTTTGGTGCGTTTTTGGGTTTTTTTAGAATTCACCAGTGAAGTCATCTAATCCAGGCCTTTTTTGTTTTTGTTATGTGGTTTTTGATTACTGATTCAACCTCCATACTAGTTAGAGGCCTGCTCAATTTTTCTATTTCTTTATGATTTTAGTTTTGGTAAATTGTGTGTTTCTAGGAGTTTGTCCAATTCATATACATAATCAAATTTGTTTGTGTACAATTGTTCACAGTACTCTCTTATGATCCTTTTTGTTTGTGAAGATTGGTAGTAATATCCCCACTTTCATTTCTGATTTTAGTGATTTATTACTCCTTTTTTTTTTTCTTAGTGAACAAAGCTAGTTTTAACAATTTTGTGGTTCATTTTGAAGGGCAAACTTTTGGATTTCTTGATTTTCCCTATTGTTTTTATATTCTCTATTTTATTTATCTGTGCTCTAATCTTTATTGTTTTCTTCCTTCTTCTAGTTGTAGCTTTAGTTTGTCGTTCTCTTTCAGTTCTTAAGTCATAAAATTAGTTTGTCAATTTAAGATTTTTCTTCTTTACTGATGTGTTTCCAGCTATAAATTTCCCTTTTATCATTGCTTTCACTGCATTACATAAGTTTTGGTATGTTGTGTTTTCATTTCCATTTTCTAATATCTACTGTGATTTCTTCTTTGACCCACTGGTTGTTTGAGTTTGATTTGTATTTTACACATATTTGTGAATTTTCCAATTTCTTTCTGTTATTGAGGTATAGATATTCCATTGTGATTGTAAAAGACATTTTGTATGTTTTCAGTCTTTTTTTAAATTTATTGAGACGTGTTTTTTTTGGCTTAATAATTGGTCTATCCTAGAGAATGTTCCATAGGCACTTCAGAAAAATGCATATTCTACTGTTGTTGGGTGGAGTGTTCTATAAAGGTCTGTTAGGCACACTTGGTTTATACTGTTGTTCAAGTCCTGTGTTTCCTTACTGATCTTCTATATGTTTGTTCTATTGATTATTGAAAGCAGGGTGCTGAAGTCTCCTACTATTAGTGTAGAGATATCTATTTCTCTTTCAGTTCTGTCAATTGCTTCATATTATTTTGGAGCTCTGATAATTGGTGCATATATGTTTATAATTGCTATATCTTCTTGAATTAAACTTTTTATCAATATATACTGTTTTTGTCTCCTATAACAGTTTTTGAGTTAACATTCAATTTGTCTGAAATTAGTATGATCATCCCAGCTATCTTTTACCTACTATTTGCATGAAACAACTTTTTCCATCTTTTAACTTTCAACTTATGTGTTATCTATAGTGAATTTTTTAAGACAGCCTATAGTTGGACCAAGTTTTTAAAAAATTTATTCCATCAACCTATGCCTTTTGATTAGACAATCTAATACATATACATTTAAAGTAATTACTGAAAGGGAAGTATTTACTTTTGCCATTTTCATATTTGAATTCTGTATGTCTGATAGTTTTTCTGTCCCTTATTTTCTCCTTTACTGTCTTTCCTTATATTTAGTCAGTATTTTGTAGTAACACATTTTGATTCCCTACTCATTCCCTTTGTGTACAGTAAGTCCCCTACATATAAACGAGTTCTGTTCCGAGAGCGCATTTGTAAGTGCAATTTGTTCGTAAGTCCAACATAGTTAGCCTAGGTATCCAACTAACACAATTGGCTATATAGTACTGTACTTTTCACACAAATAATACATAAAAAACAAACACAAAAAATAAAGAAAACCTTTTTAATCTTACAGTACAGTACCTTGAAAAGTACAGTAGTACAATACAACAGTTGGCATACAGGGGCTGGCATCAAGTGAACAGGCAAGAAGAGTTACTGACTGGAGGAGGGAGAGGAGGTGGGAGATGGTAGAGCTGAAGGATCATAAGCAATAGGAGATGGAGGGCAAACTGCAATTTCACTCATGCCTGATGTTGATGACACAGGTTCTGGTTCCTTGCTGGATTCAATTCTACCTACCCTTTTGAAAAAACGATCCAGTGATGTCTGGGTAGTAGCTCTTTTTTTGTCATCACAGATGACAGAGTAGCACTGGATTGCATTCTGAACAGTTACTGCAACCTTTGTATACCATTCTACATTCAGGTCATGTACCTCAAAAACTAACAGTGCCTCCTCAAATAAAGAAAATCCCCTTGCCATTTCCTGCATTGTGAATCTCTTATGCTTGCTTCTGGACATCCTAGGCTTGAACTAAAGATACTGTACTACAGTACTCTATACAGTACTGTACAGTAAAGTACACAAAAGCACAATGTATGCCAATCATGTGAATTAACTTACGTGATTTGACATGCGAACACACGTTCGCATCTTTGAAAGTTCGCAACTTGAAGGTTCATATGTAGGGGACTTACTGTATATCCTTTATATATTTTCTTTGTGCTTACCATAAGGATTATATTTAATATTCTAAAAGTACAACAATCTATTTTCAATTGATAACAATTTAATATCAATCTTGTACTATACATCTCTGCCCTCCTCCCCAAATTTATGTTATTGATGTCACAAATTAAACATTACATCCTTATACATTGTGTGCTAATTAACATAGATTTGTAAATGTTATGCATTTGTCTTTTAAAAATGTAGGAACTAAAAAGTGATGTTACAAACTCAAATTACATTAATAATAGATTTTATATTTGCCCATGCATATAACTTTACCTGATATCTCTATATCTTCATATGGCTACACAGAGGTTACTGTGTAGCTTCTTTTCATTTCAGACTGCAGAACTCCCTTTAGCATTACATGCAAAGATTTTCTAGTGGTAATTAAATCTCTCAGATTTCATTTATCTGGGCATGCCTTAATTTCTTCCTCATCTTTGAAACACATTTTACCAAATACACAATTCTCAGTTGAGAGGTTTTTTTTTTTCTCTTAGCACTTTAAATGCATCATCCCACTGCATTCTCAGAGAAGCAGGAAGCAGTGGGATGATGCATTTAACATCAATCCTATGTTGCTGATGAGGAATCATTTGTTAATCTTATTGAATATCCTTTGTAGTGACAAGTTGCTTTTCTCCTGCTACTTTCAAGATTTTCTGTCTTTTGACACTGTGTTTATAATGTGTCTTGGTCTGGGTCTCTTTGGGTATTTCCTATTTACTTCATTTGTTGAGCTTCTTGGACTTGTAGATTTATATCTTTCATCAAATTTGGTAAGATTTTGGCATTATTTCTTCAAATAATCTCTCTGACCCTTTCATTCTTTATTTTCATTCTGGGACTCCTATAATACATAGATTGGCCTGCTTATGGTGTCCTGTGAGTCCTGTAAACCTTGTTCACTTTTCTTCCTTCTTTTGCTTTGTGTTCCTCTGACTCAATGACTCCAATATCCTAGATTCAAGTTCACTGATTCTTTCTTCTGTCTGCTCATATCAGATGTTAAAGCCCTCTAGTGAATTTTTAAGTTTATTTATTTTATATTTTCAGTTCCAAAATTTTTTATTTTTTAAAAAAAGTAATTTCTATAATTTTGTAAATATTTTCATTTTGTTCATATATTGTTTTCTTGATTTGCTTTAGTTCTTTGTCCATGTTTTCCTTTAATTCTTTGAACAATTTAAGACAGTTGTTTTAAAGTCTTTGTGTAGTAAGTCTGATGTCTATGTTTCTTCAGAGATGGTTTCTTTATTTTCTTACACTTTATTTTCTTCCTTTGAATAAGCAGTGTTTTCTTGTCTCTGTATGCTTTGTGTTTTTTTGTTTATATTTGGGCATCTGAAAACACAGTGACTTCACCCAGTCTTTGCAGACTTGCTCTGTGTTGGGGCAATCCTTGTCTGATTAGCTGGGCATACTCTTAGTCTAGGGATTAGTTAAAAAAGATTCAGGTCTTCTCAGGTCTTTTCTGAGTGTAGGTCTTATCTGGGTCTGTATATGGTTTTTCTCAGTTCCCCCATATACATGCATGCTTTGGGAAGTCTTAATTTCTTAAAACGTCTCACTCCATCTTCTTCTTGGGACCTTAGATGGTCTTTGTATGTGTCCACTCATAATTTCTTACCCCACACATATGCTGCTCTTGGTCTCCCTACTGTTTTCCTGAACAGTGCCTACTGCTTTGCCCTGCTTCTTATCCAAGCTAGGCAAAACAGGGATCAGTTCTTCAGGCAGTCCACAACAAGCTAGAACACTGCAAATAAGGTCTGCTTTGCCTCCTCTTGTGCAAAGGGTAACTGGGAACTGGAAATTTGGATGTTCTATTGTGTATCTTGACCCACAATTTTTTGCCTCAGGCATCTGTTGGTCTTATCATTCCTGTGCCCATTGCTTCTCCACTCCTGAAATCCAAACTGCATTGCTTCCTCCCCCCAACAAGATCTGAGTTAGGTGAAACAGATACCAGCCCTTCAGGCAGCCCCCAGACAGGTTTGAATGCTACAAACAAGTTCCTCTTTGATCTTCTAATTTGAGGGAGATAATTTGGAATTGGTTGCCATCCCCTGCCATGCAGAAGAAGGGGTGGGGCAAAGTAAGAGCATCAAGAAATTTTCTATCACTTTGTATGTGTTTTTTTTTTTCTTTATTGGACATTTGCTTGGTTGTTGTAGATCTTTGACTTTTTTCCGGAGCTCTTATGAAGTTATTTTAGCTAGTCTATAGTTGGTTTTTTTTAATGTTTCCATGTGACAATGAAGGCCCAGAGCTTCCTAGTCTGACATTTTTGCTGATGTCACTGATGCTTTATAATTTTTGCTGAATGGATGAATTTTTAAAATGGTAAAATAATAATATAATTTAAAATAAATATATTTTATTCTGGCTTGATGATTTCTTGGCTCATTGGAAAGAAGGTGTAGAAAAAGACAAAGAGCTTCCTTTGTGAAAAACTCTAAAATGTTTCTCCCTTTAATTCTGTTTGGAATTTCCCCCATTCTCTGAACTCTTTTCTTCTTTTCTGACTTTTATTTTGTAGATTACCTCTTTGATCAAACCCTCCCAGTACTCCTAACTCCCTGTTTTTCTCTCCACCATCTTTTCATCAGTGTTCAGAAGTAGGCTTGGAAAGAGGTGGGAAATAGGAGATTGAGAGGATAAGGAGATGGAAAGATGCAGAGCAGATGTTGGAGAGAAGTCTAAGAAAGCAGAGGAAGAAGGAAGGGCTTGTTAGTAAATGTTACCTTCGTTTCATAATGAATATAAGTAGACCTGCACAGTTCAGACCCATGCTGTTCAAGGGTCAACTGTATAACCTTGGTGAAATTGTTGCTAGAACCTCTATGTTCCATTACTTATATTCAGATCAACAAAAGAATATGTGCTTTTATTTCCAGTTTTTAGAAAAAAGTATAAGGCTAGAAAATTAAAATAAGAACTCCAGAATATCTCTACTGCTATTGACTTTAGAAAAGAGTTTATACTTGAAGTAAGAGTTAACAAAGAAAGATAAGCTTCTTATTAATTGATAGAATGGGTAGACTGAAAATCAACAAAGAGATAGTAGACATCTACAATATAATCAACTAATTTGATATAGTTGGCATTTAACAAACCCTCCATGTAACAGCAACAGAATACGTGCATGCAACATTTACCAAGATAGATCATATTAAGAGCCATAACTCAACTTTAAACAAATTTAAAAGGCTTCAAGTCATGGAAAATATCTTTTCTGACCACAATCAACAGCACACAGCCACATGGATGAATCTCAAGTTATGCTGAGTGGAATAAATCAGACAAAAAATAGTATATACTATGTGATTGCATTTATGTAAAACTCTGGTAAATGCAAACTAATCTATAGTGATAGAAAGCAGACAAGTGGCTACCTGGGGTAGGAGTAGATGAGCAAGGGTAGAAGGGAGGGATTCTACGGGGCCATGAGGCAACTTTTGTGGGTGATGTATATGATCACTACTTTGATTGCAGTGATAGTTCCACAGGTATATTTATATGTGAAAATACCAAATTGTATACTTTAAATAGGTACAGTTTATTGTAAGTCATTGCATCTTTTAAAAGCTAGTTTTAAAAAGCAAGTGCTAAACAAAAAAATAAATAAAATTAGATCACTTGATCAACACTATATACAGATTGGATAGGACATGTGGTAACATTAGCTGGCAAATTCCCCTTTTATGTATGAAATTGGAGGTAAACTTGCATGCACATCTGAGTAGCAGCTTACCTGGCATATAGGAGCCTTTCATCAAATGATAGCTTATTCTTCCAATGTAGAGGTAAGATCTCCATCAAATGTTTCAGCTATTGTAGAAATCTACTCCAGGTCAGACAGTGGTGAGGTACACAGAACAGGCACCTAGTTAATTAGGTCCTTGTTCAAATAACAAAGTTTTCTGAGTTATATGCTGCTGAGTGAGAAAGTTAGCTTTAGATTACATTAGAGGGCTTTATTTTTAAAAATAAAACATTTACTGTGGTGGGTGCATTTTCTAAAAATTTCTTATGTGATGCATGTACCTGATAGAAAATCTGAAGAATACATAATAATGTAAGGAAGAAAACAAATTCACCTATAATCCCATCTCTCATTGATAGCTTCTGTTAACAATCAAAAATCTATTCTCTAAACTTGAGATATTTCACTGAATACTTAAGATTAAAATACATTTCTGGTCAAATCGGTTCACATCACTTGCACAGACAATGTGGCAGGCAACTATCACACAGGACAGAGAGGCTGGTAAACAGTTTCACCAAAGCACATATTACAAGGAATAATGGCCAAGTGATAATGAAAAATCAAACAGTTTCACAGTATTTTAAATTAGTTTTTCTATGAAGGTTGTACTATAACCTTTATTTTGCATATTCCTTGAGGTCTTTTTTAAACTCATTTAAAACTGAAAGTTTAATAGGTTGAACTGGTTACTGGTTTGCTTCTTGGTGAACTTTATAATGTAGCTTACAACAAAAAGTGTATATTATTTTAATTTTTATAACTCAAGAAGGACCTGACTGTGCTACACAATGATCTCAAAAGGAAGAGAAATTGACAGTAACTAAAAACTAACAAACAGAAAATACTTCCTATAGTTTAATTTCTCAAGACATGAAACTCAAACCCAATGCTATAGTAAAAGCAAATATATTTTTAAATGAAAGGATGGGTAAAGTTAAAGGTGAATTTTTAAAAATCCATTGTGGAAATATGAATTATCAGATAAAAATGAATTTTTAAAGCAAAAGAGCATTAAACATAGAGTAATTTAAACTAAACAAAGAAAAGGTGAAACAATAAAGAAAAACTAGTATTGAAACTTTTTGCAAAATTATATATATTTCTATATATAATGGTATATAATATCCATTTTAATATAATCCACTATAGTACAAACAAATAAAATACAATAATAATCCATGTTTCATATATATGGAACTTGCATATGTATATCTATTCTATACATACATTTTCATGTATGTTCCACATATATTTGTCACATAGTGACAGGAATGAATCTAAAAATTGGGTTTATAATTGGTGGTAATCTATCCATCAACTGTTATGTTCTAAATGAAAAATATCTCACTCTTGCTTTCTTTCTCTCCTTCTTTTTCTGTATATGCACACACATATACACACAATGGAGGTCTGAAAATGTAATATAGGAGCCAGATAGCAAATAGCAGGCTACAGGTGGATCTGAGTGGCACATGGGTAGGCTCTTCTGGACATGGCCTACTCATAGTCTCAATTTTTCTTTATTTCATGTGTCTTCTGGATTCTTAGCTGCTTGTTTTGCCTTGGCTGCCACCAGAGAAACCCAGTTCCTTTTAGGACCTATGCAGATATATTGCCTAAGGACAGCCAGCCATTGGCCTGGAGCTTTTAGTTCTACTTGCCCTTTCTGGATGCAGATGAAATGCACACCACAGGGCAGGGGCTCTGTTTTCCTGAATGGCTTCTGAAGGAGCTGGATGATGTAACCTGGGAGTTTAGGAAACTTAATAGGAGTGGACTTTCACTAATGGGAGATAGAAATTTGGAAAATGCATGGTAAATACATTTCTTTTCTCTTCCTCATTCTGATGGATTTACAGAATTATAGTTTCCCTGAACATGTTGTCTGAAGATGACTTATGTGGCCAATCAGGTGTAATTGTTAGGGGATCTGCTTTAAAGTCTGTTGCAAAGTAGAGGCCTACATAGGAATTAATCACCTTTTATTGCTTTCCATCCTTCCTGGTCCCACTTTCATTTTCCCCCACTCACAATGTTCTAATATTAGACCTTCCAAATAAAGTTTTAACAATTTATCCTTGCTTCAGACTCTATTTTTTAGGGAACATAGACTGAAAAAATTTGTATATACCCATGAATATATATAGTGATAACACTGATAGGTAAAATAAAACTGCTGTCCACAGAAGTTGTGAAAATTACAGTTCCCACTGACAATGTATGAGACTGCTTACTTTCCAAAACCCTACCAGGATATATGATCAAAACTTTAAATTATGTTTTCCCATCTTATTTTCAAAAAATGGTACGTTAATGTAGTCTCATTTGCATTTCTCTAATCAGTCATATTGCAATCCTTCAATAGGTTTATATGCCATTTGTATTTCCTTTATTGTGAGGTGCTCACTTCCTTGGCCCATTTTTCAACTGGATTTTTCTTATTCATGTATGTTTTAATGGAATAGATATTTGCTCATTAACTGAGATTTTAGTTCCACATATTTTTCTGAGTTTAAATTTTGCTTTGTTTATGGTGGTTTTGCCATACAAAATATTTGTTTTAATTTTTATTTTTTCGAAGTAATCATCTTTCTTTTTTGATTTTTAGATTTTTTTCAGCATACATAGAAAAGCGTTCCCCTTTTGAAAACTTATCTACACATTTACTCTTTGACTAAGCAATCTCAACTCCAGCATTCCAAAGATGTTGTTGCAAAAAAACAAAAAATGGCATATGCCAAGACTATTCATCACAACACTATATTTTTTTAAACATATTTATGGGAGTATAATTGCTTTACAATGTTGTGTTAGTTTGTGCTGTATAACAAAGTGAATCAACTATATGTATACATATATCCCCATATCCCCTCCCTCTTGCCTCTCCCGCCCACCCTCCCTATGCCACCCCTTAGGTGGTCACAAAACACCGAGCTGATATCCCAGTGCAATGCAGCTACTTCCCAATAGCTATTTATTTTGCATTTGGTAGTGTATATATGTCAATGCTACTCTCTCACTTTGTCCCAGTATACGCTGCCCCCTCTCCATGTTGTTAAGTCCATTCTCTATGTCTGCGTCTTTATTCCTGTCTTGCCCCTAGGTTCATCAGAACCATTTTGGTTTTTTTTTTTTTGATTCCATATATATGTGTTAGCATAAAGTATTTGTTTTCCTCTTTCTGACTTACTTCACTCAGTACAACAGACTCTAGCTCCACACACCTCACTACAAAACACTCAATTTTGTTTCTTTCTATGGCTGAGTAATATTCCATTGTATATATGGGCCACATCTTCTTTATCCATTCATCCAATGGTGGACACTTAGGTTGGTTCCATGTCCTGGCTATTGTAAATAGTGCTGCAATGAACATTGCGGTACATGACTCTATTTGAATTATGGTTTTCTCAGGGTATATGCCCAGTAGTGGGATTGCTGGGTCGTATGATAGTTCTATTTTTAGTTTTCTAAGGAACCTCTATACTTATCTCCATAGTGGCTGTATCAATTTTCATTCCCACCAACAGTGCAAGAGGGTTCCCTTTTCGCCACACCCTCTCCAGAATTTATAGTTTTTGGATTTTTTGATGATGGCCATTCTGACGGGTGTGAGGTGATACCACATTGTAGTATTGATTTGCATTTCTCTAATGATTAGTGATGTTGAGCATCTTCTCTTGCGTTTGTTGGCAATCTGTATATCTTCTTTGGAGAAATGTCTATTTAGGTCTTCTGCCCATTTTTAGATTGGGTTGTTTGTTTTTTTGATATTGAGCTGCATGAGCTGCTTGTAAATTTTGGAGATTCATCCTTTGTCATTTGCTTCGTTTGCAAATATTTTCTCCCATTCTGAGGGTTGTCTTTTCATCTTGTTTATGGTTTCCTTTGCTGTGCAAAAGCTTTTAAGTTTCATTCGGTCCCATTTCTTTATTTTTGTTTTTATTTCCATTTTTCTAGGAGGTGGGTCAAAAAGGATCTTGCTGTTTTTCTATAAAGTTTTATAGTGTCTGGCCTTATATTTAGGTCTTTAATCCATTTTGCATTTATTTTTTGAATGGTGTTAGGAAGTGTTCTAATTTCATTCTTTTACATGTAGCTGTCCAGTTTTCCCAGCACCACTTACTGAAGAGGCTGTCTTTTCTTGGTTGTATGTTCTTGCCTCCTTTATCAAAGATAAGGTGACCATATGTGTGTGGGTTTATCTCTGGGCTTTCTATCCTGTTCCATCGATCTATATTTCTGTTTTTGTTCCAGTACCATACTGTCTTGATTACTGTAGCTATGTAGTGTAGTCTGAAGTCAGGGAGCCTGATTTCTCCAGCTCCGTTTTTCTTTCTCAAGATTGCTTTGGCTATTCAGAGTCTTTTTTGTTTAATACAAATTGTAAAATTTATTTTTCTAGTTCTGTGAAAAATGCAGTTGGTAGTTTGATAGGGATTGCATTGAATCTGTAGATTGCTTTGGGTAGTATAGTAATTTTCACAATGTTGAATCTTCCAATCCAAGAACATGGTATATCTCTCCATCTGTTTGTATCATCATTAATTTCTTTGATCAGTGTCTTATAGTTTTGTGCATACAGGTCTTTTGTCTCCTTAGGTATGTTTATTCCTAGTTATTTTATTCTTTTTGTTGCAGTGGTAAATGGGAGTGTTTCCTTAATTGCTCTTCGAGATTTTTCATTATTAGTGCATAGGAATGCAAGAGGTTTCTGTGCTTTGATTTTGTGTCCTGCAACTTTACCAAATTCATTAATTAGCTCTAGTAGTTTTCTGATAGCCTCTTTAGGATTCTCTATGTATAGTATCATGTCATCTGCAAACAGTGACAGTTTTACTTCTTCTTTTCTGATTTGGATTCCTTTTATGTCTTTTTCTTCTCAGATTGCTGTGGCTAAAACTTCCAAAACTATGTTGAATAATAGTGGTGAGAGTGGGCAACCTTGTGTTTTTCCTGATGTTAGAGGAAATGGTTTCAGTTTTTCACCATTGAGAATGATGTTGGCTGTGGATTTGTCATATATGGCCTTCATTATGTTGAGGTAATTTCCTTCTATGCCTACTTTCTGGAGAGTTTTTATGATAAATGGGTGTTGAATTTTGTCCAAAGCTTTTTCTGCATCTATTGAAATTATCATATGATTTTTATCCTTCAGTTTGTTAAGATGGTGTGTCACATTGATTGATTTGTGTATATTGAAGCATCCCTGCATTCCTGGGATAAACTCCACTTGATAATTGTGTATGATTCTTTTAATGTGCCTTTGGATTCTGTTTGGTAGTATTGTGTTGAGGATTTTTGCATCTATGTTCATCAGTGATATTGGTCTGTAATTTTCTTTTTTTGTGACATCTTTGTCTGGTTTTGGAATCAGGATGATGGTGGCCTCATAGAATGAACTAGTTGGGGTGTGTTCCTCCCTCTGCTGTATTTTGGAAGAATTTGAGGATAGGTGTTATCTCTTGTCTAAATGTCTGATAAAATTCGCCTTTAAAGCCATGTGGTCCTGGGTTTTTGTTTGTTGGAAGATTTTTTTTTTTAAGAGCTCCTGACTTTATGTATTTATTTATATATATATATATATATTTTTTGCTGTGTTGGGTCTTCGTTTCTATGCGAGGGCTTTCTCTAGTTGTGGCAAGTGGGGGCCACTCTTCATCGCGGTGCACGGGCCTCTCACTATTGTGGCCTCTCTTGTTGCGGGGCACAGGCTCCAGACGCACAGGCTCAGTAGTTGTGGCTCACGGGCCTAGTTGCTCCACGGCATGTGGGATCTTCCCAGACCAGGGCTCGAACCCATGTCCCCTGCATTGGCAGTCAGATTCTCAACCACTGCGCCACCAGGGAAGCCCTGTTGGAAGATTTTTAATCACAGTTTCAATTTCAGTGCTTGTGATTGGTCTGTTTATATTTTCTATGACTTCCTGATTCAGTATCGTAAGGTTGTATTTTTCTAAGAATTTGTCCCTTTCTTCCAGGTTGTCCATTTTATTGGCATATAATTGCTTGTAGTAATCTCTCACGATTCTTTCTATTTCTGCAGTTTACATTTTTACTTCTCCTTTTTCATTTCTAATACTGTTGATTTTAGTCATCTCCCTTTTTTTCTTTATGACTCTGGCTAATGGTTTTTTAATTTTGTTTATCTTCTCAAAAAACCAACTTTTAGTTTTATCGACCTTTGCTCTTGTTACCTTCATTTCTTTTTCATTTATTTCTGATCTGATCTTTTTGATTTCTTTCCTTCTGCTAACTTTGGGGTATTTTGTTCTTCTTTCTCTAATTGCTTTAATGTGTAAGGTTAGGTTGTTTAATTGAGTTTTTTCTTGTTCTTGAGGTAGGATTGTATTGCTATAAACTTCCCTCTTAGAACTGCTTTTGCTGCATCCCGTAGGTTTTGGGTCATTGTGTCTTCATTGTCATTTGTTTGTAGGTATTTTTTGATTTTCTCTTTGATTTCTTCAATGATCTCTTGGTTATTTAGTAGCGTATTGTTTAGCTTCCATATGTTTATATTTTTTACAGTTTTTTCCTGTAATTGATATCTAGTTTCATAGCATTGTAGTTGGAAAAGATACTTGATGTGATTTCAATTTTCTTAAATTTGTCAAGGCTTGATTTGTGACCCAAGGTATGATCTATCCTGGAGAATGTTCCATGAATACTTGAGAAGAAAGTGTATTCTGTTGTTTTTGGATTGAATGTCCTAGAAATATCAATTAATTCTATCTTGTTTAATGTGTTATTTAAAGTTTGTGTTTCCTTGTTTATTTTCATTTTGTATGATCTGTCCCTTGGTGTAAGTGGGGTGTTAAAGTCCCCTACAATTATTGTGTTACTGTCGATTTCCCCTTTTATGGCTGTTAGCATTTGCCTTACGTATTGAGGTACTCCTATGTTGGGTGTGTAAATATTTATAACTGTTATATCTTCTTCTTGGATTGGTCCCTTGATCATTATGCAGTGTCCTTCTTTGTCTCTTGTAATAGTCATTATTTTAAAGTCTATTTTGTCTGATATGAGAATTGCTACTCCAGCTTTCTTTTCATTTCCATTTGCATGGAATACCTTTTTCCATCCCCTTACGTTCAGTGTGTAGTGTCCCTGGGTCTGAAGTGGGTCTCTTGTAGACAGTGTATATACAGGTCTTCTTTTTGTATCCATTCAGTTTGTCTGTGTCTTTTGGTTGGAGTATTTAATCCATTTACATTTAAGGTAATTATTGATATGTATGTTCCTATTACCAGTTTCTTAATTGTTTTGGATTTGTTATTGTAGATCTTTTCCTTCTTTTGTGTTTCCTGCCTAGAGAAGTTCCTTTAACGTTTGTTGTAAAGCTGGTTTGGTGGTGCTGTATTCTCTTAGGTTTTGCTTGTCTGTAAAGATTTTCATTTCTCTGTGAAATCTGAATGAAATCCCTCCTGGGTAGAGTAATCTTGGTTGTAGGTTTTTCCCTTTCATCATTTTAAATATGTCTTGTCATTCCTTTCTGGCCTGCAGAGTTTCTGCTGAAAGATCAGCTATTATCCTTATGGGGATTCCCTTGTGTGTTTTTTGTTGATTTTCCCTTTCTGCTTTTAATATTTTTTCTTTGTATTTAATTTTTGATACTTTGACTAATATGTGTCTTGGTGTGTTACTCCTTGGATTTATCCTGCATGGGACTCTCTGCACTTTCTGGACTTGATTGACTACTTCCTTTCCCATGTTAGGGAAGTGTTCAACTATAATCTCTTCAAATATTTTCTGACCCTTTCTTTTTCTCTTTTTCTTCTGTGACCCCTATATTTCGAATGTTGGTGTGTTTAATGTTGTCCCAGAGGTCTCTGAGACTGTCCTCAATTCTTTTCATTCTTGTTTCTTTATTCTGCTCTGTGGTATTTATTTCCACTATTTTATCTTCCAGGTCACTTTTCCATTCTTCTGCCTCAGTTATTCTGCTTTTGATTCCTTCTAGAGGATTCTTAACTTCATTTATTGTGTTGTTCATCCCTGTTTGTTTTCTCTTTCGTTCTTCTAGGTCACTGTTTAACGTTTCTTGTATTTTCTCCATTCTATTGCCAAGATTTTGGATCATCTTTCCTATCATTACTCTGAATTATTTTCAGGTAGAGTGCCTATTTCCTCTTCATTTGTTTGGTCTGGTGGGTTTTTACCTTGCCCTTTCATGTACTGCATATTTCTCCATATTCTCAGTTTCTTTAACTTACTTTGTTTGAGGTCTCGTTTTCGCAGCCTGCATGGTCATAGTTCCCATTGTTTTTGGTGTCTGCCCCCATTGGGTGAGTTTGGTTCAGTGGCTTGTGGCGGTTTCCTGGTGTAAGGGACTGTGTTCTGGTTGTTGGGGCTAGATCTTGTATTTCTAGTGGGTAGGGCTGCATCCAGTGGTGTGTTTTGGAGTGTCTGTGAACTTAGTATGATTTTAGGCAGCCTCTCTGCTAATGGTGGGGTTGTATTCCTGTCTTGCTAGTTGTTTGGCATGGGGCATCCAGAACTGGAGCTAGTTGGCTGTTGAGTGGAGCTGGGTCTTAGAATTGAGACGGAGATCTTTGGGAGAGCTCTTGCCAATTGACATTATGTGGGGCCGGGTGGTCTCTTGTGGTCCAATGTTCTGAACTCGTCTCTCCCACCTAAGAGACTCAAGCCTGACACCCAGCTGGAGCACCAAGACCCTGTCAGCCACTCGGCTCATTAGAAAAGGGAGAAAAAAAGAAAGAAAAAATAATAATAAAAAATAAAATAAAATTTGCAATATTATTAAAATAAAGTAATAAAAAAGTAATTTAAAAAAGGAGAGCAACCAAACAATAAACAAATCTACCAATGATAACAAACACTAAAATCTATACTAAGATAAATATGAAAGTCAGAAAAAGTCAATCACAGACAGCAAACCCCAAGACTACAGTTGCTCCCAAAGCCCACTGCCTCAACTTTGGGTTGATTTGTTGTCTATTAGCGTATTCTACAGAGGCAGCGTACCTCAAGTTGATTGTGGGGATTTAGTCCACTGCTCCTGAGGCTATGCAAAGAAATTTCCCTTTCTCTTCTTTGTTCGCATATCTCCTGGGGTTCAGCTTTGGTTTTGGCCCCATCTCTGCATGTTGGTTGCCCTCAAGCTTCTGTTCCCACCCAGACAGGATGGGGTTAAATCAGTGGCTGCTTAGGGGGCTCTGGTTCACTCATGTTTGGGGGAGGGAGGGTTACAGTAGTTATAATAGGAATGTGGGGTGAGCCTGCGGCAGCAGAGGCCAACATGGTGTTGCAACAGCCTGAGGCTCGCCATGTGTTCTCCCTGGGTAGTGGTCCCTGAATCATGGGACTCTGGCAGTGGCGGGCTGCTCAGGCTCCCGGGGTGGGGGGGAATGTGGATAGTGACCTGTGCTTGTGCACAGGATTTTGGTGGCTGCAGCAGCAGCGTTAGCATTTTATGCCCATCTCTGGTGTCCAAGCTGATGGTTGCAGCTCGTGCCCATCTCTGGAGCTTGTTTAAGAAGTGCTCTGCATTCTGTGGGCAGATAGGGAAGGGATCCCCTCTCCTCGCACACTGCAAAACAGTGGTCTCTTGCCTCTTAGGCAGGTCCAGAATTTTTCCCGGACTCCCTCCCAGCTAGCTGTGGTGCACTAGCCCCTTTCAGGCTGTGTTCATGCAGCCAATCCCAGTCCTCTCCCTGGGATCTGACCTCCGAAGCCAGAGCCTCAGCTCCCAGTCCCCACCTGCCCTGGTGGGTGAGCAGACTTGCATTTCAGGCTGGTGAGTGCTGGTCGGCTCCGGTCCTCTGTGCGGGAGTCTCTCCACTTTGCCCTCTGCTCCCCTGTTGCTGCACTCTCCTCCATGGCTCTGAAGTCTCCCCCAACCCATCCTCCATCTCTGTCAGCAAAGGGACTTCCTAGTGTGTGGAGACTTTTCCTCCTTCACAGCTCCTTCCCAGACGTTCTTGTCCCATCCCTATTCTTTTGTCTCTGTTTTTTCATTTTTCTTTTGTGCTACCCAGGTACGTGGGGATTTTCTTGCCTTTTGTGAACTCTGAGGTTTTCTGCAGTGTTCAGTCAGTGTTCTATAGGAGTTGTTCCACATGTAGATGTATTTTTGTTGTATTTATGGGGAGGAAGGTGATCTCCACATCTTACTCCTCCACCATCTTGAACGTCCCCACTACAACACTATTTTTAATAACAAAAAATAAAAAAACTCAAATGTTCATCTATTTGGGTTTGGTTGAATAAAGTAGCTTATCCACATAATTGATTATTATGGCGCTGCAAAAGTGAATGAGAATTGTCTCTATATACTGCTATGCAATTCTAATCATCCTCTTGTATGAAACCACAAAAGACTCTGAATAACCAAAGCAATTTTGAGAAAAGAAAAATCCTGAAGACATCACACGCCCTGATTTCTAACTATATTACAAAGCTATAGTACTCAAAACATTATGGTATTGGCATAAAAACAGATACATTGATCAATGAAAGAGAATAGAGAGTCCAGAAATAAACTGATATGTGTATGGTCAATTAATTTATGACATAGGAATCAAGAATATACAATGGGGAAGGAACAATCTCTTCAATAAATGGTGTTGGGAAAACTGGACAGCCACATACAAAAGAATAAAACTGAACCACTATCTTACACCATACACAAAATATAACTAAAAATGGATTAAAAACTTGAATGTAAGATGTGAAACCATAAAACTCTTAGAAGAAAACATAGGCAGTAAGCTCCTTGACATTGATCTTGCTGATGATTTTTTTTGGATCTGACACCAAAAGCAAAGGCAACAAAAGAAAACTAAACAAGTGGGACTACATCAAACTAAATTGCCTGTGTAAAGCAAAGGAAAATGTGAAAAAAATAAAAATGCAACCTACTGAAAGGGAGGAAATGTTTGCAAATCATGTATCTGATAATGGGTTTGTAACCAAAATACATAAAGAACTCATATAACTCAACAGCCAAAAAAAATCTGTTTAAAAAATGGGCAGAAGTTCTGAATAGCCATTTTTCCAAAGAAGACATACAGATGGCCAACAGGTACATGAAAACAAGTTCAACATCTTTACTCCTCAGGAAATACAAACCAAAATCACAATGAGATATTACCTCACTCCAGTTAGAATGGCTATTATCGAAAAGACAAGTAATAACAAGTGTTGGCAAGGATATGGAGAAAAGGAAACACTTCTGCACTGTTGATAGGAATGTAAATTGGTCCAGCCACTATGGAAAATAGTATGGAGATTCACATTAACTCAAAAAGATATAGGTACTTCCATTTTCATTGCACCAGCATTATTTACAATAGCCAAGACATGGAAATGACCTAAGTGTCCATCCATGGATGAATGAATAAAAAAGTTTATAACACACACACACACACAAAACGGAATATTATTCAGACATAAAAACAAGAAAAAAATCTCACCATTTGTGACAACATGGATGGAACTTGAGGACATTATGTTTAGTGAAATAAGTCAGACAGAAACAAATAATGTATAATCTCACTAATATGTGTTATTTTTAAAACACAAAAACAAATACATAGGTACAGAGAAAAGATTGCTGGTTACCAGAAGTGGGGGTGGGGTGGGGAAAATGTGTTAAGGAGGTCAAAAGGTACAAAATTCCAGTTATAAAATAGATAACTTATAGGAATGTAATTTACAGCATGGTGACTATAGATAATAATACTGTATTGCATATTTGAAAATTTCCAGAAGAGTGAATCTTAAATGTTTTCATCAGAAGAAGAAAGAACCTTGTAACTATATATGGTGATGGATGTTAACTAGATTTATTGTGGTGATGATTTCACAATATATGCAAGTATCAAAACATTGTTTTATACCTGAAATTAATATAATGTTATATGTCAATTATACCTCATTTAAAAGAATGAATGAGAGTTGTCTCTATATATTACTATGCAGTGATTTCTAGGAAATATTATTAAGTGAAAACAGCAAGGTAGAGAAAATTGTGTATGATATGCTACTATATTTCAAGTAAAAGGAAGGTATGGATTCATATACATATATTAAAAAGCAATAATTTTTTTTAATGTAAGGCTAAACTAAAAAAATGAATATATGTATTAGACAGAGGAGGGGGGAGTGATATGATGGGGTAGAGGAGACAAGGATGGATGCTAGAATTCTCTGAATTTACCCAGTGTTGTAAATTTGATTTGGGGGCACTGGAATATATTTTGCATAATTAAAAAGCAAAGTGTAATCAAAATTTTAGAAAAACACAGAGTCTAAATAAAGCTTGGTATTTCTTTAATTGAAATAAAAATGAACTGGACTGTGTAGAGTTGGTGATTTAAGTACACTGAAAGGAAATATTCTGAGTAATTTTGTAATACATCATTTGAACTGTACAACTGTGGTATATATATTGACAAAAAAATAACTAAAAATAAATCTTAATTTTTAAAGCAATCATATTACAAGTAATAATGTTGACACTGTCATTCTGAAAGTATTAGATAGCATTTGAAGGTTAAAGCAAATAAGTAATTATTTAGGGTTAGTGTTTTCAGCTTGAGGGAAAAAAGATTCATAAAAGTAGTTGAAGAAGTTCGGTTAAAAAGAAGAAAATTGTGATCCTAAATTTGATTTACAGTCATCAGTATATCTATATGTTTGTAATAACATATTTTGTCTTCAATGATGCACATTTCTTAACTCTCTCTACTGAGGAATAAAACAGCAACATTAACCACCTCAGCGTCAATAATCTCATAGACTGTGGTCTCTAAATACCATTTTTCACTTAAAGGAAGCACGGTCCTTGGAAAATGGCTAATCCAAGGTCTGTTGTAGGAAATGTATGAGTTTAAAATATTTTCTCATAATAGGTAAGCAAGGAAACTATTAAACACTATTGGCGTGATGTCAACATGATTTAGGAGCCCTATCCAGCTTGAAAGGGGCTCTAACTGGATAAATATGGTATATTTTGAGCATTAAAAAGAAAAATGACTGCAATGATTGAAGCACATCAAATGTGTTAAAATGTATGAGTCCATGATAGTGTAACAATCTCATTGATCACCTTTGGAGGATGCTAGGGAACCAATCTTATTCTGACTCCTGACAAAGGTGGAAAAATCAAGTATTTATTCCACATCTACAATACAAGCAGTACCATCAACTCCAGCTGATGAGGGAAACTTTTCATCATAGAAGCTTTCTAGCTAATAAACGAAGAAATAATAGAATTAGAATATCACCATTTTTAACCTGTAATGAAATAATAAATCTAGGCAATTATGATAATGGCTTTTAATAACAGTGGGTGAAGCTCATGAGGGACTTCATATTGGGTGGATCAAACCAACATTTCAACCCATAAATCAGTCTTAACTTCCCAAGGCATTCTTTTCATCCTGATGATGTCTGCACCATCTATAACCTCTTCTTGACAGAAATTTGAACCTGAATCTGATTAAGAACTAACCACCTGTTTACAAGAAATACAAAGGACAGAAGCACCAGCTAAATAACATCATAGGAATACAATTGGTAAAATCTAGAATGAGGAGAAATGCTTTAGGGCAAATTATCTGGTTGCTTCAACAAATTAGTTCCAAGAGAAAAAATAGGGAGCAGAGAACTAGAGACATGTAAAGCAAATGACATTGTTTGGATCCTGATTCGAAGAAATAATAAAAAGAAAAAAAAATAGACAATGAAAATTTTTTATAATAATGAGAAATATATAATTTTTTAGGTATGATAAAGTTGCCATTTTTATATTTTTAATGAGACCTTATCTTTTACAAATATACACTAAAATATTTATGGATAAAATTATGTGGTATCTAAATTTGCTTCAATATAATCTCTTCTGTGTGTGGTAGGGGACATGGTGGGGATTGGAAGTGATGGATATAGCTGAAACAAAATTGGCCATGGGTGGCAAATTGTTGAAGCTGGGATATGGGTGCACAGTGGCTCATTATACTATTCTCCCTACTTTTGTGTATATTCAAATTTTCCATAGTAAAATATTTTCTAGAAGAAAAGCACTTCCCAACATAAGGTATTTTTAATTCTTCCATTTTTGCAAATATAAAAAATTTCTTTATTTACATTTCAATTTTGATCCATCTGGAATTTATTTTGGTGTAAGATTTGAAGTAGAGATACAATTTAACTTTTTTCCAGATGGCAACCCAGTTGTCTCAACATTGCTTATTGTGTGATCTATATTTTCCTCACTGATTTAAATTGTCACATTAATACTAAGCTTAAAACATTTATTTTGAGCAGTGATTCAAACTTCCATTTCTGGCTATGATAGAGTATCTAGTTTGGAAATGCTTTTTACCCTAAAACAACTATAAAACAGAAAGAAATATATGCAATAACTTTTTCAGACTTTGGACAACAGGAGGCAAAGGACAGTGATCCCTGAAAGAAAGGAATCAAACAAGGTAAATTCCATGATCTTTCCAGCTGTCTGTTTTTAAGCACTCTCTAGATGATAGCACAGGAAAGGGAAGTCCCAAAAGGGCACTGTTACCTTAGAGGTCTGAGGAGACAGAGATTGGAACTCTGGACTACTGCAGTGACTGGAATTTCCAGGTCAGTGTATCAGAGACAGGAGAGCCATACACACAGAAAGAGCTCTAGAAATCTGCACAGGAGACCCCTTGATTCTTTGGCCATTTTTTTTTTTTTTTTTTTACTTTTCACTTTGGCCAAATACTAAATTGTGTACTTTGAAAGAACATAGTTCAGCCTCCAGGCTGAACAAGAGCACCAACTGAGGAAAGAGCAACTATTTGAAAAGAATATAACTACCAGGGATCTATGATGTGAGCAATTACCAGAGCTCCCACAGGGTTGGAAAATGTGTGATTGTTGACCATTAAGAATGGAGAGACATTTTTGAACACCCTGGGAGTTCAGTAGAGACCTCAACAGGTTACACTTTATGAATACAGCTAATCTAGTTCTAGAGTGAATGCTACCCTAGGCTCACCCTAACAAGGCTTAAAAAACAAGCCTAAGAAGGGTAAAGCTGATCTGCAAATAAGTTAACTTTCTGCCAAAACAAACTTAACATTCTGTTAATGAAGATAATAAAATCCAGACATTCAACATTCAACTATGTAACAGCCATAATGTTCAACATACAAAAAGTATTTGATAAGCAAAGAAGCAGAAAAAAATGTGACCTATAACAAGAAAATTATTAAAAAGAAAGTGACCCAGAAATGACAGAGATGATGGAATTAGCAGATGAGTTTAAAATAGCTAAGATGAATTTGAAGGTTTAAAGAAACACTTAAACATAATGAGACCACAAATAGGGAATTTCAATGGAGAAATTAAAACTGTAAAAAGTACCAAATAGAACTTCCAAGGCTAAAATATTCAATATTTGACTGGAAAAAATAACTGGGTAAACTTAATAACAGATTATATGTAACAGAAGAAACATGACTATAAGGCAATAGAAAATATCCAAACTAATGCATAACAAAAACTTATCTGGAAAATCCCCAAATATTTAGATATTAAGCCACAGACTACTAAATAGCCCATAATCCAAAGAAGATATTAAAAGAAAAATTGAGGACTAATTCAAGAAAGGGAAGAAGCAACCCACCCATGCCCTCTCTCTAAAGCACAACAATCCTTTCTCCATCCCTCTAGTCAAACTCATTTATTTATATCCAGTATACCCCAATTACATCATTTATTCATTGTACATTCATTTAACAAATAAAGACTCAAAAGGGGCTCATTTTATGTGCCAGGTGCCTTCCTCCTCACAGCAGTGGCAGAGCAGTTTTCTTGACTGAAATTGAAGTATACTTAAGGAACAGATTGTTATTTCCAGAAGCCTAGAGAAGAGTATCAGCTACTTATTCCCTCTAGTTACAACTCAGACAGAAGACACCAGCTTCAAAGTTCCTACAGTGGGATTCAGTCTATAAAGAGCTATCTTTTTCCATCCCATAGGTATCCAGTATGTTTGTCCTATATTCTTTCTGACAATTTCCATTTTTCCTCAACTGGTTGCAGCATGGTGCTAATAAGACCAAGGCTGCAATTCAGAACACTTAAGGTCCAACTGGTTTCCAAAGGGAAACCTATCTTCATGAAAATATTCCATATTTCTAATCCCTGCCAAGTATCTTGTATTGATCTCGAGGGCAATTTAGGAAAGCACGCGAGAAAGGCTTAACACAAACCCATCATCTTTTTAAAAACAAACGTTCACGTTTATTTTTACTTGTTTTATATTTGGATAAAGCACCTTTCTTGTGTTTGTGCTTCCAGTTTAATAGAATTACATCTTAGATTGATTTGTTTGTGCCACTTGCACAGAAAAGTCTAAGTGTAGAAGCTTGTCTTAGCAGCAACAACTTGTGGGAGGGAAATAGGTAGACAATATTAATTTAACTTTACAGTTAGCATAATTACAGGGCTTGCCATTTACATACATTTGCTCATATGATCCTCTCAGCAACCTTGTGAGAAAGCTATTGTTATCCCTTTTCTTCACAGTTGAACAAACAGTGGCTTTGAAATGCTAAATGACTTCCCTTAATATTATTGGTAGCCAAGTGCCAGAACCTGGTGTTGAGCCAAAATCTGCTAACATCAAGTTTGTTGCTCCTTTCTTTAGCATTTCACACAGTTTATTTCTTGTCTCTCTAAAATTAAAAAAGCTACTGTCTATTTTGATATGCTTTATATTCCAGGAATGTAGGTCATAAAACTGAAACTTTATCTTCCCTGTGTTCAACATTAAACAATGTATTTTCCAGTTATGTGAAACTTTCATTCAATTTCCAAAACTTCTTTTATATAAGCCCTCAACCTATCCACATCCAACTTATCCTTTAACACTCACTGTAATTCCATCTCCATTAAATATCCTTCCCTAAAAACTTAAGTTCACAATGGGCTCTTCATTTTTTAAGCCCTAGATTAAAAGCAATTTTTATTTTTTAGTTGGCATTGAATAATAAATTATCTTGTAATGCTTTGTAACTTTTCATGCACACGTTTTACACCCCCACAAGACTAAGCTCCTTTACGATAGCAGGAGCACACCAAGGTAGTATTGTGGGAATAGTCCATCTCCAATTCAGGCAATAAGGAAGTGCATTTTCTGTAGAAATTTTTAAATGACATTACAATGAAGTCAATTAATTATTTTTAATGGCGCCAAAGATGAATTTCTCTGTGCACATAATGTCATACCAATTTTGCCTATATGCTGAGGCATATATGATTTACATCAGATCCTTGCTCAGGAAAAAAGTAAGGTGTTCATTCAGCCTAAAATAAAATAATGAGTTTTTTTAAAGCACAGTAATTAATTTATATTCTTATTGCTCACTTCCTAGTGAAACTGTGGGTTTTATTTTTTCTTAAATTTAATCTTTAATAATACTGGGAAGCTCCCCTTCCTCACACACTATTTAGCATTGCTCAAGCTAACATAATAGTGGATAAATGCTATTATGGTTATTATCATCATTATAATTATTATAGCTAACATCTATTGAATGCTTTCTCTGCATCATGCATATTATCTTTGCAACAATCCAATTAGGAGCTACTATCATTATCTGCATAATAAAAAATGAGAAAACTAAGGCTCAGAGGGGTTAAATTATATGTCCAATGTAACATAGCCAGTAAGGATTGGAGCCAGAGTTTGGACCAAGAAATCTGATGCAAGAGCCTATGAGTTAGCCTCTACACTACACTGCTTCTCTGCCATTGTACCTGCTCTTTCACCGTCAAATCCTACGATTTTTACTTCAATCATTTTTAGTTCATACCAGTATCCTTTACGCCCTTGCAATAACAACTAAATGTTTATTGTATCTTTTAAAAATTTTTTATCTTTATCAATATCTTAGACTCTCATATTTTCCAGTTTATGAAATCTTGTGCCACATCCACTCTTGTTTCACTTGTACATATAATTACAATGATCTTGCTATTACAGCAATGCTGTATTAGTCAGGGTTTGATCATAGAAACTGAACCACCACCAGCAAGTTTTATATATATATTTATGTATATATATATAATCAAGGCACCCAAGATGTCTGTTCTCTTGCTCTCTGTACATCCTGTGCTCCACCAGTCCCTGTTTCACCGACACCCTACTCACATAACTGACCTTCCCCCTTAATCATAGAGCCTAATCAATAAATACCTATATGCTTGCCCCACCCCAGCTAGTGATTGTTCTAATCTTTACATCAGAATGGTCCCCCTTTGATAGTTTAACAAAGGGAAGACCTCTGCCCCAGGAAGGTACTTAGCCCAAAGGGCTAAGAGGAGCTAAGAGAGCTGAAACCATGAGCCAATATGGTGTTAATTCCCCCTATAACTGGTAGTCTCCCTATTCCCTCCAGGAGCGAAGGCTACTGCCTTGTCCTGCCTGCCTTCTGATACACAGAGTAGGGCGTCTCGCTCCGGGACCTTGCTTCAGATGTGTAAGCTCCCCCATCCATTAAACCACTGATGTCTCTGTTGCTGATTCTGGGCTCTTGGATCTTGAAGCTGGGCAAGTACAGGCCTTGTAGGCCCGTGGGTGCATCTCAACTATATATATATATATATATATATATTTGACCTTATACATTTGCAATTGTGGAACCTTATTAAACAGTCTCTTTAAGTCTGTTGATTTTACATTTGGTGCTGGAGCTTGTAATCTGCAAGGAAGGCAGCTGAGAAGGGGATGAATGTGAAGTGAGAGAGAGCAAGGGGAAGCTGGAACCCATGAAGATGGACCAAATCTTATGTTGGTCTCTCGACTGCTTCCAATTTCAATGATGTGGGTATCATGCAGAAGAAGTTGGTACTCTTCATCAAGTAACTAAATACTCATCTGGCCCAGTGGTCACAGAACCTTTAGGATCCAGGGAGAGGAGAAACAACTGAAGGCCCACTCCTGCCCCCTGTCAAAATGATCAGTCAGTAGATAAGCAACAACATGTATGAACTGCAACAACATGTATGAACTGCAACAACATGTATGAACTGCAACAACACCTGGTACCCCTGCATCAATCTTCCAAACATAAAAGTACTTTGGCTGCTATTTTATTTCCGCCTCCCAAATCTCACACAAAATGACGTGCGACTCTTGCTAATTCACAACTATGCAGGGAAGGAAATTCTAGGACACGTAATTCCAGCTTAGCTAAGTTGACACAATACTACTCCACTACAAATGCTACTCATAAGGTAACAAAACCAAAAGAGAGTTAGAATCTGGATCCTTGATGACAACATTGAACACACCCTGAACTCTTCCTGACTCTGAACCTCTGGCTATAAGAGATTATTATTTAAGTTGGATTGTCTGTTCTTGTTATTGAATGCATCCTGATACAAGATGCATCATGTCAGGAGGGACTAACATTCACTCATTCACTGTTGTATAGTAGGATGTAAGAGAACTGAACATAGGGAAAGGAGTTTTAATGAAAGATAATGAGAAACAGAAGAGAAATTAGGGTAAAGTCTAGAACATGAAGATTTTTTTGAAAGCTCTGAAATATCAGTAGGCATCCTCAGATAGGAAGGCATTAAGGATAAGTCACCTATTTCCTGCTTTGACAGGAAGTCAACTCAGATGGCAGAGAAGGAATGTTTTAAATTGTTTTCCTCACACGCATTTGTTTCAGAGCACATATTCTTTGCAGTCTGATGTTTTTGATTTTAAAAATGCACTTCACTAGCTCACATTGTGAAACTAGGAAAGAAGCACCAAAAAACATTTTATGTATGACTCCCTGGGGAAGAGTAAATACAGCATTGGAATACACTTTAGTGCAGTCATGTGACACAAACTGAAGTGTTTTACTGAATTAAAAGAAAAACGAGGGGCTTTGTTTTTCCCTAAATGTACCAGAGTGCAAGATAATCTTCTTCACTACATAAACTTGTCTCTAATATCCAGCCTCCCTTCAGGCTTCCAATGACCTAATTATTCAAATCTGTACAATAGCACATTCTGTGAGATGATTTTGGAAAAGTAACAAGGAAAATATATGTACCAAATTATATTTGGTGGAGTGTAAGCCTAGAGGAACTGTTTGTATTACTTAATTGTGTCTTTTGAAACCGTATTCATGGTATTATCTTATTTTCTATTATCTAAGTGTACAAATACAACATGTTCATTCTAGATATATGGCTATATTTTGAAAAGAATACCCAGATGAATACTAATCCCATAAACACATGGCTGATAAGAATTTAAACTGGCAGAAGAGCTCACTTAAACTCTTTCACAAACTAATGTCAATAGTTCTGTATAAATGGCTGTTTTGGTTGTTAAAGTGCTTATAATAGTGGTACTTCTATTCTCAGGCATACCTATTAGTCTTCAAGGCAAAGAAAGAATTTGAGATTCATTGTTTTCCATAAACTGTTTCACAACCACTTACTCAAAAGAAAAATTTTGATATTAAACTTTTTTTCATAAGAAATTACCAGAGTTTGTGTTATGAAGTCACTTTTGGCTCATTATTACCAGTGATTTTCAAGTCCCGTGGATTGGTTGTAAAATGGCAAGCAACACTGGATTGAAGGGTAGTTTGTGTTGGGCAATTGTTAATCATGACTGACTGCGTCAAACTGCTATGTGACTTAACTTCTCAAGGTACCTTTAAGCATTACATTTTTGTAGAGTTTTATAAGGTTAGAAATATATGGAAATTGGGTAGGGAGTGGGGAAGTGGGGTATCAGTAGAAGGGAGTCTTTAATAAAAGGTAAAAGATGGTTAGATTTGAACCAACAACCCACATATGGTCACTATATATTTCCATGTGACATGCTTCAAGATATGTTTGAAATTTTAGAGAAAAAAGAGAATATAAAAACCACTCAACCCCTAAAGTGTTTGCCTGGACACAAAATAACCCATAGGTATTTTCTAATCCTTAAATTAATCAGTTAAGACATTGAACCATCCTTAGCAAACTTCACTTTTGAATATGAGTCTCCTTCTTATCTGTCATTGCTAAAGCTAAGGTCTGGTTTGAAACTCAACTTGCTATGCCCAAGAGTAAAGTAATACTTTAAACAAAAACAACAAAATCCTGCTACACTTTGAGGGAAAAACATGAATGTTATACTTTGTAGAAAGCTTCATTGTAAAATCAGGTACACTGAAGTAATAAACTTTAAATCTTTATCTTATCTCCTGCTAAGGCTGTTCTTTTGTGGCCACCATATTAAAACTCTTTCAGTTTGTGGTACAAACGCAGTTGTCTTTTCAACCCTGCAAAATTTCAAATCCCAAGACTCTTGTCAACTTACATCATACACTTCAGCAAAAGTTCCTTCTTTAGCAGAGCTTCTCTCTTAACAAATGCTAGAGTGGCTAGCTCCAGTTTGAGTTCATCTATGTCAGGCGAGGACTTTGCTAAAAGTGGCAAAAAAGATCCTGGCATATGCAAACCACAATTTTTTCTTACTATCCCATCTAATAATACAACCTCAGTTGTCACATGGTCTACTTCCCAAGGAAAAACAGGCAACTGATTAACCAAATGCTTTGTCACTGCTTTACAGGGCTTTCCAGTCTACAAGCCTGCTGAATTAATATATAGCTCCACAGTTCTTCCATTGAGCCAATTCTATATTTAGATTCTGTTACTTGCTGCATTCCATTTACAAATGCCAAAATCAGTACCAGGTAGAATTTGTTCATGTGTATAAAGCAAGAATATAAAATAACAGTGGCTTAAATAAAATAACTCTCTCTCAAGAGTTCAGAGATAGATTGCCCTTGGCTGATATGATGGCTTTACAATTACCCAGGACTCACACTCCTGCTATCATTCTGCTCTACTAGCCGTAACTCTAACATTGATCCTCAAGTGTGCTTCATAGTCCCAGATGGCTGTGAGAGATGCAGCCATCACATGGGCATTTAAGGCAGGAAGAAGGAAGTAGAAGAGGAAGGGGAAAAGATGTATATACAAGTCAACACCCTTTAAGGAGCTTTAAAGAAAGCCCAAACCAACAACTTCCATTTATTTATCATTGGCATTCCCTGTTGCAAGAGAGACTGCATAAGATAATCTTTACTCCAACACATTTTCTTCTAGAATATAAACAGCATACTGTGTATTCAGAAGGAAAAAAATGGATACTGGGTAGTCCCAGTCTAGCAGTCTCTGCCATAGAGCATACCTTCCAGAATCCACAAATATCGACTGCAGATAGAATAAAGATATACACTTTATTTAAAAGCCTATAATGTTATTTGAAAAATATTTAGGAAAAAATCATTATAATCTTCTGATAGAAGGTATAGTTCAGCAAAACACAAGATATATAAAAGAATGAAGGACAAGGTTAACTACATAAAATTAAAACAAACAAAACAAAATAATCTGTATGCCAAAATACACTGTACACAAATTATAAGGTAAGTATCAGACTGAGAGAAAATATTTGCAGCATATATAACAGATAAAGGATTAAAATTCAAAATACATAAAGAATTCTGACAAAACATCCAAAAGGAAAAAAATTTGTCTAAAAAGTCAACAGCCTTTTCGGGGAAGAGAAAACATGTATGGCTACTGAACATGAAAGATGTTTAACCATACAGTAATTAGGGGAATGCAAATGAAAAGAATGAGATACAATTTCAAATCCATCATTTGGCAACAAGTAAAAAAGCTTTAATATTAAAATTCAGTATAGTGTGGACAAATATGCACTCTTACACGTTTTTCTGGAGGATAATTTGGCAGGATCTATCAGAATTTCAAACGTACACACTCTCTGGGCAAGCAATTCCAATTCTAATTATCTCTGGTAGAGATATACTTGTGTGTATGTGAAAAGATGTGTGTACAAAAAGGTGTCAAAATCCCAATAAAAATGTTTATCAGTAAGAAAGAAGATAATGCTAAATAAATGATAGTAACTACTACTATGGAATTCGATACAAGGCTTAAAACAAATGAAGCAGTTTTATATGTATGGAATGTTTATAATTTGGGACCAATTTGGAAAGAAATTATATCTTTACTATGTTGAGTCTTCTGATCCATGAACAGGTTATGTCTCTCCATTTATTTAGGTCTTATTTGATTTTATTCAGAAGAATTTTATAATTCCTAACATACAGATCCTTTACATGTTTTGTTAAGTATATACCTAAGTATTTCAATTTGGAGGAAACATTGTAAATAGTATTATGTTTTAAATTTTGGTTTGCTCAAGTTCATTGTTACTGTATAAGTATTTTACATTTTTAGTGTTAACTACCTAACTTAATGTATAAGTATTTATACACGGTTAGTGTCCAAGCAGTTGATTTTTGTGTGTTGATCTTGTATCTTATGAACTTGAGGAAATTAGTTAGTTTTGAGAGTTCTTTGTATATTTTTGTTGTTGGTTCTTTGGGATGTTTTATGAAAGCAATTATCTCATCTGCAAATAGGAACAGTTTTATATCTTTGTTTCCAATCTTTTTCTTGCCTTTTCGGAATAGCTAGAACTTCCAGAACTATGTTAAATGAGAGTAATGAGATGGACATCTTTGCCTTTTATTCTGGTTTTAGGGGGAAAGCATTCAGTATGTCACCAAAAGCATGATGTTAGCTATATATACAGTTGTAAGTTCTTATAAGTTGAGGCTGTTCCATTCTCCTGATTTGTTGAGAGTTTTTAACACGAATGGGTATTGGATTTTATCTAATGCTTTTTCCGCATCAATTGATATGATCATATGATGTTTCTTCTTTAGCTTGTTGATATGTTTGTTAGATTATATTGATTGATACAATTGATATAAGTTACAGTAAGAGACTTGCATACCTAAAATAAATCCCACTTGGTCATGGTATATAAGTCTTTTTATACATGACTGGATTCAGTTTCCTGTTATTTTGTTGAGGAATTTTAAATCTACTTTAATGAGAGATATTGGTCTATATTTCATTGTATTTTATTATACTGTCTTTGTCTAATTTGATATTGTGGTGGTACTGTCCTCATAAAATAAGTAGGGAAGTGTTCCATTCTCTTCAATACACTGCAAGAGATTGTGTAATTTTGATATTAATTCTACTTTACATTTTTGGTGGTATTCTCCACTGAAACTATCTGGGTCTGAAAACCTATTTGGGGGGAGCTTTATAATTACCAATTTCATTCTTTAAATATTATAGAATATTCACACTATCTGTTCCATTTTAGCAGTTTGTGGTTTTTGAGAAAAAGGGTCTATTTCTTCTGTGTTATTGACTTCATTTTCCTGAATTTTTCATAGTATTTGCTTTTTTATTATCCTTTTAACTATTGCAGGATTGCTAATGAAATCCCCTATTACATTGATGTTATTAGTTATTTGTGTCTTGTCTCACTTACTTTTGTCAATTTTACCAAGACATTAATGGATTTTGCTGATATATTTCAAAGATCTACCTTTTCGTTTCACTAATTTCCTCTATTGCTTTTCTTTTTTCAAATTCATTGATAACTTTGCTCATTTTTAATATAGCCATTCTCCTACTTGATCTGATTTTATTGCTCTTAAATAGGAACTCATTAACACCATCCCAGATATTTCAAATGTTGTATTTTCAGTATTTACACTTAATGTAAGTGGACTAAACACTCCAACCAAAGTGCAGTAATTGGAAGAATGGATACAAAAACATGATCCAGCTATATCCTGTGTACAAAAACACTTTAGAAGCAAGAACACAATTAGGTTGAATATAAAAGAATCAAAATAAATACACTATTCAAACAGTTAGCAAAAGAGAGTTGCTGTGAGGAAAACATAGGAAGAACACTCTTTGACATAAATCACAGCAAGATCTTTTTTGATCCACCTCCTAGAGTAATGGAAATAAAAACAAAAATAAACAAATGGGACCTAATGAAACTTAAAAGCTTTTGCACAGCAAAGGAAACCATAAACAAGACAAAAACACAACCCTCAAAAAGGGAGAAAATATTTGCAAATGAATCAATGGACAAAGGATTAATCTCCAAAATATATAAACAGCTCATGCAGCTCAATATTAAAGAAACAAACAACCCAATCCAAAAATGGGCAGAAGACCTAAATAGACATTTCTCCAAAGAAGACATACAGATGGCCAAGAAGCACATGAAAAGATGCTCAACATCACTAATTATTAGAGAAATGCAAATCAAAACTACAATGAGGTATCACCTCACACCAGTTAGAATGGGCATCATCAGAAAATGTACAAACAACAAATGCTGGAGAGGGTGTGGAGAAAAGGGAACCCTCTTGCACTGTTGGTGGGAATGTAAATTGATACAGCCACTATGGAGAACAGTATGGAGGGTCCTTAAAAAACTAAAAATAGAATTACCATATGATCCAGCAATCCCACTACTGGGCATATACCCAGAGAAAACCATAATTCAAAAAGACACATGCACCCCAATGTTCATTGCAGCACTATTTACAATAGCCAGGTCATGGAAGCAACCTAAATGCCCATCGACAGACAAATGGATAAAGAAGAAGTGGTACATATATACAATGGAATATTACTCAGCCATAAAAAGGAACGAAATTGAGTCATTTGTTGAGACGTGGATGGATCTAAAGACTGTCATACAGAGTGAAGTAAGTCAGAAAGAGAAAAACAAATATCGTATATTAACGCATGTATGTGGAACCTAGAAAGATTGTACAGATGAAGTGGTTTGCAGGGCAGAAGTTGAGACACAGATGTAGAGAACAAACGTGTGGACACCAAGGGGGGAAAACCGTGGTGGGGTGGGGATGGTGGTGTGCTGAATTGGGCGATTAGGATTGACATGTATACACTGATGTGTATGAAATTGATGACTAATAAGAACCTGCAGTATAAAAAACAAACAAACAAACAAAAAAGAGAGTTGCTGTGGCTAAACTAATATTGGCAAAATCATTTTTAAGACAAAAAATTTTACTAGGGACAAAGAAAGAACTTTGTATTAATAAAAGGATCAATTGAACAGGAATAGAAGGCAATTTTAATAATATATGCACCTAACAACAGAGGTCCCAAATACATGAATCACAAAACTGACATAATTAAGGGGGGAAATAAGCAACTTAAAAATAATACTTGGAAACCTCAATACCCCACTTTCAATAATGGATCAAAGAACTAGACATAAGTTCAACAAGGAAATAGTAGACTTGAGCAATACTCTAAACCACCTAGTCCTAATAAATGTCTATAGAACACTCCACCAAACAACAGCAGAACACAAATTCCATGAAACAGTCTCCAGTATGGTCAATATGGTAAGCCACAAAAAAGCCTTAATTAATATAAAAGGATTGTACTCATTAATAAAAAACATATTCTCTGACTACAATGGAATAAAATTTGAAGGCAGTAAGAGAAGGAAATGAGGGAAATTCACAAATATGTGGAAATTAAGCAACACACTCTTAAGCAAAACTTGGGTCAAAAAGAAAACATAAGGAAAATTAGAAATTATTTTGAAGTGAATAAAAAAAGTAACAAAGCATACCAAAATTTATAGACTGCAGCTGAAGTAGTGTTTAGATAGAAATTTTGAGGTGTAAATGTCTATAATATAAAAGCAAAGGCCTCAAATTAATATCCTAGCCTCACACTTTATTGAACTAGAAGAGTAAACCAAAAAGCAAACAGCAAGAAGAAAAATTTGAAAATAGAGCAGAAATTAAAGAAATAAAACAAAACAGTGAAATTAAAAGTTGTTTTCTTAAAAAAACATCAACAAAATTGACAAAACTGTAGCTAGATTGACCAAGAAAAAAAGAGAGAATAAAATTAATAAAATCAGGCATGAAAGAGGGACATAAACCTTATCACCTTATAAAAATTTTAAAAGAGTTATATGGGAATACTAAGAACAACCATTTGCTAACATACAATGGACAAACTCCTAGAAACATTTAAAGTAGAATGGGCAATAAATAGCAAGAAAGAGATCAAATTATTGATCAAATTATTGATTTTTTTAAAAGTTCTATAAAGAAAAGCCTGGACAAATGTCCTCACTGGTGAATTCTACCAAACATTAAAAAAAATTTAGCACCAATTCTTCACAAATTGTTCCAAAAAAGTAGAGATGGAGGGAATAGCTTTCAATACTTTCTATGAGGCCAGTATTCCCCTAATGCCTGGAGAAAATGCGAGCAAAACAAATCCAACAGCCTATAAAACAGACTATATGCAATGTTCAAGTGGAATTTATCCCAGGAATGCAAAGACAGTTTAACATCTGAATTCAATCAACATAATATACCAAATCGATAAAGGATGAAAACCACATGATCATCTCAATACATGCAGAAAAAGCATTTAACAAAACTCAAAACCCTTTCAATTAAAAAAAACAACAGAATATAGGATAGACTGTAGAAAGAAGTTTTACAATCAGATAAAGGGCATCTATGAATTTCTGAGTCATGAGGTAATCTTATGTTTGATTATTTAAGAAACTGCAAAACTGTTTTCCACAGTGTTTGTGCTACTTTACTTTCCCACCAGTAATGTATGAGGGTTCCATTTTTTCCACATCCTGTTCAACATTTGTTATTTCCATTTTTTAAAATTATGCCTACCCTAGTGGGTATGAAATATTAACTCATGGTTTGATTTGCATTTCCCTGATGGATAATGATGTTGGTCATATTTTCATGTATTTATGGGCTATTTACATATCTGGAGAAATATCTATTCAAATCCTTTTCCCATTTATTAATTGGGTTGCTTTTTCATTATTGAGCTGAAAGAATCTTATGCATGTTCTGGACACTAGACCCTTACCAGAAATACGATTTCAAATATTATTTCCATTTTCTGGGATGTGTTTTCTCTTTCTTTTTAGTGTCCTTTGAAGCATAATTTTTTTTATTTTAATGAGGTATAATGTACCTATTTTTACTTTTCTTGCTCAGGCTTTATGCATCATATCTCAGAAACCATTGCCTAATATAAAGTCACAGAGATTTACTCCTTAGTTTTCTTCTGAAGGTTTTATAGTTGGAACCCTTACACTTAGGTCTTTTATGCACTCTGAGTTAATTTTTTTATAGGGTATAAGGTATTATTTTTCTTGAGAACCTCCAGTTGTCTTAGCACCATGATTTGGAAAAGACTGTTATTCCTTTTTATTGCATCGTCTTGGCACCTTGTCAAAAATCAATTTATTATACTTGTATGGTTTGCTTCTGGTCTTTTAATTCTATTCCATTCATCTATATGTCTATCCTGATGCCGATATCACATTGTCTTGATTACTGTGGCTTCATATGAAATGTTGAAATTGGGAAATGTGAGTCCTCCAACTTTGTTCTTTTTTGAAGATTATTTTGGATGAGTCCTTTGTATTTCCATATGAATTTCAGAATAAGCATGTCAATTTCTACAAAAAAAAAAGACAGGATTTTGATAGGGATTATGGTGAATATGTAGATCAGCATTGCCATCTTTAAAATACTGAAACTTCCAATTCATGAACACCAAATATCTTCCTTTTATTTAGGTCTTTGATTTCTTTTAATAATGGTTTTAGTTTTCTGTCTACAAATCTTGCACCTCTTTGGTTACATGTATTCCTCAATAATTTATTCTTTTTGGTGATATGGTAAATGTAATTAGTTTTCTTAATTTAATCTTCTGATGGTACAATACTTGTTTATGGAAATACAGTAGATTTTTATAGTGATTTATCCTGCAACCTCACTGAACTCATTTATCATTCATTCTAATTTTTTGTATGTGGATTCTTTAGTGTTTCCTACATATAAAATCATGTGATCTGCAAATAACAGTTTTATTTCTTTCTTTTCAATCTGGATGCCTTTGATCTCATTTTTGTGTCTGACTGCCCTGGCTAGAACCTTCAGGACAATTTTGAATAGAAGTTGCAAGAATGAAAATTCTTGTCTTCTTCTTGATCTTAGGGGGACAGCTTTTACTCTTTTACCATTAAGTATGATGTTTGCTATAGATTTTTTTGTAGCTTCACTTTATCAGATTGAGGAAGTTCCCTTCTATTCCTAGATTGTTGAGAGTTTACATAATGAATAGGGGACTGGTTTTGTTTGAATGCTTTTCTGCATCTACTGAGATGGCCATGTGATTTTTTTCTTTTTTTTCTATTAATATGTTGTATTACATAGATTAATTTTTCTATGTTGAACAAATCTTGTATTCTTGGAACCAATTACCTTCAGTCATTGTTTAAATCCTTTTAATACAATGAAAGATTTGACTTGCATCAAATATTACATCAAACTTGTATAAATTCTGTAAGATAGCTCTATATTAAAGAATTCTATAAGATGCCATTCTATATATTTGTATTCTGTCTACTCTGATGATGTTCTTAAAGACATTAGTTATCATATTATTTATTGCTTTCTTCATGAGAATTTTCAGCATAAATTTCTTCTTATCATTAACGTCAAGAATATTTGTGCATTTTCCTGAACCACTGGTTTATTTTTATCTTACAGACAGTATGGACTATGATTTTGTTTCCCCAGCAAGTGTATGGGATCTAATGGCATGTACTTTTCATATTAGCCTCATTTCTAGATATATTTTATTTTCTGACCTTGTTTAGCTTTTTCTTTGTTGTATACTTATAATTTGTCATTTTGCTCTATTTTTTATTATCTTATAAGTGGACCAAAGTCCTCTTTTGGTGCAAGATGAGAAATAAATATTACATGTAAACTGCCTACTCTGTATCTCCTATTGTGCCTCAAAGATACCTAAATTCATTATGTCCAAAACTGAGCTTATGATCTATCTCTATGCAATCTGAAAATAGTTTTTCTTATCTCAGTGCACTGTATTTTAATTGGGCAAAATTTTAAAACACAGGTCATCCGTGACAAGCTTCTTCTTCCTCATTTCCTCTCTCCAAAATACCATCAAGTTCTGTAGATTTTGCATCCTAAATATCACAAATAGGTCCACTTTTATCCATCTTCAGTTGTAAAATATTTCCAAGCTATTATCTTTTCCAACTGGACTACTGCATTAGTCCTCTGACTGATATAATTGCATCTACTCTTTTCCCTCTCGAATCTATTCTCTGTATCTGTAAAGATTGTTACAAAATGCGAATTTGTTGTCACCCAGTTGCTGAAAACTTTGTAATGACTTTAAGTCTCTTAGAAAAAAAAAAACTTAGCATTTGCCTACAGATCCTACATAGTCTAGCCTTTACCTCTCCTTGCACCACATTCTGTCCTGTTCTTCTTGTTAGGGTCATGCTGGTTTTCTCTCACTTTTTCATATATGCCACAGGCCTTCCCATCTGCTTTCTTCTCTGCCTAGAAATATCCCAAACCACCCCTCCCCACTGACATACAAACTCACTCTATTTAATCATCAGTTCCTAATTGAAATCTTCCTTGACCTTATTGACTAGATTAAATCATTTTTTATGTGATTTCATAGTAACCTGTATTTCTCCTTCATGGCATTTGACACAACTTATTTTAGTTTCGTTTGTGTGGTTATTTGATGGAGGCTTCTCTCCCCTCTCTGCAACTAGCTTAGAGAGAGAGAGAGATTCTATAACTGTGTAACTGTTCATATATTTAATCCAGGTGACACATTTAATATTGATATTACCTGTTCTAGAATCTCTGTGATGATTTATTTGTAATAGCCAAGAGGATTTTAGGGTTGTTTCTAGAATCACACTGTTGATCAGAGCAATGCTGTCAAATAGAACTTTCTTCAGTGATGGGAATGGTACATATATGTGTATCCAACAGAGTAGCTAGTAGCCACATATAGTTTTTGAGCAAATAAAATGCAGATGATGTGGCTGAGGAACTGAATTTTTAATTTTATTTCATTTTCATTAGTTTATATTTAAATAGATACATGTGGCTAGTGGTCATTTTGTTAGACAGAGCAGCTCTGTCCAGAGATCAATTCTGAGGAAAAAATTTTGTTAAAGAAGCTTAGGGTGTGTCCCTATGTTTAGACAAATTATCTTCTAAGCTCTCAGACTCATCACCTTCCATTAGTTAAACAGAATACTATGCAATTCTAAAGGCTTCTGGAAGTTATCATTCGATCTGACGAGCAAGGGTAAGGTAGAAGCCAAGTGGTTGGGAGTCTAAATTATCCCCCGCTTTCCCATCTTTCCATCTTCAACAAAACAGCACAATTTTATGTATTTAGTAAATTAATTTTTTACTCAACTTTTTACTTGAATAAAGATTTGCTCCAATTAAAAGCTTTTGGAAACTGCTACCTTGGCCAATAGATTTTATCTTTTTTCGGGAACAGCATGCACTATCTACCCAGTATGTCCCTGTGCATGTTTATAGGAAGAGAAAATTGTTGTCCATGTGGAAGGATATGAGAAGCATAAGAAGGTCTCTCTACTTCCAAGTGTTTCTCTCACTCACCTACTATAGTACATAATAATATATGTATATAATACATACTAATATGTATGTAGAATATGAAAGATATATACAACATTTCTAAGAATCATCTTGTTGAACTTTGACACCTAACAAGGAATCCCTCTGCAGAATATCTGACAAGAGCTTATTAATTGTTTCAGAGCAAGGCCCTAGATGAAGAAGAAAGTACTGACAGTAATATTTCATAAATCCACAAATGCAATAGTGGGCCAAGTTGCCAATTGGCGCTGGGGCAAGATCAACTAAGTTGAGTTTGGCAGAAAAAAGTCAAACTTCAAAGAAGAAAAATGACACAGCAACAGCTGAAGCAGCAAGTGATGATGGAACAAAGTGACTTCTTAGGAGAGCACATGGAGCTACTGGGAAGGTCAGAATTGTGAACCATGGCAGACATATTAGTAAATCAGTAGTCAGAATGCTGAGAGTCAATATCACGAAAAGTGCAGAATCAGTGAGGATAGCACCAAACAGGTCAAGTACTATTGTACTAGAGAGGTGAGTTCTGAAAGGCTTGTTGGCTATTGCCACCCTGTTAACTAAGGTAACTGTGAGCATCTTTTCTTGGTAGTGGGCTCTTGTATTTATTTAGGAAGTCCAATTTCTCCCTATGGCCTTCGGTCTACTTGTAGTCTTAAAAGCCATTCAATTTTTCCCTGAACATTTTCAGTGATGTGGAAAAGGAAACTAAGAGAATCTAATACTACTCATGAGAAACAGTAGCAGGAGATAGCTAAATAAATGTTCTCATGAAATCCTTACCAACAACTTCATTAAGTACCGTTATTAATAATATTTACAGATAGAAAACTCAAAAAAGTAAATTACCTAAGTTCACATGACAAATTTGTAGTGGAGTCACATATTGAATTTAGAGTTTTATTATCTTCCCTTGCCCTCTTTTATGCATGTTATAGATTTCTAAGGCTCCTCTTAGTATGTGGGGATGAAAACTATATCCTGATCAGTTCAAAGTTCAATAAAAATTTGCCAGTCCTTTATGACTAAGTTACTATATTCAGAAGATCTTTTAAAAGTGCATATTACCTAGGAGGACATTAATCCATCTAACACATTAAAATATACATGTTATTTTTATCACATAAATCATGTAAGGACAGAAGTCTGAGGAATCAAAACAAAGGGCAGGTCTAGAACAGGAACAACAAAGGGGATAGCGAGAGATATTGGCGAGGTTGGGGGCAAAGAAATAAGAACATTGATAGAAGTCAATGTTTAAAGATAACAAGACAAGTCATATAAGACCAATTTATATTACAGGCAATCTTTATTATATTGTTTGATTTTTCCTTTCTTTAACAGCCAGGAGAGATATCTAGCTAAAATATTTTGCCAGTGACAGTCTTGATTAGGTCGCAATATACTGCGAGTTCTTACTGGATTTTTAAAAAATGCCCTGTGGTTTTTTAGAGGTGATTGTGAGAAATTTCTCTGAATAACAACTTTCAACTACAATAAGCCACATTTAATGAGTAGTAAAGCTATAATTTAGTCTTTGCTCACTATCAGCAAACACCGTGGGTTGGCCCAGGAGATATAAGTGTATGCTGCATTGATATTCTTACAGGAGTCTCACAATTTCTTTTTCTTGTAGGTTATTTTCTAGTAAAAGGATCATTCTGCAATTCACCTGGTATAATTTCAAAAGTTGTGTTATGAGTGTATAACTAAATAAATTTGACTGCAGAGTTAATCTTAGGCAATAATTTCTCCAGCTACCAGTGGGATTTTGCACTTGAAGCTGTCATTAAAGACTTCTTTTGTGCAAATCCCTGAGAAGTGGTAGAGTTCTAATCATTGTAAAGATTTTTCAGGATGTGGGAGAAAGATCTGATAAAGCTGCTTTTCGTAGTGTTATACTGAGCGTTGCCTTGGTTGGAATGGCTCTGCAGTTCATCAGTTTTGTTGCCTATATTTTGTAATTTTGGATAGTTGAAGATCAATGATATTATAAAGTGCATTTTGTCTTAGGTGTTCTTTAACACATCTTACAGCAAAGCATTCAGAGAATTGTGTCATAATCTTGTCCAGATCTTATGCTTTATATAAAGAGAATATTTGACAAACAGTTTATATTTTTCCATTTTAATTTTTTAATAAAGTTTGTATTTATAATAAAGATATTTTAGAAGCATAGAGAAAAAAATGTGTATTCCAAAAATGATCTTGCACATTCCAGGGCTGCTGAAATTGTTATTATGAAATGAGATCTACTCTGTTAACTTTATTAAAATAGGATTGTAGTTATTTCTAAGTGATTCCTGGCATTTGGGCCCAAATGCAAATTTCAACTTCATAATCATATCAAAAACATGAACTGATATATTAGTTCATATACTACCTAACTTTTTAATTCCTCTCTCAGGTAATCTGTGTTTTTTTCCCCCCAGACTTACAGTGAGGTCACAATAACAATAAGCATACAGTAGTTCCCTGTTTTTTCATAATGGCTGCCCTCTGATTTCTCTAGAAGACTTCAGCGAGTTTCCAGGGCCTTTCTCCAGGGGCTTATGCATGTGAGCTTCTTACATTCTCTCCTCTCTTAGTCTCAGCATAAGCAGTTCACATGTCCCTCAACTCTGGGTTGCTGTAGTGGCATGCTCTACTACTTCTTTGTGCCTGAGAAATGATGTGCTATGATCCAATAAAAATCATACTGGATTCAGTCAATTGAACTGCACAATCACTTTATTATAAGTTTGCAAGACAGTGCTATTTTCTGTTTCCTATGCATATTTCCATGATGATGATCTTTACATTTCCTCCTCATTGTTAAATGAATAAAAAGGAGAGGTGGTGTAACATAGTGATTAAAAACATGGACTCTGAAATTGGACTACTCAGTTTTGATTACCCGCTCTACTACTACTAGCTATGTAACTTCAGAAAAATTACTTGACTTCTCTGTGCCACCATATCCTTGTTGAATAAAAAACATGCACAACCTAAAAGTTGCAAGTTATGATTTACTTGGGGATCTTACTGAGGACTATAGCCATGGAGACTGTCTCTCACATAGCTCTGAGGAACTGCCCCAAAGAGGTAAGAGAGGAGCCGGGATACATGGAAGATTTTGCTCAGAAAGAAAACCATGTAGTCGAACCTCAAAAGATTGCTGCTAATTACAAAAAACAGATATCTCAAGTTAATGATTTTTGTGAGTTGCTATGTATGAGAGGATGCAAGAGTCTGAGCTCATTGAAATTATTCCTTAGATATGCATCTTAACTATCTAGGGCCAGTATCCTATTTTTCTCCATCGTGAATTCCCCTTAGCACACACTTTGGGGGGAGGGGGTGCAGCTGCAGTGGCTGATGGCTTGATGTGGACAACATTCTTTGCTTACTGGAATGGTAGGCAACATTCTTTGTTTACTAAAATGGTAGGCAACATTTTTTGTCCACATCCTCATTTAGAAAATGTGGATGTTGATAATTATACCTGCCTCATGCAATTATGAAGATTAAAGTTGAAAGTTTTTAATGTATGTACAACACTTAATGTATGGCACAGAGGAAATGCTATGTCAATTTATGATTATTATTATTACTATTATTATTATTGTAAATTCCTTTCTTTAAGATACTATTAGGAGTCTAGGGTGACGGAGCCCTCTGTCACACCTAAATATTAATTGTTTGAATGATACCATCAAAGCAAAAACTATTAAGCAGAAAATCTCAGCACTAAAGCACATCCAGCCATGTTGTACAGAGTTCAGAATTTCAACGTCTATTGCTATTTTGGAGATATTTGTCATTGTTACCTGATGGGGGGAAAAATTAGACTTCTACTCAAGATAGTGAACCGTGGAGACAATAAAATTGTATAAAATTTCAGATCCTCCAAAGTCTGGATGCCCTAAAGCATTTCCAAACTTCCTCAGGCTGGAGAGGGAGGGAAGTTGCATTTCCAACTGAGAAACAATAACTTAAGGGAAAAAGCTTTTTACATACATTTGGGAATGGGAATTGAGTCTACAGTTTCTACTCATGTCAGGTTGCTGAAACTGATTCCCTATATAAATACAGAAGTCTGGAAAGGACTATCATATGTGTTATCCTAAATGTGGACCAGATAGACTCTGTCTTCTGGCCCCAGAACAGTGGATTGGAAATGAACTTTTTGTTCTAGAACAGAAGTGTAAAGAAGTCATCTGCAAGAATCAATACCCCTAGTTTCAACATTTGTGGCTGAGGTTGAAACTACCCAATGATGTGGAAATCCTAAGCCAAGAAATTAAGAAAATTAATACCGTGAGGATGAGCTTAAGAACAAAATTTGTGAAATATGCCAAAATTCCACCACCGCAAAGTTGTTACATGTAACAATTAGAAGAACTCATACTGGAGAAAATAATAATAATAACCCAAGCTTGTTATTTCATACTCTCATGCCAATCTGGAGACAAAAAATTCCCAGTTTGAAGACCTCTGTAATCTGTCTCTTATTGTCAGGACTCTGAGACCACTTCAGGCTGAGAATCTCAAGAATGTTCTGAATTTCTGCTTGAGGGGTAGGATCTTTGGGGTTTGACAGTCAACTCTATTCTAATCTGATTTCTAAATCAACTTTTTTGAGTTTTAAGCTTCTTTGGGTAGCTGATATCAGTTATGATACATTTTCCTAGAAAAATACACATGTATATAACAATAACATTAGGGTGGTCACAGATTACCCAACATCTATTATTGTACCCCCATGCATCCATGGAACCCAGGTTAAGTATATTCAGTATTTCATGAAGAGCAAGAATTTGGGGATGTATGAGGAAGCTTATATCTCAGTCCTTGCTTATTTCCCCCTTGTTGGACTTCCATTTGGTACAGATGTAATAATGTATCTTGTACAGATTGTCAAGATTCAAAAAGAGTCAATTCATTTGAGCAAACTTACACTTTTTCATAAGTCATGAAGGTTTACAATACTGTCAATCCATACTCTGTCAGGGGTAAAGAGTAAGAGATTCAAGCTAAATTTATTAAAATTATCGTACCATAAATAAGTGTGGTAAGATAAAATAAAAGTTGAAATTGGGATACTGTTGAAAAGGTGATAAGAAAAAAATAAGATAAAGTCGGGAGTAAGGTTGGTATACAAATACATGCTAAAATTATCTGGCATATTTTCTAGAAATAAGCTGCAAATGTAGTTTAAACTTTCCACCAGCAAGTGTAAAGCATTATTTTATAATATGGCTTAATCCAGGAATATATCTTAAAACATATCAAATAGGGATCAGCAAATTGTTTCTGTAAAGTGCCAGCAGACAGTAAGTATTTTAAGCATTGAAGGCCATATGGTCTCTGCCCCATATTCTTCTTTGCTATTTGTTTTGCTTTGTTTTTATTTCACAACACTTGAAAATTATAAAAACCTTTCTTTACTCCCAGGCCAAAAACAGTTCAAGGCTGTAAGTTTGCTAACCCCTGATATAAAAGAATCAATGAGTGAAATATTCCTCAGGCAATCTTGCATAAATTCAATAGCCTTTCATTATAAAACCTCTAAACAAACTGGTAATAGAAGGAAATTACCTCAACATAATAAAGGCCACATATGATAAATCCACAGATGACATCATACTCTTATGTGACAATTAAAGACTTTTCCTCTAAGGTCAGGAACAAGACAAGGATATCCTCTATTGTCACTTCTATTCAACAGTCTTGGAAGCCATACTCACAGCATTAAGCAAGAAAAGAAATACAAAACATCCAAATCAGAAAGGAAGAATTGAAATTCTTCAAATATCTGTTTGCAGATAATATGATCTTAGATATAGAAAATTCTAAAGACTCCATTAAACAATATTAGAACTAATAAATCAATTCAGAAAAGTGGCAGTATATAAAATCTATATATAAAAATCAGTTACATTTCTATATAGTAACAATAAATTTTCTGAAAAGAAAATTATGAAAATAATCTCATTTACAATAGCACCAAACACAAAAAAATACTTAGGAATAAACTTTACTAGGGAGGTGAAAACTTATATACTGAAAACTACAAAACATTGATGAAAGAAATTAGAGACACACATTGAAAGACATTCTGTGTTCATGAATTGCAAGACTTAATATTGTTAAAATATCCATACCACCCAAAGTGATCTGTGATTCAATACAATCCTTGTAAAAATCCCCAATGCATTTTAACATAATTATTAAAAATTCTAAAATTCATATGGAAACACAAATGACCATTAATAGCCAAAGAAATCTTGAGAAAAAGGAACACAACTGGAAGTATTATATGCCTTATATTACAAAGCTACAGTATTCAAAACAGCATGGTACTGGCATAAAGATAGACACATAGACCAATGGAACAGAACTGAGAGACTAGGAATAAATGCATACATATATGATCAACTGATCTTTGACAAAGATGCCAAGAATACAGAAGTGGGAAAGGATAAACTTCAACAAATGATGCTAGAAAAACAGGCTACTCAGGCAAAAGAAAGCGTGGACCCCTAACTTAACACCATACAAAAAGATCAATTCAAAATGGATGAAAGACATAAAGGTAAGACCTGAAAATATAAAACTCCTCAAAGAAAACATAGCAGAAAGTTTCATGATATTGGTCTTGGAAATGATGTTATGGATATGACACCAAAAGCACAGGCAATAAAAACAAAAATAAACAAGTGGGACTACATCAAACTAAAAAGCTTCTACACAGCATAAGAAACAATCAACAGATTGAAAAGCCAAGTTACAGAATAGCAGAAAATATTTACATATCATATAGCTGATAAGGGGTTAATCTCCAAAATATATAAGGAATGCCTACAACTTAATGTTAAAAAAAAAAAACTAATAACCAGATTAAAAAATGGGTTAATGATTTGAGTAGATATTTCTCCAAAGAAGACATACAAATGGCCCACAGGTATATGAAAAAATGTTTAATGTTACTAATCATCAAGGAAATGCAAATCAAAACCACAGTGATATCACCTCACACGTTCTTGAATAGCTATTTTATATATATAACATATTAAAAATATATATATATGACAACAAGTGCTGGTGAAGGTATATAAAATATATATAGCTCTTATATACATGTATATCTATGACAACAAGTGTTGGTAAGGATATGGAGAAAATGGTGCAGTCACCATGGAAAACAGTATGGAGTTTCCTCAAAAAAATAAAAATAGAATTACTATATGATCCAGCAATCCCACTTCTAGATATTTATCCAAAGGAAATGAAATCAGTACTTTAAAGTGATGCCCACACTCCATGTTCACTAGTGCATTATTCACAATAGCCAAGATATGGAAACAATCTAAATGTCCATCAACAGATTATTGGATAAAGAAAATGTAGTATATCTATTCAATGGAATATTATTCAGCCATGAGAAAGAAGGAAATCCTGCCATTTGCAACAACTGGTCTCACTTATGTGTAAAATCTTAAATGTCAAACTCACAGAATCAGAGTGTAGAATGGTGGTTTCCAGAAGCCAGGAGGAAGGGAAAATGGGGAGGTGATGCTCAAAGGCACAAATTTCAGTTGTGCAAGATAAATAAGTTCTGGAGATCTGCTATACATCATTGTGCCTATAGTAAAAAGTATTGTATTTATACTTAAAATTTCCTGAGGTTAGATCTTATGTTGTTACCACATACACAAAAATAATAATAAAGAAGGCTGGAGGAAATTTTGGGAGGTGATGGGTGTGTCTATTGCCTTGATGGTGGTGATGGTTTTATGGGTAGATAATTATCTCCAAACTGATCAAGTGATATACATTAAATATGTACAGCTTTTTACATGTCAATCATATCTCAATAAAGTGGTTAAAAAAACATGAAAAAAACTAAGAATAGAAGGGAGCCTCCTCAGCCTGATAAAGAAGATCTATGAAAACCCACAATTGGAATCATATATAATGTTGAAAGATAGGACGCTTTTCCCTAAATTAAAAAACAAGACAAGAGGATGTTCATTCTCATCACTTCTGTTTAACATTGTACTGGAGGTTCTAGTGAGGGCAATTAGGCAAGAAAACAAAATTAAAAGCATTCAGATGAGAAATAAAACAATTCAAACTATCTGTATTTTCAGATGATATAATCTTGTACATAGAAAATTCCTTGGAATCTGAAAAAAAATACTGTAAGAGCTAATAAAAGAATACAGCAACATTGTAGGATACAAGATGAATACAAAAATCAGTTGTATTTCTATATCCCAGAAATAATTCATCTGAAAATAAAATTAAGAAAGCAATTCCACTTACAAACATCAAAAATAATACCATACACAGGAATAAATTCAAAGAAAGGAGTAGGACAGTTATACAATAAAAAATGCAAAATATTCTTAAAAGAAATTGTAAAATACCTAAACAAATGGAAAGATATCTCATGTACATGGATCAGTACACTTAATATAAGCTGTTACAGTGGAGGATTACTGGACTGAATGTCAATATTATGACATAGTATGAGTGTGTTTCATGTTTGGTAATTGCAATCATTGTTGCTTTTGTTGTGGTCATCCATGTACAATGCTTGGTGTCAGTCTATTTATCTCTTGTAAAAATAAAATACAGTGTGTGTGTGTGTGTGTGTGAAAAAAAAATATATGATTCAAAGAAAAAAAAAAAAGAAATTGTAAAATACCTAAACAAATGGAAAGATATCTCATGTACATGGATCAGTACACTTAATATTGATCAGATGGCAATACTCCCCCAAATTAACTAAAGATTCAAGGCAAGTGCAATTAGAATCCCAACTTGTTTCTTTGTAGAAATTGACAAACTGATACTAAAAATTCATATGGAAACACACAGAACCCACGATATGCATAATAATCTTGAAAAAGAGCAAAGCTGGAGGACTTACACTTTCTGACTTCTAAACTAACCACTAAGCTACAGTAATGAGGATAATGTGGTACTGGAATATGGATAGACACATATATCAATGGAATTGAATTAAGATTCCAGAAATAAACCAATACATCTATGGTCAGTTGCTATTCAACAAGGGTGCCAAGATGATTCAGGGAGAAAGATTAGTGGTTCAAAGAAATGGTGCTGGGACAACTGGGTATTTACTTGCAATATAATGAAGTTGTACTGCTACATCTTATCATACACAAAAATTACCACAAAAATGTAGCAAAGACCAACATTTAAGAGTTAAAACTATAGAGCATAAAAAAGGCATAGGGACAAATCTTCATGACCTTGGATTTTGCAATGGTTTCTTTGATATAACACCTAAAACACAAGTAACCAAAAATAAATAAATAAACTGGACTTCATCAAAATTAAAATCTTTTGTGCATCAAAGGACACAATCAAGAGAGTAAAAAGACAACCCACAAAAATGGGAAAAATTATTTGCAAATCATATATGAAATAAGGGACTTGTACTGAGAATATATATTTTTTAAAAACTCCTTCAACTCAACCAAGGCAAAAAAAACCCCAAATAATTAATTAAAAAATGGGGCTTCCTTGCTGGCGCAGTGATTGAGAGTCTGCCTGCCAATGCAGGGGACACAGGTTCGAGCCCTGGTCTGGGAAGATCCCACATGCCACCGAGCAACTGGGCCCATGAGCCACAATTACTGAGCCTGCGCTTCTGGAGCCTGTGCTCCGCAACAAGAGAGGCCGTGATAGTGAGAGGCCAGCACACCGCGATGAAGAGTGGCCCCCGCTTGCCACAACTAGAGAAAGCCCTTGCACAGAAACGAGGACCCAACACAGCCATAAATAAATAAATAAATAAATAAATAAATAAATAAATAAATAAATAAAAAAGAAAGTCTTTCTTCTTGTTAAAAAATAATGGGCAAATCTTTGAATAGACATTTTTTTCAAAAAAGATGTGCAAATGACTCATAGCACGATTATGCTCAACATCATTTGTCATGAGGGAAATACAAATAAAAACTATAAGATGCCACTTCACAAACACTAAGATGGCTACAATCAGAAAGACAAATAATAAACTATGTTGGCAAGAACTAGAAAAATAGAACCATTACATATGTTGGTGTGAATGTAAAATAGCACAGACCATGTATGAAAGTGATAGGCTATTCCTCAAAAAGTTAAACGTATTGTTACCCAAAGAACCAACAATACAACTCCTAGGTAAAATCCCCCAAAATTATAAAATATGTTCATGCAAAATTTCATATACAAATGTTCATAGCAGTCTTATTCATAACAGCTAAAAAGTAGAAACAGCCCAAATGTACATGAACTGACAATGGATAAACTGAATATATCCATATAATGGGATATTATTCAACAATAATAGGGAATGAAGTAACACACACTACAACATGAATGAACCCCCAAAACATTATGCTATTTGAAAGAAACCAGAACAGAAAGCACATATTATATGATTGCTATTTACGTGAAATATCCAGAATAGGTAAATCCATAGAATCAGAAAGTTGATTAGTGTTTGCCAGGAGTGGGGGAAGGTAGGAATGGGAAGTAACTGCTAGTGCGTTTGTGGTTTCCTTTTGAAGTGGTAAAAACATTTTGGATTTAGGTAATGGAGATGGTTGCACAACCTTGTGATATACTAAAATCCATTGAATTGTACATGTGAAAAGGGTGAATTTTATGTATGTGCATCATATCTCAATTAAAAAAGAAAAAATTAAAACTTATTATAAAGCTACAGTAATCAAGACAGTGTGGTACTGGTACAAGGATAGACATATATATCAACAGAATAAAATTTAGAGCCAGAAATAAACCCAAACCTCTATGGATGAATAATATTCCATTGTATGTAGAGACAATATTTTGTTTATCCATTCATCTGTTGATGGACACTTGCCTTTGTTCCACATTTTGGCTCTAGTGAATAATGCTGCAATAAATATTGGTGTACAAGCCTCTGTTTGAGCCCTTAGTTTCTATTGGACATATCCCTAGTAGTGGAATTGCTGAGTCGTGTATGGTAATTCTAAGTTTAGCTTTTTGAGGGCCTGCTAAACTGTTCCACAGTGGCTGCACCATTTTACATTCCCACCAGTAATGCACAAGATTTCCAGTTTCTCCACATCTTCTCTAGCACTTGTTATTTCTTTTTCCTTTTTTTTAAATTTCAGCTATCCTCATGGATTTAGAGGGATGTCACATTGTGGTTTTGATTTGAATCTCCTTCATGACTAATTATCTTGAACAATTTTTTATGTGCTTATTTGCTATATGTAGTTCTTCTTTGAAGAAATGCCTATTCAGATCTTTTGCCCATTTTTAATTTGGTTGGTTGACTTTTTATTATTGAGTTATAAGAGCTCTCCATACACAGTTGACCCTGAAACAACTCTGGGGTTAAATAAGTGTATAATTTATAGTTGGCCCTCAATATCTGCAGTTCCTCTGCATCCACGGATTCAACGAACCACAGACCATGTAGTGCTGTTGTATTTAGTACTGAAAAATATCCTCTTGTAAGTGGACCCTTACAGTTCAAACCCATGTTGTTCAAGAGTCAGCACTATTCTAGATACAAGTCCCTTATCAGACATATTATTTACAAATATTTTCTCTCATTCTGTGGGTTGTCTTTTTCACTTTCATATAGTGTCTTTTGATGCACAAAAATTTTCATTTCAATGAAGTCCAATTTATTTTTTATTTGATTGCCTGTGTTTCAGGTGTGTTATCTAAGAAACAATTGCTTATCCAAGATCACATAAGTTCACTCCTATATCTTCTTCTAAAAGTTTTATACTTTTAACCCTTACATTAATGTCTATGATCGATTTTGAGTTATTTTTTGAAATATGGTGTGAGGTAGGGGATCCAACTTCATTCTTTGGCATGTGAATTATCCAGTTACCCAAGTATCATTTGCTGAAAAGACTATTATTCTCCCAATGGATTGTCTTGGTACTCTTGCTGTAAATGTAAGAATTTATCTCTGGACTCTAAATTTTATTCCTTTGATCTATATGTCTATTTTATGCCGGTACCATACTATACTGATCACTGTTGCTTTGCATTAGCTTGTGAATATGAGAATTATGAGTCCTTCAACTTTATTCTTCTTTGTCAGGATAGTTTTGGATATCATAGGTCCCTTCAGTCTCCATATGAATTTTAAGATTAGTGTGTCAACTTCTACGATTGACCCAGTTTGGATTCTGGTAGGGATGTGTTAACTCTATTGGCCAACTGGGGAGGGTTAACATCTTAACAATATTAACAATAATCAGTTTTCTGATTAATGGTCTTCAGATGTCTTTTCATTTATCTAGATCTCTAAGTTCTCCAACAAAGTTTTGCTGCTTTCATGATACAGATTTTCATGTTACACTTCTTCTGTTAAATTTATTCTTAAGCATTGTGTTGGTATTGTAAATTAAATTGTTTTCTTAATTTCATTGTCAGTTTCTTCATTGTTAATGTATAGAAATACAATTGATTTTTGTTTATTAATCCTCCTATATCTTGAAAACTTGCTAAACTCATTTATTAGTTCTAATATTTTTTATTGAATTACCTGAGACGTTTATATACAAGATCATGTCATTATGAATGGAGAGAGTTTTACTTCTTCCTTTCTATTCTGGATGCCTTTTATTTCTTTTTCCTTTACTAACTGCCCTGTGAGATTCACCAGGACAATGCTGAATGGAAGTGGCAAGTGCAGACATTCTTGACTTATTCCTGATTCTGGGGGATTGGGATCCCGTCTTCCACTATAAAGTATGATATTAGCTTTGGGATTTTTGTAGATACACTTTGTCAGGTTGTGGAACTCCCCTCTTACTTTTTGTTCAGTACTTTTATAGTGAAAGGGTGTGGATTTTATCAAATTCTTTTCCACGTCTATATGATTTATGTTTTGTAATCTATTGATATGGTATATTACATTGATTGATCTTTGGATATTAAGACAACCTTGCATTCTTGGGAAAAAAACCCAGATGATCATGGTGTATAATTCATTTAATATGCAGCTGGATTCAGTTGGCTAGGATAGATAACAGACTGGTGGTTGCAAGAGGCAAGGGATGAGGGTGGGGGCGTCGAAAGGTAAAAAGAAAAACTAAGTCTGAGTTTGGAGTTATAGACACATGGAATTTTTATCTGTGACCTTCTGATAAAACATGCTAAATTTGGGGTGAAGTTTGTCCCAAACATTAGTTCTCTGTAAATACTTTGTCCAATTAACCTAGGGAATATATAAGCATCATCTTGCCCATCACAAAAATTTTAAAAGATAAATGTTTTATGCAAAAGTAGTTGTAACTTGCTCTTGATCAGGGGTTCATGAAGTTATAGTTGGAAATAAGTAACTTCAGGTTAGGAAGATGAAGCAACCTCTGGAAGACATGAAAAATTCTTCTAAGCAACCTAGAAAGCTATCCCATTTTGATTTGTGGCATGAAAGGAAAATGGAGAGGGGAGATTTTCAAAACTTCCTTTGAAAAGTGTGGTATAATGGCATAATTTGCTTATTATTTTCTTCTTGTTTTGTTCATGTGGAAGAAATCTTAGAGGACTGGCTTATTCTGATAAACAGGGAGATTATGAATTGGATAAGAGTATTACTCATGATAGGATACCATCAAAAGTAGGTACCCTTGTAGTCAAAGCAGACTTAAACAATGTATAATAAACTGAAGGGTAGAGGTGACTTTAAAAGTTGTTATAAAAAAATAATAAGGAGTGCAGAACCAGCTGGGGGTTCATGACAACCACGTAGTGCCCGGGGTGGCAGATGGCCATGAAGTAGTCATAGGTCATCATGGTCAAGAGAAAGTCATCCAATCCTGCAAAGAGTATGACAAAAATACATCTGGGTGATGCAGCTAGCATAGTTATGAGTTTTCTCTGCGTCTAGATGTTCAGCAGCATCTTCAGGATGGTGGTGCAGGTGAAACAGGTGTCTACAAAGGACTAGTTGGAGAGCAGGAAGTACAAGAGCATGTGGAGATGGGAGTCAGAGATAGTAGCCACAATGATGAGCAGGTTTCCAAACACAGTGATCAGGTTCATGGAGAGAAACAGCTCAAATATGAAAGGCTGAAGTTCTGGTTCCTCTGAAACTCCCAGAAGAAGTAATTTTGTAATTCTTGTAAGTTTCCCTGGATTCATGTGGTGGAGGTGACTATAAGATAGAGAAAAATGATGTGATTAATTTTCACCCAAACTGGTTTACTCACATAGTTGAAATGTTACAATTATGTTTTGAAGTCAAGTAATTAATTTCAAAACTTTGTGTATCAATCTGGTCTTCTTTAAGGGATTTCCCCTTGCCCTCTCTGATTAAGAATTCTTGTCCCACGCTCTGCCTTTTCTCCAAGAGTTCATGTAATCTACAGTTTTAATGAGAAATTCTTTCATGCATTTGAGGAACATATGTTGAGTGCTAACCATGTTCCAGGCATTGTGTAGGAAACAGTATAGAGTGCTGAAAAACAGAAGTTCCTACAATCCCATGATGGATAAATTGTATAAGCAAAGAAAGAAAATCATATAATATGTGAGATTGTAACAAGTGGTATGAAGAGAAAGAAAGCAGATAAAAAGGAGAGAATGGATAGTGAGATGCTATTTTTTATTGGGTGTTCAGGCAAAACCAGCAAAGAAGGTAATATTTGAACAGAGACCTCAAAGTTAAGAGAGAAAAAAATAATTAAAAATAACTTCTATCTATTTATATTATCTGGTTGATGAAACGTTGTGATCATACATTGCTTTCCTTCTTTAAGCATGATTTCCTTTACTTCTTTGAACATATTTACAATGACTACTTTGAAATATCTCTCTGTGAAACCGCAATCTAGTTGCTCTCACAGGAAGTTTCTGTCCTTGCTTATTTCCCCCCATGTTTAGGTCAGACTTTCCTGTTTTTGCATGTCTCATAACTTCTTGTAGGAAACTGGACATTTTAGGTAGTATATTGTGGCAACTCTGGGGTACTAGACTCTCCTCATTTCCAGGGTTTGTTATTGCTAGTTGATTATTTATTTGTTGAGTTACTGGATAAATTATTTTAGTGATGTCTATGCTCCCGTTGGTGTGAAGTCATTTATGTTTCTCTTCAGAAGGTGCAGACTTGGGTTTGTTCACGGTAAACTTAGGATCACAATGGTTTGGGCAGGGCACTTTGTCTCTGAATGGCACTCCTGTTGTTAGAGGTAGGTACTCAGAAGGGAAAGTTGGCTATAGCCTCTGTTCTTTTCAGCTTGCCTCGTCAGGTGAAGAACCTCAATTTTATGAATGAGCTGGGCAAGGTCAATTGAGGCCCCAGTATTTTTAGTACACAGTGCTCAGTATAGAGCTTCTTTCCCAGGAGTGGGAGATGAATGGAAGAAGAAAACCTTCACTTCTCAGCTGCACTACCCAAAAATGTAATATCTGCAACAAGTAACTGGAGAGTAGGATGAGAAATGCTGATGTCCTGTGCCTCCTTGGAAGGTACCATAGCTCTCCAGGTAGTAGCTGAGAGGGTGATCAAGTCCTGTTCTTGGTTGAGTAGAGTTCTTGCTATGCTGAGTTGAGAGGGAATGTGTTATGGTTGAAATGACACAGACACTTGCTGTTCTTCCTGTGCTTTAACAGGTTTTCTTGAATCAATGTTTCTTCATTTGCTGTCTGCCCTTAAGACCATTTCTGAAGATTAAAAAAAATTTTTTTTTTGTATATATAATTTTCACCAGTTTCACTGGAGAGCAGATCAATGTTGCTGGCAGTGAAAGCTTAACAGGAGGCTTCTTAGATGAGGCCATAGCCCCCTTGGTGGTTTAGTTTTTCAATATGACTCTTGAAATTGTTCCTGAAAGCTTAATCTAGAGTCTAGTTCTTCAACCTTCTCAACAAGTCTATAATTTACACCCTTTAATAAATCCTTTTCTTTTAAAGTGGGTAAATTTATTTCATTCTCTGCAACTGAACTTTCACCAATATACTTTGAGGCAATCACAGTATATGTTTCTATATAGTGATCTAAGCAGGTTGTTTCAGGTCTTAGTGCCACAGTGACACACAGACATCTTGGCCTTTTGTTTCTACATACTTTTGCATCTATACATTGTCATTTTCCTAGCCAGGACACCCCAGAGAAATTATTCTATTTCCTGAAACCATAGAGAGAGGGAATGTTTCTGTCTGAAATCAAGAGTGTTTCTCTCTAAAATAACTCTCTTACTAGCTCATGTTTCTATGTTTATCTAGACTATATTATATTTTTGCAATTATTTTGGTTGAGGTAAGATTAAATTAATTCCAATCTATTCTTGTTTCTGATTCCTGACTTCACCTCAAGTCCAACCATTGGCTGATTAGGCTACATCATACCTCTTGCTAACAGAGGGGCAGATTCTCAACATGCCACTTAATCCAATGGCAATGACCATTTTGAATGGTAGATACTAGTGTTGCCTGAACAATAAAATGACATAAAAACCCCTTCATTGTCATATTATAGAAGTACTTATCATTCAAGTGTCCCCCACCAGCTTGGCTTCAATTACTGAATCTTTGACTGGCCAAGTCTTAGAGAATGGATCATGAATCTGAAAGTTGGTGGATAAATCATGGTCAGGCTACCTGACAGGCAGAGTTTTAATTATAGCACACATAACAAGATTAGTGATATAAACATGTCATCTTCTGATAAATGTAATAATTCCATCTCATCTTGTTTTAGAAACAAGGAATTGAAGTTGGCTCATTTGCCTTTGACAATTTTTTAATTAATAAACTTTTTTTTTAGAGCAGTTTCAGATTCACAGAAGAATTGGGTGGAAAGTACAGAGGGTTCTCATTTCTCCCCTGTGCCCACACATGCTCAATCTCCCCCACTATAAACATCTCACACCAGAGTGTTGCATTAGTTACAGTCAATGAACCTATATTGACATGTTATTATCACCTAAAGTTCACAGTTTACATTAGGTTCACTGTTAGTGTTGTACACGGTAGGTTTTGACAAATGTATAAGGACATTTATCTGTCATTATGGTATCATACAAAGTATTTTCACTGCCCTAAAAATCCTCTGTACTCTGTCTATTCATCCTTTCATCCTCCCTAATCCCTGACAACCACTGATCTTTTTACTCTCTCCATAGTTTTGCCTTTTCCAGAATGCCATATAATTGAAATCATACAGTATGTAGCCTTTTCAGATTGGCTTCTTTCAATTAGGAATATGCACTTAAGGTTACTTCATGGCTTTTCATGGCTTGATAATCTATTTCCCTTAGCAAGGAATAGTGTCCCATTGTCTGGATGTACAACACTCATCTACTAAATAACATCATCATTATTTCTAAATTTTGGAAATTATGAATAAAGCTGTATAAATATACATGGACAGGTTTTTTTTTTCTTAATAATTTTCCCAAACAAGATTTTATTCATGTCATATATCACCATATAGCTGTACCATATATGCACTTGTTATCTCATTGGTGTGTATTTAAGTTTCACCAATTTCCCACCAATAAAACAACACTGAGAGTACACTTGTGCATAATTTTTATATTCATCCTCAATTCTCTCTTTGGCATAAATTTCGTGGTGTCCTGGAGCCCATTTGTCCCAGCTCATGAGAGCCAATTGTGCCCATCTCTTCCCAACTGCATGTTTGTGTTAGTGCTTGAAACTGGCTATTATGGGAGTATTTACATCACAAAATCAGTAAAGGCTACAAATTGGGGACCCCTCTCCCTGCCCCTATGAGTTGTTAAACATTTTCCAGCATGCCACTGTATAAGTTCCTCAAAGTAGTGTTTCGGAAGCAATAAGTATGTGTATTTTACACACCTTTTAAACCTTTTGTTATTGCCACATTGCCCTCCAGAAAGATCAGGCACTTCTACTAGCAACTCATGAGAAAGAGGCATGACAGAGTTGGTATTTTAGTCAGCTTCCATTGGAGGAGCCAGGATAAACCTTGCAGATTTTAAGAGTAGAAATCAATGAAATAGACAACAGAAAAACAATACAAAAAACTGATTAAGCTGAAAGCTAATTCTTTGAGAGTATCAATAGAATTGATAAACCCTAACCAGACAGATCAGGAAAAAAAAGAGAAAAGACACAATTACTGATATCTGGAATGAGAGAGGAAACATTATTATAGACACCACAGACATTAAAAGATAATAAGGGAATATTCTGAATAACTTTACACCAGTAAATTAGATGTCAACAATTTAGATGACATGGACAAATTCCTTGAAAGACACAAGCTACCAAAGTTCATTCAGGAAGAAACAGATAATCTGAATAGCCGTCTATATCAGGAATTCAATGCTGGTTTAACATCTGAAATCAGTCTATGTAACTCACCACCTTAACAGATGAAAACAACAACAATGAAAACAAACAAACAAACAAAACATGACATGGACAGGTTTTTGTGTTGACATAATTTTCAATTCATTTGTGTAAATACCAAAGAGCATGATTGCTGGATTATATGATAAGAGTATATTTAGTTTTTTAAGAATCTGCCAAACTATCTTCCAAAGTGGCTGAATCATTTTGCATTTTCGTCAGCAATGAATGAATTTTCATTGCCCTAAAAATCCTCTGTGCTCTGCATATTCAGGCCTCCCTTATCCTTAACCCCTGGTAACCACTAATATTTTTACTGTCTCGATAGTTTTGCCTTTTGGAGAATGTCATATAGATAAAATCATACATTATACAGCCTTTTCAGATTGGCTTCTTTCATTTAGTAATATGCATTTAAATTTCCTCTCTGTCTTTTTCATGGCTTGATAGCTCATTTCTTTTTAGTGCTGAATAATATTCCATTGTCTAATGTATCAGAGTTTATCCATACATCTAATGAAGGACATCTTGGTTGCTTCCGAGTTTTGACAATTATGATTAAAGCTGCTATAAACAAACATCCATGTGTAGGTTTCTGTGTGGACATTTTTGCAACTTCTTTGGGTAAATACCAGGGAGGGTAATAGTTGTATCATATGGTAAGAGCATGTTTAGTTTTTTTAAGGAACTGTCAAACTTTTTCCCAAAGTGGCTGTACCATTTTGCATTTCCACCAATAATGAATGAGAATTCCTGTTGCTCCACATCCGTGCCAACATTTAGTGTTGTCACTGTTTTAGATTTTAGCCATTCTAATACGTGTGGAGTGGGATCTCATTGGTTTTGGATTTGTTTTTGTTTTTTTATACCGAAGCTCTTCTTTAATAAACTTTTATTGTAGAGCTAAGTGTAACTTCAGGGCTTGAAAGGTTTGAGGGTATCTCTTTAAAGCAAGAAATGTATAAATTTAACTTGAATATAAAGTTTTACTCCCCGAGAGAGCATTTTAATTTCTGCATTTAACACTGGGTATTAGACATGGGGAGAGCTGGAAGTCTGGGATGGTTCTGAGTTTCATGTTATATAAATGTTGTGCTAATGGTGCCTAGTTTGCAGCACATTGTTGGAAAACGTTATTGGAAGTTTTAAACACCAATTAGAATCCCACTTCTAACTATCTTTCTAGAATGTCTTAAATCTCTAGGCAGATTTGAAGAATTACTTATAACCAATAGACTGCTTCCAGAGCACTCTTTTTGAGCTTGCTCAGAAAAGTGTGTTTCTAGGAAACAAAAGCCAAAATTAAAACATAAAACAAATAAAGCACAGGTGAGGAGATGTCTTTACAAGTCTCTTCATGATGAAATCTTGTTCATTTAAAGTTTGCAATGCGATCTGTGATATTTTCCATTCCCCACAGCAGTGGATGAGGTGTTTTGCTGTTCATTCTGGAACAAGTATTCTTTATGGAGTATGAAGTAAACTCAGGTTGAAATTGAAATTCTGTCCTGACCTTTCTTGTTATTACAGATGGTTTAAAAGGTTTATGTGTGGTTCAAAATATTTTTAATTAGTGAAAATAGCCAGTTGGACCAAAACCTGTAAACTTTCACTGGGTAGGTAATTTGAGGCTACCCTTTAAGTATATGTATTTTTCTCTTGTCATTTAAGAAATTTATTTTCATTGGTGTTTTCAGTGTTTAATATTTTAGCCATTCCAGTGGGTGTGTAGTGGGATCTCACTGTTGTTTTAATTTGCAATTCTCTAATGACATATGATATTGGATATCTTTTTATATGTTTATGTGATGTGTGTATCATCTTGGATGAAGTGTGTGTTAAGGTCTTTTGCCCATTTTTTAAAAATTGGAATGTTCATTTTCCTATTACTGAGTATTACCAGTCCTTTTTATATTTTACATAACAGTCCTTTAACAGATGTATCTTTTGCTGTAATTTTTCCTCTGTGGCTTGTCTTCTCATTCTTTTGGCATTGTCTTTCACAGAGCAGAAGTTTTTAATTTTAATGAAGTCAAGCTAATCAGCTATTTATATCATGGACCTATTCTTTGGTGTTATATCTAAAAAGTCATCACCATACCCAAGGTTATCTAGGTTTTCTCCTATGGTATCTTCTAGGAAATTTATAGTTTTGCACTTTACATTTAGGTCTGTAAATTATTTTGAGTTATTTTTTGTGAAGTGTTTAAGGTCTGTGTCTAGATTCTTTTTTGAGGGGAGGGGGCGGGGGTGGGGAAGGCATATGGATCATATGAATGTCTACTTGTTCCAGCACAATTTGTTGAAAAGGCTACCTTTCCTCTATTGTATTCTTTTTGCTCCTTTGCCAAAAACAAGTTGACTATATTTGTGTCTATTCTGGGCTCTCTATTCTTTTCCATTAACATATTTGTCTATTTATTCACCAATACCACATTGTCTTGATAAATGTAGCTTTATAGCAAGTCTTGAAGTCAGGTACTGTCAGTCCTGTGACTTTGTTATTCTCCTTCGGTATTGAATTGACTATTCTGAGTCTTCTGCCTCTCCATATAAACTTTAGCATCAGTTTGTCAATATATATCAAATAACTTGCTGGGATTTTATTTTCATTTTCATTTAGTTCAAAATATTTCAAAATTTGAAATATTTTCTTTGACCCATGTATTATTTAGAAGTGTGTTATTTAATCTCCAAGTATTTGGGGATTTTCCAGCTATTTTTCTGTTATTAATTTCTAGTTTAATTTCACTGTGGTCCAATAGCATGCATTGTATGATTTCTATTCTTTTTTTTTTTAACATCTTTATTGGAGTATAGTTGCTTTACAATGGTGTGTTAGTTTCTGCTGTATAACAAAGTGAATAAGCTATACGTATACATATATCCCCATATCTCCTCCCTCTTGTGTCTCCCTCCCACCCTCCCTATCCCACCCCTCTAGGTGGTCACAAAGCACTGAGCTGATCTCCCTGTGCTATGCGGCTGCTTCCCACTAGCTATCTATTTTACATTTGGTAGTGTATATATGTCCATGCCACTCTCTCACTTTGTCCCAGCTTACCATTTCCCGTCCCCTTGTCCTCAAGTCCATTCTCTACATCTGCGTCTTTATTCCTGTCCTGCCCTAGGTTCTTCAGAAACTTTTTTTTTTTTTAGATCCCATATATATGTGTTAGCATACAGTATTTGTTTTTTTCTTTCTGACTTACTTCACTCTGTATGACAGTCTCTAGGTCCATCCACCTCACTTCTTTTAAATTTGGTAAGGTTTGTTTTGTGTTCCAGGATGTGGTCCATCTTAGTGAATGTTCCATATGAGCTTGAGAAGAACATACAGTCTGCTGTTGTTGGATGAGGTGGTCTATAGATATCAATTATACCCAGTTGATCATGCTGGTGAGTTCAGCTATGTCCTTACTAACTTTCTGTTTGCTGGATCTGTCCATTTCTGATAAAGGAGTGCTAAAGTTTTCAACTATGATAGTGAATTCATTTACTTCTCTTTGCAGTTCTATCAGTTTTTGCCTCATGTACTTTGATATTCTGCTGTTAGGTGCATACACATTAAGGATTGTTATAACTTCTTGGACTACTGACCCCTTTGTGATTATGCAATACCCCTCTTTACCCCTGATAAGTTTTTCTTGCTCTGAAATCTGTTTTGTATGAAATTAATATAACTTATACTGCTTTATTTTGATTACTGTTATCATGGTATATCTTTCTTCATCCCTTTAATTTTAACCTATATATATCTTTATATTTAAAGAATTTTTTCTTTAGGTCTTAGTGTTTGGTCCACTCTGATGATCTCTGTCTTTTAATTGGTGTATTTAGACCATTGACATTTAAGGTGATCATTGCTAGAATTGGATAAATATTTACCACATTTGTTACAGTTTTCTATTTGGTGCCTTTGTCCTCTGCTCCATTTTTACCTTCCACAATTTTTTTCTGTCTTTTGTGGTTTTAATTGAGTATTTTATATGGTTCCATTTTCTCTCATTTCTTACTATTTCATTCATACTAATTTTTAAAACTTTTTTCCAGTTTTATTGAGATATAAATGACATATATCACTGTATAAGTTTAAGGTATAACAGCATAATGATTTGACTTACAGATATTTCCACAATATGTTTAGTTAGCATTCAACATCTCATGTACAAACAATATGAAGAAAAAGCCAAGCAAGAAAAAAAAAAACTTTTTCCTTGTGATGAGAACCCTTAGGATTTACTCTCTTAATAACTTTACACTCCTAGTACTTATTTATCTTATAACTGGAAGTTTGTACCTTTTGACCACCTTCCTCCAGTTCCCCCTCCCCTCAACCCTTACCTCTAGTAACCACAAACCTAATCTCTTTTTCTATGAGTTTGGTGTTTTTTGTTTGTTTTAGAATCCACATATAAGTGAACTCATACAATATTTGTCTTTCTCTGTTTCACTTAGCATAATGCTCTCAAGTTCCCTCTACATTGTTGCATGACAGAATTTCCTTGTTTTTATGGCTGAATAATATTCCATTGTGTGTGTGTGCATGTATATATAGACCACAACTTCTCAATCCATTCATCGGTCAATGGGCACTAAGGTTGTTTCCATGTCTTGACTATTGTAAATGATGCTGAAATGAACATGGGGGTGGAGATATCTTTTCTAGTTGTATATTTGTTTCCTTTGGATATTCCCAGAAGTGAAATTGCTGGATCATATGGTAGCTCTTTTTGATTATTTTAAGGAATCTCCATACTGTTTTCCATAGTGGCTGTACCAGTTTACAATCCCACTAACAGTGCACATGGGTTCACTTTTCTCCACATCCATGTTTCTTGCCTTTTTGACGATGGCCATTCTAACAGGTGTGAGATTATATTTCATTGTTTGGATTTGCATGTCCCTAATTACTACTGATGTTGAGCATCTTTTCAAGTACCTGTTGGCCATTCATATATAGTCTTTGGAAGAAACGTCCATTCAGGTCATTAGTCTATTTTTAAATTGAAATATTTTGGCTATTTTGCTATTGAGTTGTATGAGTTCTTTATATATTTTGGACATGAACCACTTATCAGATATATGGTTTGCATTTTTTCTTTTATTCTATAGGTTGCCTTTTAGCTTTGTCAATTGTTTCTGTTACCATGCAGAAGCATTTTAGTTTAATGTAGTTCCACCTATATTTTATTTTGTTGCTTGTGTTTTAGGTGTCATATTTAAAAAATCATTGCCAACACTAAAATATTTTTAGTGGTTGCCCTAGAGTTTGTAATATATATTTACAATTAATAGAAGTCCACTTTATTTTTTTTAACATCTTTATTTGAGTATAGTTGCTTTACAATGTTGTGTTAGTTTCTGCTGTACAACAAAGTGAATCAGCTATATGTATACATATATCACCATATCTCCTCCCTCTTGTGTCTCTCTCCCACTCTCCCCATCCCACCCCTCCAGGTTGTCACAAAGCACTGAGCTGATCTCCCTGTGCTATGCAGCTGCTTCCCACTAGCTATGTATTTTACATTTGGTAGTGTATATATGTAAGTGTTGCTCTTTCACATCTTCCCACCTTACCCTACCCCTCCCCGTGTCCTCAAGTCCATTCTCTAAGTCTGAGTCTTTATTCCTGTCCTGCCCTTAGGTTCATTAGAAACATTATTTTTTTTTTTAGATCCCATATATATGTGTTAGCATACAGTATTTGTTTTTCTCTTTCTGACTTACTTCACGCTGTATGACAGACTCTAAGTCCATCCACCTCACTACAAATAACTCAGTTTCATTTCGTTTTATGGCTAATATTCCATTGCATATATGTGCCACATCTTCTTTATCCATTCATCTGTAAATGGACACTTAGGTTGCTTCCATGTCCTGGCTATTGTAAATAGTGCTGCAATGAACTTTGCGGTACATGACTCTATTAAAATTATGGTTTTCTCAGGGTATACGCCCATTAGTGAGATTGCTGAGTCATATGGTAGTTTTATTTTAAGTTTTTTAACGAACCTCCATACTGTTATCCAAAGTGACTATATCAATTTACATGCCCACCAACAGTGCAAGAGTGTTCCCTTTTCTCCACACCCTCTCCAGCATTTATTGTTTGTGGATTTATTGATGATGGCCATTCTGACAGATGTGAGGTGATACCTCGTTGTAGTTTTGATTTGCATTTCTCTAATGATTAGTGATGTTGAGCATCCTTTCATGTGTTTGTTGGCAATCGGTATATCTTCTTTGGAGAAATGTCTATTTAGGTCTCCTGACTATTTTTGGATTGGGTCATATGTTTTTTTGATATTGAGTTGCATGAGCTGCTTGTATATTTTGCACATTAATCCTCTGTCAATTGCTTCGTTTGCAAATAATTTCTCCCATTCTGAGGGTTGTCCTTTCGTGTTGTTTTTGGTTTCCCTGCTGTGCAAAAGTTCTTAAGTTTCATTAGGTCCCATTTATTTATTTTTGTTTTTGTTTCCATTTCTCAAGAAGGTGGGTCAAAAAGGATCTTGCAGTGATTTATGTCATAGAGTGTTCTGCCTATGTTTTCCCCTAAGAGTTCTATAGTGTCTGGACTTATATTTAGGTCTTTAATCTATTTTGAGTTTATTTTTGTGTATGGTGTTAGGGAGTGTTCTAATTTCATTCTTTTACATGTAGCTGTCCTGTTTTACCAGCACCAATTACTGAAGAGGCTGTCTTTTCTCCATTGTATATTCTTTACTCCCTTATCAAAGATATGGTGACCATATGTGTGAGGGTTAATCTCTGGGCCTTCTATCCTGTTCCATTGGTCTATATTTCTTTTTTTGTGCCACTACCATACTGTCTTGATTACTGTAGCTTTGTAGTATAGTCTGAAGTCAGGGAGCCTCATTCTTCTAGCTCCATTTTTCTTTCCCAAGATTGCTTTGACTATTCGGGGTCTTTTGTGTTTCCAGAAAAATTGTGTAATTTTTGGTTCTGGTTCTGTGAAAAATGCCCTTGGTAGTTTGATAGGAATTGCATTGAATCTGTAGATTGCTTTGGGTAGTATAGTCATTTTCACAATATTGATTCTTCCAATCCAAGAACATGGTATATCTCGACATCTGTTTGTAATGTCTTTAATTTCTTTCATCAGCGTCTTACAGTTTTCTGCATATAGGTCTTTTGTCTCCTTAGGTAGGTTTATCCCTAGGTATTTTATTCTTTTTGTTGCAATGGTAAATAGAAGTGTTTCCTTAATTTCTCTTTCAGACTTTTCGTCATTAGTGTATCAGAATACAGCAGATTTCTGTGCATTAATTTTGTATCCTGCTACTTTACCAAATTCATTCATTAGCTCTAGTAGTTTTCTGGTAGCATCTTTAGGATTCTCTATGTGTAATATCATATCCACAAACACTGAAAATTTTACTTCTTCTTTTCTGATTTGGATTCCTCTTATGTCTTTTTCTTCTCTGATTGCTGTGGCTAAAACTTCCAAAACTATGTTGAAAAATAGTGGTGACAGTGGGCAACCCTGTCTTGTTCCTGATCTTAGAGGAAATGTTTTCAGTTTTTCACCATTGAGAATGATGTAGGATGGGGTTTGTCATATATGGCCTCTATTATGTTGAGGTAGGTTCGCTCTATGCCTACTTTCTATAGATTTTCTCATAAATCTGTGTTGAATTTTGTCAAAAGATTTTTCTGCCTCTATTGAGATTATCATATGGTTTTTATCCTTCAATTTGTTAATATGGTTTATCACATTTGATTGATTTTCGTATACTGAAGGATCCTTGCATTCCTGGGATAAACCTCACTTGATCATGGTGTATGATCTTTTCAATGTGTTCTTGGATTCTGTTTACTAATATTTTGTTGAGGATTTTTGCATCTTAGTTCATCAGTGATATTGGCCTGTAGTTTTCTTTTTTTGTGACATCTTTGTCTGGTTTTGGTATCAGGGTTATGGTGGCCTCGTAGAACGAGTTTGGGAGTCTTCATCCCTCTGTTATATTTTGGAAGAGTTTGAGAGGGATAGCTGTTAGCTCTTCTCTAAATATTTGATAGAATTCAACTGTGAAGCCATCTATTCCTCGGCTTTTTTTGTTGGAAAACTTTAATCACAGTTTCAAGTTCAGTGCTTGTGATTGGTCAGTTTATATTTTCTATTCCTTCCTGATTCAGTATTGGATGGTTGTGCTCTTCTAAGAGTTTGTCCATTTCTTCCAGGTTTTCATTATATTGGCATATAGTTGCTTGTAGTAATCCCTCATGATTCTTTGTATTTCTGCAGTGTCAGTTGTTACTTCTCCTTTTTCATTTCTAATTCTGTTGATTTGAGTCTTTTCCCTTTTTTTTCTTGATTATTCTGGCTAATGGTTAATCAATTTTGTTTATCTTCTCAAAGAACCAGCTTTTAGTTTTATTGATCTCTGCTATTGTGTCCTTCATTTCTTTTTCATTTATTTCTGATCTGATTTTTATTATTTCTTTCCTTTGGCTAACTTCGGGTTTTCTTTGTTCTTCTTTCTCTAATTGCTTTAGGTGTAATGTTTGCTTGTTTATTTGAGATGTTTCTTGTTTCTTGAGGTAGGATTTTATTGCTATAAACTTCCCTCTTAGAACTGCTTTTGCTGCATCCCATAGGTTTTGGACCATTGTGTTTTCATTGTAATTTGCTTCTAGGTATTTTTTGATTTCCCCTTTGATTTCTTCAGTAATCTCTTGGTTATGAAGTAGTGTATGCTTTAGCCTCCATGTGTTTGTATTTTTTAGAGATTATTTTTCCTGTAATTGATATCTAGTCTCTTAGCATTGTGGTAGGAAAAGATACTTGATACAATTTCAATTTTCTTAAATTTACCAAGGCTTGATTTGTGACCCAAGGTATGATCTATCCTGGAGAATATTCCATGAGCACGTGAGAAGAAAGTGTACTCTGTTGTTTTCTGTTGGAATGTCCTATAAATATCAATTATCAATTAAGTCTATCTGATCTAATGTGGCATTTAAAGCTTGTGTTTCCTTATTTATTTTCATTTTAGATGACCTGTCCATTGGTGAAAGTGGGGTGTTAAAGTTCTGTAGTGTTATTGTGTTGTTTTCCTCTTTTATGGCTGTTAGCATTTGCCTTATGAATTGAGGTGATCCTATGTAGGGTGCATAAATATTTACATTTGTTATATCTTCTTGGATTGATCCCTTGATCATTATGTAGTGTCCTTCTTTGTCTCTTGTTATAATCTTTATTTTAAAGTCTATTTTGTCTGATATGAGAACTGTTACTCCAGCTTTCTTTTCATTTACATTTGCATGGAAAATTTTTTTTCCATCCCCTCACCTTCAGTCTGTATGTGTCCCTAGGTCTGAAGTGGGTCTCTTGTAGATAGCATATATAAGGGTCTTGTTTTTGTATCCATTCAGGAAGTCTATGTCTTTTTGTTGGAGCATTTAATCCATTTACATTTAAGTTAATTATAGATATGCATGTTCCTATTACCATTTTCTTAATTGTTTTGGTTTTGTTTTGTAGGTCTTTTCCTTCTCTTGTGTTTTCTATCTAGTACTCTAGATAGTTCCTTTAGCATTTGTTGTAGACCTGGTTTGTTGGTGCTGAATTCTCTTAGGTTTTGCTTGTCTGTAAAGATTTTAATTTCTCCATCAAATCTGAATAAGATCCTTTCTGGGTAGAGTAATCTTGGCTGTAGATTTTTCCCTTTCATCACTTTAAATATGTCCTGCCACTGCCTTCTGGCTTGCAGAGTTTCTGCTGAAAGATCAGCTCTTAACCTTATGGGGATTCCCTTGTATGTTATTTGCTGCTTTTCCCTTCCTGCTTCTAATATTGTTTCTTTGTATTTAATTTTTGTTAGTTTGATTTTTTTTTTTTAACATCTTTATTGAAGTATAATTGCCTTACAATGGTGTGTTAGCTTCTGCTTTATAACAAAGTGAATCAGTTATACATATACAATATGTTCCCATTTCTCTTCCCTCTTGCATCTCCCTCCCTCCCACCCTCCCCATCCCATCCCTCTAGGTGGTCACAAAGCACCGAGCTGATCTCCCTGTGCTATGCAGCTGCTTCCCACTAGTTATCTATTTTACATTTGGTAGTGTATATATGTCCATGACACTCTCTTACCCTGTCACATCTCACCCCACCCCCTCCCCATATCCTCAAGTCCATTCTCTAGTAGGTCTGTGTCTTTATTCCCGTCTTGCCACTAGGTTCTTCATGGCCTTTTTTTTTTTTTTCCCCTTAGATTCCGTATATATGTGTTAGCATACTGTATTTGTTTTTCTCTTTCTGACTTACTTCACTCTGTATGACAGACTCTAACTCCATCCACCTCATTACAAATACCTCCATTTCATTTCTTTTTATGGCTGAGTAATATTCCATTGTATATATGTGCCACATCTTCTTTATCCATTCATCTGTCGATGGACATTTAGATTGCTTCCATGTCCTGGCTATTGTAAATAGAACTGCAATGAACATTTTGGTACATGACTCTTTTTGACCTATGGTTTTCTCAGGGTATATGCCCAGTAGTGGGATTGCTGGGTCGTATGGTAGTTCTATTTGTAGTTTTTTAAGGAACCTCCATACTGTTCTCCATAGTGGCTGTATCAATTTACATTCCCACCAACAGTGCAAGAGTGTTCCCTTTCCTCCACACCCTCTCCAGCATTTATTGTTTCTAGATTTTTTGATGATGGCCATTCTGACCGGTGTGAGATGATATCTCATTGTAGTTTTGATTTGCATTTCTCTAATGATTAATGATGTTGAGCATTCTTTCATGTGTCTGTAGGCCATCTGTATATCTTCTTTGGAGAAATGTCTATTTAGGTCTTCTGCCCATTTTTGGATTGGGTTGTTCGTTTTTTTGTTATTGAGCTGCATGAGCTGCTTGTAAATCTTGGAGATTAATCCTTTGTCAGTTGCTTCATTTGCAAATATTTTCTCCCATTCTAATGGTTGTCTTTTGGTCTTGTTTATGGTTTCCTTTGCTGTGCAAAAGCTTTTAAGTTTCATTAGGTCCCATTTGTTTATTTGTGTTCTTATTTCCATTTCTCTGGGAGCTGGGTCAAAAAGAATCTTGCTGTGATGTATGTCATAGAGTGTTCTGCCTATGTTTTCCTCTAAGAGTTTGATAGTGTCTGCCCTTACACTTAGGTCTTTAATCCATTTTGAGTTTATTTTTGTGCATGGTGTCAGGGAGTGTTCTATTTTCGTACTTTTACATGTACCTGTCCAATTTTCCCAGCACCACTTATTGAAGAGGCTGTCTTTTCTCCACTGTATATGCTTGCCTCCTTTATCAAAAATAAGGTGCCCATATGTGTGTGGGTTTATCTCTGGGCTTTCTATCCTGTTCCATTGATCTATATTTCTGTTTTTGTGCCAGTACCAAACTGTCTTGATTACTGAAGCTTTGTAATATAGTCTGAAGTCAGGGAGCCTGATTCCCCCAGCTCCATTTTTCGTTCTCAAGATTGCTTTGGCTATTCGGGGTCTTTTGTGTTTCCATACAAATTGTGAAATTGTTTGTTCTAGTTCTGTGAAAAATGCCAGTGGTAGTTTGATAGGGATTGCATTGAATCTGTAGATTGCTTTGGGTAGTAGAGTCATTTTCACAATGTTGATTCTTCCAATCCAGGAACATGGTATATCTCTCCATCTATTTGTATCATCTTTAATTTCTTTCATCAGTGTCTTATAATTTTCTGCATACAGGTCTTTTGTCTCCTTAGGTAGGTTTATTCCTAGATATTTTATTCTTTTTGTTGCAATGGTAAATGGGAGTGTTTTCTTAATTTCACTTTCAGATTTTTCGTCATTAGTGTATAGAAATGCAAGAGATTTCTGTGCATTAATTTTGTATCCTGCTACTTTACCAAATTCATTGATTAGCTCTAGGAGTTTTCTGGTAGCATCTTTAGGATTCTCTATGTATAGTATCATGTCATCTGCAAATAGTGACAGCTTTACTTCTTCTTTTCCGATTTGGATTCCTTTTATTTCTTTGTCTTCTCTGATTGCTGTGGCTAACACTTCCAAAACTATGTTGAATAATAGTGGTGAGAGTGGGCAACCTTTTCTTGTTCCTGATCTTAGTGGAAATGGTTTCAGTTTTTCACCATTGAGGACAATGTTGGCTGTGGGTTTGTCATATATGGCCTTTATTATGTTGAGGAAAGTTCCCTCTATGCCTACTTTCTGCAGGGCTTTTATCGTAAATGGGTGTTGAATTTTGTCGAAAGCTTTCTCTGCATCTATTGAGATGATCATATGGTTTTTCTCCTTCAGTTTGTTAATATGATGTATCACATTGATTGATTTGCGTATATTGAAGAATCCTTGCATTCCTGGGATAAACCCCACTTGATCATGGTGTATGATCCTTTTAATGTGCTGTTGGATTCTGTTTGCTAGTATTTTGTTGAGGATTTTTGCATCTATGTTCATCAGTGATATTGGCCTGTAGTTTTCTTTCTTTGTGACATCTTTGTCTGGTTTTGGTATCAGGGTGATGGTGGCCTCGTAGAATGAGTTGGGGAGTGTTCCTCCCTCTGCAATATTTTGGAAGAGTTTGAGAAGGATAGGTGTTAGCTCTTCTCTAAATGTTTGATAGAATTCACCTGTGAAGCCATCTGGTCCTGGCCTTTTGTTTGTTGGAAGGTTTTTAATCACAGTTTCAATTTCAGTGCTTGTGATTGGTCTGTTCATATTTTCTATTTCTTCCTGGTTCAGTCTCGGCAGTTTGTGCATTTCTAAGAATCTGTCCATTTCTTCCAGGTTGTCCATTTTATTGGCATAGAGTTGCTTGTAGTAATCTCTCATGATCTTTTGTATTTCTGCAGTGTCAGTGGTTACTTCTCCTTTTTCATTTCTAATTCTATTGATCTGAGTCTTCTCCCTTTTTCTCTTGATGAGTCTGGCTAATGGTTTATCAATTTTGTTTATCTTCTCAAAGAACCAGCTTTTAGTTTCATTGATTTTTGCTATTGTTTCCTTCATTTCTTTTTCATTTATTTCTGACCTCATCTTTATAATTTCTTTCCTTCTGCTGGCTTTGGGGTTTTTTTGTTCTTCTTTCTCTAATTGCTTTAGGTGCAAGGTTAGGTTGTTTATTCGAGATGTTTCCTGTTTCTTGAGGTAGGCTTGTATTGCTATAAACTTCCCTCTTAGCACTGCTTTTGCTGCGTCCCATAGGTTTTGGGTCGTCGTATCTCCATTGTCATTTGTTTCTAGGTATTTTTTGATTTCCCCTTTGATTTCTTCAGTGATCACTTCGTTATTAAGTAATGTATTGTGTAGCCTCCATGTGTTTGTATTTTTTACAGATCTTTTCCTGTAATTGATATCTAGTCTCATAGCGTTGTGGTCGGAAAAGATACTTGATACGATTTCAATTTTCTTAAATTTACCAAGGCTTGATTTGTGACCCAAGATATGATCTATCCTGGAGAATGTTCCATGAGCACTTGAGAAAAATGTGTATTCTGTTGTTTTTGGATGGAATGTCCTATAAATATCAATTAAGTCCATCTTGTTTAATGTATCATTTAAAGCTTGTGTTTCCTTATTTATTTTCATTTTGGATGATCTGTCCATTGGTGAGAGTGGGGTGTTAAAGTCCCCTACTATGATTGTGTTGCTGTCGATTTCCCCTTTTATGGCTGTTAGTATTTGCCTTATGTATTGAGGTGCTCCTATGTTGGGTGCATAAATATTTACAATTGTTATACCTTCCTCTTGGATCGATCCCTTGATCATTATATAGTGTCCTTCTTTGTCTCTTGTAATAGTCTTTATTTTAAAGTCTATTTTGTCTGATATGAGAATTGCTACTCCAGCTTTCTTTTGATTTCCATTTGCATGGAATATCTTTTTCCATCCCCTCACTTTCAGTCTATATGTGTCTCTAGGTCTGAAGTGGGTCTCTTGTAGACAGCATATATATGGGTCTTGTTTTTGTATCCATTCAGCCAGCCTGTGTCTCTTGGTGGGAGCATTTAATCCATTTACATTCAAGGTAATTATCGATATGTATGTTCCTATTCCCATTTTCTTAAATGTTTTGGGTTTGTTATTGTAGGTGTTTTCCTTCTCTTGTGTTTCTTGCCTAGAGAAGTTCCTTTAGCATTTGTTGTAAAGCTGGTTTGGTGGTGCTGAACTCTCTCAGCTTTTGCTTGTCTGTAAAGGTTTTAATTTCTCCATCGAATCTGAATGAGATCCTTGCTGGGTAGTGTAATCTTGGTTGCAGGTTTTTCTCCTTCATCACTTTAAGTATATCCTGCCACTCCCTTCTGGCTTGCAGAGTTTCTGCTGAAAGATCAGATGTTAACCTTATGGGGATTCCCTTGTGTGTTATTTGTTTTTTTTCCCTTGCTGCCTTTAATATGTTTTCCTTATATTTAATTTTTGATAGTTTGATTAATATGTGTCTTGGCGTGTTTCTCCTTGGGTTTATCCTGTATGGGACTCTCTGTGCTTCCAGGACTTGATTAACTATTTCCTTTCCCATATTAGGGAAGTTTTCAACTATAATCTCTTCAAATATCTTCTCAGTCCCTTTCTTTTTCTCTTCTTCTTCTGGGACCCCTATAATTCGAATGTTGGCGCGTTTAAAGTTGTCCCAGAGGTCTCTGAGACTGTCCTCAGTTCTTTTCATTCTTTTTTCTTTATCCTGCTCTGCAGTAGTTATTTCCACCATTTTATCTTCCAGGTCACTTATCCTTTCTTCTGCCTCAGTTATTCTGCTATTGATCCCTTCTAGAGTATTTTAAATTTCCTTTATTGTGGTTTTCATCATTGCTTGGTTCCTCTTTAGTTCTTCTACGTCCTTGTTAAATGTTTCTTGCATTTTGTCTATTCTATTTCCAAGATTTTGGATCATCCTTACTATCATTATTCTGAATTCTTTTTCAGGTAGACTACCTATTTCCTCTTCATTTGTTAAGTCTGGTATGTTCTGACCCTGCTCCTTCATCTGCTGTGTGTTTTTCTGTCGTCTCATTTTGCTTATCTTACTGTGTTTGGGGTCTCCTTTTCACAGGCTACAGGTTCGTATTTCCTGTTGTTTTTGGTATCTGTCCCCAGTGGCTAAGGTTGGTTCAGTGGGTTGTGTAGGCTTCCTGGTGGAGGGAACTAGTGCCTGAGCTCTGGTGGATGAGGTTGGATCTTGTCTTTCTGGTGGGCACATCCACGTCTGGTGGTGTATTTTGGGGTGTCTGTGGCCTTATTATGATTTTAGGCAGCCTCTCTGCTAATGGATGGGGCTGTGTTCCTGTCTTGCTAGTTGTTTGGCATAGGGTGTCCAGCACTGTAGCTTGCTGGTCGTTGAGTGAAGCTGGGTCTTGATGTTGAGATGGAGATCTCTGAGAGATTTTTGCCGTTTGGTATTACGTGAAGCTGGGAGGTCTCTTGTGGACCAGTGTCCTGAAGTTGGCTCTCCCACCTCAGAGGCACGGCCCTGATGCCTGGCTGGAGCACCAAGAGCCTTTCGTCCACACGGCTCAGAGTAAAAGGGAGAAAAAATAGAAAGAAAGAAAGAAAGAAAGAAAGAAAGAAAGAGGCTATAATATAGTGAAGTAAAATAAAGCTATTGTAAAGCAAAGCTATACAGACAAAATCGCACCCAGAAGCATATACATATACACTCACAAATAAAGGAAAAGGGGAAAAATTAATATATCCTGCTCCCAAAGTCCACCTCCTGAATTTGGGATGATTCGTTGTCTATTCAGGTATTCACCAGATGCAGGCACATCAAGTTGTTTGTGGAGTTTTAATCCGCTGCTTCTAAGGCTGCTGGGAGAGATTTCCCCTTATCTTCCCTGTTCGCACAGTTCTTGGGGTTCACCTTTGGATTTGGACCCGCCTCTGCGTGTAGGTCGCCTGAGGGCGTCTATTCCCCGCACAGACAGGACGGGGTTAAAGGAGCAGCTGCTTCGGGGGCTCTGGCTCACTCAGGCCGCGGGGAGGGAGGTGTACAGAGGAGGCGGGGTGAGCCTGCGGCGGCCGAGGCCGGCGTGACGTTGCACCAGCCTGAGGTGGGCAGTGCGTTCTCCCGGGGAACTTGTCCCCGGATCACGGGACCCTGGCAGTGGCGGGCTGCACAGGCTCCCGGGAGGGGCGATGTGGAGAGTGACCTGTGCTCACACACAGGCTTTTTGGAGGCGGCAGCAGCAGCCCCAGCGTCTCACGCCCGTCTCTGGGGTCCGTGCTGATCGCCGCGGCTCGCGCCTTTCTCTGGAGTTCGTTTAGGCGGCACTCTGAATCCCCTCTCCTTGCGCACCGCGAAACAAAGAGGCAAGAAAAAGTCTCTTGCCTCTTCGGCAGCTGCAGACTTTTTCCCGGACTCCCTACCAGCCAGCTGTGGTGCGCTAACCCCTTCAGGCTGTGTTCACGCCGCCAGCCCCAGTCCTCTCCCTGCGATCCAACCGAAACCGAAACCCGAGCCTCAGCTCCCAGCCCCGCCCGCCGAGCAGCCAAGCCTCTTGGGCTGGTGAGTGCTGCTCGGCGCCGAGCCTCTGTGCGGGAGTCTCTCCGTTTTTTTCCTCTGTGCCCCTGTTGCTGTGGGGTCTGCGGTGATCGCCGCGGCTCGCGCCCTTCTCTGGAGTTCGTTTAGGCGGCGCTCTGAATCCCCTCTCCTTGCGCGCCGCGAAACAAAGAGGCAAGAAAAAGTCTCTTGCCTCTTCGGCAGCTGCAGACTTTTTCCCGGTCTCCCTCCCAGCCAGCTGTTGTGCGCTAATCCCTTCAGGCTGTGTTCACGCTGCCAGCCCCAGTCCTCTCCCTGCGATCCAACCGAAACCGAAACCGGAGCCTCAGCTCCCAGCCCCGCCCGCCCCGGCGGGGGAGCAGACAAGCCTCTCGGGCTGGAGAGTGCTGCTCGGCGCCGAGCCTCTGTGCGGGAATCTCTCCGTTTTTCCCTCTGCGCCCCTGTTGCTGTGGGATCCGCGCTGGTAGCTGCGGCTCGCGCCCGTCTCTGAAGTTCGTTTAGGCAGCGCTCTGAATCCCCTCTCCTCGCGCACCAGGAAACAAAGAGGGAAGAAAAAGTCTCTTGCCTCTTCGGCGGCTGCAGACTTTTTCCCGGACTCCCTCTCGGCCAGCTGTGGTGCACTAACCCCTTCAGGCTGTGTTCACGCCGCCAACCCCAGTCCTCTCCCTGCGATCCGACCGAAGCCCGAGCCTCAGCTCCCAGCCCCGCCCGCCCCGGCGGGTGAGCAGACAAGCCTCTCGGGCTGGAGAGTGCTGCTCGGCGCCGAGCCTCCGTGCGGGAACCTCTCCGCTTTGCCCTCCGCACCCCTGTGGCTGCGCTCTCCTCCGTGGCTCCGAAGCTTCCCCCCTCTGCCACCCGCAGTCTCCGCCCGCGAAGGGGCTTCCTAGTGCGTGGAAATCTTTCCTCCTTCACGGCTCCCTCCCACTAGTGCAGGTGCCGTCCCTATTCTTTTGTCTCTGTTATTTCTTTTTTCTTTTGCCCTACCCAAGTACGGGGGGAGTTTCTTGCCTTTTTGGAGGTCGGACGTTTTCTGCCAGCGTTCAGTGGGTGTTCTGTAGGAGCAGTTCCACGTGTAGATGTATTTCTACTGTATCTGTGGGAAGGAAGGTGATCTCCGCGTCTTACTCTTCCGCCATCTTCCCGAGGACCTCCCTGTTAGTTTGATTAATATGTGTCTTGTCGTGTTTCACCTTCAATTTATCCTGCATGGGACTCTGTGTGCTTCCTGGAGTTGACTGACTATTTCCTTTCCCATGTTAGGGAAGTTTTCAACTATAATCTCTTCAAATATTTTCTCAGTCCCTATCTTTTTCTCTTCTTCTTCTGGGACCCCTATAATTCGAATGTTGCTGTGTTTAATGTTGTCCCAGAAGTCTCTGAGACTGTCCATAATTCTTTTCATTCTTTTTTTGTTTGTTCTGCTCTGTGGTAGTTATATCCATTATTTTATCTTCCAGGTCACTTATCCATTCTTCTGCCTCAGTTATTCTGCTATTGATTTCTTCTAGAGAATTTTTAATTTCATTTATTGTGAAGTTCATCATGGTTTGCTTGCTCTTTAGTTCTTCTATATCCTTGTTAAACGTTTCTTGTATTTTCTCCATTCTATTTCCAAGATTTTGGATCATCTTTACTATCATTACTCTGAAATATTTTTCAGGTAGACTGCCTATTTCCTCTTCATTTATTTGGTCTTGTGGGTTTTTATCTTGCTCCTTCATCTGCTGTGTGTTTCTGTTTCCTCATTTTGGTTAACTTACTGTGTTTAGAGTCTCCTTTTCAGAGCCTGCAGGTTCATAGTTCCTGTTGTTTTTGTTGTCTGTTCCCAGTTGGTGAGGTTGGTTCAGTGGCTTGTGTAGGCTTCCTGGTGGAAGGGACTGGTGCCTGTGTTCTGGTGGTTGGGCTGGATCTTTTCTTTCAGGGTGGCAGGGCCACGTCTGGTGGTATGTTTTGGGGTGTCTGTGAACTTATTATTATTTTAGGCAGCCCTTTTGCTATTTGGTGGGCTGTGTCCCTGTCTTACTAGTTGTTTGGCATGGGGTCTCCAGCACTGGAACTGGCTGGCCGTTGGGTGGATCTGTTTCTTAGTGTTGAGATGGAGATCTCAGGCAGAGCTCTTGTTGATTGATATTATGTGGGGCCTGGGAGTCTCTGGTCATCCGATATCCTGAACTCGGTGCTCCCACCTCACAGGCTCAGGCCTGACACCAGGCCGGAGCACCAAGACCTTGTCAGCCACATGGCTCAGAAGAAAAGGGTGAAAAAATGAAAGAAGAAAAAGAAAAATAAAAAAAAACAATAAATTAAAAATTAACATAAAAATAATAATAATTTTAAAGAAAGAGAGAGCAACCAAACCAATAAACAAATCCTCCAGTGATAACATGTGCTAAAAACTAAACTAAGGTTAACATAAATATCAGAAACAAATCAGTCACAGACAACAAACCCCAAGTCTACAGTAGCTCCTAAAGTCCACTGCCTCAATTTTGAGATGATTCGTTGTCTATTCTGGTATTCCACAGATGCAGGGCACATCAAGTTTATTGTGGGGATTTAATCCACTGCTCCTGAGGCTGCACAGAAAAATTTCCCTTTCTCTTCTTTGTTGACACATCTCCTAGGGTTCAGCTTTTGTTTTGGTCCCACCTCTGTGTGTAGGTCACCCTCAGGCATCTGTTCCTGCCCAGACAGGAGGGGGTTAAACAGCGGCTGATTAGGGGGCTCTTGGTCATTCAGGCTGGGGGGAAGGAGGGGTACATTAGTTATAATTGGAATGCGGGGTGAGCCTGCAGTGGCAGAGGCTGGTATGACATTGCAACAGCCTGAGGCATGCAGTGTGTTCTCCCAGGGAAGTTGTCTCTGGATCATGGGACCCTGGTAGTGGCAGGCTGCATGGGCTCCTGGGGGGTAGGGGTGTGTGGATAGAGACCTGTGCTTGCACACAGGCTTCTTGGTGGCTGCAGCAGCAGCCTTACCGTTTCATGCCTGTCTCTGGTGTCCATGCTGATAGCCGCGGCTCACACCCGTCTCTGAAGCTCGTTTAGGCAGTGCTCTGCATCCCCTCTCCTCGCACACCACGAAACAATTGTCTCTTGCCTCTTAGGCAGGTCCAGACTTTTTCCCGGACTCTCTCCTGTCTAGCTGTGGTGCACTAGCCCCCTCAGGCTGTCTTCACACAGCCAACCCCAGTCCTCTCCCTGGTTCTGACCTCTGAAGCCGGAGCCTCAGTTCCCAGCCCCCACTTGCCCTGGTGGGTGAGCAGAAAAGCTTCTCAGGCTGGTGAGTGCTGGTCAGCACCTATCCTCTGTGTGGAATCTCTCCACTTTGCCCTCTGCAACCCTGTTACTGCACTCTCCTCCGTGGCTCTAAAACTTCCCCCCACCGCCCAGCCCCTGTCTCTGCTAGTGAAGGGGCTTGCTAGTGTGTGGAAACTTTTCCTCATTCACACCTCCCTCCCAGAGGTGCAGGTCCCATCCTTATTCTTTTGTCTCTGTTTTTTTCTTTTTCCTTTTGCCCTACCCAGGTACGTGGGGATTTTCCTGCCTTTTGGGAAGTCTGAAGTCTTCTGCCAGCGTTCAGTAGGTGTTCTGTAGGAGTTGTTCCACTTGTAGAAGTACTTTTGATGTATTTTGGGGAGGAAGGTGATCTCCACATCTTACTCCTCCGCCATTTTGAAGGTCTCCCTACAAGTCCATTTTAAATTACACTATGACACTTCATGAGTAATGAAAGTACCATATAATAACAAAATATTTGTAATTCCTCTCTCCTTTCCTTTACATTATTCTTGTCATTCATTCCACTTATATGTAAGCATACATAAGCATTTATATAATATATATAATATTTTTAAAATTTTACTTTCACTTATTCATATTTTTATGTAGAAATACAACATAAAGTTCTTTATTTCTTTATGTAGATTCAAGTTTCTGACTTATACTATTTTCCTTCCCTCTGAAGAACTTCTTTTAACATTTCTCAAAAGGCATGTCTACTGTCAACAAATTCCTTCAGTGTTTGTCTGAGAAAGTATTTCTTCTTCACTTTGAAGGATAATTTTGGAGTAGACAGAATTCTAGGTTGCTGGGTTTTTTTCTCTCAAAACTTTAAATGTTTCACTACACTTTCTCCTTTTTTGCATATTTTCTGAGGAGAAGTTGAATGTAATTCTTATCTTTCCTTCTCTATAAATAAGGTGTGCTTTCCATCTAGCTCCTTTCAAGATTTTTCTTTATCTTTGAATTTCAGAAGTTTTAAAATGATATGCCTAAGTGCAGTTTTTTGTTTGTTTGTTTGTTTTTTACATTTATCCTGCTTGGTGGTCTTTAAGGTTCCTGAAGCTGTTGTTTTGTGTCTGACATTATTTTGAAGAAATTCTCAGTATTATCACTTTAAATATTTCTTGTGTTCCTTTCTTTCTTCTCCTTATATTCCAATTATACATGTTTTACTCATTTTGTAGTTGTCTCATAGTTCTTGTATATTCTATTCTGTTTTTTTTTCACTCTTTTTTTTTTCTCTTTGCTTTTCAGTTTTCTAAGTTTCCACTGTAACATTCTCAAGCTCAGAGATTCTTTCCCCAGCCATGCCCAGTCTATTAATGAACCCATAACAGACATTTTTCATTTCTGTTACAATGTTTTTGATCTCTAGTATTTCTTTATGATTCTTTCTTAGAATTTCCATCTCTGTGTTTACATATCCATCTGTTCTTGCATGTTGTCTACTTTTTACCTTAAAGCAATCAACATATTGATCATAGTTTTGTTTTTTAATTCATGGTTTGATAATTCCAACATTCCTGCTATATTTGACTCTGGGTCTGAGGCTTGTTTAGTCTCTTCAAACTATGATTTTTGCCTTTTGTGTACCTTTATTTATTTATTTTTGAAATCTGGGCATGATGTACTTGGTAAAAGATGTAAATAAATGCGAATATTCTTTTAGTAATGTAGAGGTAAGGTATGTGGATAGGAAAAGCATTGTATAGTCCTATGACTAGATCTGTCTTTTGTTGAACCCGTGTTCTTAGACTGTGAACTTCAGCAATACTTCTAATTTTATTTTTCCCCCTCTTATGTGGAACAGGATAGCTAGAGGGGACTGGAGTTGAATATTTCCCTTTCCCCACATGAAAAGCTAAGTGATTCTAGAGCTGAGTATTTCTTTTCCCCTTGTTAGGTTAGCATTTTATAAAACCCCAAAAGGTTAAATTCTGGTAAAATACTTTCTTCTGAGGGCAGTCTTTCTTCAGAAGAACAGAGTGCTCTGGCATATTTCAAAATGGTTGTTTGTCCACTCTCCCTGCCAGAAGCACACAGGGATTTTTCTCCAACATTCACTGTGAAGACCTGGTAGAGCTCTTAGAGGTAAAACTCACAAAACTGTGGGCACCCCACCTATGCCTGGGTTCCCCTGGAGCTTTTAATTCTCAGAGTTGTGCACATTGAGCCTGCAGCAACTCATCAATTACAGTTCAAGTTTTCCTTTCCTAGTAGTAGTTCCTGTGGAGGTTTCTGCTTGTGGGTTTCAGCTCCTGCAAATTGTGATTCTCTGTATCTGCATGTCTGGCTCTCCAATTTGGGGGACAGCAGTTTTCCCTGTAACCTTGCTTCTCTGACATATCTAAGAAGGGTTGTTGATTTTTCAGTTTCTTCAGCCTTTTACTTGTTAGAGTGGTGCATTCTAAGCTCCTTATGTGCCAAATTGGAAACTCATCTTTGACAACCTTAAAATGGGAAAGTTTATCCATATGATCAAAAATGAAAATTTTATGTTGAATATAAACCTCCCAAATAGCAGCGAAATAGGACATTTTTTCTTGAAAGCTGAAAAAAAAACTTGCAGAATTAAATGAGGTCTTGTTCATGTGAAAATCCCTATTTAGAATGCCTACAATATATCTTGATTATAGCCTTTCACAGGACATAACTAGAAAAATAATTTAAAAAACCTCTTCATATCTGTAAAGCACATAGTTGCCTTTCTTTTAATATCTTTTTGTTACTATATGAAAACATAAATCTGATTTCTTTGCCCAAGTCAAGGAAGCAATGGCAATGTGAATGAAACAGTTTAGTAAATTAATGACTTTTGGATTTAAAAAATATAATAATACAGGAAATCATACTAAAAAATGTTCTTTAAACTAAACCATTCTGCAAACGAGCAATCAAAGATTAAAAAAATACAACATATTTATGAAAAACAATTTAACCTTCAAGGATTATATATACCTCAAAACAAAACAGAACCAAAAAATACAACTTTTACCAAAAGAGTAAAGACAAATGGGAGCCAAGTCCTCACACTCTGAAAAAATATATATATATATTTTGTATGGAGTGCTGGAATAAGAAATTTCATTTATCCCCCAGGAGAGAAAAAATTTCAATTACCAACTCCTCTTATTGTCTCCCCTGAGTTATCACATCTCACCCAATAAGTGGAAAAGATAAATCTCAGTCAGTCCAATAAACTACTTGAATTTCTCCTACTTTCATTTAAGCTGAGACCAAAAAGGAACCATAACCAATAGATGAAATTATTTTTCTAAATTGAAAAGCATTGCCATATCTTTGTTTTTTTAAAAAAGGTTTTTTAATGGTTAAAAAGTGAGTAAAGCTAATTTGAAAAGATTTTTTTAATTAAAAGGGAGGGGAAATAAATATATTCTGATGAGATAGTATGATGTAGGAGAAAACAAACCTATAATGATGAAAATTTTTCTTTTCTTCCCAAAGAATGTATAATAAAAAGAAATTCAGAATAGTGATTACCCTGACGTCAGGATAAGGGCAATTATGGGGAACTGAAGGGGAAAGTAATTGCATACAAGAAGAGAGGGGCTTTCAACTGTATTTCTGGTAGTTTATTTTCTAAGCTAGTAAGTGGAGGTTTATTTAATCATTCTTTATGTTTTTTGTTTATCTTAAATATTTCACAGTACATCTTTAAAATTACACCTAAATCAGTGGGATCAGAAATTAGCTGTAAAGATCATCTCCCTTCATTCCTCCTACCTCTAGGCAACATTTTACCAAAACCATGCTGTAAAAGCCAATGAGGTTCTTATACATTATTGTGAAAATCAGACACACAGCATATTTTGTCATTTTAGTGACTATCAATTCATATGGTCAGTGGAGGTTATAAAAAATTAAATGAACCTTTGCTAGCCTTTAGGCTATTTCTTTTATACCTAATTGTTTCAAAGCCTTATTTTTCTATGAAATTTGCTCTCTTGAGATAAAGACATACTAAAATACAAAGGTTTTCTGAGGGAGCTATAAAAAGCTATAAGAAGTTTTAATTGAACATTTTTTTAGAATTATGGAAGGATCATTATTTGCCAGTATGTTTCAGGTTATAGTGGACATGTGAGGAATGCCTGCCAAATCCATGTCCCTTCCGTTGGAAGTAGCCTCCATATCCCCAGCTGAGAGATTGTTTATGCCAAATGCACACAACCTTCCCAACATAGGCAAGCCAATATGATTCTTTCCTTATAATTTAAACTAATCTATTTGTGGACTACTAATTGGAGAATCTTAAAAATAAACCAGGGCATCAATTTTCAACCCATGAGCATTGATAGGCAGAAGGGACATCTGCGTAGAGAAATAGCAGAAAGAAGCAGATATCAAAGATAAACTGAGACAAAAGATCAGGTGGGCCTGGCTCCAGGCTCGAAGCTGCATCCTGGTCAGTGTCTGACTCCCTCTTCCCCAGCGATGCACCTGCAGGCTGAGAGATCCTTGAATACTCCTAGACCAAAGGCTGGGCCCAGAAAATTATCAGAGTGTTTCTTGCAGACTCGGCTAAAGCTCAGTGAGAAGATGCAGGTCGCACAACTAATGCCGTATGGCTAACAGGGTCTTGGTGCTCTGACCGGGTGTCAGACCTGAGTCTCTGAGGTGGGAGAGCCGAGTTCAGGACATGGTCCACCAGAGGCCTCTCAGCTCCACGTAATATCAAACAGCAAAAGCTCTCCCAGAGATCTCCAACTCAATGCTAAGACCCAACTCCACTCAACAACCAACAAGCTACAGTGCTGGACACCCTATGCCAAACAACTAGCAAGACAGGAAGACAACCTCACCTATTAGGAGAGGGGCTGCCTAAAACCATAATAAGGTCACAGAAACAGCAAAACACACCACCAGACGCGGTCCTGACCATTAGAAAGACAAGATCCAGATTCATCCACCAGAACACAGGCACCAGTCCCCTCTACCAGGAAGCATCCACAACCCACTGAACCAACCTTAGCCACTGGGGGAAGACACCAAACAAACAGAAACTAGGAACATGTAACCTGCAAAAGGAGACCCCCAAAACAGTAAGTTAAGCAAAATGAGAAGATAGAGAAATACGCAGCAGATGAAGGAGCAAGGCAAAAACCCACCAGAAAAAACAAATGAAGAGGAAATAGGCAGTCTACCTGAAAAAGAATTCAGAGTAATGAGAGTAAAGATGATCCAAAATCTTGGAAATAGAATGAAGAAAATACAAGAAGGTTTTACAGGGACCTAGAAGAACTAAAGAGCAAACCATGATGAACAACAAAATAAATGAAATTAAAAATTCTCTAGAAGAAATCAATAGCAGAATAACTGAGGCAGAAGAATGGATAAGTGACCTGGAAGATAAAATAATGGATATAACTACCGCAGAGCAAAATAAAAAGAATGGAAAGAATTGAGGGCACACTCAGAGACATCTGGGACAACATTAAACACAGCAACATTCGAATTATAGGGGTCCCAGAAGAAGAAGAAAAAAGAAAGGGACTGAGAAAATATTTGAACAGATTATAGTTGAAAACTTCCCTAATATGGGAAAGGAAATAGTCAAGTACAGGAAGCACAGATAGTCCCATAAAGGAAAAATGCAAGGAGAAACATGCCAAGACACATATTAATCAAACTATCAAAAATTAAATACAAAGAACAAATATGAAAATCAACAAATAACATACAAGTGAATCCCCATAAGGTTAACAGCTGATCTTTCAGCAGAAACTCTGCAAGCCAGAAGGGAGTGGCAGGACATAATTAAAGTGAAGAAAGGGAAAAACCTACAACCACGATTACTCTACTCAGCAAAGATCTCATTCAGATTCGATGGAGAAAATAAAACCTTTAAAGACAAGCAAAAGCTAAGAGAATTCAGCACCAACAAACCAGTACAACAAATGCTAAAGGAACTTCTCTAGGCAGGAAACACAAGAGAAGGAAAAGACCTACAATAACAATTGCAAAATAATTAAGAAAATGGTAATAGGAACATACATATTGATAATTACCTTAAATGTAAATGGATTAAATGCTCCCACCAAAAGATATAGATTGGCTGAATGGATACAAAAACAAGACCAATATATATGCTGTCTACAAGAGACGCATCTCAGACCTAGGGACACATACAGACTGAAAATGAGAGGATGGACAAAGATATTCCATGCAAAAGGAACTGAAAAGAAAGCTGGAGTAGCAATTCTCATATCAGACAAAATAGGCTTTAAAATAAAGACTATAACAAGAGACAAAGAAGGACACTACATAATGATCAAGGGATCATTCCAAGAAGAAGATATAACAATTGTAAATATTTATGCACCCAACATAGGAGCACCTCAATACATAAGGCAAATGCTAACAGCTGTAAAAGGAAAAATTGACACTAACACAATCATAGTAGGGGCCTTTACCACTCCACTTTAACCAAGGGACAGATCATCCAAAATGAAAATAAATAAGGAAACACAGCTTTAAATGATACATTAAACAAGATGGATTTAGTTGATATTTATAGACATTCCATCGAAAACAATAGAATACAATTTTTTCTCAAGTGGACACAGAACATTCTCCAGGATAGGTCATATCTTGGGTCACAAATCAAGCCTTGGTAAATTTTAGAAAACTGAAATCATATCAAGTATCTTTTCTGACCACAAAACTGTGAGACTAGATATCAATTACAGGAAAAAATCCGTAAAAATTGCAAACACATGGAGGCTAAACAATATACTGCTTAATAACCAAGAGATCACTGAAGAAATCAAAAAAGAAATCAGAAAATACCTAAAAACAAATGACAATGAAAATACGATGACCCAAAACCTATGGCATGCAGCAAAAGCAGTTCTAAGAGGGAAGTTTATAGCAATATAATCCTACCTCAAGAAACAAGAAGCATCTCAAATAAACAACCAAACCTTACACCTAAAGCAATTAGACAAAGAAGAATTTAAAAAAAATCCAAAGTTAGCAGAAGGAAAGGAACCATAAAGATCTGAGCAGTAAAAAAAAGGAAAAACAAATGAAGGATATGATAGCAAAGATCAATACAACTATAAGCTACTTCATTGAGAAGATAAACAAAATTGATAAACCATTAGTCAGAATAATCAAGAAAAAAAGGGAAAAGACTCAAATCAATAGAATTGGAAAAGAAAAAGGAGAAGTAACAACTGACACTGCAGAAATACAAAGGATCATGAGAGATTACTACAAGCAACTACATGCCAATAAAATGGACAACCTGGAAGAAATGGACGAATTCTTGGAAAAGCACAACCTTCTGAGATTGAACCAGGAATAAATAGAAAATATAAACAGACCAAAAACAAGAACTGAAATTGAGATTGTGATTAAAAATCTTCCAACAAACAAAAGCCCAGGACCAGATGGCTTCACAGGCGAATTCTATCAAACATTTAGAGAAGAGCTAACTCCTATCCTTCTCAAACTCTTCCAAAATACAGCAGAGGGAGGAATACTCCCAAACTCATTCTATGAGGCCATAATCACCTTGGTACCAAAACCAGACAAAGATGTCAGAAAGAAAGAAAACTACAGGCCAATATCACTGATGAACATAGATGCAAAAATCCTCAACAAAATACTAGCAAACAGAGTCCAACAGTACATGAAAAGGATCATACAGCATGATCAAGTGGGGTTTATCCCAGAAATGGAAGGATTCTTCAATATATGCAAATCAACGTGATAAACCATATTAACAAACTGAAGGAGAAAAACCATATGATCATTTCAATAGATGTAGAAAAAGCTTTTGACAAAATTCAACACCCATTTATGCTAAAAACCCTCCAGAAAGTAGGCATCCAGGGACTTACCTCAACATAATAAAGACCATATATAACAAACCCACAGCCAACATTGTTCTCAATGGTAAAAACTGAAACCATTTCCTCTAAGATCAGGAACAAGACAAGGTTGTCCACTCTCACCACTATTATTCAACACAGTTTTGGAAGTTTTAGCCACAGCAATCAGAGAAGAAAAAGAAATAAAAGGAATCCAAATTGGAAAAGAAGAAGTAAAACTGTCACTGTTTGCAGATGACATGATACTATACCTAAAGAATCCTAAAGATGCTACCAGAAACCTTCTAGAGCTAATCAATTAATTTGGTAAAGCAGCAGGAGACAAAATTAATGAACAGAAATCTCTTGCATTCCTATACACTAATGGTGAAAAATGTGGAAATTAAGGAAACCCATTTACCATTGCAACAAAAAGAATAAAATACCTAAGAGTAAACCTACCTAAGAAGATTAAAGACCTGTATGCAGAAAACTATAAGACACTGATGAAAGAAATTAAAGATGATACAAATAGATGGAGAGATATACCATGTTCTTGGATTGGAAGAATCAGCATTGTGAAAATGACTATACTACCCAAAGCAATCTACAGATTCAATGTAATCCCTATCAAACTACCAATGGCATTTTTCAAAGAACTAGAACAAAAATTACACAATTTTTATGGAAACACAAAAGACCCCAGAGAGGCAAAGCAATCTTGGGAAAGAAAAACGGAGCTGGAGGAATCAGGCTCCCAGACTTCAAAGCTACAGTAATCAAGACAGTATGATACTGGCACAAAAACAGAAATATTGATAAATGGAGCAGGATAGAAAGCCCAGAGGTAAACGCACGCACATATGGTCACCTTATCTTTGATAAAGGAGGCAAGAATATACAATGGAGAAAAGACAGCCTCTTCAATAATTGGTGCTGGGAAAACTGGACAGCTATATGTAAAAGAATGAAATTAGAACAATCCCTAACACCATACACAAAAATAAACTCAAAATTGATTAAAGAACTAAATGTAACTCCTGACACTATAAAACTCTTAGAGGAAAACATAGGCAGAACACTTTAGGACATAAATCACAGCAAGATCCTTTTTGACCCACCTTCTTGAGAAATGGAAATAAAAACACAAATAAACAAATGGGACCTAATGAAACTTAAAAGCTTTTGCAGAGCAAAGGAAACCATAAACAAGATGAAAAGGCAACCCTCAGAATGGGAGAAAATATTTGCAAATGAAGCAACTGACAATGGATTGATCTCCAAAATTGACAAGCAGCTCATGCAACTCAATATGAAAAAAACAAACACCCAATCCAAAAATGGGCAGAAGACCTAAATAGACATTTCTCCAAAGAAGACATACAGATTGCCAACAGACACATGAAAGAATGCTCAACGTCATTAATCATTAGAGAAATGCAAATCAAAACTACAATGAGATATGATCTCACACTGGTCAGAATGGCCATCATCAAAAAATCTAGAAACAATAAATGCTGGAGAGGTTTTGGAGAAAAGGGAACCCTCTTGCACTCTTGGTGGGAATGTAAATTGATACAGCCACTATGGAGAACAGTATGGAGGTTCCTTAAAAAGTAAAAATAGAACTACCATGCGACACAGCATTCCCACTACTGGGCTTATACCCTGAGAAATCCATAATTCAAAAAGAGTCACGTACCACAATGTTCATTGCAGCTCTATTTACAGAACCCATGACATGGAAGCAACCTAAGTGTCCATCAACAGATGAATGGATAAAGAAGATATGGCATGTATATACAATGGAATATTACTCAGCCATAGAAAGAAACGAAATTGTGTTATTTGTAGTGAGGTGGATGGACCTAGAGACTGTCATACAGAGTGAAGTAAGTCAGAAAGAGAAAAATAAATACTGTATGCTAACACATATATATGGAATCTAAAAAAAATGGTTTTGAAGAACCTAGGGGCAGGACAGTAATAAAGATGCAGACGTAGAGAATGGACGTGATGACACAAGGAAGGGGAAGGGTATGCTGGGACGAAGTGAGAGAGTGGCATGGACCTATATATACTACAAAAAGTGAAATAGATAGCTAGTGGGAAGCAGCCACATAGCACAGGGAGATCAACTCTGCTTTTTGACTACCTAGAGGGGTGGGATAATTAGTGTGGGAGGGAGACGCAAGAGGGAGGATATATATGTGTGTATGTATAGATGATTCACTTTGTTATAAAGCAGAAACTAACACACCAGTGTAAAGCAATTATACTCCAATAAAGATGCTAAAAAATATATATATCAGGTGGCCCAAGACAGGTACAATAGCTAGATTTGTCCCTTATAGATATTCAGATTATACAGAGGCATATTTTAAATACTTTGATAATTGTTCTGAGTGGTACTGCAAGCAAGCGAAGCCTTTTCAGCAAGAAATTTGTATTGATTAGGGTTAGATTTTTAAAAAATCACCTCAGATATTCTAAGAAGAGGAGAATGTAAAGGCTTGAGACTAATATAAGGAGGTCAGTAATGAGTCAGTTGCAATTATCCATATGAGAGTTGATGGTGGATTGGACCAAGGTGGAGGTGTAAAACATGGTCAAATTGTCTATACAGTGTGAAGGTAGAGCTAACAAGAGTGCCTGATGAATTCTATGTGATGTGTAAGTGAAAAGGAGTTGTCAAAATGCTGCCAAAATTTGATTAAATTACTAGATAAATAAACAGTAGAGGATATATTAATATTTGTATAATGGAACACTGTGCATCCATAACATAGAAAGTGTGGATCTAGAAAGTTCTCCAAAATATATTAAGTTGAAAAAGTAGATATAGAAGAGTGTGATTCATATATTACCATTTGTGTAAAAAGGATGAGGAATGAGATTATGATATATAGACATGAACCTGCTTTTATTTAAAGCAAATACCCCTGGAATGACATAAACCAAATAATAATATTTGTACTATGTGAGAAGGGAGGGCAGCTAGGGTCAGAAGCAGAAATTTATCATTGTACCTACTCCTTTTCATTTTTTGAATTTTGAAACCTGTGAATGTGCTATTCATATAAAAAAATTAAAATTAGCTTGTGGGTTTACAACAGCTACACAGACAGTAACTTTATAGCAACTTGGGAAAATGTGAAAGAAAATAAATTTAAAACCTAGGGTGATTTTATTGAATTACAGAAAAAATTATAATACTAAATAATGGATCAGATGAGAATGTGTCTCCTTGTCACCACTGCTGCAAGTTAATATGGTTCCAGCTTTTTTTATAATAAATTTTTTTGAAAGGTCAACGTATGCAACACTTTAGAACCTTGTTGTGTGAATATTTCTAATATTTCATAGTGAAGTGTTTTGATTTTTATTTATAAAACACAGTAGCATATTTTGTAACCAAAGATTTTTATTAATCTAGGCAAATGTTTAATCTTATTCACTCTACCTTATTCATACCCCCCAAAAATTTGTGTTTGAAAAGGAGCAACTTGATACAGAAACATTAAATTTTAGCCCTTTATATTATTAGAAAATTTTACTGGTTAATACAAATGTAACATTTTTAATATATTTATATAAAACAGAATACTAATTTCTTAGTAATTCACATAATTGTTTTCAGTAATGTTCTTGGAATTCATAGGAAATATATTGAACAATTCCTTTTTTCCTAAGGAAAGTTTCAGTCATTAATGCAGAGTAAAGAATGTCTAGATGTAGTTTCATCTACTAATGATTACTTCTCTTGATATAATCTTACTGGCTTCACTCAAATTTGAAGGAAGTTGTGCATGTATACGTGCATGCATGTTTCAAATACTGCAGCCTTTGTTCTGATTACTGTACATACAAAAGAACTATCATTAACAGTATCTGAATTAAGTTAAAACTCAATTTTGTTGAAGCAATTCTGAGATAAACAGTAAAAAAAGGATCAAAGATTTTCATTCTTAAAGATGCAGTAGACAAAACAGGAATTCAAAGCAAAGAAAAGGTCTTTTCTATAAAAGACAGGTCTTTGCTATAAGAGACAAAGCTGTGTCTCATAGCACACTTTAATATATCTGAGGACAAAACAAGATTGGTGGGGAATAAAATCAGAATCAATTTTAAAATTCTAAAGGTGGTATGTGTTTATGTCCCCACCTCTTCCCTCCCACTCCACCCCCAGCCCTGTCAGTGAGGTTAAAAATAGATCCAAAGATAACGTGGTACAGTGGAAGGAGCATGAATTTGGGCTTTGGAATCAGAATGATCTGGGTTTGAATATGATTTCCACCACCTGTGGAAACCTGTGGACTGTGTGACCTTGAGCAATATATTTCTGAGTCTTAGTTTTCTCACCTAAAAAATAAAAATAATCAAAATGAGTAGGTGATCAATAATTGTTAATTTTCTTTTCCAGATGCTGCTGCTACTGTGAGGTAATAGTAGAAGGAAAAAATTTCTAAGGTGCTATATTTTGGTTGGCACATGGTTACAGTTTTCAGTTATTCTGGACATGTTTTATAGAAAATAAATTTGGAAAACCTTAGATACCAGGTAAAGAGATGGGAAAAAAGAAGCTAGAGAATCCAGTTGCTTAGCTGCAGAATGTCTTGTCTGCACATCAGGAGAGAAATGCAGTCAGAACAGCAAAGGAACTTCTTAGCATTTCACTAACCAAGCTCAAAATATGCTTTAAAAGAATAAAAAATAAAGACTTCCTTTTAATTAACTAGTTGAAAAAGAAAGTTACTAATTGGCTTAAAAATAAGTACAGTCTATTATGACATTTGCAAGATCAGGATGGGTACTACTGGGAATGATTAGATGTTTACATTTTTAACTTCACTTCTTTTGACATCAAAACACATTTGTAGAGATAAGGTTTTCTTTTTATTCAAAATAATCATATGATCTATCTTAAAAACATCCTTTAAGATGTCTTCATAATATACCTTAAAATATAGTTTTATGTTACTTTCTTGGCAGCAAACATTTAGTTGAATAGAGATGCTTATAACAGACTGCTTCATTTATTTAGTTTGTAGTATACCCTGGACATGTTTCTGAAATGTCAAAAAGCTTTCAATGAGTCTATTGGTTTAAGAAGACTATAGAAAAAACAGCTGTTATCTATCTTTTCCTTCCACCCACTGGAATATAGAGTTAATTTACTTTCTATCCTATTCCTGATTGAGATGATTACTCAGAAAGTTAGAGTTAATGATGCAAGTTTAAACCAGGTGCTGCCTCTCTTCAAGTCATTTTTTTCCAAGCATGTGAGTACAGATTTTGAAAACTGCACATGCTCTAAGTGTGGCAGATGACTTGTCTGAAATGATGCTTTAGCCATCTGGACTCTAGAGTTTTGATCTTGGGTGAATAAGAACAGCTTCATTATTTTTCTTGGGAAAGAAAAGGAGCTTTTTTAGACTATAGACTTTTTTGATTCTTAGACTGGTACAAAAATTTTCAAAGATCCAAATGAATACTAAGTCCCTAAACCCCTAAGCTAAACTCAAGATGAGGAACAATGATAATAGTAAGATGGATAAGGTGATTGTCTTGATCTTTTGGATCTGAATAAAATGAGACAGACATCATTTAGGATATTCTAGACATGTAGAAGCAATCTTCAGTGTTAGGTTCTGCTTCAATGTTATTGCTTCTGTGTTGGAAAGAGAAAGTTTGCAGTGTAGCTAATACTTAATTTTTCAAGATAATTATCTAAGCATATTTTATATATTTCTACAGACTTTGCCTATATTTTGTCCACTTTACTGATGGTTAGTATCTTCACCAGAAAGCAGATAGGAATGGGGAGAAGTGATTAAAGTTAAATATATCAATTTCAGGTGTAGTTTCTTGAATCCTTTAGAATTCAATGGTTCTCAACCTTGGCTGCACATTATAATCAACTAGGGAACTTTTAAAAACTTTAATTCACAGGCTTCTCCCCAGTTCAGTGAAATCAATTTCTAGGGGTGAGACCCAGATATCCATAAATTTTAAAGTTCCCCAGGTGATTCAAATGTGCAGGCAACTGAGAACCACTGCTCTAACTTCTTTGAAGTAATAAGAAAAACTTTGATCAGTTGCATTTCTAACAGCAAATTCTTTGGTTTTTGCTTATATTTTTTCTACACAATTTCTGATTTCTATATTTATGACTGTGGCTAGTTTGGTAATTTTAATTGAACTTGTACCTAATGTTATAATTTGCTCAGATGTAGTCTTTTCAAAAAAGCCATCCCTGACCACCCTAAAATAGTCACCACCACCTTTATCACTCTCTACCCTTTTGCTCTGTTTTACTTTTATTCATAGCATTCATTACTGTTTGACATTTTACTAAATATTAATCTCTTTATGTTTACTGTCTGTCATCCCCATTAGATATTAAACTCCATGAAAGCAAGTCCTTTGTTTTGCTCACCACTACATCCCAATGACCTAGAGCAGAGCCTGGCATAGAGTCGATGCTTAATAAATATTTGTAGAATGATTGACAAATGTATAATCAACAAATATTCTATTCTCTTCATTATTGGTATTTTTTAATATCAATGCAAAAAACTTTTCTCTTACCTTGACTGATTCAGAGTTCTACGTGTAAGAAAATGTCTTGCCAAACAGATCATGCATTCATTGAATACTGCATTAGTGTTGAGGAGGAGATCCAGCTACCACTTCTACGTGAGAATTTCCACCACATGGAGGATGGCAAAGGTCATAACGATACTAATCACCAGAAATAGGGGGCCACAGACCTCGATCTACCACATTTTCTACATGTTTGGAATTGCCAAGGAGGACTCAACACACAAGGTGCTGGTTGGAACAACGCTTTAGTCACAGAAAGGAGAAGAGACACAGCAAGGTCAGTACCTGTAGTCTGTGCTAGTCTCCCATGGCATGTGGGTTTGCCCCAATAGCCAACACAGGACAATGGACTGCACACACCCTTCTGGTTCTGAAGGCAAATACTTATTCCCTTCCTGCAAGGGACAGATATACTGGTAGAGCTGGCTAGGTACCATATGACACAGTAGTATAAAGAAGTTCATTGAATACCAAGAATAAGGGAAAGGTTTCTCCTAATAAGGAAGAAGAATCCGGGGCCAAGTGACAGCTCAGCATCTGGCTTCCATAGAGGAGGGGAATGTTTTAGGCCCAGGACACTAACTGGGGAGTCCTGAGGAGGGGCAGCAGGTCATGCCATGGCTACTTTCCACAACAATTAGCTTTAGTTATAAACTCTTTTTTCTGTATCTCCTATTACTAGTTGTTAAAAATATTCAGTTAGCAACAAGTATATTCTTTCTATTTCAGAGGAGCAACTAAGACATAGGTAATATTCCATTGCCAGATCAATCAATAATCTAGCTAGAAAAAAATTCTTACATCTGAGTTTCTGCAGTAATATGTTAACTTCTTAAAAAGAAGAGAAAGAAAGTTCAAAGATAAACTTAGTGATAAAATAAGAAATATAAGTTTTGTTGTATCAAAATAAGCTGTAAGGAACAGAATTTTTACTTGTGCAGTAATTCAAAGGTAGATTTCTTTCTTTTTTTTTAATTAAAGGTTCATTGATATTTACTGGATACTTATAATATTCCAAGAATTTTACATTTAATTCTCATAGCAAATGCTGTAACATTATTTACCATTAGCTGGCAAACTAGTAGATTATATTTTCCAAGATGATTGTGACAAAATTTCTCATCTTGTATGCTCTTCTTATAATGTGACATTGACTCTTCTCCCATTGAGAGAAGAATTCCTTCCTCTTGAAACTAAGTACTATGACGATGGTAAAAATGATGCTTGTGACTTCCAAGTGTCAAAGGTAGATTTATTTATTTTTACAGAGAATATAGGTGTCTACTGATAGAAACTGTATTCTCATGCCTTATTCTAAGCTCCAGCAATATTTAGGTCTTCTTTACTGTTTCTTAAATGTTCTAATTCATTTGCAACCACCAGGTCTTTGCCCTTCCAGTTTCCTCCGCCTAGAATATTCTTCTTCAAGCTCTATGCAAAACGTGCTCATTCTCATCATGCAAGTCTTAGCATAAATGCCACCTTTCAAAAAAGCTTTCTCTGACTTTTTAAAAAAATAGCTTCCTTCTGTTACTTCGTATCATCGCCAGATTTATTTCCATCCTAGTTCCCTTCACAATTTGTAATTATCTTGTATATTTTATATCTAGGCTACTACAATAGTTTCCTTAGATGGTTAATTTCCATTTGTCTCTCCCAGAGTCATTATCTACCTTTCTGAACGCGGTTGACTATATAGGGGGTTGAATTCTATTGACAGCTTTGCCTGGGCTCTCTTGCCCTTGAGCTTCAAGTTGGAGTCAACAAATGGGAGACATTAGCAAGAGACTGGATGGTAGAAACAGAAAGAAATCAGGACATATATGGCCTGCTCTCCTTTCCTACCATTGCAATATTTTAGCAATGACTACACTTCTCTAGGATTACAGCTCCTATCAGCTGTAACTCTCTGTGTTCCAGTAACACTTTCCACAACTGTCACTTCAGGGATGGGATGCATCAGTCTCAGCAGGAAAGAGTACATTCAAATTGGGGAATTTGATGACAGTTTAATAATGGTATTATTACAAAGGTGTGGTTAGGTATATGGAATGTAACAAGGGATGAATCATAACCCCTGAGCTAGTAAAAGAGGGTAACCAGGAAAGGAAGCTATATGAAGAGCTACCTGAAGTAGCTATAATCCTAGAGAAATGCAACCACTCTTAAAATTTGACCCAGTAAGAGCTGGTGGGGTGGGGGGTAAGGATGGTGGAAAGTGGAGTTGGTGGAGGGATTGCAAATACCCTTATCTTATACTTGTTTCCTAAACTTGTTTGCCATTGTCACCCATCTGCCAAACCTAAACAGAGGCCATATGACAAGGTAGCCTATTGATTGTAGTTTATATAGATCAGGTTCTTAGGACACAAAGCTGGGTGGAGAAAGAGTGGAGAGTGGATCTGAAGTGACAAATGTAGAATTTCCAGCACAGAATGGTAATGTCTTTGTACAACTGCTGTTCAGTGGGTGCTTCACCAACTCATTTTGGTTTCCCTAACCTTTTGGTACCCTTGTAATCTCTGCAAATAAACCCTTAGATCATGCCATTATTTTCCTGTTGACACTCTCATGGATACACCTCCTAACAATTCTCCCCATATTTGTCCTTAATACAACAGTTAGAGTTGTCCACTTAAGATGTAAGGCAAATCACATCAGTCCTCTCCTCAAAACCTTTTAGTAACTTCCCCACTAATCTAAGAGTAAAACTGAAAGACTTTACTATGGCCCACAAGACCCTGCTAGATCTGCTTTCTGTGTCACTCTCTGACCTCATCTGCTACTACCCTATTCCTTGCTCACTATACTCTAGCCACACAGATCTTCATTGGGTTAATATGCCTAGAATATTCTTACCACAAATATTTGAAAGTCTCTCTCCTCCATAGTATTTAGGTCTCTGCTCAAATTTCACTTTTTCAGCAGCCTTCCATAAGCAGCTATCCAAAATAGTCTGTAGTTTCCCCCTGATTTCTTCAATTTCTAACTCTGGATAACTCAAATAAACATTCCCATCATTTATGTAATTACAACTGCAGAATGCCCTGTGACTTGCATAATACTTTATCCATCTTTCAGAAACTCACCTTTGTTTGCTTTGTATTATATGAATGTGTGTGTTTTGTGATTGTGTATGTGTATGTATACATGGGTCATTCTTTATATGGCAAGCAAGAGGACTCCATTCTCTATTTACAAGCTCATCAAGGCTTAAGCTACATATAAGATACTCCCACCCAGGCTAATGGTCTTTAGCAATGATGCCCTGTTTACAGCCTGAGCTAATCAAGTCAGTCAGGTGTCACAGTCCAGGGCAGGACCTATCTCTTCCCAGAACTTCACCACTTCAACCCTTACATTATGAAATCACCCAATCCAAAGAGTCACTCTGCTTCTGGTATTATGCCCTAAAGACTTCTATGCAATATCTTTATTTAAAAATCCTCTGTTCAAAACTAGTGAAAACTTATAAGCAAGAAATGCTCACTTTCTAAAAAGATCATCTCAGAATTGTTGGTATGATGTTCTCCTTTACTAAAGTAAGTCAATAAAACTCAATTTGCTCATTTCATTATATAATTATTACTTTGAGAAGGGGGATTTCCATAATTTGTATGACCCAAGTTTCTACTATAAGACCCCTGCCTTAGACTAGAACGCTTGATCCATACCAACTCTGTGTGTATATATTCAAGCCTTTTGCATCTCTGCCACATGAAGGTCCCAACTCAAGGCAGATAAAGGAGTCCCATGCTGGCTATGAGATACAATTTTGATGAAGGTCATGAGTACTGGGTTTTACTTTATCCCAGGATAATTAGATTGTCACTCATTCAATTCTTTGTTGTTCTCATCAAACTTGTCTTTCTAAAAATTCTGTAGAAATTTTGCTTTTCATCTAATATCAAACTTGTCTTATCTTGTCATGAACACCATTAGTCTATGTAGTTAAAAAAAGACGATAAAAAAGTAAACCCACAAAAGCCTGTAAATCAATGGCCAAAAACTGGTCCTAAACACTGACAAGTTAAAGATTTTGCCAGGCCATTGTCCTTCAGTGAAGGAAGTTTGCCTCAGGTCAGCATCCAAAAGCCTTAAAAGGTCTTTATTTTTCTCTTGATCCCATTTCTGTGACAAAACCTTCAAACACTAGATCCTTCAGAGGACACAGATTGGTTAGTGGCTAGAGATGGCTAACTTCTGGTAAGGGACCCAAGACACAAGATGCAGAAACAATACATTCAACTGACCATTATCAACATACTTTGAGTCATCTCAGTTCAAGCCATACTATTCCATTCAATTGTCTACTTTTCAAAATTGATGTAAAGAAGAATCTAAATGAAATTCTGATGAAAAATAGTTTCATTAAAGGATTCTTTGGCTACAGCTAATGAAAATGTGAAAAACTTAAGACAATCTGAATTTTAGATCCATCATAATCCTATTCCTCTAGTCATTGCTCTTATCAAATAAAATGTTTTCCTCCTTTTACACTCACTTCCTCACTCCCAATTGAATCTTCTCCTCCCTTTCTTCCAAATTCTGATGCCTTCCCCCCATGACTTTCCCAATCTCTGATCATCTTCCATCTCTGATTCTGTACTCAAACCACAATTTTCTTTAATAATAAGAGTGCCAAACACGAAGGTGAACTTTTGCAGGAAGATTTTAGACACTTGCCTCAGTCTGAGTTAAAGGCAATCATCAAGGATTTTCTTCAAACCTGAGAAGAGAGAAAGATGTTTACTGGAGAAGTTGAATAATACTGGGAATCTAAAACCTCAGCTTCCTTGACCTTTAACAGCTAGTACATATATTAGTAGGACATTCAGACAATAAAACCTGGCTCAACAAAGTAAATTGCAAGGATCTTGCAAAGAATTTAGCTATTCCTGAGGTCCACTGAGCGGAACAGATACTAGAGAAAACATAAGATATGTGACAGTCCTTTCTGAAGGTTATACTCATATTTCCACTAAATATTTACTGGACGTATACATATACAAAAATATCTTATATAAGAATGTTTAAAACAGCTGTATTCATAGTAACTCAAAAGTGCAAACAATCCAAATGTTCATCAACAGAAGAATGGATAAACAAATTGTGGTATATCCATACAATGGAATATTTCTCAGGGATAAAAAGAGATAAATTAATGAGTCAAGCAACAAAATGGATAAATCTCAAAAACATGATGCGTAAAAGAAGCCAGACACAAAAGGATGTCGACTGTGTGATTTCATTTATTTTAATTTGAAGAGGCAAAACTAATATTTGACCATAGAAATCAGAACAGTGTGGGATAAAAATTGACTGGAATGAGGTATAAGGACAATTTCTGTGATTTTGGAAATATTTTATATTTAGATTGGGCTGTTGGTTACATGAGTGTATACATTTGTTAAAACTCATAAAATATTTTGTAATCTGTGCATTTCCCTGTAAGTAGCTTTTACCTCAATTGAAAGAAAAAAAGAGTAGGCAGTACTCCAGTCTTGGAAGCAAAGAAAAGATAAATCCATTGGAGATTTTAATGAATGTCTTTTCAATGCCTTCAAACAACATTCTAGGGTATATATAGAGGCAGATGCTCATGCCACAGTTGTTGTTGTTATTATTATTATTATTTTTCTTATTGTGAAAAGTCTATAGTGGAGGAAAAATAATTTTCCCTCTATTCTTCTAAGTTCTTGGGTGAGACCTCCTGTAATAAAACACAGATTAACAGGAGAAAAAATAAACAGAAGTTTAATAAGATATGTACCTCCTGTATGAACGGAAGATGCCCAGGAAAACTAACTTCTTGTAAAAGCCCAAGCCATCACCTTAAATACCATCTTCAGCTAAAGACAAAACAAGATGTTGGGTAAAGGACTAGGGGAGCCAGTTATTGGTGATTATCAGGAAAAGCACAATAAACAAAGGTAAGGTTGTTATGCAGATTTAAGTTGCTGCCTTCTCCATTGATAAGTGTTTCTAGAGATTTAGTCATCCTCCTCTTCCTGGTACAGAGAGGAAGTCACCCTTACAAATAAAGATTTCCCTTATAAATGCAAATGTCTCTTACAAAAGGGTAACTTCTTCTGGGTTTTCAAAGCTTCTGCTGTGTGTGCTGTTTCTTAAAAATAATCGGCCCAAGATAAATCTTACGTCAGAGATACATTTTGGGGTGGTATATTTTGCTCCCCTTCAAGATTTAAGATAAAAATAGGGATATTTAGCCATAACCAAAGGCTAGAATAGGAAATAGGTCACCTAATAGACCTATAGCATTTGGAAATTTCTGAAAAGGTCTTACAACAAAACCAAACTTGTTCTAAAAACAATCCAAAATAAGTTAATAGCTTTACAAATCAAACAATAGGATCGTTCCATGTTATCCCATTTTCTTCCCCAAAACAGGGTTCACTGATAAGGATACTTGATATTACTATAAACAAAATGAATACTAAACAAACAACTTCCCAGTGTTGCCCAAAAATTAATAGGCAAGGACAAATCTGATAAAAGTGCGGGGCCAGCAAGAGAAAAGTGAGAGGCCTAGCTTCCAGTTTTTCCCTTAAATTTGCAAGATTTGTCATTAACTTTTGGCAGCTAATTTTACAGTTCTCTTACAGTTACAGTTCCTACACTTTGCGCAATAAACCTACCACTATGTCCGTCGATCTTTCTTGGAGTCAATGTTACCAAATTGTACCATTGCAAGAAATCTCAGCCACCCCCTATCTCCCAGCCAATTACCCTTGGTCCTTTGACTGAGAAATGGGTCTCTTTTGTGATATCACACCAATCAATTTAATTCGGTAGGCCACTTGAAATTCCCAAGGATTTTTCAAGTCATAATCAGACCGTAGCTAAATTGGACCTAAGCTTACTGGTATCCTTGTATTTAGATAAAATTTGAAGATCCCCAGGAGAAAACAGATTCTGTATGGATTAAAAATTCTACATATATTGGCAGATTTGATGATACTGAGCCCATCAAGGTTCAGTTTCATCCATCCATACCTTTACCCCAATGTGCATAAAATACCCTAAGGAAAAGAAGGATTAAGGTCCACAGTAGATATACTAAACAAAATAATTCTCATAGTTTGCGCTAGTACTTGTGATAATCCTGGCCTGCCTGTTAAGAAACCCAATGAACAAGAGTTCAGATTCGTTCAAGGTCTTAAGTCTGTCAAGAGTATGGCTGCAGCCTGCTTTCCAGTGGTGCTAAAGACAAATGCTATTCTTTTCCTGATCCCATCTAAGGCCACCTATTTTACAGTTGGGGATATATATTTTGCCTTTTTTTAATGTCCCCAGATTTTCAGACAGTGAATATTTGTTCACCTTCACTTGGAAGTAACAACATTATACATGGTCTCTCATTTCCCAGGGAGTCACTGAGATTACTGCTTATTTTTATAGGTTCTTAATAGGGATCTCAAGGACCATAATTTTTTTTGTAATTTTCCCCTCATATAATATGTGGATAATGTTTTACTAAGCTCCAAAAATAAAGAAATCTCTAAAATGAGTTCTGTGTACTTTTGAACTCTTAGCCCATAAAGAACAGACATTACCAAAGGAAAAAATTACAATTTTGTCAGCAAAAGGTTCATTATTTAGAGAATTATTTGCCACAGAGGAGTAAATCTCTTGCCTGTGATCAACCATAAGCTGTCCAAAGCTTCCCTAGGCCAGTTACTCTAAGACAACTAGGGTATCTCTAGGTCTTCCTGGCTATTGTAGATAGTGGGTTCCAACCTTTTCCAAAATTACTCTTTTTTTTTTAACCTAACTAAATTCTCATTGAAAAAGTCCTCCACTGGGATCTCAAACATGAATAGGAATTTTGCAAACTAAAGTTAGCTCTTCACCAACCCCTTTCCCCAGGTCTGCCTTACTACTGCAAACATTTCACCCTATTCAGGAATGATCTGATCAGGCGCCTGGTGTTCTAACTAAACCAAATAGAAACCACCAAAAACTCATAGCTTACTATAGTCTCTTTCTTGATACCCTAGTTACCTTAAGACTATGGCAGCCACCAACAAATTTGTGGAAGCCTCTGCTGACATACTTTTGGGCTCTTCCTTGAAACTAACAGTCCCTCTTTGCTATTTACTGAAAAAACAAAACAACAAAACACTTTCTTATCAAACTGGCTTACATCCTATGATACATTCATAATTTTCTCCTTCATATATTACTATACTTTACAATACTACTTTGAATACTGCTTCTGTCAGTAAAACATGTAGTCTAGATTCTGCCTGAGAATCATCCATGTCTCACGTATACTTACTAGAAAATCCTTTATACAGTCCAGACTCTGTTGAGGGGTCATGCCACAAAACACCAAAAAAACCCCTAAATGAACCAAACAACAAAAAAATCAGAAAAAGGAGATTATCAGACTGGTTATACTATAACAGATTTCATCTGACATTTAGAAGATGATTCTTTAACATGAACTAAATCAGCCCAGATAGTAGAACTTATTGCCCTTACTAGAATTCTTTATATGAAAATGCCTAGAAACGATGGCCAACCTATTAACAATCAGCATTCCTAGTGCTCAGACTATGAAGTTGAAATACCATGTCACATACCAGAAATGTCATTTAATATAAATTAAACTTCTTAGAGAAATGGTTGATTCAAGGCATGGACCAGAGAATGTACAAGATGAGTCTGGAACCCCTTGACATGTCAGATAGTAAGGAAGCTATCAAAGACTATGAAGGTCATGTCAATAAGACTCAAGTGCCAACTTGAAGAGACTCTCTTGGTCAAACAATACACAGTTTTAGCCTCAATGAGGATAAGAATTGAAACAGATTGAAAACATTAAATATATTTAAATCTATAATTTTATAAGAATTTTAAAAATAATTATTCACCTTCTGAAAATGACAGAACACAAATTCATTATCTGAAAACTCTGTAAATAAAATGAAAGTATCATGCATTTACCCTGCCTTTCCTACACAAACTGTACCACTGAATAACCAAACATTAGATGAGAACTGTTTCCTTATAAAATTATTTCAGACTGTAAAGGCAAACAAAATGATAAAATTAGAATGTTGCCATTTTGCAACCCCCAATGGATCTAGGCATTGAGGATGAAAAGCTGCTAACATTAAAAAAAAATGTGAAAAACAGACATGTGCCTCCTGATGAAACAACAAAACACCACCAATAGCCTTGCCACAGGGATTGCATCTGACTCTGATCACACTTCTGAATCCAGCTGCCAATTTGCAGAAAATACAAAGAAACTTGCTGAACTACACCATGATTGCACAAGCAGAAAATCCTATACTGGAAATACTGGCAAGTCATACCTAGGTTCTTAAACAAACTGTAACAAAGCAAAATATATAGAGGGGGCATCTATTGATTAAAAGTGACTTAAAAGCCATATCAGATGTTTAATTGGAGACGATTAAGCTATAGTATCTAGGGTTGCACCCTTGGGTGATAAAACCATTTTAAAAATATAAGAAAGTTATTACTATAAAACCATTTTAAAAATATAAGAAAGTTATTGCTATAACCATTTAAAAAATATAAGAAAGTTATTATCAGGATAATGGTTACTTATGGTGGGAGGAAAGGACTATGATTGAGATGGGGCAAATGGAAGGGCATCTGGAGTGAGTGCCAAAGTTCTATTTCTTGACCTGCATGATGGGTATAAAGCTATTAACTTTATAATAATTATCTAAGATAGTGCTATCGTTGAGGGGAAATGGTGACTGGAAGAGCACATAAAGGGGAATTCTGGGATGCTCTTGTGTATTCTGCTTCTACATCTAGGTGCCGGTTATATGAGTGTGCTCTGCTTTTTAAAATGCATTGATCTGTTCACTTATGTTCACTTTTACATATGGAAATTATACTCCATAAAGAGCATAAACAAGCTAATTGGCATTCTTGTAAACACTTCAGAGGGGAATATTCCTTCCACTGGACACTTCTGGAATTAGAAATATCCTCATATTATTAACTTCAGCATCCAGTCATATAAAAATTGGACCATGATCATGGAACAGAAAAATACTTCTGCAAAATTATTTATAGCATTGTCCATGGGGGCCAGAAATACAACAGGAGTAGGATTAAATATTAAAACTATTTTTTCTATAGTAGTCTATTTGTATTCCTCAGAAAGTATCTAACCTGCTTTATAAAAATTATTCAGCTTCAACCAGGCAGTTAACTAGGGCACTCCTGTCATCTTAAGCAATGTGTACACCTCCAATACAATCTCTATGTCACAAGCATACTATATATTTTTTTTTGCAAGCATACTATATTTTATGTGGACCAAGCTCTTTCCTTATTTATAAGCCTGACTTGTGTATATGGGATAATTCTCAGAGACTTTATATATTCAAGACCAATATACACCCTGTGGACCATTTCTCAATGAGGTATTAGCCCAGTAACATAAAAAAATAAAGGCTTCTATGGAAAATTACACAGAAAATTCACTACTCCACTTTTATGCCTACCATCCAAATAGTGATTTCTATAACGTTCAGACAATTATCAATAACTGTAGCTGAAGTTGTAAATGATACTTCCACAGCTCTCAAGGCTCAAAAAACAAGTGTAATTCTTTTGGTCCAAGAGATAATGGACAAATGAGTAACTTTAGATTCTCTATTAGCCAAGAAGGTGTCTAGTGTTGCATTCAGATAAATACTACTGCCAATTATAACAATCAATCTCTGAATCAAAAGATCTGGTCACTTGGGAGCTTGTTTTGTTCACCTGGATTTGTTCATTTGCATCATGGACTCATAGAATTCTATATAATTTAACCCTTTCTTTCCTGTTAGTCTTTATGTGTGTTGTCATTGGCAGGTGTGTACTCTCCAGAGTCTTATATGTTGCTGTGACACTAATGTCACATCAGATGAACCAACAACTTATCATTTGACAAAATGAACACAAAGGTCAAACTCTGGTTCAACTCCAGACTGTTGTTTCTGAGACAATGATCTTATCTAGTAATCACAAGAGTGGTATAGAACTGCTGTAAGAATAATTTTGTGGCTAACCTTATGGTCTGGCCAGGATCGCCAAAGGGATGGGGGATTAGAACAGCCACACTTTCACTAAGCAATCTAATCACAGAATGTCCTGTGACTCGTATAATATTTTCATCTCACTCTGTTGCATCTAGCTTTGTCTTAGGAAATCAACCAATCCAAAGCCTCACCTGGTCTCTCATATCTCAACCTAAAAGCTTCCCAGCCCAAACCATGGGCAAAAATATCATGCACTCAGTTTCTTTAAGGAGATGATATTTTGGAATTTCCCATGTAGTGTTCTCTCTTCCGAAATAAATCAATAAAACTGTTTGCTTATATCATACATGTTTCTTTATTTGAAAAAAACTTACCCTGCTTTGTCTTTGTATAGTGCTTATAATACGTGAAATATTTTTGATTTGTTAGTTTCCTACTTACTATCTCTCTCCCCCTACTAGAATATAATTTCATGAGGGCAAGACCTTTAAATATCTTATTCACTTCTGTACTTCCAGCATAGTACAGTTTTAGACCTATTTAAGTGTGAGTGCATAAATGAGATTCTTATCTGGGACACCCTCCCTAGAATATATGCTCCATGAAACTAAGGATCATGTGGTTCAAACTGCCTGTGTGTAGTGTGTAGTAAGTGTGCAATAAATATTAAATTAATAAATTAAGGCTTAAAATTAAAAACGTATGTTCTCTTTCTGAAAATAGTTTCTTTGTACAGGGATTTATGTAGAGTTGTTTGTTTGTTTGCTAGTTTGTTTTTACTTTGCTTAGCTAGCAAAGTTTTATGTAAATTATAAAATCTAATAAAATAAATGAAACTTCTTTCACTGAGTGGGTAACTATCTAGAGTCAGAAGTATTATAACATAGGAAACTGTTAGAAATACAAAGCATACAGAAAAGAGGTGGAATTGATCACAGAGCAAGTGAAGTGTGTATGTTGAATAAATGACCTGAATATAGTATGAAAAGGAGGAGTGTCACCTGAGAGGTTCAACTCTTATGATGTTATCTGAATTCACCCGGGGAATATAGGGTATCTAGAGGAGATGGAGAGTAGAGGAATCTGACTGACAAAATGGATACTGGAAGCACTGGGTAGAGAATCAAAATATTTATTTGATGTTGGATAGAATAAAAAATAATGTTAAAAATAAGAAAACAGGCCCCAAATGATGTTGCTTATGCTAAGCCCCATGTCATCAAACCAACTTAATTACAGTTTCCGCTCTCCCAGAAATGAAATCTTAAACTGGTCAATCAAGAATTGCCTGATCGGGGAGGCAGGAACCCGAAGGCCAGCAGGGGCTGGGTGGGGACCATGGCTGGGATCACCACCATCGAGGCGGTGAAGCGCAAGATCCAGGTTCTGCAGCAGCAGGCCGATGATGCAGAGGAGAGGGCCGAGCGCCTCCAGCGGGAAGTGGAGGGAGAAAGGCGGGCCCGGGAACAGGCTGAGGCTGAGGTGGCCTCCTTGAACCATAGGATCCAGCTGGTTGAAGAGGAGCTGGACCACGCTCAAGAGCGCCTGGCCACTGCCCTGCAAAAGCTGGAGGAAGCTGAGAAAGCTGCTGATGAGAGTGAGAGAGGTATGAAGGTTATTGAAAACCGAGCCTTAAAAGATGAAGAAAAAATGGAACTCCAGGAAATCCAACTCAAAGAAGCTAAGCACATTGCAGAAGAGGCATATAGGAAGTATGAAGAGGTGGCTCGTAAATTGGTGATTATTGAGGGAGACTTGGAATGCACAGAGGAGCGAGCTGAGCTGGCAGAGTCCCGTTGCCGAGAGATGGATGAGCAGATCAGACTGATGGACCAGAACCTGAAGTGTCTGAGTGCTGCTGAAGAAAAGTACTCTCAAAAAGAAGACAAATATGAGGAAGAGATAGATTCTTACTGATAAACTCAAGGAGGCAGAGACCCGTGCTGAGTTTGCTGAGATATCGGTAGCCAAGCTGGAAAAGACAATTGATGATTTGGAAGATAAACTGAAATGCACCAAAGAGGAGCACCTCTGTACACAAAGGATGCTGGACCAGACTCTGCTTGACCTGAATGAGATGTAGAGCACCCCAGTCCCATCCTGCCGCTGCTCCTCCCTCTGACCCCGACTCCGCTGAGGCCAGCCTGCCCGAAGCTGACCTTTAAACTGACGGCTGATCTTTAACTGGGAGGCTGCTTTCTCCTTTCGCCACCTCTCCCACCCCCACCCCTGTGTCCTTTTTGCCAAACTGTCTCTGCCTCTCCCCAGAGATTCCATTTGGGCTAGAGGCTGAGCACCTTTGGGAACAACGTTTAAGGGAATGTGAGCACAATGCTAAGTGTCTTTAAAAGCATGTTGTGATGTACACATTTTGTAATTATCTTTTCTGTTGTTGTTGATGTAGCAGCCATTTGTAAAACATTCCAGATAATTCCATAGTTTTGAAGCAGCAGTCTAATCCCTTTCTCACTTTTGGAAGGTAACTTTTCAGCTTAATGCATATTGCCCTCTCCGTAGAGGAGGGGAAAAGGTATGGGCCTGCCTTACTGAGAGCCAAACAGCCCAGAGAAGGACTCCATTTTGGGAAACCTTATTGCTCTGTAAAAAGTACCCGCCAAACCAGAAAGGTGATTCCAGAAGGAGTTAGCCAAAAAAAAAAAAAAAAAAAAAAAAAAAAGCTCTGTTCAGGTTTTCAGCTTTACGGTATCTTTGGGCAACTTTTTTTCCATCAGAAGTGACCAGATGAAATTAAGATGGTGAGACCTCTGAGACCAAATCCTTGTCCCAGCTCTACCCTGTTCCCAACCGCTCACAGAATGGATCATGTGCCCCTTATTTTGAGGCGACCACTTATTTGCTCTCCCGCCTACTTGAAAGAAAGGAAAGAAAATTATGTTTTACCACTGATTTAGCCATATGAAACTCATCTCATCACCGTTTTCTGGGTCTGAAGCTGCTGTCTCTAAAAGTGCCATCTCATTGTGCATTGTATCATTTAGTGCTGGAGAAATCTTGAATAGCTTATGTACAAAATTGTTTTTAAATTTTATATTATTTTGAAACTTTGCTTCTTTGGGGTTGGGGCACACTGGTCACCCCATCTGGCTGTGAGAGCTCTCTACAGTCTGGGCTGGCAGTGTGCTGATCTTTTAAAGTTTCTTTCCCTACCCAATCCCCCCTTTTTGGTGAGGTTTCAGTGAGGTCAGTTAGGTGTGCATCCTACAGCTTAATTGGCTTAAAATGTACTCCCCTTTGGTGTGGTCTCTTTGGGGGCCGATTGGGAGAAAGAAAAAACAATAGTGTAACTGTTTTGATACTGAACATTGATAAATGTCTTTTTGAAATAAAGAACCAGTCCCTCCAAGAAAAAAAAAAAAAAAGAATTGCCTGATCGGGACTTCCCTAGTGGTGCAGTGGTTAAGAAGCCACCTGCCAATGCAGGGGACACAGGTTCAAGCCCTGGTCCGGGAAGATCACACATGCCGCAGAGCAACTAAAGCCCGTGCGCCACAACTACTGAGCCCATGTGCCACAACTAATGAAGCCTGCGTGCCTAGAGCCTGAGCTCCACAACAAGAGAAGCCATCGCAATGAGAAGCCTGCACACTGCAACGAAGAGTAGCCCCTGCTCGTCACAACTAGCGAAAGCCTGCGTGCAGCAACGCAGACCTAATGCAGCCAAAAATAAATAAACAAATAAATAAATTTATTAAAAAAAAAAGAATCACCTGATCAGCCCTAGTGAGGTCATCTGTCTGATAAACCTCTGCCACCCCCTAAAGGAAAGTGACCTTGAAATAATCAACCAGTTTTTTTTGTGTAGTGTAATTTCCTTGTTCTTGCTCCTTTCTACCTATAAAAATCTTTCATTTGTAGAGCTCCTTGGAGCTCCTTTCTACATGCTAAATTGAATACTGCTTGATTCATGAATTGTTGAATAAAGCCAATAAGATCTTTAAAATTTACTCAGTTGAATATTGTTTTTCAACAATAGTACATACACAATTCATTAAAAAGCTATTTTGAAATATCATATACTCTGTATTCTAATAAGTCAAATTGATACAAGTTGGAGACATCTCTGATAAAAATTGAAATGGTAAGCAAGATGTACAGAGACACAGCAGTAGGATCTCAATGTAGAAACTGTTCAATAAATTCAGTTAATATTAACACTTAATAGGTCAAAGGATTGATATACCAACTGATAGGGTTCAGAACGTGCTGCTCCAAAATATGGTACCTTGGCATATTGAATATGTTAAGCTGAAGGAGTTTGAGAAAGTAGCTGAGAGTACTTATCAGGCTTCCTTTGAGGATTAAATGATCTAATTCCAAGTGAGCAGGGCTTGCCCTTTTCCCCTGAAACAGGACATAAAACACTCATGTGAGAGGTGCCCACCCTATACCTGGAGGAAAGGAGCATCCTTATCTCCACAGACAAAGGGATGCTAAGAAGGATCCAAACAAACTGTTCTTGCTAAGTTTCCCCCAGTTTACTAGACTTACATCATATGCTTTAACCTACTTTATTCCTCTACAACTGTCCATTCTTCATCAAACCTAGCATAAAATACTCAGGTTTAATTTGGGGGGTTCTCATTTCCTTATGAATGCTCCTGTGTCACATAAAACTTATATTAAATAAATTTGTATGTTTTTCTCCTGTTAATCTTTGTCAGTTTAATTTTCAGACCCAGCCAGAGAACCTAAGAGGAGGGAGGAAAACTTTTTCTTCCCTTACATAACTCAAGAAATGGAACAAATTTTTCCCTGGAAAGACTTAATGATAACCAGCTTTAAGGTTTTTTGTTTTTGTTTTTTTTAAATACCTAAAGATGGAATGTGTAGATATAGCTGTGCTTTCTGCTCGTGTGGGGGTGATGGAGGATGGTGGTGCAGTATGTTGGGGGCAGGGCTTAAACCAGAGAACTTTAAAAAAATAGAGGTGTAGTAAAGCAAAACTTGACATTACTCAGTCAAGCACTCTTCAGGAGGTAAGAAACCCTTAAATAATAAATTAAACTTATGTTTTGGAATGCTGCCACCTTCCAAGTTCCCAAGCCCCTAGAAATTCCCTTTAGTACATATCTAAATTAATCTGATTCCCCATTTTACCAGATTGTCTTCTATGGCATTCTCTTTCCCCAGCATTTCTGATTATCCTTGGGAAATACTTACATGTGTAGCAAAATTCATCCTGGTTTTCACTTATCACCTCTTCCTCCAGACAATTGGTCTGGGCTTATCTTTTCCAGGTTGCTTTGTCTTTTTCAATGCCACTTCACTCCAGTGTGGCCAAATGCCTCTTCCTTACTGTTCTTAATCTTTGCTAACTCTAAATTATAGAAGATAACAAATCTCTTTGAGATTTACTATTACAGCATTCTGGTTAAGTGTATGGACACTGACACCAGACTGTTTAGGTTCTAATCCCAACTTGGCCACTTAGGAGCTGTGGAATTTTAGGGAACTCTCTGTGCCTTATTTTCCTTATTGTAAAATGGAGATAATACTAGTATCTATCTCATAGGACTGCCATGAAGATTAAATGTGTTAATCCCAAGTGAACATTAAGAACAGTGCTTGGCACATAGTAAGTGATATATAAGTACTGTCGATGAAAAAATTAATCAATCTAAGAAAAAAATGGAAAATTTTATTTGAGCCAAATTGAGGATAATAACCTGGAAACAGCATTTCAGAAAGCTCTGAGAACTGTTCCACCCATTAAAAGTCAAGGCACAGTTATATAAGTTTCTTGAGACAGAAGGCTATACATTAAATGACATATTATTGATGGTTTATGCAATCCAGATGTAAGTGTCATCATTGTGACCCCTTATAAGATCAAAAAGGAATGTTATCTTTTGAGCAGTTGTCTTGTTGGTGCTAGGAAAATGTTGTTCTTTATGGTTGAGCAGGTATTTCTGCTAATGGAGGAGGTTTGGTCGAAGCATAATGCAGGTACACAATGCAAAGTAGAGGGGAGAGAGGAGGCCAAAGTGTAAGCAGATAGGTTAGGGGGTCCCCAAAGGAAGAGAAACAGGAATGGTTTTCTTTAAATAAGAGAAGCCATTTTTGCCTAAGCCATTTTGTGATCTAAGTCTGGTAGCAATGCTTGTCATTGAACAGGTCTAGGTAATTAATGATCTTAAGGGAAGTAAGGAAATGCAGGAACAAAGGAAAAGCAGTCAAGAACAATAGTTTAGTGATAAAACAGAGTCCTAGTTCCTCCTCAGGGGATATATGTAACAATCAGATACAGGTCTTTGAGTTCTGCAGGAATCAAGGCCCCCAACCAGGTGGAGGATGGAATGATGATGTTGACCCTCCTGACTTCAATCAACTAAAGGTGGACTCTCTTGACTTTTGAACTTTTCCCCAATTTTATGCTGAATTGTCCTCTGCTCAAGCCCCTTCATGAATATGCATGTACCCTTAGCTCAAAATGTCCCCAATTTTGCTGTTAGGGGAGACACTGCTTTGGGAGAGATCCCTGGTGGTCTCCTTACTTGCTGCAAGTAATAAATCTTTCCATCTCCCCAACTTTGGCTTGGTTGTGTCTCTTAGCTCGACATCCACCAAGAGGCAAACCCAGTTCTCTGGTAACAAATTGGTAGAGAAAATATGTTATGTATAAATCTTTTTTTGTCTTGCCATAAAATATGAATTTTAGTTCACAGTATTATTCATATAGAGGTTTGGGAACAAAATAATGAAAACGGCAATGAAGAGAAAAATCACCAAAAATTGGGTATCGTATTTTACCTCATGTTTATTGTCTAGTGCCTACCACAGGAGCTTCCTAATTGGCTATTTCAGTTTTCCTTCCCTCACCTGTTTCCATATTCAAGGAGCAGTTTGAATAACTCACTTCCTGGATTTGCTTTGACACTGTCTTCTCTTTCCAGAGTCCCCATCCTCAATCTCCCTTGCTGCCCCCACCTGAAGGAGAAAAGGAAATTATCTACCTTCAGTAAATGGCCCACTTTTTAAAGCAGCAACTCAGGCCACACTAGATATTTTTACATTACTATACTCAGTAGATAACCTTTTAACTAGAATTTGGAAACTTAAGTAGTTAATCAGTTAAGTGGTTAAGTTCCTCATTCTAAGATAGGATTTTGGCTTTGTATTAACATAAATAGGATATTATTACAATGTTTATCCCAAAACAGAAAAGGAAGTTTTTCTAAATTTTCCACCATAATCACCATCAAAATTAGTAAATTAATTAGAAATTCAAGTAGGTCTCCCTTCTAGAAAAGCTGGAAATGTCCTTGAAATAGCAGTTGGTCCCACTGCACTTTTTTTTAACATCTTTATTGGAGTATAATTGCTTTACAGTGGTGTGTTAGTTTCTGCTTTATAACAAAGTGAATCAGTTATACATATACATATGTCCCCATATCTCTTGCATCTTGCATCTCCCTCCCTCCCACCCTCCCTATCCCACCCCTCTAGGTGGTCACAAAGCACAGAGCTGATCTCCCTGTGCTATGCAGTTGCTTCCCACTAGCTATCTATTTTACCCACTGCACTTTTAAATATGTGTCATCTTAAGAAAGGCTTTACCTCTTATATCACAAAGAGTTTATGAGTCCTGGCTTTGAAGCTCAATACAAATGGGTTAAAATACTGGCAATATGTAGGCAAGATATTTAAACTTTTTGTTTCATCATCTTAAAATGGGGTTACTAATGCCACCTACTTCATAGCATTGTTTCCAGGGTTAAAAAGATAAATAAATATGATAAGTGAAGCCCTTATTACATTATCTGGAACATAGCAAATGCTCAATAAATGTCAAATATTTCTAAGTTATGATAATAGGTTCCAGAAAAAAAAAGGTCAAACATTTTTTTTTCTTTAGTTTCGTATGCTCCTTGTTCTAACTTTCCTCTGGAACCATAATGAGTTCCTGATGCAATTCATGTCTTCAAATTTGCTAAGAATAGCTGATGAGATTCAAGGTGAATGTAAAATGTTGTATTTTTTCATATCTTGTTTTTAAGACAAGAGAAGAAAATACCAAGGAAGGGTTTAGCTCTCCTTTTTAAAAGGGCAACACAACGTAAGTCATGCAAATCCCCTCATTTCCTTATTTCAGGTTATTGAATACATTTTCTATGTCACATCCCCCATCTTTGTTTAACATATAATCCTGCAACTTACCTTCAATACCCTAACATTGTGTGTCTGCTTTTGAATGACTGTTATGACTGCTTTCAGATCTAGACAAATCCAGATAAGCAAGGTACCAAAAGCGGTTATTTATGCTTTAGAATATGATTGTACAACAGTCTACCAAAGCCCTCTTATTGATTCTAGATATCATTTTTTTCTTTGAGGATATTATCGAATCTTTCTTTGATTGTTTTTCTAGTCAGAGGACAATTAAGCATAATCTAATTTGCTAAACTGAAGGGGAGAAAAACAGAATTATTTTATACTTTAAAAATCTCTTTCCATCTTTGATCTGATATTTCAGGTAAATACATTTTATGGTATTATTCTTTCCATTTTCATATTAATATTTTTGGATTCTCCATTAAACAAATCATGGTATCAAAGTATTTCAACATATTCCTCTTTTTGGTGAATCTTATTCTGTTGATTGAGGCATTGTGATCTGAAAACTGGGTTCGCCTCTAGGTGCTTGTCGAGCAAAAAGACACAACCAAGTCAAAGAGCGGGACAAGGAAGCATTTATTGTAACAGATAAGGAGAAGACTGAGGATCTTTCCCAAAGCAGTGTCTCCCTGAACAGCAAAATTAGGGAAGTTTTAAGCTAAGGGAGCATGCATATTTATGAAGGGACTTGTGCAAAGAGGAATTTAGTATAGAATTAGGGATAAAGTTGGCAGAATCCAGGTTCTAATTGATTGAAGTCACAAGGGCCAGCAAAGGTCACATCATCAATTCTCTGGCTCCAGTTAGTCTCGTGACCAATTGTTCAAGGGGGTTCAGACACTGTAAAACAGTTCAAAAATATGTGTCAGAACTGGGAGTATTAGTGACTGATTTATTGTCTCTGATATCATTATTTATCTGGCCTGGCAATAGCTGTTTGTTCCTACATTCTTTTGTTCCCTTAAAATTATTAACTACTCAGACCTGTTCTGTATGAGCAAGCATTGTGGCCTGGCTTAGATCACAAAATGGCTTAGGCTTAAATTGGTTTCTCTTACTTTAAGAAAGCTATGCCTCGTTTTCTTCCCCTGGGGACCTCTTACCATATCTGCCTACAGTATTGGTTTATTGGCTGTAGTGTTGAAACTGAGGAGAACCCTGTGGGCCCTCCCCCAGCACCAAGTACAAAGGCTCTTCCGTGTCCACTGCCTCGTGTCTGTAGAAAAGCTGAAATCTCCCAGACCTCCCTAAGTCACAAAGGAGCAGGCTCAAGCGGTTAATGATGAGGACAATAAAGTTACAGATTCAGTATCTGATGCACATTCCTGAGTCATTTTACAGATACTATAAATGTTACCAGAGGGAAAAAGTTAACTGCATGATGACCAGACTGTAGCCATGACATAAGCTGCTCCATCTTGAGCAGTACTAAATCTATGGCTAGCACAATTCCAAGAACTGGACTCAAGAGAATGAGATTAACATTATTGCCCATAATAATCTATATCTTTGTGGGCATCAAAATAACTGTAGCTTGCTCTGCCCATATATGTAAGCCAGCAACTCAGATTGTCAGCAAAGAGATGCTACAGACCCATGTTGACATCTGCCACTCTGAGAATACAGCACCCTATGTCAGCAAGAAGAGGTTACAGAAGATAGACCTTCACCACTAATCCCATAGAAATGGAATGATATCTGAGAAGTGGGGATTTGTAAGCAGCTCTTTTGCCCCTTTCCTGCTTACCTATTTCCCTTAAACCTTAATTATAAAAATGAGATCACTAGGTAATATTTAACCTAACTCCTGACTTCTCTTCTACTAAATGCCTTGCCTAACCTGTTGATTCCTTTCCTGGATTAAAAGGAGTAGGAATAAATAATTAGGTAGTTAAAAAATGACTGACTCTTTACCCCCAGCTTCCCCTTAGCAAATTTGCAGGTGGTTCACACAGGAAAGATAGCATCCAAAGGAAGATCAGGAGAAGTCAGTACATCTGCATGCAATAGAAAAACGCCAAAAAAATCTGACCTCTTACCTTAATGATTAACTGAGATTGTTTCCTCTTTTTCCCTTTAAAAACTGTCATAGCTGAGCAGAATCTTTGGAGTTGGTTTCAGGACATGAGCCCACCTTCTTGCCAGATTGCTGGCTTTTCTGATTAAAGCAACTTTCCTTTCTACCAACACTTGCCTCTTGATTATTGGCTTTTGAGCAGAGGGCAGCCAAACTTGCGTTTGGTAACACTGTTCCCTATTGTTTTATGCAAATATTTTGTTAATGACAGGTCTAATGAAGTCCAGTGTTTTAAGCTTTTCATTGCATCTCTATTTCAGAATTTTAAATCTTTTAAAAGATAGTCTTTATCACTTGAGAGACCTTAGCACTATATTTTGTTAACCAATATCAAATAGTTGACTTTCTTCCATTATGCTTTTTCATTATAAAATTAATATCACATTACAGAATTTTTTGGAAATAAAATGCATGGATGAATTACTTATCAATTGCTGCATAACAAATTACACCGCTTGCTACATAACAAATTACATCAAAATCTAAGAGCTTAAAATAGCAGCAGTGAACATTTTATCTCACATAGGCTTTGAATCAGGTTTTCAAGAGTGACTTAACCGGGTGTCTCACGATGTTGCAGTGGAAGGGACAAATAACCCACCAGAGTGGCATGAAGACTACTATAAACTGAAAAATTTTGGACAAACAGCTCCAGAAAAAGTCTTATCTGAACATCCCTTTGATTGATGATTAAAGCAGGGCTTTCTGAGGATTAAACTGCCATAAATCCCCCTCCACAGAAGCTTCCAGCCAAAAAGAAGACTGCCCATTAGCATCAGGGTGAAAAATTGTGTAAACAAGCCCAATAGAACCTTCCATACTTTCTCACTGAAGCCACAAATCCCCACCTCCCTTTGTTAGGCTGATATATAAACACTTACCCCTGATTGTTTGGAGAGCCACTTCTTGTAAAGTGCTCCAGATCTCATGTTTTCTCTTGTTAATCTAACTGTTATCAATTCATTCACAGCCCCACTACCACCATAGCTACCACATGGACCTAAGTTGGTAGAGGAAACGTTTTCCTCCCAACACAGTCCAAATGTCAGCATAGGTTGCCGTCATCTGAAGGTTTGACTAAGATTGGAGGATCTGATTCCAAGGCTCATGCACATGGTTGACAAGTCCTTGCTGGATGTCAGAAGAGGGTCTCAATTGTCCTCATGATGTGCAACTCTCCATATGACTGCTAGAGTATCCTCATAGATGGGATGGCTGACTTATCCCAGAGTGAGTGATCATTAGAGAAAGCAAAAGACAACCTATAATATATTTTATGACCTAGCCTTAGAACTCAGACACTGTCATTTCTGCAATATTATATTGGTTACACAAGTTAGCCTTATTCAGTGTGGGAGGGGATGATATCAGTCATACATACAAGGAGGCAATATCCTTGGGGACCATTTTGGAGCCTGGCTATCACAATGGATTTTTTTTTTCTATTTAGTTGAAATTCTATGGTAAATTCAATTCTTAATTCTACTTTTAAAATTAACATTATATATAAAACCATTTCTCTTCATTATATCATCATCATCATAATCATCCTTTTTAATGAATATGTAGTACTCCATCATAATTTAATTAGCAATTACACTATTCTTGATATTAAGACTCATTCTAAAATAGATAATTTTGACAGTTAATCATTTCTTTTTTTATAGAAGTACTTAGCAGTCTTTTCACAACATTAACCCCATAAAAACGATTGTCATTTTGTTTTAACAGAAAATACAGTGTTACTTATGACTGTACCCTGCTTAGACTTGATGAATTAAGCTGGTCTAATTCCTTCCTTAGAGAAGTATTTGAGAGAAGCATTTTTGTGTCTCTGGAAACTCTTTGTGTTATGTGAATAGAACACAGGGTAATGAGCTGACCTATTTTTTTAGCCACATCTTTTGTCATTAAGAATCTGAAAACAGGAAAGAGCTATGCTTAAAACCCTTATAGGATCTTCATTCACTACACAATAACGTATAAATAAATATGGCATAAAAAGGTCTCACAAATTGTCCTCTGCCTACTTTATCTCTTCAATCTCCTCTATCATACAACCATACATTTTACACAAGCTACATGAGAGGTATTCAGGCTTTGAACAGGCCAAACTGTTTTACCCAGGCTTTCCTTTATTCATGTTACTCTTGCAGCTTGTGATGCCCTCTTGTACCTGTAATGCTGCCTCTCCCATTTATCTCACAAATTACTCATCTTTCTTTAAAGGAACACAAATAAGGAAGGAGTTGTCAATCCTATCTGGAAAGGGGGTTTAGGGAAACTTCTTTCAAGATAGAATCAAAAACTCTTTCCTTGTTTGTGTTCCTTTAAAATTTCTATCATAGGACCTGTTATATTTCATTGTTCTTGTTTTTAAAGTCTTCGATTTCAAAATATCTTAATCAACTGTTTCCTCAGTGCATCCTTCATTTAAACATAAGTGCTTAGCACATAGCATTTGCACATTTAGAGGTGAAAGTAAAGACCCTTAGAGATATTCAGCATCATCCTTTTCCTTGTAGTAAGAAAAACCATAAGAGAGCTACTGTTTGTTTTTCAAGACTACTACATGAGGAGATTTTTAGGAGCCTCTTGGCCTTATATTCAACAAATATTTGAGCAAGCACTGTTCTAGGTGCTGGGGTATACGAGTAAACAAAATAGACAAAGTGCCTGCCCTTATGAATCTTACATTTTAGTGAGTGTTAAGAGACTACACAAATGTATAGTGGGTAACAATGTCAGATGTTAGTAAATAATGGAGAAAATAAAATAGGTTTAAGGGATAAGGTAGCCAAGGAAGGCTCCTCTGAAGGCATGATATTTGTGAAGATGGAAGTAAGCAACTGAGCAATGTGATAACTAATGAAAGAGTATTCCAGGCAGCAAAAACAGCAAAGACAAGCAAGTACCAGATGTCATCATAGAATAACAAGGAGACCAGTGTAACTGCTGCTGAATGAGCAAGGATGAGAGTGTGAGGCTATGAGGATAGAGAGGAAATTGGGGGCCTATTTTAAAGACCTTGATATTTACTCAGAAGGAGCAGTGAAATAACAAAATCAGACATATTCTGAAAGGATTCCGCTGGAAGCATTGTAGAAATTAAGGTATAGATGTTTGAGGGATGAAACAGGAAGACCACTTAGAGGCTACTGAAATAATCCAGAAGAGAAATGTTGATGAACTGGACCAGGTGGAAGTGGTAGGTGTAAGGAAAATAGTCATATTTAGGATATAGTGTGAAGGTAGAGGTAACAATGACATATTGGATATCAGATGTGGAGAGAGCAATCAAAGATGACTCTGGCCTATGGTTTGAGAAACTGGAAGAATAGAGTAGCTGTCTGCTGAGATAAGAAAGACTGATGGAGGAACAAGTATGAGGGAAAGATAAGAAGGAATTTGGCTTTTACCATATTTAAATTGCATTTAGCAAGTAGGCAGTTGGATATACAATTCTGGAGTTGTTCTAGTTACAATGGCTCTATAAAAATTTACCCCTAAACTTAGTGTCTTAGAACAATGGCAGCATTTAGTTTGTTCACAAATCTATAATTTGGGCTCTGATTGTTGAGGAAGATATCTGTGTTGCACTTGGCATCCAGTTGAGTTGACCTGATGTCTGGAGGTTGGAATATTCTGAAAAGTCACTCAATTACATGTCTGGTGGTAGATGCTGTTTGTTGAAACCTTATCTGGGGCTGTTGGTTGGAACAACCAAACCTGGCCTCTCCACATGGGTCCCCAAAGCAAGTATGGCAAAAGAGAAACAGAGAGAGAAAAGGAGAGAGAGACAGAGAGAGAGAGATAAATTGCTCCATATAGGAGCTGTAATGTTTTTATGAATTCATCTTGGAAGTCAAATAGCATAATTTCCCATCATGATCTATTGGCTGGGACAGTCATAAGTATCCAAAATTCATGAGGTGGGAACACAGTGTTAGTCACAATGTAATAATAGCACATAGGATGGGAGGCATAACTATGATCCATACCTGTTACCTAATTCCCTTCCTTGCAGCCTTCAGCTAAGATCAACCTGGTCTTTTCTCAAAGGCAGCAGCTTTCACCAAGTGCTTGAAAACTAAAACAGAGAAAAGTAAATGTATGAATTGTCTTCTGCTGTAGGATATTTTGAAACTGACAAGTGCTTAGGGAACTTTTAAACCTGATATACTTGTCCTTAGCCTCAAATATTAATGGTCTTCAAGCAAGTAAGTCTTAAGCACAGGTAGTAAGTATACTTTACCTGATTCTATATATTTTATTATAAAATTATAACATGTCTAAGTCCAAATATTCAATGTCCTGCCAATGGGAAACAAGAAGACAATAGTTTTTCTTACTTACAGATATTCAGGAATGCACTTAGAACATATTTTAAGTGATATCTCATGTCTATTTAATGCAAGTGATATAGACTGGCTGAATGGATATAAAAATAAGACCCATATATATGCTGTCTACAAGACACCCACTTCAGATCTAGGGACACATAGACTGAAAGTGAGGGGTTGGAAAAATGTATTCTATGTGAATGAAAATCAAAAGAAAGCTGGAGTAGCAATATTCATATAAGACAAAATAGACTTTAAAATAAAGACTGTTACAAGAGACAAAGAAGGACACTACATAATGATCAAGGGATCAATCCAGGAAGATATAACAGTTGTAAACATATATGCACCCAACATAAGAGCAACTCAATATATAAGGTAAATGTTAACAGACATAAAAGGAAAAATTGACAGTAACAAAATAATAGTGGGGGACTTTAACAGCCCACTTACATCAATGGACAGCTCATCCAGACAGAAAATCAATAAGGAAACACAGGCCTTAAATGACACATTAGACCAGATGGACTTAACTGATATTAATAGAGCATTCCATCTGAAAGCAGCAGAATACACATGCTTCTCAAGTGTACATGGAATGTTCTCCAGGATGGATCACATGTTGGGCCACAAAGCAAGCCTTAGTAAATTTAACAAAACTGAAATCATATCAAGCATATTTTCCAACCACGATGCTATGAGACTAGAAATCAACTACAAGGAAAAAACTCAAAAAACACAAACACGTGGAGGCTACACAATATACTACTAGACAACCAATGGATCACTGAAGAAATCAAAGAGGAAATCAGAAAATACCTAGAGACAAATGAAAACTAAAACACAAATGAAATCCAAAACCTATGAGATGCAGCAAAAGCAATTCTAAGAGGGAAGTTTATAGAGATACAATCTTACCTCAGGAAACAAGAAAAATCTCAAATAAACAACCTAACCTTACACCCAAAGCAACTAGAGAAAGAAGAAAAAACAAAACCCAAAGTTAGTAGAAGGAAAGAAATCATTACGATCAGAGCAGAAATAAATGAAATAGAGAGGAAGAAAACAATAGAAACGATTAATGAAACTAAAAGCTGATTCTTTGAAAAGATAAACAAAATTGATAAACCTTTAACCAGACTCATCATGAGAAAAAAGGAAAGGGCTCAAATCAATAAAATTAGAAACGAAAAAGGAGAAGTTATAACTGACATCACAGAAATACAAAGAATCATAAGAGACTAATACAAGCAACTATATGCCAACAAAATGGACAACCTGGAAGAAATGGACAAATTCTTGGAAAGGTACAGTCTCCCAAGACTGAACCAGGAAGAAATTGAAAATATGAATAGAGAAATCACAAGTACTGAATTTGAAACTGTGATTAAAAATCTTCTAACAAACAAAAGTCCAGGACCAGATGGCTTCACAGGTGAATTCTATCAAACATTTAGAGAAGAGCTAACACCAATCCTTCTCAAACTCTTCCAAAATACTGCAGGGGAAGGAACACTTCTAAACTCATTCTATGAGGCCATCATCACTCTGATACAAAAACCAGGCAAAGATGTCACAAAAAATAAAAAAATAAAATAAATACAGGCCAGTATCACTGATGAACTTAGATGCAAAAATCCTCAACAAAATACTAGCAAATTGAATCCAATAAACAAACCTTATTTTAAAAAGGCCTTCTGTTTTGGGATAATGAGAGGGACTCAGATATTGAACAAGGTGATATTTGTTACTGACAGACGGTATGTGATTGAAGCAGTGTTGATGGTACCCAGAGACACTGACAAAGGATACAAATCTCTTTAATGTAAGTAAAAGAAACTAAAACATAGCTGCATGAAGATGGCTATATAAAACAAGAGACCCAGGAACACTCTCCCCTTTGTAGGGGAAATATCCCTTTGTATTCAAGCCCCCATGAAGGTATCTACTGCTGATAATAACGTCTGACTAATATCAGGATTCATCAGGTCCTTTGAGAAACTCAATCCAGGCATTTCTAGGATCAGGGAAGAGTATGTTTATACCCCTATAGACACCCTAAACTGTTCTGAGAGTCACACAGTCAGAGTTTACTTGTCAGTAATTTGCTGGTGTGATGTTGCCCAGGGAATAATTATCTTTATAATTATTCCCTGGATTGAATCAAAAGTTGAAGCCAGGAGTCCCTGGCATCTGACCATGTCAAATAAGATTGTTTCAGACCTGTCTAACTTCAGTCCCCCCAGATTGTCTTCCAAACATTTTCTAAAACAGTATAAAGTGGATATCCATTGGCACCTTAATGATTGTAGTTTGTGTGTGTTCTAAGAGCAATCAGGTCCAAATATAGTGAAATAGACACTAACGGGTATATGAAGCACCATCATTTCAAATACACGCTCATAAACATTTAAACATATATCTACCTTCAAAATTAAAAATTACTGATGAAATAAAATGAATCAAATCTTTGACTTCCAAATCTCAGTGTAACAACCACTAATTGTATAGAAACAAAATTTCTCTGTTGAGGCAGAATAAAACATTAAATTGTATCATTGACATTAATTTGAGTTTATAACTCCTCTCTTCACTGAAGTTCAAATATTCCATTACCACATAAAACATCCAGTTTAGAAAGGATTGGCAGTGACTCAATATGCTTCTGACTTTTTAAGAAACATAAATCACATCACGACACTTTTATACTTAAAATCGTACAATCACTTCCCCTTGCAAGCAGAGTAAAATACAAACTCTTCATATGGCCAGCAACAGCCTGCTTTACCTATAGCTATGTATCTTTAAACCTCTTCTCATAGCACTTTTCACTTGGCAGTATTTTCATTGACCATGGTCCTGGTCACTCTTCTGCAAGCTGCTTCTTGCTCAAGCATTTTTAAATTGCTGCTCCTCTGTCAGGAATGCTCTTTTCTGAAAGTTGCAAATGACTGCTTCCTTCGACCTTAACCTTAGTTCAAATAGTACTTGCTAAAAGAGGTTTTTCTTAATCACACAAACCCAAGCTGAGTACCAAATTCAAGTTACTTCTTATCACATATCCTTCTTTTATTTCTTTGATAGCACTTATCACTCTGAAATTCTTATTTTATTCACTTATTATTCATTTATTTCTCCCCCTCTCTTTCTCTTTACCCCTGTATTTCCAAATGCTTCTTTGTACTGGTTCCTCATTTATAGCATATATCTTTCCAACCTCTGGCCAAAAGTTTACCCTGTACGTGTCTTCTTGCTGAAAGACAACAGATTGTTACTATATTTTTAAAATGTGCAGTAAGCATTCTTGGAACTCAGTCTTGTGATCAGAGCTACATCCACTCAAGGTGCTAAGAGCTGAAGGTGTTAAGGTCAGTTGATGGTTTAATGCCCTTGAAAAATACTGTCATTTCTCTCGGAAACAATGCTCAAAGATAGGAGCTCAAGATTCTTCTACTCCCACCAAGTCTATGCAAGAATCAACATTATAAATCTTTGTAGGATCATTATAAATCTTTGTAGCCTTACAAAATGTACTTCTTAGATAACACGACTTGAAAGTCCAAATTACTCCTTGATCCATGGGCTGCAGAACAAATGTGTTAGCAAGCATGAAAGCAACATTAATCTCATTGCCCATCTCCATTTGCACTCTTGGGTAACCAGGTGCATTGTCAATGAGCAGTAATATTTTGAAAGGAATCTTTTTTCCTGAGCAGTAGGTCTCAAATTTATTAGGGAATGTAAATTTGGTGTACCAGAGGAAAGGGTTATTACTTGTTAAGTTATGCTTTCTTAGAACGCATTCTCTCTTCAACTTCAGGGTTTTTTTAAAACTTTATTGAGATGTAATTTATAAACCATTGAATCATACGTTCAAAGTGTACAATCAGTGAGTTTTCATATGTTCACAGAATTATAAAACCACTACCACTATCTAACTTCAGAATGTTTTCATCACCCCAGAAAGAAACCCATAACCATTAGTAATCACTCAACACATGCCATCCATGCAACAAGCCCCTGGAAAGAACTAGTCTATATTCTGGCTCTACAGATTTTCCTAATCTGCACATTTTATTTAAAAGGAATCATACAATATGTGTCTGGTTTCTTTCACTGAGCATTAAGTTTTCAAAGTTCACTCGTGTTGCAGCAAATATTAATATTTCATTATCTTTTATGGTTGAATAATATTCCATTGTATCAATATACCTCATTTTATTTATCTAGTCATCACTTGAAGAATATTTGGGTCATTTCTATATTTTTCCTATTATGAATAATGATGTTATGAATGTCCATGTACAAATGTTTGTGTAGAAACAGATTTTCAATTCTCTTGAAATTACTAGGAGAGGAATTGCTGGGTCACGTGGCAATTACAGGCATACCTCGTTTTATTGTGCTTCACAGAAATTGCGTTTTTAACAAATTAAAGGTTTGTGACAACTCTGCATTGAACAAGTCTATCAGTGCCATTTTGCTAATAACATTTGCTCACTTTGTGTCTCTGCGTCACATTTTGGTAATTCTCACAGTATTTCAAACTTTTTCATTACTATTTGATTTGTTATGGTGATCTGTGATCAGTGATCTTTGATGTTACCATTGTAATTATCTTGGGGTGTCACTGACTGCTCCCATAAAAAGATGGCAAAATTAATTGCTAAATGTGTGTGTTCTGACTGCTACACTGATCGGCCATTCCCCCATCTCTCTCCCTCTCCTTCGGACTCCCTATTCCCTGAGACACAACAATATTGAAATCAACAGATTGTCAATGTAGAAAAAACATCCTTCTACTGGAAGGAGATGTCACCTAGGACTTTCATAGCTAGAGAGAAGTCAATGTCTGGCTTCAAAACTTCAATGTACAGGCTGATTCTCTTGTTAGGGTCTAATGCAGCTGGTGACTTTAAGTTGAAGTCAATGCTTATTTACCATTTTGAAAATTTTAGGGCCCTTAAGAATTATGCTAAATCTACTCTGCATGTGCTCTACAAATGGGAAACAAAGCCTGGATGACAGCACATCTATTTACAACATGGTTGGCTGAATATTTTAAGCCCACTGTTGAGAACTACTGCTCAGGAAAAAAGATTCCTTTCAAAATAATACTGCTCCTTGACAAAGCACCTGGTTACCCAAGAGCTCAAATGGAGATGGGCAATGAGATTAATGTTGTTTTCATGCTTGCTAACACATTTGTTCTGCAGCCCATGATTCAAGGAGTAATTTGGACTTTCAAGTCTTGTTATCTAAGAAATACATTTTGTAAGGCTATAGCTGCCATAGGTAGTGATTCCCCTGACGGATATGGGCAAAGTCAATTGAAAACCTTCTGGAAAGGATTCACCTTTCTAGATGTCATTAAGAATATTTATGATTCATGGGAAGAGGTCAAAATATTGCCATTCACACGCGTTTGGAAGAAGTTGATTCCAATCCTCATGGATGACTTGGAGGGGTTCAAGACTTCAGTGGGGGAAGTAACTTCAAATGTGGTGGAAATAGCAAGAGAACTAGATTTCCAAGTGGAGTCTGAAGATGTGACTGAATCGCTTCCATCACATGATAAAACTTTAATGTATAAGGAGTTGTTTCTTATAGATGAGCAGAGAAAGGGTTTCTTGAGATGGAATCTCAAGATGGTGAAGATGCTGTGAAGATTGTTAAAATACCAAAAAAGGACTTAGAATATTATTAGAATATTACATAAACTTAGTTGATAAAGCAGCTGCAGGTTTTGAGAGGATTTACTCCAATTTTGAGGGAAGTTTTACTGTGGATAAAATGCTATCAAACCCTTTCCATACTACAGAGAAATCGTCCATGAAAGGAAGAGTCAATCAAAGCAGCAAACTTCATTGTTGTCTTATTTCAAGAAATTGTCACAGCCACCCCAGCCGTAAACAACCACCACCATCATCAGTCAGCAGCAGTCAACATCGAGGCAAGACTCTCCACCCGCAAAGAAGATTACAACTCTCTGAAGGCTCAGATGAGGGTTAACATTTTTAAGTAACAAAGTATTTTTTAATTAAAGTATGTACACTGTATTTTTAGACATAATGCAATTGCACACTTAATATACTACAGTATAGTGTAAAACACATTTTTTTTACGCACTGGGGAACCAAAAAAATTGTATGAGTTACTTTATTGCGATATTCACTTTATTGTGGTGGTCTGGAACTGAACCCACAATATCTATGAGATATGCCTGTATTTGTTACCATATTTGAGGAACTGCCAAGCTTTTATCAAAACACCTGCACCATTTTATATTCTCACCAGAACTGAATGATGATGGTTCTAATTACTCCATGTCATTACTAAAATTTACATTTTGATTAAAACCATCCTATTAGGTGTGAAGTTGTGTTGATTGGCATTTCCCTAAAAAGTAATAATATTGAGGATCTTTTCACGTGTTTATTGTACATTTATCTATCTTCTTCAGTGAAGTGTCTATTAAAATCCTTTACCACATTTTAATTGGGTTATCTTTTTATTGTTGAGTTGTAAGAGAATTTATATATTCTCAATACAAGTCCCTTGTCAGATATGTGATTTGATAATATTCTCTGATGGTGTTGATTTTTTTCTCTGGTGGTGTTTTTACTTTCTTATGGTGTCCTTTTTAGCATGAATGTTTTTAATTTTGATGACATGCAATTTATCTAATTTTTGTTTGTCAGTTATGTTTTCAGTGTCATATCTAAGAAAGCATTGCCTAACCCAAGATTACTACTATGTTTTCTTCTAAGAGTTTTATAGTTTTAGCTCTTAGATTTAGATCTATGATCCATTTTGAGTTAATTTAATATATGGTGTAAGGTAGATATTCAAGATTATTCTTTTGCAAGTGGATAACCAGTTGTCCCAGTATCATTTGTTGAAAAGACTATCATTTTCCCCATTGAATTGTCTTGGAACACTTGTAGAAAATCAATTGACCATTAATGTGATGTTTTACTTCTGGACAGTCCATTCTATTACAATGAATTATATGTCTTATCCCTGTGCCAGTACTATTCATGGATTGATTACTGTAGTATCATAGTATGTCTTAAAATAGGGAAATGTAAGTTCTCCAGATATGTTTTTTTAAAAGATTGTTTTGGCTAATCTCGGTACTTTGTATTTTCGTATAAATTTTAAGGTTAACTTCTAAATTTCTGCCAATACAACAGGTTGAGTGTTGATAAGGATTGTATAGACTCTGTAGATAAAAGTGGGGATCACTGCCATATTAATAGTATTAGGTCTTCCAATATATAAAGATGGGATATCTTTTAATTTGTTTAGTTATTCTTCAATTTCTTTCAACAATGTTTGTAGTTTTCATTGTCTAAGACTTTCATTTCTTTTGTTACATTTATCCCTATCCTTTTTTTCGAGTATACTAATTTTATTTCTTAAAATTTATTCTTATTAAAGTATAGTTGATTTACGATATTTTGTTAGTTTCAGGTGTACAGCATTGTGATTTGTCTTTTTTTTCTCAGATTATATTCCATTATAAGTTATTTACAATATAGTGGGTATAATTCCCTGTGTTATGCAGTACATTTTTGTTGCTTATCTATTTTATGTTTAGTAGTTTTTATCTGTTAATCCCATACTCTTAAATTGTCCCTCCTCCCTTCTCTCCCCTTTAGTAACCATAAGTTTGTTTTCTATGTCTGTGAGTCTGTTTCTGTTTTATATATAAATTCAGTTTTATTTTTAGATTCCACATATAAGTGATATCACATAGTATTTGTCTTTCTCTGTCTGACATTTCACTAAGCTTAATATTCTCTAGGTCCATCTATACTGCTGCAAATGGCAATAATTCATTCTTTTCTATGGCTGAGTAATATTCCATTATATATATATACACACCACATCCTCTTAAGTCAATCGTCTGCTGATGGACACTTGGATACTTGGATTGCTTCCATCTCTTGGCTATTGTAAGTAGTACTTCTATGAACATTGGAGTGCGTGTATCTTTTCAAGTTAGAGGTTTTTTTTTTTTTTTCTGGGTATATACTCAGAAGTGGGATTGCTGGGTCATATGGTAGCTTTATTTTGTTTTTTAAGGAACTTCCATACTGTTTTCCATAGTGGCTGCACTTATTTACAATCTCACTGACAGTGCATGAAGTTTCCCTTTTCTCCACATCCTCTCCAGCATTTATTATTTGTAAACGTTTTGATGATAGCCATTCTGACCAGAGTAAAGAGATACCTCATTGTGGTTTTAATATACAGTTCTCTAATAATTAGTGATGTTGATCATCTTTTCATGTGCCTATTAGCCATCTGTATGTCCTCTTTGGAAAAATGTTTATTTAGGTCTTTTGCCCTTTTTTTTTGATTGGGTTTTTTTTTAAATTTTTATTGGAGTATAGTTGATTTACAATGTTGTGTTAATTTCAGGGGTACATCAAAGTGAATCAGTTAAACATATACATATATCCACTCTTTTTTAGATTCTTTTCCCATATAGGCCATTGCAGAGTATTGAGTAGAGTTTCCTGTGTTATACAATAGGTCCTTGTTAGTTATCAATTTTATATCTAGTAGTGTGTATATGTCTATCCCCTGGTAACCATAAGTTTGTTTCCTACATCTGTGACTCTACTTCTGTTTTGTAAGTAAGTTCATTTGTACCCTTTTTTTCAATTCCACATATAAGCTTTATCATATAATATTTGTCTTTCTGTGTCTGACTTAACTTCACTCAGTATGACAATCTCTAGGTCCATCCATGTTGCTTCAAATGGCATTATTTTGTTCTTTTTTATGGCTGAGTAATAGTCCATTGTATATATGTACCACAGCTTCTTTATCCGTTCCTCTCTTGATGGACATTTAGGTTGCTTCCATGTCCTGTCTATTGTAAATAGTGCTGCAATGAACATTGGGGTGTACGTATCTTTGAATTATGTTTGTTTTTTGATATCGAGTTGTATGAGCCATTTATTCCTATTCTTTATATACTCTGGATACCCGCTCATTGTAAGATATACGATATATACGTATTTTTCTCCCATTCCATTGGTTATCATTTCACTGATGATATCATTTGCAGCACAAAATTTATAAAATTTTGTTGAAGTTCAATTTATCTATTTTTTCTCCTTTTGCTTTGCTTTTGGTGTCAAACTAAGTAGGCATTGTCTTACCTAAAGTCACAGTGATTTACTACTATGTGTTCTAAGGTTAATATATATATATATTAGCTTTTACATTTTGGTCTTTGATCCATTTGGATTTATTTTTGCATATGGTATCAGGGAGAGTTTCAACTTCATTCTTTTGCATGTGGAAATCCAGTTGGTGCAGCACCATTGTTGCAGACTATTAATATCCCATTGAATCGTCTTGTCACCCTTGCCAAAAATCAATTGAATATAAATGGCAAGATATATTTTTAGAGTCACAATTGATTTTTATGAACATTCTTATATGATTCCCACATTGTCTTGATCACTCTAGCTTTGAAGTACGTATTGAAATCAGAGAGTGTGAATCTTCCAAAATTCTTCTTCATTACCAAGATAGTTTTTGGTATTCAGGTGCTTTGGATTTCCATATGAATAAATAAATCAGCTTGACAATTTCTACAAAGAGGGCCAGTTGGGATTTTGACAAGGATTATGTTAAATCCATAAATACATTTGTGAGGTATTACCGTCTTAATAATAACGTCCTCCAATTCATAAATCTGGAAAGTCTTTCCATTTATTTAAGTCATCTTTAAAATTTTCAATGATGTTTTATAGTTTTCAGTGTACCATATACATTTCTTGCACTCATTCTGTGAAATGTATTCCAAAAACTTTTTATTCTTTTTGATGCAATCATAAATGGAATTGTTTTAAAATTTCCTCTTTGATGCCAGCTGTGGGGTTTTCACACATGACTTTTATCAGGTTGAGGAATTTCCCTTGTATTCCTACATTTTATTTATTTTATGTATTCATTCATTCATTCATTTATTCTTTTATTCATCTATTTATTTATTTAATTTAGTGTTTCTATTATGAAGGGGCATTGAATTTCCTCAAATGCTTTTTCTGTATCTATTGAGATGTTTGTGTAGTTCTTGCATGATATCTGTAGGATCTTCCATCCAATGAGGGGAATATACACATTCTTTTCAAATGCATGTGCAATATTCTCCAGGATGGACCATATGTTAGGCCATAAAACAAGTCTCAGTAAATGTAAACAGTTTTTAATAAAAAATTATGAGATAGAGGACCATGCTTAAAATAGTAAAGGAATGTATAGTGAAAATACTTCATCAAATAATATCTATAAAAACTTAGAAATTAAAACAAAAGAACCAAATAAACATACTGAAATTAAAATATATAATTATTGAAATTAAAAATTCACTAGAGAACCTCAACAGTAGATTTTACCTGGCAAAAAAATGAATCAGAGAACTTGAAGATAAATTAATAGATATTATGCAACCTAAAAAACAGAATAAAGAAAATTTAAGAGTCTCAAAGAAATATACAACATCCTTAAATATACCAACATGCACCTAATGGGAGTACAAGAAGAAGAGGATAAAAACAAAGGAACAGAAACATACCTTTAATAAAGTAATACCAGTAAACTCCCCTAATTTGGTGAATAATGTTAATCTACACATCCAAGAAACTCAACAAACTCCACAAAGAGATCCATGTCCAGATGCATTATATTAAAAATACTGAAAGAGAAAATCTTGAATGTAGCAAGAGAAGAACAACCCATCACATACAAGGAACTCCAGTAAGATTAGCAACTAATTTCTCATCAGAAACCATGAAGGCTAGAAAGCAGTGGAATGACATATTCAAAGTGCTAGGAGAAAAAGAAAACAGTGTCAAAAATCTTATCTACAGCAAAAATAACTTTGAAAATGAATGCAAAATAAAGACATTCCAAAATAAACAAAGACTGAGCTAATTCATTGCTAATAGACCCACCTTATAAAGATGGCCAAAAGAGGTTCTTCAGGCTGAGAAAGTGACCATAGATCAGAATTCAAATCCACAGAAATAAAAAAAGAACACAAGTAATAGTTATAATGCAGTTATGAAAGACTGTGTAAATGCATATTTATTCTTCCTGCTCTTAACTGATTTAAGAAGCATTTGTATAAAATAATATGATTTTAATTGTATTGTTGGATTTCTAACATACAGAAAGGTAATATATTTGAGAACTGAAGTACAAAGGAGGTAGATGAGAACAATGTTATATTGGAGTAATAAAATGACAGCACATGGTAATGCAAATCTACAGGAAAAATGAAGAGAACATTAAAGGGTAAATAATAAGGTAAATATAACAAAATCTATAAATATTTATTTCCTCTCCTTTCTTTTCTAAGGTTCTTTAATAGATATAAAATTATGTAAAGAGTTATTGTGGTGATCATTTAGAAATATATACAGAAAAATCTCCTGGAAACTCTTCTGGTTCTCTTTCTATGGCTTCAAAAAGATACATTAGAAATACATCTACACGTGGAACTTCTCCTACAGAACACCCACTGAATACTGGCAGAATATGTCAGACCTCCCAAAAGGCAAGAAACTCCCCACGTATTGGGTAGGGCAAAAGAAAAAAGAAATAACAGAGACAAAAGAATAGGGACGGGACCTGCACCAGTAGGAGGGAGCTGTGAAGGAGGAAAGGTTTCCACACACTAGGAAGCCACTTCATGGGTGGAGACTGCAGGTGGCAGAGGGGGGAAGCTTTGGAGCCACGGAGGAGAGTGCAGCCACAGGGGTGTGGAGGGCAAAGCGGAGAGATTCCAGCACAGAGGATTGGTGCCGAGTAGCACTCACCAGCCCGAGAGGCTTGTCTGCTCACCTGCTGGGGTGGGCGGGGGCTGGGAGCTGAGGCTCGGGCTTTGGTCCGATCGCAGGGAGAGGACTGGGGTTGGCGGTGTGAACACAGCCTGAAGGGGTTAGCACACCACAGCTAGCTGGGTGGGAGTCCGGGAAAAAGTCTGCAGCTGCCGAAGAGGCAAGAGACTTTTTCTTGCCTCTTTGTTTCACGGCGCGCTAGGAGAGGGGATTCAGAGCGCCGCCTAAACGAACTCCAGAGACGGGCGTGAGCCGCGGCTATCAACGTGGACCCCAGAGACTAGCATGCGATGCTAAGGTTGCTGCTGCTGCCACCAAGAAGCCTGTGCGCGAGCACAGGTCACTATCCACACCGCCCCTCCTGGGAGCCTGTGCAGCCTGCCACTGCCAGGCTCCCGTGATCCAGGGACAACTTCCCCGGGAGAACGCACGGCACGCCTCAGGTTGCTGCAACTTCCCGCCAGCCTCTGCCGCCGCAGGCTCAGCCCCCATCCGTACCCCTCCCTCCCCCCGGCCTGAGTGAGCCAGAGCCCCCGAAGCAGCTGCTCCTTTAACCCCGTTCTGTCTGGGCGGGAAATAGACGCCCTCAGGCGACCTACACGAAGAGGCGGGTCCAAATCCAAAGCTGAACCCCGGGAGCTGTACGAACAAAGAAGAGAAAGAGAAATCTCTCCCAGCAGCCTCAGAAGCAGCGCATTAAAGCTCCACAAACAACTTGATGTGCCTGCATCTGTGGAATACCTGAATAGACAACGAATCATCCCAAATTCAGGAGGTGGACTTTGGGAGCAGGATATATTAATTTTTCCCCTTTTCCTTTTTTTCTGAGAGTATATGTGTATGCTTCTGTTTGAGATTTTGTCTGTATAGCTTTGCTTTCACCATTACTCCTAGGGCACGGTCTGTCCGTTTTTTTTTTTTTCTTACAAAATTTTTTATCTAAATAAATGTTTTCTTAATAATCTTTTCCTTATTTTCCATTTTTAAAAATTAAAATTTTTTTTCTTAATAAGTTTTTTCATATTTTTTATTTTAAAAAAGTAAAAAAAATTTTTCTTAATAAATTTTTTCTTAATATTTTTTTATTATTTTTTATTATAAAAAATTAATAAATCTATTTTTAAACATTAAAAAAATTTCTTAATAAATTTATTCTTAATAATTTTTTCTTATTTTTTGTATAATAGCTTTATTTTATTTTATTTTATTTTATCCTCTTTCTTTCTTTCTTTCTATTTTTTCTCCCTTTTATTCTGAACCATGTGGATGAAAGGCTCTTGGTGCTCCAGCCAGGCATCAGGGCTGTGCCTCTGAGGTGGGAGAGCCAACTTCAGGACACGGGTCCACAAGAGACCTCCCAGCTCCACGTAATACCAAACGGCAAAAATCTCTCAGAGATCTCCATCTCAACATCAAGACCCAGCTTCACTCAATGACCAGCAAGCTACAGTGCTGGACACCCTATGCCAAACAACTAGCAAGACAGGAACACAGCCCCATCCATTAGCAGAGAGACTGCTTAAAATCATAATAAGGCCACAGACACCCCAAAACACACCACCAGACGTGGACGTGCCCACCAGAAAGACAAGATCCAGCCTCATCCACCAGAACACAGGCACTAGTCCCCTCCACCAGGAAGCCTACACAACCCACTGAACCAACCTTAGCCACTGGGGACAGATACCAAAAACAACAGGAACTACGAACCTGCAGCCTGTGAAAAGGAGACCCCAAACACAGTAAGATAAGCAAAATGAGAAAACAAAAAAACACACAGCAGATGAAGGAGCAGGGTCAAAACACACCAGACCTAACAAATGAAGAGGAAATAGGCAGTCTACCTGAAAAAGTATTCAGAATAATGATAGTAAAGATGATCCAAAATCTTGGAAATAGAATAGACAATATGCAAGAAACATTTAACAAGGACGTAGAAGAACTAAAGCGGAACCAAGCAACGGTGAAAAACACAATAAAGGAAATTTAAAATACTCTAGAAGGGATCAATAGCAGAATAAGTGAGGCAGAAAAACGGAAAAGTGACCTGGAAGATAAAATAGTGGAAATAACTACTGCAGAGCAGAATAAAGAAAAAAGAATGAAAAGAACTGAGGACAGTCTCAGAGACATCTGGGACAACATTAAACGCACCAACATTCGAATTATAGGGGTCCCAGAAGAAGAAGAGAAAAAGAAAGGGACTGAGAAAATATTTGAAGAGATTATAGTTGAAAACTTCCCTAATATGGGAAAGGAAATAGTTAATCAAGTCCTGGAAGCACAGAGAGTCCCATACAGGATAAATCCAAGGAGAAACACGCCAAGACACATATTAATCAAACTATCAAAAATTAAATATAAAGAAAACATATTAAAACCAGCAAGGGAAAAACAACAAATAACACACAAGGGAATCCCCATAAGGTTAACAGCTGATCTTTCAGCAGAAACTCTGAAAGCCAGAAGGGAGTGGCAGAACATATTTAAAATGATGAAGGAGAAAAACCTAAAACCAAAATTACTCTACCCAGCAAGGATCTCATTCAGATTCAATGGAGAAATCAAAAGCTTTACAGACAAGCAAAAGCTAGTAGAATTCAGCACCACCAAACCAGCTCTACAACAAATGCTAAAGGAACTTCTCTACGTCGGAAACACAAGAGAAGGAAAACACCTACAATAACAAACCCAAAACATTTAAGAAAATGGGAATAGGAATATACATATCGATAATTACCTTGAATGTAAATGGATTAAATGCTCCCACCAAAAGACACAGGCTGGCTGAATGGATACAAAAACAAGACCCATATATATGCTGTCTACAAGAGACCCACTTCAGACCTAGAGACACATATAGACTGAAAGTGAGGGGATGGAAAAAGATATTCCATGCAAATGGAAATCAAAAGAAAGCTGGAGTAGCAATTCTCATATCAGACAAAATAGACTTTAAAATAAAGACTATTACAAGAGACAAAGAAGGACACTATATAATGATCAAGGGATCGATCCAAGAGGAAGGTATAACAATTGTAAATATTTATGCACCCAACATAGGAGCACCTCAATACATAAGGCAAATACTAACAGCCATAAAAGGGGAAATCAACAGCAACACAATCATAGTAGGGGACTTTAACACCCCACTTTCACCAATGGACAGATCATCCAAAATGAAAATAAATAAGGAAACACAAGCTTTAAATGATACATTAAACAAGATGGACTTAATTGATATTTATAGGACATTCCACCAAAAAACAACAGAATACACATTTTTCTCTAGTGCTCATGGAATATTCTCCAGGATAGATCATATCTTGGGTCACAAATCAAGCCTTGGTAAATTTAAGAAAATTGAAATCGTATCAAGTATCTTTTCCAACCACAATGCTATGAGACTAGATATCAATTATAGGAAAAGATCTGTAAAAATATAACCACATGGAGGCTACACAATACACTACTTAATAACGAAGTGCTCACTGAAGAAATCAAAGGGAAATCAAAAAATACCTAGAAACAAATGACAATGGAGACACGATGACCCAAAACCTATGGGATGCAGCAAAAGCAGTTCTAAGAGGGAAGTTTATAGCAATACAAGCCTACATCAAGAAACAGGAAACACCTCGAATAAACAACCTAACTTTGCACCTAAAGCAATTAGAGAAAGAAGAACAAAAATCCCCAGGGAGCAGAAGGAAAGAAATCATAAAGATCAGATCAGAAATAAATGAAAAAGAAATGAAGGAAACAATAGAAAAGATCATAAAACTAAAAGCTGGTTCTTTGAGAAGATAAACAAAAATTGATAAACCATTAGCCAGACTCATCAAGAAAAAGGGGGAAGACTCAAATCAACAACCTGCAGAGACGGAACCAGGAAGAAATAGAAAATATGAACAGACCAATCACAAGGCACTGAAATGGAAACTGTGATTAAAAATTTTCCAATAAGCAAAAGCTGTGTACCAGATGGCTTCACGGGAGAATTCGATCAAACATTTAGAGAAGAGCTAGTACCTATCCTTCTCAAACTCTTCCCAAATATAGCAGAGGGAAGAACACTCCCCAACTCATTCTACGAGGCCACCATCACCCTGATACCAAAACCAGACAAAGATGTCACAAACAAAGAAAACTACAGGCCAATATCACTGATGAACATAGATGCAAAAATCCTCAACAAAATACTAGCAAACAGAAATCCAACAGCACATTAAAAAGGATCATACACCATGATCAAGTGGGGTTTATTCCAGGAATGCAAGGCTTCTTCAATATACGCAAATCAATCAACGTGATACACCATATTAACAAACTGAAGGAGAAAAACCATATGATCATCTCAATAGATGCAGAGAAAGCTTTCGACAAAATTCAACACCCATTTATGATAAAAGCCCTGCAGAAAGTAGGCATAGAGGGAACTTTCCTCAACATAATAAAGGCCAATATATGACAAACCCACAGCCAACATTGTCCTCAATGGTGAAAAACTGAAACCATTTCCACTAAGATCAGGAACAACACAAGGTTGCGCACTCTCACCACTATTATTCAACATAGTTTTGCAGTGTTATCCACAGCAATCAGAGAAGAAAAAGAAATAAAAGGAATCCAAATCGGAAAAAAAAAAGTAAAGCTGTCACTGTTTGCAGATGACATGATACTATACATAGAGAATCTTAAAGATGCTCCCAGAAAACTACTAGAGCTAATCAATGAATTTGTTAAAGTAGCAGCATACAAAATTAATGCACAGAAATCTCTTGCATTCCTATACACTAACAATGAAAAATCTGAAAGACAAATTAAGAAAACACTCCCATTTACCACTGCAACAAAAAGAATAAAATACCTAGGAATAAAACCTACCTAAGGAGACAAAAGACCTGTATGCAGAAAATTATAAGACACTGATGAAAAGAAATTAAAGATGATACAAACAGATGGAGAGATATACCATGTTCTTGGATTGGAGGTATCAACATTGTGAAAATGATTCTACTACCAAAGCAATCTACAGAGTCAATGCAATCCCTATCAAACTACCACTGGCATTTTTCAGAGAACTAGAACAAAAATTTTCACAATTTGTATGGAAACACAAAAGACCCCAAATAGCCAAAGGAATCTTAAGAACGAAAAATGGAGCTGGAGGAATCAGGCTCCCTGACTTCAGACTATACTACAAAGCTACAGTAATCAAGACAATATGGTACTGGCACAAAAACAGAAACATAGATCAATGGAACAGGATAGAAAGCCCAGAGATAAACCCACGCACTTATGGTCACCTTATCTTTGATAAAGGAGGCAAGCATATACAGTGGAGAAAAGACAGCCTCTTCAATAAGTGGTGCTGGGAAAACTGGACAGGTACATGTAAAAGTATGAAATTAGAACACTCCCTGACACCATATATAAAAATAAACTCAAAATGGACTAAAGACCTAAATGTAAGGCCAGACACTATCAAACTCTTAGAGGAAAACATAGCAGAACACTCTATGACATAAATCACAGCAAGATCCTTTTTGACCCAGCTCCTAGAGAAATGGAAATAAAAACACAAATAAACAAATGGGACCTAATGAAACTTAAAAGCTTTTGCACAGCAAAGAAAACCATAAACAAGACCAAAAGACAACCCTCAGAATGGGAGAAAATATTTGCAAATGAAGCACCTGACAAAGGATTAATCTCCAAGATTTACAAGCAGCTCATGCAGCTCAATAACAAAAAAACAAATAACCCAATCGAAAAATGGGCAGAAGACCTAAACAGACATTTCTCCAAAGAAGATATACAGATTGCCAACAGACACATGAAAGAATGCTCAACATCATTAATCATTAGAGAAATGCAAGTCAAAACTACAATGAGATATCATCTCACGCCGGTCAGAATGGCCATCATCAAAAAATCTACAAACAATAAATGCTGGAGAGGTGTGGAGGAAAGGGAACCCTCTTGCACTGTTGGTGGGAATGTAAATTGATACAGCCACTATGGAGAGCAGTATGGAGGTTCTTTAAAAATCTAAAACTAGAACTACCATATGACCCAGCAATCCCACTACTGGGCTATACCCTGAGAGAATCATAATTCAAAAAGAGTCATGTACCAAAATGTTCATTGCAGCTCTATTTACAATAGCCAGGACATGGAAGCAACTTAAGTGTCCATCATCGGATGAATGGATAAAGAAGATGTGGCACATATATACAATGGAATATTACTCAGCCATAAAAAGAAACGAAATGGAGTTATTTGTAGTGAGGTGGATGGAGTTAGAGTCTGTCATGCAGAGTGAAGTAAGTCAGAAAGAGAAAAACAATTACAGTATGCTAACACATATATATGGAATCTAAGGGAAAAAAAAAAGGAGGTCATGAAGAACTTAGTGCCAGACGGGAATAAAGACACAGACCTACTGGAGAATGGACTTGAAGATATGGGGATGGGGAAGGGTAAGATGTGACAAAGAGAGAGAGTGGCATGGACATATATACACTACCAAACGTAAAATAGATAGCTAGTGGGAAGCAACCGCATAGCACAGGGAGATCAGCTCGGTGCTTTGTGACCACCTAGAGGGTTGGGATAGGGAGGGTGAGAGGGAGGGAGATGCAAGAGAGAAGAGATATGGGAATATATGTATATGTATAACTGATTCACTTTGTTATAAAGCAGAAACTAACACACCATTGTAAAGCAATTATACTCCTATAAAGATGTAAAAAAAAATTATAGCAATTGAAAATGAAGAAGTATTCACAGATGACATGATTATATTGTTAAAAATAATAAATCTACAAAAAAGTGAACTTAGCAAGGTTGCACTATATACAGTATACAAAAAATTTATTGTACTTCTGTACAATTTCAATGAACAATTAGAAATTAAAACAAAATTGCTACAATAGCATCAAATACATTAAAAGCATATATATAAATGTATCAAAATATGTTTGATGTTTACATACTGAAATAATATAGCCTTGCTGAGACAAACATTTTAAAAATTAATGGAAAGATACATTATGTTCATGGATCACAAGATTCAATATAGTTATTATCTCAATTCTCCCCATATTGATCTACAGATTTATTGCAATATGAAACATGGTCCCAGCAGTTGATTTGTAGAAATTGATGACTTCATTCAAATTATACATAAAAATGCAAAGGAGCCAGAATAGCTAAAACAATTATGAAAAACAAAAACAATGTTGGAAGACTTGATTACATGATTTCAAGAAATGCTATGAAGCTACAGTAATATTAATGTGTCATGGGATAAGATTAAGCATATAGATCAATGAAACAGGATAGAATTCAAAAATAAACCCACATTGATGTTTTGCAATAATGACAAGATAATTCAGTAATTTGTTCAAAAAATGGTGCTGGAATAACTGAATACACATATAGAAAAACCTGAATATCAATCCATACCTAAAAACCATACACAAAAATTAACTTCAAATAGATTAGAGAACTAAATGTGAACACTAAACTATAAAGCTTCTAGGAGAAAAGCGAGAAAAAAAATCTCTGTGACCATGGTTTAGGCACTTAGATACAACACAGAAAACATGAACCAAAAGAAAAAAATAATAAAATCAATTTCTTCAAAATTGAAAGAAAAGTAGTATTTGAATGACACTGTCAAAGAAATGAAAAGGCAAGCCACTGAATTGGAGCAAATATTTGCACTGCATAGATCTGACAAAGGACTTATGTTCAGATTATACAAAGAATGCTTGGAAATTAATAATGAGATAATTCAATTTAAAAAATAGGCAAGAGACTTAAATAGACATTTCATAAAAGAAGATTTATTAATGGTCAAAAGCACATAAATATTTGATCAATATAAGGTAATGCAAATTCAAACAATAAAAATATCAGAATGGCTAAAGTTACAAATAATGATAAATCCAGTTGTTGAATATGTCAAACAATTCATACATTGCTGGTGGGAATGCAAAATGAAAAACAGTTTGGCAGTTTCTTATAAAGTTCAACACATATTACACATGACCCAGAAATTACACTCTTAGCTATTTTCCTAAGAGAAATTAGAACATATGTTCACACAAAGACTTACCCACAAATGTTCATACAAAATCCATATAATAGCCAAAAACTGGGGAAAAAACTCCCAGATGTCCATCAGCAGGTTATTGGATAAACAAATTGTTATATATCCATAGTATGGCTCATTTTTTTTTTCTCTCTCTCTCATTTCTTTCCTCATTATCCTGCAGTATATATCCTTCTGCAGCTGTTTTAAAGTCATTGCTGATTCCATCATCTTTGTTAATTCTGTGCTGTTTCTATTAAGTGATTTTTTTCTTCTGTTTGTTGGTGAAAAGGTTTTGTTTCTACACATGTGTAGTAAATTTTTATTAGATGCTGAACTCTGGGAGTTTTACATTGTGGACTACTGGATTTTCCTTAATTTTTCAGAGTGGAGAGCTTTGTTCTGACAGGCAGTTAATTTACTTTTGGAACAGTTTGATTCCTTGGAGGTCTGATTTTAAGCTTTGCTATGATAATTCTACTTCTAAGATAGCCCTACTACTAAGACATGACCCTTCTGGGATCTTTACTGATTGTCCTGGCTTTCCAACAAGGACTCTGCACCCTGAATGGTTAAAACTCAAATATCTCCCATCACTGTAAAATTCTGGAACTTGTTCAGGTTCAGCTCCACAGATGTTCTGTGCTCAACCTCCTGGAATTACATCCTATGCATGTTCAAATAAATATTTAGCAAATCTCATGAAAATACTTATGCATTTATCTGGAGCTTTTGCTCTGCATATCTCCCTCCTGCATTCAAAAATTCCAACCACTGCAGCCTCCTCAGTTCTGATCTCTATCTCCTCAACTCAGCACTGCCACAAGGATCTGCTTGAGTTCTTCCTTCTTGAACAGTGTTCTTGAATGTATATCTAAGTAGAAAGCTAGGCAGTGATAATGCTGTCCTAATTAGCTTCCCTTTTCTCAGGAATGACAGTCCTGTGCTGCTTCTTGTCCAAACTGAAAATAATTGTTTCACATACTTAGCCCAGTTTTCTAGTTGTTTATGGTGAGCTGGCAAGTTTGGTCCTCATTAATCCATCATGGCTAGAAGTAGAAAACTTTTTAGGCCATATTTTTGTTATATTTTTGCTTTCCTAATGTTTTGAATTCTTATGTAGTTAGATTTAACTATTCTCCTATACAATTTGTGCCTTTTGAGTCTGTTTTAAAAAAAACTTTCCCTTACCCAGAGACCATACTTCTAAAATATTGTTTTCAAACAGCTTGAGAATTTTGTTTTACATGCTCAGGTCTTTAATTCATATAGAATTTTATTTTCTCTGTTTGGTGCAATATAGAGATCTAAAGTTATTTTTTCTGATAGAGAGTCAATTATCCCCAAACTAGGCCTTGAATCATCCTTCTTTTTCCATTGATTCTACATGCCACTTCTATTAACTACTTTTTAAATAATGAGAGTAATATAAGCTCATAGGGAAAAAAAAGAATGAAAGAAAGGAAGAAGGAAAGGAAAAAGAATAAAAAGAAAGAAAATACTAAAGTAAAATTTCCTTTCACATTCTCCCCAAACTCCCAATAATATAGCACAGAGATGATCACTCATAAGATTGTTTCTATATTGTTTCTAGAAATTTTTCTATACGTAAACATGTATAGATTTGGGTTCCTTTAGGAACAAATTATGTAATTCTTTGTTAGAGCTGATAGTTGTGTCTTGTTTCTAGGATCTAAATTAATTTCTTAGACCTAATCTAAGATAATAATAAATTTTTAAAGTATTTTTAATTATAGGACCTTTATATACTTCCTTTATTTAATTACTTCTACCATATTACAAAATTGGCCATGTCTTTGATAGAACATGACCTTTGTATTTGAGGATTCATGTTTCTGCAGATGCAGAAAAACCTGTATTAGAAAAAGGATTAATTAACAATTAATTCTGGTTATTTGAGGGAGGGTGTTGTGGGTTAGAATGGGGAATTATGAAATTTTCCTTGTCCATGACACCCCATTCCATAGCGCAGCAGATCATAGAACATTTCATCTGGTTACCTCAGGCCCCTTAGGAACATCTGAGCTTCCTAACCAGCGGGAAGTAGTTGCAAAACTCTGGTCTACCTTTTGCCAGCTTTCTTTGAAAATGCCTAGACTTAACTGCATAAGTATCTACTCCACATTTGCCATTCATTATGTCACTTTCTAAGATCAAATTCTCTTTTACTAGTCTTTATTAATAATGAATATTATTACAGAGAAATTGAGAGGTTAATTAACGTGCTGAAAGTTACACAGTATTGTTAATGGCAAGAGTCAGGATTTGAACCTAGTGTCAGACTTCAAAGGCAATTATTTTCTACTATACCATACTACCTTATTCTTTCTTACTCCCATATAACATTTAGCATATTGTTTTCTACATATTGTATTCTCAAAAGGATTTGACTTAAGAAAAACATTTTTAAATTAAACATAGAGAAGTGTTCAGGTAGTATTCCCTCTGGGTGGGGGGTTCTGAATGAGGATGTGTATTAATTTAACCACACAAATCAAATAATGATTTATATATAGATAAGAAAGGTGAATTGAATATGAGCAGGATTTTTACTAGGCAAAATGTGGACAAAACTATTTAACTCTGTATATATAGCTGCCAAAGGCAGATCAAGAGTATTCAAGTTACACACTATGTTGAAAATATTTTGTAGCTAAAAAAAATCTATCAAACTGATATTCTGATTATTTCTAAAATTTTCTCTGAGCTATTCTAACTACTTTATAATGTGTTCTACCTCAAATCATTAATATTCCTTGAAGTTTCAATGTAGTATAATATATTCTTTTGTCTAAAACAAAGTGAGCAAATTCATTCCAAAGAAATAAAAATGGAATGGCCCATTTGAAAAAGAAAACAATGAGTTGCATTCGATGTGGAAGCTTTTAAAAGAGAAGTC